>NC_084489.1:47587897-48858897 GCF_030035675.1 Rhineura floridana
TAAAACAACCGTAAGACCCAGTGCCCTATGGGGGTAAAAATCAGATTAATAACTTAACAAATATAAATTTGGGTTGGCTAAGCAGTCACTTCAGATGTTCTCCCATGTGGCCATCTTGGGAGACAACCAAGTAACATCATCTCATGCTTTTGGACAACATAACTGAAAATAAGTTCCTTACGTATGGAGTATCAAATCCTTTTAATGGTCCAAGCTGCAGAATGATCTCATGAGTCCTTTGGGAAGTCCCTTCCAGGAGCCACTTGCTGGTGGTGGATAGGGCCAAAAAGAAAGGCAGGTGGAGCTACAAACGTGACTTTTACTTTGTACAGTAGACTAGCTTCTACACACACTCACGCACCCCTCCATATCATCCATCCAGGCACTCAAGAGGCATTATCAGAGTTCAAGGACACATTCCAAGCAGGCACAAACACTAATGGAGGGAACGGAGGTGTGGCTGGGAAGGGTGTGTGGCCTGGAGAGAGTCCCATGGGCCAGAGAAAGAGGCATGGAGGTTCGTATTTGGCAGAGGTTCCCCACCTCTATTATGGGATATCCCTGAAATTCTTACAGAGGTAAGTGCTTTATTCATGGCCACCACTGGGCCCGTTTGGGCCGGTGTTACTGCTAGGAATACACAAGATTATCCAGGGAAGTGCAGTGGGTGATCTTCCTAGATTCAGGATGGCATCTGCTGGAGTCAGGGTCTCCACCACAGTTACTGCGATGGCTTGAAGGTCCCTTGCCCCCAGTATCAACTCTCTAATAACAAATTAATACAAGACCCACTGCACCATATTTTTAATGCTTGATCTAAAAATTAGAAAGAAAAGTATAAGATGGCCTTCATCCAAAACGTATTTCAGGGCACTATACAAATGAAATTTAAAATTTCAAAAAACATTGAAACACAAACCAAGAAAACAACAATGTCAAAAGGAACAAACCATTCAATCAGCTAAAAATATAATAATCTAAAATATGTGGGTAAATTTAAAAAAGTTTTAATCTGGAATGAAAAGAATACGGTTGGTGCCAGCCGTACCTCCCTTGAGAAAGCATTCCCCACCACAGGGAGCCACCACAGAGAAGGCCCTCTCTTTTGTACACATATAATGTACTTCTCCTAAAGATTAATTCAGCTAAAGTTCTCCTCCAGTGCACTGGCAAGTAGCTACAGAAGGAAGAACTCCTTTAGATATTTGGGGCCTGACATTCCCCCCCCCTCAGTGTACTATATAAGTTCTTCCAAGCCTGGCTCAGATGTGAACTCCCAGGGCTCTTAAAAGCCCATCTCAAAAGCAGAGGTGGGCTTTTAAGGCCCACCTGAACCCCCAAACCCCTTTTCTGCTCAGAATAATATGATGATGGACCCCAGTCCCATCCCCCAAGCACTCCCCCCCTTTTAACTAACCCTTCATAAAAGATGGTACACTGGCAGAAGGGCTAAGGAGAGAATTGGAAGGAAGGAGGATTGTTTTTCTCTTTCTACCTGCTTCTTTACTGTCCTGATGTGCTCCACAGCATGCTAGAGTTTCTAGGGCAATACCCTCTAGGAGCTGAGATCATATGTAGTTGTAGGGTTTACCATTTGTATACCTGAATTTTGCTCGCTATCGCAACAGATGTTATCTTGCATATAGCATGCATTAGAAAGGCCTATGGCTTTTAATGTGGAGCTTCAATCCAGCCATTCTGATGGTTGCTTTCGATATGCCGATAGCTGCTTTAAAATGTTTGACTGTTTCTAACAGGACTTCCTGCCTCTGATGAAGTATGCTGCAGCCTGTAAATTAGGGAAGTCAGGGCTCCTGCATCTTTAATAGTTGCATAAAAATAGTTGCTCATTATGCAAGCCACAACTGTTGATATTCCCTCTTCTACAGAATTATTAAAAGTGCAGGAACCCTATCCTTTTTTGTATCTGGCTGCCTTATTTGATATCCAGTGTCACACTGGCAGAGTTCCACCCTCAAGTCAGTTTCCCTATCTTCTTCCCTATGGAACTCCTCTCCAATTCAATCTGCTCTGGAGGATCTCCCAACCCTCTGAGTCAGATTTGGGGGCACACAGGAGGCTGTAGTAGGGCGGGACAATCTCTGTCACTTGTGGATGGATACTAAGGGATATCACTCTGCAATGTACTACAATTATTATTTATCCAATTTATGTCCCGCCCTTCCTCCCGAAGGACCAAAGACCTGCTTCTTTGCTTTTCAGAATTTCAGACTTCTCTTAACAAGAAGGTGCATTCTGAACTTCATGGCTCTAGAGAAGCGATGAGGAACCTGTGGCCCTCCAGATGTTGTCAGGCTAGTCCAACATCTAGAGGTCACCCCAGCAGGTATTCTGCTCTAGAGAGAGGCCTGTAAATTTGATATCCCTATATTCCAAGTAAGAAAGCACACAGCAAATAGAGGAAAAAAATAAAATCTGAATTTTGTGTGTTTGTGTATTTGTGTGTTTTGACTCTCATGATTTCTAGACTCGCTGTATGGCTTTTTTAGTTTTTAAATAACTCTTTAGGTGAACTATATTAATTTGTTACTTTTTGTATTGTTTTCTTTTGGCTCAAATCTCAAACTGAGCTTTCTATTACGGGATGGCATAAAATTCTATTAGAAGCAACACAACAGGTGTTTCTGGTTCATTCCCAGAGACCTGTCATGATAACCCACAGTTTAAGTAAATACAAACTTCCTTTATAGAGCTTAGTATCACCGAGCTAAAGCTTGTGAAAACTGAAATGCTATTGTGGACAAGTTTTGCATTAACTTTAACATGACATCCTTGCTAATAATTCACATTTTCTTTGCTTGTTTATCTGCCCTCAGCTTTAGGGTTTTTGGCCAAGAATAAAACATTCCATTACCCATGCTTGCTATCAGGAGTGGGGAACCTCAGGCCGGGGGTGGGGGCAATTGTACCCCTCTGGGTCTCTCTATCTGACCCTCTAGGTTCTCTCCAGGCCACACCCCATTCTCAACCACACCCCTCACCAGAACTGCTACATACCCTCGAGTGTTTTTGCCTGGCTGGAAAGTGTCCTTTAACTCAATGCCTTTTGCTTGCCTGAATAGTGGATAGAAAAGAGTGTGTGAGGGTCTGTAGAAACAAACCTACTGCACAAAGGGAAAAATTGCATCCCTTCCTCTGCCATCTTTTGTCTCTGTGCAAACCACTGGCATGTGGCCCCTGAAAGGTTGCTCAGATGGGAATGCGGCCCTAGGTATGCCTTTCTGCTATCCATCCCTGGCTTTATATGCTGAGTTAATTTATGAAGTCATGTAAGATATGTGGCTTGCATCTCAAAGAGGGCATCCCCCACCCCCAGATAAATTTGTTTTCAAAGCTTTAGCATCTATAATATCTCATGTCATCACCTCAGCTGTGTTTTATGCTTGGGTTTTTTTAACACTGAGGAGAGCCAGTGTGGTGTAGTGGTTAAGGTGTTGGACTATGACCTGGGAGACCAGGGTTTGAATCCCCACACAGCCATGAAGCTCACTGGGTGACCTTGGGCTAGTCACTGCCTCTCAGCCTCAGAGGAAGGCAATGGTAAACCCTCTCTGAATACCTGTCGTATCCAGGATGGGACTCAGGAACCAGACCAGTTGGTGCAAGCAAATCAGTTTTTATTAGAGTAATATCCAGACAAAAACTGCGCCTTCTCATTAAGTTGCCCTACAAAGCATATCCTGCGACACAGAAGAGAGTTGACAGAACAAGAACCCACTACCCCCCCCGTCTCTTAAGAAGGGGGCATTCGAGCGCGAATTCTCTCACTCTGCCTCAAAGTGCTCTCATCTCCACCCCTCCTCTCCTCCCTCTTTTGCCTTCTCTTTAACTGTCTTCTTGTTTTTGGCAAAGGGGGAAGCACTGTCCCCTCCCCTTCTGAGGCCTCTGACTCAGGTATGGGGGAAAGAGGGGGGCCAAAGCTTAAACCGTCGGGCTGCTTCTCCTGGCTTTTCTCTGAAACAGGAGGGAGCTGGATTCCCCCTTGCCCCTCCTCTCTCTCTGGCTGCTCTAAGCTCAAAGGAGGGGAAGGAGGTGTGGGAAGTTCATGGAAAGGAGCTGTGTCTGCTGGACTCTCAAGGTCTTGGCTGGCAGACAGTTCTATCTCTGGGAATTCCTCCCCCTCCTCTGCTTCTGTTTCACACAACTCTGGGTAAATGACCCCCTCCCTCTCCTCATCTTCTGAAACATCGGGGCCCCAATCCTGCATCCGACAATACCGCTTACCATGAAAACCCTATTCATAAGGTTGCCATAAGTCTGGATCGACTTGAAGGCAGTCCATTCCCATTTTTTTTAACCCTGGCAAATCAGTGAAAGTCTCTTCATGTGATGATGGGAGTGCATGACAGCTCCAAGGGAAAGTCTGCCCATGCCGACCCCAAGCTGTCAGCCCCACAGCAAGGTAGAATTGTACATCCCATTGTGTGTGCATGCAAATCTGAGCTGAATCTTATGTAGGGCAACAGGATGTGCATAATCACTTCACCACAAGTGGGAAGTGAACTTGAGTCCACTTTTTTCCTGTTCCTTCTACATGTTTAAATGCCTATAAAAACTGGCCTTGAATGCCTTACAAAAGCAGCTTCCAGAGAGATAGCTATATTAATCTGCTGCAGAAAAAAAACAAAGTGTCTTCTGGCCCTTTATTAAAGAATAAATGGACACAATCTGACATCAGAAATGTCAAGATTCAAAAACCAATCAGGGAACATTTCATCCTCCCAGGACACACTAAAACTGCCTTAAACTTGCTATCCTTTAACAAAGGAAGTTCATAAGGGTGATTGCAACATGAAACCACTGAATTACAGTTCATCAAGAGATTTGGTGCTTTTACTTCTGGACTGAATCTGGTCAAAGGTGTTTTTAAATCACAATAATTAATTGGCTTACCAATGCTAAGATGTCTGCGTTACCAACATCTATTTTCTACCTAGAAAGGACCTCTGTTAATTATGTAATTTTCATTGCCTTTCACTTCCTGCATTTAATTTCCCTCTGACCTCCCTGTTTACAGCACACCTGCAAACCATGTGTGTATACACACACTTGTAACTCCGGATAATGCTTCATGTTCCTGATGAAGTGGACTGTTGTCCCCAACAGCTCATGCCTCAATCAATTTGTTAGTCCTTAAGGTGCTGTAAGACTCTTGTTGTGTTTACAAAGGCCGGTAGCTCATTTTGTGGGTTGGGATTACGGGGAATGTGTTTGGAAATCACTGCAAAGTTTGGAATACATTTCTTATATCAGTAGCGGACTGTGTGGTGCGGCGGTGACACTCACCTCATCTCTGGTCAGTCGCATCACTGCTGCTTATTGGGAGTTAGAGGGTCAGTTAGTAGAGTGGGCCATGCAGTGTAAATGCACTGGCAGGAGCTCCAAATTGGCTCCGCCAGAGAGTTTGCACTGTCTTGATCTCACTGCTGTCTCATTCTTCCCCCCTACCTCCCAGCAGGCAGTGGTGACATGATAAACCAGAATGCCATCGCCCAACCATGTTGTCCGCTAGTGCCTTATATAAAAGGTTTGTACCTGAGAGGGCAAAAAAGCCTCTTACTGGATCCTGCCTGTCATAATGATGGACACTTTGGTGGTGTCTTTGTCTAATCTATCCACCATGGAGTGACATAGAAAATTCTCTTCCATCCTTCAGCTACCTATGTAGTACTGATATGCAGAAAAATATTGCAACTGTTTACCAGCTGAGAAATGAAATTGTATTTGCAGCTAACCTGATATAACCTTTTTATAGGCTGCGTAATATATTTATTTTGCCAAGACAGAAAACCATCCAGGTAGCTGGCTCTTTGACATATTTAAGGTGTTCTCCATCAGTTATCTTTGCACTGTGTGCCTCGGCAGTTTCTCCTTTATCAAATATTTACATTGTCAACATAGACCCCAGCTGCTCTTTAAATATCAACTTTGAGTGATACTACATTGGACTTATCTTATTAAGCTAGTTAGACATTAATCCAAATTCAACTAGCCTTTCTCTGGTGAATGGAAAGAGAATTCGGTGAAATATGGCATACTTATTGGCCAGGGCATACATAGCCGCAAGCCATAGTTTATTACAGTTTTGCTCTAATCTTGTCGCTCAGTTTCAGTAACTTTCCATAGGCCTATTTTTTAATTAAATTTCTAGCCTGCCTTTCCTCCCAAAGGAGCCCTGTGCAGACTATTTTTAGTTAATGGCTCTGCCATGCAATCATATTTTTTCCTTTGGTCAAACTGGAGAATAGGTTTTAAAACAGGAGTCAGATGAGTGATGTTAGAGTTGTGCAATTTCTGTCTAGAGATGGAGACTAAGCTTTTCTAAAGATGTAAGTTCTGTCTCAGCCTAAAAGTTGGATGTAGTTAAAATGTGCATCTGCTTAAGACATGTGCTCCAAGTTTTGCAAGCTCTCGGGCAAGAGACTATAGGGGTGTCCACACATCACATTCAAAGGTGTACAATCTGTTTGCCTGTGTACACAATAGCTGCACTGCATAAATCAAGAAGTGCACACTCTTTCACAGAAAATTTGAAACAGCTTGTACCTGTGTTCATTGTAGTGTGTGAAAAGGCCATCTAAATGGGCTTTTAAAAATCAAACTATGATGCTGTCGAGGGATGGGGGAGAAATTCAATTCAGTTTGCATCTAAGGCCAAATCTATCAAATTTGCATTGTCCGAAACAATATGAGAACCAAAACACAGCAATCCTTCAAACTTATCTGAATTTTGTGATATAGTTCTCTAATCAAACAATGTTTACCAGATACATATATCCCTAGTTGTCTAAACAACCAAACATGCAAAAAGACAGTAGCTTGGATTTGAAAAAGCAGGAAAACATATTTATCTGTTCCAGTCTATGAATAAAAGAGAAGGGGGGATGAGATCTACTTGTTTTAAACGTTTTAAGGGAAGCCTAAGGAATTCGGGGGGTTGCTGCACATGTGAATAGTTTGCATAGTTACAAATGTCAGTTTTAACAAACTCATACATGTACTGTTTTGCATGTGTGATTTACTTCTAATTAACATTCCTAATGCACTGCAGCTTAATAAGCATTTTAAAATAACCTGCAAGTTATCCATTAATGCAAGTTATACATTAAATAAGCAGTATACCATGTAGCATTTTCTAAAATAAGTAAAAAATACAAATACGAACATTCAACACAGTATACACTCCTAAATAGTGTGAATTCTCTATCCAGTTGTAAATTAACATGTTTTAGTTGCTAAATTAACATGCATCATTGTTTAGGATGTATATTACGTACCAATAGGAAGCATGATTTAAACCAGTGAGTTAAATCAAACTTTTTTCTTGGTGATTTAAATCACTAATTAAAATTGCCTTTAGTTAAACAAATCCACCCTGATTGTGGTATTCCCATCTTGCCCTATCACAAACTCCACACTTGTGTGGGGAAGAGGCATAGCTTAGTGGCAGAGCAGCTGCTTTGCATGCAGAAGGTCCCAGGTTCAATCTCTGGCATCTCCAGGTAGGGCTGGGAGGGACTCCTGCCTGAAATCCTGGACAACTGCTGCCAATGTAAACCAGGGCTGTGGAGTCAGAGTCGGAGTCATGGAGTCGGGAGCAATTTTGGGTGGAGTCGGAGTCGGTAGAACTACAACTCCCACGAGCCCAATCCCTGGGGCTGATGGGAGTTGTAGTTTTAAAAAGTAACTTTTCCAAGCTCTGGATTCACGTGGTGGTGATGAAATGCCTTGTGCTACCAGTTTACTACAGTATATTTGTTATTACTAGTTAATATACATTTGCCATTTATGAAGGAGTCGGAGTTGGACAGCAGAAAAGTAGAGGAGTCGGAGTCGAAGGTCTGGCATACCGACTCCACAGCCCTGATGTAAACAATATAGAGCTAGATGGACCATGGTCCACCTCCATATAAGGCACCTTTCTCTGTTCTCACCCAGAACTCAGCTAACAGGTCTATTCCTGCTTTTCCCTGATTATCAGGAACCTGAATGGGAGACGCAGAATGTCTCATCTTTTATATTACATGTGTTTATTGGTGGTGGTGTTTTCCTGAAATTAGACACACATTCAACACTGAGTTAAATATCAACATGTGGTGGGGCAATGGGATTGGGCCAGCACACCTAGCACCGTGGCATTATTATGTCTATAGCAACCATTTAAGACAGCACTAAAAGAACATTTATACAAATTTATGTTTTACAAAATGGGTGTATATTGGAGTGATTCCAGTAAAAGTGTATACACTTATGGATCTCCCATTTCTGATATGGGAGATAATACAGTCATACTCTTGGGGGGGGGGTAGGGGAAGCCAACCCAAACAAAAAGGAGATAAACTAGAATCAGGCAAGTGGGACCTGCAACAAAATATTGCAGTGTGAGGTGCTTCTGTTCAGGATGCCAGCTGGCCCACTATGCCCTCTAGGCTGCTTCATTCCACACAATACAGGTTTCTGTGGGGTTTTCCCTCCATCAACAGACAGTGTTCTGTGGCCACTGAAGATTTGCATTCCTCACTGGGCTATTTTTGGGGCCACCTCTTCCTTTGCAGTTTTTTTTAAAGTTTTTTTAAAAATACTTCTGCAAACCTTGGGCTTCCCCCAGGCTTGCTGATACTTTTTTCTTTTGCATGGATTGTACTGTTTGGGCTACATAGGGATTGACACCTGAGAAAATGAGTTCACTATTAGTATATAAGATTATGAGTGGAACAGCCACAGGTGTAGACCTAACATATTTGCTTCTAACAGAAGACTTCCCATAGAAATTATAGTAATTTCTACAAAGGATACAAAAAATACAGTTTTTATGCTCAGGTACTGATTATTTTACCTTCTTTTGCAGGTATGCAATGCAGCCAAATAGGCTTTTATTGCACCAGAGTGTTCAACCTATTCTGCTCCGATTTACGATGCTGTAAAATGGCAAGATGGAATTGAAATCACCAGTCATCATTTCTCAGGCTTTTTCAATTTTAAGTTTCATAATTTTAGCTTCATTGTGGTATCATTCCAACAGCAACAATAATAATAGATTTGCTGCAAAACACTTGTGTATCTCTTTCCCTTGATTTCACAGCATGGTGCCAGACTTAGTTTTAAAAACCATAACAGTAACAGATAATGAACAAACCCACAGCTCTGAAATATTCTTGTATTAGTCAAAGTATTTAGTTTTCTTTGTTTCCTCTTTGCATGTGGCAACCACAGTTGTGAGAGTTGAGATTATTATTGTTGATGACTCTTTCACACTTCTAGCCTGCTCTTCAATTCAAATGAAGATTCAAAGCAACTTACAAAAGAAACAGAAATCCAATATACAATATTAAAGCCACAAATACAATATTAAAAGTAGCATTCACAATAACATGATAGGGCACGTGCAATTCAATATCATTTGGCTTTTTTGCATGCTGCTATGAGCTTTGGGGACAGGTAACCTTGCAAAAGTGCTATCACAAGTCATACAATCGTATCAGAATTTAATGAAGACTGCCTCAGAACTGCAACTGTTACAGGCATGAGAAAAATCTCATGCACAAATCAGCACAATGTTTAATTCTCATAGTTGTGTCTATGCTGTTTTCAACAATTCTCCCTCAAGAATGTTAGATATTGACAAAAAGGTTTTTGTAAGTTGTTCTTTCTTAGTTAACCATCTGATGAAAGCAAATATTCATGTCATGCATACTGGCTGCCACAAGACAATAGCCTTCATATTTGATCTGGAATATTGACTCAGCAGTATCAGAAAATGGAAAGTGGTTGTAAGAAGATTAATTTAAAGTTCCTTGGAACTATTTGCATAAAATACAATTGATAGTTGTTTACATTGGGGAAGAGATCTGTACATTCTACAGTAAGCCAGCTATACTAAGGATTTTTAATAATCTTGCATTATCAAGGGCTTTGACTTTGGATGCTTAGGTATCGACTGTGGACAGGAATGACTCTGCCCACGTTAGGCTGATGTGCCAACTATGCCCATTAATGGAGACTAAAAAATTTGCAGGGGCAACACATGCCACAGTTACATCACATCTGGATGACTGCAATGCACTCTATATAGACTACCTTTAAAGAGTGCACAGAAACTAACATTAGTCCAGTATGCTGTGGTCAAGTTGTTAACAACATTATCGAAAGAGGTACACTGGCTTCCAATTTGTTTTCAGGTGCAGTTCAAAGTGCTGCTGTTGACCCCGAATAGAGATGGAGGAGAAATTCAGTTTTGTTTGTATTTTAATAAGAAATTAGAAATATCAATAATTTAAGATATGCAGATGATACCATACTACTAGCCGAAACCAGAAATGATTTGAAACAAATGCTGATGAAAGTTAAAGAGGAAAGCACAAAAGCAAGACTACAGCTGAACGTTAAGAAGACTAAAGTAATAACAACAGAAGATTTATGTAACTTTAAAGCTGATAATGAGGACATTGAACTTGTCAAGGATTATCAATACCTTGGCATAGTCATTATACAAGTGGAGACAATAGTCAAGATATTAGGAGAAGGCTGGGACTGGCGAGGGCAGCTATGAGAGAACTACAAAAGGTCCTCAGATACAAAAATATTTCACTGAACACTAATGTCAGGATCATTCAGACCATGGTATTCCCAATCTCTATGTATGGATGTGTTAACTCATTTGAAATGTGGTGTTGGAGGAGAACTTTGCGGATACTGTGGACCACAAAAAAGACAAATAATTGAGTATTAGAACATATTAAACCAGAACTATCACTAGAAGCTAAAAGGATAAGACTGAGGTTATCATACTTTGGACACATAATGAGAAGACATGATTCACTAGAAAAGACAATAATGCTGGGAAAAACAGAAGGGAGCAGAAAAAGAGGAAGGCCAAACAAGAGATGGATTGATTCCATAAAGGAAGCCACAGACCTGAACTTACAAGATCTGAACAGGGTAGTTTATAACAGATGCTCTTGGAGGTCGCTGATTCATAGGGTTGCCATAAGTTGAAATTGACTCGAAGGCACATAACAACAACAAACCTAATTCACACTTTTCAGACCAATACGGAAACCAAAACACAATTATACTTCAAAGTTCACATTTCCCTAAATTTTGCAATGTGTTCATCCAGCCAAACAATGTGTACAAAAATGTGTATATTGGGGGAAATGTACATAAAAATGCATACATTAGCAATACTATTAAAATGCATTATATTAGGGAAAAGCTTACAAAAACTGCATACAAAAATGCATGTATTAGGAGAAATTCACACTAAAATGCTGACAAATTTTCATGAGGATTTTTTTAAAATCACAAATAGCTGCAGAAATGTGGAGAACTGGATTTGAAACTGAAAAAATGAGAAGCTTAAATTGACATTCATCCATGCCTAACCTTGAAACACCTGTTATAGTCCCAGAATATCCGAAGGACCACCTTCTCCTATTTGATCCTGTGGACCTATTGAAATTCTTGTCGGAGGCCCTGTTGTGTCCCAACATCTCCTACTTAGGACTGGAGACTTTTCAGTGAGTGGACCCAGGATTTGCAACTTCCTCTTGAGGGAAGCCAATCTCACCCCTTCTCTAATGGCCTTTTTATGAAAGCTTTTGGGCCATGAATGGTTGCTCCTTTTTTTAAAGTAATATTAATTGTTGTGGTGGAATTATTTTTGATAGTCCTCTCTCTCCCTCCCCCTTCTCTCTCTCTCTCTCTCTCTCTCTCTGTGTGTGTGTGTGTGCTGTTTTATTCTATGGCTTTATTGCATTTATTGTTTGATTTAAAAATGTTTACACACTTACAAGCAGCAATTGAAAGTATAATACAAAAACCTAGCAGAAGCTAAAACTGGACAATCATAAAAAGGCTGGAGAAAGAGAAAAGCTTTCAGCTTAGAACAGGGACAGACAAAGTGGTCCCCTCCAGAAATTGTTGGCCATGCTGGCTGGGGCTGATGGGAGCTGGAGTCTAACAACATCTGACATGTACAACCTTAGCTACCCATGGCTTATACTGAAAAAGGACCGTAGACAGGGCCTGACAGATATCCACAGAGAGGGTGTTTCAGTGCTGTCACTGAAATAATCTTGTCTCTTATGCTCACTCACCTAATGACCTGAGATGATGGCACAAACAGCAAGGTCTCGAGAGATGACACCTGGAGCAGACGCATATTAGAGATGGAAGTAACCAAGTCCCAGACAATTTAGGCTTTAAAGGCCAAAACTAATATGATAAACTGAGCATGGAAACAAATAGGCTGTCAAAGAAGTTGATACCGAATTGGAGGTATATACTATCTGACAGGCACCCAGTGGCAAGTGGGCCCATTGGGACTGTTAGGACGTTAAGGCATAGAGGCCAATAGAAGGTGGAGGCAGAGCCAACAAAAGGCAGGTCCAATTAATACTAGTTTTGCCCCCATCATCCCCCTGCTGAGTTCTAGAAGGGCAACTCTGAAACTAAGGAGAAGGAAGCTGGCAGAGATGCCTCCTGGACAGGATGCAAGTAAGAAGGCAGGCAGGTGGAGGCTGGCTGAGGGCAGACAGAGGTTGATAGGGCAGTACCCCATTTGCCTTAATGGACCAGCCTCTCTACAAACACCAGACAAGTGTCTGGCTTACAAGAGAATTTAAGGTGCATGAATTTATGGGCACGGAGGAAGCTGTCTGCCAAATATTAGCTGTCTGCAATGGCAAATGGCAGCATGGGTGATCTCAATGGACTCGCTTGCTTCTACGTTGTGAAAAGGTAGCAGGAAAGTTCCAATTTTGGTGGCCAAATGGATTAGGTTCTTCATTTAAAAAATGCTTCATCAGGGCAGCTGTTGACAATCATTGCAACGCTACTTACTGAGAGAATGCTGAGGTTGCAATGAATGGACATGAAAAGGACAAGAACACAGGCTATAATGGGAATAGCTTATATGGGAGAGAGTAGTAACTCAAAGACCGCCTGCTCCCACATAAGCCTGCTTGTTTATTGAGATAATCTGAAGGGTGCCGTTTTTGGAGCAAAAAATCAAAAGGACAGCTGGATGGGTTGGTATGGTTCCCAGAATGTTTTGAAAAACTCTTTATCAAAGGTACATTTTTCATACAGTTTAGAACAAAAATTCATGCCATGGCAGTTTTTGGTGCCCTTTCCTATGGAAGTAGTTGATCCTCTGGGTGCCCCTGTCTAAGCAGGTGAAGCTGATGGAAATCAAAGATAGTCCTTAGGAACAAAGGACGCTTCCTTATACCGAGTTAGACCATTGGTCCATCTAGCTCAGTTTTGTTTATACCAACTAGCAGCAGCTCTCCAGAATTTCAGACATGGTTCTCTCCCAGCCCTATGTGGAGATCAGAGCTTGGAAAAGTTACTTTTTTGAACTACAACTCCCATCAGCCCCAGCCAGTGCCATGCTGGCTGGGGCTGAAGGGAGTTGTAGTTCAAAAAAGTAACTTTTCCAAGCTCTGGTGGAGATGCTAGGAATTGAACCTGGGATTCTGTATGCAATACAGATGTTCTACCACTGAACTACAACCTTTCTCAGTAGCATCATCCTGGCATTCAGATGCCCCCACCACAAGTGTTCACCTCATGCCTGTCCTTATGAGATATAGGTGCCCAGTTGTTCAATTCATGTCTTTTTCTGAACTGTTTTATTTCTGCTGATGGTTTCTGATCAGTGTTGTTCAAGTTTCTACAGTTGCAATTGGACCTTTTCATTGTTTTACTAATGTGGATGCTGACTTGAAAACTATCTAATTGAAAGGCAGGCTAGTAATGTTTTAAGATATCTGGTAACAAATGATCTGGAGACTCACCTAAGGTGGAAGTCATCTTGACAAAGAAAGCAATGAGAGAGTAGGCAGATCTATTACTTTTAAGTCTAATGAATCTGGGCATCCAGCAGTGCAGATAATATAAAGCTTTTAAGTGGGTTCTGTAACAATTGCAGGGATAGGGTTGGTTCCTGGCAGGATAAACTACTACTCCTTCCACATTAAGGCAGTGAAAGACTCCTCTCCCCAACACATTTCCCATATTTTATGGGCAGAGGATAGAACCAACAACCATTTCCATCTCAAGTGAATTATAGCTGTTTGATAACAGCCTAGATTGTAAAAGAAACCACCACTATTTTGATAATTGTAAGAGCTTGAAAGTAATTTATAACTGTCTAAGGCTCTAACTTTGTATGTACTTAGGATGTGAAGGAGAAGACCACTCAGCACAGATGAGTAGGTTTCAGCATAAAGATTTAGTATACTATAATTGTAAGCACTACCAAAATAAAAGCCATAATCACTTTAGAAAGCTGTTTAAACCCCTAATAAAAGGATGTCTCAGCTTGCCTAAGGAATTAAAGGGCATTTGCAACCATCCGTTTTAGAGTTTCTCCTGAAGTATAAGATTAATGCAATTAACACCTTGCAATAATTGTCATGTTTAGGCCTCTGGATAAGTGCTGCACTTTGTATTTCAGGTACCCAGCTTGGAAAATAGCAAACCGTAGACCATCTCTGCCCATTCCTGTCTAGTGCTGTAAGTAGTTGCAAGTTCAAAAGTTATATCATTTTAAAATTAGCTCCTTTTAATATCTCAACAAATATTCATGCTTGCTGGTTGGAATATTTTACATTCAGAATAAGACATACTTTTAAACATCAAAATACCATCCTATAGGCATAAAACCATCTCCAAAGAGATCAGTGTAGATAATCACTTTCACAATTTTACTCTGTTGAATTATTTCTTTTGCACAATTGTTCCCAAAATGAATTTGGTACTTAAGGCATACTCATTCCTTATTGGATCCTGGCAAGATTGGGATTAGGCCTGAGACACCTCTCACTGTAAACAGAATTTACCAACTGAATTGAGGAGAACACATCAATTTGAACAAAAGATCTCCTATGTACCCATCCCCATTACCTGAGGGAGGACCCAAGGGATAATGGAAGCCCAAAACCTGTTCTCAGTCTTACCACTGATAGAATCCTGGAAGCCAAGTAATGACTAATTCTTCTCTGCCCTGAGATCTTATGATAAAAGGCCGGGTCACAAATGTCTGTTAAATAAATAAGCCCCACTCCAGAACGATTGAGCTGAGCATCACAATAGACATGGGGCAGGAGTTCCATGATCAGGAACATCAGACCATTGGCCCATCTAGCTCAGTATCGTGCTCGCTATCTGGCAATGGGTCTTCAGGGTCTCAGACAGGATCTTTCCAAGCCCTTCCTGGAGATGTTGGGGACTGAATCTGGCCCTGCTACATGCAAAGCATGTCCTCTACTACTCAGCGATGGTCTTTCCCCAATCAGGGCTTCCCACGTTCAGTTGGGGACCTCCCACATTTTTTGTTTCAAAATCCAGAGCAGGCACTAGGGCTAAAATTGGTGTGGGGTTATTAATGATTTGAGTAACCCTTTCTCTTGTCTTTTGTACTGATCTGCTGCCTTATTCTGGTTGTGGGTCTTAAACAAAAAACGTTGCTAAAACTATAATATACTGGGGGAGGAACCTGCCGGAAGATCCGAACCACAGAGCTCCCACAACATATCTACTTAAGCCCCAAGTCACACTCACATGAGTGCTTAAAGGCAACTGTACACACAAGATTTCCTTCTTAGCCTCCCTTCATTTGACTAAATGTCATGTGAAACTTTTTAAAGTAGCATTTGAGTACAATACGCTTATCGCAAGCAATGAATGCGGAAATTACTGGATCCTGGCCCAGTGGATATTCCCTACTCAAACGATCAAGCTTTTTTAATAATAATAAAAAAATCAGTTTACTTATCAAAATACAATAAACAGAAGCCCACAATAGCTGTGAAAATGAAATAAAGAGGAAAAAGTTTACTGTGGATTATCTCAATTGTCATAATGCTGAAAAGCCTCAAGCTAATTAAACAAAAACCGATATCCCATTGTCCCAGATACTGTGTAATCACAAAGTGTGAGAGGCAGGTCCAGAGGACATCTGTCACTGTTAGAAGAGGTGCATTGTTGTTCTCCTTCACAAGCTTTGGCTTAATAGGAATACTGAAACTAGAAGTTCAAGCCCATCATTTTCTTCCTCCTGACAACTGATATTGCTTTCATGCATCGGGGGGGGGGGATTTCTTTCATATTTGGGATTTTTGAGATTTCAGATTTTTTTCCCTGGTTTGGAGAAAATTCAAATTATTCTTGGAAATACATCGTCACTAAAGGAAACTTTTTTTAAAAAAAGTGCTTCCCAGGTAACAATTGGTTTAGGGAAAATAGTCTATCTGCCCATCTCAGAATTTAAAAACTTGTTTGAGGGAGGTTCTTCTCCTGTTTCAATTGCAGTGACGTGTTTTTCTGGAAATTTTTGAATTTGGATACTTTCTAGATAGTTTTACTCTATCCTAAATCAATGAAGATCTGATTTGGCATGTTTATTTGACTGACATTTAGTTTAAAAAAATTAAATTAAAAGTCTGCTATGTTAATTCTGTGTTCTGCATTTGATGTTTTCCCCCAGTACAAAACTAAGGGTAGAAACACACTCACTGTTCTGCCGGTTCCAGTGTGCTTCCACCTCTCTCTTCTGAAAACGGGGGCACACGACGTTAGTCAAACCCCATCCCTTTTTACTGTAAAACCTGATGGAAGTAGCTTGAGTGCTTTTCTAAACAAAATCAGCTCTAAAGAGATTTCACAACTGACTGGTAGATCAACCCATTTCTCTTCCAGGTGTGGCCAATGGAAATGCTTTGCTGTGGCGACTAGTGTGTTCATTTTTGTTGTTATGTGCCTCCAAGTCAACTGCGACTTATGGCGACCCTATGAATCAGCAACCTCCAAGAGCATCTGTCATGAACCACCCTGTCCAGATCTTGTCAGTCTGTGGCTTCCTTTATGGAATCAATCCATCTCTTGTTTGGCCTTCCTCTTTTTCTACCCCCTTCTGTTTTTCCCAGCATTATGGTCTTTTCTAGTGAAGCATGTCTTCTCATTATGTGACCGAAGTATGATAACCTCAGTTTCATCATTTTAGCTTCTAGTGATAGTTCTGGTTTAATTTGTTCTAACACCCAATTATTTGTCTTTTTCATAGTCTAATGAAAATTCAGATAATTGGTCAGTTGCCTGCTTTGGATGGGGTCGTACTCCCTCTGAAAGAGCAGGTCCGTAGCCTGGGGGTGCTCCTGGATCCATCTTTGTCACTAGAGGCCCAGGTGACCTCAGTGGCTACGAGTGCCTTTTACCAGCTTCGGCTGGTAAGACAGCTGCAGCCGTTTCTGGACCAGGATAGCCTGACCGCTGTTGTCTACGCACTGGTAACCTCCAGGCTGGATTACTGTAATGTGCTCTATGTGGGGCTGCCCTTGAGATTGGTCCAGAAGCTGCAGCTGGTGCAAAATACAGTGGAGAGACTGCTCACTGGGGCAGGATATCGCCAACATGGCACCCCACTGCTGAAAGAATTGCACTGGCTGCCCATTTGCTACCAGGCCAAGTTCAAGGTTCTAGTTTTGGTGTACAAAACCTTATACAGCTCGGGACCAGGATACCTGAAAGACTGTCTTATCCCTTACATACCCAGTCGATCACTGTGCTCTGCAGGTGAGGGCCTCCTGCAGATACCATCTTATCAGGAGGTTCGTTCTGCACAATATAGGAAATGGACCTTTAGTGTGGCAGCACCTACCCTGTGGAATTCCCTCCCTTTGAATATTAGGCAGGCTCTGCTATCTTTTTGGCACCTTTTGAAGACTTTCCTCTTTCAGCAAGCCTTTTAGGTTGAGACCTATCCCAGTCTGCATCTGTGTTAGAATTGTTTAATATGTTTTTTAATAATATTTTTAACCCTTTTTAAAAAATTTTTTCAAATGTTTTTAACACTGATTTGTTTTAATGTATTTTAAGATCTGTTCTTATGATGTTTTAAAGTGCTTTTAGCGCTTTGTTTGCTGCCCTGGGCTCCTGCTGGTAGGAAGGGCGGGATACAAATTAAATAATAAATAAATAAATAAAATGAAATATTTGATTGGGGGGAAGGGAATTAGTAAAGCACACTTAGCACATTTAATACTTACAGTCAAATAAATTCAGTCCTTTTCTTAGAAATTACTTTTATTGGGATATTTATAAATATATATTGCAAATATAACAAATCAATAGTATATATTTCCTTTACTTAGATTTGGGTGGAGCGAGGAAGAAGAGCTTAAAACTGTTTGAATGCCCAAAGAACTGTGTGCACACATATAAGTGCTTCCTAAGGAAACTCGCCTGGAAATTTTCATTTTAGATATGACAAATTATGCCCATTCCAGTTGTCCAAGTTAGCTTATATTGTATTCACTGCATTACTATTAATTTTATAAAACTATGTATTTCTATAAATGGAAACTTTTCTGTGGAGAAATACTACAGTGGGAAATTCTCCAGAATATTGTCTATCCCATGTCACTGGTTAATGTAGAAAACAGTGAACATGTCAAGTTTACTGTTCCTAGACAGCATGGAAAATAGGTATGCCCTCTCTGGTTGCTAAGGCGTGTCAGCCCCATGGGCTTCCACACCTCATTCCAGGCGAAGAAGGTACCCAGGATCTCTGAAATAAGTTGCTGGAGTGCTGGTGAAGCTTGGAGGCTTACAGAAATTGGGACATAAGAACCCTGCTGGCTCAGGCCAAGAGTGCATGAAATCCAAAATTCTGTTCTTGCAGAGGCCGATAAGATTCCTAGGGGAAATTGGGGATTGCAGCAAACAGAGGAAACACATAGCAGAAGGCGAAGTTCCTAGAATGTATACCAGACCTGCCTAATCCTCAGTCTTCACTGTGTCAGCCAATCACCGGTACACATCTCTATTTACTTCTGTGCCACAAGATGGCTCATATAAGCTCCGTTTGCTTTCTCAGAAAGGTCTCTGCCTCGAGTCCTCAACACTTGCCTGGTTTGCGTGTTATAGTAAGACTTGCCAGGTAAGTCATCATCTGATACAAACGTTGGCTTTGGCCTAGTCACTAGGTATGACAAGTTCTGTCAGTTTCGGTTCTCTCAGTTTCTCATTCTTCCAATCTTAAAATTCAGTTCTACACATTTCTGCAGCAATTTGCCTTTTTTTTTAAAAAAAAAATCCTCATGAAAATTCTTCAGCATTTTAGTGTGAATTTCCCCTAATAAGCTAATTTTTGTAGGCAGTTTCATGTACACATTTTTGTAAGCGCCTTCTTATTACACAATGCATATTTGTATGCTATTTTCACTCATATGTTCATTTTTATGCACACTTTCCCCTAACGTATGCATTTTTGTAAACATTGCTTGGTTGGCAAACTGCATTGCAAAATTTGAATAAGTGCATATTTTGAAAGCTGGTCATGTTTCCATTCTCATATCGTTTCAGAAAGTGCGAATTTGATAGATTCAGCTTCAAATGCAAACTGAATCCATTTTTTTGCCCATCCCTAGTGCACACTGCTCAAATTGCACCCACCCCATTCATCCCTTTGCCAAGCCTGGAGGAAACAACCATGACCAGAGCCAAAGTCCATCCTTGGCCTATTGCTTTTAGTTTGGGAAAAGCAAGTTATAAGTGCCCGTTTGCTCATAACACTAAACCAGGGCTACAGTTTGTTTCCTCTTAGCTCAACAAAGGGGGAAGCACGCACCATCATACTGCTTGTTCAAGATAAGCCATACTTTGATTCTCTCCATGGGTTACACAGTTACATGTGAACAGGGCTACTATAGAAGCAGCTATGTATTTATAAGATACAAATGCAATTTACTGGACTATTTTACTAATAATTATGTATATTTGCATTGCAAAGAGCTGGATCAGATGACTTCATCTCAGATTGTTAGCCAACAAGCCTTTTGACTGTACACAAATCCCCTTTGCTCCTTCCCTCTATATGAACTGTGATTAAACAAGGAAATCACTCATGAACCATAGTTTCGCATTTTGTCCAAACCAGGAAATTCTGGTTACCAGCTTCAAAATAAGCTAAGATCTTAAACTAACATTAAGCTACAGTTTAAGATCTTGGCTTGTTCTGAAGCTGGCAGGAACAGTTTCTCAGTTCAGATAAAAAGGGAAACTATGGTTATTCAGAAACTTCATTTAATTGTGTCTCACATAAACAGAGGAGATAAGGAGCTGCATGAGCAGGCAAAAGGCTTGTTCATTTCTCAATTTGCTAATCTCTGATATAATTACCTGAATTAACTAAATGTGTACATGAGACAGAAACTATATGGATTATTTCATGTATAAAACATTTCCCAATCAGACTAGGCAGTGGTGAGATTGATATTTCTGAACCCAGTCTTCACTTGCAAAGGCAGGGATATATCCATGTAGCTTTATCATCACATAAATACAATGATAAGAAGAGGCCAAAGTACTTGTTGTTTCAGTTTCAGGTGCATCTTGCTTAATCAATAGATTTGACCCAGGGTGGCAAGACACAAATTATTCTTGTAGTAACATACACACACATTGCACACCTTAAAGCCACCACATATTACATGGACCATTTGGCCAAGCTTTCGAGGAGGTAAAAATTTGTCCAAAGTTCCTCACGATAAAACATTCATAGAAAAAATGATTTTAAGGAAGAGATCCTAAATACATTTAGTAGGGACTAAGACCCACTGGATGCAGTGGTCCATACTTTTGAAAATGCTGAGAAATGCAACACAGTAGCACTATTTCATACACTTCCTAAAATAACTGAACGGCTTATTGTTGTGCTTATTGTAAAAAGGTACTGAGACTGCATGAGAGACATTCAAATTCATGGACTTCAGCGCAAAACTGAAAAATTACAGTATTTTGTAATACATTTTTGTTTGGCAATCTGCCTTTTTAAAACGTCATGCCAGTCTCCCTGGATTATTTGGGATCTTATCAACCAGTTAAGTAGGGAATGTACTGCTTGACCTTTATGGCTGGATGGAGTCTACAAGGAAGTTCCCTCTGACTCTTAAAAGGATGCCAGCGAGTAGGCCTTTTTTCAAGTTTACAGAAAAAACTGTTTAAAGAATAATGATCGGTTTCCAAAGAGGTAAATATCCCATATTTTAAACATGTCGCTGGTTTGTACATATTAAAATACTGTATGGAATCAATGAACAGAGGGAGTACCCCAGGTGTTTATTCCATCCCTTTGGAGATTCCACCTCCTAGACAATAACTGAGTTGACTGCACTCATGCTGTGTTACATTCATAATTTCAAGGTCTTTGCAGCCGTAAAATGGAGTGTACTAACTTTGATGGAATTCTGCCAGTTTAAGCTAGTAAAGAGCTTGGAGGATTCTCTCAGTGACTCTATGAATCCTTTTTTTCCTTTGGCGGCACAAGTAGTAACAGCAATAGAAACAAAGGCAATCCTTTTTTCTCTACGGCTCCTCCTCCAAAGGCTGTTCAAGCTTTCCTCTGCCTGCTGTTTACATTTTAAAAAGTGCCCATGCGCATTAACTGCATCAGCACAATTATAATCTTATCTTCTTTAGCCCTAATAAATCAGAAGGAGCCCAGGCACTCCAAGGTCTGCTGATATTTGCAGGAAGCTCCATGAGTAATTACAACTAGATTTTTCTAAAAGAAAAGCTTGAAGAAATTTTAAAACATCTTAGCCACGGGTGAAAAACCTTTTCCACCCTGAGGGCCACACTCCCTTCTGGGCCATCTTCCAGGAGCCACACGCCAGTGGTGGGCAAAGCCACAGGCAAAGGTGGGCAGAGCAATGAATGCAGGCTTTACCTTTGTACAGTAGGCTAGTTTCCACACACACCTCTCTCTATCCTACATCCAGGCATTATCAGACTTTAATGTCACATTCTGGCCAGGTAGAAATACTAACGAATGGTTTGAAGCAAGGCCAGTGAGAGATGTGACCTGGGGAGAAAGGGTGTGGCTGAGAACTGGGATGTGGCCTGGGGAGAAAATCAAGAGCCAGATAGAGAAGCCTGGAGGGCTGCATTTGACGCCTGCGTCTGAGGTTCCCCGCTCCTGAACAAAGTCTTGGATCATATATTCAGGCAGTGGGAAAGCTGACATACCATGGTGGAGGAACAGTGCAACTCTCTCTCCATTACCATGCAGATGCTTTCCAGTGTGAACTAAGCCTTCCACATGAACCAGGCCTCCACATCACCAGCTGTTCATATGGAAAGCATGAGTCATCCTGGAAGGAACTTGTGTTACTTCTACTGTCAGAGGCTGTAAGCCTCCGAATAACAGCTGGTGGAAAGCACATGCGGAGAGAGTGCTGTTGCACTCAAGTCCTACTTGTGGGCTTCCCACTGTGAGAACCAAATGCTGGACTAGATGGGTCTTCTGCGTGATTCAGCAGGGCTTTTCTAATCTCCTGTTCCTCTGCCGTGTTGTTTTAACACCAGCAACAGTTACATGTAGGGAGGAGGGCTAAAAGAAATTGACTTCTAAATTTGTGAAGAGTCTTTCTTTGTTCAGCAAAAACTACACACAGTGCTCAGCTATGGCACTATTCCTCCCCTCCAACCCTCACAACCAAGGTATCAATGAAGCATGCATTACAACATGCCTGAAGGCACAACATCTGTCATACATTGTTGCTTAAGCCACAATCAGCATGACTAAACAGAAGGGCAAATATCAACAGCAGCATGCTCATGCACACTCCGTTAGCATCACCATGCAGATGATATGAGGAAAATGCTACCCAAGCCAAAAATAGTATTCCATACAGTTTGACACAAACTGACTCCAATTGTTTATTAAAAAGAGTTCTATTACTACTACTACTATATTTAGTGACTTACTTATTTTCCGTTAACACATCTGGTATAGCACAGTGGGGAGGAGAGCCTGGCTGGGAGTCCAGAGTCTGTGAGTTAAAATCCCAGCTTGTGTCTCCCGGGTGTCAAGGGCCAGCTAAAGATCACCCCCACAGGGGTTACGTGCCCTGCCACCTGTGCAGCCGTGGGCAAGCTGCATAGCCCCAAGAAGCCCAGTTGCCCCCCAGCTAGCAGGAAGGGGCTGGCTTGTGCAGCTGTGGCAAGTTGAGCAGGCCCTAGCCAGCTGGGGAGGACTAGCCTCAGAGGGAGGGAATGGTAAACCCCCTCTGAATACCACTTACCATGAAATCCCTATTCATAGGGTAGCCATAAGTCGGAATCGACTTGAAGGCAGTCCATTTTTATTTTCTGTTAGAAACAGAGGAAGAATGCCATTTTAAAATATCAGTAAATTAACAACTTATTATAATTTAGGTCAGTAGTTTGTGACATGACTTGCATCCAGACCACAAGTGGTAAACTGCTGAGTTTCTAGCAGTCAAAAACACACTAATGTTTAATGTGCAATACACCTTTATCTAGGCGGCTGAAAAACTATTAATTTCCCCTAGAATAATTGAAGTGGTTCAAAATATTATCTACCATTTCCTATCACTTTTTTTCAGTTTTGCAGGAATGTCATTTTTTTTTACCAAAATTAGTTCTGGCCAGGCACACACACTCTCTCTCACTCTCTCACACACTCTCTCACACACTCACTCTCTCACATTCACTCTCTCCCCCTCTCCTCTCCCCCCTCCCCCTCTCTCTCCCCTTCTCCCCCCCTCTCTCTCACACACACACTGCCCAATACTTCTTCAAAGAGAGATTTAAAAGAAGAATAAGGGAATGAAGAATCAAACTTTCTACCGAACAGAGTTATTGTAACAGGCCTGGGGAACCTATGGATCTCCAGATGTTGCTGGATTCCAGCTCCTATCAATCCCAGCCAGCATGGTCAATGGTCAAGAATGATTGGAGCTGGAGTCCAACAACATCAGGAGGGCCTCAGGTTACCTGCTCCTGCTGAAACACTTAATGAGATGATGTATATGAAGCAGAGCTTGGAAAAGTTACTTTTTTGAACTACAACTCCCATCAACCCAGTCCAGTGGCCATGCTGGCTGGGACTGATGGGAGCTGTAGTTCAAAAAAGTAACTTTTCCAAGCTCTGATATGAAGTGTGTTGACTACTGAGGAAAAAGTGCTATATGAATGCTAACAAAATGTTTGAAGTTCCTTTTTTTTAAAAAAAAAACACCCACACATCAGAAATTGTGCATAAAAATATCACAAATCACTATCTCTTATCACTTCAGAGAAGTACTCTATGGTTGCTAAGCCAGAAAGTGATGGCTGTGCCAAAATGTGAGCATTAACCATCAAGTAGATATGTGGACTTACATTAGTGGCCTTAGGGAGAGCCAATAGGGTGTAGTAGTTGTTAATCAGAAGATGCAGTCGGGGTCAGTCCATATTATGCCAAATTCTGGCCTAGGCATTAACCTTCATTGGATTCTTCAATCCTGGTTTAATTCGCTTAGCAGCAACCCCATGGCACAAGGAGCAAAGTATCACCAATAAAAAAAACACAAACTCAAAACTGTAACTGACACAAACAATATTACAGCTGACTGACCAATCAGTCAGGATCCAAACAGGCCAGAATTTGGCATAATATGCACTGACCCTGATCAGTCCTAGTCAGACAGAGGACCAGGAAGACCCAGATCAAATCCCTACTCAGCTATGAAGGTCACTGGGTGATACTGGGCCAGTCATTAACTCAACCTATCCAACTTTGAAACTGTTATGAGGATAAAGGGGGGGGAAAGGCACACCATGTACAATACATTGGAGGAAAGGTGAGCTATAAATGCAAAAAAAAAAGGAATTGGCACTGCCAACCCCCAACATAAAAAAATTGAATAGATGGGAGGGAACTGGAGCACAACCCAGAGAGGACTTGGGGACAGACCTAAAAGCATCCTTCTCTCCATGCCACCTTGCAGGTCTTTATTAGTAACAAATTATGCCACTGCTACGATAAACTCTTTTGCCTAAATAACAAATTAAGCCCCCTCATCAAAGGATTATTGTACAGAATTCCTTGACCCCATTCACACAGCTACATTTCCCTGGAAAAAATCATGAAATCAAATCTGTCTGTAGTGTAGATATACCCCAATAATTTATACACTGTTCAGTCCAACACCACTTCCTGCCTCAATGTATATGAATCAGATCGAAGTCAATCTAGCCTAGAATAGTCTACACCAGGGGTAGGGAATAGGATCAGGCCAGCAAGCAAGACAAGACCTCCCTGCCCCCCTCCCCATGAGTTATTTTGACAGATAAGTGGGGCTCCCACCTATCAATCATCTGACATCAGGTGATCCATAACAAAAATAAAAAATATTTCACAGGCGCAAATTGAGTTGCACCTACAGAGGAAGATCTTTGGCTTTGCTGGCTTCAATTTAAGCCAGTGCTGCAAAGGGATACTGGGGCTTCCAGCAAGCCCTGCCTTTGGGCTTTCTGTAAGTGCAGATCCCAGCCACCTTGCCCTAAGAGCAGATCAGCTGACATCAGGAACTCCATAGCGTCGCTGATCCCAGTAGCTGTTGCTGATCCCTGTAGGCATCCTGTAAGTGCCAAATGGTTGTGCGGCACTAAAAGAAAGCATACTTTAGATAGGCATCAGGAAGTCTGATAGGGAATCCCATAGTGCAGCTGATCCCAGCTGGCTTGCTATAGGCCCCGATGGGGAACTTCATAGCACAGTCGATCACTGCAACAGGGAGCATGAGACCTACTGCATGCAATACATATGCTCTGTCACTGAGCTCTGGCCCTTCCTGTATTCAATGAACAAGCCCCATTCTGTCTACTTTATGAGATCTGGAGCTATTTTGCCTGAGGCAAAATGGCTGTTGGACTGGCCAGATAAACAATGCAGTTATCAGCTGTTCCACAAGCTAGTAAATATATAATACCTTTATGAGTTCTTTTGGCTCACTTCCTTCATCCACAACAATCATTTGGGCTCTTCCATTCCGCTCATTGTCCCGAATGCCCATAGCAACCTGAGTAGCTTTGAGGCGCTCATATTTATTGCATGTAGAGCCACACCACTGGTAGATCACCTAGAACCAAACAGAGATGTTTTCAGTCATCAGAATTAATCAGGAGGAGGATTTAAGGGTAGCGTCCAACATCCCAGGAGCATTACAAAAAATCCAAATTCTCTGTTGGGACTCAGCTGCAGAAATTTGTTAATACTGGCTGCACTTGGATGCCATGATAATTCTGGTTTATTCTGGTTTATTGTGACGGGAACAAGCCTAGGATTTACACACTTCCCATCACCATCCCTCTGGTATGGTGGCAGCAAGGAGACTGGAAGCTTTTGTTTCCAATTCCAAATAACCACAATTTAGCATTATGTCCAAGCACTAAATTGTGGTTAATCATAACTACAGTTTATTGGAACAACCATGATTTATTGTGACATCCAAAAGCAGCCATGTCTACAGATTACATATAGATCAGATTAATTACAGATCAGTTGTGTCTACATGGTAGTATGATTCATAATTGTCTCTCTTGAACAACAGCATGGTTACTTCACATTATATAGTTGTTGCTATATGTATGGTTTCATTAAATACAAATAAGTAAATAAAAATAAGCAGTCTCTATTGTTTCCAGATCCAGAGCAAGACAAAGTGATCTCTAAAAAGGAGAAGCTTTACCAAATTATACAGCTATAAGAGTGGCTGTATACTATAGCCAGCATGGATTTTTTGCATTCCGCAGCATTAAATTGAAAATACCCCCCAGGTCATTCTGCTGCTTCCCATAAGCTCATGCCAAAACAAAACTTTACAAAACTTCTAGTCCTGAACTCAGAAATGCTTGCTTAACAACCGTCTAAGTTTTCATGGTGATACGCAAAACACTCTGAGAGAATTGAGAGCTCAAAGTTTAAAACAAGAGGGAAAAAACTCAGACCCCTGTTGGACCTTTTTATCAGTGGTCTCATACTGTGTTGAAACTAATTGAAAATCAGCCATGTTCACAGAGAACCTGGAATCCTATTACTGATCTTGCCCCATACTCTGACCTTCATCTTCTGCAGTTTAAAAGTTTAAAAAATGTCTGGCTGATTTGTAATTAATTTAAGAAAGTTAACATTGAAGTTCTAAAAGCCAGACTCACAGCTGTTTGGCTTGGCTAAACAGGTGGCCACACCCACGCCAGATATTTATTTAACTTTAAACTAGGTTGCCAGGTTCAGGGCCTGAGACTGATCCTGTATCTTTAGGAGATGAGAAAGCAGCCAAGTACAGGTGTTCTTGCAACACTGTAATGGGAAAAACCACAAGGTGGAATTCTCCCTTCCCCCTGCACAACTTCTACAGATACCGAAGACCTCTTGGAGGCTGGGCCTGGCATATGAGTGTTTAGAGGTAGAGGCGAAAGTGGCTGGAGCAACAGATATGACTTACTTTTATACAGTAGACCAGCTTTTCTCATCCTTTGGGTCTCCAGATTTTGTTGGACTACAATTCCCATCAGCCCCAGCCAGCATGGCCAATGGTCAGGAATGATGGGAATTCCTAGTCCAGCAACATCTAGGGACTCAACGGTTGGGAAAGGCTGCTGTAGACTGCATTCCAAGGCATGCAGAAGTTGGAGGTTTCTACACGTACAAACACATCTCTCCATCCAGGCAATCATGAGGCATTATCACAGTTCAATGAGACATTCCAAGCAGGTAAAAGGACTTGTGCAGAGCTGGACAGATGGACCTGGGGGGATGCATTTGCCCCCCAAGCCTGAGGTTCCTCACCCCTGACTTAACCAGTTTAATTTTCAATCAGTTATATCTCTATCAATGTGTATTTAGCTTCGAAGAAGAAAAAAATACTTTCCCTGGTATTTGCGTATCTCACAGCAGGTGCCATCTATGTGTGAGGGAAGGGCGAATGGAGTTATGTTGCCTGCTATCGGCAGTTACATTAAAAAATAATTACTATTTTTTAAAAAAAACTTGGGCAACCCTAAATGCCTTGTCTCCCTAAAAATATTTTCATTGTATTGAGTTTCTTGTACACCACTTAGAGACAACTGTGATTAAGCAGTATATACATTGTCAAAATAAATAAAGGTTTAAATCTGCCTGAACCTTTCACTCATCTGAGGTGCACCTTGCAGTTCTACCACCGTGTAGGTCAGGGGCAGGGAACCTTTTCAGGCCAAGGGCCACTTTCTCATCTGGACAATCTTCTGGTAGCCACATGCTACTGGTTGGCAGGGCCAAAGGCAAAAGGGTAACATGTACAATAGGCTAGTTTCTATGGACACTCACACACAGCTTTGTGCACTGTAGGCAAGCAAGAATCATTATCAGAGATCAAACAACACATTCCAGCCAGGCAAAATCACTCAAGTATGGCTGGTGAGGAGGGTGCTCTAGGAGGAATCCCAAGGGCTGGAGAGAGAGGCCTGGAGGGCCATATTTGGTCCCCAGGCCTGAGGTTCCTAACCCCCAATCTAGGTAGTGACTGGAAAAAGGGCTTTTTCCCCTGTTTTGACACCCATTATACAGAATGCCCATTCCAGAGACGCTTGCCTGACATCAGTGCTGGCTCCAAGTTTTGAAGGCCCCTTGGGAAAGCCACCTTCCATGCGCCCTCCCTCCCTTAGTGAGTCTACCTCCTCACACCCTTCATCAGCACCTGGTACCAACTACTTGGTTGCCAGGCAGAGACCCAATGACCAAGCAATCCGTGAAATCTCCTGCTCCTCCTTCTCACCACTACCATTCTGTACACTACCAGTGAACTCAGATATTCTCTAAGTGTGGATCCTTATGTACCTAAAATGGCATTATCCACACACAAAAGGGAAATGTGAGCAGGCTTGGGGTAACCCAAAATGTCACAGAAATGCAAAAAAGTTTTTTAAAAAACCCTAAGGGGGGGGGAGACCAAAGCCCCATGAAAGCTGATCACATCCAGTAGGCACAGATTACTTATTGACTGTTGTAGGGGTTGTAGAAAATGGGGGGGGAGAAGTGGAATATCTTGGAAGAGGGCCTGAGGGCTAGCAGGCTTACCCCCTGACCAAGAGCACTCCACGCTGCAATATTTTGTTACAGGTCCCACTTGTTTTAAAGCCCAAATTGCATTCTAGAGAAAAGTTCTTTCTGCTGTAGCTAGTAGCATCCCTTTGCTAATTTTACAAAGTACTCTACATTTTCATTATCTTATTTGTATGGTATTTATTGGTGACTAGTACATATAGTTCTGCAAATGAAGCAGAATATTCTCATTTAGCAATGCTAGTGTGAGTTTGCTAAGGAAAGTTTGCCAAAATAATCATGTTAATTGTTTAGTAAAACATCTAGGGTTGACAGGTCCATGGCCTGAGACTGATCCTGTATCTTTAGGAGAAGAGAAGGTCAGCCAAGTGCAGGTGTCCTTGCAACCCTGTAATGGGAAAAACCACAAGGTGGAATTCTCCCTCCCCCCTCCACAACTTTTAAAGATATAGAACACCTCTTGGAGGCCAGGCCTGGCAACCAAGAGGTCTTCTGTATCTTTAAAAGGTGTGCAGGGTGGAGGGAGAATTCCACCTTGTGGTTTTTCTCATTACAGAGTTGCAAGGACACCTGCACTTGGCTGACTTTCTCTTCTCCTAAAGATACAGGATCAGTCTCAGGCCAAGAACCTGGCAACCGTAAAAGCATCTGAATTTTCAGTGCTTCCTTCATGTGTAGTAAATGCCATACTGATGGAACACATGCAAAATCATGTAAGGATATGAAGTGATAAAATCTCAACACCTCAGGTAAAAGAGAAATACCTCAAAACAAGAAAATTTTAAGGTTCAAAGAATGTCTGGAAATATAATGTATGAATAAGCAGCATTATTTAACGGAAGATATATTTGCAATACAGTCCTGATCCAGCTATAAAAGTAAATCAAGAAGATGTGAAAGTTGTTGTGTGTTTTCCCCGTCACACCTCTAAAGTAATTTACCACACTATCTAATAAATTGTATTACTGAAATCTCTAAATTCCTCAGAAGACACCACTGAAAATGACATGATGGAGCTGAATAATCCTTCAGCGCACAAAACCAGCACATTCTGATGTGACCTATTGAAATGCAGTATTCTGGGAGTCCTCCTTGATTCCAAGCTGTTACTGGAGATTCATGTCACTTCTGTTGCTAGGGGTGCTTATCCCAACTTAGGCTGGTTTGCCATCTACAGCTGTTCCTAGACGGGGATAACCTGGCCTCAGTTGTCCATGCTCTGGTGACCTGCCACCTGGACTACTGTGATGCGCTGTACGTGGGGATCCAACAACATTTAGCTACCCTTGCTCTATAACAACTAACTGCATAAACGTATCCTAAACATCTAGCTACAAAACCATTTCCAGGAAAGTAAGTCCTCCAAAACAGCAGTCTCCCATCCATCTTCCAACTGAAAAAAAATGGACTATGTAGTATTTTTTAAAAGTTTTTAATATGTAGCATTAATATTTTTTCCCATGTCATTTTCAGGAGCTAACAAAATCAGACCCAATCCTAAACCATAAACAGATTTACATCTCTAGAAAACTCTCTTGAATTCTATGTTTTCATTGGCATTTTAACAGACAAATGGAAGGAGCATAATTAAACTAGTTAATCATGAGGAGGTGTGGGTAACAGCACAGCTGTTCCCTTCAACATATTGTTTTCTTGGAGCTCTACGCATGCAGTGATTTAACTCAAGAGTCTGCTTCCGTAATTTTCAGCTCTAGATGATGAGTGATATGGATTATTTAGGCCTCGCAGCGGGGAAGCTTGTGAAGCACAGAGGCCTGCTCTGAAAAGGCTTTATGAGCTTGGAAGGGTGACGTTTATCTGAATCTGCATATTTACAGAAGTAGCTTGTGGGGGCCCACAATTGTGGACATGCTATCTAATCTACAAAATTCTTATTCAGGAAAAAAAACCCGAGTCGTTCCTTCAGCACTATAGATCGGGATAAGAAACATGTGGCCCTCCAGATGTTGTTGGACTCTAGCTCCCATGAATCCCAGCCAGTATGACCAATGATGGTGTCGGAGTCTAACAACAGCTGGAGAGCCATAAGTTTCCCATCCTGCTTTTAGGACACAGCATCTTGCTTCTGCATTCTCTCTGCTCTTTTACAATAAACTGCTTACTCTCAGTTCTTCATAATGTTAAATCATGAGCATTCACCCTGAGGCTCATGTTAACCAGCTGATAATGAATAGTAGGCAAGACTCATGTCACTGTGTTAATCAAGGTTTTGTTTCTTGACCACACAGGGGAAGTAACCAAGATGGGACAACATAGCAAGTCTGATCCTAATTTTGTGAGAATACAATTTGAACAATCCTTCTCACATAATGGTGCCATTTCTGTCTTGTAATCAGAAACAAATTAGGATAAAGGCATTTTTATTTTGAACCGTTGCCTGGCTGCGATAATGGACTGGATGGGAGCTAACAAACTGAGGCTCAATCCGGACAAGACTGAGATGCTGCTGGTGGGCGGTTTCTCTGACCAGATAGTGGATATACACCCTGTTCTGGACGGGGTTACACTCCCCCTAAAGGAACAGGTTCGTAGTCTGGGAGTTGTTTTAGATCCTTCCCTGTCACTTGAGGCTCAAGTAGCCTCGGTGGCACGGAATGCGTTCTACCAACTTCGGTTGGTAGCCCAGCTACGTCCCTATCTGAGCAAGGAGGACCTAACATCAGTGGTACATGCTCTGGTAACTTCGCGATTGGACTACTGCAATGCGCTCTACGTAGGGCTACCTTTGAAGACAGTTCGGAAGCTGCAGCTCGTGCAAAACGCTGCAGCCAGACTGAAAATGAAGACCAAGCGGTCTGAACACATAACACCTGTTCTGGCACACTTGCACTGGCTGCCAATATGCTTCCGGGCCAGATTCAAAGTGTTGGTTTTGACTTATAAAGCCTTACACGGCGCGGGACCACAATATCTGCTGGAACGCCTCTCCCGATATGAACCTGCCCGTACACTGCGTTCTACATCGAAGGCCCTCCTCCGAGCTCCGACTCAGAGAGAGGCTCGGAGGGTGGTAACAAGAACTAGGGCCTTCTCGGTGGTGGCCCCTGAACTGTGGAATAGTCTCCCCGATGAGGTGCGCTTGGCGCAACTTTGCTATCTTTTCGGCGCCAAGTTAAAACCTTCCTCTTTTCTAAGGCATTTTAATCTAATTTTAATTTTAATTTAGTTTTAAATTTGCTATAATTGCTTTTCGATTTTTCATTTTCTTATATGTGCTCTTGTAGTATTATTATGGGTTCTTATTGTATGTATCTGTATTTTGCTGTAAACCGCCCAGAGAGCTATGCTAGTCAGGCGGTATAAAAATCTAACAAATAAATAAATAAATATTTATATACCAGTTTCTTTTTAATCTACCTCTTTCTTTCTTTATTTATTACATTTGTATCCTACTTTTTCTCCAAGCAGCTCAAGGTGGCACACAAACATGGTTCTCCTCCTCCCAATTTTATCCTCACAATAACCCGGTGAGGTAGGTTAGGCTGAGAGACAGTGAGCTTCATAACTGAACAGGGGTTTGAACCCTGGTCTCGCAAGCCCTAGTGCAACACTCTAACCACTACACCACACTGGCTGTTGCTGGAACCATTTTAGAGCACAAGGAATTTTAGCAAATAGGTTTTCCTCTTGATCTTTTATTTCTTTTTTTAATACTCAATCATTTGCTTAAATGCATGTGGTTAGCAGCAAGCCACCAATACTTGTGGTGCATGGTATTACGAGTTTAACAGCACAGAGAGGAAGGGTTCACAATGCACAGAAGATCCTGGTTTGGGGCTCAGACTTGATAATATGGTGGCATTTCCAGGATATTTTATTTGGTTTAGAAACCTTAATTCTGCGGCGACTTACCATTCCAAGATCAACAATGAAGCAGTCTCCTTTGTTGAAGCTGTCCCAGCTAAGAGGAACTTCTGTGGCTCTAACCACTCTCCGGCCTTTAATATGCAGAAGTCTTTGTGCGCTTAGGTCATTTGTGATAACATGCTTAAAACCTGAGGCAACACCACCTGCCTAAGTAAAGTGAAACAACTTGGGTTAGTTGGTTCCTTTGTCAAATATACAAAGACCCAGTACATGTACACAGCAGCTGATCAGACACCAAACCACATTTGCATTAACACAGAGAACTAGGGCCCCCAGCGTGATGCCCCTGGGTGCCACTATATCCTCAAGACACCCCCTTTGAAACCCACCAAGCCCCCCTGCCCATATCAATTTTTGTTGGGTAGGTTGCCTAGGTTTTTAGGATGTTGCTGCCTTTTTTCTGTTTTGGTTGTTTGTTTTGGGAGGTGTAGGTGTTTTGCCTGTTTCAGAGAGGGCTCTGAGCATGACCAGTTTTTCTTCTGTGAAATAAGCATTGTGTGGTGCCCATGACAGTTGCTTAGATTTCCAAAAGTGCCCCTGGGCATAAAACATGCAGGAATTCCTGCCCTAGCATTTAAAACCCAGACCCTAATTTCAGCCTCCAGATGTACAACAGGCAAACCAGGCTGCTGGACTAGGCCTTTGGTCTGAACATGTAAGGCTCTTCTTATGCTTTTTATGGGTTAGAGCTACATGTCTGCCCTTGTTCTTCATCCTCTCAGCATTCCATCAGTTCCTAAGGTGCTTTTCCCCTTATCAGCTGGTTGTTAAGTTTTTTTCATGAACTAGAACAATCACTCCATCAAATAGCAAGCTCATGTGGTGAGTGCTTACAGAAATGGAGTCAAAATGGAGCCACTGAGAAACAAGAGGACCAGCATGTTCAGGGGAACCCTGAGCTTTCCAGAAGTATACAAAGTCTTTTAAAGCACATAAATATAAGCAGACAAAGAAAACCCTACAACAGCCCTATGAGGATTAGAACCTACAGAATGTTGAGTGTCAGTGGGAGAAGAAAAATGGAAAAGCGAACAGAGGGAGGGGAATAGAATGCAGTATCCTGGAGAAAGGCATATCTGGTGGGCCGGCTAGATCCCTGAACAGGAGCACTCCTGTTAGAGGGTTAGGATACACTGCAACATTTTGTTGCACATTCCATTTAAAATAAATAATAGTAGAAATTAAGGAGAATTCTAACTCTGTTCATATTTTACTCTAACTTGTTTTATTTTTATTTGATGGTATATTGTTTTTCAATGTTTGCTGTTAGTCCCGTTGGAGAGCGCTTACCTTATTAGGCTGAAAAATGGGGTATAAATATTTAATGTGAACAAAAACTTTAAAGTCACAAAAAGCCAGATATATCATATAACTGTTTTTTTTTTTTAAAAAATAATGTTTTATATTGTCATATGTGTATTGTATTTTTGATCTTGTTCTTGTAAACTGCCCAGAGAGCTTCGGCTATGGGGCGGTCTATAAGTTTAATGAAATTAAATAAATAAATAAATAAATAAGCAGAATATAATAAGCTTGTAAGTTCACCCTCATCTTCACGGTACAAGGTACGGCCTCTAAAGGCATCATTTCAAACCAGTTAGCATAAACTAGGGTTTCCAAATCTACTTCAAGCCATGGTTTCTGATTCTGGCTTCCATACCAATTGCAAACCATGGTTTATTCACTCAGATACCACGTCAAATCATAGTCAAGTTTCCTAAAACATGCATAACCAGCAAATATCAAGATGTTTTCTAGAGAGTTTGGGCAAAGACCAAAATAACATTTATAGAGCAGTAGGGATGGCTGGGTGGCACTTTCACTACATGTACTCCAGACATCTTTCCCCTTTAGTGCTGAACTCTGAAGAAACTGGCAACCGAAGCCAGTTATGATCAGTGTTGATTGGCTGGAACTGGTCACTAAACCTCCTCCTTAGTCCCAGTCCACAGTTTGAGAGCCACTGGAGTCATTTTGCATAAGGGCTCACAAGTATGTGGGGCAGGTTTATGAGGAACATGTCAGCCCTACCTACAGCCAGGGCCGGTTCTAAAGGGCAGCCAGGTTGGGCACTGGCCCAAGGGCCCCAGAGCTACAAAAGCCCCTAAAGGGCCCGAGGGGCCCTCCGCTCCCCTTCCGTGATCCGCGCTGACCCCACGCCCCCCTTACCTGTCAGCCGGCTTCTTAGCATTGCCCTTAATGAAGATGGCGGCCACAGCTTCCCTAAGGTACTGAAGCCACTGCCGCCATCTTAGTTGATGGCAGAGATGTGCGCATGTAGCACGCACATGTGCCATCAACAAAGATGGCAGCGGAGGCTTCATTCCCCTTAGGGAAACCGCGGCCGCCATCTGCATTAAGGGCAATGGTAAAGACTAGACAGGTAGGGGGGCCACGGGGGGGCATGCACACCCACCCACCAGGGGGCCAGGGCAAGCTGATGCCCAAGGGCCCCCGCATGCCTGGAGCCGGCCCTGCCTACAGCCATGTTCAATAGGGAACCAGAAGGGTCTTAACAGCTCACTATCTGCATTTGGGCAATGATATCTTGGCTTAAAAAGGCAAGATATGAATGAGTCTTTTGGCCGTGAATGCAGCTCCTCACTTCAAGCAAGTGAAAAAAGAAATCATGAACTCTTTTAATTAGCTATAGTTTCCTGTTTCATCCAGACTGGGAAACTATGTATGGTTAACAGCTGCAAAACAAGTCAGGACATTAAGGAATGTTTTTAAAATGGCTTAACATCCAAAGCTATTAAACAGAATTTCCTGGTTGGGACAAAACAGGAAATTATAATTAAGGGAAGACTTCCTGGCTCACACAAAGAGAGGAGGAAAGGTGTTGCTTGCATGGCCAAGACTCTTCATATCTCAGCTTATTATATGATTGTCTAAGATATGATCAGCCAAACACTCCTATTGGGTCTGTGATCCCTTGGCTGAAACGGTACAGTGGTATGCATGTCGGTTATGTGTATTCCAAAGCTCCAGTTCACATTGGGAGGAGGGCTGAAAAACCTGCTTCAATCTCTGCTTCAATGTTAAATCTGAACTCACCCTTTCGGCTTTTTAGTAATCTTTTTAAGATTACCAATTCGTGTAGATATATCACATGATCACACTATTACAAACCTTATACTTCAGTCCACCTTTGAAATATCCAACAAATTGTGTAGACTCGTATCCTTGGATTTCTCGATGCTGTACAGGCTTTCCTCCAAGATAATCATCCATCTGAACCGTGAAGATAGCTGCTGCAGTACTTTCATCCTGAGTGCACTCTTTTCCTAAAATCAGATGGGAATATTCTTTACTACCACTGATGAACCTCAAGGCTTGCACACTCCCTCTCTCCTTGCAGTGGATGTCTCCCTGCCTCCTATTCTACTTTGATGCAAACCATAGTTTGCCAGTTTGTCAGAAATGGTACGCTGTGGTTTGCACATGCCCTCCAAACCATAATCAGAAACTAAAGTTTGACACTGAAGTCGATCCAGACTAAGGGTTGTCACACTAAGTCACACTTAGAGCAGACCCACTGAAATCAGTGGATTTAAGTTAATCAAGTCCATTGATTTTGAGTATGACTTAACTGAAGAAAACCCAAAGTTAGACACATTTAGGTCCCACTGGAATCAGTGGAACCTAAATTAGTGATGACTAATCTTTCACTGTATCACTAATTTTTCACATTTATTTTAATGGGGCCAAAGTGCAACTAACTGTCTGGATCTGATGTTGTATGTTTGAACTATCCCTATAACTGTAACAATCAACTTCTATTCCCTCACACATGTTTTGTCTTCGAAGACGTTCAAGCTGATTTCTTCCAAGCTGGGATCGTACTGAAACTGAGTGCCAAATAACTCTTGAGGTTTGTATTTCAATATGAATGCAGAATAATCCATCCTAATCTAATTCTTATCGTTCAGAAGTATTAGTAATTCACAGATTCAAAATATAATCTTTAATCATACATGTCATCTTTAAACACTTTCCATTACATGAAGTGCAAGGGAAGCACTTTTTGCATTGAAGAGAAGTTACATCAAGAATTTCTGATAAAACAAGGGCTGAAAATAAAGACAGAAATGCTTTATTTCAAAGAAATTGGTGCAACCTCAGCTAATGAGCAAGGACAGATCTCCAGCTGTACAGTTTGCAACTATGGGTATATGGGTGAGCACAAAACCAAGCAGAAAAAGATACAGGCCCCATCAGCACTAAGAATCCTGGGAACTGTAGTGTATAAAGGGTGCTGAGAGTTGTTAGGAGACAGAGCTACAATTCAGAGCTACAATTCTCAGAGTGGTCTAATAGTCAATCCCTTTACCCAGGGAATTCTGGAAATTGTAGCTCTGTGAGGAAACTAGCGGCCTCCTAACAACTCTCACCACCCTTAAACTGCAGTTCCCAGGATTCTTTAGGAGAAGCCATGGCTGTTTAAAGTGGTAAATTACTGCTTTATATGTATAGTGCAGATGCGCCTTACACAGCTAGGCCTCTCAGAGGACCAGAGAGGCCTGGGCCGCTTCCAGTTTTGAAGTTCCTAGCCATAATAAAAAAATGTAAATGATGACATATATAAGTTAACAAAAGAAATTGTATTTTTTAACAAATCAGATCTCTTATTTGCTTAAATGTGCAGCTTGAGCTGAAACAGTGTGTCACTGTCACACTGTGGTCCGATGCTCATAAAAATAAGTTGCAAAACTTATCAAATAGCAAGCGTCTAAATCTGAGGTCCCTTTGAGCTTGAGGCCCTGGTCAAGTACCCTCCTGCCCCCCATCCCACTCCAACTGCCCCTGGCCTATACACAACTCTGAGCACTCTGCTTCAATGCATCCACTAGAGATCAAAGCAGATACATAAATATTACATAATACGGTTAGCAAAAATGCTAACTACCTAGACTTGCCAATAGCCTCCAGTGCTTTCTGCACAAACATGAGTTTACCATCCTTCATGTGCATTTGTGCATTCTCCTGGCCCTGAAATTGAGGAATGAGCTGATATAGAAAAGAGAGAGAGAAAACTCTCATTCTCTCTTCCCCTGCCCCAGGAATTAAAATAGTTGGCCAAGTATAATCTGAACTATACAGATGCACTGGCATTTGTGTCTAACGTCATTTTTTTTTAAAGTGGGGTGGCAAAGCACATGCTCTTGCTCAGAGTACAGCTACATAGTTGGCACAGCTGTGATCGTGAGGGCTACAAGATGTGTGTGGTGGGGTGCCCCTGCACGAATCACATCCCTTGAACTAACAACCAAAAGGAAATGATGCTATTGGAGTGACCCACAGTCTCAGGTCAGGACATAACCCACCTAAGATCCACCAGCTGAAAGCCAATGCTAAACCCATAAGCTATATACAGTATATATATACACACACACATATATAATATAATGGACTGTATACTTAGAAAGCTGCCAGAGGATGTAGGGAAATTAGTTTAGTTGAACTGAATGATGAGCCCAACGTTCAATGTAGTGGTTCTGTTCTGGAAGGATGCCTTGTACCTTAATTGCAGGTAGAGACAGGGTGCATTTGCTTAGTGTTGCTGTCTGTGCATGCTCAGAAATAATTTGGATTATGAAAAAAATATTAATATAACTTTTTCTTTAAAAATACAGCAGGACCAAAAGAAGAAAAAGGTGACACTAAGTGGGCTGGAGTCTAAATCCAAGATTAACAATACCTGCAAGTTCCAAAAAGGGCAGCATCTGCTATGAACACAAAAACAATATCTTGTGTCACCTTGAAGGCTAACAGATTTATTGTGACACAGATTCTTTTTTTGCTTCTATTGTAAGAGGAGAATCTGGTTTCACCTTTCTGGAACGTGTTGGCTTAGAAGGTACCAGATTTATCCACATTGTGGGAATCCACAATAAATCTGTTGTTATTACCATCATTATTTATATAGTGCCCTCAGCATGTGTAGCGCTTCACAGAATATAGTAGGGCAGGTCCCTGCCCTGCAGAGTTTATAATCTAGACGGTAAGGTGCCAGAAAATTCCTCTTTGTAGTACCTACAAGAGATTCCTAGTACTTACAAAACAGATTAGGTGATGAGTCTTGTGTAACTCTCATTCCCCGGGACCAACCTTGCAACTTATGTCGGCACCAAACAAAAAAGAAAACATAGGCGTATCTCCCTGCCAATACTGCTGTATCATTAAAGCCCATGATAGGTGCCCCTAAGGAGAAAAGTACTGCAGAAACAGAGTTGCTCCAACTTTTTGACAGCAAACTCTGAATGTAGCTCAGTGGCAGAGCATCTGCTCTGCACGCAAAGGGTCCCTGGCCCTAGGTTCAGTTCCTGGCATCTCCACTCCAGGTGAGGTTTGTAAAGATTCCTGCCTGACACTCTGGAGGGCTGCTGCCTGTCTGTGTAAACAAGATGGGCCAATGATATCAAACAGCTTCTTAACCTGTAGCAGCAGAAGGGAAGGGGGGCGTCGGCAGTAATACAGGGGCAAATTCAAAAGTGCAGGGTCCCTTCATGTTAGTCACAGCCACGACCACTCCCCCATTTCTGCTGCGGGTTTGAGAATGAGATCCTTGTTCAATGCCTTCTCCCACAACAACAGATGTCCCTAGGAGCCAATAAGCATGAAAGGGAAGAGTATTACCTACTGAGAAGGCTCTTCTCAGTAGCTGACTCATCTCCTTTCACTCTGATTGGCTCCAATCAGCAGGAAAGGGCAAAGAAGCATGTTAGAAGATTCTTCTCAGTGGCTAAGACATTCCCCTTTCATGCTGGCTGGCTCACAGGATGCTGAAGACATAGGGACCCTGCTGGGACCCTGCTCCCAAAAAAGTAAAGGGTCTAAGACACCCCCCCAGACCTTGGACGACTACACCCCGGGCGTGTGGGGGCAACACTTTGTGACCCAGAGGGCTTCCGGGAGGGGAACTTTGCATGAATGAATAAACTTGGGTGGACAGGTCCTTCCAGTATATTTTGGGCTGCCTTCCCCTGAAAGTTCCCCCACCGCCCGCTATTTTGACAAGGGCTGCCTTCCCAAGCTCTCTTGAGCCAAGTGTGAGAGAAGAGAACTAAAACTGTTCTCGGGACTTGTGATGAATTCCCTCCGTGAGCATGTAGCTCTTTGGAGCAGGAGGGATTTGCTCATCGTCAACAACTTCCAGTGGGGAGGCTGCGCGTCTTGTAGCACTGTAAAGACTAGCAGTCGTTAAGGTGTCACTCGGCTCTGCGGTGGTAACGGTAGTTTTTGCTGCCTCAGTGGTTCGAGCAACTCAAATCCTGCGACCTCTGCCCTACATCCATCCATCCCGGCGCCCCGTACCTAGCCAGTAGTGCAGATTGTAGAAGGTGGTGTTGCCCCTCTTGAACGTGTGCAGCACCAAGTAGGCGTCTCCGACGTAGAAATTGCCGTGCAAAGGTTCGGGCACGGGCACCAGTTCCAGCTTCTCTATCCTCCAGATCTGCAAGCCAGCTTTCTGGCCCGCGCTGGCGAACTCTTTGTGGTACAGCTCCGGCGGGGCCATCGATGCTGCTCCTTCTTCTGCCCGACGTCAAGGATTAAAGTCCTTCACAAGGCGGCCAAAGCAACAACAAAAAGACGGGCGCACGAGCTTCCAAGTCTACTCCTCCCTACTTAGCGATAGCTGAACCGGAGTTGCAAGGAGCGAAGCAAACCGTGCAACTCCCCAGTTTTATGGAGAGAGCGGCGTTAGCTTAGAGAGGACATCGAAGGGGCGAGGCCAGAGGGCGGGTCTTGCTTTAATCGCTTGCTCCCGGATCGGCTGGCACAGGAGGCCTTGCTACGCCCAGCTAGAAGCACACCTAGAGCTGGGGCGTGCAAAGCCGACTTGACTTGTCAACTTGGGAGGAGCAGGGAAGAATGTGCTCAAAGTCTGCTTGTGTGTCAGAGAACAGGGGACGCGTTGAGTGGCCTGCCAGCAGGAAACCTCAAAAGGGTTTGCTAAAGTCTCCTCTCAATCCCGGCCTTGTTTTTCCCCCTCTTTGGAACCGATTCATTAGCAAAAAGTTCCAGCCAACGCCTTTCTATAAACATATATTTTTTCAAAAACTGTTGCTCCAATATTTTTTTTACGTTTTAAGTCCTTGGATATGTAAAATAGCAGTTTTTAATGTGTGTGCGCGCGTGCGTGCGTGTCTGAGCATATACAGTGTTCCCTCATCTTTTGGGATTTGCAGAGATTCCAAGTGGGTTTGCAACTGGACAAAACTCTCCTCTCTCACACACAAACACGCACGCAAAGCGCGCGCACTTGAATAAAGTAAGCATTGGTGAAACCCAGCCAGCTTCGAGATTTGTGCTAGCTTGGACAAGGCTAAAGTATCCCTGCGTGAGCCACTGCTGTAGGAATAGGAATATAGGAGGCTGCCTTTTAACAAGGTACATCATTGGTCAATCTAGCTCTCTAATGTCTACACTGACTGGTAGCAGCTGGCTGGGGTTTCAGACGGGACATTCACAGCGCTACCTGCAGATACTGGGGACTGAACCTGACACCTACACACGAGGCAGATGCTCCACCACTGAGCGATGGCGGTACCCCACCCACTGAGGCCCCACTCTCACCCTGTTGCAATGTATGTTGCTGAGAATTATGGACTGAATTCTAAGCTTTTGTGAGGAGCTAGTCATGTTGAAAGCAGTGCAAGAGAGCAGACTGGTCTGCTGCTTTATGGCCAGGCCTCCACATGGGCTGAGAGTGAGTCCCCAGTACCCTATTCAGCCTCAAGAAACTGGTGTGTGGAAACAGCCCTGTTGCCGGCTTTCCCCATCTAGTTATTTGTTTCCTTGTTTTAAAGAATTATATTGTGCCTTTCGATCCCTTTATACTCTGCCTTTCCATCTAAGGTGGCTTGCGAAATATTAAACTGAAAAAAGAAACAGTTTGAGAATGGAATGAAGCTTCCACTGCATCATATAACAGTGGGCCAGCTAAGAGAGACGCTGCGGATTATTTCTTAGTAGGGAGTTGATGTCAAAGCTTCTCCGTTCTCTGATGTTCTTGCCACTACTGGCCTTTTGGGGATTGTGGCAACAGCCGGAGGAAATGCACAAAAACTCTTATATGTGCACAAGAAATGAGGATCTCTGCATGAGACAGCAGACCTGTTGCACTCTTGATGTACTGCAGTATGCAGATATACACAAGTATTCAGGGCAGGGCTAACAGGGTACAGTTCCCTTTGTGCCAGCAAGCGTGATACCCCTTGACAGGTGTTTATTGTGAAATGGGTGCTGCTCATGAATGCATTTTTTCCCCCAGAGTCCACATGATATTGTCGGCATCAAAACACTAGCCCGTATCTCCCCCCTCCCCATGGGAGAAATTAAATCAAGATTTACCATTGGGGGGGGATCTGATGTTAAAAAAACCCAGCTGCGTATGACCCTTCGCAATATCTGAATGGTCCATTTGCAGTATTAAAGCATCTCAAGTTTCAAGTTAGTGAGATTGCCAATGGTTGGAGACAAGATACATTTTCTGTATTTTACTGCCATAGGTGCCCTAACCAAGTGTGGATTGTTGTGCTGGCCCCAAGACATTTTCTCGTGGCACCCTGTTCCACTGGGGCAGGAGCAGGGACTGGATCTCACCAGCGGGCCAAATCCTTATTTCCCCTAGTAGGCCAGATTTGACAGATGGGGGGGCACTTCAAAGCACCACACAGGGCTTGCAGACAGCTTCAAAGCACTGCTCATCTGCTGAGGCTTGAAGTTACCACCTGTCAGCTGATGGGCAGTGACCTCAAGCCTGCTTTCTGCAGTAATCAGCTGCGCAATTGAGCTGGTCACATGGCTGTTCCAATGGGCTTGGAGTCACTGCCCAACAGCTGATAGTTGGTGACTTCAAGCCTGCTTTATGCAACAATCAACTGTACAGTCAAGTTGCACATAGGGAACTCAGTCATGCAAGTTGGCCATGCTGGCTGAGGCTGATGGGAATTGGAGTCCAACAACATCTGGAGGACCACAGGTACCTCATCCCAACTGAAAGTCTTGCTGCGTCATTCAGACACTGAGTCCTGCCTTCATCTGTTCCCCTTTCCCTTTTTCATGAAAGGAAAGTACAAGTTGCATATCCTCTCTTTGCTTCAGTAATGTAGCCCCAAATGATGCTGTAATACCAGGACATTCTTCAAGCGTGGCCCAGGAGACCAGATCGCTGGGTCTTTTGCAGTAGACCCTGAATTTTCTGCTCCTACCCCCCCTCCTTTTAAAATCTTTGCTTATAGAGTGGCTGGGCATACTACAAAGCGCAGTCCTGGTGAGACCCCCGCCACCCATCATGTGAATTTCCCAGAGGCATCTATACATATAAATTAGCATATGCAAATTTGCATAATGGCCCATGCCGAAGTCCTTTAAGTACTTAGCAACACCCTGGTGTGACACCTTCGTATCTCAGCAATGTGGCTAATTAAAAGATACACAGTGCTAAGCACAATCGGACTCGGTCAGAAACCACCACTTTCTTCTATGTTTGTACCTGTTGAACTTTGGCCTGCGCCCTGCAGCAAAGGACAGCAGAGCCATACAGGAAAATAACACCTAAAGATTCATGTGGCACCTTAAAGATTAGCAGGTTTGTTGTGGCCTCAACTCGTGGAGTACAGAACCAGCCCATTTAATCAAATGTCATGGAAGTATTTTTATGTCTGTGTTTCTTGTAACAGACGAACATGGCTGCCCCTCTAGAATGATCAGAAAGGGGAACTAGAGTTATTCTAGACATCTAGCACACCACAGCAAACATTTTCCATTTACCATGTCCAAGACATACTGAAACTGGCACATCTGATTAGAAAATGAAAGGATGCTGTACTCAGCAATTAAATTAAAGACCCACTTTTTTCAACATTATGAAACTTAGCATATGTAACTTGCTAGGAATCAAATGGGATGCTCTACTTGCTAAGGACAGGGGTCAAATAAGAGCTTGGCTAACAATATTGGCAGCTAACAATATTGGTTTAAAACAAAATGCTTAACGTCAGCAGCTGCGATCCTATATACTCACTTAAGGCTCGCATAGAATTGTGCTCTCTATCTGTTAAGAATGAGAACTAACGACCTATAAACAGAATTGCTAGATTATGCTAAGTATTGGACGTAAAACAGGATATCCTTAGTTCAGATTTTTTGTACTTTGCAAAACTTGGGGTTCCCCTAAGACTGTTGAAGCCTCTTTCTTGTGTATTGGTGGTGCCGTTTGGCTCCATAAGCAACAGCACTCACTGCCTCAACTTGGAAATAGAGGGACTGATTTATGTAACATAATTGGGGCACTTCCAAACTATGACTATTTTCATGTGGCATTCAGTCACATACTGGCAAATTCAGGTTCAGCAATTATAGTTGATTGGGAGATCTTGTGCAACAAAACCCACTTCCCCAAAGGATCAGACTTTTTATGATAAGTTATGTTCACAATTATTTCCGGCATGCTTTGGAATGGAGGTGCATAGCCTTATATTGTTGTTTTTTCTTTCAATCTCTCATTTGTGCAACAAAGCAAAACCACTTAAGTAAGCCACATAAAATATTCTACATTTGCAACATCAGTTTTAAGGATGTGCAGATTTCCAGATATCCAGAAAATAAACAATGGAGAGTCTGGGCACTCTGCTCTTTTTTTCCACTGCTCAGAAGTACACAATTGCATAGTTTCTTCCTGGGAGGAGATATATTTTTTTAAAAGGCCTCTTGCACACAGGTCAAACACAGAGGGAGTGGGAATATCAAATTCTTCTTATTTGTAGGTAGGGATGGGTGAGAATTTCTATTCAGTTCTCATTTCAAGCAGAATTTATCAAATTCGCAATTTCTGAAACAATATGAGAACTGAAACACAGCCATCCTTCGAAATTCACATTTATTAGAATTTTGGGATGCAGTTTGCCAACTAAACAACATTTACAAAAATGCAAAAAAGAGGAAAGTGTACATAAAAATGAATACATGAGTGAAAATAACATGCAAAAAGGCATGAAATGATGAGAAATGGCTTGCAATTATGCGTACCTTTGTCAAAACTGCCTACAAAAATGTGTTTATTTGGAGAAATTGACACTAAAATGGTGGAGAATTTTCATGAGGATTTTTAAAAAAAAATTAACTGATCACTGCAGAAATGTAGAGATCTGAATTTAACACTGGAAAAATGAGAAACCAAGAGAACCAAAACCAACAGATCTTTTCTTCCCTATTTGGGGGGGGGGGACACAAACAAACATCAGGGTTTGATCCAACACACTGTAACACCCACTGGTATTGCCAGAAAACACCAGCTTTGCAGTTCATATTGAGCCCACTGTGTGGACTATTCTAACCAAATCTGAAGGTAAAAGAAGTGAGTGTATTTGCAGTAAGATACTGCTCACATTGGGACAAGCCCTTAGTAATAGCAGAACATGGAAACTATGTGATCATACCAAAGGGTTCATAGAAAAGGTGGGTTTAGAGCTGGGATTTGAAGGAAGAGAAAATGCATCACACTAGGTGAACTGGGAAGCAGCTCCAAGCATACGGGGCAGCAAGGACAGAGTCTCGAGAGAAAAGTAGACCTTCAGATTACTGAGGGTGCTGGAGCTGAAGGAACAAAGGTCATATGAAGATATATATCAGGATATAAGAGCAGGAAATAAAATGCTTGTTAACAATATTGGATGGTAGCTAACAGTGTTGGTGCAAAACAAAATGCTTAATCAGCAACTGAATGTGTTTAGGAGGATAACTAACAATCTGCAGGGTAAACAAAACTGCCCAGCCACTGTGAAAAGGGTACATTTCTATGCCAGGGATCATTAGGGAAGGAATTGAAAATAAAACTACCGATATCATCATGCCATAATAAAAATCTATGGCGCGAACACATTTGGAATACTGTGTACAGTTTTGGTCACTTCCCCTCCAAAAGGATATTGTAGAGCTGGAAAAGGATCAGAAAAGGGCAACCAAAATGATCAAGGGGATGGAGCAACTGGCTCCATAGGCAGCAGCCTATAAGAGGAAAGCCGTAGGAGGAAAGGTAACAGCATCTGGGACTTTTTGGTTTAGAGAAAAGGCAAGTAACAGGTTACATGATAGAGGTTTATACAATTATGCATGGTGTGGAGAAAGCAGATAGTTTTTCTCCCTCTCTCCTAATACTGGAACCAAGAAATATCCAATGAAGCTGAATGTTGGAAGATTCAGGACAGACAAGAGAAAGTACTTCACACAGCACATAGTTAAACTATGAAATTCGCTCCCACAAGAGGTAGTGATGGCCACCAACTTGGATGGCTTTAAAAGAGGATTAGACCGATTCATGGAGGATAAGGCTATGAGTGTTTACTAGGCCACAACAGTTATATTCTACCTCTGCTGCCTCTGAATGCCCATTGCTGGGAACCTCACAGGTCCTGCTCGCGGGCTTCCCATGGACATCTGGTTAGCCACTGGGAGCCACTGTGAGAACAGGATGCTGGACAAGATGGGCCACTGGGCCACACATTTTTACGTGACAGTAACACAAGCTGTAACAGGAGGCTACGTGGGAACTTCCTTTCCTCTTAGATTTTCTGGGTGGGGTTCAAGCTGTTTTCCTCCTCTAGCAGTGCTTCTGGAGAAGTGGAGTTTGGGGAGGGGAGACTTTTATTCTTTTTAAGATGAAAGGTGACAGTGGAGTGGGGGAGCACAAGACCCATCCACATCCCCTGAAAGGGTGTAAGTGGAGGGTGATATATCTGAGGCTGAAGCTGTTTACGAAGTGAAGAGGGAGCTCCTGTTATTTATATACATATTGAATTTTATATTTGATAATACAGGTCGCCTCCAGACAGTCTTTTTTCAGAAGAGGTTCAAGTAGGGATGGAAAGATCTGTGAATTCTGTTCTCTCAGTTTCTCATTCTTCCAATGTTAAATTCAGTTCTCTATATTTCTAGAGCGATCTGCAAATTAAAAAAAAATCCTCATGAAAATTCACCACCATTTCAGTGTGAATTTCTCTAAATAAACACATATTTGTAGGCAGTTTCAACAAAGGCACACATTTTTGCAAGCCATTTCTCATCATTTCATGCCTTTTTGCATGTTATTTTCATCATGTATTCATTGTTATGCACACTTTCCCCTAATATATGCATTTTTGTAAACATTGTTTAGTTGGCGAACTGCATCCCAAAATTCTAATAATGCGTGTTTCAAAGGATGGCTGTGTTTCAGTTCTCATATTGTTTCGGAAATTGCGAATTTGATAAATTCTGCTTGAAATACGAACTGAATCAAAATTCTCACCCATCCCTAGGTTCAAGTGCTTACCAGAAATTAAGATTTGCACAATTAAAATGGATTAAAGTCCTCTGTCATCCAGCACAACAAATCCACTTTTTGAAAAAGGCCTTTTGCAGGGTAATGCAGTGTGGGATGAACAAATGATTAACAGAAAGACGTGGATGTTCCTGTTTCCTGAAACCCCCACAGTGTTCTCAGTTGGGAGACTGCCTACTGTGTTTCTGACAGCTGCTCAATTTTTACTTTTTAAGAAATCAGATTGCAAAGTTCTTTTTTTTTTTTTTTTGCTATGGTCAAAGGAAAGTCTTCTCAAAAACAAAATCAGCAACTGCACACATCTCAGGCATTCAGTAGCCAGCCCCACTGGCTTTCTGTGCTTCAATTAAAGCTCAAGGGAAGACATCATGAGGTAGCAGCTGGGGGGGGTGTTGCAGAGCACTGGAAAAATGTTTAATGGAAAGAAGAAGGAAAACACCACCCACGGCTGCCTCTCAACAGTAAGGTAAGCTTTAGCCCACAGCCTCCAAAATGATAAAGAAACGTTAAATTGCCTTGAAAGAGGCAGAAAATGCAGCGAGAAAGAACCTTTCACTAAACTGGAGGACATGTTTAATCTCAGCGCTAAAACACATAAATGGGTGTGAATGCGAATCCAGTGAGTACTATTATGTATGTACTTTCACCAGGGTGTTTTTTCTTCCTCCAACACTTCACAGAAGAAAGGGAAATTTCTATTTGGATAAGTGGGTCTGCTTACTTCCCACTCTAGCAGAGCTTCTTGTAACTTCTGGAGAAAGTTCATGCTATGCAACTGAGAAGATGTTGTCTTCATGAGATGGTTTCCTCTTTTCTATCTTTAGAGTGAAGAATGGAGCCTTTCTTACCATCCACACACTTTGGATGGGCAAGTGACCTTGGGAAGTGATTTAATTTAATGTGAGCTGAAGCTCATTTAGTTGAGCCTTCTCAGTGTTTCTTAAAATGACTCCTTGTCCTATAAAACCACCTCTGGCACAATGCAGAGGTGCCTCGGTTATGGGACGGGACTAAATATCTCATTCATTTCTAGATATTACAGAACTAAGATGATTCTGTTAGACAGTTCCAGTACAACAAAATTGCATTTGTTCTTCACCAAAGGGCTTGTAACAAATAGGGAAGACCAAACAGACTTTTTATATTTACGATGAAAGATTTTAACTCAAAAGGGTGATTTGGGAGTTCCTTTCCCTAAATTTCCCACAAGGAAAAGATTGGTGGGGGCGGGAGTGGGACATAATATGGCAGGATTGTCAAACCCCATGTACTTTAAAAATTAATTTTGATCGTTGTTGTTATGTGCCTCCAAGTCGACTACGACTTATGGCGACCCTATGAATCAGCGACCTCCAAGAGCATCTGTCATGAACCACTCTGTTCAGATCCTGTAAGTTCAGGTGTGTGGCTTTCTTTATGGAATCAATCCAACTCTTGTTTGCCCTTCCTCTTTTTCTACTCCCTGCTGTTTTTCCCAGCATGATTGTCTTTTCTAAGCAATCATGTCTTCTCATTATGTGTCCAAAGTATGATAACCTCAGTTTCATCATTTTAGTTTCTAGTGATAGTTCTGGTTTAATTTGTTCTAACCCCCAATTATTTGTCTTTTGCGCAGTCCATGGTATCCGCAAAGCTCTCCTCCAACACCACATTTCAAATGAGTGGTTTTTCTCCTATCCCCTTTTTTAACTGTCCAACTTTCACATCCATACATAGAGATCGGGAATACCATTATCCTGACTTTAGTGTTTCTAGTTCTCTCACAGCTGCCCTCCCTAGTCCTAGCCTTCTTCTGATTTCAGGAAGAGATAAATGAGAAAGGAGGTTACAACTGGTGCCTTCTGTCCCTATTAATCATAGGCCTTGTCAAGCATTTGCAGTTTCCCTGTGTAACCAGCACCTCTGGTTTGTTCGTTCATTTATATGAGCAACCTCTTATCTATATCCATTGAATTGTTATTGCAGTTTTCTTTTGCTGGGGTGATACTGTTGTTGTTTGTTTTATACATTCATTTCGCATTTGAAGGCAAACCTGCCTAATGCACACATTCCAAAACAATATGTGGACAGAAACACAGACATCCTTCACAATCTGCACTTTTTGAAATGGAATTTCTCCAGCCACGTAATGTGCATAAAAATGCATATATTCGTGAAAATAACATACAAAAATGCATTAGGGAGAATTCTTTTTTTCAAAATTATGTACATTAGGCAAAATTGCACACAAACATATGAGGGGAAATTCACACTATAAAGTGCTTTCACACATGGGGCTTATTGTGTCAGTTTTTTGGGAATAAAATAGTAGCGCTTCTGTCCCGATTTCTAACATTCCTGTCATACAGCAGAATCTGTTACATTAAGGAACTGTGACTTTTTCAGCTGGTTTACCAGCATTTCATGCAAATGTCCTTCACACTGCGGCAACGAACTTCTTGTCTTCATCCCTCACCTGTTACATACATGTGCATTGTAGTTTCCCCATAATTCACTGCTTGAGTTAGTATCTGGACACAAGGGTGGAGGGGAAGGAGGAAGGGGAAGCTCCTACCTGCACCTACAGCAGAACACCAGTAGAATTTTCATTAGGCAAAAAAAAAAAAAAACCAGGCAAAAAATGATGCACATGCTGGGATGCCTGTCACATGAGCGGTTGAAGCTAGCGCAAAACTCCTGTGATTTTCCAGTTTCCCAAGCGTGCAACTGGATTATTTCTGGAATCATTTATCACAGAAATGAGTGCTAAATTTCCACTATATTCCACTAGATCTCCTGAACTAGCTTTTACATTGTGTGAAAGATCAAATAAAATGTGCAAATTACCAGGTAAGAAATCACTGGAATAATGGAATAAAATGCGGGTTGAAAACAGCCTAAAATTCTGTTGAATGTTCATGAAATTCTCAAGAAGATATGGAAATGTGGTGGAGACCTGAACTTAAGACTGGAAAAATAGAACTTCAGAGAAACTGAAATTGGCAGATTTGCCACCACCTACCACTAAAGCAGCCATCCCAGGGCCCAGTGAAGAGAGTGGTAAGTAGAGGCATAGCCAGGTCAGGCCAGTGAGGAGTCCTTCTGAGCCACTGGTATCTTCAGCTAATGGCCCGGTTGGCTGACTGCTAATGCTGGGCCTGCTTATCTTTCCAATAATGAACATAAACCAGTTTAGCAACACTAGAACATTCAATACTACCTCCTGTTTCTGGTATAACATTAAAAAGACAAGAGGATCTAGAGGCATATGAACATTAGTAAAGGACAATATTGTTTGGACAATCATTTTGAAAATGCTTGGGCTCTGCTCTGCTACATGTGGAGGAAGTCTACTCAGTTTTTGGCACAGTATCAGCAATTCCTCCTTCCAATTTATAGACTCTCAAATTTCAGAGATGATAAATGTCATTGAATCACCATTTTTATACAGTTCTCCCTCAACAATCAGCTCACAGTGCACTGAATTGCTTTAATTGTTGGAAGATATCTAACTGATTAGGCTGGCTGCCATGTATCTTTTGGTATTCTGCTGTGTTTAGTAATTTTGTGATTTTGGTTTTATTTGTTTTTAACGTATTGCAGTTAACTTCCCACCTTAACTTCCCACCTTACGTTTAAAATGCAACTAACAATGTTAAAAACATTCAAATAAAACCAACTGTTCCTGCCCCCTCAATGATCTTTGCTGTATCCCTCTCTTTTTGTGAATGGATTTGGGGGAAGACAGGCTGAACATTTACATGTTTATTTCTTCACTTAGCTGAAGTTTCTCACCTAACAGTGGCTCAAGTCACCAGCGCTCAAGAGATGTCATTAAGCCCTGAGAAAAAGGAAGCTCTGCTTTTAGTGCCACTTCATCACTGATTGCTACATTTGCAAACTCCCCCTTTTCCCACAGCATCCTAACAAGTTGTATAAGAATATAGTTGCTACACATACAATAGAAAAGGAGAAGGCTGTGTCGTCTTAAACTCTGGCAGCCCTTGTCAGAACCTTCCCACAAAGATTTCTGGCTATCCTAAAAGAGTGTCTACTGTACTTTTAAAAATGCTTCAATTCCACACCAGTTGGTGCAGCCACACCATTAGTACGGTGAGTGTCTTGGTTGAGTTGGGTTTAGGCTGTGGTTGGCATTTGGTGATGTGGCTGTATAATTGATTCACCATGCGCTCAACTTGTAGATCAACCCACCGCTTTCCTTTGCTTACTTTTTGGAAACACCATTACAAGCTTTAGACATTCCTGAGGTACTTTAGACAAATAATTAATGCCCACTATTTGCATATGTAGGAAAATACTGAAGTCAACAAGAGTAGATTGTTAATTTTTTATGTTGAAAAATCCATCACATTTATACTGACAAGTGAACTGGTGTTTACTTAGGAAATGTGTATTGCATTGCAAACTGGTTGCATAATAAAACAATCCATCATATGATTCCCTTTTCCATGTGGCAAACACAGCATAGATCCTGTTAACCCACATGCTCACAAAAGCAATGTGGGTCACATCAATTGGCTTCTGCTCGATTTGTAGCTCCATCATTGACAGCATATTATGGTTGCCTCCAGACTGTCTGTATTTTACAAGAGGGATCTAAGTGCGTCCTGGAAATTTAGGTTTGCACTATTAAAGTGGATTAAAGCACTCTCTGTTCCTAGGGCAACAAATTGACTTTTTTTAAAAAAACTGGACTTTTTATGGTTGGCAAGGTGATGGGAAATGCACTGAAACATGTGGGATACATGATCACTTAATGGGAAGGCGCATAACCGCTAAACAAGCAAATCAGGATGAATGCTCATTGTTGTGTAACCTTCCTGCAAACATATCAGAATGGATGCTCAATAAAGATCGGGCATAGCCTCATCTCCAGGTAAGCTTTGTGCAAGCAAATCAGGATAAATGCTCAAGTTTCTTTCTATTGTATTTTTCATTCTGACTGTAGATTGATCCCTAGGCTAAAAATCATTGTTAAACATTGGGCTTAACACATGTTCTCACTGCGATTTTAGTTTCCTTTTGGTGTTGTATTTATGCCTGGGAATGAGGAGAAATCACAGCTCCCCTGCATTTATCTTCTATATGCATTTTTGTCGGTGCCTTATAATGTAAACATAGGACAACTTCTACTCACTTTACTCTTTGGAAACACAATTACAGGCTTCAGACATTCCTTAGGCACTTTAGATAGATCATTAATGTCCACTATTTGCATACATAGGGAAATTTTGACGTCATTAAGAGTAGAGTATGGATATTTATGTTTAAAAATGTTTTTAAGAAATACTCTTGCCAGAGGATCACACAAGGAAACATTTGTGTATTCTTCCTGCTTTTAATGGGGGAAATAGGGAGGGGGATTTACTGGTGTAGCAGGTGTGTTGGCCTGTAAGTCATGTGACCCTAATAAACAAGATGACAAATGGGACGTTGATGGGACTGCAATCTTTGGGTCAGTGGTAAAAAAAAGAAAAGAGAAAGGAGAACGACAGGGTCATTCTCTCCTGAAGTTGCTTGTAACTGCATCACCAAAAGAACGAGGAAACACACTTCCAAAAACCAGGACAACAGGTTTATAGTCTGTTAGGCCTTGTCAAGTCAGGCTCAAGGCATGCTGGGTCCCTAGAGCCAGAGGGATCTGGCTATCAATCCAAGTGGGACAGGTGAAAATGTGTTGTCCACAACAGGCAGGAGGCAAGGACAAGTTCCAAGGCAGTGGTGACGAATCAGAGGGGCTGGAGGCAAGTTTGTTGACAAGTCTAAACAGGAGTTGAGATCCAAAGCAGCCATTAAGCAGCAGGAACTTAGCCAGCTTCATCACACAGGAAACAAATTGCTCAGATTGAGCATCTAGGAACTAGGAGGCTGGGGCATGACAAGGTCTGTTGGTCAGGGTAGCACTGCAGCCAAATGACACCCTCAACGCACATAGCTAAACACAGGAACATAGGGAGCTGTCTTTTACCAAATCTATCTAGCTTAGCATTGTCTATACCTTTGGCTTTCCAGATGTTGCTGAACTACAACTCCCATCAACCCCATCAAGCATGACCAATGGCTAGGAGTGATGGGAGATGTAGTTCAGCAACAACTGGAAATGCCAACGGTTCCCCATGCCTGGTCTGCATCTGCACTGATGGGCAGCAGCCCTCCAGCACTGGGGACATTCCCAGTCCTACCTGGAGATGCTGGGGGTTGAAGCTGGGACCTGCATGGAAAACAGATGCTCTACCACTGAGCTATCACCTTCCCATGGCTAGGCCATGGCTCCCTAGCCTGCACCCACCATATTTACATATGAACAAATCCTCATGTGTTATGTGCATGCAATCTCCATGTAATTTTCTCATGAATTCCTAAACAGAAGTGCCTGTCATGGAGGGATTTTGTAACATTTCAAGTGACTCTAAGTCAGGAGTAGCCAACATGGTGCCCTCCAGATGTTCTAGGCGATAACTCCCATTAGTCCAAGCCAGCATTGCCAATATTCAGGGGTTATGGGAGCCATAGTGCACAACATGTGGAGGTCACCACATTGGCTACCCCATTCCCCCAAGTGATCCCAATGCTGAGGTCACTAGGGTCCATTTTGTATATTCACAGGATGTGTAGCAGCATAATACTAGGATTCTTACAAGTGAAGTTCATCCTAGAAAAATCCAGAGCAGTCTGTCTTCATGAGATATAATTCAGCAGGATCTTCTCCTGCACAGTCTCTACTGGAATACATGGACGTTGAATAACATCCAGGATCTGGAGAGTTCTGCTTGATTAGGCAATTACCTGTTCCTCCATATAACGTCCATAGCTGATTCACACTCTAGAAGCACACCACAAAGCATATTCTCACCTTTATCTTCATTATTTTGTTTACACCACAGTTTGCCTCTCACTGAACAAATATGTGTGAAAGGTGTGATCTTTACCAACTATAAATAGACATTTCCCTGTAACTTTTACCATCCTTCTCCCTGCCGCCTGAAGAAAGCCACAGCCATAACCGTGAGAAGCATCTAGTCTATACAGTGTAAACAGATCACAGAGTTCTTTTCAGTACAGCTTTCCATGACTGTCTCGAAAGTCTGAGGATTTCTAGGCACACGTTTGCTGGCAGAACATGACCAGCAGTTGAGGCAACCCTCAAACTGCTTGCTTCACAACACTTGCATTTGTCTGTGATGAAATCTTATGATATGATGTAATAATTTTTATGAGCTAAGTGGCCAGAAATAAATTTGTGTTTCATATTCTACCAAGCAGAAACTGGAATGGCTAGAACAAATAAATTGCAAATGTGCAAACTCCACCTAAGTTTTTCCAGTTCTTGTTTTACAATGGCTTTCCCGAAAGGATATTTTGCGAAATGGATGTTAACAGCCAGTTGAGACAGACATGCACAAAAATTATGAACTGCTTCAGAGCCCTACCAGAACTCTCTTGGTATGAAAGCCCCACACAAACATTCAATTATTGTGTTTCCATTTGAGCGAGACAGGAAATGAACTGCTGCACCTACGGTTTTGCAAATGAAAGGACAGATTCAAATTCCATTAGACTCAATGCTAGGTCTTTCCACTGGTTTCAAAGGCATCAGGGCCTCACCATGACAGTCAAGCAAATTGAATCAGATGTGAGAGGGATATTTCTGTTTCCAAACTGTCCCAAGTGACATTTTCAGATTTGCCTCTGGCATCCTAGGAATAGAGAGGAATACAGTGTTTCCTTCTTAACCCCAAATATTTTAAGGTGCTGAGAGAAGCTACTGTTGCATGGTAGGAAGCAGCCAGAGCAAAACTGCTTAAAAGCTTTCCAGTGCTGAGGAAGAGCCATTCAGTATCAAAGCTTTAGATGGTTCCTGTTTCCAGATATTAATAAGCACATCTCTGGAAAATACAATAAAATTCCAACTCTGTTTTTGACTGCTGTTGACTCCAGGGACCAAGTGGAAGTTGCCTTGATGTTAGAAAAACTGCTGTTGTTTTCACAGTTATTTAACAAGTCTACAGAGCAAACAAGGAGCACGGTCAAAAAAGGTCAATTTTTGGCCCAAATAGCTACGTGGATTGACTTATCTTAAAAGTCTTGCATGTGCTGTTCAAAATACACGGGCAAACGGATTTTCAGGCCTCATCGTATGGGCCACAATGCCAAGAAAAAGTACTCTGGATGGGGCACAAAGACTATTCATTGTACAAGGTTATCATCACAATTGTTTTGTGCCCATGTAACAAACTGTCAAGACATTTCTGTTGGTGCAGCTAGGTAATTTTAGACCCTGGACTTAATGGTATGACTGAGGAGGGAGGGAGAGGGGGTGAATCACACTATTAACATTTCTCTCCAGAGGAAGGATCATAGCTCAGTGATAAAGCATCTACTTTGTATGCAGAAGGTACCAGGTTCAGCTGCCTGGCATCTCCAGGAAAGGATGGGAGAGTCTGAAACCTTGGAGAGTCGTTACCAGTCAGTGCAGTGTAGATAATACTGAGCTAGATGAGCCATTGGTCTGACTCAGTATAAGGCAGCCTCTGATGTTCCTTCCCCCACCCCCACCATCAGGTTCAGCATCAGACTGCAGTGGATCCTTTGGCACCAGACTGCAGCAGGCCCTCAAAGGAGGTGGCGGTGGTGACACAGCAGCACTATCACCGCTGCTGCCACCAGGGGCTTAAATAGGCCAGGCTGCATCAGCATGTTAGCGCACTGTGCATGCGCGCCCAGCACCACCGAAGATGGCGGGGGTGTTGACATCCCCGCTGCCATCTTGGGTGACAGTAAACATGCACACACAGCATGCTGACGTGGCAAAGCGGCGATGTGGCGCTGCCAGCCCATGCTAGCGGCGGCGGGGGTTTGTCTGGAAAGGTGGTTCCTGCTCCATGATCCTCACCAGCATTTAGGCATGAAGCACGTGCTCCGTGGATCGCATGCTAGCAGATCACATGCTAGTGCAGATCGCAGAGCATTTCCCTGCCCAGTCCCAGGGGCCCCTGTCAGCTCAGCCTGGCCACCCACTAGCACAGGGCCTGCTCACCATTCCGTGCCTTACAATTGCTTCTACACTCCTCATGCTAAAGCAAAAACAAAAAAAGTTTGCCAACTCCGATTAAAAAAAAAATACTCTGAGCATGTGCAGTTTCAGCTTTTAAGCTCACTTACATCATAGTGCCAGTGTGACTACAGGAATAAAATGGAGTTTGCTTCTGCTGCTATGATGCTAAGCACATTTGAAAAATGGAAATGGACTGCCTGCAAGTCGATCCCAACTTATGGCTACCCTCTGAATAGGGTTTTCATGGTAAGTGGTATTCAGAAGGGGTTTACCATTGCCTCCCTCTGAGGCTAGTCCTCCCCAGCTGGCTAGGGCCTGCTCAGCTTGCCACAGCTGCACAAGCCAGCCCCTTCCTTGTCTGCAAGTGCACATTTACTTTGGAATAACTACTGTTTTGCCCTGTTGCTGCTCATGAGTGGTCCTGGGACAGAGAAGAGGTCATTCCATCTGCTTGCCCACTCTGTCCCTGGACCCCTCACCTGCAGCAACAGGGGAAAAGCAGCACAGGTCTGCATCTTAGTGGTGAGGCTGGAGCAGCTCTCTTTATCTAGTCTGTGGGATGGAGGCAAGTCAGTTAGCCACAGCTGTTCTCACCCTTCTCCTGTGGAATCAGCAACAGCGCCCTGGCTGGCTTGACACCTAGGAACAGGACCTGCAAGCAGATGGAATAGCCTCCTTCCTGTGCCAGCATTCCTCACCACCAGCAACTGCATCCCCCAATGCTGTGTTGTGCAATTTATTGTATTTTTGCTCTTGATTTTTATCCATAATGTTTTTGCATTTAAGGAAATATTTTGTTTTCTTGTTAATTATGCTGGTGTAAATCCATGGTTTATATTTGACCTTCTTCTGTAATGCTTTATTTTGATACTTTGTAATACTTTATTTCATGCTTTAATTTAGGTTGTAAAGCACTTTTGAGATTTTTTTAAAAAAATAAAGCAGCATAGAAACAATTTAAATAAAATAAAAATAAAAATTGTCATGCAGAAGAGGATATCTTTTTAAATACTAAAATGAGCATCTGTAACCTTGTACATGCCTGAGTGGCCACCCCAATTATATATATATATATATATATATATATATATTAAAGAAGAAAGGTAGCTGCAGCAACTAGCATCAGCCCTGGTGAACCCCAGCAAGCCCATGTCAGCCCAGGTGCTCACAATAGGCCTGTTTGCTGCTGCCCTCATCATCTGTCACTCTGGACTTTGGTCTTTGCTGAACTCCATCCCTAGCTGCATCACCAGTGGCCATTTCCTGTGCAAAGCTGGAGTTAAATCTTCACAAGGGAATGATGACAATCCCTACTGTATTCTCTGAACTACCTCATTAGATGCTTAAATGGACAGATTCAACAACATATTTTAATGGCATAACTTTTAGAATGTTCGTGCCCAAAGCAAACATTAAAGCAATAAAAGGATTAAGTGACCCAGTAGCAGGATTGTCAATGTAAAAAACACCATGCTAGGAAGTATCAGAGAAGGGAAAAAAATGAGGGCGAGGAAGCACCTGTAATGCTTCTCAAAGCTCATTTTAAAAAAACTACATGGTGAACATCTTCATGGTTGAGCCACAGTAAGCACTGTGTGGTGAATTCAATGGACTCAGGTTGACAATGGGCCTGGTTGCTGCTGCTCTCGTCAGCTGCCACTCTGGACTCTGCTGAGCTCCATAGCTGCATCACCAGCAGCCGTTTGCTATGCAAAGCTGGAGTTAAATCTATCTTATTGTTATTATTTATTAAAATTATATCCCAACCTTCCACCTATTAGGCACCCAGGGTGGCAAACAAAAACACTCAAAACACTTTAAGACATCTTAAAAACAAAAGACTTTAAAACAAATTAAAACAAAGTATCTTTAAAGGATATTAAAACAAAGCATCTTTAAAACACAACTTTAAAAACATCTTAAAAACCAATTCCAGAACAGACACAGGCTGGGATAACGTCTCTACTTAAAAGACTTGTTGAAAGAGGAAGGTTTTTCAGGGCTGAAACAAACAGTGATGGCTGATACAACTTTTCATATAGATGATTCTTTAGGAGCATGCGATTTACTTTTCCAGGGAAATCAGCCTAATCAATGAGTGCCTTTCATTCATGGAGCTACGAGAATGTTAGTTTTCTGGTGAATGCTGCATCTACAGTGTGATTCCATATGCACAGATACAGTGATTGTGACAGGACCTTTCTTTCCTTCTTTCTAGAAACACACATTATATTGGATTTATGTGAGTTTTTTTACACATATGCATGCGTGTATGTGTGTGTTGAGTGCATATGTGTATGTGTTCATGTGTAGAGTGTTGGGGTGGCATCACCTACTACCAGCTTGGGCCATTCCCACTTTGACCACACTTACTTTTGGCCACACCCACTGCTGACATGTGTCCACCACCACTGACACTTGCCTGTGAAGGAATGAAGCCCCCAGGCTGAAAAAGGTTCACCACCTCAATATATGGCATAGCATGCCAAACTAATGTGATCAAAGCACAGGTTTATATGCCATATTAATGACATGTTCAAAACTCCTAAAGAGCCACACATGTTCATTTACCGAACGATGTACCTGGCTTGGATAGATAATTCCCATTTTATTATAAAAGCCATTAACTATAGTTGCAATCAGATTGTTCAGAAGCCTGTGTGAGATTGCTCTGAGATTAGATTGCAAATCAAGTTTCACCTGTTTCCCTTCTGCTCCTTTGATTCAGCACATGGTATGCTTTGGTTCACATGCTTTTGTTTTATTCAAAGCCTGTTTCTCAACTTCAGTGGTTCAGGTGTTGTTAAGCACCTCATTCAGGAATCTTTCCAGATATTTTTTTCACACTGTAATGGTGCAGTCCTGACCCAGGCTTTGTACCAGGTCCATATCTTTTCTTAAGGAAGTACTGTCTTTGCAAAGAAATGCCACCCTCCCACTATTCAAAGTATGTTTTTTTTTGTAAACAGTTCCCTTTTTGAACATGGTTTGATGGGTTTTATCATATAATTTTAAGAAAATCACTCAGTGCCATGAGGTGTTATAAGTAAAACCATCATTTATTGTACTTGTATGTTTTATTTATTTATTTATTTCATGTGTTACAGTCACTGAGCTAGCAGGATGAGGTGGGTTAGAAATTTATCCTCCTTGTCGTACCACGGGCATGAGATGAATGTTAAAGAACAGGAGAGATAAGCATCATTCCATCCAAGTATCTGCAGAGTGTTTTCCTTCATTACTTGCACCTCAGTTCCTCAACACTCTGGGCAATGCCATTTGGCAGCAGGAAGCCCAAAGGTTCTGGTTTGATATGCACTGGCAGCCCCTGTCCCTGCACTGCTATAGAGAGCGATGGAGAGAGCTGTCCTTTCTGCCGGCTTTTTTCTTGTGGTCTGCTGGCCTGCTGCTCCATCTCAAAATCCCTCTCAATGGAAACAGCTGCACTTTGCATTTTTTGCTTTGACCTATAGGCAGCTTTTCTTCTGCTTTGTGCCTCCTTTTTGGTTGCCTGGAAGGATGGAAAAATGGCACAGATCTCAGCCTTCCAACCCTCCTGGTGGGAGGACTCAGTCACATGATCCATGGTGGTTCTGGGCATGCTTCTTCCTTCTATCCCGACTTTCTGTCCTTCAGTTCCTCCCATGATCTCCTGCAACAGAGATGGAGAACCTGTGGCCAGCCAGGTGTTAATGGAGTACAGTTCCCATCATCTCTGGCCAGTGACCATGCTGGCTGGGGGGTGATGGGAGTTGCAGGCCAACAACACTTGGAGGGTCACAGTTTCCCCATCCCTGCCTTAAATCTGGCTCCTGCCCTCTGCACTCAGTTGAAACAGTGCCCCCCTCTAGAGATGTGAAGGCCCAGAAAAAACCACTGCAAAAATGGGAAAGAACTGTTTCCCCCCCCCTTTCCCCCTGAAGCCTTTTTTGTTCAAATACTTGGAAGCAAAAAGAGAACAAGTGTGTTTCAATTTTTTTCTGGTTTTCTCCAGGCCTTCACATCTCTTCCCACCCAATACACACCAAAAGTAACCAGATCACACTTGTGCTCAAATTCAGACGTGTAGTTCTGTTCAAATAGCAAATTGTCAGCTGTCTACAGCTACGCGAATCAGGCTTGAGTGTGATAGTGAACAGGAAATGATTTTTTGTTTTTAGCAGTTGCGTGCTCCAGGCAGAACCTCAATCCAGTTCTATTCCAAGGAATGTCAAATTCTGAACTCAGAATATGCCCAAATTGACTTTGACTGGAAAGAAGCAAATTGCCAGATGTCCTCTCCATTCATGGGAGAGGATTCATGACCAGGCCTGGGAACCCTAAGATGAGGCAACATATGGTTCCTCTTTTCAGTGCAAGGATGTACTGCTGTGCCTCCCATAGACCCACAAGGCGTGGGAAAAACAAGATTGCCTAAATATTATCTGTACCTATGTGCGATATCCAGTAAGGGTAGGGTTGCCATATTGCCCAGTTAGCCAGGTTTTACCCAAATTCTAGCCATGCAACCTGGTGCCCACTTAGCCCATTAGGTGGCCTGAACTCCCAGCTTTCATTTTAAAAAGTAAGTCTCTAGCCCTTGTGGATCCAGAGATACAAGGCAAAATGTGGAGGCAATTTTCTGCCCAGTCATTTTGTGAGAGATCAGCCTTCCATTGTTTTTAGTTAATGAGGGACACCACAGTTGTCCTAGGAAAATCAAGAATTTCAGTCTACCTGTCTGTGCATATGCAAAATCTAGCAGTTTAGAAAACTGCACATGCTCACTTGATCAACACATGCAGCTCCACCCATTATCCACAGACTTTCTGGTTGAGTCAGTAAGGAGAAGCAGCCTTCATCTCAATTGCCTGTGTCTCAGGGTATGCGTCTTAAGTGGTGAATGCAATGGGAGGGTCTGCCTGCCATCATGGAGGATGGAATAAAGGGTTTTGAATCCACCAAATGCTTCCTTCCCTGAACAAATGCAAGATACAAAAGCAAACCTCTCTGTAGAAAAGGCTGAGGTACTAGCATCTGCATTTTTGGTCCTGCCCTCACCCTGTTACTTGGTGCTTACTCCCAAGTAAAGTTGCATTGGAATGCTCACCCTGTTGCCCAGCAGAGTCTCTGTTCAGCAATTCAGAAAAGGCTAAAAAATATTTTTAATACATTTCCTTCTTCAAAATGACTGGCAGGCATCTCCCCACAAAAAATCACCCTACTTCATTTCCTCCCCAGGAATGGATGAATATGTGTGTATATACACACATATATACATGTACACACACACACACATTCAATGCAGGGGGATATAGCCTTTCCCCCCTTAAGACCAATAGGAATGGAACAGCTGCCCCATCCAATGATAGCACAGCTGGCGAGATCTCTAGAATTCACTGCATTTTTAAAAAGAGGTACCAGCACTCAAGTCTCCAGCAGGTTCCAGCCTTTATCATAGAAGGCTGCGTTTCCCCTCTCCCTGATCTGGTATGTGAGAGTCAGTATACGAAAGACTCATCTCACATGCTCAGACACTACTCTTGTTAGATGATTGACTGAACTCATATTGAAATCTTGATTTCTATCTGCATTACAATTTGTAGTGGTGTTTTCATTTCACATTTCCTAATTGTTGTTACAGGCAATGTCAGTCACAATACTGCTTTTAATTGATACTTTGCTGGCTTTTTGTTTAGTACTGGATTTTTATACTGCTGCATTGACTTGTTTTATGTTTGTTTCTATTTTGTGTTTTTATTATGTTTTTACATTGATCATGTATTTTTATTGTTTTTATTATGTTTGTAAGTTGCCCTAAGCACTGTTTTACCAGTGGAAGGGCAGGACATAAATCCTGTTAATAAATAAATACTCCAGTGTTGGAAACTAGAGTCTAGGCATTTAAGCCTGAAAATGTTTTTAAAAAAAATCCTCCTCCAGTTTTTGGGGGCAATTACTGGGCACAAAATCAAAACTGGAAAACGCAACCTTTAATATGCTTGATTTACATAATTAGCAAATAATTTGCATATTATGCAAATTAGACTGCCTGGATTTGTGGGACTTGAATATGGCAACCCTAAGTAAGGGTTCCTTGAAGGTTTTAAAATTGGGTTGTTAAATGAAGCCACATTCACATATTTATTCCACTATTATTCCACTGTAAAAAGCCATGACTTCTCCCAAACAATCCTGGGAAATATAGTTTGAGAAGGTTGCTCAGAGTTATTAGGAGACCCTTATTCACCTCGCAGACCTGCAATTTCCAGAGTTCCCTAGGAAGGATTGATTATTAAACCACTCTGAGAATTGTAGCTCTGTGAGGAAAATGAGAATCTCCTAACACTTCTCAGCACTCTTCACAAACTACACTTTCCAGAATTCTTTGGGGGAAGCCATGACTTTTAAAAGTGGAATAAATGTATGGTGTGAATGTGGCCTTACTCAAGACAACTTACCTCTTTCAGCCACAGCTTACTTAACGTTTCTTCTACACGTTCTATGAAGGCGCTATGTGCACTTTGTTGGCTTTTGTGCCTCTGAAGAAATCATTAAAATAAGATAAGAAAACTACTCACGACAGACAGACATGGTCTAACTAAATGGGGATTTAGAGGTATCAAAAATCTTACAACTCAAGCGCTTTGCTTTGCAGCTAGGCTTTATAACAGAAGCATAGCCTAAAGTGGAGATATATAACATTTACTTGCAATTCCCCCCCCACATTTTAGAGTGAAAGACTACTACCCATATTAGATATCATACAGACACCCATTTATTTACAAGTGAACATATATGCTCAACCTGTTTTACAAAGAGTAAAAGTGTTATTCATGATATTTCTGAGATGGTGTCTAGTCAGCCACGATGACCACTGGTCAAAAAACTTTCCCCAGCCTGGCTATCTACTCACACAGCTATGGTTGTCTTTGAGGAGCACTGGCCTCAGTAGCTTTCTATTCAGAAGTAAGCCATATTAGGGCATTCATTAGTGGCTTAAATGAACATGTGCATGGAGGGAGAAGAGGTGCAAGCGCATGAGCACTATCCTACCCCCATCAGCCTTCACAAGTTGGAGGCCCACTGTAGTGATAAATCCTCCTGTTCCAGGGTTCTAAAATGCTTGAAGAGCCTCTATGAGTACAGGAGGTTTCCACCATCAGACAGTGGCCCCCCAGCCACTGTACTTCCAGACAGTGGCCCTCTGGTGGTCCTCATGTGTTCATTTCAGCCTGAGTGAGGAACCTTTTTCAGACGGAGGACAACATTGCTCCAGTGGAAAGGTATCGGGCTGCATTTCAGTAGTGGGTGGGGTCAGACCAAGTCTCTCTGACCTATCTGCCATGCACTGGTTGGGAGGATCATCCAAGAGGATTGGAAGACCTAAGTGGAAAGATATTTACGGCTGCAGGATTATTAGACGTGCATGTATATGAACCGAAAGAACTAAAAGTAGATAAGGAATTTGGCCTCAGAACTCAGGCTGCCATTCTAATTCAATAGGAATACTTCTGAGCAGACATGGCTAGGATTGTGCCGTTAGCTCAGTGGTGGCAATGTTATGTTTTGGGGCTATTTTTCCTGTTTGTAGTTTCTTGGCAAAACCTATTTTCCTGAAAGCTTCCATGACATGAGCTTTGTTTCAAGTGGTTGACGTGCCTTCAACAACAGGAAGTACCTTATCTGACCCTCTGTACAGAAGACTGGCAAGATCTGTGTTGTGATATGATTTGCACAATACCTAAAAATATACTGTGTTTGTAAGAAATGAGCAAGTCCTTGCTCAAAGCAGCTTTCAAGATAAACACAGAAGAGCCAAAAAAATGGGAGAAAGAAAACAATGGAAAGCCTAGGCTGAAGACAGCAGTAAACATCTGAACCCTCAGGAGGGATTGGGCGATGCACATGGCACCTAACCAGCAGCGGAATTGCTGTTGCATCTGCACTGCACCCACCCCATCACCTCCTTGCCCTTCCTGGTCCCGGTAGGCAGCAGCAACTCAGCTGGAGGGAGCTCAGGTGTAGCATCACACCGTCTGCTACTGCACCTAGCCCTTTCCCAGAAAGATCTGTCCACAACCCACTATTTTCCACGAGGTTTCAAGCTGCTGAAACAATTTCTGCATCAGAAAATGAATTCTGTGCTGCCTGGAGTATGCAGGTACATGGATTCATACAGTCCTGATGATATCTACTCTTGTATATTGTATAATATCTCAACAAATAGGGATTTTTTTAAAAATGCTTTCAACTTTGCTAACATTAACCATAAACAACATGATCTCATTACGCTGTTACATAAAGGCAATCATTTCTGGCCTCCACTAGCACTCTGTATTGACTACATACTGCTGGTGTGGGAAACACTGCAGAAGGGCATATACCGTTTCAGAATTTTTCTTTGCAGTCATGTGGGCTAGAAACATTTAAAATAAAAACTGGCATCTTTGTAGCAAATGAAAAGCAACACTGTTGTAGCAAACACAATGGCTACAATCCAAAACTTTGCATGTTCATATGTTCAATTTCAGGGAGATATTCCATCCATATAGAGCAGAGATGGGGACCTGTGGCCCTCCAGATGTTGTTGGACTCTTATCGGCCCCAGCCAGCAGGGCCATTGTTCAAGAATTATGAGAACTATAGTTCAGCAACATCTGAAGGGTCACAAGCTTCCTATCCCTGATATAGATCAACTGCATCAGGGGATTGCATTGAAGCCTTTGTGATTACACTGAATTTTCTTCCACATATATTAATATGCATTTATAACTTAAGTACACTTGCAGTCCCAGTAATATTACCTGGTAGACAAGACTCTGCTTAATGTATTAGCCAACATGTGTTTGAATCTCCTAAATTTAGCTAAGGAAAATTACACCTCACACATTTTGAAATGGCTCTGGCTTGGAGGGCCATTCATGTTTCATTAGGGAAAGTCTATAATTTGCACAAGACAGCCTGTGTAGCTTCCGATCCCTGGAAAGTTGGGTGAATCCCAGTTTGTTCTTTTCAGCTTACAGTTTATGTTGATTTTGTCCTCTATGTTTTTTTATTGTACAAGGTATCCCCAGATCTGATGATGTAAAAGCAACACACAATCATTTGTTGCATTATGCAAGAGAAACAGTTCTATTTTTCAAACAAAACCATGAGTAGTAGCATCCCTACAAATGTCCTCTTCCTCTTCTATCAGTGAGAATCTGCTTACAAAGTAAACAAACAAACAAACAAACCTTTTCTCCTAATTGCATCATTTTAGATTAAAATCTGGCTAAAAATACAAGCCCAGTGGAGGAAGATTAAAAGAAGGCAAGAGAATCATGGAGTGCTGTACTAACTGTAAAGGAAACAGGTTTAGCAGGCCAAGGCTCCTTTGGCAGAAGTAACTTTGAATCCCACTTGAGTTCTTGAGGCTTGCAGGTAATGAATTTTTCCTTTGATCTGGGTCCCCTTTTTTCTTCTGTTAAAGGATGAAGTCCATGGACTGAAGAGGTACAGCAAACAAAAGACAGTTGTGTTCAGTATCCATGTTTTATATTAAGGTCAATAGGAAAAGGATTTGAAAAGCATTCGGCACACATTTACTTGACAGTAAGTCCTACTGGATTCAATGGGGCTTACTCCCTAGTAAGTGTGTTTCGAACTGCTGCCATAGATAAAAGTGCAATTCAAAGTACGTTAGGAAGGGAAGATGATGGTGAGTGGTGCTGTTACTGCTTTACATAAATGTTTGGAGGAAGCAAAATAGTACCCCACTTGGAACCTGCTGCTCAAAGCAAATGTTTCACATTGCATTTACAGAGAGAATTCACCGCCCTAAATGTGTTTAGAAGTGTCAGCTTTCTGACATCACCACCAGTTAGACAGGGAGAGAGAAGTGGCATTAGGCACATCACACACCTGCCCCTCTTGCTGCATCCAATTTGCCTAACAGGTGAACACAACTTCGCGTGATGCTTTGTGAACGCTACAACAGATGTTCAGCCTTCTGAGAAGTTTGTTGTTCCCTAGATGACAACCCATTAGCGTAGACATTAAGTTCTGAACTCATTTATCAGTGCCACTTAAGCATGCTGTGGAGGACCTAGCACACAATTAAATAACTGCGACACTGTAAACTTTTGCAACTGACATTCAAGTGGGGTGTCCTAAAAAAAAATGAAGATTTGAGCTGCCATATTCAAGTTTTGCAATCATCCATTTGTAATGACTGTTGGATTTTGAGTGTCTCCAGTTCACTTCAACACTAATTATCAGCCCTGCACATAGTCAAGTGGGAATCTTAACATTAAACGTTTGTGTCATAAATATGTCAAGAGCTAACCTTTATTTAAAATTTTTCTTAAAGAAATGAATGGCTGTTGTGAGAATCAACTAATCGACATGTCTTTTTCATGAAGATTAACAATGTCACAGTCCAAGCTACAACCCTCTTGAACTTCTTGAAGTCTTTTCATCCTAATATTTATTACAGAGGTGGGGAATCTTTTTCAGCCAGAGGGCCACGTTTCATCCTAGACTACCTTCCAAGGGCCACACGGTGGACAGAATCAGAGGCAAAAGTGTGCAGAGAAAGAAATGTAAATTATGTCTTCATATAGTTGGCTAGTTTCTATACAGACTCACATACTCCTCTGTCACCTCCACGCAGGCAAGCAAAAGGCACTTCCAAAATAAAATCACATGCATCCGTAGGGACCTAGACTCCGATGTTATGACAGATGAATCCATTGGAGTGTCCAGAACACGGTCTTGTCTTTCATTATTGGATGAGTTTCAGTTGGTGCAGCTTGAGGAAGTGGACAAGGTGCTTGGATTGGTGCGGGCGACCACGTCTGCTCTAGATCCTTGTCCATCTTGGCTAGTGAAGGCTAGCAGGACTAGTACCACTGGCTGGGCCAAGGAAGTGATAAATGCCTCCTTGAGTGAGGGAGTAGTCCCTAGTAGTCTCAAGGAGGCAGTAGTGAGACCTCTTTTAAAGAAACCTTCCTTAGACCCAGATAACTTGAACAATTATAGACCGGTGGCGAATGTCCCCTTTTTGGGCAAGGTTCTGGAGCGGGTGGTCGCCGGTCAACTCCAGGTGCTCTTGGATGAGACCGATTATCTGGATCCGTTTCAAGCCGGTTTTAGGCCTGGTTTTGGCACTGAAACAGCCTTGGTCGCCCTGTATGATGACCTCTGTCGGGAGAGGGACAGAGGGAGTGTGACTCTGTTGATTCTCCTTGATCTCTCAGCGGCGTTTGATACCATCGACCATGGTATCCTTCTGGGGAGACTCGCAGAGTTGGGAGTTGGAGGCACTGCTTGGCAGTGGTTCCGCTCCTACTTGGCGGATCGTCGCCAGAAGGTAGTACTTGGGGAACATTGCTCAACACCTTGGACTCTCCATTGTGGAGTCCCTCAGGGGTCGGTTTTGTCCCCCATGCTTTTTAACATCTACATGCAGCCTCTGGGTGCCGTCATCAGGAGTTTTGGAGTGCGTTGCCACCAGTACGCTGATGACACGCAGCTCTATTTCTCCTTTTCATCTTTTACAGGTGAGTCTGTGGATGTGCTGAATCACTGCCTGACCGCGATAATGGACTGGATGAGAGCTAATAAACTGAGACTCAATCCAGACAAGACTGAGACACTGTTGGTGAATGCCTTCCCTGCCCAGATGGTGGATGTTTACCCTGTTTTAGATGGGGTTACACTCCCCTTGAAGGAACAGGTTCGTAGTCTTGGGGTTCTTTTCGATCCTTCCTTGTCTCTTGAGGCGCAAGTGGCCTCGGTGGCAAGGAATGTGTTCTACCACCTTCAGTTGGTAGCCCAGCTACGCCCCTATCTGGACAGGGATGACCTCGCCTCAGTTGTTCATGCTCTGGTAACTTCTAGGTTGGATTACTGTAATGCGCTCTACGTAGGGCTGCCCTTGAAGACAGTTCGGAAGCTTCAGCTAGTGCAAAACGCAGCAGCCAGACTGCTGACGAGGACCAGCCGGTCAGCGCATATAACACCTGTTCTGGCCAGTTTGCACTGGCTACCTATTTGCTTCCGAGCCAGATTCAAGGTGCTGGTTTTGATCTATAAAGCCTTACACAGCGTGGGACCGCAGTATCTTGTGGAACGCCTCTCCCGCTATGAACCGACCCGGTCACTTCGCTCAGCGTCTAAGGCCCTCCTCCGGGTACCAACCCATCGGGAAGCCCGGAGGACAGTTACTCGATCTAGGGCCTTTTCTGTAGTGGCCCCCGAATTGTGGAATAGCCTCCCCGAAGAAATACGCCTGGCGCCGACGCTTCTATCTTTTCGGCGCCAGGTTAAGACCTGGCTATGCTCCCAGGCATTTTAAGCGTTTATTGTTATAATTTTAAATCTTTTTTTGTTTGCTGTTTATGTTTACTGTTGGTAGGTTGATTTTATTGTGATATTCTGTATTTTAATCTTTTGTACACCGCCCAGAGAGCCACTCGCTATGGGCGGTTTAAAAATGAAACAAATAAATAAATAAATAAATAAATAAATAAATAAAAGGCATTAACAGAGTTCCAAGGGCATTTTCCAGACAGACAAAAACACTCAAGGAGAGTGCATAGCAGGACTGGTGAGAGATGTGGTTGAGGTGTAGCCTGGAGGCAGTCCTGAGGGCCAGACAGAGAAGACTAGAGGGTAACATTTGGGCCTTGGACTTGAGGTTCCCCACCCAATTGATTACTATGAGTACATGTAGCTCAAACTATAACGTTCCAACAGGCTTCATACATACCTTTGTATGTCAGCAAAGACTTACCTTTGCTTAAGCATTGTGCTTTGAACTTTAGATTCAGAGGGTCTCTGGCATAGCTTGTCACAAAATTTGGTATACCTGATTCATACTACAAAGGGAAAAAAACATGGAGAAGGAACACCTGGATGTCCAATTTTGGAGTTTGGCACTAGTTACTCTTACTGCTCATTCAGTTGCCTACTTGTGAATTCAGCAGAGTTTTTCTTTTCCGTTTGCCATGCTCCTAATTTGTTGTTGTTGAGGTTTTACATTCCTGCAGTGGCACTGAACTTTTTAAAACTAAGGCATTTGTTCTACATTTCTTTCTTGCTGCTGTTTTAATTGATTTCATTTATGTCTTGAATTTTGTTTTATTTACTTATTTTTACTGAGTGGGTTTGCATTTTTGTGTTTCAGCCTAGAAGTTACATTAGGGTCTGTTTTGGGGGGGAGGGGCGGGAGGTGAAAATGCTCTAAAACAAATGAACAAGAAGGGATCCTGGAACCGGATACAGTTTCTTTCTTTCAACATACAGTACTCCGTTGCTAAATTGCTCAACTAACAACATAAAACACCTTCATAAGCTTCTGGGCCCATCACAAGTCAACAGAGCATATATAGCTGTCTGTCAATAATATACAATCACTTCCGGGTTGAAGGCAGAAATAAGTTATCCAGTCAGCCTAGTATCTGTATAGGGAACTTCTAATCTTGGTCTTTAAAGCACCTCAGACAATTATGTCCATATACTATAGGTGTGGAACATTTCTTAATTGGCTCTGCTTAAGGATCTTACTCATGAAAACAGCTGCCCTTTGTTCACATAGTAAGGCTTGTACATGACCACGTAAGTACAGCTGTCATTCATGGAAAGATAATTTAGGTCAGGTTTGGTTAGGGATGGGGGAGAAATTTGATTCAGTTCACATTTAAAGCCAAATCTACCATATATGCACTTTCCGAAACAATGTGAGAACTTAAACACAGTCATCCTTCGACATTCGCATGCATCTGAATTTTGTAAGGCAGTTCTCCCAAGAAAGAATGTTTACGAAGAAGCATGTATTAGGCAAAAGTGTGCATAAAAATGAATATATTAGTTTAAATAACATACAAAAATGCATTATATTACGATGAATTGCTTGCAAAAATATGTATTTTAGTCAAAACTGTATACACAAATGTGTTTATTAGGAGTAATTTGTATTAAAATGCTGAAGAATTTTCATGAGCATTTTTGGCAACAACAACAGCACAAACTGCTGCAGAAATGTGGAGAACTGAAAACTGGAAAAAGTGAGAAACTGAGAGAACCAGCATTGACAGATCCTTCCACCCCGAGCTATGGGAAACCTTTATTAACCTGAGGGCCACATTCCCTACTGGGCAACCTTCCAAGGGCCACATGCCATTGGTGACAGGGGCAGAGGCAAAAGTGGATGGAGCAACAATGTAAATTGTACCTTTGTGCAGTAGTCTATTTCTACACACACCCCTCTCTATCCTCCATCTAGGCAAGCAAGAGGCATTACCAGAGTTCAAGAACTCACTGAACTAACTCAAAAACATGCGAGAAGGGTGCAAACCAGGGTCAGTGGGGGATGTGGCCTGGGAAGGGTTGGGGCAACCACAAAAGTTCACCCCAATAATAATAATAATAATAATAATAATAATAATAATAATAATAATAATAATAATAATAATTTAAAATACCATGGGAAGGACTAATCAGTTAATTGATGCTGTGACTGAATGGAGGACAATGAAATGTATGAAGAATGACTGAATTAGACATGAACAAGTCTGTAAGACTCATGAAGAAAGTCAAAGCTGTACAGTCACCAACAGAGTATCAGTGATTGAAGAAGTATATTCCAGAGACCAAAACCTTCGTTGCAAGTGTGCCATCTAGTGGAGACAGAAAATTCTGTTGCATATTGTAGTACTTTCTGTTTGTTTTTTTGTTTTGACACACACCAAACAGGGACCACATTGTCTCTGTGTTAGAAGAGGTAGGCAAAAAGAAGACTAGGATCTACTGGCGGATCTCTGGGCGGGTTACAGTAGACAGTAAGGGTTTCTGACTTTTGACTGTAAAAGCATCAAATAAAAATGTGTCTCTCTGCCTGCTGAAATGAAGAAAACTGGTGGTGGTGGAGACTAGGATTGAATGTGTGTGAGAAAGCTACCCTGGTGATGAAAACAAGTCCCTGGGCTGAACATGCGGCCAGAGGTATCCTTTAGCCTTTTTTAATTCTATAAGTCCATATGTCCCACTGAGCCACTATGCAAACACTTGGCTCCAGTTGGTAGGTCTTTTAAAAAACAAAAAAAATAAAGGACCCCTCCTGACTGGTATTTTTTTGCGGGTGTGTTTCCTGCAACATGTCATTGACAGGATAATAGTGGGTTAGTGAAGGATTTATACAGGACTGTCCACACATCATTCTGCTTTATTAATGGCTCTGAAACGTCCCCAATGTTACCACATTGTTGCTGTCTATCAGGGCACTCTTCCACTATAGCAAAACAAGAGCAAGACAAAAAAACAAATCTGAAACATTCATGGTATGAAGAGTTAGAAGATTTCAGCAGGAAGCTGTGGAACATGCACTAATTGGAAATGAAACATTATGTGTCTGTAAAGCTCTTGTAGGTGCAAACACTATTGAAGTGGGATGGCATGTAACTGCCCCAATACCATCATGAGCACAAATCATCATGAATGCACAAGAAAAATGCACATTTGGAAAGCCCAACATAGATCCCTTAAGCCTTGATGTCTATCCACCCGTTGCAGAGCATTGCCTGAATCCACCCAAAGACCCCTCTCTTTCAGTTGTTTCTCAGGTCACCCTTCCCTTTACCTGTCGATAGTCGAATGGTTTTGGATCTTGGTACTTGCTGCTCTTATACTTTCCCTTCTTTACAAACATTAACTGGGCTTCGTAGGGGTCCACGTGGGGAAACCTTGTAACGATCTTGGACTCCTCTTTCTGCTCCACGACTGGGGCAAACAATCTGGATCTTATTCTGTGCAACTCTTCATACAGCGTGCTTGGCGACATCTTCTTTTTCAGCTCTTTCGACTTTCCCAGTGGCTTACTGAAAAGGCCTGGGGTTATATACAGTTTATAGCTAAAATCAGGAGGTTGTTTTAACCAGTAATCTCTTTCAGAAGGGACTGTGGGCAGCTGTGATGCATGGACCTGATTTCGTGCTAAGGCTACCTCCAGATCTGTAGCAAATTTTCCCTTTAAATCAAAAGTACACTTGGATTGGTTCCTGGCATAGATACTGGGAAACATTCTGCACTTGCCCCTTTATGCCTATGCAAGGTAAAAAGAAAAAGAAAAATAGCATTTTATTATTACTAATTATTCTTACAGAAATGTCTTTGTTGTTATCATTATCCTGCATTTTTGCCAAGGAGCTCACTGCTGCATACCCGCTCCCACCTTTTTTCCTCACAACAACCTTGTGAGGCAGGTTAGGGTTAGGGATGGTGACTGGCCCATGATCACTCAGTATACTCAGGAGCTAAATACAGATTTGGGTCTCCTTGGTCTAAGTGTAACAGTCTAGATATTATATTACACTGACTCTCTCCCTTTTTCAGTCAGAATATTTTCTGGACAGAACATATTATTTCATTTTGCATCACAATCAGCCTTCAGTAAAATTTATAGGGGACCAGCAACATGAAGGTTCAGAAAGCACAGGATCAGCTTGCGATGGGGCCACAAGAACAACTACACTGTGCCCTATGAAAGGAAAGTATACTGCAGCCCCCCCCCAAAAGAAAATTTGGGGAAAGCTTTGGTGCATCAAATAGCCCCCTGTTGAATAAATGCAGGATTCATTTCTCATTCTGCTGAAGTTTCAAGTAAGGCTGTACACACACCAGGGTGTTAATGTGCCCATGGATCACATAGATCTGATTTTGCCATGTGTACTTTTTCATGTGTTCATCCACACATGAATGCTTTCCATTTAAATTTATTTTGATATTTCCCGTCCACACTACTGGGTGGTGCTTGATGGGTATATTGATGCTGAGGCCTGCTGACAGCATGCACACAGGTATTTTTTTTACCTGTGCACACAGACCTTTAAAAAAATGTTCTGCATGTGGATTAGGATAATAATGAACCTTCACCAAAGCCATCATTTCACTAAGGGCAAAACAGCCATTTCATGTTTTTTTATTTAACAGATTTGCGCAAAACATCAGTGTCAAAAATAACTGTGTTCCATTCAGCCCTGCCAGATTGAGAAGCAGCAGTCCACCAAGGAGTGCCTCACCAGGGCAGTTGGGTAGGTGGAGGCTTCTAATCTCTAGACCAGTGTTTCCCAAACTTTCAACATGCGCGTACCCCTTTTGAGACACTGATTTTACTGGCGTACCCAACTTTCACAAAAATAATTGGGAGAGGGGTAAGGTATTATAACACATTCGTAATTCCTATAATTTTATATGAAATGTTTGTAAAAAAATAAATACAAAGTAATAAACATTTTAATAATAGAAATAATATTTATATAACAAAAATATATATTCAAAAATATAGAAATAATTCATATACTAATAATTAATAAAAATTATTTTATTTTATTTTATTAAGCCTCTTTATAATGGATCGCTGGCTACAAAAGGGAAGTTTGAAACATAAAAATGAAAATTATGTAGAAAATGCGAGCCCTACTGAAAACTATAACAAAAAATGTAGTGATGTACCTCCATCAGAGTCCATTTGTTTTTCCCCATCCTGCCTGGGAAGCCACTCAGGCACACAGCCCAAGAGCAGGCAGGGGATTCAAACCTCCCACCTAAAATTCACAGCTGATGAGTGGGGAGGCCAGGCAGGATGGGGGGGAAAACTGCTCTGCAGCCGAACAGCGGGAGATTCCCCAAGAGGGAAGTGGCTGGTGAGATGGCTGCTGCAGGGCTGAAGATAGAGGAAAAAACCCGCTTCCCGGTGTGAACATTTTTGTAGTTGAGCATATGCATAAATATCTTTGTGGCGCCATCCGTCTGTTTGTAGAAGAGTTTTTTGGTGGCCAAATCATTGCGAGGGAGTCCGAGTCTTATGAGAAACTGGAGGGGTGCACGAAAAGACAAGGAATGCATTGAGAGCGAAAGAGACTACGTGTTGAATAACATCGGGATAAACCACTGTTATTATATTGATCTTCCCTCACATGATTGTGTGAGAAACTGAAGAAATCACAAGAACTGTATTTTCTCTTAAAATAACACACACACACGTTTTTTGCCGCTAAAACCCAATGATAAAGTACAAAACAACACATTCGGCCGCGTACCCCTTGAAACCCTTTCGCGTACCACCAGGGGTACGCGTACCACACTTTGGGAAACACTGCTCTAGACCCTCCCTCGCTAAAACAGACGTCCATGTTGTGCGAAGAACATAAACAGTACACATCTGACACAAAGGTACACATGACGAAGGCAGGGCAGGGAAAGCGATTTGGAGAGGGATTTGGAGACAGTGTTCCCTTTTTCTTTCCTCTTTTTCTTTCCCACCTCCTGTACCTGCAAAGGCCCATTTTTATTTTTAATACAACTGTTTTGCTCAAGAGCAGTTTTGCACAAAACAGCTGTTTTAATTGAAAATGACCACAAACTCATTACTGTGAACTTCAGCAACAATTGGTAGAAATATCCCCACTGCATCATTTCCTTTGGGCTGATGGGAACAAACGGCTAGGTTGTGCTCAGGCAGCAAACCAACAGAAGTAGGGGCTGTGGCAATAGATGACACCCAGCAAAATGTAACCACACATGTAAAAACAAAAACCCATCCAACTTAAGTAGCTAAAATAATAATGAAAAAAGTTGCAAAAAAGAAGAAATATGGAACAAATAGCTAGTCTGAATGCTCATATGCAAATATATTCCAGCCAAATAGGCTGTGATCCAACAAAACGGTGAGGTTTAAAGTACAAACTGGCCTCTTTAGTGACTGTGGTGAAAACTTTAAAGAACGCTATGGCTGCCGCTGCACACACACTTCTCCCCAATATCATCACATATTTTTCTTTTCTTTTTTTACATATCTTTAAAAAGGGATGGAGCTGAAAACACAAAAAGATTCTACTCACCCTCTCTAAAGCCGAGTCCTTCTTCAAGCGTCTCATGCTGGATCACAATCTTTACTTCATAGTGCTAGTTAGAGCAAAGCAAGCAGAAAGAAGAATCTCACAGCAATGTTTGTTCTGGAAGATGTTTATGCTTTATTGTTATACGAAGAAGTCTGAATGCACAAATGCATTCAACCCATCTGGGTTGCTAAGAAACAAGACCATTTTGCCTCAGGACTTTATTCAAAGTTCAAAAACCCCTGAAAAGAGTGCTTCTGTTGGCTGTATTAAGTTAGCTTGAAACCCAGCAACAGCAACACTAGTTCAAGGATATTATTTCAAATGCTAGAAAATAGAAACGTTCAGTAAGGAAAATACAGTTGAGGGGAAAGGCACAAGATCAAATAGGCCAGCAAAAGAGATCCAAAGGAAAGATATTCTGATTCTTATTATCACCATTCCTGTATTATAAGCTCTCTCCCATACAGGTTTTTGCACTTGAGTAGTACGAAAGGTCACTGTACCCAGGTTTAAAATATGGAAAATTACTCTTGCCTCCAGAAACACCAAGGGTCAATGCATGATCTGAATCTAGCTGTTCTAGGACTGTGTTGTGGTGGTGCTATATTGTTGATTTTAGTTTTGTAGTATTTAGATGTTTTACTTACTGTTGTATGCAGCCTTGGGCAATCTTTAGTGGAAGGGTGGTATAACAATAATAATAGGCTGTATCTCATGCTGCCGTTCCAATGGCGCAACAGATTTCCATGTGTGCATCAGAACTTTTTCTTCATCTCCTGTGCCTTCCAGCCCCCCGTATGTGCTCAAACACAGTTCTGGAGAGCTGAGGGACCCTTCGGAGCAGATTTTGGAGATGCACAGAGTAAGAAGAGGAAACAGAAGTCTCACTGCACAAGCGGAAGTCTGCTGGCACAGTGCTGGATACAACCCAATGTTATCATTCCAAGAATGGCTTGAAAATGGACTGCCTTCAAGTTGATCCCGACTTATGGTGACCCTATGAATAGGGTTTTCATGGTAAGCGGTCTTCAGAGGGAGTTTACTATTGCCTCCCTCTGAGGCTAGTCCTCCCCAGCTGGCTAGGGCCTGCTCAGCTTGCCACAGCTGCACAAACCAGCCCTTCCTTGTCTGCAACTGCCAGCTGGGGGGTAACTGGGCTCCTTGGGACTATGCAGCTTGCCCATAGCTGCACAGGGGGCAGGGCATGTAACCCCGAGCCACTCACTGTGGGGGTGATCTTTAGCTGGCCCTTGACACCCAGGAGACATTTGAACTCACAGACTCTGGACTCCCAGCCAGGCTCTCCTCCCTACTGGGCTATACCAGCTGTTAAGAATGGCTTACATATGGCAAATACTTCAGCCCAGTTCTGTTTGACCTACATATTGCTCAAAGGTAACAAAGTCCTAGCTAGCCTTTTCCCATTTAGCTGAGCATTCAATCATGCCATTTTCTGACCTGCAGGCCCACATGGTGCAGTTCAGAACAGGCTATATCACTATTTCTGCATGTTTTGTGTACCACTGCCAAGCCACAGCAGTGGAAAGCAATGCCAGCAGCGTCTACAGGTGGCAGATGAATCTGGTGATCCACTTGCCCCAAGGAGAAAGAGCTGCCATAGGCGAAGAGAAAAAGCAACCCCAGCAGCCTAGCAGTTGTGAAGGGCCCTTAGATAGTAAGTTAGACTTAAATTAATAACCCTTTTGTACCTGCCGTCTCCAAAAGGGACCTAGAAAAAGACTGAAACCGTTTCCGCAGGTTAAGTTGGATGCTTTTTTGCCTTGCCCTTTTGTACAACTGTTTACACTTATGCAAAGGGATTGTCAAAATACCAACATGTTAGAGCACTATTGTGTAGTCTAAAAACAGAGTGGCATTTTGTGCTGTTTTGTATTTCTATAGGCAATGAAGACTATCCAAAGCTATGCAAAAATGACACAGATTGTCCAGTCAGAAATCAAACAGGGCTAACTTTAGGAAGCCTGTTCAGAGCGTTATGTTCAAGGCTTCTGCAATATTTCCTCAGCTACAGAAATCTGGATTGAGTGGGATGTTTGTGGGATTTGCATTTCACAGCAAAGGTGACCTCTTCTCCTTTCTTAAACTGAGAAGAAGGCATTGTGGAAAATTATTCATAAGGTCCTTCCTTTCCCTGCCTCAGATGCTGGAGTCCCTTGGCCTGTGCTATGTTTTCCCCAAACCCAGACAATTCCCCCAGCTGTGCAAGCTGGCTGACTCATTGCTCGGGTCCACTAAGATCCACTGGCAACAATTCTGATAATTTTTCTAATGATTATCAGGATTTTGGAGAACTTGTAGAAGGGAAGCAAAAGAACAGGATGGCAGAGGCAGGGGCACATGATTGCCCTGTACATATCGGCTAGTTTTTAAAATTTTGTCCATGGTGGTAGCTCCCTGCCCATGGGGAATATGCAACAAGCAACACCTCTAACTCTGCACATCACCACAAATGCCCTGTATCAATTAGCAGTGACATGCGAGATTCCAAGGAGTGCATATGGCAAATAAAAGATATGGCAATCAATTTGGCACAAGCAGAGAGACACTAAAGACAAAACTCATATTTAAAAAGTCATTGCTGCAACCAGGATGGTCTCAATGAGATCACATAACAAGCCTGGAAGTCAAAAGAATGAGATACTAGTAATAACTGGCCTTTATTATAATTAGCCTATCCTCAGAGTCCCATTCCTTCTTTCTCTGTGTTTTTCTTCTTCAATGAAATGTGCAGAATATTAAAAGGTATAAAAATTGTAATTTTAAATTATCTGCTGCATAGATTTAAGCTGAGAATTTGTAGCAGCCGAAGGTCAGCATTATCTTGAGATTTTGTATATAATGATTGATCTCAGGCACAGATCTAAGTGAGTATGTTTGTGCATTATATTAACTTCAAATCACAAGGGTTGATTTCTGTGTATTAAAAAGTGAAGGGAGTTCATATATCAGACATGTAAAATGAGAATTTTTGCTCTCCACTAGATGGCAGAGTATTACTTCCTATAATAATAACAAAAATCAGAAACGCCAGAGAGTATAGTTCTGCAAAACAAATTGATATTTTTCTAATCCAAGGCATTATTTGAAAAACGAAATGGACTGCCTTCAAGTCAATCCCAACTTATGGCGACCCTATAAATAGAGTTTTCATAGTAAGCGGTATACAGAGATGGTTTACCATTGCCTCTGAGGCTGAGCGACAGTGACTGTCCCAAGGTCCCAAAGTCTGGTGGCAGCCGACCCTCCCCCCCCTTTTTTTTTACTGACGTGAGCCACTTTAGGAGACGGTGATTGTCTGAAACGCAGGACTAAAATACAGTAAATAAGATTACATAAATGATACATGTGTAAAAGGCAGAAATGTGGTTTTATTAAAGGAAAAATAATCTTTTAAAGCTCCTGTCAAAGCTTGGGATGCAAGTTGATCCTTCAGTATAAAGGGATCAAGTCTCCAGGAAGGGCTAAATGAATTATCTGTTGACATATTAATAAAGACCTCAACTGCAGCATGATCTGATACCGTCCTAGGGAGAATATTAGCTTGAGTAATTGCAGATATTAACGTAGGTGACATGAGTACGTAATCTAATCTGGAAAAAGAAAAAAAACGGGGTGAGAAATTTGTAAAATCTTTAGTCCCTGCATTCACCTTACGCCACGCATCTATAAATTGAACCTGGATAAAATATCTGCTATTCCACTTCTCCCTTGAAATGAGCCTGAAGGTCTGATAGTGCTCTTGTCCAAATTTACATTACATACCGCATGCTGTTTTAAATAAAACCAAATCATTTTTAAACAATCTGATTGATGCTGACCATGGAGGGGGGAAAAAGATTTACAATAGCATTTCAACTTCCTTGTTTTTTGGAGTTACCTGTGAATAGATACAGCAGCCTTTGCCAAACTGGTGCCCTCCACATGTTTTGGATTAATATTGCCATAAGCATGTTCATGTGCTGGAGGAGGCTGATGGGAGTTGTTGTCCAAAACACCCGGAGGGCACCCGGTTAGAAAAGGTTGAGATACATTCTATCTCAACTGCATCTTTTAGTCCTCCGCTCACTATGCCCTCCCCCACAAGCTGAATACATTCGGGAATCACTTTTTATCCTTTTTTAATCCTCTGCCTCCCATAATTGCATTTGGGGAGGGCAGGGATAGAAACAGTGTCACTGATGGAGATTCTGTTCATTCCCCCTCCTCTAAGCTCTTTGGTGAAACAGGGTTTGGAGAAAGTCTGGCCATTCCCACCATTTTCCCTCAGACCCCAGAGCAGCTGAGCAGGACAGACTTTGTTGCTGTGGTGCTGCCCACTGCTGGTCTGTGCTGATTCTGGGAAGGCCCACTGGGGCCCTGCGTGAGGTCCTGAGCCCTTGGGCCAGTGCCCAACCTGGCTGTGTGCTAGCGTCGGACCTGGCTAGAAGAAAGGTTTTGTGAGGCTGTATACTGACATTATCATCCAAGATATAGTCACACCCCTTCTATAAAGAAGAATTATTGTCCGTAACCCTCCTAAAGATGTATACTTTTCGTTTGTATATTATCTGCACCAAATTAACTGGAGGACGGAAAGCCCTCTCTATACTGCTGGGCTGCCTCAAGGACAGTAAGTATGTATGTGTTGGTAGGTTTCTGCATTGGTTTGTTGGTGCAAGTCCACCCAAGGAACAGGAGCAGCAGCAACAACAAATGAGGATATACAACATCTACACTCTGAATGACACAGGTAGTGAATGGTCTGTGTAGACCAGAGGAAGAGTTATTCTTACTACAGTGAGACAACTGGAAGATGAACAACAGTTTACATGCCAAATAAAATATGGCAACTGGAAATGAAGAACTTTGTGCATAATTGGTTGGATGTAGAAAAAAGTTGCTTCTGGATGGCCTGTTTATTGAGCATTCATTCTGATTTGTTTTTTGGGAGGTTAGATGACATTGCATCAAGCATTATCCCACATGTTCTGTACATTTTCCTGCCACTTTTATCGCAAAAAGTCCAGTGGGGTAAGGGGTGATGCAGGTTTGTTGCATAAGAGCTTCAAATCTACTTTATTTATTTATTCATTTATTTAACAAAATGTATATACTATGTGATTGTAAAAAAAACCCCTCTAAGCAGTTTACTTTAATTATGCAACCTGAATTTGCTGGTATGGGCATTAGCCAATGCACATGTCCTGTTAGTTCAAGGATTTATGCTTACATAACAGAATTCCCCCAAATCTGCTCCGGAAGATTGAGGAAAGGCCCAGAACAGATTTAGGGACTACATAGGGGGAGTAAAGGAAGGAAGTTCTGTGACAACAGCCTGGAAGTGCTCTTAGCTGAACCTAAATTAGGCATGACATAACTTAAGTCCAATCAATTTCAATGGGAACCAAGTGCAATCCTAAACATGATTATTCAGAAGTAGGGATAGAAAGATCTGTCGCTTCTCTTAGTTTCTCATATTTCCAATCTTGAATTCATTTCTGCAGCAAGTATTTTTAATATGTTTTAACAGAGGTTTTGTTTTAATATATTTTAAAGTCTGTTTTTAAGATGTTTTTGAGAGGTTTTAGTGTTTTGTTTGCTGCCATGGTCTCTTTCTGGGAGGAAGGATGGGATAAAAATTTAATTTATAAACAAATAAATAAATAGTGTGATTTAAAAAAAACCCAAAAAAACCCTCATGGAAATTCTTCAGCATTTTAGTATGAATTTCTCCTACTAAACGCATTTAGTTATACAGTTTTGCCTAATGTACACATTTTTGAAAGCAATTTCTCCTACTATAACGTATTTTGTATGTTATTTTCCCTAATATGTTCATTTTGATGCACATTTCCCCCTAATGTATTCATTTTTGTAAACTCTGATTGGAGAACTGCAACACAACTTTCATATAAGTATAAATTTTGAAGGCTGGCTGTGTTTCAGCTCTCATATTGTTTCGGAAAGTGTAACTTTGATCAATTTTGCTTTAAATAAGAACTGAAACAAATTTTTCCCCATCCCTACTCAGAAGTAAGTTCTACTGAATTCAGTGGGTCCCACTCCCAGATAAGTGGGTTCAGGTTTGCAGTCACAGAATCATACAGAATCCTAGAATAGTAGAGTTGGAAGGGGCCTATAAGGCCATCAAGTCCAACCCCCTGCTCAATGCAGGAATCCAAACCAAAGCATTCCTGACAGATGGCTGTCCAGCTGCCTCTTGAATGTCTCCAGTGTCAGAGATCCCATTACCCCTCTAGGTAATTGGTTCCATTGTTGTATGGCTCTAACAGTTAGGAAGTTTTTCCTGACATTCAGTCAAAATCAGAATCCAACCCAGTGTAAAAAGGTATTTTTTCTTAAAAGTGCAGTTTGTAGAACTGTTAAGTTGTATAAATCCTTGAATCCCCCCACAAAGCAGCAGAAAACAGAGTTCTGCCAGAATTTTTTTAAAAATACACAAACCAATACAACTACTAGTCAACAGTTGCCAAACCATGACTGGAATCTATTTCTAATTGTTGTTAATATGATATAAAATTATATGCCATTATTTATCATTAAATCAATTACGTTCTCTTTCCTAAACTCTGAATATAATGGGTTTGGATGTTCACAGACTGTAAGTTAATTGGAACCTGCCGTGGATAAAGGGCAAACCATGACTTTCCGTATATATTTACTGCATTATCTTCTTAACTGTGTAAATAATTCAACCCATTTCCTGTAGGCCTTCATCATTCTAGCACTTATTTTTCCTGATATTTTCTCCAACAGACTTATACTATCATCTATACTCGATTTCACCATACAGAAAATGCTTGACTGCACAGACTTCCTCCAATTTTAAACAGCCATATATTTAACAGTTACTTGATGGCTGCTCATCTCCTGAGGCTACAGGATTAGGAGATTTTGTTACAGATAATTAAACAGGATGTTCATGTCATCTCTAGCTACAAATACCTGCAGCCTAGATTCTCATGTTGCATCCAGGTTTGGGTCACTCTTTCCATGTTAGCTAATTTTACAGCTGCTACATTATTATATTCAGTGTCAAAAGCTATACATTAGGAACTTAACATGTACTTGATACATACGTAATGTATACGCAGTATGTACTTAAATAGGTAGCAGGCAGCAACATATTTTGCTTTTCTTGAGCTGATTCTCACCAGAAATACAGATACTAAATCTTAGACTTTGGACTTAATTATCTCAAAAGCCCCTTGCCTTTAGATGGTGATGTAGTTGTGAAGTACTGCAGTTGTGAACCACACAATTAACATTGGTCTTCTTCCACTCTACATTCCTGATATGTGAGAACAAACCAAATAAATAGTTTGCCAATCCTGATTTTTTTAAAAAGGAAAAGAAAAGAAATACACTGAGCATGTGCAGTTTCACATTTTAAACCCACTTCATAACATCATTGTGATTACAGGAATAAAATGGAGATCAGGATAAAGCTTTTCACACACACACACGCACAGAGGGCTAGGAGCTTGGGGGGACGGGGAAATCTCCACAGACATTTAAGTGTGTGGTACCTTCGTCTTCAGAATCTTTCATTCCTTCCTAGTGCCTTGAATGCTGAGACAGCAGTATGTCAGGTGCCACAGAGACCCTGGTAAATGTGTTTCAGGCTGCCTGATGACTCCAGGCCTGGTGCCACCAGGCAGCCAGGTTGCACACTGGCCAAGGGCCCCTGGTGCTGAGACGGCTGGCTGGCTGCACAATTTCCTGGGGTGCTGTGTCAGCATGCACACTCTTGCCATCACCCAAGATGGGGGGCATCAACATGCCCCCCACCATCTTGAGTGTGGTAAGGATATGCACGCAGCATGCTAATCCATGACATGGCCAGGCCTATTTAAGCCCCCAGCAGCAGTAGTGCTGCTGCCACTGCCGAGGGCCCCTACAGTCAGGTGCCCAAGGGCCCACTACAGGATGGTGCCAGCCCTGGATGACTCATTAGGAAGTACTGAGCATGCTCACAAAGGAGTCTTTTGTGCAAGGAGCCCTGGGACATGTAACTTTCCAGGACATCAGACCTCCCCACTGAGTACTCAGGGATACTGGAAAACTATGTACCCCAGGGATCCTGCCTGACTTGCAGATACTCACTCTGCTTATTTGTTGGGGAAAGGACTCCCAGTTTGTAATGCAGCTGGGTACATTTGTATTTCAAATTGGGTGAATGGGAACTTTAACAACATCACTAGTTGTAGCCTAAACAATCCCTCCATCTCACAGTTTCAAGGCCTGAGCTATGTGACACTTACTTCCAGAGGTCAAAATGCATGATTTAAGCCCTAATCCTTATACTGTTAAAAGAAATAGACACAAAAAGGATAGAAAGAAATAGGCAGTGACAATTTCAAGCTTTACATAACTGAGTTTTGTATAACAGGACTTTCAATATATAGCAAAAAAATGTAAATGTTTATGTGATTTGCAAATCAAGCAGCACACAATGTATTCAGAGGCTCAGCATTGGTACTATCAAAAGTTTATCTATCAGTCTTATAAATGGAATAGATACCAGATGCAAGAATGATTAGTATCTATTTTAACGTTAGTTTTTTAATCCTATCATGCAATGTAAGTTGTTTCCAAGGGTGCTCAAAATAAAAGTGTAAAAATGACAATTAACATTAAATAATACAATGACAATTAAAAGCTGAAACCAAACAGGAGTAAGAACTCCATTAAAAAAGAGCATTAAAAACAGTGAAAGAGCAAAGCAGCAGTAAAAAACAACATAATTTATTAAAATTCAGTTGGTGTTCAAAAGGTAACAGAATAGGTGTCAATCAAGGACCCCAGAGAAATTATTACTATCATCATCATCATCATCATCATCTATCAAACGCCCTTCATCCAAAGGTTCCAGGGCACATTACAGCAATTTTAAAATACAACATTAAAAACCATTTAAAAATGACCTAAAATCCTAAAATAGGGTGGGTATCATCATCTGCATATTGATGACAACAAATCTCCTGATAACAGCTCCCAGTAGCTGCATATAGATATTAAATAGCATGGGGGACCAGATGGAACCCTGCAGAACACCATGGGACAGCTCCCATGGTGCTGAACAGTAACCTCCCATAACTACTTTTTGGAAGTGGCCTTGGAGATATGAGTGGAACCACAGAGGTACAGTACCACCAACCCCCACCTCCCTGAGACTCTCCAGAAGGATATTGTGGTTAACAGTATCAAGAGCCATCGAGAGATCAAGGAGAACAGGCAGGGGTGCACTCCCCCTATCTCTCTCCTCGCAGATGTCATCAGCCAGAGTGACCAAGGTGGTTTCAGTTGCAAGGGCAGGCCTGAAACCAGAATGGAATGGATCCAAGTAATCAATTTCCTCCAAGAATGCTTGAAGCTTGACTTCTACCACCTTCTTGAGCACCTTGCCCAAAAAGGGGATACTTGCCACTGGGCGATAGTTGTTTAACACTTCTGGGTCCAGGGTGGTACTCTTAAGAAAGGAGCACACCACTGCCTCCTTCAAGGCAAATGGTACCTCCCCCTCCTCCAGTAAAGTATTAACCACTCCTTGGACCCATCCAGTCAATACCCTATGGTAGCTCTAACAAACGAAGATGGGCTAGAGTCAAGAAAGCAGGTGACCGGCCACACTTCTTCCAGCAGCTTGTCCACATCCTCAGGCCACAATAATTGAAACCAATCCAGTACGGATGGAACTGAGAATGCTCTGGACACCTCCATTGGACTTGCTCTAACCGATGGCTACTTGCAGAAGCAACAGTGGTGGAAAAGTGAGCTTTCTTCGCTGCCACCACTGCCACATGGTAGGCACAATGGTGCAATCTTACCTGTGTTTGGTCAGGTTCAGACCAAGATTTATGCTATCTGTGCTCCAACTGCTGACCCTTCTGTTTCATCGCACGCAGGTCACTGGTGTACTAAGGTGACCTACATGCTCCACAGTGATGGTGACAGCACTCAGGAGTGATTGTGTCAATGGCTCTACACATATCACCATTCCACAGTGAGACAAGAGCCTTGACAGAAGCACCAGCTATGTCAGCTGGAAAATCGCCCAGAGCATTCAGGAATCCAGCAGAAGTCTCCAAGGGTAGACCATCTCAATGGGTCCCCCACTCTTGCAGACTAGAGTTGCTACATTCAACTCAAACCTTATCAGGGAATAGTCTGTCAATGACAAAGTATTCACAGCGAGTCCCCCAATCAAGGAGTATTGCCAAACCACTCTGTGGCAAAGACCAGGTGTGAAGGTATGCCCAGTTACATATATTGTGCCACTGATGTATTGAGACAGCCCCATGATTGTCATGGAGGCCATAAAGTCCCAAGCTGGCCATTCCAACACAGACAACTTCAATCTTGCTGCCAGGGCTGTATGCATGTGGGGCTGAATTATCAACTGGAGTTGTGGACAAACTGTTTGAGGGGTGGGGGTTGGCAGCGCCTCACTATTTGGCATAAACTAATCTGGATTATTAGTTTGAATTTAGAAAATATTAAGAAAGCTTGGTAATAAGAAAGATAATTCAAGTTCATACCTTTCTACCCCCAATCCCCTTTTGCCTCTGATTTGGGCACCTTTTAGAACACAAACAGTAATTCTACCTTAGTATGGGCCCTGCATACAGAAATGAAAGACACTGTAACAATTCCCATTGGATGAGATGCAGAGAGTCATCCAGACACAACACTCAGCTCATGGCACTACTCGATGATGTAGGACTTGTTCCACAGGAAGTAAGCCAGTGATCTCATAAAGGTTGGTTCATGACAAACAATCCAATGGAACATCCATGGCTGACAACAGGGACCTCACAAAGGAGAGTTGCATGAAAAAAAAATTAGACAGTAGAACAAACTTTGCAGGTGGTTATTCCTCTGGGCAGGTCCAAGACATTTTGCTGCCTGAGGCAAAGCACAAGATGGCACCTTCACCCCATCCAGATACAGAAGCCAATCAGACTGGCAACTGATATTCCTTAAACACTGGTGATGGGATATCATCCTCTACTGCAGCCTTTCCCAACAGGTGTGCCTCCAGATGTTGTTGGACCACAACTCCCATCAGCCTCAGCCATTGGCAATGCTGGCTGAGGCTGATGGGAGTTGTGGTCCAACGACATCTGGAGGCACACCGGTTGGGAAAGGCTGCTCTACTGTGTCTGAGAACAGCAGGCGGATTTAGTGGGTGTTTGCAAGGGAAGTAAGCTAGCTTAGAGAGCTCAGGAGGGTTGGGAGGGGCTGCTGTGAATCCCCCAGCACCTGTTGTCTGAGGCAACTGTCACTCGGCCTAATGGTAGGGCCAACCCTGTTATTACTCCAATCCTCAGCTTATTAACTGCAGACTAGTCTCCTCTAAGTCTTCAGGTTGGAGTTGGGTAGGAGGACTGATATATAATCAACAAATCTGTGGGTCTGTCTAGGTTCCAGACATTTCACATGACAACCAGGTGGTACATTGCTAAAGTCAGAGCTGCTTCACATTTTATGTGGCAATTGGGTTTGAAGCAATCATGTTACATGCGCATCTCCTTTTCGCGTGTTACATGTTTACTGCAGGAAACCTCAGCAATAACTGTGGCAAACATGATTGCTAAGTTAAGTGTGAAGCAGCCTTCAGAAATTGAAATTTTTATCATGTCATACCATGGCATTGCAGCTGGGCCCAGTTCAGACATCTCATTGGTTATTAGACTGGGAAAAGGCATTGTGCTGCCTGCAGGCTCCTTCTTTCCCTTCTCCTTTCTTTTGCATACCTCAGCAGAACACTCCCAGAATTGATCAAACCACAGTTTCTTATTACATCTGAACTGGGAAACTGGGTTAATCTATGTTAACACAGCAGGTTCCTGGTTTCATAACCTGATTTGTAAACATAGATTAAAAATCACTTCCCAGTTCAGATGTAATGAGAAACACAGAGGCCAACCAGATGGCTATGGGAAGTCTGCAGCCATATCTGGAGGGCCACAGAGAGTGAATAAAACTAAGGCTTACCAGGACCACACAACTGCTTTGCTCCTCCTCAGCCCTTTCAGCACAGTGCAGCAGCTGAGCCGAGCCAAGGGTAAGCTTAGTGTGTTGTCCAAACCAAGGATCATGAATAAGGTCTCTCCCGCTTAACTGCTATCTGTAGTCATAGGGCAAACTTTGGCTACAGATCATGGTTAAGGAGTGACTTAAGCAGGATCCCAGGTTCGGATGACACAGTAAACCAAACCTTGGTTTAGCTGTATCACGCTGTGCGAAAATGACTAGGGAGGAGCAAAGTGGGTTTGAACTTGGGATGGGATTTATCCCCTGACGATCCAATTCGCCTTGCTCCGCTCACCCCCCAGCATCATGGAAGAGGAGGAGGCTGGAGAGAAGGGGGCCTCCCTGAGTGGAAAGATAGAGGGGCTGCCGCGGCAAAAGCCTCCCAGAGCAGGGACAGACTGCAGAGGAGGAACAGGAAGAGGAGGTGCCACACTGGGGCAAGCGACAGGCTGCAGGAGAGAGTGGACGAAAAATCCGCTTAATTCTGAGTGCGGGGTGGGGAATCGGAATTAAGTGGATATTTGCCTATTGCAGCCTGCACGTGTGGCACCTCCTTTTCCGGTTCTTCCTTCTCCTCCGTGGTCCAGCCCTGCTGGGGAGGCTTTTGCCGTGGCTGCTGCTCTGTTCTTCCACCTGGGGAGGACCCTTCTCTGCAGATATGTACAGTTCATTCAGTGTCCTTAGTCTAAGCCAGTATTTCCCATTGCTTGCTTCTCTGTGTTAAGCTATAACAGGAAAGACAGAAACGGTGCTTTTCAAATCAAAAACAAAAACTAAAGCCTCCAGTGGTATATGTGCTGAGCACCATATCGGGGGAAATTTGGATACTGAGACCAGTAACATGCGACTTTAATCCCCTTCCAAACTCTCCACAAAGACTTGCAAAGTTCATTTTCACAGAAATTATCTCAAAGACTTTTTGAATTTTGGGCTGCTTTAATATTTGAGTAAATATATCACAATACTGCATCATAAACTCAATAAGATTTTGCATGGGGCTATGTTAGAAACATCAACCAGAAATGCCATAAAATAAAATAAAAAATCAGGAAGGATGAAAAAATATCATTGCTTCAGCAGCATCTTTATGAAATTCTGTGGCTGGATATCAGAAGCTGATAGAGTCCAACTATCTGCCTGCTATGCCTGCAGAGAGATGCATCAATGAACATTGCACACATTATAAACGTGATAAATGGGATCACTGTTCTCGTGACATTGCTCCTTTTTTCCCAGTAATTTTGCCAAGAAAAACTGGATTTCAGTTTACGGTGGAAACACAGGAAGCAACTGGGCACAATCCAGCAAGGGAAAACAGGGAAGAGATTTTAAAAAGCAAAAACAAAGGAGACATCAATTGAAAGTCTAAGTGTAACCTAACAAAAAGAGAGGCTGTGTAAAATTAGCGGTCTTAGCTAAGAAGAAAATGTAGCAAGAGGGAGTAAACAAGACAATGGAGAAATATAAACAGATCCAGCCTGTGATTAATGCTTGGCCAATACAGAACCATAAACGTTTAAAGTTAATGAACACAGCAGGAAAATATGCAACATTGTTATATACAGCATGAGGTATCATGGTCTCATTTTTCTGTTCTTGATCCAGTCTATACAAACCATGATGACAAAAAAACCCATTGCCCACATCGTTGTGAACGGTTCAACCACCAGAATATTTCAGATATTACCAATTAGAAATACCATATTTTGTTGTTTCATAGGAAGCTGCCTTATACTTGCCCCTTATATACCCAGTCGATCACTGCACTCTGCAGGTGAGGGCCTCCTGCAGATACCATCTTATCAGGAGGTTTGTTCCACACAACATAGGAAACGGACCTTTAGTGTGGCGGCACCTACCCTGTGGAATTCCCTGCCCTTAATAGCACAGTGGGAAGGACAGCCTGCCTGGGAGTCCAGAGTCTGTGAGTTCAAATGCCCGCTCGTGTCTCCTGGGTGTCAAGGGCCAGCTAAAGATCACCCCCACAGTGAGTGGCTCAGGGGTTACCTGCCCTGCCCCCTGTGCAGCCGTTGGGCAAGCTGCATAGTTCCAAGAAGCCCAGTTGCCCCCCAGCTGGCAGTTGCAGACAAGGAAGGGGCTGGCTCGTGCAGCTGTGGCAAGCTGAGCAGGGCCTAGCCAGCTGGGGAGGACTGGCCTCAGAGGGAGGCAATGGTAAACTCTCTCTGAAGACTGCTTACCATGAAAACTCTATTCATAGGGTAGCCATAAGTCGGGATCGACTTGAAGGCAGTCCATTTCCATTTTCCAAATATTAGACAGGCGCCATCTCTGTTATCTTTTCGGCACCAACTGAAGACCTTCCTCTTTCAACAAGCCTTTTAAGTAGAGACCTTATCAGTCTGTGTCTGTTTTGGAATGGCTTTATAAGATGTTTTTAAAGCTTTTTAAAAATATGTTTTTAAAGATGTTTTGTTTTAATATATTTTAAAGTCTGCTTTGAAGATGTTTTAGAGTGTTTTTAGTGTTTTGTTTGCAGCCCTGGACTCCTTCTGAGAGGAAGGGTGGGATATAAATTTAATAAATAAATAAATATACTGAGTCAGATCATTGGTCGATCCAGCTCAGTATTATTCACACTGACTGGCAGTGGCTGTCTCGGGTTTCAGACAGGGTCCTCTCCCAGCCCCACCTGGAAATGGGGATTGCACTTGGGACCTTCTGCATGCAAGGCAGATTATCTACCTCTGAGCTACAGCACTTCCAGTTTTTCAATGGCCTGTTCAAGTGTTGCCCTAAACACCTGTCTCAGGTTGGTTGAACTCATAAGACTGCAGGTCAAGGTTGGATAATCTGACTGACACTGTGGTTTGTAATACTAAGAAGAGGAACAAAAGAAGGAGTTTCCCCTATAATCACATAATGGAAAGGTGGGCAGGCAAAGAGTCAGTTTACTGCTTCCGTCCATCTTTCCACAATTCACGCTTGGAAAAAACCAGACATGTTAATCTGTGGCAACAAAATGTAAAGTCCTGTGGCACCTAAAAGACTAATACATCAATTATAGCCTGAGCTTTTGTGGGCTAAAATCCACTGTTGGATACAAGACTTTTTTAAAAATGCATTTTGGCATTTTACAGCTTATAAGCATACTTCCCACCAATATTTCTTTTCTTTATTACAAGCAAGCACACGAGAAAAACGCCAGCATAAACTGTCTGGCTTATGTAAATGTACAGCCTTCAAGTCGATTCTGACTTATGGCGACCGTATGAATAGGGTTTTCATGAGGCTGTGAGGCAGTGACTGGTGCAAGGTCACCCAGTGAGCTTCATCGCTATGTGGGGATTCGAACCCTGGTCTCCCAGGTTATAGTCCAACACTTTAACCACTCCAGAGCTTGGAAAAGTTACTTTTCCAAGCTCTGCACCACACCCTTAAAGAGCTCTAGAAACAGTCTCTCCTCCCCCCTCTCCCTGCAAAACGTTTTTGTAGAGCACCATAACTGAAATAGATGCTACACTAATCTGGAAAAAATGTTTTCAATGTTTTTGAAATTTGAAAATGTGGACTAAGGTTAGAGGCTCCAGGCCCAGTCACAAACTGATAGTAGAAAGAGTAGTGTGATATGATCCAGTTACATAATATTATGCATCCATGACCAAGAAGGCCATAAACCACTCTAAAGACCTTACTGGGAAGTCTAAGGACCAGTAACTCTGACACTTTCATCATTATAAAAGTTACACCAGAGTAACACATGAAGTACATAACATATGAAGTACATATGTGATTCACATACAGAATGCAATTACATCTTCCTTCCAAAATAATGGTGAAACAGTGAGGTAAGTTAGTGTAAATGCTTTCTTATATATTGGGACAAATGGTATTTATATTATATTCTGGACAAATGGTAAAGAGAGTTTAGAACAATTTAAAAATTACATCAACTCCATCCATCTATTAAGTTTATATTCAATAGTACAAATGATAATCCACACATCCCTTTTCTTGATGTCCTTCTCACCATTGAAAAGAACAAAATAGCCACTGATCTCTACAGCAAACCCACTGATGCCCACACCTATCTAAACTGGAAATCCTGCCATCCTAAGCATATAAAGAAAAACATTGTGTATAGCTTAGCTCTGAGAATCAAACTTATTTGCAACAATAAAGATAAATACCAGAGAAGGATCAGTGAACTTAAAGAACACCATCTTCTGAGAGGATATCCTCCACATCTTATTGATTGCAACATCCACCAAGCCATAATGAGATGTCAAACAACAAAGAACAACGGATTCCATTTGTGGTAGATTTCCATCCAGCATCTCTTAACTATCACCGAGCAATCAGGGAGAGCTACCCATTGCTAGCAAACTCTGAACATCTTGCTAGAGCCATCAACAAGCCTCTTGTAGCAGTTTGCCAGTCTCCTAATTTATGCAGACTATTAGTGAAAGCTGTGCTTAAGCCACCCATCAGTAATCGTCACTCCAAACGCTGTATCACCTGTGTGTACCTTAAGGAGACAGCTACTTTCAAAAGCACTAGGACAGGCAGAACTTATTACATCAAGCAGAACATTGCCTGCAAGTCCTGCAATATAATTTATGTCACTGAATCCAAAAGACCAGGATGTCATATTCAATACATAAGAAAAACTACAACTGACCTACGCACATGCTTCAGAAACCACAAATCAGCAATCTTGACCAAAAAAATTGGAACAACCAGTTGCAAAACATTTCAGTACCGAGGGCCACAGCCTGTTACATTTTTCTATAACAGCTATAGAGATGCCAACAGATCCAGCAGCAATGAGGAAGATGGAGAACTTTTGGATATACTCTCTGGACACATCGCAGCCACATAGCCTTAATCCTGGAGGACAGTGCCAGCATTACTTAGCGTCTGCAAATGAAGCCCCTCTGAGCATTCCATCCTCAAAGCTCTATAACTGCCACCTTGGTAACAGCACTTGTATGTTAGCAGCTGGTGAAGGCAGAAGCTGAAACATTTTGGTAGAACAATAAAAACCTCTGCTTTGTTAATCACAATTACATGTGTGTATATATATATATTTGTAAGCATCACACTTACAAAAAGGGAAGATGTGCCACCTGTGGGAGAGGGGGAGCTCTGGCAACTCGGCGGGAGGATGGTGGAGCTCTAGCAGCCCCTGTGGAGGGCGGGGATAGCTCTGGCAACTCCTGTAAGGGGCGAGGGGAGTGCCTACTGACAGTCTTCTCTTTCAATGTCTTTTAAGTAGAGATCTTTATCCCTGTCTACATCTGTATTTGAATTGTTTTTAAGATGTTTTGTATTTTTATTTTTTTATAACTTCTTGTTTGCCACCCTGGACTCCCTTGAACAGAAGTGTGTGATATAATCATCATCATCACCTTTTTTGTGATGGTACTCACTGTACATACAGAGTACCAGCACTTCTTGTTTTGCTACCCATGGCAGCCATTTTGTGCTGGCACCCACAACACTTTTATCAAGATATGAATACTGGCACCTCATATTTTACAAAAAAGAGAGTACTGATTGTTGTTAATATCTTTGTACATCTTGAAATGACTTCTCAGTAATGTAATATTATATCATTCTCTAATCCCTAACAATCCCTTTCAAATTACTTATCATCAAGGGGTGATTAATTCTCTTGACTAAAGTACATTATTATAATGATTCACCCTTAAGAATCTCGGCATCTTATTTTTAAGATCTGGTTTGTGCTGAAGATTTTTAATTAACATACATAATAAAGGTACAAGTGTCCATGTATTGCATCACCACAAACTGCAAAGCATTTACAAAAGAATATTGAAAACTGTAGGCTCTGATGCTACAGTTGGAAGTAAAATATGTTAGTACATAAATCAAACGTTACAGAATAAAGTATTTCCTTTTGTTTTCCTTTTGAGGCCAAGATTTTGAAAGGGAGGAGCAGAGAGAGACTGTTTGCAATCCATTTTTTTAGCCTAACCGCTGTATTAATCCATTTTAAGTCTGCATCTCTTTAAATGCATTGAAGAGACATTAAACGCATTAGAGGAGCATCAGTCAGACTTTCATTTTCCTGTGGCAAAGAGAGCTGTCAAACTTACAAATATTGGATCAAGAATGTAAAACACTTTTTGCTTTAGCCAACCTAGCAGTCATCCTCTCTGATCCTAAATCCTTTCCTGCAATTCTGTAGGTAGGATAGTGTCTCAAGAAAACATTCTGCATGACCCCAGAGGCACTCTCTCTTATCCTATTTAAGTGCAGAGCCCTGGCATTTGATATCAGCCTCTGGAGCTGAGCCCAGGTTAGCCCTTGGCTCAGATTAATTTCAGTGGACACGTTCGAAAAAGCAGTGTATATATAGGATTTTGGAACATGTTCCTGGATATTGGTTTCCTCTCCCTTCGTTGTTTATTTGGCTTGACACTGAGGTGGAATTTCAGAAATACAGGGCTGGATCCAAAGAACAGTGGGTGGAAGGAAAACAGCTTGCTTGCACTGTTCCCTAAAAACTTGCGCAAGAGTCCAGTCCTGTAAGTGCTACAACACATGTGGTTTATAGCAGTTTCATGAGTCTGCTTGCTCAAGGTATGACTGCACAAGCTCTTGTGCCAGTAAAGTAACGCTGTTGGATTTAGCTTCATGTTTCTCATGTAGCATTCTATCACAGCAGTGAGGAACATGTGGCTCTTCAGATGTTGTTGGGACTCTTAACTCCCATCAAACGTAGCCAACATGGCCAAGGGTGAGAGATGATGGGTATTGTTGTCCAGCAACATTTGGAAGACCACAGGTGCCCCAACCCTGATCTAACATAAAGTGTAAACCAGCCCTTCTACACATGGATACATACTTGGAGCCAATTGATAAACTATTAATCTCTTGATCAGGATATCCAAGGAGGGCCAGTATTTAAATAGCAGTGCAATTCTTGTAGAAGCATAAAAAGAAATCATGATTTCCACCCATGGAGACACTTGCCTCACTATGCTCCTTACTTTTATTTATTTTTAATGCACTTTTAATCTTTTGTTGGATTCTCTTTCTTTTTCATTTTTTTGTCCAAGCAGTCAACTAACAGATGTTTAAATAGACAGGATATTTCTCGTATCTTTTCCACAGACACTGTCAGATGGGCAATACCAGGAAATGGAAAGAAGCACAAATTGAAGAATCATCACTTTGGGATTCTAAGAGCTTTAGGTATGATTCAATAGCTGCTTACATTGATGTAGATCCATTAGCAGAGTCACTGAATTGCTCCCTTGTGCAAGATTTGCCAGCTCTACAGATGCTGTATAGAGACTATTCAGCAAATCAGCTATATTACTTCCCCCAAAGATTCTTGGGAACTGTTGTGGGATTTGTATCTCTGTGAGGGATAAATTACAGTTTGCAGGATTCTTCAGGGGAAGCCATGTACTTTAAATGTATGGTATGTACACAGCCCCTGTCAAAACAGATTTAATTGTGAGACAAGCCTCAAAGAGACACAAGACCTTGGAAGCTCTAGTAGATTCTGAGGAATCTTGCAGTCCCCAACCCGATATGGGTGACTTTTCAACTGGGCAACTGATACCATCTCACTCAGTACAGAGAACGCTTGATCCAGTACACACTAACAAAATCTCCCCTTCAGCCTCTCACGTGGCTAACTCAAAAAGAAATATTTGTTTCAGACCTAAAGCCAATCTTTCTTCAAGCACCTGGGTGCTTCCAGATGACCTGTTCATTGAGCATTCATCTTGATATGTTTGCAGGGAGATTAGGCAACATTGGCTATTTAATGGGCATTCACTCTGATTTGTTTGTGGGGAGCTAAGACGGCATGTCAAAGCGAATGTCCTGCACTTTCCAGTGCATTTTTCTGTCACTTTCCTTACTGCAAAATAAATAAATAAATAAAAATAGGGGGGGGGAGTAGTTTTGCTGCCGAAGACCACCCAATCAACTTTACTTGCGCAACCTGAATTTACCAGTATGTAATTGAACGCCACCCAGAAATAGTGACAGTCAGGAAGCATCCCTGGAGTTTCTTCCCCTGTTTTTTCCTGCCAGTGCTGCTTTTCCTAGTTTTGTGGTTATTTAATTAAAAATAAATAAAACAAGCAAACACACCAGATTTAATATACAGCTGCTGTTCAGATTACCTGCTGAATTACAGGGGTCAAATGATTCATCTGGAACTACAACTCTGAATGAAAACCGTTTTATCAATCTATAGATAATCCATCCATCCAGCTATCTATATGGTGCATTTTGTTCTGTATAGCAGCTGCTTTGGCTCAGCTCCTGACCAATCCATGCATCACTCATGCTAACATTTGTTGCCTGAACAGTACAGCTTTCCGTCATTAAGTGTTTATTGTAATTCTAAACACTTAAGCTAGCCACAAGACCTTTTCCTTTCTTAACCAAATGGTGTTAGAGAACTGCTTTGTCCTGCCTTCTGTGAATCGGAGAGCCTATCTCAGCGCTGGCATTTCAAAAAGCTCCCAGTGTTTCATTATGAACAAAGAATGTGTTGTGCTCACAGTGGTAAAAAAAATTCTGCAAATTATGATTGAAAAGTGAAGCCTCTGAAATCCCATCACTACAGGCGGCAGAGTGGAAGGAAGTGTAATTTTACCAAAATGTAAATAGGGTGAAGGCCACACAAAAAAAGAGAGAGGTATTATTGTATCTCAGAAATTCATTGAGGATTAAAAATATGTCAAAGTCAACTTCAATACAGGTATGCCAAATATTTTAATTTTCATATAAATTTCCATCAGTGGTATTTTGATTATAGTCAGCTGGTCTTCCTTGCATGTTTCAGCCAAGTCACAGAACTATATTCTGTTCTAAAGTGTGGGAAATCTGTTTTGTCTATAGATACCAGATTTAGAATCCTAGAAGATATCCAAGGGAATTGCATCTCTATCAATAAATGCAGTTCTAACAGTACAATTCTATATGTTTACTCTGCTCAGAAGTAAGCCCTGCTGAGTTCAATAGGATTTTAGCAGGGATTTAAAAGGGCCTCTGAGCAAGTGGAGAGTGCATTTTTGTTGCTACCCAGTTACTGGTCTGGATTCCAGACCAGATGATCTTCCAGACTGATTTGAGTCCTGCCATCCTTTTTGTCTCGAAATTAAGCACTGTCACCATGACTGCACATGTAAACTTCCTATCTTGCACTTCTATTTTAGAGCTATAGTGACAAAATGCGAGTGACTTTCCATGTATTCCATGCATGATGCTTTTATTTGAATTACAGACTAATAACTTCAAATACGATCTACTTAAATAAGATGACTTTGAAGCTGAGGTCGCCTCTGCTGCCATCTTGGATGATGGCAGACTTGCACCCGCAGCAGAACGGGCCCCGGCATGCCTGGCACTGTCCTGGTGACCAGCATTTACTTCAAGAGGTAGGCGGAGCACGTTGCAGGGGGCCATCGAGGGCCTACATGGCAGGGTGTGTGCCTTGGAACTCCCTCCCGTGATCTGCACCGCAGATCATGGAAGCTACCACTATCCATCAACCCTAAGGAAGGGGGCCCCTTGGGACCCAGGACCCTCAGCCAGGTCCCGACCTGGCCGCCCTCTGGTGCTGGCCCTGCTAGGAACCATAGTTTACCCCTCATATAGCTGGAATTCCCAGAACTCCCATAACAAACTACAATTCCAGGATTCTTTGGGGGAGAAAATGTGCTTTGAATGTGCTTTAAATGTGTATTGGCTTGTCTTATGGACTGCAACAAATAGATGGGAATACTATGCTTCTTACTGCATCCATATGAAATTGTAATATACGGGTCCTGAGGTGCTGAATCATATAGTCAACTTTGGAGCATTTATAGAAGAACCAAGAGGCTTCTTTAAGGATTAGTGGACAATATCTGATAAAGTTTTATGTTTTTTTAAAAAATGTAATTTTTAAATAACTAGTTTGTTATAGCTGTTAAGACAGAATGTATAGGATTTTATTTTTATTTTTTTAAACTTTTCTCAGTATTTGGAGTAACACTATTATTAATGGATGCTTGAGATATAAAACATAAGCTTATGCGTTTGCTAATGTTTCCATTTTAAAAAAACATGTAAATTAAAATACCTGAAATTTATTGTTCAGAGTTATGACTGCAACCACAGACTCTATTGTACATGAAATGGAGCTGGAAAGAGGATGCCTCCGAATTAGGTAAGGAAAGATCTGTCAATTTCAGCTCTCTCTGTTTCTCATTTTTCTAACCTTAAATTCAGTTCTCTACATTTCTGCAGCAATTTGCCATTAAAAAAATCCTCGTGAAAATTATCCAGCATTTAAGTGTGAATTTTTCCTAATAAATACTTTTTTGTTGGTAGGGGAGGTTGACTAATGTACACATTTTGCAAGCCATATAATGCATTTTTGCATGCTTTTTTCCACTCATAAATTCATTTTATGCATGCTTTCTGCTAATACAGTGCCGTGAAAAAGTATTTGACCCTTGTCTGATTTTCTCAATTGTTGCATATTTTTGGCACTGAATGTTGTCAGATCTTGAACCAAAACCTAATATTAGAGGAAAGGGAACCTGAGTGAGCAAACACAAAATTTTGATATTTCATTCATTTATTAAAGAAAATTAAGGAACACCCAATGCCCCCATGTGAAAAAATAATTGCCCCCTTAGACTCAAAACTTGGTTATGCCACCTTTAGCAGCAATGACTGCAGCCGAATGCTTCCTGTAGTTCCTGATCAGTCTCTCACAGCGCTGTGGTGGACTTTTGGCCCACTCCTCCATGCAGAACTGCTTTAACTCAGTGACATTTATGGGTTTTCAAGCATGAACTGCTCTTTTCAGGTCCTGCCACAACATATCAATGGGGTTTAGGTCTGGACTTTGACTAGGCCATTCCAAAGCTTTAAATTTCTTGTTCCTCAAGCATTCTGATGTAGACTTGCTTGTGTGTTTCGGATCATTGTCTTGCTGCATGACCCAGCTGCGCTTCAGCTTCAGCTGACAGACACATGGCCTGACATTTGCCTGTAGAATTCTCTGAGACAAAGCAGAATTCATGGTTCCTTCAATGATGGCAAGTCGTCCAGGTCCTGATGCAGCAAAGCATCCCCAAACCATGACTCTGCCATCACCATGCTTGACTGTTGGTATGAGGTTCTTCATGTGGACTGCAGTGTCTGGTTTTCACCAGACATAATGGGGCCCATGTCACCCCAAAAGTTCCATCTTTGACTCATCTGTGCATAGAACATTGTTCCAGAACTCTTGAGGATCATCCAGGTGCTTTTTGGCAAACTCTAGACGAGCATTCATGGTCTTCTTAGTGAGCAGTGGTTTCCGCCTTGCTACTCTGCCATGAATCCCATGTTTGCACAGGGTCTTTCTGATGGTGGGGTCATGAACACTGACCTTGGCTGAGGTGTGAGAGGCCTGCAGATCCCTGGATGTTGTTCTGGGGTCCTTTGTGACTTCCTGGATGATTTTATGCCTTGCTCTTGGAGGGATTTTGGCAGGACAGCTACTCCTGGGAAGATTCACTACTGTCCCAAACCTTCTCCATTTGGTCAATATGGCTCTGACTGTGGTTCGGTGGAGCCCCAGAGCCTTAGAAATGGCTTTGTAACCCTTTCCAGACTGATATGCATCAACAACTGTTTTCTGGAGGTGTTCAGGAATTTCTTTTGATGGTGGCATGATGTGGCTTTGGAACCTGTGTACTGGCAACTTCAATCTGATGGCAAGGGCCAAAGTTAATCAGATTTATATTGGGCAGGGCTGGTCCAAAGCAGGCCTGATGGTTTACAAAGATATTCAAACTTCTGACTCTAATAATCCCTTTCATTGGGTTGAGTTAATAGGGGAGGGAATTACTTTTTCACACAGGGCATTGGGCGTTGCCTAACTTTCTTTAATAAATAAATGAAATAAGTATCAAAATGTTGTGTTGTTTGTTCTCTCAGCTTCCCTTTTCACTAATATTAGGTTTTGGTTTAAGAACTGACAACATTCAGTGCCAAAAATATGCAACAACGCAGAAAATCAGACAGGGGGCAAATATTTTTTCACGGCACTGTATATACAATTGGGAAATGTTGTTTGGTTAGGGAACTGCATTGCAATATATTCGAATAAATGTGATTTTCAAAGGATGGCTGTGTGTTTCCGTTCTCATATAGTTTCAGAAAGTGCGAATTTGATAAATTTGTCTTGAAATGCAAAGTGAATCAAAATTCTCGCCCATCTCTGTTCTGAATACCATTTGCTGGGAATCACAAGTGGGGAAAGTACTGTTGCACTCAGGTTTTGTTTGCAGGATTCCCATAAGCACTTGGTTGGCCACTGTGAGAACAGATTGCTGGTCTAGATAGACCTTTGGCCTGAGTCAGAAAGACTATTCTGATGTATGTTTCCTGTGTGATGTAAAACCCTGGAAAATATATCCTCATGCATTTTGAGATTCACCAGAGTGATGTCAGATTTGGGTTGTGGGGTTTTTTAAATAAACTTGGCTTGGGCCCACATCAGCACCTGGCATCCATGGGCATCTGTTGGGGCTCCAATGCCCAAGTGTTATTCCCCAGTCAGAGGGAGAGTTAGATCAGGGAGGGGAGTCAGATGAGGACAAGGTTCCTTGGAGAGCTGGAGGAAGGGAGACGAGCAGGGAGGGTTCTGGCAGACCTCAAATTCCCATGCCCAGCACTTCCACAGAGGCAGTTCCTGCCCCTCCTGCAAGTCCAACACCAGAGCAGTTGGGAAGCAACTCTCCGATCGTGCCATCCATGCCTGTTCAGGAATCCCACCGGACACTTCAAAAGCTTCCCAGCCAATCAGCATCCAGCTTCCAGAGGCCGCGCTGTTACCTAGTGAAGCCCCGCTGTCGGATGTGCCTCCTGAGGCTCACCCCCCCACGCCCCACACGAGGCGCGAGAAGAGAGACTTTCAAAGGGTGAGACACAGGCGGAGCCGCTGCTTACGCATGAAAACCTTCCCTACTTAAGCAGGTGTCTCCAAGGCACAAGTGCTGAGTCAGCTCTTCCCAAACGCTGCAGAGACTGCTTAATTAAGATAGTTAGGGAAAGTAGTGAGTCAGAGTAGACAGGAATATGAAGCACACCGCTTTGGATGTAACCATAACTTTAATAAAAAGAGAAAAAGACATCACCTCACCTCAGTCTGAATCCTTCAGCTCTAGGCAGGACACCGAGCAGGGTCCAAAGATAACACATGCCCTGGGCATTTTTTTCCCTTGGCCTGGTGCTCAAAGTGACTGGGCCTACCTACTGTTTTAATTCCCCACTATGCCCCGAACACAGAATCTCTCTGGGGTATTGTGTGAAATTAAAATGGCTTCCCCTGGCCACTGCTTGGTGCACTGTTTTTGCCTGCCACTGCTGCCAGGTGAATCCACCAACAGAGGCGGAGGCCACCAGAGGAAACTTTGCCCAGATCACTTTCAAACCTGGAGCTGGTTCTAATGCTGGCATGCAATCTTTACCTATACATGGCTAGTATGGAGAACCTGACTGATTCAGCAATTGTTTTTTACTACCAGTTACTATTTCTTTGGTTATGCATCTACCACTGTTTCTAATGAGTGAAAAAGGACCATACGAAAAGCTTTGCTAGATCAGAGCAAAGGTCAACATGTTCTGGGATCCTGTTTCCAACAGTGGCCATCCAGATGTCTCTGGGAGGCTTTCAAGGTAGGCATATATCTCTGGGAAGATAACAAGAAGGGTATTTCTTGTACTACTTTCCTAGTAGTGGAGCATTTGTGGCCTTCTTGGAGGAATATGGCAGGTGACTGTGGGAAAACAGGATGCTGGGCTAATGGATGTTTGGTCTCACGTTTAGCAGGGCTCTTATGTTCTCATGGTTGCTCACATGTATTATGATGCCTGGGTGTTTTGCTGGCATCACACTGGAACACTCCATTACATGTGATCTTGCAAAAATGGCCTGAGCAGATGCATCCTTAATCTCACCTGGAATGATAACTCCCCAGTTCTGCCAGCTGGAAATCAGAGGGAAGAGGAGATGGTACTGGCCAACATGCTAAAAGGCTAGTGTTGGGATTGGATATGACTAACCTAGATTCAAATCCCTGAGCTAACGGTTATCTCTCAACATGAACTCGCTTTGCTGCATTATTGTCAAGCTTTTGCTCAATTTCCCTGAAAGCGTGGGATACCGATATAACCAATAGGTGTTCTCTATACTGATGTATATACCATGTTAAGGAAAAATCACACTATAACTGCATTCAGATATTATTCTAAACTATGGTTTACTGAGATATGAACTAGCCTAGCCTCCTTCTGGACTCACACTCAACCTCTTCCTCTCTTCTCTTGCCATGCAGCTAGAAGGAAGCATTCAGAAGCTTCTTCTCATGGTTAACCATGGTTTGTCATGTTGTCCAGACCAATATACTGTACTGTGGCTAACATTAACTATGATTAGTTTCAAATAAGCCAACTTCAAACAATGGTTTCTGAAGCTGGTTTGTTTGATCTAATCACACTTAAGCTTAACCAAAGTTCTAGGACTAGACCACATAACAAGCTGTGGTTAAGGAGACAGCAGGGCACATAAGCCCCAGAGGATCCTAGGTTTGTTCATGTCTTGCTAAACCATAGTTTTTTTAAAGAAAAAAACAGTAACACCAAAAAAGGAAGCATCCAAAAACGATGTGCAAAAAAGAGAAATGTACTTCAAAGATGCCAGAAAGAAGTATGGGTACTTTATTTATACAACATGCCCAGCATGTTTGGGCCAAAAATGCCTTTATCAAGGGCTTGCTTTCTTGTTTCTTAACAAATCGATCTTGAAAGCTTCTGTTGTAAAACAACTAGTAGAGATTTTGTCCTACTAGTTCTTTTACAACAGAAGCTTTTCATGTGGCATTTCAATGTGGCCTATGAAAATGATGGGTGAGAAAGAAGGTTGAATGAACTTGGGAAAGGATTAAAGGGCGTTAGGATGTGAAAAGTTAGTTCCTTTGAGTAGGTGAGAGCTACATTAATTTAGGATTAAAATATGTTAAAACATTCTGTGCTAATTGTAGAGAGATGGGATGAACTACATGGATCACCATCTGACAAGGGCAAGGCCTAAATCAAGACTGCAAAGCAAAATGAATATACTTTATTCTGTATAAGAAAGGTTTTACCAATGCAATAAGATTCTCCTTAGATTCTTATTGTTGACTTCATATCACCACATCACCATCTGCAAAGCCCCTTTACTACAACCCTTCATCAACTTGTTTTTCATTACTGCTGGGAACATAAACTGTCACTCAGCAAACCTCTCTCTGTAGCAGAACAAGATGACCAAAGAAACAAAAGCCTTGAAGCAAAATTCTGCCTTTGTCTTGGTCTGAAGAACACAGTAATTTCAAAGCCCTCATTATACTCTGAAGGCCATCATTATTGTTGTTCTAAATAGCATCTTCTACAAGAAGCCACATGTTCGTTTTTAAACAAAAACAAAAAATAAACATGCTGCATTCTTTACACCTTCTGCATAATTCCAGGTAGGATTTTGGAACACTTTTCAAGTGTACTGAAAAAGCTGCCACAAATTGTGCGGACTATTAAAGGTAAAAAACATTCTCTTCTGCAGCTAATTTTCCAGGTAAACCAGGGTTTTCACATGAAATACTTGGGTCCCTTTGAAAATAAGATACCTTTAGTTTTGTTTTATGTTTTGCCTTTGTTAGGTCCAAACTGAACACGCAAGCTGTCACTGTCTACTCAGCTCACCTACACCCGGGAAGGTGCGGAGTTGAGAGCAAGAACCTATTGCCAGAGGCCAGGAAATAATACATGATATTACCTTTGCAAAGGGGTCCCAAGACCTGCGAGCGAATTGCCTTTCAGAAGTGGGAACCCCGTTTATTGATACACACAAGATTTATATAGTTTCCCCAATGGTTACAAAATGAGGAGCAGACATAATAAAGAATAGAAAAACATTGCTAGACATAGTAACATCTTAGATATGGAAAAAGGGGTGCTTAGGATAACAAAGCCAGGAACATCTTGCCTTCTTTCAGACATAGGCTTGCATAGTTTATACGACCTTGAGATAAGCACTCAGAGTCAGAGGAACAAAGGATAGATAGGAGCAGGGGAGGTTTGGTTACAAGTGGGATCATTAAACTAAGAATACACTCAGGTTACATTTTCTACATTTGTAAGAGTATGCGTGTCAAGGTCTACAACCATGTAAATGAAGCATAGGCATTCTTTTGTGATACAGTTGGTAACATCATACAAGACATTGAGTATAGATATGCACAAGGAAATGGGAGGGGAGAACATTTCCAGTTCAATCAGGCTTTTATTCACTTAGCCGCTGGAATGTTTAGGGTCAGGTCATTGGGAAATAAACCGATATCTACTTTATATCAAGTCAGTAATATTTCCATACCCAACACCTTTGATCACAGCCCCAGCCTTGGGAAATAAATAAGAATGATGTTTAAATCTGTAATTTGATTGAGATATATTTGAAATCAGACTAACATTTTTTAAATGCATAGGCAATGACTTGAAAGCAGACACTCGCTAGTTGGCTTCAAGCAAGCCAGTTTTTCCTCAACTCCAGCCTTTAATTTCAATATGAAGATAACAATATAAACTCGCCTTAGAAGGTTGCTGTAAAGATCCCAAGATAATGCATGTGAACCACCCACGATGGATCTGCTCTCCTTCCACTGTTGGAGGCAATATGCCTCTGAATACAAATTGCTGGGATTGGGGATCACAAGTGGGGAGAGCACTGTTGCATTCACGTCCGGCTTGCAGGCATCTGGTTGGCCGCTTGGAGAAGAGAGTGCCAAACTAGATGGGACTTTGGCATGATCCAGCAGGGCTCTTCTGATGTCACATTCTTCAGCACTTTGAACACTCTAAAAGTGGTACGTTTGTGCTAAGCATTATGTTTATTATTTTGTTTCCCACAAGCACTATTGTAAAAGCTAGTCTCTTGTTTTGTTTATTTCTACACAGTTTTTGACATCTTTCCTATTTTTGGCAAATTTATGCAGCTCAATGGTACAGAGTGTGTTCTGCAAGCACGTTACTGGAAGTACAATCCTTGGTATCCCCAGCTAAAACACCTGTGCCTGGCATTTAGGAGACCTGTTGAAGGTATTAGAGTTGGCCGATTATTGGTTTGAAAGTTCCTCAAACTGTGTAGCCCAAATCAATGGGCTTAGGTGTGCCTAACTCTGCATGGGACTGCAACCTTTGTGGACATCGACAACTCAAGAATAATATCAACCTCCTTAGTTGCCCCAACGTTAAGACCAGAGCTTGGAAAAGTTACTTTTTTGAACTACAACTCCCATCAGCCCCAGCCATGCTGGCTGGGGCTGATGGGAGTTGTAGTTCAAAAAAGTAACTTTTCCAAGCTCTGGTTAAGACAGCTCAGTGCTGTTCAGGGCCCCAGAGACTTTGTTTGTATAAATCAGGGATAGCCAACATAGTGCCCTCCAAATGTGCTGGACTACAACTCCCATCATCCTTTAGTCCACTGGCCATGCTGGCTGGGGCTGATGGGAGCTGCAGTTCAACAACATCTGTAGAGCACACTGGCAATCCCTAGTATAAATAAAGATGTACAGCTTGCCCTCTTTCAGAAGTCAGCAGTGTTTCCTAATTTGAATAAAACAGAGTTATATTAAGTTTGTTTTGGACTGGATTCAAAAGATACTTCTGAACTTCAACAGGGATACATGAGCAGCATTTGTGCCCAAAAGGGGTTCAATCCTTTGCGACACAATGGATCAATATTTTGTGCATGCTTCAAGCAAGAACATGCAAAACATTCACAGGTGCTCAAGCACCCTTTGTGCCACTTCTGCCTGCTCTCCTTCATTCCCTTCCAACTTACCCAGAACAAGTCAAGAGGACATAATACAGGTGGCTCCAAGTCCTTACCTGCCAAGGAGAGCACTGAGACAAAACATCCCTGCATCCCCAGTGAGAAGATGATGCTGGGAGCTCTTGGAGGCAGTGGATGTGGAAGCAACAGAGGGTGTTTTGAGTTTTGCGGTCAAATAGGACCTGAATAATGAAACAAGGGAGCCCCTTTTTCCAGTTACTAGATTTTTCTTACCATCCAGTGGACTTTTGTCTGAACATTCAAGTTCAGACTAAAACTCGGAGCGGATTCCACTGCCCCACTGACATGGAGCCACCAGCTGCCACTGTTACCATCTATAATCTGAGACTGTAGAAAGAATCAAAAGCAGATTTCTTTCCCTTTTAATAGAAATGAACATAATACGGCCACAACTTTATCAGTAACAGGAAAACTGGATATCAACACAAAGTGCAGTTTCATAGAATTAGTTGCTGACTCGTAACCAGGTCTACTCAGAAGCAAATCCTATTGAATTAATTGGGGCTTACTCCCAGGTAAGTGGGGTTAGGACTATAGCCTAAATTCTAAAGTTCCTTTTTGAAAAGCCTCAACTGCTTTCAGATATCTGAAAGTTTTTTTTTATGAGCTTTAAAGTTTATAGTAAGACTTTTATAGACGTTCTCTCTGAACTACCATTGAGATAAACCTTGGCTCAGATTTATACCCATGGTGGCCCTGCAGAGTTAGATTAATAGCATGGAAATCCTTCACAGTGTTTATAGCAACAAATGATTATGCTGCAAAATGTAAGCTTCTTATAGAGCAAAGACGGGCAGTTTACTTTTAGGGCTAGACTGCTTACAAATGAAGGTCAAACTGATCAGATATGCCATTTTGCAAAGTAAGAACAATCTAATAAAAATTACTGAAAATCAGTCATAATTTTATTATCAATTTTCTTTTCCTTTAGTTTTGCATGTTCATGCACATGTCTGTACACATATACAGCTATGAATTTGGTTATTACTAAAAAACTACTTGACAACAAAAGTGCTCATACTGTATGGTCCTATGCATGTTTAACTCAGATGTGTATGCCCCATTGACTTTGGTTGGAGCTTACTCACCAAATGTACTGCAGACTTAAAGTATTTTAACTGAAAGCCCTAAGACAGCATTGATTTACCAGTCCATTATTTCTTTTATCCATGTGAATTTTAATTGTGGTTGTTTTGTTGGCCATTAGGATTAAAAAAAAAATCTTTAAAAATCAAATTTATTAAAAGAGAAAGACAGGTGGCATGTCTACATTTTATAATAGCAAACTCCAGGCATCTACAAAATGGCTAAGTAATTGGACGGCTTATAGGCTACTGTTTGCAAAGCTTCCTAGACAAAGCATGAGGGACAGGTGACTGCAAAGGGAAAATTGTCCTGACCAAAAAGGTAACAAGGACAGATTGACAGAATAATTACCGTAAGTTATCCAGGAGACTAATATGCATGAATCAGCTCCCCTGAAGCCTGCTGTTCAGATTATACCTTTGGAAGTCGGCAATATTGTTGGTCTAGTGATTAATGTTGCTCGCTGGTGCCTGGTGCTGTAATCAAAATGTCAGATTTCTCAGAAAGAGACATTTCAAGTTTTAAACAAAGTCTGGCCCTCTTTTTTAAAGGAGCACCTTACTTTTGCTAGCTTTGGTTTTTTTAAAATAACAAAAATAAACACATTCAGCCCAGCAATGCAGGATCTGGAATTGTTTTATTTAGAGCCTAATGCCAAGGCAGATGCAAATGATCAAACTGATCAAGAAAGGCAAGGAAGGAAAGGATGATCTGGGGTGAGAAACAGAGATAGAAATAGAGTGGAAGGGGCAAGAAATGTCAATAGGATTGAGATTGAGCAACAAATTGCCTTGGGGCATTGGATTTTCATCAGAATCATTTAACAATATGTGATTTTAGCAATCTCTTGCAAAACAGGTTTGCTAGAAATATCAACACACACTTGCAGAGCTGGAGGGAAGATGCCAAGCCGCATCAAAGTAATGTGTAAAAAGGGCATCTATAGGACAATCCTATGCGCATTTATTCAGAGTTAAGTCCCACTGTATTCAGTCAGATTTACTCCCTGGTGTGTTCAAGATTGCAGCCGTAGGAGGATAAGAAGATACATAAGAGCCCTCTTCAGGCCTTCTGGCAACTGGATAAACTAATATGTTTGGGGGAGGGTGCAGAAATAAGGGCATGAGCTCTGCCCCATCCCTGTCATCCTCCATGAGTAGAAGGGGGGCAACAGTCTGAAGCAGGGAGCCTGTTTCTATTCGTGTAGGCTTCCCGCATGAAGCTGAACCCTGATTCTCCAGGGTTCTGCATCACACAGGAAACATATATCAGAACTTAAGAACAGCCCATCTAGTCCTGCATCCTGTTCTCATGGTGGCTAACCAGATGCCTATGGGAATCCTGCACGCAACAGTGCTTTCCCCACTTGTGATTCCTAGCAACTTGTGTTCAGAGGGGCATATCTGTCCAGTTTGGTTTCTCTCTATTTCTCATTTTTTCCAGTCTTAAGCTCAGTTCTTCACACTTTTACAAAAGTTGGTGGGTTTTTCTTTTTTTAAAAAATTTCCTTATGAAAATTCACCAGCAGTTTAGTGCAAATTTCTCCCAATAGACACATTTTTGTATGCAATTTTGCCTAACATAGACATTTTTGCAAAGCAATTTTCCATAACACAATGTGTTTTTATATGTTATTTTCACTAACATATACATTTCTGTGTACACCTTACCCCCAGTATATGTATTTCTGAACACCTTACTTGGCTGGAGAAATGCAGTGTAAAATTTGGACAAGTGTGAATGTTGAAGGATAGCTGTGTGTCCAATTTGCAAATCATTTCAGAAAGTGCAAATCAGAAAAGTTTGCATTCAAGTATAAACTGAATCAAATTTCTCCTCCATTCCCATCAGAGGCATACCTCCTCAGACAATGTAGAACATAGCCATTGTGGCCATAATCGTATCCTCCATGAAACATACATGAATTGAAGTGCCCTCCCCACTTTGCACAGCTGTCCTCCAGCTCACAGAGGGCAAGAGAGATGGGGATGGAGCTAGTGTGTTTATGTCCCCATCACATGCTAGTTTAACACCTGAAGAGGTCTAAACTTGTGGTTGGTCTTCAGTTGAATGGATCCAGACCTGGTCCTTCATGCGGAGAGCATAAAGTGAGGAAGGACCCTAGCTCAGCAGTGCATGCAAATGGTCCCAGATTCAACCCCTGGCATCTCTAAAAGATCAGGTAGCAGGCCAATAGTCTGACTTGGCATAACGCAACTTCTAATATTCTATTAAATGTAGGCTTCTCCACTGTGTGAACCATGAGAGCATACAATCAGCTTAAAACACTGAGAAATGTACAGTACATTAAATTTCAGTGTAGCCCTTTCCTCAAAGAAATCTAGATTCAGTATTGCACTGACATGAACTATGAAACAGAATTCAACAGAGTACTTCACACTGCTCCAAAATAACAGGATATGGAAAGAACGGTTGAGAAGCGTTTTCTACCTTGGAGGACCAGGGTAGGATGATTCTTTGCCCACAATGCTTTTGGACCAATTTTATTTATTTGAGAATTTTCTAACCCACCCTTCATCCGAACGGATTTCAGAACAGTGTATAATAATAACAATCATAAAATACAACCCCCCCCCAAAAAAACATAACCCATCATACCTGGAAAGACAAAACCTGTGGCCTTCCAGATGTTGCTAGACTGCAACTGCCACCCTCCCTGGCCATTGGCCATGCTGGCTGGGGCTGAAGGGACTTGGGAGTCCAACATCATTCTGAGGTCACCATGTTGGCTGTCCCTGATACAGAAGCTGATAATATGCCACCTCCCTGAGAAACAATGTACATTTCATTACAGGTGGTTTATATAAACAGCGAAACAATTTGGTTCTTTTGTTTTGCTTTGTTTTTGGTCTCTTTTTCTTATCAGCCATTGCAGTGTAGTAATTTATTAGAGTGTGGACTAGCACTGTGGAGACCTGGGTTCAAACTGCCCTTCAGCAATGAAGCTGACAAGTGGCCTCAGGTTGGATTAGGGAAGGGCTGTAGCTCAGTGGCAGAGCACCTGCTTTGCATGCAAAATGTCCCAGGTTCAATCCCTCACATCTCCAGGGCTTGGGAGGAAAAAAAGACTCCTGTCTGACTCCATAGAGAGCTGCTGCTGATCAGAGTTGACAATACTAAGCTAGATGGACCAATGACCTTAGTATAAGGTAGCTTCTGGGGTTCTTAAGCCCATCTACGTCACAGGGTTGTTGTAGCATGAGGGGGGCACCCAATGCATGCAATCCATGGAGGAAGGGTGCAATTAAACAACAAAAAAATAACCTTCTCATTTATTGCTTAGGCTGCATGCACACCATTCATTAGAAGCACATTGAAAACTCATTATTTTCCCCAAACTGCAGTTTGTTAAGGGTGATGGGGATTGTAGCTCTGTGAGGGATAAACTAAAGTTCCCAGAATTCTCTGGGGGAAATAATGTGCTTTCAGAGTGCTTGAAATGTATGGTGTGTGCGCAGCCTAAGGTTAAAGCTAAGAAAAGAACTGGGGTCTTGTATGCCAGCATACAATATACTTCCGTCCATCACTACCCTCCTTGTTTCTAGTCTACAGTTGTGATCACTTTTATGTGCAGCTCAGTGCTTGCTGCTTCATGCAGCCTGCCCAGTGTCTTTTATGCTGATTTCAACAGACGTGTCTGATGACAAGTTGCTCAAAGCACTTCCTGGGCTGTCTTGGAATTGTTGCTTTACAAAATGCCAAACGGGATAATGTGGTACAGTAGGGCCCCACTTATATGGCGGGTTACGTTCCAGACCCCCGCCGAAAAGCGATAAGCGCTGAAAAGTGGAACTCTGTCAATAAAATGGTGCCCAATGCGCAGCTTCTGAGTGCGTCATGCCGAAAAATGCCGTAAAAGTGGAACAAGCACCATATGAATGGGGCCTTACTCTAAATGAAAACCGCCATATTAGCAGGCTGCCAAAAAGCAGGGCCCTACTCAGGGCCGGCCCCAGGCATGCCAGGGCCCTTGGATACCAGCCTGCCCTGGGCCCCTCTGCTCCCCTTCTGCGATCCACAGAAGCAGCTGTGGATCGCCGGATAGGAGCTTCCGAGCCGCCCGCCATCCCCTGCTTCACCTACCTTTCTCTCCGCTGTTTTTTGCGGCCATCAACCAAGATGGTGGCAGAGGCTTCAGCCCCTTAGGGAAACAGCCGCCATCTTGATTGATGGCAAACCGCAAAAAACAGCTGAAAGGTAGGTGAACCAGGGGGATGGTGGGCGGCTTGGAAGCTCCTGTCTGGCGAGCGGAGTGGCCCTGTAGCTCCAGGGGCCCTTGCCCCACCTGGTCGCCCTTTAGAACCAGCCCTGGCCCTACTGAAGAGGAGGGGAGATGGAACCTTTCCTACTTTGCTACAGCACTTCCAGCCTCCTGCTTTTCTAGATGCTGCCAGCGCTTCATTTTCAGAAGACTTGCCAAAGCACCTGCCTCCTCTCCAAAACCATTTGATGGATTGTTTAATAAAGAGCCACCTTGGGTGTTGTGGAGAGTAAGGACTGTATGCAACACAGCACTAAGGTGAATGCTCTGTTACAGCAAGGATTTCTCCTTGCACAACAGAATATTATCCCCCTCTCCTCGACCTGCACACCCCCTAAATCTGTTCTGAGGGTTTCCCCAACCCTCCAGAGCAGATCTGGGGATGAGGCAGAGACTGCGCAGGGGCAGGAGAAGGAAGAATCTCATTGCGCTAGCACTAGCCCTTGCACTAGTGCTACTTTTTCGATGCATACTCCCTAGATGTTTTTCAATGAATCGTGTGGGTTTTTTAAAAAAAAAAAACCACACTCTTATTTACTGGATTTAGGAAATCTAAGGCTGAAATTCCATCCACACATACCTGGGGTAAATACCACTGACGATTACTTCTAAGTAAATTTTTATTTATTTCCAGAATTTTTGTGCTGAATCCCAAGCATGCGCGCACACACTCACATACACATGGAGAAATATATATAGAAAAGACAAAAATACACTGAAATGTTTAATTACAAATGGAAAGCTAAAAGCAGTAGTCTTAAACATTATACAGCCCAGCCAAGCAGATCAAATACAACAAATTAAAATGGCAAACTACAGTTTAAAGCAATAATACCCAGTCCAAGGATCTTAACCAAAAGTAGAGTGAAACATAAACAGGTTTTCAAGGCCTGTTTAAAAGCTGGTAACGATGGACCCAAATGTATATCCTTTGGGAGTGCCACAAATATGGGTCACCACAGAAAAGACCTTGTCTTTAGTAGTTACATGGCAGACCTGCCATCTTAAGGCCCAGGTAGATTCATATTAGTACTGGTGGCCATTCAAATAACCGTAACCGTTTTTAAGGCTTTAAAAATACTAACACTTTACATTGGGTGCAGAAGCAAACAAGCAGTCAATGCAATTGGTGCAATATAGGTACAACATGTTCCAAACATCTGGCTCCGTCATCTGGCTGCATTCTTTATCAATTGAAATTTCCAAACGAACTTTAAATGTTGAGCGTATTGCAAAAGTCTACTCTGGGTATGACCAGGTCATAAGAAATTGACACTAGGTCCATTTTCTCTAAATAGGGTTGCAGCTGATGTGTCATTCTAAAGTGATAAAAGGCACTCCTAGCCATTGATACCATCTGCACATCCAGAAATAGCACCGAGCACAAGCTGCAAACTTGGGAGTACAACCCCATCTAGAACCATTTGCAATCCCCCATTCAGGTCAGCTGATTTCCCAACCCTCACACAAGTACTTCCATCTTACCTGGATTAAGATTCAACTCATTTGCCTGTATCCATCCAAAAACCACCACCAGACACCTGTTTAGGATTTCCACAGTCTCCCCCAGATTAGTGAATGGAAACAAGAAGTAAAACTGAGTGTCATCCACATAGGATCTGATTACGCACCTGTTGCTTATACTTTCCCACAAAACAGACAGTGGCGCAGCTGTGAAATATTTTATGTAGCTAAACATGAAGACCAAATGTGCTAAATGTTACATTCTCATGCAAAGCTGCATGGATTCTCACGTAATCTTTTCTGTCCTCATTTTTTTGAACAAAAGGATAATGCATTTTAATCATTAGGGATTCTAAATATGTAAGCTAATGCCAAAAAGGTTAGCTAAAGAAGAAAAGCAGAGTATTCTTCAGTGCTTAGAGCTTACTTATTCCAAAATAGTGATGGATACTTCACTTAGCAAAGGAGAGTGCTCTGTTCTCAAAAGTCTTCATTTCAGTTCAGCTCAGTCCAAGAATAATAAATAATTGCATTTTGTCTATGGTACATTTTTCTCAGCATTTTCTTGTGCAAAGAAATGTACTCCTAGCAGACTTGTTAAAAACTGCCATTAATAATACCTGGAACAGACTATTCCCATTTTAACAAACTTTTAAAAAGAATTCTTTATTTATTTATTGTTTAAGTATCATATCTATTCAAATTTTTTTAGTAAACATTTGTAACTTTTGCACAGGGAGTCCTGCAGATTTGATATGCATAGTATTCCCACAGGGTATGCCTGTATAAATTCTAGCTTTTATAGATTAAAGTTGCCCTGTCGTTAGAAGCATTTTTGCAGTGTGTGGGTGGGGCAGGTGGGCTCAGCTGGTGGAGCAGTGGGCAAAATTGATGCTCTGTTTAATCAGCTCCTGGAAGGCACTTCAACACACACATCCATCAAAGAATGACCACACTACCAAAGGGCTGGATAGCACATGCATCAGTTATCATGCGGGGAGTGAAATTTCACCAGTGGCCATTCTACTTGGCTGCAGCTGAAGAAGTGAGACAAGCAATGGTTGCGTGTTCAAACCACACAATTAACCATCGTGTGGAACAGGACAGGGCCAAATGCGTTGGGGTCATGTCTATATAGGGCAGTTGCTCTACACATGTAAGCTTCCCCCCCTGCTCCCGATGTGACACCCTGATTGCACAGTGCTTCACATCATGGAGAGGGCCTTCATGCATAGATGATCCCTCCTACAGACATGGCTTCCAACACGTGGACAGCAGGGGCCACCAATGGGAATACAATAGTATGGTCAATGGCCATGGTCTCCCACTCTATGTGCTTATCAATCACATGATCTGAAGACTGAACAGGGCGACGGCAAGGGTGTGTGTTCTATGCAGGGCTGTGGAGTTGGAGTCATGGATTCGGAAGCAATTTCGGGTGGAGTCGGAGTTGGTAGAAATGTACCGACTCCAACTTCAAAATAAATTTTGACTGACAAATTTTAAAAAATATAAATGCAAAATGTCAAAGAAGCTTCCCATGAAGTCAGCTGTAGTTGAGCACTTCACCATAACTGAAGATGGAAAACATTTTGTGTGTCAGTGTATGACACAGGACCCAGATGAAGACAAATGCTGTGATGCCAAGATCAGCGCATATTCAGGCAGCAATAAAAATGCTCCTATGAGAGCTTCCAATTTAAAAACACATTTACAGCCCTTTCCAGGGCTGTGGAGTTGGAAGCAATTTTGGGTGGAGTTGGAGTTGGACAGTAGAAAAATAGAGTCAGAGTCGGAGTCAAAGGTTTGGCGTACCGACACCACAGTCCTGGTTCTATTATTGTTTTTAATTGTTTTTCACACTGTATTTTAAGGTTGTTGTATCCCGCCCTGGGACCACTGGATGAAGGGCGGGCAATAAATGCTAATGTAATAATATGGATATATTTAGTACACAGAAGCAAAATGATATAAATAATTTGGGTCTGAACTGGATTCATAGCCAAATATTGTGTTTCTTCATTTGCAGTGGCAGCTGATGTCCATTGGGGCTGCTAGGGCGGAAGGCAGGGTGTCCAAGAGGAGGTGGAGCCAGAGCCAATGACAGGCAGAGCCAAGTAATTCTAGTTTTGTCCCCATCCTCCTCCCTGCTAAGATGGCCACACTACACTGAGGCTAAAGAAGAGGAGGCTGACAGGCAATGCCACCCCCTGGTCTGGTTTTAAATAAGAAGGCAGACAAATGGGTACTGGCTGAGGGCAGACTAAGGTTGGTGGGCAGTGCCCTGTTCGCCCAAATGGACCAGCCACCATCATTCGTATTAAAACTTGTTTTGTTTTTCCAGATCAATTTACACTAAATTCCAGCAACGAGGTCTTCATTCACCAATCAAATACAACAGATCAAACATGGAAAAAAGTAGGCTCTGAAAGGGGCATTTTAAAAGGTAGTTATTTATATAAGTTAAACACATTGTGTGTGTGTAAAATGACGTGTTAAAAATAATCAGCAAAAATGCTAAGGCCTTTTGCAAAACCAGTACCATTCAAAACTCAAGTAGCTCTCAGTAAAGCCTGAATGTAAAATAAACATGATTGTAAGTGATGCTTTCTCATAGCTCTCTGTTGCACTTCAGTATGCCACTTTCAAAGGATCTTGTGCTAGCAAAACATTTGAGGTTCATCGGGGTTAGCAATTCCCAGACGCACAGGCAACATTCATAACAAATTCAGCAAATCGTCATGGTATGGATTCAAATCTAAAATATTTGTCACATATATTCATTTTAAAAGGATACTAATTTGTACTCTTGCAATGTCTTAGGATGCTGGCCCAGTCCCATGGAATAATAACCAGACTGATTGAAAATGTCGGACTAATTCCTTGTTCACATTGTTAGCTTGATTTTGCACACCTAAATATGTTGTGCAAATGGTCTTTATGCACATCACATCTTTATGCACACCCAGTCCAATTCCTGAGTTTTTCATGCTATCTCCCCCCCCCCCAGCCCCGGAGATTTCAAAAACAATTTTGCTGTTTTGTGCCCTTCAGCAAACACAAGCTCCAAGATGCCTTGGTTCATGTAAGTACGCTCTGTTGTTCTTGGGCTCCCCCAGGCCATGTGCCGAGAAATAAGCTCCACTTTATTCGATGGCCATCTGCACATGATCACTGCTCTATGTTCAGAATCAGTGAGAGCTGATAGCATGTAGCAAATATGCAGGATTACAAATGTGAAGGTTCAACTGTTCCTTGGTCAAAGGTGTGGTTTATGGCAATAAAAGGGGCTCTGTTTCAAAGACAGCCTATTTTATTTTGTTCTTTTATATAATTTCTGCATAATTATTCTAATGTTGTTACTACTGCAGGCAGCAATTTCGGCAGACCACTTCCGTACAATGGGCACAATCCTGAACATTTTAGTCTCGATTTGTGTGCTTGCCACCGACGTGTTCGGGATCGGGGTTAACCACTAACAGCGACATGTACTCACTCACGTATATCACCCTTCTGATTCGTGGTGTTTTTTTTTTTTAATAATTCTCTGTGTGGAGCTGGCATTGTCTGCCTTGTGTTTGGGAGGTCATTTCTTTCATGCCCTGGGAGTACTTTCTTTTTCACCCTTCTGGCATCTCCTTGCAGTGGCCTCTTATCATGCCACTGCCACCTTGCAGAGGGAGAATCCTACCTACAGAAAGGCCTGTGAAGCAGACGGAGCTTGGACTGTCGCTTCCCATCCTTCCCGCTTGTTCGTTGCAAGCATTCAGTGCGTTCCAAACGTGAGAATTCCGGAGGCCAAAACGCCAAATCAATTGCACGCTGCAGAGACTAGTAGTTTGCCTGAGTGATGAAGGTCGACGAGAACCCAGGGAATTAAAGGGTGCCATTCAACGGTCGTCCTACTCAGAGTAGACCCACTGAAATTAACAAACATGGCGAATTTTGGTTCGTTAATTTCAATGGGCCTCCTCTGAGTAGATTTTAACTGATTATATCCCAGAGACTGCAATCCTAACCTCATTTACCTAAGAGTAAGCCCCGTGACTTCAATAGGACTTACTTCTGAGTAGACACGGATAAGACTGCACTGTTACTGTAGCAGTAGAGCTCAAATCCCTGCCGACCATGAGCTTGCCTGCTCCAGATCCTTCCATTAGGAGCTGGATGGGGTCAGCGACCAGCAGAACCAGAAGGGCTCGGTGGCAACGACACAGGTTGCTGCTCCCCTCCCAGCTCTGCTGTTCCTGCTGCTGCCTTTTTTGGCCTCTTGCTCCTCGTTTTCTCCCTCTTCCAGGCGAAAGCGGCCTGCAGGGAGAGGGCGCGCAAGACGTCCCACCCGGGACCTGGGAAACTGCCGCCGCTGCCGCAAGAACTTTGCAGCAGAGAGAGGCAAGCGAAGCGCGCAAACGTCGCTCCGAGCTTCTCTTGGGGAAAGGCGCTCGGCGAAGGATCAGAGCGACCCTTGCTCCCCAAGCTGGCTTGCTAAGGGGAGGAAAGCCCCGCATCCAGGGTCCCCCTCCAGAAAAAAAGGGGGGAGCCATGCGCTCGCCAAGCCCGCCGGGGAACGTCCTCGCCCTTTGGGTGGCACTGCTGTGCATCAAGATAGCGCGCTCCGAGCAAGGTAAGGAAAGAGAGAGAGAGCTCTTTGGAAAGGAAAAGGGGAGTCCTTGGCGCTTCTTTCGATTTGAAATCATGGGTAGGTGCTGGTTAAAGATTGCAACGGTGTTGTTGCACTACTGTCAAATGAAATATATTGGTTGTTCATGTATTTGGTAACAAAAGTTGTTCTGTGGTTGAGGGGGTTGTGCCTGTTGCATATCATTTTGCGCACTCTGGGGCTACGTACACACCATGCTTTTAAAGCAATATTGGAAGCACATTATTTCCCCCAAGGGTGCCTGGAATTGAACCTCTGTGAGGTTAAAGTGCAGTTTCCAGGATTATTTCGGGGAAATGTGCTTTAAGTGTGTATTCAGCCTGAGGAGAAGAATGTGGCTCACAAATGTCAATAACAGAATAGTGCTGCTACCGCTATTATGATTACTACGGCCAATAATTGCTAATAATGTACATTATGTTTTGAAAGTCAGAATAAAAGTCCCTAGAATAAAAGTCTTCATGTTGCTAATAATCATGATTTCCCTCCCTTAAAATGCATTTAAGAGAGGTCCAAAATTTTTTTCCCCTTGCTGTGTGCGTATGAGGAGAGGGTAGTGATTTTGGATGAATAAACAAAATATATAAAGGCATGATAAGAAGCACAGAGACAGAGCTCTAAAGAAAGGGGTGTAGCAAACGGGGGGAGAACAAATCTTATTTCTTTTTTCACTGTTTAGGTTATAATCCAGCTGTAGCCATATTCAGAGTCAGCCCATTGAAATTATAGTTATGACTAACTTCAGTTCATTAGTTTCAGTGGGTCTACTCTGAATAGAACCAGTGTGGTGTAGTGGTCGTTAGAGTGTCTGACTGGGACCTGGGAGACCAGGGTTCAAATCTCCACTTGGCCATGAAGCTCACTGGGTGACCTTGGGCCAGTCACTGCCTCTCAGCCTAGCCTACCTCACAGGGTCAGAGCTTGGAAAAGTTACTTTTTTTGAGCTACAAATCCCATCAGCTCCAGCCAGCATGGCCACTGGATTGGGCTGGTGGGAGTAGTAGTTCAAAAAAGTAACTTTTCCAAGCTCTGCACAGGGTTGTGGTGAGGATAAAATGGAGAGGGGGAGAATGGTGTTTGTATGTCACCTTGAACTTCTTGGAGGAAAGGTGGGATATAAATGTAGTAATAAAGAATAAATACTTAGATATGATCCTTAGAGTGTAGCTTTGTTGGCTTGTGCAGCAAAAAGGCAATAGACGCTGCTTCCTCAGATAAAATGAGTTGTGTTACTAAGTGCAATCCTATGCATGATTACTCATTATTACATTTATATAACACTTTAAAGCAGGTGTGGGGAACCTTTGGCCCTCCAGATGTTATTGAACTACAACTAATGGCTAATGGCGAGGGATTATGGGAGCTGAAGTTCAGCAATGTCTGTCTCCTCACACCTCCTTTAAAGTATCCAAAGCACTTTCCATATATTTTTGTTTTTATTTTTTAGAAGAATGTATGAACCACTTAATCAAAAAATCCCTAAGTAGTGTACATAAAAACAACATAAAACAACTATCAATAATATACAGTTGAAATCAGCTTCCACAGCTCTGTGTGGTAGGGTTCACATAGGTGCTAGTATGGCTCTGTGGAACCACATTTTCTGTTCCTCTGACAATCTCCATTTGATAGGCGCATGGCCAGTTGCGCTCTACATTACGCTCACCTTGACAACAGTCCAGAAGCTGCAGCTGATGCATCTGTTAAACAGGGTGAGATCATATAACACTGATCGTGAATGCTCTGCACCAGCGGATTGTAAGGTGCTGGGCCCAATACAAGTATTGGTTTTAGAATGTAAAGCCCTGAACGGCTGGGGGCCCATGTACCTCCAGAAATATCGCCTGTGCCAGCACATTTTATGTACTGTGTCCACCAGCCCCTTTGGCTCTAGGTGTTACTTGGCAAAGAGCTCCAAAACCCCACTCCAGATCTCATGGATACTTGCTTCTTTTTGCAGTTTGCTGCACAAAACCTATTGAGCTGCCGACTGCAGATGGTCCTGCAACCACCTTTCAATACCTGGTGTGCACAGACAATAAAGGTCTATATGGACAAATAGTCTGACCCGGTGTCAGGCAGCTTCCAATGTTCCCACAGTTTCCTTGTTCACAGCTGAGTCTCATGGCCATCATATCATGCTAGCTATGTGGCATGGACTTTTCTCTGCAGCATCCTCCTTAGATCAAGTGGTCAGTGGCTAAAATAACAATGATTTCAAAGCCTCATGAGAAGTGGGCACTGATGTTTTCCTCTCACAGAAGAAAATAGAAGTCCTTGACCATGCCACCAGGTGACTTATTTCATGATTTCCCAGTTCATCTCCAATACTAAGAGATAGGTTATGCATGCTTTAAAATGCCAAGGGCCCAGAGCATTGTTCAAGTGATCAGTCTGGGGATAATGAAACCGCGGTGGTGGTGGTGGAGATCTTGACCGCAAGTTCTGCCTCTGATGTTCTATTGAGAGCTAGATCAGAAGTGGACCCTGCCACCAAGATTATCCAAAAACGAAATGACTGAAAATAGCTTGGTTTGTGCTAGTTAGCAGGTCTTGAAGCTATTAAGCCATGCTCAGTCACATCAATGGGAAGTCAGAAATGTACCTCAAAGTACAAGGAACTCATCTTTTACCCTGACAGCAGGATGGAATGTGCATGATCCACTATATTATTGAGAGGCCTCTGTTGATTATTACTGCTGTGGTTAGGGTAGGGTGAGGATAGCCAGTGAGAATCCAAGTGAGAAAGGCCTTAATATTATTTTTTAATTGGTTGTCTGGGCACTTATGATTTTAATATTGAGAATATTCTTTATACAAAATGAAAGTATGAATGTTGTTTATGGTCTTATGGGCTTTAATGAGAAACAGTGATATAAATGCTGTTTGACAACTTGCCAGAAGCTAGACATATGGTACAAACCTAAGAAATATTACATAGCTGGTATGTTTTGACCTAAGCTTATCATGGTACTCAAGACTGTCTTAATAAGTTATATTGTGCTTTCTTGTTGGTCACATTCACACCAACCATTCATTCCACTATTATCCCACTTTAAACAGTCATGGCTTCCCCTAAAGGATTCTGGGACCTGTAGTTTGTTAAGAGTGCTGAGAGTAGTTAGGAGGCTCCTATTCCCCTCATAGAGCTACAATTGTTAGAGTGGTTTAGCTGTCAGTTCCCCTTCCCAGAGATCTCTGGAAATTGTAGCTCTGTGAGAGGAATAGGGCTCTCTTAACAAATCTTAGCACCCTTCACAAACTATAGTTTCCAGGATTCTTTGGGGGAAGCCACGAGCATTTAAAGTAGAATAATAGTGGAATACATGGATGGTGTGAATGTAGCCTACGTTGTCTTCTTGTTTAATACTGCATTTCAAGTTCTTCACAGGATGGTTGGCTTGTGTCTCTCTGTTGGACTAAGCTATGGTATACAATGTGCACTGCTTTAGCACCGTTCCACAGAAAGAAACCAATGATATATGCTTGATAGCCATCTTGATGAGATTTTATTATGAACATAGCACAATATTATCAGAATTCAACTGACTAGTGAGCTTTCCAGTTTAAAAGGAGAGTCAAATGTCTGTTACAAACTTTCTTAGTTCTAGTAATAGGCAAAAGGAGCAAATGTGCTAAAAGATTCAAGCACGGGCTTTGTAGCTCCCCACTAAATTGATCCCAACAGACAACAATTTAATACATGTATTTGTAGCAAAAGCAAAGTATGCTTTTGTACTGACAAATAGTGACCTGATTAACACAACATGGTGAGCCGAATTATGCCTTGCCAGGACTGTGTGAATGTGCAGGCTCCTGGAAAGGAGCTTGCAGCACTTTGCTCCTCTCCAGTCCTTTTTATGGCTTTGCTATGCTGAGCTAAGCCAAGGTTTGGCTTAGCTTGTGTTCCACACTCAGGTTTGTGGTTAAGCTCTCTCCTCACTAACCAAAAGCTGTAGCCAAGATGTGTTCAGTCCCAGTAAGCAAAAGTTTGGGTTACCATGGTGTGCAAACCAGGCCAATATTTGATACCTTGACACAATCTGGTAAAACATATTTAATATCAATATCATGCTGTAGATGAATACATAAGAATATTGATGACTATAATTTTTCTGCATCTCTAGAATGTCATCCAGGTGGTCATCAGATCCTTCACAGTCCATACCGGAGTGTTGATTTTGATTCATCACAACTTCAACAGTCATCCATTCAGGACTTAATATGTGATCATTCATTGGCAGCAGGGTGGTACCGCTTCCTAATTTTCGATAAACAGGCTGAAATGCCAACCAAGTGTGTGGAGGTATTGATGCACTCCATTAAACCTATAATTGTATAATATGGCAGACTTCTTTTTTGTCATGAATTCACAATCTTCCATACATGCAAACCCTAGCCATTATGGCTAGCTTTATAGTGCAAGCATTCTGCTAGCCCATCCATTGCTGCAAAATCCATTGCGGCATCCTAAACCCTGTTTGAATATTATTGGACTAGAGTGATAGAGAATTTTATTTGGTCTGGGGTGTGCAAGATTTTAGTGGGCAGTACACTGCATTGAAAAGTATATTTCCTCTGACATTTGTCTGCTGTCTTTCTGTTTCTGTCTCTTTCTCTCTCATACACAAAGAACAAGTTTACTTTCCCCATATGTTAGAATGCAGATGATCAGCTTATTAAAACCATACTCAAGCATTAGGTTATCTATGTTAAAATCAGCTTGTGTAGTGTGAGATGGGAGCACAATAGTCTGACCTGGTACAAGTTAGCTTCCTATATTCCTATAATACGAGAGTAGGACTGCGGAACCTGTGGTCCTCCAGATATTGTTCTGTTCCAAGTCCCATCGGCCCCAGCCAGCATGGCCAATGGTCAGGCCTGAGGGAGTTGTAGTCCAGCAACATGCAGAGGGCCACAGGTTCACAGTGCATGTATTTAGAGATAGGCGCTACTGTGGGCCTGCTCAGCTTGTACACTGCCTAGCCAAAACCTGTCCACCTGCATTTATTGTGGCCTACCGCGTGCTTGCCAGCCCCTTGTTTTTGCAGTGTTCAACAGGTGCCAGGATTTACACATAGTGAATGGGTTGCTGTTAGGAACATAGCCCCAATGTGTGCCTTATTTCTCAATAGCCTGGTTTGCAGGTCATGCTAACATTGGCTTAGTGCAAGCATCAGACTTTGGGAGAGGAGATTGCAACTGCTTCACTCCCCCTTGGCCGTTTTGCTGCTGTTCTGTGCTCACCTAAGTCATAATTTGACTTATTATGTCATCTGAACTGGGCTTTTGGTCTCCTGGACAAACCAGAAGCTGGAAACCATAATCTTGGTTACAGCTGATGGTTAGTCTAGAGAGAGCTAAACCACAAACTAAGGTTTGCACAACATACTGCACCAAACCATGGCTTGGCTCAATGCAGTGCAGCAGCAAAATGACCAGGGAGGAGCAAAGCTGCCACAGTCTCCTCTCTTGGAACCCACGTTCATGCTAAGCCATGTTTTAGCTTAGCATGATGTGCAAACCAGGCCATTTCCCTGTCTGGGATGGTGGACATGTTGTGTTGATCAACAATTTTCTTCTGTTTTGATTTTGGTGCTAAAAGATGAATCACTGTGGGACACAGGCCCCTGTCTGGCTGTCTCTGAGAGAATTTGAATCTATGCCTCAACCTGGTGAGATCAAACACTTAACAGCCTGTGCAACTTGGCAGTTTTTCTTCAGCACCACAAAGGACTGCTGCCTTTTCCGAATTCCTGTGAGTGTGAGGAACTGTGGAGATTTCTTTGTATACTTGCTCCAGCCCACACAGGGGTGCATGGGATATTGTGCAGAAGGTGAGCATGTGCTGCCTGCTACATCACAAAATCTAGATGTGTGTTCTTTTTCCAAAATGTGTGTCTAACCATTTGATCTCCTGTTATGTTGTTATAAGTGTTTTCACATCTATAGAATATATTAGGCCTGGCCTACACATGCTGTGGAATGAGATGGAAGAATTCTGAGGTGATAGAGTGGACTACCACCTCAGGCTGCAGCTGGGGCATACTATTTTTGTTTTGTTTTTTAATAATTTTTTTATTCAAATTTTTTCAAAAGACAAACAAAACAAAGTCAAAAAACATAACAATACAACAACAACAAAAGTTGACTTCCGATTTGTCGCAGATCAGCTATAAGTATATAATATACATCAAACCTGTCCCTTAATGTATACATACAGAATCACTTTTCTCCATAGGCTATCTTAGTTAATCGTCAAATCCCAATATCATCATTTTATTTTGATCTTTCAACAAAAAGTCTAAGAGAGGCTTCCATTCCTTAAGAAATGTATCTGTCGATTTTTCTCTAAGTAAACATGTTAATTTATCCATCTCTACTAAGTCCATTAATTTCAATAGCCATTCTTCCGTTGTTGGTGTTGATTCCATTTTCCACTTTTGTGCATATAATAATCTTGCTGCCGTAATCATATATAATATTATTCTTCCATATTTCTTTTCTATTTGTTTATCCATAAAACCCAATAAAAAAATTCTGGTTTTGACTGAATATTTACCTTTAAAATTTTTGGCATCATCCTACCTATCTGTGCCCAAAATGATTTTGCCTTTTTACACAGCCACCACATATGATGAAATGATCCTTCTTGTTGTTTACATTTCCAACAAACATTAGAAACATTACTATACATTTTTGACAACTTTTCTGGAGTCATGTACCAACGGTACATCATTTTATAGAAATTTTCTTTAAGATTATAGCATAATGTAAATCTCAAGCCTTTTTTCCACATATTTTCCCATTGATCCATTTGTATGTTATAACCAAAATTTTTTGCCCACTTTACCATACACTCTTTTACTTGTTCTTCCTCCATATCCATTTTCAGTAAGAGTTTATACATTTTCGCAATTATATTTTCATCATTTGTACACAAACCTATTTCAAAATCAGATTTATTTATTTCAAACCCATTTTCTTGTCCATTTTATATCTTTCTAACAATTGTAAGTAGGCAAACCATTGAGAACTATATCCTTCCTTTATCAGTTGTTCTCTCTCTTTCATTATATATTCTCCATGTACATTTTCTAATAGTTCTTGATAAGTTAACCATTTCTCTTTTCCAGCCATTTCTCTTCTGTAGAACGCTTCTTGACTTGAGACACATAATGGTATTTTCGAATAAAACCTTGGTTTATATCTATTCCATATTTTCAACAGAGGACTTCTTATAAAATTATTAAAGTCTACATTTACTTTTACTTTGTCATACCATAGATATCCATGCCATCCCCACTTCAGATTATGGCCCTCCAAATCCAGTAGTCTTTTATTCCTCAATAAAATCCATTCCTTTATCCAGACTAGACAGCAGGCAGCAAAATAAAGTCTCAGATTTGGTAATCCCAGTCCTCCTCTTTCTTTGGCGTCTTGTAGTAGTTTAAATTTAACTCTTGGTTTTTTTCCTTGCCATACAAATTTAGAGATATCTTTTTGCCATTGTTTAAAAGGTAAATCAGAGGATATTACAGGTATTGTTTGAAACAAAAACATCATTCTCGGTAATACATTCATTTTTATCACAGATATTCTACCCATTAATGACAATTGTAGTTTATCCCATTTTAGCAGATCTTTCTTAATCTCTGTCCATAATTTTTCATAATTATTATGAAACAACTTTGAATTTTTATTTGTCATAATGATACCTAAATATTTCAACTTTTTCTCTATTATAAAATCTGTCTTGTCCATTAACTCTTTCTGTTCCCTTAAAGTTAAATTTTTCACCAACATCTTTGTTTTTTGATTGTTGATCTTAAATCCTGCTAACGGTCCAAATTCTTTTAATTTGTTCATCAATACATTAATTCCTTTCAAAGGGTTTTCTAATACAATTATCAAATCATCAGCAAATGCTCTCAATTTATATTCTTCTTTTTTTATCTTTAATCCCGAAATCCTTTTATCTTGCCTTATATCTCTAAGCAACACTTCTAAGACCAGAATAAATAAAAGGGGAGATAATGGACGTCCCTGTCTTGTACCCTTTTGTATTTCACATGAATCCGTTAAATCTCCATTAACAATTATCTGAGCCTTCTGAGATGTATAAATCGATCTAATCCATTTTATAAAATTGTCTCCAAAATCCATTTGCTCCAAAACCTGAAACATAAATTTCCAATTCAAATTATCAAATGCTTTTTCAGCATCTAAAAAAATCAAAGCTGCTTGTTTATCATTTCGTTGTTCTAAATATTCCAAGACATTCAAGACATTCCTGACGTTGTCACGTAATTGTCTTTTAGGTAAAAACCCTGATTGATCTTCCTGGATAAATTGTTGCAATATTATTTTCATTCTTTCTGCCAAGATCATTGTAAAAAATTTATAGTCATTATTCAATAGAGATATTGGCCGATAATTTTTTGTTTTAGTTAAATCTTGCTCCTCTTTAGGTATTAATGTTATGTTAGCATTTTTCCAACTATCCGGTATCTTTCCCTCTTGCAAAATAGAATTCATTGTATACTGTAAAGGTAGCAAGAGTTCTTCCTCCAAACATTTATAGTACATTGCAGATAACCCATCTGGTCCTGGTGCCTTTCCTAATTTAATTTTGTTTATAGCTTCAGATATCTCTCTTGACGTGATAGGGCCATTAATAGCTTGTCTCTGAAAGTCTGTAATTTTAGGCAAATTCTGTTTAGATATATACTCTTCTATTTTTTCAGATGGGATTTCCTGACACTTGTACAATGTTGAATAATATTGATGAAAAATCTTTTTGATTTTTACATTATCTGTCAGCATCTCATCTCCTTCTTGTATCTTTAATATAAGATTTTTTTGACGTTCTTTTCTTAATTTATATGCTAACCATTTCCCTGGTTTATTTGCAAATTCAAAAGTCCTTTGTTTAGCAAAATTTAGTTTCCTTTCAATTTCTCTAACTGTCAGCGTTGATACTTGATTCTGTAACATTTTAATTTGATTTACAATAGAAACTTTAGTTGGATTCTTTTTCAATTCTTCCTCTTTTTGTTTTATTTCTTCCAAAATTAATTGCATTTTCTGTTTCTTTTTTTTAAATTCAGAGTTACATTTAATAAAATATCCCCTCATAAATGCCTTACTTGTATCCCAAACGATATTTTCATTTGTTCCTTTATGTAAATTATGTTCAAAAAACTCTTTTAATTTCTTCTTACATTCTTGTACTACTTTGTCATTCTGTAATAAAGATTCATTTAGTCTCCATCTAAATCCAAGATTTTTTTTAAAAAAAGTTAATATCACAGGGTTGTGGTCCGAAAAAGTTTTTGGTAATATATCCATTTTAAAAATATCCTTCGCTAGAATTTTAGACATCCAAATCATATCAATCCTCGAGAATGTTTTATGTCTTTCTGAAAAATAAGTAAATTCCTTTGCATTATCATTTATATATCTCCAGGTATCCACCAATTCTAAATTTTCCATCAGTTCAAAGCAAATCTTCGGTAATTTACCCTGTGTCTCTTTAATATTTTTTTCAGAAAGTCTATCAATTTTTGGTGAGATTACCCCATTCCAATCACCCATGACGCACCAATGATCATATGAAAACTCTGACAATTTTTCCATAAGTCCTGTGTAAAACCTTGTTTTATCTTCATTGGGGGCATAAATACCCACTATCAAAATGTTTGTGCCCTGTAAAGTAATTTCAACTCCCACAAATCTACCACTATCATCCAGTAATACCAATTTAGGAAGCAATTGTGGGTTAATGTAAAGAACAACTCCATATTTTTTTTTTGGTCCAGCCGAAATAAATTCTTCACCCAAATTTTTACAAATCAAATATTTGGAATCTTTCTTCTTAATATGAGTTTCTTGTAAACAAATTATATCCAATTTTAATTTTTTCAAATAATGAAACACTTTCTTTCTCTTCTGCGCCATGTTGGCTCCATTTATATTCCAAGTTAGATATTTGTAATCCATCTTTAAGCTTGTATTTTAAAATGCGCCTGATGCTCCCTTTAATCCATCATCTTCCTTCCCCTCCTCTGCATGTTCTTGTTGACTTTGTTTCCCAGGAATTATATCCATATCTTTGAGTTTATCTTCTTCCATGTCTTTTGAAGCTTTTCTCAAGAAGTCCCTTGCTTTTTGAACAGTATTCAATCGATATTTCTGTTGTCTGAATGTAAAAATCACTCCTTCTGGAACATCCCATCTAAATTGAATTTTGCATTGCTTAAGTTTTTCTGTAAGGAAAGCATATTCTTTTCTCTTTCGTAAAAGTCTAATAGGAATTTCTTTCATCACCAGTATTTCCTTACCATCAATTTTAAAGGTATTGTTAAAATGTTGTTGTAATACCATATCTCTGGTCGTCTTCTTTATAAAGTGAACAAGCACATCTCTTGGAATTTTTTTCATTGTTGCATATCTGGAATTAATTCTATAAACTTTATCTATTTCAAATTTCATCTGATCTTCATTCAAATCCAAAAATTTTACTAAAGCATTAACAATTTTATCTCTGATGTCTTCACCTGTTTCCTCAGGGATTGCACGGAATCTCAAACAATGTTCTTTATTCTCAATTCAATCACAGCCATGTAGTCCAAATTTTTTTCTAATTCCAGATTTAATATATCTGTTCTTCAAGATTTGTACCTTTTCTTTAGTATTTTTTGCATCCTCCTTTATTTGCCCAATTGTCCTTTTAATCTCATCCACTTGTGTTTTAATATAGTCTTTTATATTTATCAATTCAGTTTTCATTTCCTGTTTTAGATCACTAATCCCTTCCATTATTTTTTGAAACATATCTGGGGGTATAGCCCCTTCCTGTGGATCAATTGAACCTCTTCGCTCCTGAGCCTTAGCTGTTTTTCTAGTGATCATTCTCATAAGAAGCCTTTAATTTCTGATATTAACCACTGTTCCAAAACCTAGATGCAGTCTATTTCTTTTTTTTTTTCCTCCACCAACAGAAGAGTTAATATTCCAGGCCTGTTATTATGGTCCGGCCAGCACAGTTCTTATCTACGTCCAGGAATGCAAAACAATTCTGGTTCACAACACCAAGCGATTAGTAACATATACGAACAGCAGATTCGTCCAAAAAGAAATAGTCCAAGGAGAAAAATAGTCCAAAATATATTTCCATCAAATAATAAATACCTCTCATCCGTTTTTAAACTTTAAAACTCCAAATTCAGGCCAGCTTTTTGTCGTAAAAAAAATATGAATTGTTTACATTTTCTTTCTTCCTTAAATATATTTAAAAGAGAAAAAGTATGACTCACCCAGATTTCTCAATTGCTGATTCGTAAACAAATCCCTTTTATTGTAGTAATTTAAGCCAGATAAGATTTAGACAGAAGTAGGCTCGCTGGTTAAGAACGTTTTTAAGAAGAAAAAAAAAGCTTCGCTTTTTTCCAGTACAGCTTGCATGGAAGTCCTGACTCCGTCTTCAGCCGATCGGCATGCCTTCTTATCTCAGGGATTTCCTGATCAATTCCAGCCGGCGACAGCTCAACGAAGTCCTGTGGAAAATCTGATCGGTTCTCCAATACCTTGGAGAACATTTAAGCCAGTCAAAGTTTCCTCTTGGCTGGCTTTTAACTGAAAAAAGCTTCCTCTGAGGCAGAGATCTCTCAGAGACAATCACCAGCTGAGCACTCACTTCCGGGAAGTCGGGGCTTACTATTTTTGAATGACTCATCTCTAAAAACTTGCCTGCCATATGGCCTCTCAAAAGTGATCCAAACGATCAGTGATCACCAATCATGAGCTAAACTATTGACCATCAGTGTGCTAAAGATATATATAAAAGAGACATTATGACAGCAAATCATAATGGCTGAACGCATCTCATATGCCAAGACAAAACTGCTGCCCCATCTACAAGAATTAATTGATTTAGGCTGCAATCATAAAGGGCATGGAGGAGGGAGAATCGAAGTCAGATATACTGCAGGATCTCAAACCCTGCCAGGCTTTCACCAGCAGGGTGGAAGTAAGGGCAAAGCAGTAGTCTCGCACACCTTCAATTCCCAAGTGTTTTCTTTATTTAATGATTTCTCTCCATTGGAAATTATGAAAGGGAAGTTCATTACACTAGCTCCAGGACTGGCATAGTTTCTTTCCTGGTTTGGAGGTATGCTGAGGGACTGGGAAATGTATGGGTTCTCCTGGCACACCTCAAATCCACTGCCCCACATGCCCTACTGGTAGGGCAAGGTCAGTGGGGGTTTCCACAGCAGCAGGGAGGAGGTCATGTTGAATCTCCTGCTCCATGGTTGAGCCTTTCTCTCCACCTTCAAAGAGGGAGTTTTGATGCTTCCGATGGTTCCTGGAATACCCTCCCAAGGACCATAGGATTGCAGCGTTAGTGAAAAAATGAGCAATGGACATGCTAAGTTGTAATATTTTTCAAAAATGTGATGAGTAGTTGAAGCAAAATCCATTTGCATCTGAAAATTAGCTGGGGAGGGCGGGGGATCTCATAGTAAAGCTGCTTTCCTTGCAGTAAAATAAGGTTTTAAATTAGTGCTGTCTGGTGTTTTAATTAAAAGACTTGAAATAAACTTTTTATTGTCAGGAAGAGGTATCTGTTACTTACCCTGAACAGTCCAGCATAATAATGTTTTCTTAATTTCTTTTGCCACGTAAACGTAATAATTATAATTTAATGGATTTCTTTATTATGCCAGCGAAAAATAGTCAGTGAATGGCATAAACACTCTTCATCACCCTATGCAATTTATTTACTGAAATGCTAAATGTGTATACTATAATACACCATTTACTTTTATGGTGGAGAACAATTTAAATATTGAAAACATTTTCATTGCTACATTAAACTAAGCCAGCTTGTTTTCTTAAACTGAAAGTAATGAGCTGTCTTAAAAAGAGAGAAATGCATTTGGCTTTTAAAAGCTTAATGCTGTTTAGTGAAATTACAACATACTGAAAAGTTTTTAAACAGTTCATGCAGCTTCAGTTTATAATAAAAACTGAACTTTTAATTATACGCTTTCTCAGGCATCAACTCAGGGTGAATGTAGATGCCAACATACAACAATAGCAGGGAATGATTGATTGGGTGAACAGTTTTCCCACTTTATAACTCATGGTGTTTAATATTTGAGGAAGGAATAAACGGGCCAGAGCTGCATAGAGATGTACCTTCAAGTGGGTACAGGAGTCACCATCCTTTTTGGGCTTGTGGGCACATTTGCAAACCAGAGAAAATGTTGTGGACACCCCACACATGACGCAACTCTCTCCTCCCCAGCTGTGAATACACCCCCCCAATTGTCTGCATACCATGCAAATAGAAAAGAAACCCTCCTCCTTTTGGCTAAAGGAGGCTTCTTTCAACTAAGGGCAGGGGGAGAGGACCCTCTGGGCACCAGGGAAGGCCTCTGAGGTCACATGTGCACCTGCAGACAGCACGTTGACAACCCATGGGTACAGATTTTTCAATTGTGGGGTGAGCTGCTTCCTCCCACCTCACTTCTGTAATGATACATGTATCACCTCTGGAACCAACATGATGCTTGACCTCACTCTACCCCCAGTTCAAGTGGGCTGCCCACTGTGTTTTTTCCCTGATGGCCTTGGCAAGGTTGTTTGCTTGGAACAGTGTCCATGCTATTATTTTTGTCACACTTGAAAAATTGCTAAACGAAGAGAGGGAGATGGCATTGTGATTACCCTAAGAGCTAGCCAGCCAGTGTTCTGTGCAGACCTACCCTTGAAGGAGAGATGCTTTCATGACAGACACAAAGGTCAGCCAATCAGCACTGTATAAATATGGCTTCTATTCCATCCCAACCGAAGAATAAGGTTCGCTTGTGTTCCTGTGAGGGCAGAGGGAGGGAGTTTGTGTCTCTAAACTGCAGTAAGTGTGCCTCCATAGTATACCCACCACTGAAATTATGTATATCTATTGGCACTCCCCAAGTTTCAGAACGAATATAGATGCCAAATTACCCAGGGTAAGTTCTCTTGCCCTCGGGATAGGTTGGTCTTCTGTATCACCCCGCTTAAAAAATGGTATTTACCACAAATCAGGTGCCACTTGTATAATAAAAAGTGTAGTAAAATAGTTGACTATGTTGGGCTTTCAACTCATGCTGCTCTCTTACCATATCCTGTACACTAATAGCAAACCTCCAAGTGCCAAAACATCCACGAGGGAGATATTGGTAGGTCTGGAAGAACACAAGAGAAGAGAAGAGAAATAATATGGTTAGAAATACAAACCCAAGGGAGGGAAGAATCTTTTAAAACAGTCTAATGAGGATTGATCATGTTTAGTTGCCACAGGTGGCTTACTGACTATTGGGGGGTGGGGTGGGGGTGAAAACTGGAGAGTAGAATGGCATGGAATAGAGTATCCTGGAAAGGGGCATGGCTGGAACCCTAAACAAGAACATTTCACACTGTAGCATTTTGTTGCAGGTCCCATTTTTATTTGTTTATTTATAATCAGACAGTTTCAATGTCTAATTGTACTGGATTATCTGGAATTGACATTAAGGCAGTTCCCCTTTGATTGATATGGTTAGATGGTAGCCAATACCACCAAAGGTTTGTTACATTGTGCTGATAATGAAGGATGATGAAGAATTTTTGGCTCTCCAAATATTGGTGGATTCCAGCTCCCATCAGCCCCAGCCAGCATGGCCAATGGCAAGGGATGATGGGAGTTGCAGTCCAGAGCAGAGTTCCCCATCCCTGATCCAAATGCTCCTTTGCCAGAGCAAAACCAAAAGTTTTGTGGCATCTTAAATAAGGTTTTTGATACATGTTAGCTTTTGTCATCTGCTTTTTAAACGATGTCACAGGACTCTGTTGTTTTTGCTACAAGAAAGTGATGTGGCTACCACTCTGGAAGTTGCTACAGTTGTTCATCTAGGCCAGCCTTTCCCAACCAGTGTGCCTCCAGATGTTGGACCACAACTCCCATCAGCCTCAGCCAGCATTGCCAATGGCTGAGGCTGATGGGAGTTGTGGTCCAACAACATCTGGAGGCACACTGGTTGGGAAAGACTGGGCTCATAAATCCAGGCTGTTAGTTCTCTAATTTATTATCATTAGTTAAATACAAGGCAAAAATGCTACAAGATCCTGTTGGAACAGTCACCGGATACATATAAGGAATATATCTCCAGTTATTTCAGGTGCAGAACTGCATGCCTGCCAGCCTGGGGAGACAGGAACCACATGTAGCAGTAAGTGTTTTGCACTGATTGTCAATAAATTTCAGTGCATTTTCTGTGTTAACTCTGACTTTGATATTGATAAAAGTGAATTATCTTGTCTTCCTCTCTAAGAGACATTGTAGAAAGACTGCTGTTGACAAGACAAAAAAATAAATACAGCTACTGAATGGTAGATTTATGCATCAGTGTGCCAAGAAGGAAAACCTGCATAATATTTCTGTTGCTTCATTTAACAGTAGTTGATGGGAATTTGTGATTTCAGGTCTGCCCATGTTCATTGTAGGGCAAGGATTCCTGGCATGAGAAGGGAAATGGATACCATGTGGGCCATATTGTTGAAACTGCAGCTGCTTAGCCTTTTCTGCATTACCATAGACCTGGCTGAAAGTATATGCCTTGTGCAGGCAATGGGTGAACAAGATCTAATGAGAATGTAGTGGAGCAGGTAGAATGCAGCTACGGCAGAGGTAGCTAGATGGTGCCTGTGATGTTCCTATATATTAGTGTATATATGGTAAGTGCTGGTTGTTTAGAGTATACATGGTAAGTAGTGAAAGAGGAGGGGGAGTGAATGGGCAATAGAATGCTTGATGATTGGCTGAATGTTTAAAATGGCTGACAGTATAAATGAAAGGATGACAGGTAAATCTGGGTGAATGTGAGGTGGTAAATTGTGGAATAGGGGGGAGAAGAGAAAGAGTGGATTGCTTGGTGGGGTTTGAGAGAGTTATTTGTCAGGAGAGAGTGAAGAAGGAGGGAGGTGGAGTTCGGATTAGTATTGAGTAAAACCATATGCTTATGTGCCTTAAGAAGAAATCTTGTTAATCTTGTTAGCTTTGTTATCTTTAATAAATACTTAATTTGGTTTACCAAAGGCCTGATCCTTGGCTGGGGTTTCACAGACCAGAAGGGAGGGTAAGGTAATGACCAAGGCTGAAGGGGAACTGTAACAAATGGTGGCAGCGGTGAAGAGAATAACGATACCAGTATTCAGAGTCTCTGGGAATACTAGTATTGGGACGTTACTGGTGGTTGCCTAGCAGGGGGATCTGTTGAGATCTGTGCTAGAGCGGATAGGTAAACCATAAGAGAGTGCGGTCCGGACTGGTGGAGTCCCTGGTGGTGCCTAGAGACAGGCAGTAACCACGAGCAGGTAGGAACCTGACAGGGAGAGCCAGGGAAGGACGCATCACAGTGCCTTCCAGTTGTTGTTGAACTACAGTACCCATAATCCCTGACCATTGGGCATTATGGCTGATGCTGATGGGAGTTGAGAGTCCAGTAACCATCTGAAGAGGACCACGTTGGCTACCCCAGAACTATGGATAATTTCTGTTCCCTAAAACTCTGGAATAGATCTTTTGCATCTGTTTCTATTGATAGCATTTCTAGTGTAGACCATTATGCTGATAGGATTGTACACTCAGATACACCTCATTGGATTGTGTTCAATTAGCTCCTACTCAGAATAGATCCATCGAAAATAATGAACCCAAGTTACTAATTATTATTAATTAGTGATGTCCATTAATATCAGTGAGTCTACTCTGAGTAGGACCACCCATTGTATGCATTTGTTGTTGTTGTTATGTGCCTTCAAGTTGATTATGACTTATGGTGACCCTATGAATCAGCAACCTCCAGTAGCATCTGTTGTGAACCACCCTGTTCAGATCTTGTAAGTTCAGGTCTGTGGCTTCCTTTATGGAATCAATCCACCTCTTTTGGCCTTCCTCTTTTTCTGCTCCCCTCTGTTTCTCCCAGCCTTATTGTCTTTTCTAGTGAATCATGTCTTCTCATTATGTGTCCAAAGTATGATAGCCTCAGTTTCATCATTTTAGCTTCTAGTGATAGTTATGGTTTAATTTGTTCTAACACACAATTATTTGTCTTTTTTGTAGTCTGTGGTACGTGCATAGCTCTCCTCCAACACCACATTTCAGATGGGTTGATTTTTCTCTTACCCAATTTTTCACTGTCCATACACAGAGATGGGAATACCATGGTCTGAATGATCCTGACTTTCGTGTTTCGTGATACATCTTTGCATTTGAGGACCTTTTCTAGTTTTCTCGTAGCTGCCCTCCCGAGTCCTAGCCTTCTTCTGATTTCTTGACTATGGTCTCCATTTTGGTTAATGACTATGCCAAGGTATTGATAATTCTTGACAAGTTCAATGTCCTCGTTGTCAACTTTAAAGTTATATAAATCTTCTGTTGTCATTACTTTAGTCTTCTTGACATTCAGTTGTAGTCCTGCTTTTGTGCTTTCCTCTTTAACTTTCATGAGCATTTGTTTCAAATAAGTACTGGTTTCTGCTAAGAGTATGATATTGTCTGCATATCTTAAATTATTGATATTTCTCCCTCCAGTTTTCAAACCTCCTTCATCTTGGTCCAATCCTGCTTTCTGTATGATATGTTCAGCGTATAGATTAAACAAGTAGGGTGATAAAATACACCCCTGTCTCACACCTTTTCTGATGAGGAACCAATCGATTTCTCCATATTCTGTCCTTACAGTAGCCTCTTGTCCAGAGTATAGGTTGCGCATCAGGACAATCAGATGCTGTGGCACCCCCATTTCTTTTAAAGCATTCCATAGTTTTTCATGATCTACACAATCAAAGACTTTGCTGTAATCTATAAAGCACAGGATGATTTTCTTCTGAAATTCCTTGCTCCGTTCCATTATCCAACGTGTGTTTGCGATATGATCTCTGGTGCCTCTTCCCTTTCTAAATCCAGCTTAGACATCTGGCATTTCTCACTCCATAAATGCTAACAGCCTTTGTTGTAGAATCATGAGCATTACTTCACTTGCATGGGATATTAAGGCAATAGTTCAATAATTACCGCATTCCCTGGGATCCCCTTTCTTTGGAATTGGGATGTATATTGAACACTTCCAGTCTGTGGGCCATTGTTTCCTTTTTCATATTTGTTGACAAATGTTTGACAAAATTTGGATAGATTCATTCTCAGTAGCTTGTAGCAACTCTATTGGTATGCCATCTGTTCCTGGTGATTTGTTTCTTCCAAGTATTTTCAGAGCAGCTTTCACCTCACATTCTAAAAATTCTGGTTCTTTGTCATACTGTTCCTCCATGAATGAATCTGTCATCCTTGCATCTCTTTTATAGAGTTCTTCAGTGTATTGCTTCCATCTTCCTTTTATTTCATCTCAGTCAGTCAGTGTGTTCTCCTGTTGATTATTCAACATTCCTACTCTTGATTTAAATTTTCCTTGAATTTCTCTAATCTTTTGGAATAGGGCTCTTGTTCTCCCTTTTTGTTCTCCTCTTCTATTTCTATACAATAACCATTGTAATAGTTCTTTGTCCCTACTTACTAGTCGCTGTATTGTTGCATTTAGGGTTCTAACCATGTTTCTATTTCTTTTTGCTTTCCTTCTCTCTTTAACCATTTTAAGAGTTTCTTCAGTCATCCATTGAGGTCTTTCTGTCTTTTTAACTACAGGTATTGTCTTTTTGCATTCTTCCTTGATAATGTCTCTGACTTTACTCCATAGTTCTTCTGGTTCTCTGTCAACTAAGTCTAAAACCTCAAATCTGTTCCTTATTTGATCTTTATATTCTTCTGGGATGTTATTTAAATTGTATTTTGGCATTATGATTGCTTTGTTGGTAAAGAAGACCATCTTTACTCTAATTTTTGATATGACCAATTCATTATCTGTACCATAGTCTACTCCTGGTCTTGTTTTTGCAGAAAGTATGGAACTTCTCCATCTTCTGCTACCAATTATATAATCAAAGTGATTCCTATATTGACCATTTGGTGATGTCCATGTGTACAGTCGTCATTTCGGTTGTTCAAAAAATGTGTTTGCGAGAAACAAATTATCCTGCTTCATTTCTATCTCCTAAGTCCCATTTTCCCACAATTCCTAGTTCTTCTCTGTTCCCTACTTTTACATTCCAGTCCCCCATAATTATCAGCACAATTTGTTTTGGTGTGTGATCAATTTCTTCTGCGTAAAATCTCTCCAATTCCTCTTCTTCTTCATTTGCCATTGAAGCGTAGACTTGGGGCTCATCCAGACGACTGCAAAATGTGTGACACGCCCGCTATGTGTGTTCATTATCTTTCGGTCGTCCAAATGACGTCTCGCGCTGTTACGCATTTTTGCGGGTTAAATCCGCTCCTTGCAATACCGGCAAAAATGCGATTTGCTGTTTAAAATTGGGAATCATCCGCTGTGCCTTCAGGAGTTAGGATGCAATACCGCGGACTTTACAGCTGATGGACAGTTTTGGGGCATTTCGCCGTGCCCCTTCTCCTCGTTCCAGTCAATCACGTATCTGCACTTTTGCGCATGTGTGAGAATAAGCCTGGGAAAATTGAACCAATCATCGCAATGGTGGGGTGTTGGGGGGCGGGGTCTGCAACTACTGCGCAGATGCATTTTATTTTTTGCCAGCCTGCAAACTGGGCGGCCGCTCTGGGTGAGATCTGCAATGCACAGCAAGCGAGAAAGGGGGGATAGTCGGTTTCAGCCTGCCTCCGGAAAGCTTTGTCAATTTTATTGTACTTGCTGGGGGTTTTGCTTCAAATCAGAAAAGCATATGTTTAAGTGTAATATCGCAAATGCAAACAAGAAAAGGGCTTCTGGTCGGTTTCAAGCCTGCTCAGGGAAGCTTTGTCAATTTCATTCTCCTGGGAAGGAAAGGGAGAAGGAGGGTGGGTGACATGTTTCTTGCTTTTTCGGAGAAATAAGTGCAATTGCCAGTGTGTGTATCTCCTTAAATATTAATAAAGGCAGAAAAGCATACATTCATTTAAGCGTAATATTGCAAATACAAACAAGGCAGGCGTGAAACCGACCTGCAGCCTTTCCTTCCAGGCAAGAACTCCTTTACAGCCATATTGTGCTTCATTGCAAAGGGGGAGAGGAGCATACCTAATTTTTTTGCTGACCAATTGGTTGATAGGGGGAGGTTTTAGAGGTGGAGCTTGGAAAAAGCAAAAAGAATGTAGGGGTCTTACCGCTGCGTGTGTGGGTGCAAAAAAGCATTTTTTTTAATTGGGAAAGAGCGAACTAAAAGGCAAAGTGAGGACTATCAGATGACAAACCGAATATGGAAACTGTGGATTATCCCTCTCCATTTGGATAAGCCCTTGGATGATCATTATGTTAATAGGTTTCCCGTTAAATCTCATTGATATAACTCGCTCAGACCCTGCGTTATAGCTCTTGTTTTTGCTACATCACTCCTCACTATTAAAGCAACCCTGTTTCTTCTTAATTTCTCATTTCCTGCTTAAAATATTTTGTAGTTGATTGAAAATGTCCCGTTCCCTTCCATTTCAATTCACTCACTCCAAGTATTGTAATGTTGATGCGTTCCATTTCTTGCTTGACAATTTCTAACTTTCCCTGGTTCATGCTTCTTGCATTCCATGTTCCTATTGTATGCATTGTACAACTCTGGACTCTCCTTTCGCATCTGTGCGCATCAGCCTCTGGGCTTCCTTTCGGCTTTGACCCAGCTGCATCATTAGTCACAGTGCTACTCGTACTTGTCCTTTGTTCTTCCCCAGTAGCTTGTTGAGTGCCTTCAGGCTTGGGGGTCTCATCTTCCACCACTATCCCATGTTGCATTTTGGATACTATGTTTGTTTATTTATTTGTTTATTACATTTATACCCCGCCTTTCTTTTACTGTTAGAAACCCAAGGCGGCTTACATATGGTTCCCAGGCGGTCTCCCATCCAGGCACTGACCAGACCTGACACTGCTTAGCTTCAGCAGGGAGCTGGCCTTATGTGTCTTCAGGCTTATGTGACATAGAGACTAACCATTTGTATTCATCGAGGAGCTTTGTAATAAATAACAGGAGTAAAATTCTGGGCACATTGAAGGCTATGGATATTATGTGTAACTTGTATCGATTTCAGTTTTTTCTGTTCCCAACAACCACACCCACATACAACACTACATGCTTTGCTTCACCGTACCTGAGTTAAACAGACTAATTTGCATGTTGGCCACTGTGAGAACAGGGATCCAGAGATCCAACAGGACTTTTCTTATATTCATAAAACGTTTTCCAGCAAATTACATTGTTTTGCTGCTGCTTGTTTCTGTGAGTTTGCTTTCATAGTTTTCTTTTTTTTTAATTAACAATTTGTTTTATTTTGTTTTTCATTTCTTAAGTATTAGTAATGGCTCTCCGCTTGTTTTTGCTGTTAGATAAATTGGCTTCTTCATGGTTGCCACTTCCTTCACCACCCCATCCAAGCATACCTGAAATTGTGGCAGTGTTACTCGAAGGCAGCATTTTCTTAAGGTGCACCTTTGATGTTCCTACCACAAACATGTCTGTGGGCTTTCTAGTGGCTTGGTCCAGACTGTCTCCTGAAAGCATCAAAGAAGAACTGAAACAAGAGACGACAATTCAGGCCTTCTCGCTTTTAGAACTGGATGGTATAAACCTCAGACTTGGAGACAGGGTATGTTTAAGTTCTATATTACTGTTTTACGTTTCAGCAAAGGGGTAATGTTCTGTAGTGCTCTTCTAATTACAAGTCAAAAAAAGTTAATCCGTGTTAAGCAAGGAGTCACACCAAATGATAAAAAGCTGAGTGCAAACCTTCTTATGTGTAACTCTCTTAGAGAAAGCACCATCATTCACTGCCAAGTTGGTGTTTGTTTCTGTTATTTCAATAATCTGACAAGTTCCCCTGTTGTGATTATAGTGTTGAGATGGAGACTGTCATATCTGCATCTGTCTAAACTCTTGATTTTGTTCCGTTTACTGCTTCTATCTTAGTCATTGGCATAAACAATATTTTAACAGGCTCAGCAAGCTAATAACATGGCTCTCAGTGCAATTCCATAAAAACTGACCTAGAGTATCTTGCTGTTTCCTCTGTCAAGGATCAGAAAGTGTGTGTGTGTGGGGGGGTGTGCCTACAACCTAAGAGCTAGTGTGACATATTGGCTAGTCTCTGAACAGGAAAACCTAGGTTTACATCTCCATTCAAGTATTCCACCCCATTCAATTTGTATATATTCTTGCAACTGAAGACTTCATGCTTCTGAAGAAGTGGGTTCTAATCCGTAAGTGCTTACGCCATAATAATTTTGTCAGTCTTAAGATGCCACAAGAATACTTGTTGTTTTTGCTTTAATACAGTATTATCTTGTTCCTTATATAGATTTACTGTAGCAGTTCCACCTTTTTCTTAGAGAAACCAGAAATGCAGAGTTCACTCATTGAGAGCAAGGAATTTTTTGCAGGAATTAAGGTATGCTGAAAAGAAAATATCTTATGTAGTTATAACTCTGTACCCCAGGGGAAGGGCATTTGTCTTCCAATGCATTATGGCTGCATTGGCCATGCTGGCTGGGGATGATGGGAGTTGGTATCCTACAACATCTGGAAGGCCAAAGGTCCCCAACCCCCTCTGTACCCATTTACCTGGAGGTAAGCCCTATTGAACTCACTGGCACTTGCTTCTGAGTAGATATGTATAGGGTGCTGTAACTATGTCACCCTTTTCTTTGTTCATTGCACTTGTGCAAGTATTCTAAAAAACAATACTGTATTGTAATGTTTGCTAGAATTCTTCCTCAAAGGCAATAACGTAAGTGCTGTAATATCTTGTAAAGGTAATAAATGAAGGACATTCCAAATACCTCTCATTTTTTCTAGGTTGGATCAGGGATGCAGGGCAATCCTATGCATGTCTATTCAGAAATACGCCCCATTGAATTCAATGAGGCTTACACCTAGATAAATGTGTATAGGATTGTAGCCTGAGTTAATTGTACTACAGCCCCATTTAAATCAATATGAAAAGTAAATTATGACTTGACTTAATGGGAACTAAGTGTAACTAAACAGGTCTGGATCAAACCTTTAACATTTTCTGCTAATGATTTGGCATGCAATTGTTTTTTAAAAATCACCCTGCATTTAGGGACTGTTTGGGGAGTTTTTGTATTACTTTAGCATGGGGAAATCTGTTTTTGCAAGATTACTATCATTAATTTTGAGGGATTTGGGGTTTTTTAAAAATGTTTTGTCTCTATCAGAGCAAGGTTTAAGTTAGGTATTATTTTATTGATTTGCCCATCTGTTTTTTACAGCTGTAAAAAAATAGTTTTCTCTTTCAATTCCCTTCAACGTTGTTCTGAACAGTTACGTAATTCACAACATGAGATAATTCTGTACTGATATCTTGCATTCTTAGCATGCTCTTTTTATATCCAGCTGCATCCTGAGGCATTTACCATATCAGAAGATGGAAAGGAATACAGACTGACAATAGAGAGCAAAATTCCCATTCCTTGTCCTCAAGCTAGTCAGCTGGGAAATGACTGCAAAATCTCATTAAAATTAAATACAATAGAGGAAGGTAATTTCTGGTTTGGTTTTTGTTAAAAGGCTTGTGCCTTGAATATGTACCTCATTTCAGCTTAACATTCTTGTGGTGGTGGTATAATGATTGGTGTATGTGCGTGCGTGTGCGTGCACACGCAGTATATCTTGTTGGACGTGCAGTGCTCTGCTCATGTGAGACATGCTGGTTCCACTGCTGCTGCACTGCAGCATTTGTTAGAGCAGGTGCCAGGCAGAGAAGTGTGTGTGCGACAGCAACTTGTTTGCTAACCTAGTTTGCGGTGGAGGACAGTGTCCCAGTGCTCATGTTAAAATAAGATCCTTGTAGTCCAGTTGTCTTCTGTGCCCAGAATGGTGGGGGGAGGTTCATCATGTCCTTTACTTAAGGCACAGGTGTGAAACCTGTGTCCCTCCAGATCAGCCTTTCCCAACCAGTGTGCCTCTAGATGTTGTTGGACCACAACTCCCATCAGCCTCAGCCAGCATTGCCAGTGGTCAGGAAAGATGGGAATTGTGGTCCAACAACATCTGGAGGCACACTGGTTGGGAAAGGCTGCTCCAGATGTTGCTGTTCTCCGTAGACTAATGGCAACTTTCTGTGTTCTGTCTGGCTCCAGGGTACCAGATGAGATATTTCAAGCCTCAGTAGGAGATGTCGGGGTTTGAACCTGAGATCTTTTGCACACAAGGCAGATGCTCTGCCACTAAGCTACGGCTCTTCCCCATTAGTCATTCCTTTTGACTGTTCTGAATCTACCATTCCCATCATACCCCCTGACCACTGACCATGGTGGCTGTGGCTGAGGGGAGCTGAAGTCCAACAGCATCTTGAGGACCACAGATTCCTCATCCCTGGCCAAAAGCAACAAAATGTCTTGGGCTAGTGCTGCCCATGAGTAATAACATCTTTTCCCGCTACTGCTTACTGCTTGTGTGCAGATTGTAATGGGGATAATATAAGTGCCTCTTGCAGCAAACGGAGAGAGAGAAGTAAGTAATATATGGAAGAGCCTGCAAGTGGTTGAACTAGTCCCCTCTCTAGTCATTTGCAACCTTTCCTCTTCCTCCCCCCCCCTCCCCGCCATCTCTTTTCCCCCCAAACTGCATTGGTGTTGGCTTTTCAGTAATATTGACAACTCAACTCTATTACCTCTTAAAGCAAGATCTTACTACTAATGGCTGTCTGCATTGGAATAGGTGAAGCTCTGCAGAGCTTAAACGTGGCTCTTTCTTCTTGTCGCGTGGCTCTTCTTCAGCATCCCTGCCACAATGGAACGTGTGGCCAAGCCAGCGTCCATTACACTGCAGTGACTGATTTTATCCGTGATGGAGACCGAGTAACCAGGATTGCGGTGGAACCTATTGTTAGCAACAACTTCCTGTGGAACAGCTACACGCCAGAAAGCATTCAGGTGGAAACTCATCCCATTCAGTCTTGGTAAAAGAAAAAGAAAACACCTGGAAATCAACTGATATAAACTGGTTTTTTGCACATTTTTCATAATGACTTATGATGGTCATTTATAATGATGTTCCTCATTTGCACAGTGTGTTTTATTTATTTGTTTTATTCTTAAACTTATTTCTAAGCCATCTGTCAGGGCAGAGCCCTCCCACTGTGGTCTTGGGTTTTATTTACATACATCGAGGTCTTCAGTGCTAGTCCTACTCAGAGTATATCCATTGAAGTTAATAGACATGACTAGCTTAAGTTCATTAATTTCAGTGTGTTTACTCTGAGCAGGACTTAACTGAATACAACCCATAATTTAAAAAACAAACACTAAAACGTCTTAATGTATTAAAAAGCCATTTTAAAACCATTTTGCAGTCCAGCACCACATATAAAAATAGTTTAGAAGACAATTTAAAAATCAGCAGAAATAATCAAAAATTGTCTCAAGAACAAACAAAACAAAATGTGTTTCAAAAGGGGTTAAAAGCAAATATTGATGGGACCAAATCTCTCTCTCTTGGGAAGGAGTTCCACAGGGGCTGGTTTCACATTGCCCTTTATTCTGTTATTCTGACGATTTCTTACCTGGCAATTTGCACGTTATATTTGATCTTTCATACTATGTGCAAGCTAGCTCCGGAATTCTAGTGGAATGTAGTGCAAGGTTAGCGCAAATTTCCATGATAAATGTTACCAGAAATAATCCATTAGCAAGGCTGGGAACCCAGAAAATTGTGGGAGTTTTTCGCTAGCTGCAGCCGCTCACATGACAGGCATCCCAGCATGCAGTAGGTTCCTGTCCTTTAGACACACATGGTTTTTTTGCCTGATGAAAATTGTACTGGTATTCCAGCATCGGCACAGATACCAGCAGTGTTTCCCAAACACACCCCTGTGTCAGTACAACTAAAATAATTTAAAAAGTCAGATCCTAAAGAAGGAGGGCTCACATGGTGACAGGACAAGATCTTAGACCTGCTACACAGTGGAGAACAGTCATGTGTGTAATGGGTGAGGGACAAAAACAAGCTGTGTGAAAGGCCGTTCTGTGAAAGGCCGGTATATTGGCTGAAAAAGCTGCTGTTCCTTAATGCCAAAGGTACTGCAGTGTGAAAGGGATTTTGGAAATCAGGATAGAAGTGCTATCTTTTTAATCTGTTAAACTAACGCAATCAGCCCCATGTGTGAAATCTGCCAAGTAGAGGAGCACCAGTGAAAAGTCGCTGTCTGTAATCCCTGCCAGTCTAATTTAATAGTAGCATTGCCATCTTTATTGCCCTCCCTAGAGCCCTACAAGAGACAGATGTTACAGTTCTCATTGGGCAGAGGTGAGGAACCTGTGGCTCTCCAGATGTTGTGGGACCAACTCCCCTCAGCCCCAGACAGCATAGGGATGATGGGAATTGTAATCAAGCAACACCTGGAGAGCCACAAGTTCCCCACTCCTGCTATTGGGGAAGAGATTTATCTGCCTGCCTCTCTATGGAGGCCAATTCAAACATTACCCAATTCCTGTGAGGAGGCAGAGAATGTGAACCTTGAGTGGCATCATCATGTGTGATCATCAAATATGTGTTGTTTATTTAAACCAAGGATGGAGAACCTGTGGTCCTCCAGATGTTGGACTCCAGCTTTCATCAGCTGCAACCAGCATAGCCAGTGGTCAGGAATGATGGGAATTGGAATCCAACAATATCTGGAGGGCCACAGTTTCTGCTGTTCCTGAGTTAAACTATGTACACCCCTTACCTATATTTCTTAAGGTGGCCTATAACGTATTTAAAAACAATACAGTATAAACTGGAACAAAACAACAAAACCTCCACCAACCACAGATTTTTAAAAAGCAGAAAATATCACTTCTACTGAATGTAGATGGTTTCACCTGGTGTCTAAAATTCATCAAAATAGGTGCCAGGTTAAAATGCAGGGAAGGATATTTTAGATATTTTTAGTATTTTATTCATCATCGGCCAATAGGCCAGAAGCAGAACTTGAGTATTTCATTAGAAAATTTGCACACCACCTTCCCATTTCCACTACGGCTCCTCCAATGCAGCAGGCAGTTGGCTCAACCAGACCCTATTTTGCACCTGTTTCCATTCGGCGGACCTCTGACTCCCAGTTAGCCAGAAATCTGTGCCCACCTTTTCTAATGCATCAGTTTTAGGTTCAACTTTAGTTGCTTGAGAAGCTTCTTATTGAGGTTAGTTTTAGAAGCTATTGATGTCTAAAATGTCTTGAAAAACAGAAAATTAACAGCATAATCTTATACGTTTGTAAGGTAACCCCCCCTAAGCTGCAGACCTGCGCACACTTACCTGGGAATGAGTCTCATTGAACTTAGTGAAGCTTACTTTTGACTAAACAATGTGTAGAATTGCTCTGTTAGTTACTTGGAAGTCAAGATCCATAATCAGCATGTCAATATTGGAAGGATTCCTCATCGGCTGATTTAGCAAAATGGCACTGTTAATGTCTTCCCTTCTTTTAAAGGTTACTGTGAAGGATCTTCCATCTGCCTATTGCTACTCTTTTACCGATCCACATATTATTACCTTTGATGGCAGGTAATCTACAGATTTCTTCTTTCTGTTTTCTTTTTTGCAGAGTATTTTTATAATACGCACTATGACAAACACGTTGTTGTTGTACATGCTTTTCAGCTGTTGCTTGTTAATTGAAGCCTACACGCACACAATGAAAGAAAGGAGAAAGAAGAGTTGGCTTTAGTTCCTTGCTTCAATTCAGTGGTGCTGGTTGTTATATTTATAAAGGAAAGCTGTTTTTCTTCACTGTGTCACAGCAAAACACAGCCAGGGAAGATCATATCTTTTGGACAGTTCTACAGAATGTGCCCCTAGAGATGAGTGATGGTGGTTACTGTGAGGCGTCCTTCCCTGGCTCTCCCTGTCAGGTTCCTACCTGCTCGTGGTTACTGCCTGTCTCTAGGCACCACCAGGGACTCCACCAGTCCGGACCGCTCTCTCTTATGATTTCTCTCCCCGCTCTAGCATAGATCTCAACAGATCCCCCTGCTAGGCAACCACCAGTAACGTCCCAATACTAGTATTCCCAGAGACTCTGAATACTGGTATTGTTATTCTCTTCACCGCTGCCACCATTTGTTACAGTTCCCCTTCAGCCTTGGTCATTACCTTACCCTCCCTTCTGGTCTGTGAAACCCCAGCCAAGGATCAGGCCTTTGGTAAACCAAATTAAGTATTTATTAAAGATAACAAAGCTAACAAGATTAACAAGATTTCTTCTTAAGGCACATAAGCATATGGTTTTACTCAATACTAATCTGAACTCCACCTCCCTCCTTCTTCACTCTCTCCTGGCAAACAACTCTCTCCAATTCACACCACATCCACCTATCAACATCCACCTCTTTCTCTTCTCCCCCCAGATTCCACAATTCACCACCTCACATTCCCCCAGATTTACCTGTCATCCTTTCATTTATACTGTCAGCCATTTTAAACATTCAGCCAATCATCAAGCATTCTATTGCCCATTCACTCCCCCTCCTCTTTCACTACTTACCATGTATACTCTAAACAACCAACACTTACCATATATACACTAATATATAGGAACATCACAGTTACACCAAACACTCTGTACCCACAATGCATAACCAGGGGAAGCATCTGCTTATTAAAACCCATACTGTGTGAGCATTGACTAGGCAAAGAGGCAGTGATAGATTTTATTCAGCCCAGTCTCTTAGCAACTACCTGAAACACACACAGCTAAGTGCAGCCTGTCTTACACAGCTAAGTGCAGCCTGTCTTAATGTCATAATTTGTGGCAGCCGTTTGCCATGCCTTTCTCATCTAATCATAGAGCCTCCCCTTAAAAAAAAAAAAAGGCTCAGGCATCTAAACGGCACACTCTTTCTTCTGCCTGTGGCTTATTTAAGGAGTTGGGGGAACATCAGCATGCCAGGGAATATGGAGGGAATAGCTGAAGAACGTTGCACAATACAGATACATCAACTTACGCCAGATGTTTTGGACTATCATCCCCAAACCAGAATGGGATGGTGGGAGTTGTAGTCTAAAACATCTGGAGGGCACCAGTTAGGCAAAGGCTGAGGCACATCATCACCTCTTGGTTCTCTTCCGAGGAAACAAACATTCTAGATGGGACAGGATAGATATATTGCCTGCTCTTATTTCAGTATCTGACTAGTGGATGTAGTAGGAAAAAGGATCCCTTATAAACATGGGATAGAAATTTAAGGGAGGGGCCATCGTTCAGACTCAGGCCCGGAGGCCAAATGCAGCCCTCCAGGCCTCTCTCTCTGGTCCTCAGAAGTCTCCCCAGGCCACCCCATCCTCTCCTCAGGCCACACGCCACCCTGGCTCTGCTTCACATTCCAAGTGTTTTTGCCTGACTGGAATGTGTCTTGAGCTCTGATAATGCCTTTTCCTTGCCTGCATGGAGAGGGACATGCGAGTGTGTATAGAAACTACCCTACCTTACAAAGGCAAAATTTATATTTATTGCTCCACCAACTTTTGCCTCTGGCCCCACCCACTACTGGCATGTGGCCCCCTGAAGGTTGCCAGAGGGGAATGTCCTGCTTGGGCTGAAAAAAGTTTCCAACCCCTGTCATCAAGTGGACACACATTGCATGCAGAACTTCTCCGATTTAAAAGGCTCTCAGATTAGCACAGCTGAAAAATCCCCTGCCTAAGAGGTTGCAGAACTGCTGCCTATCAGCATATACAGTGCTGGCTTAGTCGGAGCAATGGTCTAGCCTGCTTCAAGGCAGTTTCCTACATTCCCCACATCTTCCAGTCTGAGTGTGCTGTGTCTTTGATGTTTCAGTGTAAAAGACAAAGAATGAAGATCCTCACAAGTGACGCAATGCTGTTGCCCTGTGTTTTGTATAACCCCATGATTCAAACGTTACAGAATGATGTTATTCAGACTAGAGTTGGGCAAGAATTCAGCTGAATTCTGATTTAGCGCTGGATTTATCAGTGGTCTACATATTCTCCATCTTTGCAGAGTGATTCTGTTTGGTCAGAACTTCAGCAGCTTTTCCCCAACACTGGATTTTGCCCCTTGAATATTTCCTCACCTATATTGTTCTTTTATTGATTTTACTCGCAACACAGCACTACTACACCTCTCTCTCTGTTCCCCTCCCCCTTCCCCCCTACACTCTAATAATCCAAGCTCCAAGTGGAAGGAAGCAAGCCAAGCCTATAATAGAGATTAAAAAGCAGGCCTATCCCTAGAGAGTCTCTCCCATGTTAAGGACTCTAGGCTTGCCGAGGAGGAGGTAGAGGATGAGGGGGCACTGAAAGCTGCTTTCCTCCTTTCCCTTCCAAAAGGAAAACAGTCAGTCTCTGCTTGCTAATGTGGAAACTGACCAGCCTTAGTCACAACAGTGGAGGAGGAGGAGGTGAACTCGTTTTACTTTCCTTTCAAAATATCAATATTTCCTTTTAAATTATTGATATTAATATTGATAATCTCTGGATATCAGATGATGGACAAACTTGAATTGATAACATCTGTAAGGTTGATGGAATGCTTTTGAAGTGGCACAGGCCAACAGATCCCATCCCTGAAGCTTCCTCCCTTTTCCTGGGCAGTAGGAAGTTCAAGGCAGCCATTACAAGGAAATGTTCCATTAGAGCAGCAGTTTTCAGTCATTCTGCCCCCAGGGCACACTTCAGATGGCTGAAAATAGCTGAAGCCCATCAGTCACAAATGGTGGTACAAGAGCAGAACCACTCACAAAATGGTAATTGGTGGAGGCAGAGTTTGGCACAGTCAGCTGGCAATTACTGGCATCATATTCTACTCATCTCTAATCCATCTTTGGAAATTGTCACAGCATTTTCCTTGTCATAAGGAGTTCCATGGCTCACTTTTCCTCATGCTGAGTACAAACATTTGCTCTGGAGTTATTGTAACTCAACTTCCCTATTTTAGGTAGAATTTGCTGGTCCAGAGGCTCTTAATTAGAGAAGGCTTTTAAAATGCATATTTCCCCCTTCCGACTCCCACATGCCTCTTAAAGTATTTTTACCCATCTGCTGTAATTTCTTCTCCCATTCTCCTTTCACTCTCAGCTTGTACCTTATCCCTCCCAAATCTTTTGTATATTCACTTCTTCATTCAAAAACACCTTTCTTCTTTTATTCCCTTTCTTTTTACTCTGTTTGTTTATTAATAATTTTAAAAGTTAACTTTTTATCTCACTTTCTAATTTCCTTCGTTGGCCATTTTCCCTCAGAGGAGGGAGACCTACCTTCCCTCTCCCCCCCCAACTTCTGTATCTCCCATTGCTAGTGCTGGCATTGGTCCAACCAAAAGGATGGGGCACAGCTAGGGGGCAGGGTGGGCAAGTGAAGCACTGGGCAGGTTGGGGCTCTGAGACCCACCTGAGAGTGGGTTCTGTCCCATTGTTTGAGAAACACTGAATTAGAGGACAGAGCATTGGGTGCTTGCAGCCTCTTGGTAATAGTAAGGTTCCTTACATATGTACAGACTGCTTGAGCATCGTGGAGGTATAGAAGGAAGTGCATGTTGCTAGTCCTCAAAGCAACCTCAGCATCTTAGAGTCAAAACTCCAACTCCCCAAGTGAAAGCACTGTTTTCTGTTCTCCCTACACAGGAATTCCTCTGGGGAAACTAGTTTCAGCCTGCATCCTGGGTGTGGCCAGAGATAATCAGTTGACACATCATGAGCCAAAATGGCTCTTCTGCTCTTTCATCTCTCTGGAAAAACAATTATCTATCTTTAGCCTTAAAAGAAAGTTCCAGAAACATCCTCTGATGAAGGTCAAGTTATACCTGATGCTTGGTTTGTCCCTATTTTTTCTTTTTTTTACAAAATGCAGCTATAGAGCTAATGTGGGGTTTCATAACTCTTCCCCCTCATACATTTTTCCTATAAAAATCACTCTGGACAAACTATATGCAACTGAACACCAGATATAATTTGGCTCTGATTTCACCGAGGAAGGCTGAAATCCTGTTCATGGAGTAAGACCCATTAAACTAGGTACTTTTGAGTAAACATGCATAGTATCTGGTTGTAAAAATGGTCAGAACAGCCAAAAAAGGTCAAATAAATATGATAACATTGGATAGTAATGCGTTAAAACAATGCTTTTCACAAACATGATAATTCTAAAACACAAATAATTTCAAATTCTGGGTTTTTTTCTAGGATGTACGACAATTTTAAAACAGGAACATTTGTGCTGTACAGTAGTACTTCCCGTGATTTTGAAGTCCATGTGCGCCAGTGGGACTGTGGAAGCCTGTATTACCCAGCATCATGTAACTGTGGTTTTGTTGCCAGAGAAGGGGCTGATACAATAGCATTTGACATGTGCAGCGGCGAGCTGCGTGATTCCCAGCCACACTTATCTGTGAAGAGCAGAGATTCAGCAAACAGCAATGTCAGGATCACTGAATCATATTTAGGAAGAAAAGTCACGGTGTGTTAATCACTTTTCCATCTTCTGTAAAACTATTTGATTCAAGAGAAGGGTCTTTGCTTTTTATTCAGTGTACCTAATAACTATGGTTTATAATTACATAAAGAAGCTTGGCTGCGCCTTGGGCTTCTGCACTGCCCCTTACTTCTCCTCCAACGTAAAAGGAAATTGGGAGCCTTTGCTAACACTTTTAACTAATCATAGTTTGGTATTACGTTTTATTTTTTATTCTTTTTGAAAATGCACACATATAGCCTGCATTCAGAAATTAATGATAAACCGTGATTTTTTATTATTATATAAACAAACATGACTGAATCTCGGGCTTGTGCGTTTCCCTTTTCCGCTCCTCCAGTGTGTCCACAAGAAAATCAGGAGCATTTGGAACCATTTTCAACTAATCACAGTTTAGTGTTATGTGGACAAACTGTAGTTAGTCTTAAGTGCAGTTTCTAAAACAAGCCAACTTCAAACTGTGGTTTATAAAGCTGGCTTGTTTAAATAAATCATTGTTAAGATTAATCATGTTTTAGGATTTAGATGTAATGTTGAACTCTACTACTAATTGAAAACAGGAGCAAAAGCTTCCATTTTCCTTGCAGCCTTGCCAGAGGGGAGGAGTGCGTGAGCCTGAGACTCATTGACAACATACACAACTATAGTTTAGCACTGCATCCAAATTCCTTTTATTCATTAACAGCAACAACAAAATCTTCCCTTTTACCCTTTTACATCCTGAAATGTGCTTCATACTGGACAATTTAAAACATAAGGAACTTTAGTCAAGAAGTAGACCACAATGCTGAGGTTCATTTTGACAGTGCAATCCAATATGTGTCTACTCAGAAGTAAGCTCCATTGGGTTCAATGGGATTTACTCCCAGGTAAGTGTGTATTGTGGCTGGTATAGCACAGTGGGGAGGAGAGCCTGGCTGGGAGTGCAGAGTCTGTGAGTTCGAATCCCCGCTCATGTCTCCTTGGTGTCAAGGGCCAGCTAAAGATCACTGAACTGCTCTGCCACCTGTGCAGCCGTGGGCAAGCTGCACAGTCCCAAGGAGCCCAGTTGCCTCCCAGCTGGCAGGTGCGGACAAGGAAGGGGCTGGCTTGTGCAGCTGTGGCAAGCTGAGCAGGCCCTAGCCAGCTGGGGAGGACTAGCATCAGAGGGAGGCAATGGTAAACCCCCTCTGAAGACTGCTTACCATGAAAACCCATTCATAAGGTCACCATAAATCGGGATCGACTTGAGGGCAGTCCATTTCATTTTTCAAGTGTGTATTGGATTGCAGCCTAAAGGAGGAGGGCTGGTGCAATCTGAGCCTTATCCCAACCCATTTTATGACACTACAATTTCCATCCTTTTATCTCGCCTGAAATTCAGGGTTTCACTAAAAAGGCACTAATCACCTCCAGTTACTATGAATAGATGTATTCCACATTATCCTTCATTATCAGAAGTCTTTTGTAAACCCTGAAGGCTACGCATATCATCCGTTCACGCATATCATCCGTTCACGCACAATACAGCTGACTTCTTGGTTTTAGAAGCGGGAGTGAGCCTTGAGTCTTCAGGGACCAAACTAGCTGTTGTATCAAACTTGCCATTGGGTGGTATTCAAAGTTAGCCCTACTCAGAGTACAGCAATTGAAGTGAATGGGCATGCCTCACTTGGGTTCATTAATTTCAGTGGCTTTGCTTCAAGTAGGACTTACTTGAATACAGCCCATTTTCTCTCTTGTGTTTCCTCCCCCCTTTAAAACAGCAGTAGGGGAGGATCTGAATTGGGACTGCAGTGCAGGGGGAGGGGCTGTTTAGCCCTGCCCCCGCCCCCATCATTTTCCTACCAAAAATCCCCCTCCCAAAAAAGATTCCATTGCAACAATTGTTATTGCTGCTTGCGAGGAGGCTGATTTTGGGTGGGAAAATGGCAAAGGTGAAAAGCGTTTATCTTCCCCTCCCCCAGCAGCAAGTCTCAATCCGGATCCTCCCCTTCACAGCTTCTGTTTTAAAAAGAAAAAAGAGGGACAAACAGATGATGCTCTGCTGAGTGTAGTTTGCTCCACAGTCTCATGGGTATATTTCAATCTCCCCCCCCCTTTTTTTTTTTTTTTGCTTTTCCACATCACATCAAAATTAATGGTATGCACAGTGGTGCACACGTGTGGCTGCACATATTTAACATTATCTTTTAAAAAATCATGCTGGTGCAAGAGTACTCTTAGGGATGGAACACAAAACCAGGTTGTGGGGTGTCAGCTTTAACATTTCCCATACAGCTGTTCTTACTGCGGCTGTATTCAGTGTTCAGGCAGTGAGCTAAGCATGACCGCATTCCTTCAGCTAAAGTAGACAAGGGCCATAGCATATTGACAGAACATCTGTTTTGCATGCAGAAGGTCCCAGTTTCAATCCCCAGCATCTCCAGGTGGGGCTGTGGACGTTCCCTGCCTGAAATCCTGGAGAGCCACTGCCAGTCAGAGTAGGCATTACTGAGCTAGATGGACCAATGATCTGAGTTAGCAACATAGGAAGCTGCCTTATATACTATTACTAAATCCCTGCCAATACCATGGGATCCTGGCTCTCCACATTGATTTATTTAACAAGATTTGTGTAACAATCATCAAGACCTCTAAGTGATTTACATAAAATGCAAATATACATCAAAATTACAATTAATTACCACATGGCTTGGGGCTGCTGCTGATGGACCCTCCATATTGTTTGAGAATCTTGCCTGGATGTTTGAAAGCCGCCAGGCAGAAGTTTATAAGAGCGAAACAAATTTCTGGCCTGCTTATGGTGTTTGCCATATTAGCTGAAGAAGCTGAGTCTCATTTCTGTGCCACCATCTGCCTCTCTCACATGATATGGTGGCCTGATGTGGAGGATTTAGAGGAGCGATCCAAAGATAAAATGTGCGCATCGTGGAGATTTCTGTGTTTATAAACAAACCATTTTTACATACCCATGTTAAGCTGACAATTAGCATTTACAGATTTGTGATTGGTTGCCCCAAGTGTCTCAGTCACTTATTCTTTGAAGACAACAGTCAGTGACAAGTGGAATTGTTGAACAGACTTGATTTCCTTAGAAGGTGCACCTTTTAAAGACAAGGCTTTAGTTAAAGATGGGGGGAAAGGATGGGAGGGTAAAATGGGTTGGGACAAAGCACTCATAAGTCTGATCTCTAAGAAGGATAAGAAATTGGTAGTGTATTCTGAAAAGGTATCCCTGTTGTCTTGGTGTGACATTTATTTTTAGGTCTTGTTTTCTTCTGGAGCTTTCATCCGAGCCGACGTGAGCGAATGGGGAATGAGTCTAACTCTCAGAGCCCCCAGTTCAGATTATAAACACACACTGGGACTTTGTGGAACATTTGATGGCATTGCGGAGAATGATTACCATGATGTGGATGGAACTGAAATCACTGGAGGAACTGATGCCTATATCTCTTTTATTAATGAATGGAGGTAAACTTACTGAAAAGGGCAGTGTTGAATTTGGATGTGACAGACATATTTATTTTCTTACATTTATAGCCTGCCTTTCATCTGTCATGAAACCCAAGGTGGCGTACATGTGGTTCCCAGGTGGCTTCCTATCCAGTATTGTAATGGCCAGGGTCCTTCATGTTAGCCACAGCCACACACCCTGCTCCCTTTTTGCTGCTGGCTTGAGAATTAGATTCTTATTAATGCCTTCCCCCACAACAATAGACATTCCTAGAGGCCAATGAGCATGAAAGGGGAAAGTGTCTTCTCAGTGGCCCACTCACCTCCTTTCACTCTGATTGGCTCCATTCAGCAAGAAAGGACAAGGAAGCATGTTAGAAGACTCTTTTAGGTGGCCAACACACTCTTTCATGCTGATTGGCTTGTTGCATGCTGAAGACATCAGGACCCTGCTCCCAAAAATATAAGGGGTCTAAGACCTCTCATGACCAAGGATGACTACACCCTTGCTCCATCTAGGCATTAATCAGGCCCAGACCCGCTTAGCTTTAGCAAAGTTGTGGCTTTGTATGCCTTCAGACCATATGTTCAGTTTCACCATTTTCACCAGTGAAGTTTGCTGGGTGATTTTGAACAAGTTGTGAGTAACAATCTGTCTAACAGGGATCTTTTGGAGAAAAATATATAATAAGAATTATAAAACAGTTGCAAGTGCTACGGAAATCATAATGTACATTCTTAGTTTAATATCTTTTTTTTTTTTTTTTTTTACAATAATTTTTATTCAAATTTTCATAAAACATAGAAAACAAAATCATAAAACATTCAAAGACAAAAAACAAAACAAAACAAAAATGATTAAACAATAAAATAAAATAAAATAAAATGTTGACTTCCCATTTGTCACATATCAAATCAGTTATAGGTCTACAATATATAACAATCCTGTCTCTTAAATCATATTATAAAATCACTTTCCTCCAGTAGTTATCTTAATTAATCATCAAATCTCATAAACATTACTTTATTCTTTCCACAAAAAGTCAAAGAGAGGTTTCAATTCTTTAAGAAATATATCTATCAATTTTTCTCCAAATAAACATGTCAATTAATCCATCTCGTTAATAATTATAATAATCTTATTGTCATAACCATAGTCCAAATGAACATTTCGATTAATCCATCTCATCAGAATCTGTTAGGTCCAATAATTTCAATAGCCATTATTCCATTATCCCTATTAGTTCCATCTTCCATCTTCAATAGTCCTGTTAAGTCCAGTAATTTCAGTGTCCAATCTTCCATTATCAGTATTCCATAATAATCTTGCTGTTGTAGCCATAGTCATATAATAAGAGTCTGATGGGAATTTCCTCTATCCCAAATATTTTCTTGCCATCCATTCTGAATAAGTTGCTGAAATACTGTTGTAAAGTCATATCTGTGTTCTTCTTTTTTACAAAATGCACTGGCTCATCTCTTAAGAGTTTTTCCATTGTCACATGGCTGCAGTTAATTCCATAGATTTTCTCTATATCAAGCTCCATCACATCATTCCAGTCCAGAAGATTATCCAAGCCATTGATAACTTTATCTCTAATATCTTCATTAATTTCTTCAGAGATAACGTTAAATTCCAAACAATAGATTTTATTTCTAAAATCCATAAACTCCAGATCTTTTTCCAATTCCACATTTGTTCCAATCTCCAGGGCTTGTATCTTCCCTTTATTTTTTCTTTTCTCATCTCTGATCTCATTCTCCTCTCTCACAGGGTCCCCTATTTCTTTAAGCTCCTGCGTCATTTTGCTCAGTTCAATTTTCAGCTCCTTACTACCCTGTTGCAGGGTTTGTTTCGTTATCTCAATCTCATCCATTATTTTCTGAAACATAATTACTTCCAGATTCTCAGCCACTTTCTTGATTGCCATTTTTAAAACCACGAAAACAAAGCAAAACAAAAATAAAGAAGAACCACTTCTTATTTCAGCAACAATTGGGTTAATATTCCAGGCTTGATGACATCACAGTATAAACAGAGCAACCTGCCTTATCTCTCTTGTGCAAGAATGCAAAACAAATTTAGTTCCCAGCATCAAAACAGTTAGTGGCGTCGTGAAGAAGCAGATTCGTCAAAATAAAATAGACCAAAAAGAGAATAGTCCCAGACAATATAATATTCCTCGGAATAGAAATCAGGAATAGAAATCCCTCTTCTGTTTATTATCTTTAGAATGCACTTCCAGGACAGCTTTTTGCGACAGAAACAGAGATAAGCTGTTAATTTCGTGAATAACAGAGAAGAGCTATATCTCACCCAGAAGTTGTCCAAAGCCGATCAATCTGACAAATCTCCTTTTGCTGCAACAATTTAAACCAAGTAAAAAAAATAATAGAAAGAAGGGTGCTTGCCTGTTAGTCCGTTCTCTCTTTCAAGAAAAGATAAACGTATCGCTTAAGCAGATAGAGCTTGCTGGAAAGTCCGTCCGGCATTGTTGGCTGGACCTTATCTCATAAATTAATGAAATCCAGTCCTCCCAACAAAAACAGGCTTTGAGGTTGATCTCTACGTTTCTCCCTGCCCGGGAGAAATTTCATCAGTCAAAAAAAAAAAAAATGTTCTGACTGATTTATATCTGAATAAGCTTCTTTTGAGGCGGGAGCCCGTCCCAAAAGCAGGCACAAGCAAAGTCACCCTTCCCGGAAGTCCATTCTTAGTTTAATATCAAAATGAATTCTTCTATGGAAGCAGTTTGGTTTAGCTATTTCAGAAGAACCTAAGGGGAGCCTGCTGGATCTAGTTCAGCGTCCTGTTCTCAGAGTGGCCAATCAGACAGGCCCAGTGCCAGCAGGCAGCCAGGTTGGGCACTGGCCGAGGGTCCCTGTGGCTGAGAGGAGCCCCTGCTGCTAGGGCTGGATGAGAGCCACCCTCCCAGACAGAACCCCCAAATTGCCGGCATGAGCTGGCCACACCACTTCCTGCACTGCTGTGTCATTGCATCAGTGTTCTGCACACGCATGCTTGCCATCACCCAAGATTCAACACATCCCTGCCACCTTGGGTGATGGCAGGTATGTACTAACACTTTGATGCAACTAGACCTTTTAAGCCGGTGGTGGTGCCCGCTGCAGTCTGATGCCAGTCCTGCAACCAGATGCCTATGGGAAGCCCACAAGCAGGACTTGAGCACAACAGCACTCTCCCTGCCTATGATTCCCAGCAGCTTGTATTCAGAGGTATAGTGCTTCTGACAATGGAGGTAGAACAGAGCCATCATAGATAGTTCCATTAATAGCCTTATTCTTCATGAATTTGTCTAATCCTCTTTTAAAGCCATCCAAGTTGGTGGCCATCACTGCCTCTTGTGGGAGGAAATTCCATAGATTAACAGTGCTGTATGAAGAAGTACTTTCTTTTGTCTGTCCTGAATCCTCCAACATTCAGCTCCGTTGAATGTCCACGAGTTCTAAATGGGAGAAAAGTTTTTCCCCTCTCCTCTTTTTCCATACCATGCATAATTTTATACTCCTCTATCATGTCACCTGTTGCTTGCCTTTTATTTAAACTAAGAAGCCCCAGATTTTAAAATATCATTGTACAAAAATATCCTGACTTCTTTTCACTGTAAGTTAATTACCGGTATAATAACAACAGGAAGGGGATGTAACATCCAAATCCTCAATAAAATTAAAGTGCAATAAACGATAAACTGCACAAACTCATACAACCTTTCAATTTTCCATTTAATTAATTTCTCTTATCATTCTGAATGTGTGCTGTTTCACAGCTTAAGATCTCTGATCTTTTATCTCCAAAATGAGACAGTGTAGGCTTTTTATGGTCCGGGGTGATGGTGTCACTATCATTTATATATACACACAGAGACACACAACACCATCTATATTATATAACTCGTGCTGGTCATTGACTAACAATAAAGATAAATAAATATATAATACAATATTTCAAAAGACAGACTATGGTTCAGAGAACTGTATATTGAGTGCTATGCCCAGACTTGGACAACACACTTTGAAAAGTATTTATTTATTAGATTTATATCCCGCTCTTCCCCCCAGTAGGAGCCAAGTATTTAGACAAATTAGGACGGGTGCGGAGGAGGGCAACAGAGGTGGTCAGCAGTATAGAAAGCAAGTCCTAAGAGGAAAGGCTGAAGGACCTGCCTGGCCTGAAGAAGCAAAAGCGGAGAGGGGGACATAATAGCGTTCTTCAAAGACCTAAAGGGCTGTCACATAGAAAAAAGCAAGTGCTGGTTCTCTGCTGCCCCAGAGGGCAAAACTGATCCGTCAGCTTTAGTTCTCTCAGTTTCTCATTTTTCTAATCTTAAATTCAGTTCTCCACATATCTGCAGCAATTTGCAGATTTCTTTTTAAAAAGTCATGAAAATCTTCAGCATTTTCTTCAGTAAATACATTTTGTATGCAGTACATAGTTTGCAAGCAATGTTTCCTAATGTGATGCATTTTATGTTGTTTTCACCAATATATTCATTTTCTGTACACTTTTCCATAAGATTTGCATTTTTGTAAACATTGCTTGGTTGGAGAACTGCATCTCAAAATTCAGATAAGTGTGAATTTTGAAGAATGGCTGTGTTTCAGTTTTCATGTTGTTTCAGAAAGTGTGAATTTAATCGATTTGACCTTAAGCGTGAACTGAATCGAATCTCTCCCCCATCCCTAGTTACAGAAGGATACATTTTGGCTGAACATTAGGAGAAGCTTCTTGATGGTGAGACTGGTACAACAATTGAGCCAATTACCTAGAGGGCTGGTGGGATCTCCTTGCTGGAGCAGAGGCTGGAGAGCCACCTGCTGGGGGTCCTCTGCCTCTGGATTTCCTGCATCTAGCAGGGGATTGGACTAGATGGTTTCCAAAAGTCTCCCGCTGCCTATATGGAAGGAAAGCCATTGTGCAATGGAATGTTGGAAAGACCTGGGTTCCTATCCCCACTTGGCCATGAAACTCCTGAAATTAGCTTCAGCCAGTCACAATCGCAGGCTTACCTACCTAATAGGATAAAATAAGCCATGCCTGTGTATACCACCCTGAAGCACCTGCAGGAAGGGAGGGATGCAAATATAATACATTTTTAAAAGCCATGCACTTTGGTATTTAGGGGGGCAACAGGAACTGTTATGGTAAAGAGATGTCGCCCTTTGGTATTAAAAGGGATGTCTAGAAGTGGGGAGATTGCTGCAGCAGCAAGTATTGCAAAGCTCCAGTGACACGAGCGGTTCTCCCACTTCCCCCTCCATGTGTGCATATTGCTTCTTTGGATGGTGGCCATCTTGTTTTTCTTTCACAGGGTTCCACCAGGAGAGAGCCTCTTTGATAAAACACTGGATCCGTCAACTCCAGCCAAAGAAATGCTTTTCTGCAATTGCAGTGCTGGGGGCGTGGGAGCAGATCAGCCGAGGAATAAACTGAATTCTGTTTCTGAGGCTGAATTAGCTTGGCCTTGCAGAAGAAGCCAACACAATAGTTGGCTTCCTTCTCTGATCCCTGGGCTGGATGTCACTGCTGAGTACATTAGTTCAGTTGATCATATCAGAGGCTTGAGGAAACGTGCTTCTGTGCTCGAAGAGGTTTCTTCTGCTCTTCCCTCCAGAGAGGGACACTCTCTGAATCAAAGAGCTCTTCAATCAGCATCCCCGGAACATACAGCTGTCTTTCCAAACACAAAGGCAGGCTTTGCAACAGATGAACAAGCTGTTGGGAGCCCGGTTGCTGACCGCTACACTGACATGTTGGGCAGTCAGCAGCACCCCAGAAGACATTCTGCCCAAAAGCATCCAAAGCGCCAGCATTACTATGAGTACCTTTCTGTATTTCCATCCCAGAGCCTAAGCCAAACAGATCTGGATGGGTTTAGTTATTTCTTCCCAGAAGATCACATGGCTGACCCATTCCAAGAGCCTGTGTCCTCATGGCCCACACCTTCTGGCCTCACCGAGTCCGACGCGTTGGATCTTTGTCAGGAGACAGTTGCCAATTCCAGCATTGGGAGAGCTTGTAAGGCTCTCCTTGGCCAATGGGTGGAGGATGTAGTACACCTCTGTGTCAAGGATCTACAACTGAAGGACGATCTCATCTGGGCAAAGGCAGGTTTGGCCGTGCTAGAAAACGAATGTGAAAAGAGAGTTTTGGAAGAAGTTAATTACCACAAGGAAGAAAACAAGAAATTAGTTGAGGACATGCTCTCAGCGCTGAAGTGCCCCAGCCGCTGCAGCGGAAGAGGTCATTGCGTTGAGTGGGGCTGTGCTTGTTTTCAAGGCTTCAGTTCGTACGACTGCAGCATGTCATCCGGTGAGTCGAGCTACAGTTATTAGCATCTTCTCTCTGCTCTGCAGTGGGCCTTCTTATTATCCAACACCTCAGTTCCAATCGAAAACAGTCAGTTTTGCAATCTGTTCTGCATTCATTCTGTCTCCTCAAGGTAAGTCATATATAATCAGCTCCAGTCATGCCAGGTTTAACCACTGCTCACCAGGACCACATTCACAGCATAAGTTTATTCCACTTTAAACAGTCATGGTTTCCCCCAAAGAATTCTGGGAACTGTAATTGGTGAAAGGTGCTGAGAGTTGTTAGGAGACCCCTATTACCCTCATAGAGTTACAGTTCTCAGAGTTCTCTGGGAAGAGGGACTGACTGTTAAACCACTATGACAGTTGTAGCTGTGTAACAAGAAGTCTTCTAACAACTGTCAGCACCCTTTGCAAACTACGCTTTTTAGGATTTGGGGGGAGAAGCTAAGAATGTTTAAAATGGAATAACAGTGGAATAAATGTCTGGTGTGAATGTGGCCCAGATCTCTAGTCTCAGTTACTAGCCCAGGAAAATAGTATCACTTCACATGCCACTCTCCATATGGAATGCAACCAGAAGCCTCCATTCTGTATTTCTGAATACCTTAAAGCAGCCTTTCCCACCTTTAGGGTCCCCAGATGTTGCTGGACTACAGATCCCATAATTCCTGACCATTGGCCAAAATCTCTCTCCCTGTGCACTGCGATGTCTGTATCTTTGTTCTTTATTTTTCATAAGAATTTTGCTACAACAGGTTGTGGATCGTAAGCAGTAGTTTTTAATTTTAATTTGCTTTTCTTTATGTATTTACTGGTGGGTGGGCAGGCCAGTAAGAATTTTGCTAGGCCAGTAACTTGTGGAAATGCATTTGCAAGGCTGTATTCATTCTGGTTGTTTTTTTTTAGTTTTAACCATTTTTGTCTCAATCGAAATGTCAGGGTGTATACGTGGTAGAGAAGCTTCCATGTGCAAGTCATATAAATGAAAAAAATGGACACCCAGTAATAATTCCTTTCAAAAATATCCTGCTCTGTTGTAGCAATTACAATGCATTGTGCTAGATGCTGTATAGTTTTGTAATTGTATATGTATTTTATTGTATTACAATTTGCATTCCATAGCAATCAAACGGTCTGAAAATACACTATAAGAAATAAAAGAAGCAATACTAATACAATTAATATGAATATTTAATGCAGACATGCCGTGGACCACCTCAATGAAGCTCGTGAACCACTGGTGGTTCATGGACCACAGTTTGGGAACCCCTGTCTTAGGGAACACTTGACTCTTGCAAGAAAACAAAATAGCTTTTCTTCAGAATTTCAGAAAGGACCTTATAACAAGTCAGATCATTGATCTGTCTAGTGTGACATTGTTTGCACTGACTGATAGCACCTCTTCAGGGTTTCAGACAGGAGCCCTGCCTGGAGATGCCAGGGATTGCACCTGGGACCTTTTACATGGGAAACATGTTGCAGCCTTTCCCTAACTTGTTTTCATTACTCAGATTAACCCCACTTTAGGATCTCCTAATACTGGTTTTACCACGCCAAGAAGAAATGAGTCCCAGTGTCATAAAACAACTTGCATGATGTAATAGAGTCACCTACAGAGCTATGATGAAGCCCAGCACAGCCTGGTGGTAGTTTCAAATTTGCCAGACCCTCTGACGAATTCAGATACATCCCATGTCTGCATCATACAACCAGACAATAATGATGGTATGACATGATTGTCTGAAGACTCCGTTAGATCAGTCACAGGGTGCTTTGAAAGAAATGAAAACTATGCAAGGAGATTACTAAATGAAAATTAGGCAAGGTAACTTAGAAGTTCTCACAAACAATGTATTATGGAGAGATAAGCTTGTTTCTGGGCTGTACAACTTCATATTGCAGGGGGAGGCTCATGTGATTTTATGCTCCCTGTAGCAAAGAATGCTCTGCACATACAATACAATAGTATCTTCATCAGAGCTTCATTCATCACAATAGCTTCTTCATCAGAGAGAAGCATTCTAATTGAGAGCACTTATCTCTGACATCCAGTTTTCTAAGAGCAGAGAATATTTCTGTATGGAACGGTATCCGTTTATGAGCCTCACCACCATCACCACTACCAGACACCTCCTTCAGTCTGAAATTTTCAAGTCCAAAAGCAGGTTTACCTTCTCGGCCACTGTCTGTGAAACCTAGGCACTTTAGCAGAATATAGTATGAGGAATGTTCTCTAGAGAATTTGACAGAGAAACTGTCAGTGAAAAATACATTGAAATTAGTTTGATTCTTTGCCCAGATATTATGTCTGCATTACGCTGTTTTCCCCTTATTTATCTCATAGGTATTTGTTGACAACCACAAAAGCCTTTTTATGCTGTTGGCATGAAGGGTCCATTTATTGACTCAGCATTCCACTTTCTTATTTTTATTTCAAAGATCAGGTTCCAGAAATCATAGAGCTGGATAACGGAGGATTATGTGATGTCCAGCAATATGACTGCACAACTGTAAGAGCTTTTGGCTATGGATTCATGGCATCGCCAGACCTCAGATGTGAAATTAACAAGTTGCAGGTAAATTATTTTACACAATAAAACTAACATTCATAAAGATTCAATGTTCAAGTTTTCAGAACACAAAGGTCCTCTAAGCCAGGCTGCATCCATATTCTCCTCATGCGGATCCCTCACTTGTTCTTGACTGAGGAAATTACAGGTCGTAGAGCCTGCTAAATGAAAAGATGTAAAAAAATCTAGTTCAGTATGTTTTCTTGTCTTGTCTGTACCTTTTGGCCATGTGCAAAGATGACAGACTGGAAAGTCCCATACAGAGAAGAGGTGAGTTGCAACTGCTTAGTTCTGCATTAGCAGTTAGATATCAAGACTGCAAGTAAAATTTACAGGAGGATTTTTGTTGGGAAGAAAGCAATTACTCAGGTTGGAGCTTATCCAAGACCTTTGGCAAGTATCAGAAGCCTATTCTAGCAAACTAGCACTTGGCTTCTGAATTTAAACAAGAGAAAGAATACAACTTGTTTTTTAATCCCTTATGCATAAGAAATTCCATTTTCACGTCAATCCAATAGGAAACATTTTCTTTTTCCAGTGAATCTTTTTGCTCGGCTAGTTCCAGCCTATGCTGAGGTTATTTTGGCAGGCTATGGATTTTCCTTACACACAACATGGATCCTCTCATCTGCAAGTCAGTTTGAAATGAGAAAGCCAACAACACATTTACACCCCATTAAGTTAAGCGAACTCTGATCAAACTCCTAGTGAGACAGTTATTGGGAGTTCACTTATCACAGTTTGAACTGTCAGGCTCCTCACTCATTGCAAGATAATATTGATGTAACACTTTCAGCAGCAAAACTCTTTGTCCCAAACTCTCCTGCCCCCCCCCAAAATAAGTTTGTGTAGTCTACGCTATCTTTTTAATGAGCAGACAAAAATTGTGGTCACCATGTGAGTCTGTGAGATTTGAATAATGACTACTTTTTATATTTTGCAAAGGAAGAACAGCCGTTGCTTCTCTCTGTAGTAGCCTCTGGCACAACCTGATACCTTTTTGCTCGCTGACAGCACAATCTGACCTAATTAGAGCTGCAATCCTACGCTCATTCTAGGACCAAGCCCCATTGGACACAGTGGAACCTGTTTCCAAGCATGTATGCATGGAATTGTGTTGCACAGCTGCATAATACCTCCTCCACTCCATCTTACAAAATGCAGGCTGTTTTCAGTATGCCCCCCAGCATTACCCCTATTTCTCTCTCCCTTCTAACCCACCCACTGCTTTTTTGTTTGTGTGTTTTTGCTTAACGTTCAGCTTGAAGAATAGTTCTGGGGAACTTGAAAACTTGGTCATTACTTTGTGAGTTTTTAGTTGGCCCACACAAAAGGTAGAAACACACTTGTGAGTTTGCTGGCTTCAGTGCACCTCCACCTCCATTTTCTGAACGTGGAGACACATAACACCAGGAAAACTCTGCCCCCTTTTACTCCAAGGCGTTTTATCTTGAAGTCAGCTTCACATAGACTTCATAACTGGTTGGCCATCAACCCCATTGCCACTCCCAGGTGTGTCCAATGTAAATGCTTTGCTGTAGGCTCAGGCAGACACAATGATTGGCCCAACGCTTCTCTGTGGGTGGTCCTCATCAGCAGTGGGAAAGGAGATGTGTCCAGACATAAGCAGAGTTGTCTCAAAATGCAGCTGGAGAAAACAGCCAGGCTGCTTTTGAAGTAACTGGTGTGTCTGCAGCCAAAGGTATTTAAGTTGATCTAAAGAAAGTAGAGAGGATTGAGATCCTCCTGAGAAAGCAAGCAGAAGCACTTTTACTCTAAATAGCCCATGAACATGCCGTCCATTGTGTTTATGTGTTTGTTTGTTTGTTTGTTTATTTATTTATTATTTGATTTATATCCTGCCTACCTCCCAGCAGGAGCCCAGGGCAGCAAACAAAAGCACTAAAAACACTTTAAAACATCATAAAAACAGACCTTAAAATACAGTAGGGCCCTGCTTACCAGCGCTCCGCTTAACGGTGTTCTGCTAATGCGGCGGCTTCCCTCCCCTCTTTTAAAGCCGCTTTTGCGGCATTTTGTGGCATTTTTGTGGCATTTTCGCGCAACGCACCCCATTAAAGTCAATGGGGTTCCGCTTTACGGCGATTTCCACTTTACGGTGGGGGTCCGGAACAGCATGCGCCGTAAAAGCGGGGTCCTACTGTACCTTAAAACAAAACAACTTTAAAAACATTCTTTAAAAAAGCTTTAAAAACATCTTAAATAAAAAGGGTTTAAAAAACATATTGTTAAGAAAAAAGGTTTTAAAAAAACATATTAAAAGCAATTCCAACACAGACGCAGACTGGGATAGGTCTTAACTTAAAAGGCTTGTTGAAAGAAGAAAGTCTTCAATAGGTGCCGAAAAGATAACAGAATTGGCGCCTGCCTAATATTTAAGTGTGTTAATAAAGAGTTGATTGACAATATCAAAAGTGGCCCATGAGAACCTCGTCATCTGTGGATGAAATTGGATGCTTTGGCATTGTAAATGAGAATCATTTCAGAGTATGCTACAAAAAAAAATGTCAGGCATACCTCCTTCGCCCCATCTGCACCATACATTTAAAGCAGTATCATACCACTTTAAACAGTCATGGCTTGCTCTAAAGCATCCTGGGAACTGTAGTTTGTTAAGGATGGTGAGAGTTGTTAAGAGATCCATATTTCCCCCACAGAGTTCCCAGAGTTCCATGGAAAGAAGGACTGATTGTTAAACCACTCTGGAAATTGTAGCTCTGAGTGGAATAGGGGTTTCCTAAGAAACTACAGTCCCCAGGATTCTCCGCAGGAAGCTGCGACAAAGTGGTTTGATACTGCTTTAAATGTATAGAGCAGATGGGGCACTTCTCTATAACGAGATGTAACATCCTGGATATTTGTGGTTTAAGCCTTTTCTTTCTTGCACTGGTTTTCCAATCCAAATTGCATGCACACACAAGCTGGCATCTACATTTATGCTTCAGCCTGGAAAGCAAATCACAGCTGAAACTGGCCCTCATCCAGTGTCATAACCCAGCTCTAAATCAGTGCCTTCATGACTGCATGTACTCTTTATTTTTTAAAAAAAGAAGGAGATCCAATCATGGATCTTTTTCTGACTTGGCTATATGGCTTTGACTTGATAATGCATTGATCCTGCAAAAACCCCATTTATAGAATCATAGAATCGTAGAGTTGGAAGAGGCCTATAAGGCCATAGGGTCCAACTCAACTCCCTGCTAAATGCAGGAATTCAAATTAAAGCATACCTGTCAGGTGGCTGTCCAGCTGCCTCTTGAATGCCTCTAGTGTTGGAGAGCCCACCACCTCCCTAGGCAATTGGTTCCAGTATCGTACCGCTCTAACAATTGGGAGGTTTTTCCTAATGTTCAGTTGAAATCTGGCTTTCTGCAGCTTGAGCCTATTATTCTGTTTCCTAAGCTCTGGGATGATCGAGAAGAGATCCTGGCCCTCCTCTGTGTGGCAGCCTTTCAAGTTGCTAAATCAGGGCAAAAAAACTAAAAGTTCTTTAAATATCATACTGTGTTGTCTTCATAGTTTCACTAAATCAGGCTTATTGGTCCTTTAATTCAGTACAGTGATAATAAATGGGTGCTTAGGGAATCTGTATTCATCCGTGCGGCCTTCCACAACACCAGAACCGTTGATTGCCAACTTCCCACTAAAGGATATCAAACGGATGCTTTGGATCTTGTGGATGACCAGCCCATTGCAAGGTGGCAAATTAAGGTAACTTGTAGAGATTTAGTTTATATAGTAATTGAGATTATTTATTTATTTTAACAAATTGTTCTCCCGCCGTTCCCAGAACTGAACCAAGGAAATGCCCCAGATATAAATATATGGCTTATAAAACCATTTGAAAGCATAGAAATGCACAGTATGAAAAAATGCACATTGTACCATGGGGGAAAATGTTTATAATAGGTCACTCCGAGGTCTGCCAATAGACTCTAATCTACCTTCTCCCCACACCCATTCTAAAATATGTAGGACCCAAGCCATTAAGGGCTAAGTTGCATGTTGTCAGTTGTAAAATGCTGCGACATCCTGTTTTGGATGCTTGTATATCTCAAAGAGCTATTTCTATATGTCTAAACAGATTTCTAATGATGGGTTCACTTATAGCAACCCTAAAACAGTGACTTTATTTGACGGAGCTTGTCAGATATGTGATCCACAGTCAAACGGATTATGCATGTTAAAGGCAAGTGTTTTTTTGTTATTTTTCATTTTGAATATTTACACCCTCATTGGTGCTAGAAGGTACATCTAGTAGAGCTGTCAGCTCATTGAAAAACCTTAACTTAATCATACAGTATATGTTTTAATGGTGTAATCAATTAATAAGTCAACTAAATCTGCAATACACACACAGCTTACCATGTTAATTTGTTATAGCAGTCAGCCTTGTGGCAATTTAAAGGCTGACCCATTTATTTATGGCACATATTTTCATGGGTAGAGTTCATTTCATCAGATACATAGAACTAACAGTGCAATCCTATATATGTCTACTTAAAAGTAAGCACCATTGAGTTCAATGAGACTTACTCCCAGCTAAGTGTGTAGGGGTGGCCAATGAGGAACCTCCAGATGTTGTTGGAGTATAACTTCCATTGGCCCCAGACAATGTGGCCAACAGCCAGAGATTGTGGAAACCTGAATTTACAGGATTCATAAGGTAAAAGCAGGCAATATATCTGTTACCTGTAATGCCTTACCTCTATTTTTGCTGCTTCTCAACTCCTGTGGCAACGTCAACTGGGTTCATTCTAGAAATAGCTCCTGATGCATTGGCTGTCCCAAAGAGGAAAAAGGCTCTATTTCAGGCCTTTCTCCTCCTGGGCATGCTCGGTTGCCAAGTAACCAGAGGGGGTGGAAATGTTAAATTAGAGGGAGTGGTCATTAGGAAACTGCATTATTGATCCTTCCCCTCCAGTGTGAATAGAAATCACTAGGTTTGCCGCTGGCATTGAGCCCTTACTGTGGATGGTGCAAACAAAACGGAGGTAAAAACAGCATCTTTAGTACAAAGTAATGCTGGGCCCTTTGCAAGTTGTGAACTCTCTGTGAATCATGCAAAAATTAGAGCAGGGGAGAGCACACAAGAGTAACTTGTGGGCTACTATTGTGACAGTTTATGGCACATAAATAAATATGTCTTGGAGTATGCAGGGAAAAAACATTCCAAAGTCTTAATAAATAATGTTGTTTCTTCAAAGGAGAAAACATGCAACATAGATGGACTTTGTTATGGTGAAGGGGACACAAATCCCACCAGCCCCTGCTTACTCTGCAGACCTGAAATATCAAAGTTAACTTGGTCAATTGCTGAAAGTAAGTTATAATTATTTATGAAGCTCACTGGTTCAAATACCTAAACCTAACAAATGATTCGTTTTTCAAAAGGTACACAACATGCACATTTTCCATCTGTAATGTAAATATAATGACTGGAAGACACATCTCCGGGGAGTTGAGGACATATAGTTGGAAGAAGGAATTGAAAAATCTGCCAGTTTTAGTTCTCATAGTTTCTAATTTTCCCAATCTTAAATTCAATTCTCCATATTTCTGCAGCAATTTATGGATTTTTTAAATAAAGTCTTTGTGAAAATTCTACAGAATTTTAGTGCAATTTTCTCCTAATAAACAGATTTTTGTAGGCAGTTTTGACTAACGTACTCATTTTTGCAAGCAATTTCTCATCATATAATGTATTTTTGTATGTTATTTTCACTCATATATTCATTTTAATGCACACTTTCCCTTAACATTGGTTGGCAAAAATGCATTGCAAAATTTGAATAAGTGCAAATTTTGAAGAATGGCTGTGCTTTAGTTCTCATACTGTTTCGGAAAGAGCAAATATGATAGATTCCGCTTGAAATGTGAACTGAATCTAATTTCTCACCCATCCCTGGTTGGGAGTGACTCAAGCGTTGCTCCGGGGACTACATCCCTACAGCGATAGGAAACCTTTGACCCTGCAGATGTTGTTGGACTACAACTCCCATCATCCTTTACTGTTGGCCATGCTGAATGGGCTAATGGGAGTTGGAGTCCAACAACATCTGAAGGAGCACGGGTTCCCCATCCCTGCCTGAGAGTTTGGAGCAGCACATATCCCCTTTACACTTCTTTATGAAAAAGGAGGAAAAATTTTGGATGAAATTACCATCTAGCAGTTGCTTACCTTGCATCAGTACATTTTGTTCCTAACTGCCAGCGCAAGGATGATGTGAGAGTTCATCATGGGTTTGTTATTTCCTGACAGGTTTGTGCCATTTTGCTCTGTAGTGGATGCACCTGGAACAAAAATGTTTATTGAGTGCCTAGAGCACTTTATGTACTTGACAGGGTTGTGTATATACATGGTACCATGTAAAAATGTAGTATTTATGGTCTCCATGGTGGAGGGCTTTTTCAATTGTGGCCCCCACCCTGTGGAACTCCCTCCCAAATTATCTCCGCCGTGCCCCTTCTGTGATGAGTTTCCGCTGGGCCTTGAAGACCTGGCTCTTCAGGCAGGCTTTTGGGGTGGGCTAGATTTTATCTTCATTGTTTTTAGATTTTCAATGTCTAGGTATTATATGCCTATGTTGTACGTCGCCCAGAGTGGCTGGACAGCCAGCCAGGTGGGCGACTAATAAATTCTATAAATAAATAAATAAATTTATTTACCCCCGAGCAGGAGAGTAAGGCATGATGGGCCAGTTTATATCTTCTCAACTCAAGTGAGCATTTAGGAATACAGGCAACGGTGGCTGGTCCGTTTGAGCAAGTGAGGCACTGCCCTACCAACCTCAGTCAGTCCCAGCCGGCCTTCTTACTTTAATCCAGTTCAAGGGGTAGCCCTGGCTGTCAGCTTTATCCTCCTTAGTCTCAGTGCTGCCATTGTAGAACTCAGCAGGGAGTTTTCATTGGCTCCGACTTCACCTAGTGTTTGGCTCTTTCCTTTCCACCCCACCAGTCTCAATGGGCACCAGCCACCACTGAATACAGGAATGGTCCATTTCTATATATAAAAATATAGGAAACTGCCTTATTTCAAGTCAGGTCCACCTAGCTCAGTATTGTCTACATTGACTGGCTGCAACTCTCCAGGATTGCAGGGAGGGGATATTCCCAGCCCTACCTGAAGATGCCAAGGATTGAACCTGGGACCTTCTGCATGCAAAGCAGATGCTCTACCACTGAGCTCCGACTCTTTCATATTTGTAGATACTAGTAGGAGAGACGAAAAACTGCCTGAACACCTAGCAGATCACACTGCATGGACAGTCCCATTGAATTCAGTAGGACTTACATCTGCATAGACAAGGTTATGATGGCAGCCTTAGCTATATAAATGTAGACCCCACTGAAATCTGTGGGGCACGTTAGTCATAAGTCTCACTGAAATCAGTAGGACTTAAATTCAGTTAACTTAGTCTGAATCCAACTCAGTCCCTCAAGACTCTGAAACATTCATCTGGTCATGACATGTACATCTTTAAGACCCGTTTGCACCCACTGACACCAGTGATTACACAAACGTTACTGAGTTTGATTCCTTTGCTAGAAAAATGTCTGCCGTTATGATGCATGAGGACCAATTGGGAGCAGGGGACCACTTAGTGCAGGAACTCACACCCCCAGTGAAATCCCTATGAGCAGATCCTGGGCTGCTTAAGGCCATTGTCATGGACTGGTTTTGCCTCTCACCCTAGCAGTATCCTTTAGTGCAGTCTTCCTCAACCTGGTACCCTCCAAGTGTGGCTGGACTCCAACTTCCATCAGCTTCAGCCAACATGACCAATGGTCAGGGATGATGGAAATTAATTAATTAATCAATTAATGTTAATACGTTTATATCCCAATAATAATGGGGTATCAACAGCAACACATATCCCACCTTTCCTCCAGGGTGTGATATAAACATGTTTCTTTCCCTCTCCATTTTATCATCACAACAACCCTGTGAGATAGATATGGCTGAGATACAGTGACTGGCCCATGGTCACCCAGTGAGCTTCATGATCAAGAAGGGATGTGAACCCTGGTCTTCCATGTCCCAGTCCAACAACATCTGGAGGGCACCACTGGGGAAAGCTGCCTTAGTGCACTGCTTAAGGAAAAGCAACTATATGGGATCAAGTAAAGCATTGGACTCGGGCACATTTGGAGTGAGCCTCTAACAGTGGCTACCTAGATGGGTGGGGAACAGATTGATACGTTTCTAGCAGCCATTTTTCATAATTTCTCACACGATGGCTCATTCATTTCTTTTACTCCAGACAATCAGCCTCCTGTACTTCAGAATGTGCAAAAAAGGCTGCAGACCTTTTTCGGAGAGGATTTTGTGTATCAGTTCACAGCAACAGATGCAGAAGGCTCTGCCGTTGCTTTCTTGTTGAATTCTGGCCCTCCGGGTGCCAGTCTTTCTTCCACTGGACTCCTGATATGGAAGGCAATGTCAAAAAAGACTCAGCAGTTTACCTTTTCTGTGACAGATGACTGCAGTGCCATAACCAAAGTTGTAATAGAGGTAATAACTTTTGTGGTCAAATACCCAACACTAATTGCTCTTATACAGCAATGATAAAAACTCCACTATAAATGGAATTTCTCATTCATTAGTAATTATAGCCTGCTGTTTATTGGGTATGTTTTTGTAGGTCAACATGAAGCCATGTGACTGCTTAAATGGTGGCTCCTGTGTGACAAATACCAATTTCCCTCCTGGAAGTGGGAAATATCTGTGCATTTGCTTGCCAGGATTTGAAGGTGACCTTTGTCAAGTGAACATTGATGACTGCACATCCAACCCTTGTGGCCTTGGCAGATGTTTTGATGGAATAAATAGCTTCCGCTGTGAATGTACACCTGGGCTTCAGGGTGAATTGTCACTTATTCTGAATTTACATAGCAATAATTCAATTACATGCATGATTTCAGGGTTCAGTTTACTGTGAGATTTATTTAAGCAGAACAAATATTTTCTAAGCATCACTGATGTTCATGTATGCCTCTCAAAACCGCTGAGCAAGAAGACAAAGTTTGGCTTTTAAAGGCTTGTGCAGTTTGTAGATTACAGTGGAAGCCAAGATAAGAAATAAAAACACAGTGCAATCCTATACATTTATTTATCTACCTGTCAGAATTTATATACTGCTTGATTGTAAAAAAAAATCTGAGTGGTTTACAAAAACCATGAAAATTACTGATAAAACAGTTAAAAACAAGTAATTAAAGCATTTTAAAACAGCAACAGACTAAAAAGATTAAAACACATCAACATTTGTGTGTCTAGACTTGCCTAAACAAAAAAGTTTCAAGCAGGCACTGAAAAAAATACAGCAAAAGTGCCTGCCTGATGTCAATAGACAGGAAATTCCAAAGAGTAGGTGCTGCCACACTAAAAGAATGATTTCTTACAAGTGCAAAATGAGTGTTATGTGGCATCTGCAACAGTGCCAGATTAAAATGCTCAAGTGGGCACATGTGAGGTAAGGTGGTCCCACAAGTAAACTGGTCCTTAGCTGTTAATGGCTTTATATACTAATAGTAACACCTTGAACTTGGCCCAGTAACAAATTGGCAACCAGTACAGCTCCCTGAGCAGAAATGTTATGCTAACGGTCTCACTCCTGTCGGCAATCTGGCTGCGGCATTCTGCACTAACTGCAGTTTCCAAGTCAAGTGCAAGGGAAGCTCCACATAGGGTGCATTGAAGTAATCCAGTCTTGAAGTCACCATTGCCTGAACTACTGTGGCCAAGCTCTCCTGGTCTGGGAATGGTCTTACCAGGTGCAGATGGTAAAAAGCACTTCTAGCCACTGAGACTACCTGGGCCTCCAGTGGCAGAGATGGATCCAGAAGCACCCCCAGACTGCACACAGAGGGTGTTCAACCCCATCCAGGGCAGGCAATTGACTAATCTCTCTGACACAGGAGCCACTCACCCACCATGAGTCTTGACAGGATTCAAGCTGAGCTTATTTTTCTTCATCCCAGCACTGCATCCAGCCAGGACCCACACAGCCCCTTCTGATTTGGATGTTCTGGAGAAATTCAGCATACTGATGACACCTTGCCCCCAAACTCCTAATGACCACTCCCAGTGGCTTCATTTAGATATTAAATAGCGTTGGGGATAAGACGGTACCCTGAGGCACCCCACAGCATACTTGACAGGGGGGGCGAAAGACATCACCCAATGCTACTTTCTGGACTCGGTCCTGCCATAACACAGTGTCCCCAATTCCCATTCCATGGAGCCAGTCCAGGAGGATACCGTGGTCAGTTCCATCAAAAGCCACCAAGATGCATGCTCTACTTACCATCAGAAGTAAGTGCAGCTGAATTTAATGAGGCTTACTGCCAGGAAATTGGCTATGGACTGCAGCCTTAAATGTTGAGGAATAGGCTAGGGTAGAAAGTATTGCTCTAGCCCAAAAACCATATCAAAAGCAAAGAAAATTTTAAAAATTTACACTCCATATAAAATATGTTCAAAGCACCCCATAAAAGTATACAAGGAACACTTTTGAATTGGATATTTACTAAACCAGCTAAACATTAAAAAAATAGGGGGATGCATCTCAGAATGAATTTATATCCTCAAAACTCAGACTCTCCACCACAGCTGCCTGAAATGGATTCCAAATATCTTTTCTTGAGTCCTCTTTTGCAAAAGAGGCTACCTTCCCTTAAATGCATATAGAACAATTTATCATAAGAAACTCAGTGTTTCCAGAGAATCCAGGGTTGCCATCTGCCGAAGGTTAGGCAATGAACCCACATTGTTTTCTGTGTTGGAGTATTTGTGGCATTTTCTTTTCATGAGCTGCCTGTGCGGAAGAAGAAGCCAACCCATGCAAAAGCTCTTTGGTACATGCCTGAATGTCTTTTTTCTGTTTAGGTAGACATTGCCAAGAAGACCCTGATAAATGCAAATCCAGGCCATGCTTCCCAGGAGTAGCTTGCTTCAATACTATTGATTCTTATTATTGCGGCCCATGTCCCAGTGGCCTGTACGGAGATGGGAAAAGATGCTATGGTAAGAGTGCAATCCTTGTAAGAGTGCAATCATCTTTCATTTATTCCAAAGCACTAATGTTTTGTTTGTTTCACTAAGCCATGTCCAAATCATTGGATGTGCCTAATATAGCCCTTCAGATGCCAGCTGTGTGCAGGCAGCAACTTGTCTACTAAGACTGTCCACATAATAGACCTTCATTGGAATGTCATGCTTGATAGCTGAATCCACCGTATGGAATAGAAGATGTGGCTTGGAATGAGAAAAACTTGGGTAGGCAGAAAGAGCAGGATGGCTTAAGCAAACTATCCCAACCTGGTGCCTTCTAGATATTTTGGACTACCATCGTCCCTGATCATTGGCCATGGTGGCTGGGGTTGATGAGAGTTGGAGTCTAGCAACATTTAGAAAGGACCAGGTAGGGGAAGACTGGCTTAGTCTTTGGCACCACTTTTCATGCTAGCACCCAGGCATCTTACTGCAGCACCTGTCTTGTGCATCATGGCACCTATATGCATACATAAAAGAAAGCCAATGGTAATGTTCCCAAAGCTGCATGAGTGGACTTTTGGAAGTTGCAGACTAACAGAGCGATCCTAACTACAGGAAGATAGCAGAATTTACGCCAGCTTAAGTTAAGCCAGCGTAACTAATGCCAAATCCAAACACCATTCAGGAGCGAGACTACTACTGTCTGAGATGGCCCAAGCTGAGCAGAGGGAAAACAAGCCTTCAAAATAAAGTTTGACTTGCACCACCATTTTTGTCAGTGTAAGTTTTGCCAGATTGGCAGGTCACGTAACTGAACTGAAAGAGGTATGGATTAGATTTAGATCTCCCCTTGTGCCCCCGAACCCCCCTTTCTTGGGACTTACACCAGCCTCAACTGAGCCATGGTTGGGGACTTATTATTTATTTATTTATTATTTGAGTTATATCCCACCCTTCCTCCCAGCGGGAGCCCAGGGCGGCAAACAAAAGCACTAAAAACACTTTAAAACATCATAAAAACAGACTTTAAAATACATTATAACAAAACATCTTTAAAAACATTTTTAAAAAGCTCTGAAGACATCTAAAAAAAAAAGAAAAGGTTAAAAACGTACTGTTTTTTTAAAAAAGGTTTATTAATAAGCAATTCCAACATAGATGCAGACTGAGATAAGGTCTCAACTTAAAAAGCTTCTTGAAAGAGGAAGGTCTTCAATAGGTGCCCAAAAGATAACAAGAGATGGTGCCTGTCTAATATTTAATCGGAGGAAATTCCACAGGGTAGGTGCCACCACACTAAAGGTCCGTTTCCTACATTGTGCAGAACGGACCTCCTGATAAGATGGTATCTGCAGGAGGCCCTCACCTGCAGAGCGCAGTGATCGACTGGGTATATAAAGGATAACATGGTCTTTCAGGTATCCTGGTCCCAAGCTTTATAGGGCTTTGTACACCAAAACAAGAACCTTGAACTTGGCCCGGTAGCAAATGGGCAGCCAGTGCAGTTCTTTCAGCAGCGAGGTGACATGTTGGCGATACCCTGCTCCAGTGAGCAGTCTTGCTACCACATTTTGCACCAGCTGCAACTTGCGGACCATCCTCAAGGGCAGCCCCACATAGAGCGCATTACAGCAGTCCAGCCTGGACGTTACCAGTGCATGAACAAAAGTGGTCTGGCTAGGCCAGTCCAGAAATGGCCACAGCTGTCTTACCAGCTGAAGCTGGCAAAAAGCACTCGTAGCCACTGAGGTCACCTGGGCCTCTAGCAGCAAAGATGGATCCAGGAGCACCCCCAGACTACAGACCTGCTCTTTCAGAGGGAGTACAACCCCATCCAAAGCATGCAACTGACCAATTATCTGAAATTGGGAACCACCAACCCACAGCGCCTCCGTCTTGCTAGGATTCAGATTCAGTTTATTGGCCCTCATCCAGCCCACCACTGAGTCCAGGCAGCGGTCCAGGGCTTGCACGGCCTCTCCCAATTCAGATGAAATAGAGCTGGGTATTGTCAGTGTACTGCTGACTAACCCCAAATTTCCTGGTGATCGCACTCTAGGGCTTCATATAGATGTTAAACAGCATGGGGGACAAGATGGTACCCTGCGGCACCCCACAGCACAACTGCCAGGGGGCCAAAAAACAATCACCCAATGCTATTCTCTGAAAATGACCTTGGAGATAGGATCGGAATCGCTCTAAAACAGTGCCTCCAATACCCATCTCACCAAGTTGGCCTAGAAGGATACCATGGTCAACAGTATCAAAAACCGCTGAGAGAACAAGTAAGAGAAACAGGGTCACACTTCCCCTGTCCTTCTCCTAATGAAAGGTCATCCATCAAGACGACCGAAGCCGATTCAGTCCCATAACCAGGCCTGAACCCAGACTGGAACAGGTCAAGATAATCTGTTTCACCCAAGAGTACTTGCAATTGCTGCGGCACAACCCTCTCAATCACCTTCCCTCAGAAGGGGGTGTTTGCGACCGGTCAGTAATTGTCACAGACCAATAGGTCCAGGGTGGGCTTTTTCAGAAGTGGTCTGATCACCGCCTCTTTCAAGGTGGCTGGAACCACTCCCTCCTGCAATGATGTGTTGACCACACCCTGGATCCACTCGGTCAAACCCCCTCGGCAAGCTTTAATAAGCCAAGAGGGCAAGGGTTGAGAGGTCATGTTGCTGGCTGCATCATCGCAGGCACCTTGTCTACATCATCAGGCCGCATCAACTAAAACCAAGAAGTTGCAGCAGACGTTGCACTGGACACCTTATTGGGGACTAAAGTAGATGTGGATGGGGCATCAAGACTGCTATGGAGGTGAGCAACTTTACCCTGAAAGTGCCTTGCAAACAATTCACAGTGGGCCTCTGAAGGGTCTAAAACTCCATTTCCTGGAGTTGATGTCAACAGACCCCTGACAATACGGAAGAGCTCCATTGGACAGCTACTTGAGGATGTAATGGAGGCAGAGAAGTGGGCTGCCTTCGCTGCCCTCACCACCACACAGTAGGCACAGTTACAATGTTTTACTCGTGCCTGATCAGCCTCACAGCACGTCTTTTGCCACTTACGCTCTAGCCGTCATCTAGCCTGTTTCATTGCCCTTAGCTCACTGGTATACCAAGGTGCATACTGGGCTCCACAATTCTGGAGAGGGCATTCGGGGGCAACCATATCAAGAGCCCGACATGCCTCTCTGTGGAACAGCGTGACAAGGGCTTCAACAGGGTCACCTGCTCTATCTACTGGGAACTCCCCCAGAGCATTCAGGAACCCAGTGGATTCCATTAGTCTCCAGGGGCTGACCATCTTAATCTGTCCACCACCCTTGCAGGGAAGGACTGGAGCCATAAGTCTAAACTTCACCAGGAATGGTCTGACTATGACAATAGGGTAACATCCACCAGCTTCCATCTTCAGACCACCCCTTCCTCCATCTGAAGCAAAAACCAAGTTGAGGGTATGCCCTGCCCTATGCATTGGGCTGGTGACAACTTGAGACAGCTGCATGGTTGTCATGGAGGTCATGAAGTCCCAAGCCGGAACACTAGAGGCAGCCTCAGCATGGAATTGAAATCACCCAGCACTCTCGTTCTGGGCTCCTCCAATACCACAGCGGAGATGGCCTATGCTAGCTCAGTCAGAGAAGCTGCTGGGCAGCAGGGTGGACGGTACACCAACAGCAACCCTAGTTTCCTGTCTTCTTGGCCCGACACCAGATGCAGGCCCTCACAGCCAGCTCCAAGACAGAGTGGTTTCCTGGTGACAGAGATGGAAGTTCTGTAAACCACAGCAACTCCTTCCCCCATCCCTGCACCCTGGTGTTGCACCAATTATCCAGGTAATGCTTACCAAATTGGCACCTTCATCCAAGATCAGATTATGGATGAATGTGGTTTTATTGTGTACCGATAAGGTATTAAACAACAACACACACAGCCCAGTGGGCACAGCAGATGAGCAATGAGGAACCCATCCATGAGAGAAGTGGGAGGGAGAAACAAGGCATAGATAGCCTTGCCCTCGTCTTCAATGGTAATTCATCCCCCCCCATGGCTATACTTATGCTGGCATAGCCCTGGCTGAGCCAGAGATCTGCTAACTTGCTCATCCATGCAGATCTTGGGTTTGGATTGTCCCCTTAGATATTAAAATACATGTAAAACAAAGATATTTCAGTATGATTACCTAACATCTTAGTGAGTAATGGTTAGTTTTGTGGCACATTTCATGAAACAACAAAAAATATACTCCTCAAATCACTAGCAGATGGGAGATTGTTGTTGTTGTGTGCCTTCAAGTCGACTATGACTTATGGTGACGCTATGAATCAGCGACCTCCAAGGGCATCTGTCATGAACCACCCTGTTCAGATCTTGTAAGTTCAGGTCTGTGGCTTCCTTTATGGAATCTATCCATCTCTTGTTTGGCCTTCCTCTTTTTCTACTCCCTGCAGTTTTCCCCAGCATTATTATATCTTCTAATGAATCATGGCTTCTCATTATGTGTCCATACTTTGGCTTCTCATTATGTGTCCAAAGTATGATAACCTCAGTTTCATCATTTTAGCTTCTAGTGATAGTTCTGGTTTAATTTGTTCTAACACCCAATTATTTGTATTTTTCGCAGTCCATGGTATCCACAAAGCAGTCCATGGTATCTCCAACACCACATTTCAAATGAGTTGATTTTTCTCTTATCAGCTTTTTTCACTGTCCAACTTTCACATCCATACATAGAGATTGGGAATACCATGGTCTGAATGATCCTGACTTTAGTGTTCAGTGATACATCTTTGCATTTGAGGACCTTTTGTAGCCTCTCGATTCCCTGGATAGGTATCATTTTGGTGCCCAAAGAGCTACCAAAGTGGAGAAGGGAAGACTCTGAGCAAATCCAAAGGGAAGCTGTTGAGGGAATGTGAAGACTGAAAAAGAGGGAATAGGGTGAGGCAGTTCTGGGAGAGAATCTGAGAAGCCATCCTGTGAGGGCATCCTACAGTTCTTATAATAGACCTCCAGAGAAATTTCCACCTTTACCAGGTCAAGACGTATCTGTATGATCCAGTAGGGCCTACATTTACATCTTGGAAATTGCCATGTGGAAGAATGGGTTTCCAGACATCCCATAGCCCAGTAGCAGCTTCACATTCTCTTCTAGGTTGCTTCCATATTTGGGCCCTTCAGTGCTGTTGAGGAATTACTGTACTGCAGGGTGGGAGAATCTCAGGCCCAAAAGCCAATTGCAGCCCTCTAGACCTCTCTTCCCGGCCCTCAGAACTTTTCCCAGGCCATACCCCTCACTGGCCCTGCTGTGCACCCCGACTGTTCTTGCTTGCTTGAATGGGGCCTTGAACTCTTGCTTGTCCAGAGCATAGAGAGGGATGTGTGAGTATGAAATTCTACAGCTGGCCATTCAATAAGTTCGTCTTTTGTTTAGTAGCCGTTCGATTGGGAGTTCTTTTATGTATGTTGTAGCTGAAATAAAGCCAAAAAGCAAGGGTGTCTCCCATCCTTTGACCCCAGAAGATGCATATAGCAAACAAGACCACCATGAAAGGACTGGAGTGAAAGTGGGCAAAAATCTTAGTGTAGATCAAGGACACAGAATTGTTGGTGCTCATAGTGACAAAAGTGTCTCTGGCAAGTAAAGATCTCAGATGTATGTTATTCATATACTTTTCGTTTTAAAGACAAGAATGTAGGAGAGGGAATTGACATTGTTATTGGCATTCCTTCTGGTTTCTGAATAGCAGAATTAATAGCAATGTGTTCGTGGGGATATTCTATTTCTGAAACTACTTTATCCCAAATCAGACCATTGGTTCATTTAGTTCAGTATTGTCTTAACCATGGGTGGGGAAACCTTTGGTCCTTACAGCTGAATCTGGACCTCCAGGCCTCTCTAGCCAGTTGTCAGGACTCTAACCAGACCATGCCCCCTTTTCCTAGGTCACAACCCCTCTCCAGTGCTGCTCCATACCCCTCTTAAGTGCTTTTGCGTGGCTGAAATGTGTCCTTCAACACATTTCCTCCTTTGATGGGAGATGGAGAAACGGGACAGCAAGTGCAGAAACCTTTGTCCTTTGCATGGCTAGGATGTAACTAGATAAGAGTCACATCCATCACTGTGTACAACAGAGGTAGTCTTAGTGTCCTCCGGATGTTGCTGGACTACAGCCTTAACCATTGAAAGTGATGGCTGTGGCTGAGGCAAGTTATAGTTCAACATCTAGAGGGCATCGTATTGGCTACCTCTGCTGTACACTTTTGCCTCTGGCTCCGCCCACCACTGGTTGCCTATGTAGGAATGCAGCTGTCGAGCTAAAAAATCTCTGCACCCCTGCTCTCCACTGGCAGCAACTTTCCAGAGTTTCAGAAAAGGGACATTCCTAGTCCTACCTGGAGATGTGCGGGATTAGACCTGGCTCCTTCTGCATGTTTCAGTGCATGCCCCCCGGTCAAAAACTCCCTTCACATTTTTTATTTAAAAAATGAGCATGCCAGGGAGAAGGCCAGATTAGAACTTTTCTCGATAATGTGACAGGTTTCCACATGCAGCATGTAAATGAACCTAAGTTAGGCATGTTTTTTAACTTCAGTGGGTCTACTCTGAGTAGGATTAGCATTGAACACCAGCCATAGTTCCTCACCTGTATTTTGAGGTGTGCAGTTCCATGAAGACCACTTACTTTTAATTTTTTTAAGGTGTTTACATTGTTGTAACCCACCCTGGGACCTCTGGGTGAAGAGCAAGCAATAAATTCTAACAATAATACTTTCTTTATTTTCTGACACAGACATGCATTTTCTGCACAGTTTGCTGCCAGTGTTCTATATACACATGTAGAATTCATTCTCTGTGTGTGGCTCTTTGTAAAAACCAGAACAGCACCACCCATGCCCAAGAGGGAGGTATCAGCAGGTCCAAGTTTGCAGAATAACAAAGAATATTTGGCAGAAGTGGTTCATGGGGGAGGGGGGGAGAACAGAGTTGCTAGGCTAGCTTCCCAGCAGGTGGGTTGCTGTTGTTTGCTGGCAGAATCAATCTGCCAGTGTGTTTGCACCGCACCAACCTTCCCAATGCCTCACCCTCTCCCTCCCGGTAAGCAAATGAAACGCACCTGCCAGAAACCTAGCATAGTGGCTTCACTTCACCTGGCAAGCTGCTTCTGATGTTTTTTGGGGGGGAAACTCTTAAGAAGGAAAAGCAAACAAACCAAAAAACAGCCCAATGAGGACTAAGCGTGCTCAATGGCTGCAAAATGTAAATGGACTGTTGGGGAGGAAAAAGTGGGGGAGGGGGGGAAATGGAATGGAATTTGCTTAAAACAGGTATGGCAAGCTGGCTGCGTTCCTAAACAGGGGCACTCCACACTGAATTGCTTGGTTCCAGGCCCCATTTGTCCTCTGAGCCTCATCCTCGTTACTCTTGTTTGAAATGAGCTCCTCTCCACACCCTTTTCTGTTTTTCTGTCCATCTTGCTTAGGCTATAATTGCTAAAGAATTTATTATCTGAAGCGAGAGGGAGAGGAAAATGGGAAAGGATATGGAAAGAGCTTGTGCTGTGGTTCTCTTTTTGTGCAGACTATTGATGATAGATAAATGCTAAAGTGTGTTAACAGCAGGTTTTGTTTTATTCTCCCTGCCAACACTCAGTTATGTTTTGTGCTCCCTGCCAACTGAGAGCTGCTGTTTGGGTTTTCAGTGTATTTCTAGTATCTTTTTGATACTAAGTATACCACTGCAAGTATGAATGGGAAAATCCAGATAAACGTAGAAGGCGACTATTTTTACTGATTTAAAAGTGCTTCCTTTAAAATGTAGATCTCATCATAATGCTCTTCTTTCTCTCTTCTGTTTGCTTGGCAGATTTCCTGCAACTGTCAACTGCGGAAGTTCCAAATACCACAAACTTTCCTCGTAATCCTACAAATGTTCCCAGAAATTTCATTCCCACAGAAATAGCCAGCAGCACTTTGTCCGTTTCGGTGGCCAAAACAACCATGACTTCACATTTATTCATTTCACAGAGAACAGCTTTTAGAAAGCTTGTTAGTAGCGGATACCCAGATTATGCACTAGGTGTGAATACTGTAAACATACATTCTGGCAACACAAAGAAAGAGTCAGCAGTAAATTCTGCATCTGACATGTCACTTAGGAATACGGTAATTGCTCCTGAGAAGACAGCAGCAACACAAGACCAGACCTATTCTCCCCTAGAAACCAGTGTAACACTGAGCAGCAGAGCTAACATGATCAATGAGACATTACTAACAAAGAAAGAACTGGGAGGAGGAAATGGTGACAAATTCCAAAATCCATTCAGCCAGCGTAAGGCCAATGCTTTGCAGACCACCTTTGAGAGGTTTGCTATGACACCCAAAGGGCCTGTCACAGATCAAAAATCAGGTACTGCACCAACTGTCCCCCGCTTACTAACCTGTGCAGATTTACCCTGTTTCCGTGGGGTTCCTTGTGAGCCAAGTGAAAATGGAAGCTTCAGATGTGGTCGTTGTCCTTTTGGTTATTATGGAGATGGTGTCATTTGTAGAGGTATGGGAATTTACAATAGCATATGTTTAGCTATGTTATGTTGCATAAGTAATGTATCAGATTTCATGCCCAACGTTTACAGTGGCAGTGTAGGCCTGGTTCACACATATCACTAAACCATGGTTTATTGAACCATGGCTTAGCATCATGTGTAGACCCAGCCCAGCAGCTTAACTATCTATTGCTAACAAACCATGATGTGAAGTCATGATTTGCTGCTGGGTCAGGAACCTTGGATTGTTTTGACTATGGCTTGGCATTACATGTGAACCCATTACCTTTCCTTAATCCTGGTTTGAACTCCCCACCCCATGCGTTCACCATACTACAAAGGTGCAAGGCAAGAGCAGCTGAAAACAAACTAAACTTTGGAGAAACAAGTCATAACTGGTTTGATCATCTGTTAACTGTGGTTAACTCTAGTTCACTACATAAACCATGGCTTAAGCAAGCTATGTGCGAACCAGGCCATTGGACAGCTTGCAGTTCCCATATTGCATTGATTGTTGCATTGGTGCAGTAACATAGGGTAGTTGCTGCTGTATGCAAAAACTTGCATGACTGAGTTGTGAATAAAGAGCAGTCATAGTGGGGAAGGAGAAGGAGCAGCAGCATTAAATCCAACCCTGTCCACAAGATCATAGAAATTATACAAATAGCCCCACAAACAGGCAGGCTACTCACTGGTCATTGACTTGCCTGCCAATTGCGTGTTGTAGTCATTCTTATGTTATATACTGTGTTGCTCACACATGGCAAAGTTGCTAGAAATATAGCAGTTTCAATTTTGCATTGTTTCTGGGCCTAGACAGTGACAGAACATCTTAAACTTTATAATTGCACAAACTATGTAAAAACATAGTGTTTTCGAGGTCAGTGCTTTTAGCTGATTCATGAAAGTGACCACCTTAGAACAGACTAGCTACTGGTCTTATGTTCCCCCCCTCTCTCTTTCATAGCAATATGCAGGCACACGTGCGGTCAAAACATGGAATGTGTGGCACCCAATACATGCAGATGTAAGCCTGGTTACTCTGGCCTTAGTTGTCAGGCTGGTGAGTAATGTATGTTGTGTGTATCTTCTGCATTTAATAATCATACATCATACATCTAAGAATTTAATGTTGTTCTTATACAGCTGTATGTCGGCCAGAGTGCAAAAACCATGGGAAATGCACCAAGCCTAATGTATGTGAATGCCTCCCGGGATTCAGTGGTTCCATCTGTGATGAAGGTAATTGGACTATCTCTTTAATATAAAAGGATAACCCAAAATGTGTACTGATTGATGGTGTGAATATTGATCCTCAGAAGGTAGCAGTGTCAATTATTTCACACTTTCCAGAAAACACCTGAAACAATATGAAAAATCATGTTTCATTTTTGTCACAAGGTTCCCATAAGATTGGGAGCTCATAGTACACCACTCTTGGTCCTAAAGACATTCAGAAGAACTGCAGCTGTATAGAGAATAGCATAATAGCATCCTGTGTGAAGCAGGCTACTGTCTTGCAATCACATTCTAATCATTTGCCACCATGCATCTGGTGCAAAGATTTTCTCTTGGGGTGGCTGAAATGCATGCATAAGTCATCTGCACACACTCCTGTTAGTGTTTTATCCCATCTTCACTACCTCCATGCTGTATCTTTTGTGTGTTAAATATACAGGTCAAAGGCAGTATGGATGGATGAATCTGTCAATTGCGGTTTATCTTTTTCATTTTTCCAGTCTTAAGTTCAGTTCTCAATATTTCTGCAGCAATTTGCAGATTTTAAAAAAAATCATGAAAATTCATCAGCATTTTGGTGCAAATTCCTCTTGCTATACATATTTTTGTATTCAGTTTTGACTAATATGTGCATTTTAATCGATTTCCCTAATATCATGCATTTACTCTGTCGCTTTTACTAATGCATGCATTTTAAGGCATACTTTACTCAAATGTGTACATTTCTTTACACATTTGCTGAAGAACTTCATTGCAAAATTGGGAGAAGTGCAAATTAGGAAGGATGGATGTGTTTTGGTTCATGCATTGTTTAAAAAAGTACAAGTCAGGTAGTTTCTCATTAAAATGCAAACAAAATTGAATTTCTTCTCCATCACTAGTTAAAAGACACCTCCCAACTCACCATCTTATCAATATCCATCCATGTATTTTTGTACATATACATGTTCTTAGAGACTCTGTGTTTTTCAACATTTTGCTAATGGCAGACATTTTGACATATTATCTACGTATACAGTGTTCAGTGAAAAATATCCCTTATCCCCAAATGCGTGTTTCATTTGGAATAGGCCAAATAAAGACCCACCTCTTCCGGTAGGCTTTTGATGTGGAGGATGATTAATACAGTAGGCCAGTAGTTATAATGGTGAGAAGGAACAGATGGAGTAAGTTATGGAAGGTTTTATAAAATATGGTCTTAATGTTATTTTGATTTGTTTTACTGTGTTATGATGTGTATGTACTGTCCTTGGATTATGTAACTCACCCTGGGATTACTTGTCTGTGAAAAAGGTAAAGGTGTCCCCGCACTCATAGTGCAAGTTGTTTCCAACTCTTAGGGTGACGTCTTGTGACATTTACAAGGCAGACCGTATATATGGGGTGGGATTGCCAGTTCCTTCCCCGGCCTTTCTTTACCCCCCAGCATATGCCGGGTACTCATTTTACCGACCACGGATGGATGGAAGGCTGAGTGGACCTCGACCCCTTTTACTGGAGATTCGACTTCCTCCTTCCGTTGGAATCGAACTCCAGCCATGAGCAGAGCTTCAGCTGCGTTACCGCCACTTACTACTCTGCACCACGGAGGGTCTGTGAAGGGCAGGACAAAATGAAATAAATAAAATAGCCCTTGGGGGCTTAAATTTTCCAGTGAGCTTATTTATTGTCATCAAGTTACTTAGACAACACAGGTTCAGTAAAAAAAAAACCCACAGAGATTGAGTGCAGCACTGACATTTGCCCATGTAGCCTCTTGATTTCATCAGTGTGATGCCCATTCATATCCAAATTTAAGTTTGATCCATGCTAAAAATAGGTTCTCTTTCTGTTTGATGTTCCAAGAAGTAGTTTCAGTTGTTTCTCTAATGCAATTATGGCTATTTCAAATGTTTTGCATAGAATAGGTTGTAGAAACCCTTTCTTCTTTACACCTTTTGTTTAAAAGTTTCTGATTTCAATTGACTTCCTGGAGCTGTTATCTTGACCAGCCTCCTTTTGCACCTGCAGCACATTGCAACCCTCCTTGCCAACATGGAGGAACATGCCTGGCTAGAAACCTTTGCACTTGTCCATACGGGTTTGTGGGTCCACACTGTGAAACAAGTAAGTCATTAAAAATGTGAGATTTTGATGAACAAAGGATCTTTGCATAGCAAACAGCATACACATAAGAGGTACTCTGTGTTTCTGATTTTCTGTTCCCCCAACAACTTCTTGATGAATTTACTACAAGTAAATTATTATTATTATTATTATTAATATTAATATTTATAGCAAAATTTTCTGTTCCATCTCAGTTTTTCCAAGGAAATTCAAGACAAGTATCAACAGCAGAATGATAAAAACCAGACAACAGCAAGCAAAATTGTAACTCACAACTCAACACAGAACCTATTCCAAAAAAGCCATCCAAAAACACAAAACTAAGCTAGCAATAAATTAATTAGAGCCATTTATTTATTTATGTTTCTTATACATCTTATAAATGCTGTTCAAATGCAACTGTTTGTATTCAGCAAAAGAGATGGGTCCCACAAAACAAAATACCATAATTGTCAGATGCTAGGGAAAAGAGGTGACTTTTCAGCATACAGCAGAAGCTGTAAAATGAAGATGCTTGATGGACCTCTGTGGAGAGAGTGTTCCACAATTTAGGGGCTGCCATAGAGAAAGCCATCTCCTGGGCTGCCTTTCACATACTTTTGAGGGTGGTGGAACTACCAAGAAAGCCTCCTCTGCAGATCTTAACACCTGAAAAGGCTGATAAGGTTGGAGATGTTTTCTCAGATATTTGTGGCCTATTAATTAAAGCCATATATTTGTCAACCAGATAAAGCTGTATAATGATGGGCTCTGATGCCTCTCAGTTGGCAAAGCATTCCATATGATGGGTGCCACAGCAGAGAAAGCCCTAATCAGATCAGCAAGAAGATAACTACCCCTACCAACATGTCTATGGACTCCTTCCTCGATTAGGCAAAATGAAAACTGGCTGGCTTTAGCAGTTGGACAATTTAATCTGTTCTGTTGGTCTTGGATGCTTCAAATATCCACAAGAACTTGCAGTTCCTAGCAAAAGGGTTGCTTAGGTTTATCTGTTTTAGATAATATAAGCATCATCGGTTCTCTTTGATTTCAGTGAATCTGCTCTAAGTATGACTGGATCCAACAAAAAATCTTGAGGTGTACTTCTCATTAAAAATCATGACATTAAGGCATTTTTAGACAAAAGCTGCAAAATTGTTTGGATGCATGATAGCTATAAAATATGACAACAACACTTTTTCATACTAGTTTCCAGTTATTTATTTTTTAAAAATTTTGCTCGATACAGTGGTTTGCAACAGGCATTGTGAAAATGGCGGCAGATGTCTTACCCCAGATGTCTGCCAGTGCAGAGTTGGCTGGAATGGACCTACGTGTAGCACAGGTAAAAATCATAACCCCAAAGGAGGTTTATTTGAAGTAGAACCATATGCACATGGCCACAAAGAGAAGCAAGAAGAGCTCAAAACATCTGATATCACAAATGGTTATGTTAACAGAGGTAGGCTTTGAAGTACTAGATTTCTGACATATATTGGTGCAGTCCATGATTGGCTACAGTGTGGATGGGAAGGGATTGGCTCCCACAGGAACTTCACTCAGGAAAACGTCCATAGGAGCTTTATGGAATGTAAAATAACAATCAAGTGATTGGCTTGGATCCTAAGAAGGCTAATTTAAGGAAGTTCACGGAAGGACAATTTCCCATCCCCTTCTTTCCACTCAGACACCTGTATATCCTCATAAGCCTCTCTGAAGGGTTGAGGACCCTCCTGAACAATGTGAGATAGGGGGCTGTTGGGTAAGTGGGGAAATTGCCCAAAATTGAGTTTGGATCCTAAGATAAGTTAACTTAAGGAAGTTTACAGATGGAAATTTCTTGCCTACTGTTCCCATCAGCAGCCTCCTGCACCTCATCCTACATTTTTGAGGGAGGGGTTCCAACCTTCTAGAGAGGTTTGAGGGGGATGCAGGTCACTGCTGTGGGGAGGAGGGGGCAAGAAACTCTCCAGTGAACTTCCTTGTTAATGTAATCCAAGCCATAGACTTCAGAAACAAATTATCTGACACCTTTATCATTGTGATGTAGCTTGACACTGCATCCCAAGAAGGCAGGGCATGCTATAGCTTTGAAAATCACATGCCCTCTTATGCATACAAGATCAGCTTTAATAATCTTTCACACAATTTCTTGTAACTCTCACACAATTTTTAAACACTGGGTAGAACTGCCACCTGCCTTCTTTTAAGTAATCTAAGCCCTCTCTCTCTCTCTCTGTCTCTCTCTCTCTCTCTCTGTGTGTGTGTGTGTGTGTGTGTGTGTGTTTTGTTCTCCTGGAGAAGGAGGATGTTTGGTTGTTAATTACAATCTCCATAGTGAAAAGGCATTTCTCAACGAGCATATATGTAAATAAACAGCCTTTGCAAATAAGCATAGGTTGTTTTTTCATCCTGTTGACCTGGGAGGAATAGCAACCTTTCCTCCAAAGTAAATTACCCTTCTATTATTTCTCCTGTTAGAGCATAGTTAAGTGACTTAACAGAGCATTTGCATGCAGTGAAATGAAAAAGCTTCATTGCACTTGTTTAAATGTGCTTCCACTTAACTTTAAAAAGGAAATATTTCTTCCTTTCTTGGCTTCTCTAGCGGTGTGTGACCCAGTGTGTCTCAATGGTGGATCCTGTATTAAACCAAACATTTGCCTTTGCCCAAATGGATTTTTCGGTGTCTATTGTCAGAATGGTAATTTTTTTTGTTATATTTATAAACAAGAAAGTGATAATTAAAGGTGTCCCCCCCTTCTATTTTTCAGGGAAACAATGATGGAATAGATCCAAACTGGTTCATATAGCAGGCACCAAGGCCGTTGCTGTGGGATGCCCCAGGGTGGGCGAGTCATAGGTCATTGTGGTCATGTGGTCCCCAGATCTGTCACACGCACACACACTTTTAGTTATGTTTTATTTATCACTTTGGTTATAGTGTGGTTGGTGTGATGCATCCTTCCCTGGCTCTCCCTGTCAGGTTACTACCTGCTCGTGGTTACTGCCTGTCTCTAGGCACCACCAGGGACTCCACCAGTCCGGACCGCTCTCTCTTATGGTTTCTCTCCCCGCTCTAGCACAGATCTCAACAGATCCCCCTGCTAGGCAACCACCAGTAACGTCCCAATACTAGTATTCCCAGAGACTCTGAATACTGGTATTGTTATTCTTCACCGCTGCCACCATTTGTTACAGTTCCCCTTCAGCCTTGGTCATTACCTTACCCTCCCTTCTGGTCTGTGAAACCCCAGCCAAGGATCAGGCCTTTGGTAAACCAAATTAAGTATTTATTACAGATAACAAAGCTAACAAGATTAACAAGATTTCTTCTTAAGGCACATAAGCATATGGTTTTACTCAATACTAATCCGAACTCCACCTCCCTCCTGGCAAACAACTCTCTAAACCCCACCAACCAACCCACTCAGTTCTCTTCTCCCCCCCGATTCCACTCTCACTCTTCCTTTTATACATTCAGCCATTTTAAACACTCAGCCAATCATCTCGCATTCTACTGCCCATTCACTCCCCCTCCTCTTTCACTCCACTTACCATGTATCTTCTAAAACAACAACACTTACCATATATACATTAATATAGGAACATCACTGGCGAGTCATAGGTCATTGTGGTCATGTGGTCCCCAGATCTGTCACACACACACACACTTTTAGTTATGTTTTATTTATCACTTTGGTTATAGTGTGGTTGGATGCACTGCAAAGTGCAACGTTGGTGAGACTCCAGGCAACTATCAGCTTGATTTCCCAGAGGCATCTATATATATAAATTAGCATATACAAATTTGTAACATGGGCCAGTGCTCCTTTAAGTGCCTAGTAACACCCCTGGCGGGAACAATGGAAATGGGTATCTGTTGTAGTCTGAGTGATGGATAAACTAAGGAAGCACTGGATTAAGGGCGTGACCACAGTTTATAAAGCAATGTGTTGCATGAGCACTGCCGGATCCAGACGGAAGGTTTAAATACCCTCAGGCTTCACCCTACTCTGTTTTGGCCTGATTGTGGTGGTGGTGGGGAGGAATCTGCTCTAGCAAGACTCTGACCTTAATGTATAATGTTAACTTTATACCTGACCCACTCAGTGGGCACTGCTCCACCTTTGATCTCCATCAGACTGTGCTGCTAGGGAAAGAACATGCCTAAATGCTGACAGTCGGTTGATGGGGGCTAGAGAACTGCAATAGCCCTTCTAACAAGCTGGACAGAACTGATTAGCTCCCACCCTCAACCCATCATTGAATTTTATACATTCAGTACGTCGCCTAGAGTGACAGGATTTTCCCTGCCAGATAGGCGTCTAATAAATTTTAGATAATAATAATTTGGTTCCGATCCAACTAGATCAGGTGAACTTTTTAAAGTCCTTGGGCCACATTCCTTCTGGGCAACCTTCTGAGGACCACATGCCAGTGTTGGGCGAACCCAGAGGCAAAAGTGCAGAGCAACAAATACAAACCAGTAGGCTAGTTTCTGCACACACTGACACATCCCTCTGTATCCTGCATCTAGGCAAGTAAGAGACATTATCAGAGTTCAAGGACACATTGCAGGAAGTGAACAACACTTGGGGTGTGAAGCAGGGCCAGTTAAGGGTGTGGCCTAGGGAGAGTTTGGTGGGCCAGACAGAGACGCTTGGAGGACCATGTTCTGCCCGCATTCCTCAAGATCCCGACCTCTGTACAAAAGGAAATAAAAATGATATGCCCCTGTAGTATGCAATGCTTGAACCACTACCTCACTTCTGTATCTCTTTGTCTTTAGCCATCTGCAAGCCTCCCTGTAAGAATGGCGGCCACTGTATGAGAAATAATGTTTGCACCTGTCCTGATGGCTATGTTGGCAGACGGTGTGAAAAAAGTAAGGCTTCTTCAAAATGCAAGTCTCAGCTGGCTGGCTTTGGGAAATGCTGCCCGCTCAATCGCACGTGCTGAGTATTTTCTAATTGCTCTTTGATTTCAGGTATCTGTGACCCCGTGTGCATGAACGGAGGAAGATGCGTGGGGCCAAATATTTGCTCCTGCCCATCAGGGTGGAGAGGCAAAAGATGTAACGCACGTATGTATTATTCTCAGCATCTAAAAAAAGAAAAGAAAGAGGGAAGCCTGTTAAACTGGGCTTATAAAAAGCACTTAGTCCAAGCTGCATCAATAAGTAGTGTTTCATTTACATTCAGTTGTGACTGGAGGGCATCTTTCCACTGCTGCTTAATGTGATTTTTACGGCTTTTCTGTCTAAATGTTGGAAGCAGGTCTTACCTTCTCTTCCAAAATGGCATGTGCAGATTTCCTTGTTTATCTCTGCTCTTAAGCAAACAGGTTTTGGATGCTCAGCTCAGTATCTCACTGGCGCAGCATGTCTCCATCAGTCTTTCTGAAGAGCTACCACAGTTCTGAGATGAATTCCCATTTCTTATCCAGAAGACATTAGACTCCAGCTTTATCAGACTAATGTAAATGAGGTCAACATTAGGATGCATCAGTTTCATATATAAAAGCTAGAAAACGCCATTTTTAAGAGTATCAGACAGTTATTAGAGGCCCCCTAACCTTGCAGAGAAATATCAGGGGTGGGATGGTGGTAATGAGAGGGCAAGGAATATTACTGGCAGATGGAAATAGTTCAGGGATGAGAAATTTATGTCCCCCCAAAAAAGTTTGAGGACTCAGCCCCAGCCACCATGGTCAACAGTTGTAATCCAACAAAATCTGGAGGGCCACAGGTTCCCCTCCCTGAAGTAGCATATAGGAGAGAGAGACCTCAGAAATAGTCTGCTTCCTCTCAACCTGTAGGCGGAGGTGGGGAACTTCTGGCCCATTGGTCAAATTTGGCCCAGCATGGGTCTCAGTTTGTCCAATGAGACTGTTTTCCCAAAACTATGCCCACCTGTCCCACATCAGATGTCATATGTGACATCAGAGATGCGGCAGATAGAGACGCAGCTGGATCAACTGTGCGCCTGAGTTCTCCGAAAAACTCAATCGCGCAGCTTATCCCTGTAAAAAGGAGCTTATCCAGCCCTATGTGTGGAGCCTTGCCAACTATAGGGCTGATCCTTGCACTTTGGTTCCCAAGCGCCGGACAACCAGGTGGCTGTCAGACCCTTGCGAAGTGCTGTACAAGGGACAGTTGCAGCTGGGCAGGACAACCCACATATCCATCATCTAACATGACATCAGATGATTGAGAGGTGGATTGTTGTCCCCACCACCTGCCAAAGTTGGCTGGTGGGGGTGGGAACAAAGAGCGACCTGGGCCACCAGGCAAAAAAGGCCTCCCACCCCTGTTGTAGGGCAAGGGGAGACTGTGCTTGCAGGATTCAGGTTCTGTCTTGCACATCCTCTAAGTCCAGTTCCATAGCCAGCGAAGGATCTTTTTAGTATCAAACCTCCTCATTAAATTCCTACTTGAGTCTCACCCTGACAATCATTCTTGCAAACACTTAGCTATCACCGGTACCTCCTAAGGAATAGCACAACTGTGCTAGGTGCGGCTTAAAATAATTTTATTCAACAATAAGATGTAATTTGTAGATGCATTTTTAGAACAGCACACATAATTTGATCATAAACCTCCCTGCACTATTTGCTCGTTGCTTGCACAGATTTTGAGCCATCAGGGCTATTCCCTTTATGTGTGTGTCTGCCTTATACAGCTATATGCCTTCAGAAGTGCAGGAATGGAGGAGAATGTATTGGGCCAAGTACTTGCCATTGCCCTCCAGGATGGGAAGGAGTTCACTGTCAAACACGTGAGTCGGCTATTATGTTTGGATAACGGGAAGGGGGGGGGAACGGTGTTTTTGTAGGGCTTTTATTGCTGGTTCATGTTGCATCCAGAGCCACCCCTTGTGAACTGGTGTTTATTGTTGAAATAACTTATGAAAGACCTTCAAAATTCTCTGCAAGATGAAGTACTCTTCACTATAGCTGCAAAGGAAGACTCTTTGACACTGTGGCTTCAAGTTTCAATCACCTGCTGATGTCACATGATATCAGGTGAGTGACAGATGGGCAGCCCTTCTACTTGTCAAAGTGGCTCTTGGGGAGCTGGCCACTTCTGGATCCATCACTCTGATTGGCTCCTGTTTCCCACCTCGGCACTAGATCATAACTTAAATTCCAAAAAAATGATAAAGCCCTGAATCTAACATTTAAAAGATGCTCTTAAAATCCTTGGTAATAGGTTAACAATATGTTTGAAACTCAAACACTTACTTTTCTTTCATGCTTAGATTATATTTCACACCTCCCTCTTAACATTTTCATAATTAGCATTTCTATTCCAGTACTGTGCAAAGAGATCTGCTGGCAGAGCAACCTCTACATCCATTGCCCTGCTGTTTCACCACGGAAGATAGATGCGGCGGGGGGGTGTCCTTCATTCCTCCTCCCATTGTAGTCAATTGGAGGGAATTAACTACTTCAGCCAAGAGCCATTGTAGAGTCTCTCCATTTCTGTGGGCATGTTGGGGAAATGAAAGGGCTGTGTAGTAGGGATAGAAAGATCTGTCAGTTTCGGTTATCTCAGTTTCTCATTTTTCCAATCTTAAATTCAATTCACTACATTTCTGCAGCAATTTGTGATTTTTTTTAAAAAAAAACATGCTCATGAAAATTCAGCATCTTAGTGCCAATTTCTCCTAATAAACATTTTTATAGGCAGTTTTGACTAAAGTACACATTTTTGCAAGCCATTTCTCCAAATGTAATGCATTTTTGTGTGTTATTTACACTCATATATTCATTTGTATGCACACTTTCTCCTAGCAAATTCGTTTTTGTAAACATTGGTTGGGGAACTGCATTGCAAAATTCAAATAAGTGAAAATTTTGAAGGGTGGCTGGGTTTTGGTTCTCATACTTTTGGGAAAGTGTGAATTTGGTAGATTTGGCTTGAAATGCAAACTGAATTTCTCACCCATCCCTACTGTGGATGTGTCAGCTCTGTGCACTCACTCAACACACCTCAGTGGAACATCTACATCAACCAGCGGATCATCTGCATCAACTGAGCTTTTTACTTGAATGCCAGGGGACTTCCAGTGGCATATCTTCCCACCTGTGTATCTCTATCTTCACCAACAGAGCAGCAATTACTCCTGTTTCTGAGGCACCTTCTCCAGCTGAGGTTAAAACTGTTCCCTTATACATTAAAACTGCTGGTATAGCACAGTGGGGAGGCCAGCCTGGCTGGGAGGCCAGAGTCTCTGAGTTCAAATGCCCGCTCGTGTCTCCTGTGTGTCAAGGGTCAGCTAAAGATCACCTCCACAGTGAGTGGCTCAGGGGTTACATGCCCTGCCACCTGTGCAGCCGTGGGCAAGCTGCACAGTCCCAAGGAGCCCAGTTGCCCCCCAGCTGGCAGTTGCAGGTAAGAAAGGGGCTGGCTTGCGCAGCTGTGGCAAGCTGAGCAAGCCCTAGCCAGCTGGGGTGGACTAGCCTCAGAGGGAGGCAATGGTAAACCCCCTCTGAATACCACTTACCATGCAATCCCTATTCATAGAGTTGCCATAAGTCAGGATGGACTTGAAAGCAGCCCATTTCCATTTTTATACATTAAAATCCTGTGCCACACACATTCCTTTTCCACTCTTCCATTGTTGGCAAAAAATATTTTTGCTGCTTTCAGTATTGAGCCACTAGCAAACAGGTTGCAATCAATATACTTCTTGACATTTTATGATTCTTGATTGGGATTGTACAATCAAGCTTTCCTAAAGGCAAAGCAATTGTATCTGTTAGTAGCCTGTACCTTGTTGTCTCTTATATGTTCATCTGTCCAGTACTCCTGTATTTCTTTACACATTCATCAAATGTGTCTAAGATTAGCATCTCCAGGATAGTGCCATGGGAAGTCTATACATAAATATTCTTACAGTCTTTGAGGAGTATAATATCATTTTTTAAAATCACCTTTCAGGGATGCAACTGTAATTGAGTGACTGAGCCATTAGCAAAGCTACACACCCTTGAAACCTTTGCTTTGGTTGCTCTAAAGTTATGGACCATGTGGAAGCTGAAAGAGGACCTTCTTTCTGACCTCAAACCATCAGATAATTCATGTATTCCCACATGGCTTGCTGACCTGTAGCATCTACGCCGTGCTTAGGGGTTATTGCAGAATCATTAGGGCCTCTCTTTTTTACAGAGTGGGTATGTTTTGATTGCCAGATAAAAACACATGCACTTTTGTATGTTTTAGCTGTGTGCAACCGGAAATGTCTATACGGAGGTACATGTATACTGCCTAATGTATGCACTTGTCGTCCTGGCTACACTGGAGTCATATGTGGGGGAAAAACCCAGGTAATCATAGTACAAATGCTCAATACTTTTGAAAGACGAAAGAGATTTGTGGAGAAATTAAGCTGCATTCTAATTGTCCTGGCTTTTTGCTTTTGTTTCAAGGTACAAGGACGTCATGCTTGAAGAATAAATTTATCTGCATCAAATAATCGTGCTGGATGGACTCCAGGGCCGAGGAAGTGGAGAGCTTCACTTGAGTCACCATTACATAAACTGCACACTCCAGCCCCTTCCACATGAAGAGTGCAGAGTTGATCTTCAAAGGAATGTACTGAAGTTCTTCCCTTCTCTACCAGCCTGACTCTGTGTAGGACAAAACGCTGCTGAGCCAAGCATGCTGCAACCTGCCCGGCTATTCATGTAAAGCAGAAGCCTGCCAAGGATTCACCTATGAACATCCAGTGGCCTGCACCTCCCCAGGCTCATGGGGCACAGACGTGTTGCAGCAGAAACAGAGTGGCATTGTACGTGGGGACCCAGGGGGACTGGGTTACTGGATACTTTTAGGTGAGGTCAAGGCAGGCCTTACATTACCATGAATGGCTGAGTATGTTGCAGCATGCTCAGCATAGTAGCAAGTACACTCAATTCACGGCTTGATTGACAGAGAACTGGAAAGCTACACTGCATCTCCCAGCACTGTGCTCTCTGTCTGGGAAGGGGCTAGAGTACTCCAAGTTTGTTAAAGCAAAGAATCTGACCATAAGAAGTCTTGGTATGGTTTTGAAAACCAAGGAGATTGATTTTTGCAAAACTGGTTGGTAAAATATTCCTATCAAACATAATACACCTCTATGCATTATTTGTCTTGCCACCTCAGAACTAGGTAACAACAGGTTTTAATTTGTGTAATGAACACTTGGATAAGGCAGACAGTTCAGATTCCTACTCCATATATAATAGCTGGGGAAGCATGCTTTTAAAAAGAAATCTGGACCTGATATTGCTTGGGATCCTGTCTTGTAAACTTTGAGATGCCTCTGATAGTCTAGTCATAAAATATGACACTACCGGTGTGGATTGTGTAGGATACATTCTTGTTACTTAAGCTATTTGTTTACTGTAACCAGCTGAAAGAAGGGCATTCAGAAACACTCTGAACTTGAAATTCTGGAACAGTTTATGCATTTACTCATATGTAACATGCCAGCATCATAAATTTGCTCCATGCTCTGAATCAGGAGAATTCCATATTTGTTTGATACGAAGTTTTTTTCCCTGAGGCTCAAAATAAAGCACACACAAAAGGATCAGGTCGACCCAGTGAAGATGCTCAGCATTCTACAGATCCATGTGCAACATAGTCTGTTATGGAGGCATTGCAAACCCAAACCACCAAGTATGGGGGCTTCCTGGGAGGCTGAGAAATGCTGGTTGGCTCCCTCTGCTTCTCAGGATTAGTACTTCATACTTTAGGTGCAGTGGAAGAAATATCTGTGTTGTATCTATGGTAATATCGTAGGATAAGGTAGAAATGGTTATCACAACCTCTTGGCTAAGCATTGCATGTACATAACTTTAGTGAATAGCATTTTTGTTTTTATTCTTAATAGTTCATTCCCCAAATGGCAGCACCTGACATATTTCAGTACCTACCTCAGGGCCTTGGCAAGACCCACTGCTGTTGTCTGTTACCACTTTCGCACATGCACACAAACCTTGTATCTTACCTATATATTCACAGAAACGCCAATTTTAGGGGAATTAGCGTTTGGGTAGGGATGTCAGAGAATTCCGATGTTTGTTTATTCATCCCATGTCCAAAATGGAAATCAATCCAGTGAATATGATCAGTTGTTGCTTTCAACCCGCAAATGACATGTAATTAATTACGTTTTTTCCCATTTGCATTACAATTCCTTTCCACTGAAATGAAAGGAGTAGATTAACGTAATGACAATATAACTTAATTAATTACGTAAGTTATGTAATTTTGTCACTGCAGGCAATGAGACAAATAACAGTTTGGTGGAAGACGAACTGCAGCAGAATGGAAAAGGTGCTGCATGTGACAAATACAGGGTGGAACATAAAACGATGCCTTCTTACTCTTGGGACCTTTACTGGAGAAGATTGTGGACCATAGATACAATTGCAGCAGACCCAATTACCCCACCTGCATTGGGGTATTTAACAATGCCCATGAATGCCAATATGAATGCTTGTTTCAGAGAATTAGCAGTAATTCCACTGTTATAATTAGAATACTTCTCCACAAGAAATTGGCTTAACAAGAAATAAAAAGGCTTTGTGGCTTGAATTGCCAGTACAGAAGAGTATAACGAACAATGGTTACACGTTATACAGGCTACCCACTGCATGCTGTGGAAATAGAGGAAGGGAAATGGGAGGGAGAATCCTAGAGCTCCAGCTTATCTGTAGAGAGACTGGCAAAAACCAGGAGGAAACTTCACATAGCACACACTACATGCTCCAATCTCATGAGAAGAAAAGGTGGGCAAGATTGGAGGAGTGTGAAAGGTGGAAAGTAGTGAGGGAGTTGAAATGCAAGAATTACCTGTCTTGTCATAGGGTGTACAATGAAGAGAAGAGAAAAGCTGGATTTTCACTGTCGTGCATCACAAAATGGGCTAGGGGCTGCATCTGAAAATCATAATTCTTTTGGGTTGTTGGGAGAAACCAACCAAGGGTCAGGGCTTCCATACCCAAATAGAAACCACCATCAACTGTTTTCTTCCAGCCATGAGATCTTTTCATCCATCCCAACCTTTGAGAGTTTGAGCAATTTCCCCATGCTTTTAAAGTTTTTCCCTTTTAGATTTTATTTTGGGTTACATTGAGCTCCTCTATTCTAACTGAAATTAGAAAATGAGTGTTTAGAAAGATTCTGGCTGGTGCCTCTGCTGAGTATGTCTGACTAATCTTGAAGAAAAAAATGCAGAAGTTACGGGGTAGGGAGCAACAGGCAAGGAAGGGAACTAGCAAAAGCAAGGTACCCAACACAGTGCTGTCCAGACACTTTGAACTACGTCATCTAGAGGGCACCATGTTGGATATCCCTGAGCTACAGAAGACGCAACTGCAGCAATCTGTAAAGTCTGAGGATTAAAAAAGACACCTCAAAACAGGCTTCAGTTAGTGTCCCCAAAAGCTGAACACTTTGGGGATATAAGGGGCATCCAGCTATAGGAATGGACTTATTAGCAGATTTCTCAAGAAACACAACAGGAGAATTTTAGTTTCAATCAAGGCAGGATATGCTGGCTGGAGGGAACTGCAAGGGATGATTAATAGGCAAATTCTAGGCATTGCTTCAATTAGCTACAGCACTAGATTCCAGGGAGTTAATTAGTCGTATGCAATGCAACCAGTTCCTGTTTGTGGTTGTCATTGTATTTATATCAGCACAGGGTTCATATAGGGATCTCTCTCATATGTGTGTGTATGTTTATGGCACTAGCACTCATTCCTCAGAGTAGACTCAAATTACACACAGTTTGGGGGTGTATACAGAGTTCCAATTAAAGCAAACAAGCTTAGTAAAACCTTTCTTCCCTCTCCATCCTATTACTCTGAGTGCCAATAACTAGATATAGCCTCCTTTTTAATTTCCCACAATTCTCTTGACCTAGCATTGCTTGGGAAATTAAATGCTAGACGCAGCTGATTGGAAAGCTGCCACTGTAGCCAGGTAAGCCCACCAAGACCCTGACAGAGGTAGAAATCCATCAGAGAACATTTTACCCAGGGGCCCCTCAAACCTGAATCTGACCCAGCAAACAAGAGCCAGATCCTCAAGGGACTTGCTCTTTGGAAAAACAAGTATTTAAGTAATCCGGACAATATATGGAATTTTCTGCCTTGTTTTATGATCTTTGTCAAAGCAGGTACTGCACCACACTGTGTGCAAGCAGAGTGAAAGCAGGGAGTGGAATTGCAGGGAGGACTTTAAAACAGTTTGAAAAGTTTATGGCCCATTTCTTTGCAGGCTGAAGGTTGCTAGCACAGTCCTTGGGTTGGATCCAGTGGAGGAATGTATTATACCAGTAAATGCACAACAGTGGATTATATCTTGAGCAAGTTATTTGCACTTGGGGCCATTAAAATTCAGCTAGTCATGTCTAACTTCATGTTGATTTCAGTGGGACCTAAATAAAACTAACTTGCTCAGGGTCCAACCCACTGTTGAAATAGTATCTGCTGACTGCTGTTATACTAAAACTCATCCTCTGACTCTTACTGTTCAGTAAAACTGACTGTTCTCTTCCACATTCTGGCAGCTGTTTGTAACCTGTGCCCCAGGAGCTACATCAGCCATCTTTTGAGGTCATTTTAAAGGAATAACAGTATATATATATATAGCATTAAAGACCTGTGTAATATGCCTATTCCAAGTCTTTCATTAGGACCAGATTTATGAACTTTAATTATAGTGATGCTTTGCTACTGGAGAGAGAGAAACAAAATGCTTCCACAATTCCCACTGCTGGTGTTTTTGCCTCATACACCTTCCCTGTGCACTTCCCCAGTGTGGCAAAATGTCACACACACACACATAATGTGCAGTCTGTGAATAAGGTGGCCCACTGCTGCTGGTGGGATTTTGGCAAAGCAGAATTCTGGATTTGACAGTTGAAATCCAAAACTCGACAGTTTAAAACGTACTGATTTTGTACTACCTTTAATAAGAATGAGAAGCTCATATGAAGAGTTCCATCTGCAGTTTCTAATTGAGCGGCTCAATGTCCTGAAGGCTGGAGCCGCTGCTTCCAGTGATGAGGTGCCCAGGGGCAAGCTCAAGGGAACTGTTAGGACAGCACAGAGAGTCTCACTAATTGGATATGACAAAAGCACATCTGGAGGCCCAGCTCTTTGATTTAAAAATGCTTCAGGGGGAAGCAGCGGCATCCCTTTTGAAGAAGGAAGACGATACCAATTAGTTCTTACATTTTCAGTTATGCCCGTTCTCACTGCTTCATCAACAAACAAGCGGCATTTCCTCACACATCTTCAGTCACACCAATCAGCAGGCAACTTCCCTATGCATGTTAAAAACATAAATGACAACATGGTAAACTATATAAGGTACATCTACCCCTTTCTCTCTGTTCTTGAAGTAAAATATGTTTCCAGAACCCCTAGCTCAGGTGCTTCTCCTGCAGAGCCCAGGCAACTTCCATCTCCTGTTTGCCCACAGGACTCCAGAGTACCCACTTTTAAGTTCATCATCTTCCCAAGTTCTATAACCTCTCAATACTGCAATAGATCTTACACAGGGCAGCATGGGGATGCTGTGCTTGACACATATCCCCCGAAAGCTAATCAACAATAACTTTTTTGAGATGCCTCAAACTGAACTGTACACAGTACTTCCAAGCGTGTTACATCATAATTTCTATAAAGGCATTGTGATTTTGGCAGTATTCTATCGTTTTCCAAATGATTCCCTACTACAGATTTCACTTTTTTTTTTGAGGTTGCCATCTCTCCTAGAGGATTAAATCGGCACACCTAAAATAGCAGGTACTGATTTCATGAACGCTAATGTAAATACCTATTTTGTAAAACTGAATTGGTGCTTTCATTTTAAATAAAATACAAAACATATTCAGGAAATGTTCATTTTTGGACCTTCTCTGTCTCTGAATTATGGTGTGCACTCAGAGCTCCGTCTTAGGCAGTATATAGAGGAGAGTATGACAGCACTGGGTGTTCAGAGTCAGACAATCATGACTGGCTACACTTTACTCCAGTGCAAGGAAGGTGGCAACTTGAATGAATCCTCTTCCCATTCAGAACGTGTGTACGGACCATTGGAGAGAAGGCACAAAAATGCTGTTCCTTACTTAACACCGCAACTGTTGCATCTTCTTGACTTCCTCCTCAGTTTCCTCATCAACTTCTAAAGGCAGCTTCATTTCCTACACACTATAATATTTAGCTGTGTAGAAGCAGAGATGAGTGGCCAATATGGCTCCCGTACACCAAAGCAAATCTCACAGAAGTGACAGTGGTGAGTGAAATGTAGTGCCGGAAGTGCCGTCAGAAGGCAGATGAAGGGTGGAGGAGAGACCCTGGATTTCAACACTGGGAAGAAAAGAAGGGAAGTTAGGCTTATGGGTGTGGCTCAGAGAAGAAATTTGGAGCCACACTTGGGATGGTCATAACTATTTAAAAAATATTATGGAGTTGTAATGCCTGTTCTAAGGAGCTTTGTCAAAGGCATATATATGGATGAAAAAGAACACAGGCGGTGAGGCTGGGAAGAAAAAATTTGGAGAATCCCTATTTATCATTTGTTCAGTTCTATGGTGGAAGTTGAGGCAACACTGACTCGCATCATTTATATGTTACTTATTAATATCTTGCAGATAGTGATGAAAACATTGCCTGCTCATTACATGCCATCTTCCATTTTGCCACCTTCTGTGACTGCTGCTTACCACCTCACGTATCAACAATGCATCTGTTCTTCCTCAAAACTACAGTGATTAGGGTCAGGACGGGGGGGGGGAAGAAAGAGTGATTTCTAAGCAACACTATTTTCCACTTCATAGGTACAAACCCAGTAACGGCACTCCCTCATACATCATGGAAGGTGGCGTTCCATAATTTGAATTTTTGTAAATTGACAAGAGGTCCATAAATTTCTGCTCTCTCAATGTTAATTAATTTTTAACTTCATCTTGAAGATGAACATATATGTTACATATTGGGCTGGCCTTATCATTAGGCAGAGTGAGGCAGCTGCAATAGGTCGCAGATGTTGGGGTGATGGTGGCAGCTGTTCCCCCACCATTTCCCTTCAGTCTCCAAAGCTCTGCACTTCCTAATACAGCTTGCTGCACATGGGCAGAATGGAGGAGGTTGTCCCACCACCATATTGAAGTAATAATCAAGAGCCAGTATAATTGGAGTCCACAGAAGGAACCTGGGGGACAGCATCTTGTCGTTTGCCTCAGGCAACAAAAATTAATCATAGAATAGTAGAGTTGGAAGGGGCCTATAAGGACATAGCATCCAACCTCCTGTTTAATACCAGAATCCAACTTAAAGGATACCCAAAAGGTGGCTTAGTTACCTCTTGAATGCCTCCAGTGTTGGAGAGCCCACCATCTCTCTAGGTAATTGGTTCCATTGTCGTACCACTATAACAGTTAGGACGTTTTTCCTGATGTTGAGCCAAAATCTGGCTTCCTGCAACTTAAACCCGTTATTCCGTGTCCACTCTGGGTTGATTGAAAAGAGATCATGGCCCTCCTCTGTGTGACAACCTTTCAAGGACTTGAAGAGTGCTATCATATGTCCCTCAGTCTTCTCTTCTCCAGGCTAAACATGTCCAGTTCTTTCAGTTTCTCCTCACAGGGCTTTGTTTCCAGTCCCCAATCATCCTTGTTGCCCTCCTCTGAACCTGATCCATTTTGTCTGCATCCTTCTTAAAGTGTGGTGTCCAGAACTGGACACAGTACTCAAGATGAGGCCTTACCAGTGCCAAATAGAGGAAAACTAGTACTAATGGGCCAGCCCTGGTTATATGAGTTTTATGAACTCCCAATGTACTTCCTTTTACAGAAGGAAGCCATGGAGGGAGGAGGTGGCAAATACTGGGACCATGAAAAACTGGAAAGGAGTTCTAAGCAGGAGTCAGGAGAATTTATAGATATAAGAGCTAAAGGCTGCCATCCTAAACACAACTTACTAATGAACAAGCCCCATTTAACATAGCAGAACTTACTTCTCAGACAATGATGATGATTAGTAGAAGTCTAAGACGAAAGATGAGGCTGTAGTGGGTGGGAATATTTAATATTTTACCCTTGAATCAGCCCAAGTGACAGTCCATCCCCATCACTGAACAACCTATTGCTTTTCTGTTTGTCATACCAGTAAAACCAAGCCTCTGCTTGAACATGAATCTTTCATCCTAAGGGTTAACTATGCTGTCCTCAGCATGAAAATCAACTCAACACATTCCCATAGTCAGGTAAGTTCTGTTCAAACTCATCAATGCTGAAGGAAATATAGTCTTGTGGTGCTGTAATGCCAGATCCTTTCCTTAATTTAAATTGTGGGTACACATTCCATCCTCAGGGTTGGGCAGGTTTATATGCCCCAGAGTGTGTGATTATTAGATTCACCACACATTTCCTTCTTGTCCTGCATCCCTGGAACTCTATTGAACTGGGGGAGTTTCACTTAGACAGGCTGAGCAATGTTTTCTGTAGCCTATTTGTGGAAGGGGAAATAATTCAGCCTCCACACACTGACCCCTTTTCAGGATCTCTACAGATCATCATCAGAGACTTTGGACTTGATGATGAAAAGTTTGCTGTTTAGGAGAGGCCACCATGAGATGCCTGCTTTTCTTAATGAATGTGAGTGGGTTACAGACAAGAGAACAGTGATTTAGTTTGCACTTAAAAAGAGAAGGGAGAATTGTCAGGGAAATATTTTAGTTGCCATTACCTTAGGTACACTTTTGGTGCATAGAATCACCCCCTATGCAGCAGTATAAGAGAACACGCCCTGATGGACACTATCATCAACCTTATATAGGAGTAGAGCCCACTTAGAATTGTTCAGAATCAAGAAATGGGTTATCTCTGCTGCATAACGAAGTATGGGCACTTCTGGGTGAATAGGGCACTTTTGGGTGAATAAGATGGTGTGTAAAACTCCCTGCAGATGTTGCAAGGATTTTGAGCTGCTGCTCCCTTCCATAGCACATTAACTTCTGGATGAAGACCTCCGATCATCAAGAGAAATGCAGGGCCATCATGTACAGCATCTCCTTGCTCCAGTATGCTGCAAATATGGCACAGTTTGAATACCCCCATATGCACTGCTATGCACGGCTGGCGCTGCTATGAACCCAGGAAAGGAGGTGTTCGAGAACTAGGAGTGGACCCCAACTCTACTTATATTCTTGTTCTTGCTCCAATGAGCCCTCCTGGAAGTGGCTAATACCTTTAAAAGTCTTGGTGTTTATTTATTTATTTATTGAATTTATTAGTCACCCATCTGGCTGGCTGTCCAGCCACTCTGGGCGACGTACAACATAGGCATACAATACGTAGGCATTAAAAATCTAAAAACAATGAAGATAAAATCTAACCCACCCCAAAAACCTGCCTGAAGAGCCAGGTCTTCAAGGCCCAGCGGAAGCTCATCATAGAAGGGGCCATCAAGTCTCCAGTTCTTGGAGTCATCTATTGCAGGAATGTGAAACGTATGGCTCTCCAAATATTGTTGGACTCCAGCTCCCATATCTAATCATTGGCCATACTGGCTAAGAATGATGGGAAATGGAGGGCCATAGATTCCCATCCCTCTATCTATCTATCCCTCTTCCCCAACATGATGTTACCTGGAGGTGGTTGTTTCACACTGCTGCATAGCAGAGCCAGATTAGACTTCTGAGAATTTCTCCCCACGGAGACTTAGACTGAAGTATTAAGACCAATCAGTCTGCTAAATATCTCTTCTAAAATAAATTTCTTACTTAACAAGTTGCAGGACTGGGTCTTGTGCAACTGTATCTTATACAAAGAGCAAGTTCATTTTAGCAACTCCTGTTCCACCATTTATCATTGTTAAATTCTGTTTCATCTTATCAGGAAAAAATGTTAAAAATAACACAAGGCTTTTCACAGCGTTTGCTGACTTATAATTAGCATTTGATTCAACAGATAGAAGTTGCCTGTGGGCTGAGCTGCTTCACTTTGATATAGGCTGCTGCTCCTTCTCTGAAGTCTGTACCAAAACACAGTTGTTCAAATTAGAACAGGCAGGAGTGGGCTTCTTTCTGACCCAATTCCAACTATGAAGATAGTTAAACAGGGATCAGTTTTGGCACCCTTCCATTTCAGTCTTTATGTCAATGATTTTGTTAAATTGTTTGGGGAACGGATGCATGGTCACCTGCCATAGGAAATAGAAAGGTCAGTGTTCTCCTATATGAAAATGATGTGCATTTTATCCCTGACCAGAGGTGGTCTAAAAAAGTGGATGGATGTGTAAGCTAACTTTTGTCAGAAGGAACAGCATAGCATGAATTTACCAAAGCTAAAGTAGTTTTTATTTGACAAGCAATCTTCTACATTTAATTGGGCAATTTCTTATCCAACCCATCCAACAGACTAAAACAAGCGAGACAGCTTGTTAGGGATATTTTGAAGTTCTTCTATAGAAGGAGTGGGCAACCAGTTATGTTTCAGGTTAGGGTTAGGTTCTGGGTTACGGTTCCAGTTAGGGTTAGGTACCAGGTTAGGGAGGGAAAGATAAGTGGGGTTTGGGGGAAAGAGATGCTCTTGGGTAGAGAGAGAAAGGGAGATAATGATGTGTGGGGTATTGGAGGAAAAGATGCTGTTGAACAGAGAGAGAAAGGGAGAAAAAATGTGGGCAAGAGGTGTTCTTGGGTAGAGTGAAAGGGAGAGAATGCTATGTGGGGGAAGAGATGCTTTTGGGTGAAATAGACATTGGGGGTTCAAATTAGAAGTGGGGGAGTCAGAGATGATCACAAAAGGTTGAAAGCATCTGCTTCCGGCGGACTTTGCAAGTTTCCCCGTGCTCTCCTTTCAACATCTAATGTAGGATTTTGACAAGTGGGCGGGGCAACCCACCTGCCAATCACGACATCACAATGGTAGGTGGGATTGGCAAGCAATGCAAGTAGGGACACAGCCCCTGGTTATATTACTGTAATATTGTATTACTCAATGCCCATTTTACAAAGGTCGCCATGGAAAATACTTGCAGGGATATAGTTGCAGGAAGAACTTTATTGCACCTAATGAGTGTCATGGCCCCGTCAGAGGACTCCTCAGATGAGGACGACTCAGGAGTAACAGCAGCAGACCCAGGAGCAGCAGACTCAGAAGGAGACATGGAGGAGCCTCCTGAGAATCCAGCTCCTTCTCCCCCTCAGCTGCAGAGCACCCCAGATACAGCAGAATCCCTGCAGCCAGACACAGACAGTGAACAGGATACTCCCCCCTCACCTGCAGAACGTAGACAGCAGAAGGTCAGACAGAAGAGAGGCAGGCCTGTCTCCTTAAGGCCCAAACGCTGAGGGCTCACACCTGCTGTCAACCTTGCTCTTTATAAGGCACACCATGGCTGCAGCTTGTTGCTGACTGCAACATCAGGCGTGGCTTTGTGTAGACCTAGTTTCCCTGCAGCATCTCTTTGACTGACCTCCTTGGCAATTGATCCCGGACCTCCACTGACCTCGCTTCTGGACTTCTGACTCGGCAAGTACGCTTCGGATAGGCCTGGCAGATTTACAACCCGACTGCTGGCTAAGGACTTTCCTTCCCTGCCAGAGACCCAGGAATTTCCAGCCCCCCCTGACACTGCTGATGCAGTGTAGAGCTGACAGTTTGCAGTCAGCCCAAACAAAGCAGGCAACAAAGGAGTGGGGGAAGTGCTGACCATGGAGCAACTCCAGCAGGAAAACTTGCTCCTGCGCTCACAAGTAGACCAGCTGCTTTTGGCCGTCCAAGGCTTGCAAACCCAGCTAGCAGCAGCCCCACCCCCTCTCCCTACAGGGAGAGCCAAGTGCCCTGTGACTCTCCCAGAGAAGTTTACTGGGGCTTCCGACCAGCTCTCAGCCTTCTTGGCCCAGGCCCAGCTCTTCATGGAGTTACGCCCAGAGGCCTTCCCAGATGATAAGACCCGGGTGGGATTCTTGATTAACCTCTGCACCGGGGCGGCAGCTAGATGGGCCATGCCCCTGCTCCTCGAGCGGAGCCCCGTGCTCAATGACCTAGCCGCCTTCACCAGACAACTGAAGGCTATGTTTGAGGACCCAGTCCAATCTGCCACAGCCAACCGCCGGATACGCAGGCTGCGGCAAGGCCGACGCCCCTTGGGGGAATATGTAACAGACTTTCATCTATTGCAACAAACCCTGGGCTGGAACGAAGCCGCTCTCATGGACCAGTTTCAGGAGGGGCTGTCGGATGAGCTCCTGGATGAGCTAGCTAGGGTGGAGCGCCCTGGAACCCTGCAAGCCCTCATACGCCTGTGTCTCCAGATTGACGGGAGGCTGGAAAGCAGGCGTGCTGCCAACCGACCCCGGCCAGTCTACAGAGCATCAGCCCCAGTGGCTGGGCCCTTGGAGCCTGTCGGCAAGGACCCTACACCCCTGGCAGAACCGATGCAGCTGGGAGGGGCTCGGCCACATCTCTCTGCGGCCGAAAAGCTGCGATGCCGGCAACAGGGCCTCTGCCTGTATTGCGGGGCCCCGGGACATTTTGCAGCCCAGTGTTCCGTGAAACGACCCACAGCCCCTGCCTCGGGAAACGCCCATGCCCCGGCCTTCACAGGCCCCTGAGCCGGGGCAACCTCATGGTTCAAGAGGCCCGCCACCTCAGTTCCTCACCGCCCAAGCATCTGACCGTGTTGATCGCACTGACAGTCCCCGGAAGGGGGACCCTACAAGTACCCACCATGCTGGACTCAGGATCCACCAGCAATTTTATGGACGTGTCCTTTGCCAAGCTCCACCGGGTTCCTAGTCAACCCATTCACCGCCCCCTCCTGGTGAAGACTATTGATGGCCGGCTTCTCGCCTTGGGCCCTGTAGTACAGGAGACAGTGCCGCTCGACATGGCCCTGGGGGAGCACGAGGAAAGCCTCCAGTTCTACCTGGATGCCGCACCCCACTTCCCGGTCGTGCTGGGCCTGGCATGGCTCCAGCGGCATGACCCCATCATCCAGTGGTCCACGGGCCGACTAACCCTCGGATCCCCCCATTGCCAAGCCAACTGCTGGAGGCCGAAGGAGCGCATCCTGATGACCCAGGAGGCAAGCTCCATGCCCGAGGCCTTACCGGAACAGTACCGGGAGTTCACGGATGTGTTTGGGAAGCAAGAGGCAGACCAGTTGCCGCCCCATCGTCCTTACGACTGTCCCATTGATCTGCTTCCCGGAGCCAAGATTCCCGTGGGCCGGCTTTATTCCCTGTCAGAACCCGAACTGGCAGCCCTCAGAGAGTTCCTCGACAAGAACCTGCGCCGAGGGTTCATTCGCCCTTCCACGTCCCCTGCAGCCACCCCTGTCCTCTTTGTCAAAAAGAAATGTGGGGAACTCCGGCTGTGCAATGACTACCGCGCCCTCAACCAGATTACAGTTCAGAATCGCTACCCTCTGCCCCTGATCCCAGAACTGTTAGAGCGGCTGCGGGGCGCTCGCATTTTCACCAAACTAGACCTGAGAGGGGCCTACAACCTGGTGCGTATGCGGGAGGGCGATGAGTGGAAGACGGCCTTCCGCACCCGTTATGGGCACTTTGAGTACACTGTGATGCCGTTTGGCTTGTGCAATGCCTCTGCCGTCTTCCAGCATTTCATGAACGACATCTTCCGGGACCTCCTAGACCGCTTCCTGGTGATCTACTTGGATGACATCCTGATCTACTCGCAGAACCCCTCGGAACATAAGGAGCACGTTCGAGCGGTGCAGCAGCGTCTGCGGGAGCACCGCCTCTTCGCCAAGCTCGAAAAATGCGCCTTTGACCTCACGACCGTGGATTTCCTAGGCCATCGGATCTCGCCCTCGGGTATCCAGATGGACCCTGCCAAATTGAGACCATCCTCCACTGGGCCGCTCTGCGAAGCCCCAAAGATGTGCAGCGCTTCTTGGGCTTCGCCAACTATTACCGCCGGTTCATCTCCCACTTCTCCGAACTCACCACGCCCATATCAGACCTGCTTCGAGGCAAAGAGAAGTTTGTTTGGACCGAGGCCGCTCAACAGGCCTTCCGGCACCTCCAACACGCCTTTACATCTGAACCCATCCTCCAGCAACCCGACCCTACCCAACCTTACATAGTGGAGGCCGATGCATCGGATAAGGCAGTGGCAGCGGTCCTACTTCAGCCGGTGGGGAGCAAGCAGTCCCTGCTCCCCTGTGCGTTCCACTCCCGGAAACTCAACGCTTCGGAACAGAACTACACCATTTGGGAGAAGGAGTTACTGGCCATCAAAGTAGCCTTCGAGACCTGGCGTCATCTCCTGGAAGGGGCATGCCATCTGGTCCAGGTACGAACAGACCACCGAAACCTGGAGCACCTGCAAAGCGCCCGACGGCTGAACCAACGCCAGATCCGGTGGTCCCTGTTTTTCTCCCGGTTCCAGTTCACGGTCACCTACCTCCCTGGCCGCTGAAACACCCTAGCAGACGCGCTCTCTCGCAAGCTGGAATACCGAGCCGAGCAGGTCGATCGCCCCCTTCGCCCAATTCTTCACCCAGAGAACTTCGCTGCTACCCACCAGCCACAACCCCTCCTGGACCGGGTGCAGGAACAGCAGCAAAAGGACCCCTATGCCGTGGCCCAGCAGCGAGAGCTCCAGTCAGGGATGCCCGCCCGGGACAGCCCCTTTTCCTTGCAGCAGGGCCTCTTGTATCACCGGAACCGGTTGTACGTTCCCCCAGGAGCTCTGCGGGGAGAGGTGCTCCACCTCTGCCATGACAGCCAGCCGGCAGGGCATTTTGGAACGTATAAAACCCTCCACCTGGTCCTACGGGATTTCTGGTGGCCCCGGGTCCAAGTGGACGTCAAGGACTATGTAGCGGCCTGTGATACCTGCCAGCGAGCCAAGAGCCACCCCGGCAAGCCCCCGGGGCTCCTGCTCCCACTGCCTACCCCCCCGGGCCCTGGCGCTCGGTCTCCCTGGATTTTATCACGGACTTACCGGCCTCCCAGGGAATGACCACCATCCTCGTAGTCGTAGACCTGTTCACCAAGATGGCCCATTTCCTCCCCTGTGCCGGCCTACCCTCTGCCCCAGAAACTGTGCAACTGTTCTTGACCCAGGTTTTCCGATTACATGGCCTCCCCGACCACCTGATCTCTGACCGAGGAGCCCAGTTCACCGCCCGGTTCTGGCAGGCCCTGTTTCGGGCCCTGAACGTCCAGATCCACTTGTCCTCCGCCCACCACCCTCAATCAGATGGACAAACAGAACGTACCAACGCCACCGTCGAACAATACCTGCGGTGTTACACCTGCTTCCAACAGGACAATTGGGTGGATCTGTTACCGCTGGTGGAGTTCGCGTATAATAACTCCGTGCATGCCTCCACGCGCCAGACCCCGTTCTTTGCCTCTTACGGCTACCACCCCCGATTCTTTCCCTCAGTGCGACCCCCGTCGCCGGTCCCCGCTGCGGATGTCATGCTGCAGGAGTTGCAAGCCCCGCAGGCAGTCCTGAAGGAGCAGCTGGAGCAGGCCAAGGACGCGTATAAGCGCTTTGCTGACCGCCACCGCCAACCAGGCCCGCCGCTGAAGGTGGGCGACCGGGTATGGCTCTCGACCAAATTCCTGCATTCGCAACGGCCGTCTCACAAGCTGGAGGCTCGGAATGCAGGTCCCTTCCGGATCACCCAGCAAATTAACCCGGTGGCGTTCCGGCTCCAACTCCCTGTCTCCTTCCGCATTCACCCTGTCTTCCATAGATCACTGCTGACTCCCGCTCTCCCACCTCACCCCTTGGGTAGTCAACCACGGCCCCCACCACCGATACAAGTCAACGGGGAAGAGGAATTCGAAGTGGCGCAGATCCTGGACTCCCGGAGGCATCGGGGCCGCCTCCAGTACCTCATAGACTGGCAGGGGTACGGCCCAGAGGAACGCTCGTGGGAAGATGCTGCGCAGGTGCATGCCCCTCGTCTGGTCCGGTGCTTCCACCAGCGCTACCCGGATAAGCCGGGCCCCGGTGGGAGGCAGAGGGTTGGTCGTGGGGGGGGGATGGTGTCATGGCCCCGTCAGAGGACTCCTCAGATGAGGATGACTCGGGAGTAACAGCAGCAGACCCAGGAGCAGCAGACTCAGAAGGAGACATGGAGGAGCCTCCTGAGAATCCAGCTCCTTCTCCCCCTCAGCTGCAGAGCACCCCAGATACAGCAGAGTCCCTGCAGCCAGACACAGACAGTGAACAGGATACTCCCCCCTCACCTGCAGAACGTAGACAGCAGAAGGTCAGGCAGAAGAGAGGCAGGCCTGTCTCCTTAAGGCCCAAACGCTGAGGGCTCACACCTGCTGTCCATCCTGCTCTTTATAAGGCACACCTTGGCTGCAGCTTGTTGCTGACTGCAATGTCAGGTGTGGCTTTGTGTAGACCTAGTTTCCCTGCAGCATCTCTTTGACTGACCTCCTTGGCAATTGATCCCGGACCTCCACTGACCTCGCTTCTGGACTTCTGACTCGGCAAGTACGCTTCGGATAGGCCTGGCAGATTTACAACCCGACTGCTGGCTAAGGACTTTCCTTCCCTGCCAAAGACCCAGGAATTTCCAGCCCCCCCTGACACTGCTGATGCAGTGTAGAGCTGACAATGAGTTTGTACGCTTTTTGCTGTTTGATAATGTAAACTATGTGTGTTCCTTTATTTGTGCTGATGACCTGTAAATTAAAAGCTAAAACTGTGGCTCAACTTTGAATCCCCCCCCCCATTTTGTTATGGCTTATACTAAACAAATAAAAGTATTACTGACCACTAGTTGAAGCAGAATGAGTTTGCCTTTGGCCACAAGCGTTCCATAGCTTTTTTATGTAAGATGATGTCCAAACAAGGATGTCAGGCAAGAAATGCCTTATTTGTCATTTTCTTTAATCTGCTTCCCATACTGAGCACTTTCTGGCAGTGCCCGCTGAATGCCTCCTTTGAGATAGTTTGTACTGGAGAGAGCCCCTCCTCTGCACCTGTTCCATTTACTGTAGAAATTGAGAAGATGGTTTGAGACTGAGGGCATTTCCTATCCATGAATGTGCAAGACAGAGATCAATTGAAGCTAAGGGAAGTGCTGAGAGAGAAATCTAGGCACAGTGCCATCATGCTTTCTTTCCCACTAGAAATCTGCTGAGTTCCTTGTCCCGGGGCACCACATGGCAGAGTTAGGAGCATACATTCCAGATTCCAGGGATGATGTCAGCGATCTAGTCAGGAAGGCAATCAGCTGCCTTCACAAGCTTATGCTCCACCAAAGGGATACGTAAGTTAAATAGGATGAAACTACAAGCTTTTTCTTGAGAGATCGTGTTATCCCAAAGTAGGAATGTAAAAATAAAAAAAGTTCAATTCCCCCCAAAATGGTTCAGTTCAGCACTGAAGCATCAAACTAATGATAATCTCTTATGTTAGGTGCACCTGTTCTGAGTTCCCTTGCTTGTGAGCATCCCAGAGGGGAATGCACCCAACAAGAAATATTTATCTAAAAAAAAAAAGACCCCACTTCTTTCCAATTTTATTCTTCTCCCACTCTGCTGATTTGGCTAGCAAGCAATCGGCTCCATGCTCCTAGTTCATGGTGCTCTTCTCTGCTTTTCCCTAGGGCCCACTGCATACATAAAAAGAGAAGAAGTAGGAAGAAAGCCCACCAATGACCTGGAGTTTCTTTTCATAAGGCAGTCTCAATGCTTCCTTGTTCATGCCTTGCCTCAAACCACTGCAAGGCTTAAACTTGAGACATTTCAGGCAAATCCCTTTGGAGAGAAATCTGGGGTCACCTTAAAGGCTCCTGCATCCATGGCAGTTATCCATATCCAAAGGGAACAGAATAGACCCAAGCTATTATGGCAGAAAGACCCATTGTGTGATGAGCAACAAAGATTTAGCTGCTGGTCTCTCTCTCAGGACATAATCCAAATGAGGTTAAGATTTTAGTGCCAAGGCACACAGCACAGGTAACAGATGCTGGTGCATATACACAGACAGTTGCAGGCTTGGTGAGGTAAAAAGATCCCTCCTTGGCAACAATAATGATGAGTGCATTACAGTATGTTCATACATTAATATTCCATCTTTCTTCCTTTATGGAATCCAAGGTGGCATAATGTGGTTCCAAGGAGGTCATCTATCCAGGCACTGACAAGACCCAGACCTGCTTACATTAAGCAAGGTGGTAGCCTTGTGTGCATTCAGACAAGACCACAGCCTGTATTTGAAATGTGACTTGTTTCTTTTAAGTGTTGAGGAATACTGTGTCTTCACAGAAGATCAGATCTAACGCATTTATCAAAACAGCTTTGCCAACCATGTAAGATTATCTGCTGAGAAAAAGTGAGGCTGGAATCCTCTTCGTCTTTTCTGTTTTCTGTTCTTGGTAAGTCAGATCCTTTATTGGGGAAAGAGGTGAGTTGTTAAACTGTTAGTTTTGCCTCCAAGTGGTGAAATGGCAGGGTCTGTTTCAACATCAAGGTACTGGCAGAAGAATAGTAAGAACTCCACAATGAAGGGGTGTGGGAAGGAGGTGGACATGATCACATTACAAAGATTTTTCAACACGGTCCACCATTGTTCAAATCATATCTGGCAAAACAAATCCCACAATCAGTTTACTTTCTGGCTGGGTGTGTAGCTAGTATGTCTCTTCCCTCCATCATCGACAGCGAAGGGGCTAATAGAAAGGAGAAGCTTTTCCACACCAAAAGTTCTTTTAATGTACAGCCTTCCCTGCCCCAGAAAACAATATATTAAATTCTCCCACTACCCCTCAAAGGGGCATAGGTCAGTGGTAGAACATATGCTTTGCATGAGGTTTCAGGGTTCAGTCCCTGGCATCTCCAGGTCCTACCTGAACCCTGAAGAACCGCTGAGTGTTTTTTTTTAAAAGGGAGGGCTTTGGGCCCACAAAAAAACATTTGGCATCGTCGCATCACAGTGAGGGCCCCACAGGTGCTTTTAGAAATGATTAATTTTAAATATGATAAATTGGGGATCTTGGGGCACAAAAAATGCTTTGGGTGTGCTGTATGCAACCTTTAGGCTGCACCTTAGCCACCACTGATATAGACAATACTGGGTTAGATGGACTAATGATCTGTCTTGGTATAAGATAACTTCCTACATTCTTACAAATATTTTGGGGATGTCCCCCATTCAGACCAATCAACTAAATTCATTGAATGGGGCCGATTACGACTAAAACAGACCAAATTTATTCAGCTGAGCCTAAATAATATGTTTTTAAATTAACATCTACATCGACCCCTTCCTAAATCAAGTAAGGGTGATGTAACCATTGTCTCCTTCCTCCCATCCAGAGGACATTGTATTTGAAGACTTTGAGGCAGAAATTAGGCCTGACCAGAGTTCTAATTTGACTGGGGAGGTGGTTTTCCCCTGCCACATCCACCTGCCCCGTATTTCATATGATGTCATATGTGTTAAAGATAGCAGTTAAAGATGTGGCTGCAAATGAATAATCAGGAATCTTAAAGTGCACTCCCAATTGTTCTTTGGCAAGTAAGGCCTGCATTCAGTGCCTTTTAAATATGGTGGCAAGTGAAAGCCCTGCTAGGATTAACTACTGCAGAGTGGAGCCAATCCCTGCTGAAAGCAGAATTTGCACTCAGTGCCAATCAGTTGATCAGTGCTTATCACAAGCCCCCACTTCGATCAGCTGCACTCGTAAGTTCCCCAATTGCAGCCAATCCCAACTAGGGATGGGGGATAATTTTGATTCAGTTCACATTTAAAGCTGAATTATCCAATGTCCACTTTCCAAAACAGTATGAGAACTGAAACACAGCCATCCTTCATAATCCAGACTTATCCAAGTTTTGTGATACAGTTCTCCAACCAAATAATGTTTACAAAAATGCATAGATGAGGGGAAAATGTGTATAAAATGAATAAATGAATGTATAAATATGTATCAAATGAATAAATTAGTGAAAATAATATACAAAATGTATTATATTAGGAGGAATTATTTGCAAAATTGTGTGCATCAGTCAAAACTGCAGAAAAAATGTATTTTTGGAGAAATTCACATTAAAATGCTGAAAAATTTTCATGATTTTGTTTTAAATCACAAATTACTGCAGATATCTTGAGACTGGAGATATGCGAAGCTGAGAAAACCAAAATTGACAGATCCTTCCATTCTTAATCCCAACAGGGGTTGCAGTCAGCAAGGATCAACTGATCATTCCTGACTGTAAGCACCTCTCAGCAGAGTTCCTTTGCTGCCCAGCTTGAGTTCAAGTTCCTAATTCTTTCCTTTGAAGATTAGCTGATGTCTGGAGATTGACAGAGGAGTGGCCCAGTTCACTTGTTAAAGTGGCCTATGGGAGAATTGAGGATCTGGCCAATGGGCTGGACCCCATCCTCCACCCCTGGAAGAGAGTATACTGGAAGAGAGCATGGCTGGCTGGAATCCTGAACAGAAGCATTCCTCACTGCAATATTTTATTGCTAGCCCCACTTGCTATTTGTTGATGTTAGGGATTGAGGGGTCTCTGATCTAAGAGGCCCTGTTTAGGAGAGAAGGGATACCCCTGTCCCTCTTGAAATCAGAGTCTGACCCCATCTTCCTCCAGGAGGAAGCACAATGCCAGAGGTGAAGACCACCATCCGGCCACCTGCAAGAACAGGGATATACAATACCTCAAAAATTCTCCTTTATTCCACTTACAACATTGTAAATCACATACATTACAATGTTTGATGTTTATGATCAATAGGGAGTGCGTATTATCCAGCATGTTACAATGCTGAAAATGCCCCCCTCTCTTGATAAATGATCCTTGGTTTAAAGTGTTACTGTATAAAATGTGTCTGGTTTTCCAGATATGATGTTAGACACAAACGATTTGCATGATTTACATTTATAACTTTCATTTGTCATTTCATTGTGTGTAACTTGACATAGTCTTCACGTAGAAAGATAAGAGGTGCCTTTAGCCCAGAAATCTCAGTAGAGCAGTCTTGATACAAGCTTGACACTCTACAAGCTCCACTGTGGAAGGCTGGGGGTTATGTTGCTATCATCTGAATACAAAGGCATGACAAATGTGCAGCAAAGGCAAGCCTAAGGGATGTTGGAATAGAAACAAGTTTATTTTTTTTCTTCAATTCCAAGTTTGGTACAAAAGTGTGATTTATGTATTCTCCTAATCGATTAAGATTGAGTCACATGGACCACTATCCTCAGATTGCAATTCATAGGATTAGATGTAAGGATTCTAGCCTGAGTGTTACACTTGGATCTGGCACACTAACATTACTTTAGCACTACTAGTCAGCACTGCTGTACAGTGAACGTAAGAGCCCTGCTAGATCAGGCCAAAGGCCACAGTGACCAACCCGATGCCTGTGGGAAGCCCACAAGCAGGACCTGAGTGTGACAGCACTCTCTCTACTTGGGATTCCCAACCACTAGCATTTAGAGACATATTACCAACAGTGGAGAAAGAACATGGTCATCATGGCTAACAGTCACTGATAGCTTTATTCTCCATGAATTTGTCTAGTCTTCTTTTAAAGTCATCCAAATTGGTGGCCATCACCACCTCTTGTGGGAGCAAATTCCAAAATTTAACTATGTATCATGTAAAGACATACATTCTTTCATCTGTCCTGAACCTTCCAACTTTCAGCTTCATTGGATGGCCCCGAGTTCGAATATTATGAGTATTATGGGCAGCCCACCCAACCATTGTCCTGTCAGAGGACAGAGCAATGACCTACAGCCCACCTTGTGTCCCCTAATCTAATCTGCACTCAGGTGCAGAGGAAGATGCTGTCCTTTGGCCAGAGTTAAAGTAAGATCCGACTGCCAGTCAAATCAGCTTCTGTATGTGAAATGGTGGAGGGGAGCACATCTTGTGCTTCACTTCAGACAGCAAATGCCTTAGAATAGTCCTGATATACTCCCCGCCGCCGCCCCAGGTGGGCCCTTCCTCTCCTTCTGTGCCCAAGAGTATAGTTGGATTTACCGTGAAGTGCTTGTCCGTAATGGCAGCAGCTATGATGCCTGAAGTTTGAAGGATATATGATATATTACTTAATTTAAAAGGTATACACTCCTGGGTTAATTCATTTTTCCAAACCTGATTAGCGCTTGCTTTACTTAGCTGAAAAAGCTCTGGGTGAAGGGAATTAATGGGGGGCGGGGGACAGGAAAGAAGGTCTGTTTCAAGAAGAATTCTCCTCTGCCTACCATTTCAGTATTCAAGATTCTGGCTGAATTAGTGCTGTTCCAAAATTGCTGCTCTGGCATTTGGCGGAGCTACCTCAAAAAAGTTGGCATGGAGCACCCAAAAAGGAGGCTACCATGCTTGACATTGCCCCCTTCCCATAACTAATTCAGAGCTAAGCCCCTCTTGGCAACCGGGCTGGATTCTCCTGTGTGTTAAGAGCTGGACTTGCTGCCTGTAGGCAGGAGGAATTTTTTTACCTGGGGGATGCCAGATTGTGCCCTCCTGTCAGAAAACTGGCCTGGGAGCAAAACTCCTATTTGAGTCAGGGCTGGTTTGTTTTTTACCCAGACAAGTTAACCTCTCTGCTAGCCGAAAGGAGGGTTATTTCTGCCTGCCTGCATCTCCTTGCCAGAAGCCAATGAGGGAGCGATGCTTCTGTTTGTGGCTAATCTCAGTGTTCTTCTTCATAGGACAATCAGTGGACCTGCCGCAGAAACTTCCTTCAAGAGGGACAGATAAACTACTGCCTATAAGCAAAGGGTTTTCCCCTCCCTTCTTTGTGAATGATGTCTCTTTATGAGAGGCCATTGCTCCTTGGGCCACCGGGTGGCCAATTCAGTGAGAGATTCTAGAAAGAATAACGGGGGGGGGGAGAGGTGGGCATTCACTCAGTGGGTCCCCTTACAATGATTGCTGGTTGGCAATGAAGAAGGTTCATCCCAATGGAGGCTGTGGCAGTATTCAACAGAATTCTTTGAAGTCCCAAGTAGACTCTCCATGCTGGCTTGCGAGTCCCTTTGCTAAGCAGAGAGCCAGGTTGCCAGGAGAGGGAAGCTGTGTCTGTGGCATGCCGTCTCCTTGACTGCTGGCTGAAGTAGATTTTGGGAGATGTGGTCAGGAGGAATACAGAGATGGACTCTTCCTTCTCTGACTACCTCAACGAGAGCCAAAATAGAGAGAACAGGGCTGCATGTGGAAGGAAGCTGTTCTCCCCACAATCTGTAGGCAAGCAGAATACCACATAGCTTGGAAGGTCTCCTTGCTACACTGAGAGATTATCTCCCGCATTTACTGGAGGAGCAGACTGCTACATATAAGAGGCTCCAGAGATCGCCTTGCTACCCCAGGCATTTGACCCCCTTTCACAGACTGCTGTGCAGACTGGAAACCATGGAGCACTGGGCACCATCACAACACCAAGTGCTCTAAAAACACTCCCTCTAATTTTTCTATACCTCTCTTAGTCGTATAGGCTGAAGGTCTATAAACAATTAGCTCAATAATAGCAGACCTACCCTGCTCTTCTCTTGAAGGCAGATCCAAAAACTGGTTCCTCTTCTCCAGGAAGGCCACTGAAGGGTGGTTGTTGGGTTTTTTTTGGTAGGCCCTGACTTCTTCCTGAAGTTAACCCTTTGTTGTGTGCTCCACTGCCTTGCCGACTAAGAACTACATAACTGTCCACAGCAAGGCCAGCCCAAAATATTTTGCTGCCTGAGGTAAATAAGATGGCGTACCCCTCCCCAACTGCATATACAGAAGCTGATCAGACTGGCAGTTGAATCTTATTTCAATAATGGTGATAGGACAGCATCCTCCACCACTCCTGAGGGCAGCAGAGGGTGCAGGACAGCCTGTGTAGCACACACAGATCAGTCCTCCAGCACCTCATTGTCATTCCCTGTTCCTCCAGCGTCTGCCACCTGAGGTATCTACATCACTCTGCCTGATGGTAAGACTGGCCCTGGCCCAGAAGGGTGGGGCAAGGCAAGTGGAGGATGCTGTTTCTATCTTCACTCTTGTCATTGCTTCCATGCTCAAAGAAGGCAGGTGAACAGAGAGCAGCAGCAGGGGCCAAGAAGCTTTTGCTTGTGTTTTGACATGTGTCCAACAATGCAGACTCTTGATGCTGCAGAGATGCTGATTTCAGGTCCTTTGGTCCAGGAACAATACGGTAACCCTTTGACACTGTTTTTGCTTCCTTTTTGTACCAACAGCTTTGTTGCTTTTATGGCAAATGAGGCAGAAGAGGGTAACTCTTGCAGCAAGGCACACAAACAACTATTTGCAGCTAAAGCCAATTCGTATAATTAGGCTTTGTTCTTATCTACCACTTTAAATCAATATAATTATACCTAAATCTACAACAACACACATACAAACACATTTAGATTGCAACCAGCAGTTTCTAGCAGTGATTCATCTACCCAGACAAAACCTTAAATGCAATCTAATCTGAAAATATATTTTCCACACTGACAGTAGTAAAACCATTCTGAGTTTTTGGAATTTTGTATATATATATTTTTAAAAAGAGAAGAGACAATGGACTAAATTTGATTTTAGCACACAATTTGTCCTTTACCAATGTGAATGCTATTATGACATAGGATCTGTGTTGAATCTGACACACAACATTAATGTGAACATAGCCTTTGTGGTTTGATTCTTTCAGATATTGATTCTATATGCTGCTGTGTCAAACCAGACTTAAGAGAACTAATGCTGAACAGTAAGAATTACATTGAAGGCTCAGACGAGACAGATAAAATTGCAGGGGGGGGGTCCTTAACTGCCAGCAGATGGTGCTGTTTCCAATAAAAAAAAATTTCAAAAAAATCTTAAACAGCAGAATTTATTGACCTTGTAAGAGGCCAACATTTTCCTATGGTTGGCAAAGCAACGGGCTTTTAATTGCAGAACCAAGAAATTAATGTTTGTTTAGCACTGTGGCAACTTTAGAATAAGATTTCTGAACAGTTGCTCATTCTGATTACTGTCCCAACATTACAAGAAAAAAAGGAGGGAATCCTCTCTCTCTTGTGACAACTAGGTTTTTTTAATATACAGAGGGAACCACTAAATAGGAAACATAGTCATAGCAGCTACTTTGCCTAAAAGGTCTTTTCTTCAACCTAGCAATGGAAATGGAAATGGACTGCCTTCAAATCGATCCCGACTTATGCCTATGAATGTTTTCATGGTGGTTTCAGAGGTGGTTTACCATTGCCTTCCTCTGAGGCTGAGAGGCAGTGACTGGCCCAAGGTCACCAAGTGAGCTTTGTGGCTATGTGGGGATTTGAACCCTGGTTTCCCAGGTCCTAGTCCAACACTCTAACCAGTACGCCACACTGGCTCTCAACCTAGCAATAATCACATATAAGAAAAGGTTGCGTGTTTGACTAACTGCACACAAAGAAATAACTACACACAGAGAGTGGTCCCTGACTGCCTAAAAGCGGCGGTAGTGAGACCACTCCTGAAGAAACCCTCCTTGGACCCAGATAACTTGAACAACTATAGACCTGTGGCGAATGTTCCGTTCCTGGGCAAGGTTCTGGAGCGGGTGGTGGCCGGCCAGCTCCAGGGGCTCTTGGATGACACTGATTATCTCGATCCGTTTCAATCCGGTTTTAGGCCTGGGTTTGGTACCGAAACAGCCTTGGTCGCCCTGTATGATGACCTTTGTCGGGAGAGGGACAGGGGGAGTGTGACCCTGTTGATTCTCCTTGATCTCTCAGCTGCTTTTGATACCATCGACCATGGTATCCTTCTGGGAAGACTCACGGAGTTGGGAGTTGGGGGTACTGCTTGGCAGTGGCTCCGCTCCTACTTGGTGGGTCGCCACCAGAAGGTAGTGCTTGGGGAACATTGCTCGATACCCTGGACTCTCCATTGTGGAGTCCCGCAGGGATCGGTTCTGTCCCCCATGCTTTTCAACATCTACATGAAGCCGCTGGGCGCAGTCATCAGGAGTTTTGGAGTGCGTTGTCACCAGTACGCTGATGACACGCAACTCTATTTCTCCTTTTCATCTTCTTCAGGTGAGGCTGTTAACGTACTAAACCGTTGCCTGGCCGCGATAATGGATTGGATGGGAGCTAACAGACTGAAGCTTAATCCAGACAAGACCGAGATGCTGTTAGTGAGTGCCTTCTCTGCCCAGATGGTGGATGTTCACCCTGTTCTGGACGGGGTTACACTCCCCTTGAAAGAACAGGTTCGTAGCTTGGGAGTTCTTATCGACTCTTCCTTGTCTCTTGAGGCTCAGGTAGCCTCAGTGGCAAGGAATGCTTTCTACCATCTCCGATTGGTAGCCCAGCTATGTCCCTATCTGGACAGTGACGACCTCGCCTCAGTCGTTCATGCTCTGGTAACTTCTAGATTGGACTACTGCAATGCGCTCTACGTTGGGCTGCCCTTGAAGACAGTTCGGAAACTACAGTTAGTCCAGAATGCAGCGGCCAGATTGTTGACGCGGACAAGAAGGTCCGCTCATATTACACCCGTTCTGGCTCGTCTGCACTGGCTTCCTATTCGTTTCTGGGCTAAATTCAAAGTGCTGGTTTTGACCTATAAAGCCTTACACGGCATGGGACTGCAATACCTGGTGGAGTGCCTCTCCCAATATGAAACTACCCGTACACTGCGCTCAACATCTAAGGCCCTCCTCCGAGTACCATCCCATCGACAAGCTTGGAGGGTGGTGACTAGAAATAGGGCCTTTTCGGTTGTGGCTCCCGAACTATGGAATGGTTTCCCCGATGAGGTGCGCCTGGCGCCGACGCTGCTATCTTTTCGGCGCCAGGTGAAAACCTTTTTATATTCCCAGGCATTTTAATGCGTTTTATTATATGTATTGTTGTATTTTGCTGCTGTTTGATTATTTTTGTTTACCTTTGTTGGCTTGATTTTATTGTATTATTGTATTTATATATTCCTGACTGTTTTATTTTATGTACACCGCCCAGAGAGCCCTTGGGCTTAGGGCGGTATATAAATAAAATAAAATAAATAAATAAATAAACCATGTATGGTGGCTCCAGACTGGGGATGCAAATGTGTTGCTCCTATTTGCATCACAGAGGACTATATGACTCCACATGCTGTGCACAAGCCAAATCAGGAACCACATGTTCCAAGCACAGAGTGTGTGGTTGCAAGATCCATACATAAAACTCTGCTTGTCCAGATTCCTCATGCTGGATCAGGTGGCTTGAAAACCAAGAAAATTGTTATATTTATTGGACTGTTTTTTGTTTTTGTGATTCCCTTAGATTTTTTAAAAATTCTACTTCTGCAAACCTTGGGGTTTCTCCAAGCATGCTACACATGGGGTTTCTCAGTGTCCCAATTTTGGCTACACATTACTAACACTCACCAACTGTTTAGAGGGAAAGATGTCTATAAAATTCCATGATCCAGCAAGATCCACATGTGGAACTTTGCTTCTGCCCAGAGATTTCTCATATTGGAGCAGAGAACTTAAAAACGAAGACTGTATTCATTACACGGGAAAAAACAAATTCTGTCCATGGAAACAAATGGGAAAAGGGCAGATATTTAGGAAAAATGCTTTATTCAATTAAAATATTCAATGTTAAATGTGCTAAAATGAAACATCAAAGTATCCGCATGCATCCAAATTCTCCATACTCACATATATTTTTAAACACATTCAACCGCGTTGATATTGCCTTTTAAAAAATTTAAATTGCCCTTTAGTATAGGAGAGCTTTCCTTTAATATATATAATCAGGATTTTTAAAATCTATTTAGGAAACAATTAGCATAAAGCAAAATTTCTCATTTCTACCAATGTTTATTCATTAAAATAAAAGCATTCATCTTCAGAGAGGCTGTTTCATTTTTTAATTTTCTTTGTACACTGTATACCAGAGTATGGTGAACGGCATCTGCACACATCTGGAGCGATACATTTGCCTCCATGGTGACAAGGCAGTCTACACAATGCTGGGGGGGGGGGGAGGAACCAAAATGCACCACATTAGTTACACACTATAGATTTCATATAATTAATCTAATGTGATACATAATATCATTGAATTATCACAATTATTCCTAAGAAAATATCAGTAAAATATAGCAGAATCACAATATCCATGTCTGACATTCATCTTTGTAGTGTCTGAATTTTGTAAACTCCCATTCTTGGAGAAACAATTATTACTTTTAAAATAATTTATGTGTAAGTGTCTTGTGATTTCTAAAATCCAGCTAAAATCCACAATCCCTGTGAGAATTTACAAACTGTTTTGAAAGAGAAACTAAGACTGGCAGGACTATGAAGATTCCATGCAAGCACAAAATTTAGGACTGGACAGGGCGATCTGTTTGTGGAAACTGCTTTATGCTCTTGAGTCTTCCTTTCCAGGGAAACAGCCTAAATAAGCAGGACCTTATGGTGCACATGTGGCACACAGAACATATCCTAACTTTATCCTAACTTTCACCAATGGAGCCAGCATTTGAGGGATAATGGATATTTATCTATTAACTTCAAAAATTAGATCAGATTCCAGATTTCAAATAGAACAGACTGTATTAAATTCAGCACACAATCTATTATTGTTATTATTGTTACTACTATTGTTATTATCATAACTACATCTGTTATACTACTGCTATGCAACTTTCATCCATTTCAGTGGATCTTCCATGGGGCAGCCATGCAAGAGCCATTAACTGAAAGGGGATGCTACACAGCAAGTACAAATAGTGAATTGCCAAGTACACACCAGTAACTACTCAGATTAACTACACCCCAGTACAAAATTCTTTTTGTGCAATATTCCCTATGTGCATGAATATCTGCATGAGAGGGTGTACATGAGATATGAGGATGGAAAGTTAGATGCAGTTGGTACACGTCCACGAAGTTGTCTTCTTTTTTTTTCTTTTTTCTTTAGCTTTGACAGGTGTTACGATGATCATGTCAGCTTTAGGCATTTTATTCAAGAAGCTCTCAAGTTCCTAGAAAAGATAGGTAACTCACCTAAATGACACGCTCCGCCAACCCAGCCAGTCGCACAGCTGCAGATTCCAGGAGCCACACAAGCTGCTCCATTCCGACATCCCTGAGGACAAACCGCTGCAAAAAAAGCAAAGTCATATGTCTGACTCTCTCAGTATTATGCTGTAGAGTTGGGGATTGGTGGTGGTGGTAGCTGTGGTCTTCCAGATGTTGTTGGATTATTACTTCTACCAGTCCCAGCCAACATGGCCAATGGTCAGAGATGATGGGAGCTGTAGTCCAGTAACATCTGGAGGGCCACAGGCTCCCCATCCTTGTTGTAGAGCATTAGAAAATATTTAAAGCAGTGGTGACTAACCTGCTTTAACTCCCATAATCTGTGGCCATTAGCCGTACTGGCTGAAGCTCATGGAAGCTGTAGTTCATCAACATCTGGAGGGCCCTAGTTTAAGGGGGGGTTATTTCCCCCTCAGAGCAATGTCATTAAACCTGACATATTCTACATTTCCACAAAACTGACAGATTGAGAGCTGCAGCTTCAGCTGTCAGTCTCAAATGCTGTTGCTTTTATTTGCTGTTGGTTAAGGTTTTGGCCTTGCAGTTCAAAGACTGGATGGCTCTTGAACTATAGAAAACATATTGTGTCATGTCAATTAGCAATATAACTCGCCAACAGCCCCTTCTTATTTTTCTATTCTGTTCACTAACCTTCTGTTCTATAAACACCCTCTTTTCTTTTTGGACAAACTATGTATAGTTTTTATAAATACTCTGAAGTCCAAAGACTTGTGGGCAAATCAGCAGTGTGTAACAGCAGCATGCCCAAAACGTTTTTTTCCATGTAAAACAGAAGATTGATATCCATTGCCACAATCCAAAGATGATCAATTGTAACAGAGAGGCTGCAAACACACTGCTGTTCTTAAGGATCTCTTGCCCCTGAACAGAGGGCAAACTGTATTAGTTCTGACAATAATGATTTATTGGGAATGAGAGTAGGTGGTAGCACAAGAATCTGTGCAGAATCATATAAAGTGAGTTGCCCCTGAATACATGGGATGTATTTTAATGAAACTGTCTTGTAGCACCCACTGAAATCTTCTCATCCTCTCCCTTTTTCAGTCATAAGAGCCATAAAGTTTATTGGGCAGCCTTGGACAAGTCTGTCTGTCTGTCTCTCATTCTGCCTAATTTCTTTATGATTATGGTTGCAACAATAAAATCTGCATAGAACACCATAAACTCCTTGAAAGTAGTACAGGATCCAAATACAATTACTAACAAAGCATATAGTCCTTACCTTCTTGGCATCTTGATCCTGTCCATCCTGAAGCACAAAGGCACTTTACCACCCCATTGACAGAGATGCATTCCCCACTGTTTTGACATCCTCCTTCACAGCTTACTGGAAGGCAACAGCACAGACACAAAGCATGGCAAGAGCAGAACTCTAGCATGATGTTTTATCCCATAAATGTTGCCTCTTCCAAGCAACAATCTAGGATGGAGTTGAGGCATCTAGACATAAATGTACTATTGGTTTATTTATGCAAAACATTTCTGTTTTGACTTAGCCAAGGCCTCACCAGGCATAGCCAAGGGGAAAGAATTTCAGGAAGGGGAAAAGGCCATATTAAGCAAATAAAAATGTGGCTACAAAGGAACAATCAGGAGTCTTAAAGTGTGCTGCCCATTGTTTCTTGGCAGGTTTGCTCGAAGTGCCGATCAGCTTAGAGCAAGCAAACCAAGTCACATGCTCAAAGCTCAAAAACAGCAGCTAGGCCTCTCTTACCACCACCACTACTCCTTGCCACTAATTTGCAAATTGCCTACATTAACTTACCTTTATGACAGTATCTTCCTCCATAGCCAGGCTGGCACCTGCATTTTCCAGGTCTGAGACACTTTCCACCGTTTTTACATTTTGGATAACAAGTTGCTATGAACCAAAAAAGGGGGCAAATTAAGAGGATGAGATGTTTCTGAGGGGTAGGGATGCGGAAAGCAGATTCAAAAGCAAGCTGCTCCTTCAAAAATCCTGCCAGTAAATCCATACATTTGCCTGGACACATTAAGCTAGGCAGCCCTATGACTCATGCTATACACTTAGTAACAGCAAATATAATCTAATTCAGATTGTGAAATAGCTATAATAAAGGCAGAACTTTCTTTTCATGTAAATACTGTTTACTATCAAGTGGTAGGAGAAAAACTTATCATTTGAGAACAGCCACAACTGGTTATACTAATTAGCTTTCAAATGCTACATGAAAAGAATCAGTAGCAGGAAAACTCTGAACCAAATCTAGTCTCTGATGGGTATTGCCTGGCCCTTCAATTGCTAACACAGGCAAAACAGAGGAGGAAGAGATGCAGTAATGGGACTTGCTTTGGTTTCAAACTCTGATTAAGAGCTAATCCAGGCTAACATTGGTGCAAACAAAACACAACAACATAGCTACAGAAATATTTAAATAAATGAATCACTCCCATCTCACTGGTCAAAGGATTATGGGATGGGTTTAGCTTTTGAGTTTGGCAAAGGTTATTTAAAGCCAGTGCTTCATATACTGGTATATTTGATAGAAGAGAGAGATCAGCATAATTTTTTCTCCTTTGTGCTTGAGTACTTGATTGATTCTGCATGAATCAGTGAGTTTATCATTTCAGTAACACTGATAATTTGATAATTTATTTTCTGGCATGCTTCTCATTAGTGCCCATTTTCCTTAATGAATGCCTACTTATTTAAGATGCAAAACTGTCTTGTAAAAAGCAGAATTCATTCATTCATTGTTGCCCCTTGCACTATTCCGCACAATATAAGATTAATGGGCCTAACAGGAATCTGAAAGAAACAGGGTGGCCCTAAAGCTTTGATGATGTTAAAAATCCACTGGGAATATCCCAGGTCTCTGGATTGTCTGGTTATTCAGGACAGTTCTGGGAGCAGCTGTGAACCCACATCTAATCTCCAGTCTGAGATCTTGAGATGGTTTTTGATTTATGGTTGGAAGCCATGTAGAACTCCACAACACAACTGAAAATCTTTCTACAGTTAAAACTGATTATGTCTTCAAACCACAATTTTTCTCATTCCCACCCCCAGCTCTTTTACCAGTCGTTTCCAGGACTAAATCATTTGCAACATTCTCACTGAATTTTCTTCACAAGTAGTTTTCCTACAGCAAACAGCATTTTATTAGTTTTTATCCATGCTAAATATGGGCTTAAAACAAAAGCTTGCTGAGAAGACAGTATTCTTTGTGGATTCTAAGGGATTATTTGTGACTGACAGCTAAAAGATGTGCCTGCATGACAAACAAATAAATAACTCGGAAATTGCACATTTTGGAGTATGGCTGCTTCGATGATTTTGTGCAAACGAATTATCTGAGAAGTTTAGGTAGTTCTTGACTAATAAATCATTCATGAGCCAATCCCAATTTCGATGTACAGTATTTGCTATCTGCAAACAATTTTCAAGAAAACATTTGCAGGTTTTTCCTCTGGACTTTCCTTATGGATTACATTGAGATTCAGGTGATCACCAGGAATTTACTGGGAACAGTCTTTAATGTGTAATGATGGTTCTGCTCTCTGAACATACAAATGAAATGTTGCAAATGGAACTTTAAAGAAAAAAATGAGTACTGCTCAAAAAATAATGAATAGCAAACATCAATAACTTATCATATGAAGAAATATTCCTCAAAAACGCATGTGTGAACAAGACTTATTTAAATCACAGTTATAAATTATGAAGGCCAAAAACAGTATTTCAGTGTATTGTAATAAATATTATTGATAAATATTAGAAGTGTAGTCCACTCCTATCTTTTATTATTTTTCCCATTTTTGAGTGTTTTTAAAGATTATTAAATGCTTAAAACTATTTTAAAGAATGCAGATTTGTATTAATATTTTAAAAACATTGTTCAAATGTTCAACAAAATTTGATATTTTAAATACATTTGATCTAATTTTTTCTACATTTAACAATTATTAACATTTAATTTTTCTTCTAAACCTCACTTATTCATACATTAATTCATATAATTCCTTCTGTTTCCAAAGTTCAGAAGTACATGCTGATCTTATGTAACCAAAACGGTTCTATGCATACATGGGAGGGAGGTTTTGACAGGCTTGGGTAACCTCAGGTTTACAGTACAAATTTTGTTTTTTCAGAAAAAATCTGGAAAAGGGGGGAACCCATCCCCCAAAAACAGCTCTGTAGGGGCAGAGAATGTTCAGCAGCCATGGAATGGTGACTGTTGTGGGGCTGGAAGGGTGGGGAGGATGGAATGGAGTATCCTGGAAGAGGACACGGATTACTTACTGTGAACAGTAGCACGTCATGCATCTCCCTGTTTTTTTTCTTCATTCTTTTGTCATTTTATACACTTCACTTAGGTTTTTGTTACATTTCAGTCAAGTGGCTTTTTATCCAAGCAGCCCAAACATATTACAAGACATAAAACTTTAATGTTCCTTTTTACATTGCCAACACATTCCCTACACATTTTGGGCTTGTTCGTCAAAAAACTAGTAATTATTTTCATAGGGTCGCTTAGCTTTTTGAGGACATTGGTTCATCTTTAAAAACTGTTTCAGACTGCACACTGTGCCAAGCTTGCTGTTTGCATCTTACATTATTTAAATTCCCCCCCCCAGATATTGGTATTCTGGGCACATTCAAGCACTCCTCTAATCATGCATAGGCTACAGTTGTGAATGTGGGGGCAGAAGCACCTACACAAGCCCTGAGCCCAACGTCCCCCCCGCACATCACCCCACCTGCTCAATCCCCAACTTTCCCTTTGTTGAATGGGAAAGGCCTTCAGGGGGCTTTCACTCATGTCTTCTTGAACGTTAGTAAAACCCTCCACGAGACAGAGGGCACTGACAAGGCAGGGTCCCTCATCACATGCAAGGGTCTACTCATGTTCACGCAAACACAAATAAAAGCTCCCTGCAGACCTTCCTCAGTGAAGAAAAGGAAGGTTGGGGAGTGAATGGGCACGGCAATGCATATTGGGAAGCTGGGGATGTAGCTTGCATGTGTGCCTTTACCAGCCGGCCACAGATTATGTATTGACATGTTTAAACAAACGCCTGAATGCCCTTTCTGCTTTGAATTGCTGGAGACTTAATTTGAAGCGAACACTCTATTCCCCTCCCCCACCATTATGGCTTATGTTTCTGATTTTTTTTCCTGTTTGCAAACAATTATTATACTTTTGTGACTTTTTATGCATTTCTCCTACCAATGATTGGGTTGGCACTAGCATTACGCAGCACCTCAGGCAGCTGATTTTGGGGGTCGTGAAAGAGCATAAAATTATTAGTTATTTTTATTTGCAGCAAGGGGGAGAGGTTCTTCTTGTATTTTCTGCCTCAAGTGCCAAAATAACTTGGCTGGCTTGGATGCTACACCCCTTGATGAGAGAGAGAGGAAGCCATTGAGGGCCACATGTCAGTGTTGAGTGAGACCAGAAGCAAAAGTGGGCAGAACGGATATAAATCTTACCTTTGTACACTAGACTAGTTTCTATACATGCTCATACACCCTTCTCTATCTTCAAAGCAGGCAAGCAAGAGCCATTATCAGAGTTCGAGGACACATTCCAGCCAGACAAAAACACTGAAGGGTGGTGAGGCGGGGGAGAGGAGGTGTGGTCTGGAGCCAGATAGAGGCTTGGAGGACCACAATTAGCCCCAGGCCTGCAGTTCCACACACCTAAGTATATATCCAAAAGGAAATAAATTAAATAATAAATAATACCCCTACCCCTTGTTTGAGAGCCAGTGTAGTGTAGTGGTTAAGATGCTGGACTAGGACCTGGGAGACCAGGGTTCGAATCCCCACATAGCCATGAAACTCACTGGGTGACCTTGGGACTGCCTCTCAGCCTCCGAGGAAGGCAATGGTAAACCACCTCTGAATACCGCCTACCATGAAAACCCTATTCATAGGGTTGCCATAAGTCGGAATCAACTTGAAGGCAGTCCATGCCCATTTTATCACACTGTATCTCCCTGTATGAACCTGCCCGGGCCCTGAGATCTTCAGGAGAGGCCCTTCTCTCAGTACCCACCTCCTCTCAAGTACGATTGGTGGGGACGCGGGATAGGGCCTTCTCGGTGGTGGCCCCTAGGCTGTGGAATGCTCTTCCTAGGGATATAATAACCCCCTCCCTGCAGTCCTTCTGGCGTCAAGCAAAGACTTTCCTATTCCATCAAGCTTTTGGTACTGACGGTTGCTAAAGTTGGGACTGCTGGGAACTGCACTACTAATGCCAAATTTTACTATTTTTAAATTGGTTTTGATTCCTTTTTATCTAGCAGTATGATTGGTTTTAATATTGGATGTAGTTTAATTTCATTTTAATGTAGATTCTGTATTAATTATATATGCTTTTATCTGGAAGCCGCCGCGAGTTCCAGTATTGGAAGGATGGTGGGATATAAATAAAGAATAACTAACTAACTAACATTTCCCCCTTTTTTACCCCTTGTTTTCTTTTCCTTTCTTGTCTCTGTACATGACATTCATCTGCCATTACTGTCCCTTAGAATCCTCAAGTGCACAATCACAGCTCAACTTTGAGTGTTTCAGGAGATGTCGGGCTTTCTTTTTTGAAAGGTAAGATTTTCCTGCATACTTTGAGGAGTTTTCTTCTTCCCTGTCTTCAGGGACCACTCCTGCTTCCCCTCCCTCCCCCATCCATTTTAATAAAAGTGTATCTCCATGCTAAGTACCCATTTTACTAATAAAGAGAGTCATATAAATTTTATTCTCCAAAGAACTATTCCTAATTCAATTATGCAAATACAGATTCTTCATATTCAACCCCCTCTTGTGATAATCTCTGTAAAAACCTTTCTATCCCAGACTCAACTATGCCTGATTAATTGGAATAATTTCCTTTTATTATACTGTCTGCATCAGCGTCCTAAATCCAGTAGGATGTAAGTTACTTTGATGATAGCAATAACATTAAACAGGTTCCTAACACGGCATTCTGACAGGCGTATCAACTATAGTTAAAGCCACTGATGTTGTTTTCAGTCAATTGTTGATGATTGATTTTATGATGCCATTGTTCCAGATGTTTGTTTTGTTTAATTTTCAGGATTATTTAAATTTTGTTGTGATTTTTAATTTTCATTTATAAACCACCTTGAGTTTTATTTTAATCATAAAAGGTGGAGTATAAATGTCAAAACAAACAAGCATACGCGTTAGGATACATCAGATAAAAAAATCAAAATGATTTTGGAGCTTTTGGGGCAGACTGGCCCTATTCATCAGCTTTCCCTCTAGTCCTGTGGCTTAGAGAGCCATGCCCCTCATTGCCTCACTGCCTCCTAGTTGCTCATTACTCAACTTGCCTGCATTTCAGCTCCAGTCCTGCGGTCCAGAAAGGTTGTGGTAAAGAGGCCTAAAGTGGTGGGGAATCATAACAGAACAGCAACAACATACTAATACAGCTAGCATAATATCAAAACCCACCCAAAGAACTTTTGTTACTGGGTAGCATATAAATGACATAACTAAATAACTTGATTGATTAATGTTAGTAAATCTGTAAAAATATTCGGCAACATTAAAAATAAGGCCTTCGTGCAGGGGTTGGGAACCTCAGGCCTGGGGGCCAAATGTGCCCCCTTCCCAGACCTCTCTATCTGGCTCTCAGGACTATAGGCCATATTCTCCTTGAATGCTTTTGCTTGACTTGAGCTGTAATAATGCCTCTTGCTTTCCTTGAAGGAAGATGGAGAGATGTATGGAATGTATGGTTAGAAGAAACCTCTGACTTTTGCATGGCTGGAATATAACCTACTGTACATCCATCAAGCTCCATACACCAGTAGTATGTGCCCCCCCAGTTTGTCCATGAAGGACTGTGGTCCCTGGGCTCAAAACATTTCTTCAACCTTGCAATAACTGCCTAGGTTAATCATTTCCTGATACAAAATTCAAAATTCACGCACTATTCCCTAGCTGCCGACACTAGTCAGTTATCCCAGTGACTTTGCACTCATTGGTCAGAACACTGGAAGATAGGAACTACTTTGATGCTTAGGGAGCAATTGTAGAGAATGCTGCAACTGAGTTTTTCCTTGAATCTTTACAAGTTTCTTCTTGTTGTTATGTGCCTTCTAGTCGATTACTACTTATGGCAAGCCTATGAATCAGCAACCTCCAATAGCATTTGTTAAAAACCACCCTATTCAGATCTTGTAAGTTCAGGTCTGTGGTTTCCTTTATGAAGTCAATCCATCTTTTGTTTGGTCTTCCTCTTTTTCTACTCCCTGCTGTTTTTCCCAGCATTAATGTCTTTTCTAGTGAATCATGTCTTCTCATTATTGTTGGGTGCTGTGAAGTGCACGTATTCCAAAAAGACATGGACAGGGTTAAAAAGCACACTCTGGGGCTCAAGGACAGACAGCAGACCGAAGGCTGCAGGTGGCTGGGCAGGAAAGCTGCCAAGGCTATAAAACTACCATGGAAACAGCTCAGGGTGTGGGGGGTGCATCTGATGTATGTGAAGGAGAGAGAAGCTCGTGTATCCGTGTATCTGCAAACGACTATTGAATCAGTAAAAGATTCATCTTCACCACTTCTAGTGTACTGTCTCTATTCATTCCTGTCATACGCAGTGGCATTGCCCTGACAGGCAAGCCGCAATTCCAACAAAGGGTTATGGGCCCAGAACAGGAAAGGAATAGAGCATAAGCAGAGTGCAGTGAAGAAAGAAAGGCAGCAGAGCTGAGCCGACTAACGACGGCAGCACGGACGGTGACAGGAGCCAGTGGAAGCCTGTGCAGGACGTAAAAGAAGCCTGGAGCAGATACGGTAAAGCTGTAAAAAGAGGATTCGTTTCTCCAAAGTGACGCAAGGAAACTGTGCCTGTGAAAAATGGCAGTTTCACTTTCGCAAGGGATGCCATTGGAGCGTCTGAACGAAACTAATTACTTGAATTGGAGAATGAGGATGCAGGCGTTTCTAACAAAGGAAGACTTATGGACTGTTGTAACAGAGGATCCCCCGTCTGATCCCCCACCGGCACTGTGGATAAGGCTGGATGAGCGTGCGAGATCGTATATTATCCTGGCAGTAAGTGACTCTCAATTGCTATACGTGCAGGATAAAGAAACAGCTAAATTAACCTGGCAAGCTCTGTATGAGGCCCACGTTCGTAAAACAGCGAGCAATAAAATAAGTTTAACAAGAAGATTGTACCAGCTCAAGTACACGGACGACGTCACAATGTCTGGACATTTGTTTAAAATTTCAAAGCTATTTGCTGAGTTGCAGGAAAGGAATGTAACGTATCCGGACACACAGAAAATTTATATAATCCTGGCAACATTAAATTCATCATGGGACAATCTTATTAGTTCACTCGAAGCGCTCCCTGAAGAAGATTTATCGCTCCCTTACGTGACAGGCAAGTTGATACAGCAGTGGGAGAGACGTCAGGAGGCTACTGAACAGGAGAAGGAAAGAAAGTCGGAAGGAAAAAGTGAAAAGTCTGAGATTAATGGCAGGTCGTTTGGCAGGTCGTTTGGAACAAAGGCATGCTATCGTTGTGGGTCATTAACTCATCTTCAAAGAGACTGTGAGTTGCGGCAGAGAAGGCAGAGAGAAAGGCCATCGCAAGTGCAGCTAGTGAAAGCTGAAGCTGAAAACAGAGAATATAAAAGTAAAGGAACCTGGATTATTGATTCAGGGGCTACACACACCCTAATCAATGACAAATCTATGTTCAGGACTATGGTTCCAGCGACTTCACATGTGGTGCTGGCTGATGGGAAACAAAAACAGGTACAAGCTACGGGTACTGTGACTTTAAGTGCTTTAAATACGATAATTACTGACGTTTTGTACGTGCCAGACATTCAATGTCACATATTGTCTGTTCCTAAATTATGTGCGATGGGATTTACAGTTACATTTAGAAACAGAACTTGTGAGGTGAAAGCAGGAGAAAAAGTATGCGTGAGGGGGTTTCTCAGGGATTCCATGTATTATGTAAAACTGAACCCTAATGACAAAGAAAACGTAATGATGTTTTCTAACCAAAGGCCACATGATAACTGCATACACTCCTGGCATAAAAGATTAGGGCACGCAAATCATGAAATGATTAAGAAAATGCCCGCTTTGAGCAGTGATGTTACATTAAAACCATGTGATGTTTATATCGATTGTGAAATACGTAAGCAGACAAAAGCAACCACAGCTCCCAAAGCAGACAAAAGCAACCACAGCTCCCAAACACAAGGAAGCTGAAAGTCACACGAATAAGCCATACCAAACAATACATGTAGACGTGGCAGGACCTTTTCAGGGGTCACAAGGTGGAGCCCACTATTTCTTGGTGATAGTAGATGATTTCTCAAGATATAGTACAGTATATCTGTTACGTTCCAAGAATGAAGCGGAAGGGAAACTAAAGATGTTCATACAAAAGGTGAAAGTACAGCATGGCATGTGCATACAGCAAATGAGATCAGACCGGGGGGGGGGAGTTTACCAGTCAGTCCTTGGCACAGTATCTGGAAAAGAAAGGCATTAAACATGCGCTCACTGCTCCATTTAGCCCACATCAGAACGGTCTGGCGGAGAGAAAAAACAGATCCTTGCAATATGCCACGAGAGCCATGATTAGAGATGCTAATCTGAGTAATGCATACTGGGGTGAATGTATTTTATATGCGACACATATTCAGAACAGGTTGTTCCACAGTGCTATAAACATGACACCCTACAAAAAACTATATGGACAAAAACCTACACTCAAGCACATCCTAAAGTTTGGCGCAAAATAATGGGTTCATGTCCCCAAGGGAAAACGTAGGGGGAAACTAGCACCCAGGGCTCAGAAAGGAATCATTTTAGGTTTTCAAAATGTTTTTTTACTGCGTATGGCTACCACAGGAGAAAAGAGTGATATTCAGCCGGAGTGTGAAAGCTCAGGAGGAGGACTGGGATAAATCAGTATCAGTGGAATTAACGCATACACACAATGGCTCTGAACAAAGGGAGCAAACAGTAAAACAAGAGGAACAAGAGGAACATGCTGTTGTTGAAACAGAAACACATAGCAGTCCCAAACCAGAAATTGTTTTAAGGAGATCTGAGAGATCTAATCTGGGGAAACCGCCTGATAGGTTCCAGATTAGCATCATACAAAAACATGATGAAATGCATGGATATACAGGGTATACAAAAGTGCCAGAACGAAAAACAAATGAAGAAACTTTGTATCTAACATGTTTCAAACCAGAGATAGATGCTGACTAATGTGTTGTCTGATAAAAGGTGTGAAATGTAATAATAAAATGTAACAAGAAACAGAAAAAGGTAAACTGTAAAACTGTACTTAACTGAAATGTAAATGAGAGAAACAAAATCTGTAAAATGTATAAAGAGCCATGTCTGTTTGGAAGGTGGGGGCTTGTTGGGTGCTGTGACGTGCACGTATTCCAAAAAGACATGGACAGGGTTAAAAAGCACACTCTGGGGCTCAAGGACAGACAGCAGACCGAAGGCTGCAGGTGGCTGGGCAGGAAAGCTGCCAAGGCTATAAAACTACCATGGAAACAGCTCAGGGTGTGGGGGGTGCATTTGATGTATGTGAAGGAGAGAGAAGCTCGTGTATCCGTGTATCTGCAAACGACTATTGAATCAGTAAAAGATTCATCTTCACCACTTCTAGTGTACTGTCTCTATTCATTCCTGTCATACGCAGTGGCATTGCCCTGACAGGCAAGCCGCAATTCCAACAATTATGTGTCCAAAATATAACCTCAGTTTCATCATTTTAGCTTCTAGTGATAGTTCTGGTTTAATTTGTTCTAACACCCAATTATTTGTCTTTTTCACGGTCCATGGTATGCGCAAAGCTCTCCTCCAACACCACATTTCAGATAAGTGGATTTTTCTCTTATCTGCTTTTTTCACTGTCCAACTTTCACATAGATACATAGAGATCGGGAATACCATGGTCTGAATGATCCTGACTTTCGTGTTCAGTGATACATCTTTGCATTTGAGGACCTTTTCTAGTTCTCTCAAAGCTGCCCTCCCCAGTCCTAGCCTTCATCTGATTTCTTGACTATTGTCTCTATTTTGGTTAATGACTATGCCAAGGTATTGATAATCCTTGACAAGTTCAGTGTCCTCATTGTCAGCTTTAAAGTTACATAAATCTTCTGTTGTCATTACTTTAGTCGTCTTGACTTTCAGCTGTAGTCCTGCTTTTGTGCTTTCCTCTTTAACTTCCATCAGCATTCGTTGCAAATTATTACTGGTTTCTGCTAACAGCATAGTATCGTCTGCATATCTTAAATTACTGATATTTCTCCCTCCAATTTTCACACCTCCATCTTGGTGCAATCCCACTTTCTGTATGATATGTTCTGCATATAGATTAAACAAACAGGGTGATAAAATACACCCGTCTCACACCCTTTCTGATGGGGAACCAATCGGTTTCTCCATATTCTGTCCTTACAGTAGCCTCTTGTCCAGAGTATAGGTTGTGCATCAGGACAATCAGATGCTGCGGCACCCCTGTTTCTGTTAAAGCATTCCATAGTTTTTCATGATCTACACAATCAAAGCCTCTGCTGTAACCTATGAAGCACAAGGTGATTTTTTCCTGAAATTCCTTGGTCCGTTCCATTATCCAACATACGTTTGCGATATGATCTCTGGTACCTCTTCCCTTTCTAAATCCAGCTTGAACATCTAGCATTTCTCGCTCCATAAATGGTAAGAGCCTTTATTGTAGAATCTTGAGCATTACTTTACTTGCATGGGATATTAAGGCAATAGTTCGATAATTACTGTATTCCCTGGGATCCCCTTTCTTTGGAATTGGGATGTATATTGAAAGCTTCCAGTCTGTGGGCCATTGTTTAGTTTTCCATATTTGTTGACAATTGTCAAAATTTGGACAGATTCAATCTCAGTAACTTATAGCAACTCTGTTAGTATGCCATCTGTTCCTGGTGATTTGTTACTTCCAAGTAATTTAAGAGCAGCTATCATCTCACATTCTAAAATTTCTGGTTCTTTATCATACGGTTCCTCCATGAATGAATCTGTTTTCCTTGTATCTCTTTTATATAGTTCTTCAGTGTATTGCTTCCATCTTCCTTTTATTTCATCTCGGTCAATTAGTGTGTTCTCCTGTTGATTATTCAACATCCCTACTCGGTTTAAATTTCCCTTTCATTTCGCTAATCTTTTGGAATATGGCTCTTGTTCTACTTTTTTGTTGTCCTCTTCTATTTCTGTACAATAACTATTGTAATAGTTCTCTTTTACAAGTTTCTAGAAGGGCTTAAAAAACTTTTTTAAAAAAGTTGAATCCTTAAGGAAGGGGTATGAAATGTCCTCAAACGGGGTAACCTGTGCCCCTCTTCCTGTAGCTACAGTCCTGACAGGTCTTAACATACTCTCTTCCTGCTAGCAGATCCCTTGCCAATGGCTTTTCTCCAACTCTCTAGAACAGTCTTTCCCAACCTTTGGGTTCCCAGTTGTTGTTGGACTCTAGCTCTTCTCAACTCCAGCCTGCACGTACTATGGTCAGGAATGATGGGAATTGTAGTCCAGCAACATCTGGGGACCCAAAGGTTGGTAAAGGCTGCCTAAAACTCGCTATCAAACTTCTGTTTGTGGAAGCAAACCAAAACTGCAGAAAAAATAAGGTTGCCCACTGAAAAGTGCCACCCTAGGGTCACCTTTTGTCCTTTAAGTGTTTGCATACTTTTGCTTCTTTTTGCCTATCTTTTCTTTAATCCCTTTCTCTCTCACACACTCGTTTGGGTGCCTTCTTCTTTATAAATGCAAGATCCACGCACTTTCCCACTTCTTGTCTTCATTCTCCTTCTCCTTGTGGTTCCTAAGTGTACAATACTTATCCTCCTGACATGTGCACCATCCCTTCCCATTTTAAAGCAGCACCTGAAAACCAATCCCAGATCAAGGTATTCAGGTCTCCCCTTCCTTCTCTTCCCACAACAAGTGGCTCTAAACCAGGGGTGAGGAATCTGTTGCCCTCATCTGGAGGGGTTCAACTTCTCCACCCCTGCTGTAAACCGAACCTCCCCTCCGAAAAATTACTTGCCTTCTCTTCCCCCTGAGCACCATTTCCTAATAACCCTTGCATGCAAAGCAACTTGTCCCGATTCCAATCAAGGAAGATCTACAATACTTTCAAGAGGGCGAAAAAGTTGGACAAAATATGGCTGGCATTTCCCTCCTTCTCTATATCTCTCCTTAAATATTTTTCCTGGTGCTGCTGCCACTGGAAAATAGGCGGTTTGCAAAGTGGAACAGCCCTCCTACACTATTCCCACCAGATGAATACTTGGGTTACATCTTCCTCCACATTCAGAAAAGCATTCCTGATGTTAGTTTAGCAAGGAGGAACTTGCTAACCAAGCAAGAGCTTGATTTGAATGAGGAAGGAAGGAACCCTTTTTGAAGCTTAAAAAGCTCTTTGTTCTCAAGGCTGTAATCCTACAGCCATTTTTTGGGGAGAAAGTCTCACCAATGAAATCAATGCTGATAAAATTCCAGAGTTTTACTTTGTCACTGCAAACACAAAACAGGAGCGTTATGGCAGGAACCTTAAAGAAGTGCAGCTCACTTTACCAGCTCACACTGTGTTCAATGATGCTTTACAGCGCAATCCTACACAGGTCTACTCAGAGGTAAATGCTACAGAATTAAATAGGCTTATTTCTTGTTAAGTGGCGTTAGGATTGCAGCCTAACTCCTTAATCCGCATATTTAGGACTGCAATCTTATCAGCTTTCCTCGATTTGAGCCTACCTCATGTTTGTGAGTGTATGATACTTCCGTGTAAACATTAGGATCGGGCAGTAAACTTGCAATCCTAAACATGCATGCACTCCTTTTCTGCGCACCTCTGGGAATAAGCCTCACACTGTCTACTAGAGATGCGTACATGCAGAGGATTGCGGCTTGACTTGGAAATAAAGTTCTCAAAGCCAATTCCGGGGGGGGGGGAACGCGAAAGTGAATAGATTGCCATCTCGCCACGGGTTGCGATCAGCAGGTGGCTCTGATGCCCCGCCACCAATAGGGTGGCTGATCGGCCCATCCCTGCCGACGGGGAGCCCACGAAGAAGAGTGCAAGGGAGAGTGGGTGAGCAGCAACGGCAATCACGGCGCGCGCCATAATGCTTAATAGGCGCAGCAGAGCAGGGCGCGCGGGAGCGGGGTCTTTTTTTTATTTTAATGATATACCAACCATACTGGCAGAGCTCGCCCTCGTAGCCCTTGGAGCAGAAGCAAGTGCTGTTCCGGATGCATAGGCCTCCGTGCTGACAAGGCGGGCTGCAGACGGCGTGCGGGTCGAAGACGAAGGGGACGGCGACGCCGCGCGACGCCTTGGAAGGCAGCGCGCGCGCCAAAAGCGGCCCCCCCACGCAGGCCAGAAAGAGCAGGCACAGAGGCGGCGGCAGGAGCTGCAGCTTTGGCGCGCGGTGCGCGGCGACGACGTGCCACCCCATGGCCCTGGCGCCGCACGCAGTGAGACGGCTATCTTGTCCCGGTTGCAGTTGCCTCTTAGCCGGCATCCGTCTACCTCAACGCCCTGCCGCTTTCTCCTTCACTCCCACCCTCTCCACTTGTGGCTTCCCCTTTATTTTCCCTCCCCCCCGCTCCCCCACCTCTCCCATCTTCATTTTCTTCGTCTTCAGTTTGCGCGTCCTTTTTCACAAACACCCTCCTACCGCTATCCATCAGTCAATCAATCTAAAATCACTACATGACATACTTGTTTTTATTTGCTTGCGTGACTGGGACCAACGCAAGGAAGTTCTGGTGCACTCGTGTTTCCATACCAAAGAAAAATCCAAGCATTTGTCGTGTTATTACCATTCTGCCTTAAAGAGTGGAAGGCAGTGTACTTTTTTCTCTCCCTCCCCCACCTCATTTTATCCTCCATTATCCTGTGGTTAGGCTAAGAGAAAGTTTTGTTTTTATTTTATTTGGTTGTGCGACTGGGACCAACAAAGAAGCTTCTTGTGCACATCTGTTTGTATTCCAGAGGAAATTCAAAGCAATTATATTATTGTTGTTGGTATTACAATGTGTTATATATTTATATTCTGCCTTTCCTCCAAGGAGCTCAAAGCAATGTACATGGCTCTCCCCCATCCCATGTCCTTAAGAGCGCTGTGAAGGAGGTTAGGGTGAGAGAAATGTTTAGTCTTACTTTTAAATATGAAGTGGCCAAGTTTTCTCCTCCCCCCCCCCCGTTCCTTCCCCGTGGGGCTGCCTCAAGCCCTGGCCTCTGAGACCAACAATTCCCTATGCTGGGGCTGGCTGCCATGTGCACCTGCTACCAGTAACATGTTATAATTATATTGCATTAAAGCTGCAGAACGGATTTGCCCCCCACCCAGACATAGGAGCAAGCTACATGTAGAGTGAGGTGCCAATCTGCAAAATTTCGTTTGTGGTTACATTACCTTTGTGTTATGAGCAGAACGTAGCACAGCAGTTCTAGAACATGGAGGAAGTAGGAAAAATAGTGGAAGAAATAATTTGGGAGGAAATTCGTTAACTTGTTTATTTAGAGCATTTCGGAGGCCCACTGAATTGCTTGCAAGGCACTTTGAGGGTAAAGTTGCTTGCCTCCATAGTCTTGATGTCCCATCCACATCTACTGTAGTCCCCAATGAGGTGTCCAGTGCAATGTCTGCTGCAACTTCTTGGTATCAGTTTCAGTTGATGAGGCCTGATGACGTGGACAAGGTGCTCGTGATGATGCAGCCAGCAACATGTCCTCTCAACCCTTGCCCTTCTTGGCTTATTAAAGCTTGCGAAGGGGGTTTGACCAAATGGATCCAGGGTGTGGCCAATACATCATTGCAGGAGGGAGTGGTTCTAGTCGCCCTGAAAGAAGCGGTGATCCGACCGCTCCTGAAAAAGCCCACCCTGGACCCATCGGTCTATGACAATTACTGACCGGTTGCAAATACTCCCCTTTTTGGGAAGGTGGTTGAGACGGTTGTGGCGCAGCAATTCCAAGTACTCTTGGATGAAACAGATTACAGTATTTTGACCCGTTCCAGTCTGGGTTCAGGCCTGGTTATGGGACTGAATCAGCCTTCGTCGCCCTGATGGATGACCTTTATTGGGAGAAGGACAGAGGGAGTGCGACACTCTTACTTGATGTCTCAGCGGCTTTTGATACCATTGATCATGGTATCCTACTGGGCCGACTTGGTGAGATGGGTATTGGAGGCACTGTTTTACAGTAGTTCCGATCCTATCTCCAAGGTCGTTTTCAGATAATAGCATTGGGTGATTGTCTTTTGGCCCCCTGGCAGTTGTGCTGTGGGGTGCCGCAGGGTACCATCTTGTCCCCCATGCTGTTTAACATCTATATGAAGCCCTTGGGAGTAGTCATCAGGAGATTTGGGGCAAGGTGTCAGCAGTACGCTGATGATACACAGCTCTTTTTCTCTGTAACATCTGAATTGGGAGAGGTCATGCAAGGTCTGGACCGCTGCCTGGACTCGGTGGTGGACTGGATGAGGGCCAATAAACTGAGTCTGAATCCTAGCAAGATGGAGGCACTGTGGGTTCGTGTTTCCCGAGTTCAGATAATTGGTCATTTGCCTGCCTTGGATGGGGTCGTACTCCCTCTGAAAGAGCAGGTCTGTAGTCCGGGTGTGCTCCTGGATCCATCTTTGTCACTAGAGGCCCAGGTGACATCAGTGGCTAGGAGTGCCTTTTACCAGCTTCGCCTGGTAAGACAGCTGTGGCCGTTTCTGGACTGGGATAGCCTGACCACTGTTGTCCACACACTTGTAACCTCCAGGCTGGATTGCAGTAATGCACTCTATGTAGAACTGCTCTTGAGGTTGGTCCGGAAGCTGCAGCTGGTGCAAAATGCAGCAGCGAGACTGCTCACTGGGGCAGGGTATCGCTAACATGTCATCCCACTGCTGAAAGAATTGCACTGGCTGCCCATTTGCTACCAGGCCAAGTTCAAGGTTCTAGTTTTGGTGTACAAAACCCTATACAGCTTGGGACCAGATTACCTAAAAGACCGTCTTACCCCTTATATACCCAGTCGATCACTGCGCTCTGCAGGTGCCAACTGCAGATACCATCTTATCAGGAGGTCCGTTCTGCACAACATAGGAAACGGACCTTTAGTGTGGCGGTGCCTACCCTGTGGAACTCCCTACCCTTAAATATTAGAAAGGTGCCATCTCTGTTATCTTTTCGGTGCCTATTGAAGACCTTCCTCTTTCAACATGCCTTTTAAGACCTTATCCCAGTCTGCTTCTGTGTTGGAATTGCTTTTAAACATTTTTTTAAACAATATGTTTCTAAATCTTTTTTTAAAAAAAAGTCTTCAAAGCTTTAAAAAAAATTTAAAAGTTGTTTTGTTTTAATGTATTCTAATGTCCATTTTTATGAAGTTTTAAAGTGTTTTTAGTGCTTATGTTTGCCTTCCTGGGCTCCTGCTGGGAGGAAGGGTAGGATATAAAGCAAATAATAAATAAATAAATAGAGCATTTCTACCCTGTTATTCAGTCAAAAAGCTCCTAGAGCGATTTACATTTCAGTTAAAAAAAAAGACAGTCTCTGTTCTTAGGTTTATTATCTAAAAAAAAAGCATTCCACAAATGGAAAAAGGAATGGGGAGGGAAGTAGAAAACAAGCTAACACATGCACATACCTGGTGTGTATAGTTTATTTTACTTTTACTTTTTACTTTTGTCAACTGCTAAAGAATGATCAAGAATTAAAATGCTTAAAAAATTTCTCCCAGGCAGCATGTTTCATATTAATTTGTTACAAGTGGGACCTGCAACAAAATTTTGTGGTATATCCTTCTTGCCTTCCAATAGGAGAGTTCCTCTTCAGGGTTCCAGCTAGCCAAGCACGCCCTTCTCCAAGATATTATAGTTTATTAGAGGCTCAAGCAGGGCACCCCCCCCGGTCCAGTTGGGTTTTGTTGGTTTCCATTTTTATTTTCCAACTGATACTCCAAATGATTAAGTACCCTAGGTTTTGTGGGTATTACAAAAGGTTCTGTTTTTGTATTTCTACACAAGCATGCTGCTAGTACCTACTTATTTCACAGTTAGTTTTGGTTTCATTTCTGTGGGCACTCATCACCTGAGTTTGCTATTAGAGGGAGTGATAGAACAGTCTGCGTGATCCAGGGAGTGTAATCTCTGCAGAGAAATTGAAGTCTCCACATAGATCTGCTCTGTTAAGAAGGGCAGCACAGTAGGCTGCTGCTGCTGCGTGCATGGAAGAGAAAACCCCTGCCTCCAACGAAGTGTCTTTGTGACTGGGTTCAGTAGTACCACCCTTATCAGACCACCAAAAAAAGGAATTTTAAATAAAGCATCACACAACACCAGTCACCTGTTAGGCAGAGTGAGAGCAGAGAATGCTTGCATTAAGCATCGGTATCATTTTTCCCCGTGGTTGACAAAATCCAAAGGAAATAAATAGTATTAGAATGTATTGAGCTAAAATATTTAATTCAAAGAAACTTTATATTCCAGGGCATAACAGCTCCTGCATACCTATTACCAGTATCCTTTGGATCTTGATAGATAGGGAGCTACCTCTTATTGCAATATCCTCTCTGAAGAAATTTAACTCAAAAGCCTCATACAGGACCAATATGACACCTTTCTACCATACTTGGTTGATACTTGGGGCTGAAAAAGCTTCTGCTTGGCAATCCAGATTATTCTCTGGAAACATGACCATAGCCTTCAAAAATATTTGCTGATCTTTGGGTTATGCCATTGTTTTCATCTCCTTGGGAAAAAATGGAAATGGACTGCCTTCAAGTCGATCCCGACTTATGGCTACCCTATGAGTAGGGTTTTCATGGTAAGTGGTTTACCATTGCCTCCCTCTGAGGCTAGTCCTCCCCAGCTGGCTAGGGCCTGCTGAGCTTGCCACAGCTGCACAAGCCAGCCCCTTCCTTGTCCGCAGCTGCCAGCTGGGGAGCAACTGGGCTCCTTGGGACTATGCAGCTTGCCCACAGCTACACAGGTGGCAGGGCAGGTAACCCCGGAGCCACTCACTGCAAGGGTGATCTTTAGCTGGTCCTTTACACTCAAGAGACATAGGGATTTGAACTCACAGACTCTGGACTCCCAGCCAGGCTCTCCTCCCCACTGTGCTATACCAGCTGTCTCTCCTTGGGAAACCTCCTAAAACACTCGGGATACACCACAGATTTGATTAATATAATTTGTATGATTAGGTATAACTATTGCACCACTTAATATAAACCTGGTATCCTTTCTTGAAACCCAAGACATTTTCATATTTATTATTCATACACAGAGCCCAGATTTTAATGGGAGAATGGTCAGAGTATTGGCAATATTCCATAACACCCCAGAAAAGGATTTCCAGAGGTCCGGGTTAATTAACAAGCATTTTCCCCCCTGTTTTCATCTGTGCTTCCTTTGAGGGTCTTAAAAGGATTACTATGAAAGGGCAAAACACTTAGCATGAAATACAGTAACTTTCCCTTCAATAGAGCTAATCAGATGCAAGGGTGAATTAAATAAGCTTGTCCAGGTCTCATTGAATTAAATACATTTGTTTAAATGTTATCTCCAATATTAGGGATTAGGTTTAGTCACTGTTTTTGTGCACCTAAATTCATTTAAGGGTTTATCAGTCTGGTAATCTGCATATTTAAAGAGCCTGAGTCATGCAGCCTCATTTAAAACAGACCTGTTTGTGGCCTCAATACAGATGTGGATGAGTGTCTTGTGCATCTCAAGGTGGTCAGGAGCAATAATACCACTAAATAGACCTAATGTGGATCAGCCATAGTTTTGCCCTCAGTGACTATCTTTTTGGTTGAAGGAGGAGACATCAGCAGTGCTCCTTCTTCCTCAGCTTAATCAATGATCGCCACTGTGAAGAAGAGCAAAGAGAGACGGAGTGTCTAGGATAGGGCTGGTCAACATGGTGCCCTCCAAATATTTTGCACTGCAACTTCCATCAGCCCCTACCAGCATGTCCAATAGTCAGGGATAATGGGAGTTGTAGTCCACAAAACCTGGAAGCTATCCCTGTTCTGGGATCCATGCCTGTTACTGAGGCCTTTGCAAAGCTGGTCTTTGTAAAGAAAAACACTTTGGGAGTGGAAGAACCAGTAAGTGTCATCTCTCTGTGTTCTGTATTATATAGATGATAATGTTGGGATGTGTGTGTTTGTTCTGTTAAGATGGTGCTTGAATACAGGGAGTACTGAAGATGGGGGGGGATATGGAACTCCTAAACTTATTCTATATGCAAAGTACAGAAGAACAGTCATCCCCAGCAGAATACCCTATCCTAGGGTAGGGCTGCAAATACCCTTTAGCAGTTTAGATCAATTTAGGGGAGAGATGAGGAAAAATATTCAGTTACAGAAGACCATAGTCAGCATTGCTGGAATTCAAACAAGATCAAAATGATTAGAGAATTCTAAGTTGTTTAATGGAACCAGACTTTTAGTGTTTTTCAGAAATTATTTCAATTTCATGACATACTTTTTTACAAATGGATTTTGTGTCTTTATCTGTAATGGAAAACAAAACAAATCAAATATTTTTGACTTTTAAACTTGATGGTGTACTGTACAAATGTCAGTACTGAAGCACAACTTCTAGAAGAAAAAGGTCCCAATAACCTTTGCATAATGAATGCTAAAATAGAAAGCTGTGCATGATCAAAAGGAAGGAGTCAATACCATAGCAGTCAAAAGTGTTTCAATAAACCCTTCTATAGTAGCATATAAGATCAATGCTTTCCAAACTCGAAGCCTGTGAGCCTTGGGTTATATGAGTAACAGAGAGGGAAAGAAGAATCTCCAAGAAAAAAGTAGGCAAGAGAGCTTTACTCATGGGAAAATACTTAAAGCAATGACTTTGAATCTCAATAGTGTGCATACTTTAAAATTACTTCTTATATTTCACTTACTATTTCAAACTTTTGTTGCCTTGTTAGGTCTCCGATATCTTGCCTTGCTACTTATATGCTTGGAATCTTCCTGTTAATATATCTGGCATGCTTCCTCACTTTTTTTCTAGGAATAATGCCAGGACCTGGTCTTTGTCTTTGTACATGTCATGAAAAGGGTAAAAAACCCTGTGAGGTCCAATACAGAATTAGGGGGATCTTTTTACTTTTTGCTACACGAGTAAAATGTTTGCAACCCTGTGAATACTTTCTTGGGAGTAAACACCATTGTGGTACTTATATGCATGGTTGTGTTGTGGTACTTATATGCATGGATCAAGTTGCACAGCTGGCACTGTGTTGTTTACATCTATGCTCTTTAGTATGCAGCTAACAAGGCTTCTGTTTTCTGAGTCAGTACAGGATTGACCTCATTCATTGTAAGAGTTAATATTAGTAAAGCTACAGGTAGCAATATAAATGTGTTACATTCATCCATAGTAGTCTTGTAACTGGATTACTGTCATGTGTTTGAATGCATACAAGCAAAAAACAGCTTTCCCTTTAGTATGTGTGCATGTGTGTGTAATGAAGCAAATAATGCTGTTATAATTGTGTCTGTGCACCTTATGCATGATATCAAACAACATTATTACAGTCATGATTTTGCTGTTTATGTTGACATAAACCTGATACACAGCTTTCCAATCTATTAACAAATATTTTAGACAGAAGCAAAATATGTGATCACACTACTGTGCAGATCCATCTTATTACACTTTACATATTACTAGTTGTGCCAGAACATGAATGGGAATGTGTGTTCAAATGTGTATTCTACTGAAAGCAATAAAGTGTGGATCAGTGAAGTGCAGCTCTGATGCACATTTGTGTGGACAGCTGCTTTGATGTCATATGGGACTCCTGTGTGCATAAGGGCTTCACAGATCCCTGCAACACGAAGAACAAATCTGAGACACATACATCAAAAGGATGCACACAGGGAATTAGGAGTTTGCTATCAGGTATTGCTAGTGGACTTCTGAACAGAAAGTTGGATTAGATAGGCCTTAGGTCTGCTCCAACAGGGCTCTCCTTATGTTCTTGACATCATATTGAAAAGGGGAGCCTATGAACATCAAGCTCCCACTGTGCTTTGAATATGGCTTAGCGTGTGATAGTGCATGAGTGATTTCTTTTCAATATTGCAAGTTGTATGTATGCAAAAGGATCAAACTGTCCCTTACTGCTAGTTTTTGTTGATATAACAATGGATTGTGATGCTTCAACACCATTGTAATGAGTGCATTGTAAAAGCCTAGCTACGACTTAAGTTTTATGAAATACTGTAGCCAATTTTTGGTTTAGCAAACCACTATCAGTGGCAGACAGTTGGGGACCAAAGCTGTAGTCTAAACGTGTATTCCTGGGTTCATACAGATAAGGTCATTTATCGAACCTTTGTCCATTAATACCCAGCAAGTTTATCATTTATATATACTCATATATTTTCCTTTGAAAGTGTTGAAGCAGGTTATAGTTTCTCTTCAAAAATTTTATTTCTCAACTTGAGAAATAAGCTCCACTTCAAGACAATACACGGGAGAACAGTTACAATGAAGTATGTTCAAAGCACATTTTTCTTTATTACCATGACAAGTTTGAAAAGCACCTTGTGATTTGACATCATTTGGAAAGGGGGGAAGTGCACTTTCATTGTTTGAGCAATGAATCTAATAATAAAAGCCAACTTGATAGCCTTGCTGAACTATACACACATCCTTCAGCCAATCCCTTGTCACTTGCCTCTCCCATCTCCAGGCTAGTCTGTGAGAAAGTGTTGTTTCAGCTAGGAGCCATCTTGCTGCCTCCTGTCAAATTAGGCAGTATGCTCCTGACACAGCCTCATTCTCCAGCCTTGCATGGTAGAGCCATGGCTTGGTGCTAGGGCATCTGCCTTGCATGTAGAAGGTCCCAAGTTCAATTTCCACAATCTCCAGGTAGGACTGGGAGAAAACCCTGACTGAAATCCTGGAGAGCCACTTCCTAGGTTCCTTCTACATTAAAAATGCCCTGCATATGGATAAAATGCATCAAATAATTTAGAAGGTGCAGACTTAACAAGTTTCCTGTCTGTATGTTCTAAATACATTTACATGTGAGGCTGTAGTGTCACAAGCAGCTTTATATCAAATACCATTCTAGAGCATGGTGGCATTCCTGTTTTAGCCCTTCCTTAAAACAAGAGGTGCCTTTCTGAAAGTCAAAGCTCTCTCTAATGAATGCCCTTATTGCTAAGCCCAGCTAGTGTGAGCTGTTTTCTGGGAAAGGTGGTCAGAACATTGTCAAAGATTTGTTCTTGATTTCTTCACATCTACCTTTGAATGCTAGGCCTGAATACAATGTCAGTGCTCAGCCCTGACTGTCAGTTTCCACAGGTGCCAAGTGCCTCCTCAAGAATTGCATCTATGCCTGAAGATTCCCTGTAAGTGTTCCAAATCAGAATCATCTTTTTGTGTCAGATTACAAACAACTGGACTAATCCTTGGAGTTGTTTTCTTGTCTTTTTTTTAAAAGGCAGACAATTGTCACATATGTTCAGATATAGGGCACATTCACACCACTGGTTTATTCCACTATTATTCCACTTTAAACAGTCATGGTTTCCCCCAAACAATCCTGGGAAGTGTCATTTTATGAAAGGTGCTGACAGTTGTTAGGAAACATTCTCCTCACAGAGCTACAGTTTTCAGAGTGGTTTCACAGTCTGTCCCTCTTCCCAGAGAACTCTGACAATTATAGCTGTGTGAGGGGAATAGGAGTCCCCTAATAACTCTCAGCACTCTTCACAAACACTTCCCAGGATTATTTGGGGGAAAGTATGACTGTTTAAATTGGAATAAGAGTGGAATAAATTTATGGTGTAAATGTGACCAGTGGCCACAGCTGTGCTTGCTAGATTGAGCACGTGCATGTTTCTAATCTGCAAGACAGTGATCCTGTCAAACACATTTCTAATAGCCTCAGCACAGAGCATGTTGCATAGTCCACACTTTGCTTCTGGAAGCTGGGCCTGCAATTCAGGCGCACACACTGCCTTATACCCTATTTGGTCCTTTGTGTGCTCTAGATAAAGATGGTGAGAAAGAGGATCACGGTGCCTATATGATCAGTAGGAGCAGTTGCTGGAGAATTTCCCATGACATGTTTACTATATGTAAAAGGATTTCCCCCCCCCTCTCTCTCTCACACACTCTTGTTGAAGCTGCTGCATTGTTTGTAGGAAGACAACACAAAATGTTGAACTGTAGTCAGCACAGAAACACATGTGCTTCATTGTAAGACATACCAAAATATGCAGACTTGGCCTGTTCAGCATTTTGTGGGGATGTAAAGCAGGACTCCCACCCATTAAATCTGAAGAAAAAGGAAGGAATAAAGCCATTTCTCTCTGCACGTTCTTTCAGAAGGTGATATCTGCAAATTTAAAACTAAAATACAAAGCCATGAAAAATGTCCATGTCCCATATTATTTCCTAGCTTTTCCATCACTATGTGAACACCAAGACAACAGAAGTGTTCTCTGCCCATTTACACCTTTGTGGTTTGTTAATGACAGCCTGCAGGTGAGAGGGGGGGAAATGGGAGTAGTTAAGGCTAGAAACCAGTCATTAGTCTTTTTGTCAGGCGCAGTATTTCTGTGAACTTTATAAGTAATTCATGTCATCTCTTCGCTCTTATCCCTCAGCATAAAGGGACTATCCATTAAGACTGTGATTCCTTATGGAGCTTCACAGACAGCCAATGGATGACCAATGTGGGACAAAAGAGGCTTGCAAGTCTATGATAAATTGAAATGCTGTTTTAAAAAATCCCAATTACACTTCAGCTAAGGGACGGTGCCATCCTGAAATAAAAGGAGAACATTTAATTCTTGTTCCAAGGACTAATAAATCATGGCTGCTGTGCTCAGGTATTATTTAAAAGGACATTACCATTCCTTAAGAAACCTTTGCAGAATTTAGCCGTATGCTCCGTGTACACATACGCTTCTTTTGTTAGCCCTATTCAGGCATTATACAAATCTGGAAATGCAACACATGAGCAGAGAAAGTGGGGGCCAACATGCTACGTCCATCTCCACTGCCATCCCTGCCACCTTTTACGACTTGAGAAGGCAACTGTCTGAACTAGGAAGCCTGCTTCTACTTCGTGGGCTCTCTGTGTGACACAGAACCCTAATTTTCCAGGTTTCTACCGTGTGTGGGGAATCTCCATGAGTGCAAAAGGCTCCTAATTTCAGGCAGCTGCCCTTGAACTCGCAAAGGGCAGCAGGGAGCTGAATGGGTTGAGGGGGGATAGAGATTTCATGCTGTCCCGTCCTTCCCACTCATTAGATTTCCAGTTTTGTATAACACCTGAATGTGAAAGTGAGGAATCTAGTTGTTGTTTCCATTTATGAATCCCTTCCCATAAAACATCTTGAAACAACTGAATTATAAATAGAAGAACAATTTTAAGGCCAATACAGATACAGACTAGGATGAAAACCTTCAATGAAGATGATAACTGACAATAGGTAGAAGCTAGTTCAATTTCTTTTTAGAACAGTTCTAAGCCTGGAATGACGTTTGAGTAAACCACCAAGTTAATAGATTCCAACAGTATGTCAGGAGTGGACAACCTGTGGCACTAGGGTCACATGTGGCTCTTGGCCTATTCTCATGTGGGTGGCAAGGAGTGGGGGAAAGGGGAGAGTGGGGGTGGCTGCACTGACCATCGGTTCTGTCTCCACCCATTTTTGTCTCTGGCCCCACCCACTGCCAGTATATCACCCACACAATCACAGATTACCCCTGAGGGAAGGCAGCCTTCAACAGGGAAAAAAATGTCACCCACCCATGTGGTATATGTAACCTCTTAAGAGTCAAACTAGACAATATGCGAAGGCTGCAATCCTGAACTCACCTGGGAGTAAGCTTAACTGAACTCAGTGAGGCTTCTGAGTATGTATAGCACTGAACTGTAAATACATGGTTTAACATGTCTAGTTTTCATTCCTTTAAATAACAGTTGTGGAAGAGGTGATCAGGATCAGGTGGTGCTTGGAGGAAGGGGTAAGCCTTTCCCCACCTCTGTACCAACAAAAATCATAGGGGGGCCCCCGTAGCTGTTCTTCACTCTGGGAGGAAAGCTGCCCAGATAAATAGCAGCTTCTGTGGGAGCAATTTATGTCATGACCATGGAGGGGGGCATACAGTTAAATTCCCCCTTGTTTGTGTCATGGTTCCAATCCTGTTCATACCCCTGGCAGCACAAAAATAACTAGACACACTACATTTTGGTTCAGAACCATTTTTAAAGCATGTGTGCATGCAAGGAAAATGTCCAAGAATAAAATGTGTTTATTCAAGAGCAACCCATGGTGACATAACTACTTAGATGAGACTCTATTATACTACTCTAGACTTTCTTTTATCTGAACATTTGTTTTATTTAAATGTTTATATCCTGCCATTTGATCTAAAATGCAACTCATGAAAATCAATAATAATAATAATTTTATAAAAACAAAACACAATACTCAAAACAGCAGAAAAAAACAAGAGAGAATAATATCTAATTAATGGAGCAGCAGGAAAAGCAGCTGGATAGAAGCTTCCAAGGCCCTTTTGGCAAGATGTCTTCTCCCAATTTGTAAAGCCCAACAGGAAAAAGACAGAGCAAAGACATGCATGTGAAGAAGTTCTACAGCCCTGGTGCCATTTCCAAAAAGGTCCCTCTCTCAAGTAATCCTCCACCCCACCCCACCCCACCCCACCCCAGATGATGGGGGAACCTAGAGCAAGGCCTCTGAGGAAGATCTTCCTAGCTGTATGGAGAAAACGGTCCATAAGTCATTCTGGATCTAGGCTGCCAAAAAAGCTCAAAACCAGTATTTTTGAATTGGGCCAGGAAATTAAGTGGAAGCCAATATAGCACTTGCCCTAAAATATACAGTAAATGGAGGGCACAAAGGCCCCAGAGTATGTTTTCTAAGTTATAAAAGAAGGGAAAAAAGAATGTAAGAAAAAGTATTTTAAGATGCAGAAGGGGATAAAGGGAGCCAACACAGTTCACTGTTTCTTCCATTGAAGCCCCCTGAAACCACTGTGCAATACATCTACATGAGGCACTAATGTCCACTGGAGTGCATTACAATGGAAAATTACCAAGGCAGTTCACTCTGTCATCTGTTGAAATATCACAGTGGTGTTTCTGTCAAAGAGACTGGGCAAGAATTGGTGGAGAAATGACCATTAATGTGTTTATACACATGGCACTCTTCCCCAGGAACGGTCGTACAGTGACTTTGTAGCTGTCCCGGGGAAATCCAGATAGCATCTTAGCTTGAGCCTCGTAATGCAGCTGGGAGGCAGATGGCAATCTCATGGGATATCAAGCTGCACAGCACAGCTAATTTCTGCACTGAACAGAGAATGGTGCTGGCACAGGGCTTCATCTGTGACAACCTGGAGTAACAAAAGTTCTCCCACTTTGTGCCTAGATGAAGTGACATTCACCTCTAGTTTTCATCTCTGTTTGATTTTTAGGGTTGCCCAGATTGCTTGCTAATAGCCCAGAATAGCTGGATGATGTTTCCAGAGGGAGGTAATAGTTGGGAGGTGGTTGGCAATCTCTTTGAGTGTTTAAAGAAGATAGCCATCGGAGCTTGGAGAATGGGACATTTCCCAGGTGAGTGAGTTGATATAAGGTGTGGGGGAGGGGAGTGTAGAGAGTTTTGCAGGTGTTCTGCAGTTTGCACTGGAGAGAAAAAATATGTGAGCTGAAAGTGAGAAGCATTTTGAGGATCAGGACCTCACCCTAGGAATCTGATGGGTTGCTGCTTTATAGAACCTGTTTGCTTTCACTTGTGTTCCACTCGCGTATCTGTAAATAAAACAGATATTATAAAAACACCTCTAAAGTAAACCAACAATCCAGGCCATGCTGCCTTTGGAATTTCTTACCACTCAGAGGAGTAGGGAGTATGCAGTGTAATGACATATTAAGCAGGAACAGACAGTGGTATCACATGTTCTGAAGAAATTGTATTGCGAGAGAGAATACCAAAGTTAGAATTAAACCTCAGCAGTCCTCCGCTACCTAACAATCACCATGGGCTAGCAGTGGTGGCTGATGCCCATTGGGGAATATGGCAGAGTGGCCAAGAGTAGTTAGAGCCAGAGTCAATGGCAGGCAATCCTCCTTCTACGGAGGCGACACTCAAACAAAGGACAAGGAAATGGGACAGCCAGGGGCACCTCCTGGAGTGGATGTAAGTAAGAAGGGGGGGGGAGGAAAGTGTTGGCAGAAGAGTATCCCATTTGCTCTAGGACCAACCTTCACTGTGGGTTAGTGATAATATACATCATGATAATCTTGGCTAAGACATCTGCTTAAGGCTCATCAGAAGCCAAATTTGTGAAAGTGCCTTTGTAACGCATCTTAAATAATAATTAAATAATTTCCTATAGAAATCTAGGAATTCATAATTATGCCCACTTTATGAGAAGTGAAGCAACAGGATGAAATATTGCACAAATTTTGCAGTATTTGGTGAATCTTAGATTTTGTCTCACCTATAATGGGAATAGTCACATGATTTTATCTATTTATTTTATATTTATCTCTCTATACTATATTTTTGTATGCCCCTAAGCCATCATGCCGCAGTTTGCTTGGCCACAGGCAGGTGCTGCTGCAAACTGCAGTGTGACCGAGCCATTCTGGACTCAAGGCTGGGGGTGGAAGAGAAAGGAAGGTGGACAGGAGGCTGGTAAGCAGCTTAGGTAGGACGACAGCAGTGGCTGGGCAACCAGGTGAGCAGGAGGCCAGTAAGCAGATCAGGTGGCATGGCAGTGGCCTAGGTGCACTGTGTGGCAGTGTTTGACAGAGGGGCTGGTAAGTGGCCCAGGCAAGCTGGTGATAGTGTTTGAAAAGGGAGCAGCAGCAGCATTTGACAAGGAGGAGCGGCTGTGCAGGCTAGTGGCAGGTAGCAGTGGAGAAACGGGAGATGAGCAGGCCCATGGCAGCCAATGCATGCCAATGCCTGGAGGTATTGCATGGGGGTGCCTGGGGTGGGATGCAAAGCACATAGGGGCAAAACCCCAGTATAAAATATTTTTATACTGCCCACTCATATACAAAAATAAGATGGTGTACAGCAATATATAGAAATACAAGAAAACATAAGATAAACAAAAACAATACAATATAGTTGTACTGATGGGCAGATCTTCACAGCAAACCATTGACATATTTATGTTTGCCCAGGACAATGTAAACTAGGTACTTCTGTATTAGGAATACATCTATCTGGGGGACAGACAGATCCCTCCCCTTTTAAAAATTTTTAGCAGCCATACATGAAATGTAGGTACTACTGTTACATTTACGAAAGAGATGGGGAACCTGTGGCCCTCCAGGTGTTGTTGGACTCCAACTGCCATCAGCCTCAGCCAGCATGGCCAATAGTCGGGGATAATAGGAGTTGGAGTCCAGCGACATTTGCAGGTTCACAGTTTAGTCATCCCTGATTTACATATTGGTGGGAAGATGACTAAAATGAGAAACTGAAAAGCTGTAGATGTTACCTTATCAGATTGAATTAATTCAGACTTCTCTTCAGGATTCTGTTAAGTAAAAATCAGCCATCCTAAAAAGGCTGAGTGCCAAAAATCTCATAGTTGCTTTTGTTTGTGCTTTCCAAACCAGCTATAGTAACCAGATTCAGAGTTGGAAGGACAACACTGTCAAGTATTGGCTGTAGATTAAGAAAAGACAAAAAATAATAATTCAGCCCCACCTCCAGATGTGAACAAAATCAGAGACCTTAATTTAAGACAAAACAACAACATGTAGAGATCTGTTAAAGTCATTCAAGCATATGGCTCAGTTGGAACACCAGTGGGAATTAGATGTAAAGTGGTAGAATCATTACAGTACAGAAGAATGTACCATGCATAATTTTCTACAACTTATGTCTATTACTCACATTTTGCTAAATTAAAAAGTCCCAAATGTAAACTTTCCACAAATGAATTAACAAAAATATATTACTATCTACTGTAAACTTAGTGTATAACCTTAGACACAGTACTTACTGTGTACCCCCACATTACCATGTAAATTAAAATAAACATATGTTGAAACTATGGGACATATATATATATATATTGGCAGCAAAAGTAACAGTAAAAGAACTGGCAAACATTTCAGATGAAATATTGTCCTAGGACTGCTTTTTTGGAGAACTGCATAGCAAGGAGATGTTCCAAGAAGAAAGTAGTAATGTTAGGGCTTCATATCATTTTTCAAATTTAATTTCCTTCTCACAGGCTCTAAATGGGTTTATCAGACGGTAGACATTTTCCTCAGTATTCTCAGAAACTTTCTAACAGGCCAGTCTTAAGACTAGCACACCATGAAATTGTTGCACAGTGGGTACAGCACCAACTCTGCCAGTATGTCATAGGGCACGTGTGCAGTTGAAAATGCTTTGGATTCAAGTGATGCTAGCATGTTGCAGTCATATTTTTAGGTGGTCTAAATAATACCTCATTACACCTCCAACAGTATAAAAGAGAATCTGTTGCAGTACATCCCTTAAGACAGGGTGGGAAGCCTTTTTCAGCCTGTAGGCTGCATTCCCTTCAGGGCTCATGACAGCGGTAAGTGGGGCGGCTGGGGCCAGAGGCATAAGTGGGCAGAACAACACATGTAAATGTTACCTTTGTACTCCAAGCTAGTTTCTACACACACTCACACGTCCCTCTCGATCCTCCATCCAGGTGAGCAAAAGACATTATCAGAGCTCTAGCCGTTCTAGCCAGACAAACTCTCAAGCAAGGTATGAAGCAAGAGCAGTGAGGGGTATGGCATGGGGAGATGGGGTGTGGCTGAGAAGGGGGTGTGGTGTGGAGAGATTCTGGAGGGCCAAATAAAGGCTTGGAGGGCAGCAATTTTTCCCCAGGCCTGAGATTCCCCACCTCTGCCTTAGGGCCATATTTTTCCCAGCTGGGCTCTAATGCAGGCAGCAGAAAAACTCCTTGAAAGGACATGAAACTGTCGTTTTGCTGCTGCTATGCAGTCTGGGCATGGTCAGTGCCTGAATGGGAGACCACCTTGAGGTCAAACATGGAAGAAAAATGGATTATAAATGTACTAAATTGAAGAGTGTTGTATGAAAGCTGTACTCAGCCTCTCTGGCTTGTTATGATTCAGAGAAATCTTTTCAGGACAGGACCAGGATTCATGGAATTCATGGAATTGTCGTACAGCCGCCAAACAAGGGCACAGTACTATTTGCACAATCCCACAGTGTATGGCAACTATCAAAGGTGAACCATAAGTGATTGTGCTCCTGTGAATGCACTTTTACCTGACATTGAGCTTTTAGTGTGGCAGCCTCGGTGAAATTCCTTGCCAACAGAAGATCGGCAGGAGTCATCCCTACTTTCTTTCAGATGTCTTTTAAAAACTGTACTGTTCAGTTAGGACTTTGGAAAATGAATTTGTTCGCCAACCAGCTCTTATTTATCTGCTGTTGATGTTTTTACTGTTGTTATTGTAGTATTGTTTTAATGTTTTACACCACCTAATTATATTTTCTGAGTGTGGTTTATAAATATTTAAATAAAATAAATAATAAACCAAGTCTTTCCGGTACCCACTGCTCCAATACTTACTTTTAGCATCAAAGGAAAACTGTGGCTTGGATCCAAAGAACTTTGAGTGTAAAGAGAAAATGTATTAGTGGAAGACAGGTTGCAGAACAGCACCACAATGTAAGCATAAGCGCAGGAGACAATGTGTTCCATGAATAGTGGATACTAACAGAAGACTTCTCACAGTGCATGCTGTGTTAGAGTAAGAGAAACAGGATGAGTAGTTACAGGCTCTAGCACATAAAATCTAGTGGTCCATAAGGTTTTGTGCAAGAGTTTACACAAATTAAAGAACTTGTTTGGATCGGGGGGGGAGGGGCAACATTTTAAAGCAGTACTCTTCTGCTAGGTCACAAACCAACCTGTAAGCGGAAGAGGCTTTCAGCTAGCAGGAGGACGCCTTTGGTCAACAACAATATTAACAGTATTTCCTCTGGAGTGATGAGTTTGTTTTAATGTGTAAGATGGTGGTTTGCATGTCTGAGATAGAGAAGGGATACTCACTCAAGTTGGAAGGCAGTGGGCGGGGATAAACAGCTCACACAGAGGCTTTCCTCCTTTCATCCATGGCACTTTAAGGGTAAAGTTGCTTGCCTCTGCAATCTTGATTCCCCATCCACATCTACTGTAGTCCCCAGTGAGGTGTCCAGTGCAACATCTGCTTCAACTTCTTGGGATCAGTTGATGCAGCCTGATGGATGTGGACAAGGTGCTGACAACTATGCATCCAGCAATGTGTCTTGACCCTCGCCCTTCTTGGCTTATTAAAGCTAGCCGAGGGGGTATGACCAAGTGGATCCAGGGTGCGGTCAATGCGTTTTTGTGGGAGGGAGTGGTCCTAGCCACCCCGAAAGAGGAGGTGATCCGACCACTCCTGAAAATGCCCACCCTGGATCCATTGGTTTGCGACAACTACCGCCTGGTTGCAAACACCCTTTTAGGGAAGGTGACTGAGAGGGTTGTGGTGCAGCAATTGCAAGGATTCTTGGATGAAACAGATTATTTTGACCTATTCCAATCTGGGTTTAGGCCTGGTTATGGAACTGAATTGGTCTTGGTTGCCCTGATGTATGACCTTTATTGGGAGGAAGACAGGGGGAGCGTGACCCTATTATTCTTACTTGATCGCTTGGCAGCTTTTGATACCATTGACCATGGTAACCTTCTGAGCTGACTTTGTGAGATGGGTATCAGAGGCACTTTTACGGTGGTTCTGATCCTATCTCCAGGGTTGTTTTCAGAGAATAGCATTGGATGATTGTCTTTCAGCCCCCTGGCAGTTGTGCTGTTGGGTACTGCAGGTTACTATCTTGTCCCCAATGCTGTTTAACATCTATATGGAAACCTTGGGAGCCATCATCAGGAGATTTGATGTGAGGTGTCAGCAGTACACTGATGATACCCAGCTCTATTTCTCAGCAATATCTGAATCAAGAGAGGCCGTGCAAGGTCTGGACTGCTGCCTGGACTCGGTGGTGGGCTGGATGAGGGCCAATAAACTGAGTCTGAATCCTAGCAAGACAGAGACGCTGTAAATTGGTGTTCCTGAGTTCCGATAATTGGTCAATTGCCTGCTTTGGATGGGGTCATACTCCCTCTGAACGAGCCAATTCATAGACTGGGGTACTCCTGGATCCATTCTTGTTGCTAGAGGCCCAGATGACCTCAGTGGCTAGAAGTGCCTCTTACCAACTTCAGCAGGTAAAACAGCTGTGGCCATTTCTGGACTGGGATATCCCGACTACTGTTCTCCATGGTAACCTCCAGGCTGGATTACTGTAATGTATTGTATGAGGGGCTGCCTTTGAGGTTAGGTCTGGAAGCTGCAGCTGGTGCAAAATGCAGTGGCACAACTGCTCACTGAGGGAGGGTATTGCCAACATGTTACCGTGCTGCTCAAAGAATTGCACTGGCTGCCCATTAGCTACCAGACCTAGTTCAAGGTGCTGGTTTTCGTGTACAAAGCCCTACGCAGCTTGAGACCAGGATACCTGAAATATCTTACCACTTATATACCAGTTGATCACTGTGCTCTGCAGGTGAAGGCTTCCTGCAGATACCATTTCATCAGGAGATCCATTCCACACAATATAGGAAGCAGACCTTTAGTGTTTTGGCTCCTATTCTTTGGAATTCCCTCCCCTTACATATTAGACAGACACTATCTTTGTTATCTTTTCGGCGCCTACTGCAGACCTTCCTCTTTCAACAAGTCTTTTAAGGACAGACCTGTTGGAATTATTTTTGTAGATGTATTTAAAGTTTTTTTTAAAAAAACTTGGAAGATATTTTATTTTCTTATGTTTTTGGAGGTGCTTTGTTTTAATATATTTTTAAAGTGTTTTTAATACATTTTAAAGCCTTTTGCTTTAAAGAGTTATTTTAAAAATGTTTTTAGCATTTTTGTTTGCCATCCTGGGCTCCTTCTAGGAGGAAGGGCGGGATATAAATTTCATAAATAAAATATAATCAACATTAAACACTTCAAATTCATATTGATTTTCATACAAGTCTCTAAGGAGCACATTTTCAAACTCTTTTCAAGCAAGAGGTTTCAAACTCCCAAGACATGTTCCCTAAAACAAGGGGTAGCTTTTTAGAAATCATTGCAGAAAGATCTTGGTGGAGTTGGCACCTTCCTTTAGAATTGGACTCTCAGTAAATATCCCCCTATACCTTATTTCATTCCCTAGGAAAAAAAACAAAAGAAAAAAGATATGCAATCTTTTGATACCATTTACAATAAAACAACTGGACATTTTACACACAGTTTTTTGAATATCCCAAAACTATAGCTTTTTGTTAAGTTTTAAACTAAAGGGGAGGAGAAACAGATGGCCTTGTTCAGATGCACTTTAGAAAGCCAATTTCCTTCCCTTTATAATGGGATTAAAGATGTCAGATCTCATCAATATGAATCATCCTTTTCAAAGGGCTAAGAGTTGTTTATCTTAATGTCCAATTACTTGAAATTCTATTAAAATCATCTTAATTATATCCTACCTGTTATATTTCAGTGATTGCACAGATTATGCAGAACACATTTTAAATTTCATTATCCAGGACTTCAGTTTTGCAAAATGACTTAACATTGATTTGTTTCATAGTTTTAATTAAATGATTAAACTGACAAAGAAGATCAAGGGTTTTCGTAAGCAAGAAGAAAATTAAACTAGCACGTGGAAATTTTTACTGTTGTGGGGAAAACCTTCTTTTTAAAAAAGACAAAGAAACAACTAATGCTGCTTGATGAATTAAAAATGAAGGCATTAAAACAATTCTGGAGGGTTGGCACATGTGCATATATTCCAGCACGCACTAAAACCCTCATTCATGGAGCCACTTGTATTTTGGGTAGCCATGTGTCTTACTTTACAGAGGATGGCCCTCTGTTTGATGAGGTGTTCAGTTCAAATCCTAGTGAAAAGATAAAGAACCATAACAAGAGAGGTGGTCTTGAAGGCACCCATCAATAGTTAGCACACTGAGCAGACACACAGGACATGTGGCCCCAGTCTTCCCCACTATGACAAGAAGTGTTTCTATTTAATTTCTATTATGTTTTCAGAACTCAGCTCTATTCTTGTGATTGAAATGTGTTTTAATTATTTTTGATACTGTATTTTAGATTTTGTAACCCGCTCTGGGACCTATTGGTGAAGGGCAGGCAATAAATATAAATAACAATAAACAAACAATAAATATACTGTTATGTATATCTAAATCTGCATCTATACATATGAATTAGCATATGCAAATTTTATGCAAATCTGTGCCCTCTTTTATTTTTGGTGCTTTTTTTCTTTTTTGATGATAACTTCTGACCTACTTCCTGTCTTGGCTGGTGCTCATTGAGATTAGTAGGATGGAAGACAGGAAGACCAACAGTAGATGGAGCCAGAACCATACTCCTTCCCGCTGAGTTCTACAAGGGGCAACACTGAGACCAAGGATGAGGAAGGGGACAGCCAATGCACTCCTTGGACTGGATGTAAGTAAGACAGTATACAGGTGGGGGACCATGGGTGGTGGGGCAGGGCCAACTTCCACTGTTCAGATATCAATATCATTAACTAAACAGGAAGTACATGCAGAAAACCTGGTGTGAATTCTACTTTTCTAGACAATCACCAATTTCTTGACACTTTTAAAAAAAACCTGGTTAGAAATATTTAAATATTTTATAAATATAACCAAAAGATGCAGTGTTTAGTGATTACTTTTGCTAAAAAAAAATAGCTCTGTATTTTGTAACTTTAAAAAAAACTAAAAAGAGCCTCCCATATTTTGTATTTTTTTACTAGATCACTTGAAAGCACACTATGGACCTTCTTCCCATTAGTTCCAGAAGAGAATTAGCAACTGCCTAATCATGTGGCCTCTCTGACAACCAAAGGGACCACGAATTCAGCAAGTCCAAGGTTACTTCTATCCTACCCCTGCCTGCCTCCAAAATGTCCCACCTCAGGGCCTAATGCTGATTATTTCTGAGAAAAGAACCACCACCAGCAGAACTACTCTCATGAAGCTATCCGCATATGTTGCTGGGGCCTCCAATATTGATATGCTTCTCCAGCAGTGAAGTTCTAACACTCTCCAGTCACTGGAGCCAGCGGGCGGGGAAATTAGGATTGCTTTAATGGCATTGTTCGAGTGGTCATATTATCCTAGTGTGATGAATGCTCTGCTGTGTCTATTGCATTTTTTGTTATTTTTTATAGCTTTTTCTAATTTTTAAATGATCTTAAATACTGACTCCAAAATGCTCTGGAAATTGTCAAACTGAAGCGGCCAGGCATTAAATGTTCTTTAATAAATAAGAATCACTGTTATAGGACAATACATATAGAAATGAATCTATGTAGCTTAAAATAAAATTAAAAACTATACACCATTTGCCTTATACAATTCTATCAATACTTGCTACTAACCAAAGTACACTGTACTTTCCAACATATAGTTAGATTGAAATGCAACCATTAAGCAAAACAGAGACCTTTAAACCCCATTTTCAGATTATACCAAGTTAATTTTTCAGACACTCATGTCTCATGCACAGCTAGCCTAGGTGAATGGAAAGAGTTGTTTGCTTAGTTTATGGCCTTAAGCGTTGCAATGCAAGACAGATGCTTACTTTTGGGAACTCTCCCCTTCCTCCAAGTGTTGGACAGCGCAACTAGATCTAATTCATGTGACTGTGAACATTGGCTACTTTTCTGCACATATTGCAATTTAAATGTGAAGTTTTCTGGCAGCCCTAAACTGCTTAAGAAGAGGCAAACCTACAGTGTATTAGCACATTATCAAAAAAAGTGACATCACGCTGCCCTTACACACAGGCACATTAGTGCATGTTTTTAGCATGCTGGTCTGTGATCCTAAGCACAGTTACATAGAAGCAAATTTTATTGAAGTTAAGCAAATCGCAATAATCCAAAGAGTCCTCATCACATGTGTTAACACTAAAATATTTTTAAAATGTATTCTTTTTATTGTTATCTATCAATCACCTTCCACATATTTACCAAGATGATGTAGAAAATATAATAAAAACAGCTTTAAAAGTTGCAAAACAGCACAAAAAGTTAAAGTTTAAAAACAATTCAAAATAGACACCTATGGCATAAACCTATTCATCTTGCTGGGAAAGCTTATTGCCACAGCTCAGTGGTAAGAGCATCTGCAAAGGTCCCAGGTTCAATTCCTAGCATCTCCAGGTAGGGCTTGGAGAGATCCCTGCCGGTCAGTGTAGACAATACTGAGCTAGACAGACCAATACTCAGGATAAGGCAGATTCCTATATTCCTAAAAACGCATTGTTTCTGGAAAGTGCAGATAGTGACCCCCTGTCATATCTCAACAAGGATGCTATTCCACAGATTGGGGGCAGCTGGTTGTTTCTTTGGAATTTAACAGCAACCTCCAAGCCAAACATTGAAATTCCTTAAAAAATGAAAAAGAAAAGCTCCCTGAAATTGAAATACAAGTAGTTCAGGAATTGCCTACTAGCGCAAGGTGTATACCGTACGTCTGCTAAGCGTTGATCTCTGGCCAATGTACCATTTCATTACATTTATATGCCTTGGACATATATGTTTTAGAATACAACATATTTAGAAGTCTATATACCTTTAAGGTTCAATTTAATCATTTGCACTTTAGGGAGAAAACTACCTTGAGTTTATGCTGGGCTGGGGGGGGGGGGAGTTGGATGTGGCAGAACTCCAGCTGAGCTGGCAGGCTCCCAGCACTGCTGGGCTCTATCAGCAGAAGCCCCCCATCCCGGCTGAGCCGCAGCAGCACCAGGAGCCTGCCAGTACCACTGGGGTTCACCAAGGACAGCCAGCCTGGCAGACAGAGCTGGCAGAAGCCCTGACAACAGGGTGTTCTGGGGGTGTGTCAGGGGAGGAGCCATAGGGGGACTTATGCAGCATCCAAGTCCCCCTTGGGGCTCGATCCAGCATGAAGTTCTGCCAGCAAAAAGGCTGATGCAGTAAAATGATTCCAGTGGTGATCTACGGGGAGCAGACTCCCTAGTAGGCCTGTTTGTGGGAGCTGCCTCGTCCCTACTGGTTCCTGTGCACAGCTCCCAATGGAGCCTGTGTTCATCCCAGCTAGTGGCTCCCAAGCAGCAAGTGGATGCCACGGAGCTTCCCACCGGCTCCTCCTCTCCCAGCCCCCTCTCCTGCAGGCTACCCGAGTTGGATTCCTCTGCCTGACAATTGGGAAAAATGTACTTTCTCTGACTGTGGCAACATAAAGTGCCTTATAATGAGTCAGACATAGTTCAGTAGTACTTTGAAAGTACTCATAGGTGTTTGTGTGTGCACGTGAACACACACTTCCAGGGCACTGAGGTTTTTAAAAAGGGTATGCCTCTGCCTTGGATATAGTAAACTTGGACACTAATTTATGAATTTCAACCTTCCAAGTGGAGACTTTTATCCCAGTTCATATTTGAATTGGTTTTATATATATATGTTTTTACATACACGGTTGTTCTATGTACATATGTTTTTATTGTATTGTAAATAACTTTGGGATGCCTTATGGGAAGCAATCCATTAATGAAATAAATGATAATTTTCAGGGAAGCTCTGGTTTACAATAACGTTCATCAGTTACTTGACATATCCTATATTATACTTTTATCCATCCCACTTCTCTTACAGTAGCAGCTTAAATAGCTAACATTAGTTTATGCTTAATACACAAAGAAAGTATTTTCTGATCTGGGAGGAGGGCAGCCTAGTTGAACAAAACATTCAGGAGCAAATTAACACTAAATAACTTGGATACATTGATGACAGCATACCTTTTTTGGAAGGCAAAATGCATTTTGAATACACACTGGGGTCACAATCCATATTTTAGAAACTCAAGAAGATTGCCGCTACTATGCTCTTAGCACTGTATTTTCGATAATAGAAAGTATAAAACTTGACACATCATTCTAAGAGGCCATTATTAAGCACATTGTTAGGAGTGCTCCGGCTAACCCCCACATTGTTTCATTTGGAGTCGAAGTGATGGCAAGGCCCTGGAGGATTCTGGACTACATTTCCCATCCCACACCCCATTTTCTGACTTCTTGTGCCTTCTTGAGTACTGTAAGATAAGGACAAGCAGCAAGGGCCATCTTTTGGCACTTGTGGAGGAGCATGCAGACCCTGAATTAAATGTTACCCAGTTTCTTGGCCAATTTCCCTCATGCCCAGCAGAACAATCCTGTTGTTCAAAGACAGCATTAGAAAGCAGAACTAGTTTTGCTTGAGTGTCAACAAGAAATACACGAGATCACCTCATACCGAGACCCTCCTTTTCACACTGGTTTGTGTGAAAGTGTATTTAAGAGCAGGGTTTGAAACCCAAGATGGCGACCTGAGCGCCAACATGTATAACTATGCTCTCAAGGAACACAGCCTACTCTGCAGCTGCGTTCCACTGCCCATTCCTTGGCCTAGGATAGGTAATCGCTGCTACCTATCATCCTTATAGCAATAGGGACCTTTTATCTCTTAGACTTATGAATGGGTTAGGATATTAATGATTAATGCCACCACACACCCAGTAGTTTTTTCTCTATTCTTCTCTTTTCTCCCTATTAAAAAAAGCTTTATTTTAGCCTGGCTTGGACCTGCATTTCTTGGGTTATACACACATTTAGGCATATTTACTAGGGATAAACCAGGTCCTTTGCCCTGAAAAGATCCCCCTCCTCTTAAGGAGGTGTGTTTAATGGGATACATGGGTGGCAGGTTCACACACTCAGGTTCCCAGTAAACATGTGTGTTAATAACATATATTAGAAAAAACTGGTCAGCACGTATATTAAAAAAAATTGCATGCATACACTATGAACATGAAATGGACTGCCTTCAAGCAGCATGTGCATGCTGTCTTTTCACTTACTGCCCCACTTTTAAGTCACAATTTTATTAGGCAAACAAAAGTTAACAAATGCCATAAAGTGTATTATAACTTGTTTTTATTTTTCATATTGTACTCATAAAAAACTATTACACTATTTCTACAGTACTGAACAAAAATACAAATCTAACAGACCTTGCCTATCGATTTACAATATAATAAAATGTACTTCACTGATAGGAATGCAAAGTATATGGCCCCATCTGCTGAGAGAAATCAACAATGCACAATACTGTGAGCATATTCTTACCTTGAGTAAAAATTTAACGGGCAGAATTTTAAGTAGTTATGAGGGAAATGAGGAGTCTGGGAAACCAGATTCAGTGAAAATGTAGCTTTGACAACTAAGTAGAATAAAACTGGGATGAAGCTAAAGTCTAGTTTGTTAACTCAAAATGCTAACAACTAAGATTTTTATCCATATTGATCTTTAGAAGCATATGCACTAAATTACAGGCCTCGATACAAGTTAAGAGAATGTTGCAAAACTACTGTTGGAACTTGAACATCAATTCTGGATGGCAAGTTTTGTAAAAAAAAATTGCCCTTAAGATGGTTCAAGACCCAATAAGTCTACCCCATCAGAAACAAGGAAACCATCCAACAAGGTGCCATAGAAGGTGGCTTTTGGTTCTAACTACATTGTGGGACCAAAAAGGTTACATGGTGGGCTCAAACAGCCAAGAAAATAGGAATGGGTGACATGTCTCTGAAGACCACAAATGATCTTGCGTATTCATTTCTGTTCTATATAAACTCTTTTTTTTTTTTGCTTTCTTTCCTTTTTTCCTCTTGGCTGCATCCTCTAACTATTTGTATATATGGCCACTCACTTGGGTGACTTTTATAGATCCATATAGGCAGAGTCAGTGTGCTTTCAAATACCAGTTGCTGGAAACCGCAGGAGGGGAGAGTGCTTTTTGTACTCAGGTCCTGCTTGTTGGCTTCCCATGGGCAATTGGTTGGCCACTGTGAGAACAGGATGCTGGACTAGATGGGCCATCGGCCTGATCTAGCAGGCTTTTCTTATGTTCCATAACATATCCACAATAACTGTCAATCTTTTACATTAACAGAAAGACAAACGTGAATGTGAACTAAAGACCTTTTCAGACACAGATTTCCTGGCTTCCTAAAACATAGTCTGTTCACATGATTTAAAGTGGAGGAATATGGTTTCATGGCAGTTTATGAACCAGAATCTTAAACTACACTTTGATCCTGGACATTATGAAGTGGTGGTTTAGAGAGACCGGGATTACAACACCAAAAATGGCCTGTGAGGAGACTACAGGAGAAGCAAGAAGAAAATCTAGTGCTGCCTCCTGGCTTAATAAATTGTGGTTTATGAAATCAAGAACGTTATGTCCAAACCAGCCCTACAAGTCTACAGTTTTTTGCTACAAACCCTAAGGGCCATATGTCAGGTGGTATGATCTGAGTCAGTGGTGGGTGTGGCCTGGTCTTGCAGTGGTGGGGCCATTTTCACACACACGTATGGGGAGGATATGCACAGGGAGAGTTAACCCTCCCCCCGTGTGCCACCCTCCCCATCATAAACACACTATCCCCAGCCCACCAAATCCCCCTTTTAAGAATGCACATTCCCCTCTAAAAAATTGCTAGAAAAAGATACAAATTACTAAAGAGTTACAAAGATTTTTAGCCATCATAGGATCCCTAAAGACGTGTCCAAATACAGAACAGCATAGCTTTATTTATCATGCTTCAAAACACTGCATACAGTTAGTCTGCCACACGATTACATGAACAATTACAATTCTGAAATTACAAAAATAGTTATAACCTTTTAGCATTTCTATACATAAATTAAATGCATTTTATATAATGAGCACTAGTAGTTGTAGTTAATTAATGGATTTTTTTTAAAAAAAAACAGTAAGTAGGTCATGAAATTACTTTTATGTTTTTTAATGTAGAAACCAGTAGAAATCAGTAAAATTGTAGGGCCTGCCCTACCTTTACCAGCTAAGAACATGGCAGTACAGGTACAGATGTGCCACAATCCACCCTACACTGGGCTAAAATGACAAGCACAATTTCAGTAATATTAACATGTAGCTAGTAGACAGGCCTTGCTTATAGCACATTTAATCTCAAATTAAAGCTGGTAGTGTTTTTGCTGGCATTCACTTTCTTTAAGTACAACTGCACTCCATATTCAAAATGAGGGCTTTTCCATTTGCGGCAACAATGTTTTATACCTACACAGAGATCACAATTCCCAGAAACAAGGCATTCAAGACATGTGACGGACAGCAGTGAATAATGCTATTTTTATTCTGTCTGCACAAAAACATTAGTTTTATATCATTTTCATAAACACCTTTGCTATTTTATTCTAAAAACTCTGCTTCAGTTACTTATCAACTCTCCTTTCGCCCAAAGATTCAGAGCAGAAAAGTGCAATAATGGCCCAGTTCAGACACAAGAGTAAACAACGGTTTAGCATCATGAGAATGAGCTGAGGCAAGTCTCTGCTCACTACTCCCCTACATGCAAGGAGAAAATACTGGAAGCATCCACTTTTAGTTTTGAGTAAATTGCAGTTTTCTGTTACATCCAAATTTAGAAATGTGGTTTATTCTAAGTGTGGTTAGGTCAAACAAACCAGAAACTCACAGCAGCTCTCTCATACACTAATTCATATTTCAAATGTTACATCTCAACCAGATCATTGTGAGAGGTGTATAGACTTTACAGACTATGCCAAAAGTTCTCTTTCATTGGTGAAATATGAACTGCAAAGCATATGTACTCAAATTAAGACACTACCAAGCTACAATTAATTACAAAAAGGACAGCCATGTGTGTACAGCACATACAAACGAAAAGCATTTAAACTCTCAAAAATATATTTAAAAAGCCCAGTTTTATATTACAAGTGAGATGGAATCCAAGAGCAGTGCTGAAAATTACATTTCACCAAATAATACGTATCTGGTTGATGGGTGTACATCTTGAAGGGGTATAAAACATTAATTGTATTTTGATCACACCATAACTGGATCCAAATTAATTCAGCATGTATTAACTTGGCACTTAACTTATACTACTTGCACTATCTTTTATCTATCTCCAGCACATTTTAAATATCACCACAGTATAGTCCTCCGTGGCGCAGAGTGGTAAGCGGCGGTAACGCAGCCGAAGCTCTGCTTAGGGCCAGAGTTCGATTCCAACGGAAGGAGGAAGTCGAATCTCCGGTAAAAGGGGTCGAGGTCCACTCAGCCTTCCATCCATCCGTGGTCGGTAAAATGAGTACCCGGCATATACTGGGGGGTAATCTTACAGAAAATTCAGATTGAACTGAGAAGTAACGAGACATTTACAAAATATTTTCTGCACAGATAACCTTTAGTTAACCAAGTTTACAGTAGGTCCTCCATGCTTCTGCAGGACTCTGGTCCATTAAATTCATCCCATGGACTGATCATTTGTTTCATATCCACTGCCATCTGCAATACCAAACCCTCACATTTTTCTCCTAAAACTGTCAAACCCTTAACAACTCATTTATGAGGTTTAAAATAATTTTTTAATCCAGGATTTCCCTTAAAAGGCTCAGCAAAACAAACACTAAGCCAATTAAATATATAGAAAAATTGTATGTGCCAGCCTCTGCCTGTGTCTTAACACTTTCTACTGATGTCATTTGCAAATGTTGCTACTAGCAGTAGTCTCATAATAGTAGTGATGGTGGTAAAGAGAATTCAAGAGCCCAATGTGTTGAAAAACAAGTATTCTCTACTAGTTTATTGTACCATACAGAGTTCAACAGGGTTTGCTGCCTTGGCAGAAAGGTGCTATATAAATGCATTAAATAAATAATTACAGAAGAGGAGTCAACTGCTCAAGCATTTATTCTCAAGTATCTTAAGCCTATAACTATTATAATACATCAGAAAAGAGATTTTACAGGGTTTAAAATCCCTATCAGCTTATATTTATTGTATAGCTTATTTTGTATGTTGATCAAAAACTTCAGATGTTTTAAGAAAATAATAATGCTTCAGAGTTGTAATATGTGTTTGTATACCAAATAAAGATTGGTTTTTAAAGCCTCGCTCAGAATGTCAACTATAGACCATTTACAGAGTGGCCTCATTATTTCAATAAGGCTATTCATAGAGGCTCTAGTGAGGGCAGCAAGCACGTAAAACAATGCTATAATGAGAGATTTCTCCAGTAATGTTGGCTAAATTAATTCCAAAAATGTTAAACAAAATCCTAACATATCTATACATAGAGAGTATGCCAATTTGTGATAGCGTACTTCCCCCCATACCAAAGAAACCCCAACAATCAGAATCCCAAATAGACTTCTTTCCAACATCAAAGCTCATACCAATTACTGTTCACAAGCAAAGTGCATTGTCAGCATTACCATTAGAAAGAAATCTATAAGAATTTATGTGTGACTGATCAAATTCTGTAGTCTCAAGGGCTATATACATCTGTAAATTAAAAACATACCTGTAGGCAAAACTGGGCTTGATCTAGCCCAGTATTAAGCACTGTGAAATCCATTGATCTCCATGGGAATATTATGCAGATCCTTAAATCTGTTCAACAGAAACCATGCGGCTTAGCTTTACTTAGGTTACATTATATTTTATATTTTATTAAGAGGGCCCACTACTATGGCCGAACTATAGTATTCCTTATGTGGCAAAACAGAGCCAGTACAAATGAAAAAATGGCGAGTTCAGAATGTTAAATCCATTGCAACAAAACAATTACAAAATATAAGTGCCTTTTACCAGCTGCTCAAGCTGCATGCAACAGGCCCTATCCACACATAATCAGAATGATATGGGAGCTACTGTGTCATAGCTCCTTCCAATGCTACTCTAGTAGCCTTAGAATGGAAGCAATCATTGGCACGTGACTGATGGCCTACCACTGTGCCTCTTGCAGGCACAGGAAGTAACCACATGCCACAGCTATAGTTTCTGTTGCAAGATGACCAGACCATGGGAAGACATAATGGAACCAAACAATACTAGCACCACATCATTCTTTCAGTAACTTCTCTGTTCAGATTAGTAAGAAGGTAGAATCAAACATCATTATACAGTAGACATGAGCTGTTTGAGAGAAAACAAGCACTCTGATTAAGCGAAAACATGGTTGATTTTTGCAAGAAGATCTGAGTTTTGACTGGTATATTTTACATTCACTTCACGCTGCCAAAGGTCTACAGTTGAAATAGTATCCAAATGACAATGAAGTGAGCTTGAACCTGAGAGAAGCATGTTGACCTCTATATATTGAGAGAAGCATATTGACCTCTGTATATTGTTAAAACTAATATGGAAAATACAAAAACCATAAAAACACGTTTCAGGTTTTCACAGAGTGAAGCTTTGAAGAACATGTATTGTTTTGGGCTGGGCTTCGTTTTTTTAAAAAGTTTTTATGCATTATATTTTAGTCTTCATTTTGTACCTATTGCTCTGCAAATATGCATCAATCTAATGGTATTCATATTTTCAATATACCCAAAGTTTTCAAGCCAATTATCCATTTGTGGGGGAAAAAGCAGTAACAATGGAATTTTCTAAGAACAAAATTCTAATACAGTAAAATCTGCCATACTGTTATTAATGCAAATGTGTATCCCTCTAATGCATACTATGTCCAAACTTGTTTCAATACAACAGTTTAGGCCTTAATTTAAAGAAAATTAACCTAACTGAAACTACCAGTGTAATTTTAGTTTAGTCTCTAATACATACTTGTTAGTGGCACAACATAATTTATAGAATTATATGATTGCATGCTGACTTTTATGAGTTGTGTACCCATGTTTCCATTTAGGGAAAATGCAAGTCCACTGATTTAAGAGCCCCAGGCCCACTCCACCCCCAAACTGAATTAGTATGACAGAATACTTACAAATTTAGAGTGGAAAGGAAGAAGTTATCAAATGTGAAAATATACAGTTTGCCCTTTTGCTGTTCATGCCTCAAAGTACAGAAGCCTTCAGGACTGCTAAATTATATACATCCATCTCTTTAAGTAGTACCAGATATGATGGAAAGTTCAACTTTGATGAGTAGTGAAAGAATCAACAGTCATCTTCTTTCCTCATACAGCCAGAACTCTGCTTCTTTTACTGAGGCGGCTGAAGTACGTTTAGATACTCTGACTGCCCCAACTGGTAAGTTGTGTTTCCACCACAGTCTACGTACTGGTATCGCTCCTGAGATATTTGTTCAGAGTGGCCAAAGTAAGAGGTGGTCACAGTCACTCTTAAAGGAAAAGAAAGAAAAAGGAGAGAAGAGATACAGTTTATAAGTTATATACTTGTGGAATCACCTTACCCCATGTGCACCTACTCAACCGATTCAGTCTGCAGAACTGGCACTGTTATAGGTGCTACATATTACTTGCTCCACACTGGTAAGAAATCACTCTTTTAGTGTGGCTGCACTTATACTTTGGACCGGTCTACCTACTGACATCAGGCAGGCGTCTTCGCAGTACTTTTTGGCACCTGCTTAAAATGTTCTTGGTTAGGCAAGTCTATCCAGATATATAGATGCTAATGTGTCTTAATCTCTTTTTTAGTCAGCTGTTTGTATTGATCATTTTAATGTTTTTTGTAAACAGCTTAGAGGCTTTTTACAATCAAGCAGAATATAAATTTTATTTTAAAAAAATACAACCTTGGGTTGTGGGGGCAGGGGAGGGATTACACTTTAAGTTAACAACGTAAGAGGAATCTTGTCGGGTCACAGCAAAGGCACATCTAGTCCAGCAGCCTGTTTTCACAGCAGCCAACCAGATGCCTTTGGGAAACCTGCAAGCAGGACCATAGGTAGTAACAGTGGAGGTAGTATAGAGCTATCATGGCTAGTAGCGATTAACAGCCTTATGCTCCATGAATTCATATTTATAGATTCATAATAAGCTGATTTTAAACTGATTGGATTCACAAAGATATAAAAAGAAATCACCTTGCTGTGTGTGTGTGAAAGCTGAGCATTATAGAACCAAGTGTTATTATGAACAGTTTAACAAAAGAGAACTATCAAAACAGAACTGCATGCACCTCTGGATCAGGTAGTGGGGGTGGTGAGTGAGAAGAGGCTGTAGCTCAGTGCTAGGGCATCTGATTTGCACACAGAAGGTCCCAGGTTCATCCCCAGTTTCTTCAGATGGGGCTAGGAGAGACCCTATCTGAAACCCAGGAGAGCCTCTGCCGGTCAGTGTGGACAACACTGAGCAAGATGGACCAATGGCCTGACTCAGTATAAGGCAGCTTCCTGTGTTCCAAGAGCCAGCAGGATTTACTGCCATGTTTTCTCAATCTCCAGTTGCAGTGTGTGCTTCAGGAATGTTGCCGGTTTGGGAAGGGATGTACAGAGAAGTTCCTCCTCCTCCTCTTTCACAGACCTACAAAGCACATGAACTTTCCCATGCCACTCCAGTACCCACAGAAGGGAAGCAATTCCTGACAGGTGGCTGACAACCTGCCAGAATATGGGAATACATAATCAAACAATACTAGCACCACAACCTATTTGTTCAGCAACTTCTCTATTCAGATCAGTAAGAAAATAAAAGTCAACATAATTACATACATGTGTGAACACACAAGCTCTTTAAGAGAAAGCAAACATATGGCAACATTCAAATCATGAGATCTGTGGGAAAGAGTGGGTGTAAGAAATGGAACAAGGAAGGGAGCAACGAGAGCCGATTCAAAAGAAGAAGGAGTGTCCTTCCTCCTACAACTCTCATCAATGAGGGCGGAGAGGAAAGGAAAGAGACACATGCTTTTTTCCATCTTTCACAAACTTCCAGCAGGATATATACTCTACTTAAATTCTAGGATGAATTTTTGCACTGTTCCCCTCTCTGAATATCAGATTAGAAACAAAACCACAGAGAGGCATCCTCCCCATTTTCCACCCTGCCCTTCTCTCCTACGGTGTATATTCAAGGTTAGGAGGCTGAAAAGAGCATATCCCTCTGTTTGGAAGGATTCCATACTCAACACTGTACAGATACATAAAAAAGAGCAGCCAGCATGGGGCTTTGTCCCCGTGGGGTCAACCTTGGTTCCCTCTGCCTTCACTTTTCTAATGAGACACACACCTTATTTGGCGTACTTGCTACACTGGCTGTACAAGTCAGTTCCCTGTGGGGAACTGGTGTGTGCAGCTGAACTGAGCAGGATTTACCCCACCACTGGAATGACATCACCTGCCCATCAGAGTGATGATAGCTGATTTACAGGTGGGTGTGGTTTTGAAAAAATGGCCTCTTGGGCCATATGAGAACCTCATATGGGCCAAGATTGGCCTGTGGACTGGAGGTTCATGATCCCAGAACTAAGCCATACTTAGAGTTGACCTACTGAAATTCATGGACCTAAGTTAGTTATTCCCATTAATGTCAACGGGCAGTGCTCTTGAGTATTACTAATGTTGGATACAATCCATAGTTTAGAAGGTTACGTTTCTGTGAAAAGGAAAATACATACTTACTGCATCATGACTACTATGTTGTGCACTTTAATAGAGAGTAGGGTACAAAAATCACTGTAAGAAAAAAAGTTATGTAAGCAGTGCACATATAATTGAAGGTCAGAAAGTTAAACAAACATACCCAGTTTTTAATTCCAACTAGTGGTGGATGAAGTACCTTTAGCTTAATTGGGAATGGGCTAATATGAGGTATTTAAGAAAAACTGGATTATCAGGGAATGAGACTTGGCTCAGACTCAAATGCCTTCCCCAAACTGTCCCCACCCCCCCCCACAAAAGTAGTTTGAAGAAATGGTGATAGGAAAGCAGTCACCGTACCCTAAAATGCTTCTCAACTTTTTTCTATGACCACTCCAGCCCCAGGGAGGGGAGAAAAAAGGGTCCAAAAGATCCAGAAGTCGGGCAGATTGTTTGCATGTAGCACTAGCCTATGGTTTAAGATGGCTTATTTCAGTAAGCCATAGTTAAGGCTAACCACAGTATATCTGGGTTACTAAGCTGCAGTTATTTAAAAATGGAAATGAAAGCTTTCTATCTCGTTGCAGCTGTATGAAAGGCATGCTCAATTCTAAGGTTCACTCAGGCTTGTTCATGTAACATTAAACCATTACTGTTTAGTGTTATGTGCAAAACAGCTACAATAAGCTGTATGAGTTTAGCAACTATATCTATACTTGAAGGAAATTTGGCCATAGAGTGTTGAAGGTGGTCAGTTAAAAAGAAAAGAAAAAGTGGAGAGTGAGAGGGTACTGTAACAACTTACAGTATCCTGGAGGCAAGAATACAAGTCAGAAGTAGGGGTCACTCTTGGACAGGAAGGGTAGATCGCTGTGATTTTTGCTGATCTGGAGATATCACTTCATGTCCAAGGGTGATTCCTAGACAGAGATGCATGCCATGAGGTTAAACTCTCTTCTCTATGCTATATTCCTCCACACACACAAAAGCTAAATAGCAACTAAGTGCTCAGGTTCAGGGTGGCAGACCCTCTGATTCCAAACTCTTAAGCACACAGAGGGTAGGAGACTAGCAAAAAAGGTGCCTTGTGCAAGCCCCAAATAATAATATAAAGTTCTTGTTTGAGGCTAGCTGGAGCCCTGTTAGGGGCTGAGGATACTATGCACTATTTTGTTGTGGGTCCCCCTCTTGAACTGAAATCCAGAGAGCCAACCACTTACAACATGTAACTCATTTCATCCTGTATAACAGTGGGCACCATATAATCAATCTGAAAAGAAAAACACAAAATTCAGGATAAGAATCTCAAACAAGAGATCACTGCTGCACAATCAGCCACATCATATGGAAAAAAGGCAGCTTCATTTACCTGTTTCATGTCTAGTGGGCCAATGTGGGTATTATTGTTCAACCGTGCCTTCCCAATAACAGTCTTTGAAAATTGCACCTGGGCTGTAATGTTTTCAACTTCAACAGAATAATAATTGTTATTTGTGATGTTCAAGGTATTCTGCACAAGGAAAAAATTAGAATTCTAGATTAAAAACAGCCAGCAATATCTTAAATAACCATATAAAATGCCAACCACAGAATGAAATGAAATCTCATCTAACAATCGTACCGTAATATTTAAATATATTATGCGCCTCTGTGCTTCATAACTGACGTATACTGACTTGACTCCAATGTATTCAACATCAATTGATCGAGGAAATAAGAAAAATACAGCCAGCCCAGAAAGTAGTAAGCATACAATTACAGAAGCAGTCACATAAAGTTTTCTGCAGGAAAGAGAAGAGATAGGTTACCACTACATATACACTATATACGTGATATACACTATATAAAATCCATGTTTTACAAGCACTACACTTTTTCTTTGCATTCTGTGGATTCTTAGTTTACTTAATAGCTTCTTGGAGAAGCTCCATCCAACCAGCTACATTCTTCACCATTCACCCATTCCAAGCAAATTGCTATTTTGAACAGAGCATGCTTTTTTCTAAGCACATGGCTCCATTCTATCTAAATCCTGTAAGTATGGGGGCAAAGAGGCCCAGCATAAGTTTACAAAGCCTTCAAAGGGTCAGACCATCCATGTCCCAGCAGCAGGACTTTATGCACAGGCACTAACATGCTTCTGCTCTTTCCTGATCTGGGCAGAGCTTTGTGCTAGATTTATCTGAGCTATCTGATGGCTTTTAACAGTTGGGCAAAGCAGCTTCAATATTATGGCAGGGAAAACCTGATGGCATGAACAATCACCAAAAAAAAAAAAAAAAAAGAGTGGGACGGATGGAGAAGCACACCATTTATTTATTTATTTATTGCGGCCGATGGCCAATACAACACACACCATGAATGCCTGCTTTCCTCAATGAGGCCCCCGAAGACACCATGACCTGAGCCATACCAACCTCATCCCCACAAACTCACTCAATGAAACATGGCAATGCTTCAGTGTTGGGAGAACTTTGTGTTAATAGAAAACAAGAATATTCCTAACAGACCAGCTCAACCAGTATTAAAAAAAAACTGTGTGTGAGATGAATGGAAGTTATTCCTGTGTACCCAATGCCACACAGTGAACAACAAAGTTTTGCATCAGAAATGCATCTTTTGATCCTAGATTTGGTTAGACAAAATCCAACTTCAAGAATTCACCAATACCACATATTTACATTGCTACTGTAACTTACGTTCTTCTTGGCCTCAGTCTCTGATCACTGTATGGAATTAGGGCGACAAGCTGATTTTCCTGACCTAGAAACAGAACATAAGTATCTTGAGATTTATATCCATGTTTAATAATGCAGCTAAAAAGAATCAAAATATACAACATCCTATGCTGATAAAAATGGCATTTCTACAGTATTATATCTCTGTATAGAATTCCTTCTAAGTCTACTAAATTTAAGAAAAATGTTCTTCAAGTGCAGTAAAACTATCAAGAGGAAATTTCTTTGAAGTGATCTGTAAGAAATTGTTTCAGCAGAAAGTTTTTCGTACCATGGCACTTCATTCTATACTGCCTTTTCAGTTGTTATGTCACACCTCTGGAACCCTCTCCCCACAGCGATCTGTCTAAAATCTAACTTGTTTTCTTTTTTGGTGCCAGGTGAAAATCTTTTTATTTGCCCAGGTCTTTTAGGGTTTTGTTTTGCTTTAGACCGCATGTATTTTATACTGCAATTTTATTCAGCTTTGCCTAGCCTTTGTTGTGTGCTACATTATTATTTTATTTTGAGAACTGCTCTGAAAGGTTTGGCAGAAGAGCAGCTAATAAATACTTTAAATAAATAAAGTAAATAAAGTAACACTACAAAACTGCAAGGGCCACATTGAACGAGGAACAGCACTAGCACAAGGCACATATATCACTGACCATTAACCACCACCATCACCCACACACCCTGTCATAGACTCAAATCGGCCACAAAATTATTTGCTCTTTATCCTTAAGGTTCCTACTTTCTTTTCCAATAGTGCCTCTTGTGCCTGGAACTGCTACATTAAAATGAGAAATTCAACCAGTGCCACTTTCCTTGATTGCAGTTCCATGACAAGAGAAGCAGCATTTACTGAATGTCTCACCACAATCTAGCACTTCTAAGCACAAAATAGGCAAGAAAGAGCCTTTTTCTAAGCCCGAAAAGAGGTGTAAATGAAAAGGATGCTTCTAGATAGGAATGTATTGGGGAATCAGTCCTGCTCATGAACACAGGTTTTTTGCAGCATCCACAAAATGACCTTATCATTTTCCCCCTTTACCACATAAAATCTGACAAGTAAAAATAACCTGCTATGCATCCAGTCACCACTTGTGTGGAAGTTCATTAGCTATTTGGGGGGGGGCAGAGGGTGAAGTTTTATGTGTTATGATATGCTGAAGGTACATCCAAAATATCAACAACCTGGTGTGGAGGAACTGCTCTCTCAAGATCCCCACACGCTACATGTGGAGGATAACCTCTGAGATTGTAACAGCAACACATTCACTGGGACTTTTTAAAAATGATGGTGAGGATATGGGGGTCTTATGTATGTCCTTTTGATCAGAATTTCAGTATTCATTGCTACTGTGATTTTGGGGGGAGGGGGGATGCACAGTTGTACTGTTAATGGTAACAGGAACCTATGGGGTATTCTAATTTTGTCTTTTTATATTGCCACCTGCCCTACCAAATCAAATAACAGATTGCACAAGAGTGATATTTAGCTAAATCACCACCTTAGTATTGAAAATAAGCAAACACATACCAAATGGAAGAAAGTATTTCCTCCCTCCCCCTACAAAAAGCACAACCCTCCATTTTGCCTATTGTGAAACATAACCACAGGTGCAAACATATCTGCATGTATGCCCAGAATGGAAAAGGCTAGGGCAGGGCAGAGCAGAAGTGACTAAGGGAAAAGACAACCCCCCAGCATGGATACCTTTTGTCTGCCTACTGGTGTAGATGGCAAACAGCTGAATAGTAATAAATATCCATAACTGAAACATGTATAGAAGCTAACATGCCAACTGGGCACACGTAAAAACCATTTGCCTCTTATGCAATACATAACCCCTATCTGGAAGCACCCTTTGTTAGCAATTGTGATTAATCCAATTGCAAACTGTAGTCTGAAACTGTGAAAGGTACTTCTTCTAACCTCCCATCTTTTTCTGCTTTAGCTGCCCAGTTGTAGATGACTATATATTGACATCATTCACACGTAATACTAAATCATGAAACTGAATTATTTCAATAAACCATAGCTAAGATTAACCATACTTTTAAGGTTTGAATGTAATGCTAAACTGCAGTTAACCTAAGATGGAAGCAGAAGCTCTCGTCTTCTCATGGCTTCATTAGGGGTATAGTTATATGTCCCCAAATTTCCATCTCCCCCCTCTGCTGACTGTAGGAATGGCAGAAGTTGTGTTAAAAAGAAAAGCATAGAAAAGCCCAGTACATTTACAATTTGTGAAAATTAAAAATGAAATAAATTGCAGAATAGCCAAGTTAACTGTAAATGAACAAAACAGGATTTTAAAAGCCTGGGTGCTCTTTGTTTTTTATGTTATTATTTGGAATACCTATGTATCATTCTGAATCACTGGAATTTTCAATGATTTCCCCTCTCTCCTCTAGGGGAGAAGGGGAATTCCCAACAATTGCCTTCCCCCACTTACCACTGAAGGATGTGTTGCATTAACAGAGGGAACAGCATCGGATTAACAAAATTAGTGATTATGTTACCCTATTTCTGATTTTAAAAATCTGTACTAAGGTTCATAGATAAAATAGGAGATGATGCTGGCAGTGAGACAAGTCAGTTTCAAGTCTCTTCTAAGCCACAGTTTACAAGATATGGAACTCTCAGTTTGCAGATTCAAGCACACTATCCAGTCATCAAGAAGTGGGTTGTGGGGGGAGAAAACATGGAGATCTCTCTCCACATGCCCCAGCCCATCTCCACCTATTAGAATTGGACAGGATATCGTGCAAATGCTAAAACACAATAAGGGTTTGCACTGAACTGCGATTTGGACAAACCCTAGATTGTTATGTGAGGGGCCAGGCTTAGAGACGAGTGATGGGAAGCAGAGGAGCTAAGATGGAACTGAGGCTGGACTGAAAGCAGACTTGGAACAAGAAGGACAGACAAGGGAAAGCTAAGGGATAGGAAGCTCAGTATTAGAGTGGCAAAAGGATGGGGGCAAACAGCCAGTCAGATGGGAAGAAGGGACCTCAGGAAAGGATTGGTAGTGGAGGCAGGGAAAGAGGCAGCCAAGAAGGGGATGCAATTACTTGGTACTCAGAAAGAGACATGAGGAAGTTTTATTCCTTTCAATACTGGAAATAGGAGACAATGGGTATTGTTCACGGAACATGGGGAAGACAATAATGGAGCTGGCAAAATATAGAACTAGCAAGACAGGGAAACTTAAGGCAGCTGTTTTTTAAGTATGTGCACTGAGTACTATAGTAGCCAGTAAAATCACTGGCTTCAGGCCTCTAGCACTTTTCATTTGTGTACTCTGCTAACCAAGCTTTTGGCCAAACGTCAAGAAAGCAGGCTGTACAAATACACAACCTGAAATTTTGACACATGAGAGCCAGTACGGTGCAATGGACAGAGTGTTAAATCTGGAACAGAGACACATAGCTTCAGATCCTCACTCAGCAGTGAAGCTTGCTGGGTTGCTCTGGGCCAATAATATGCACACTCTCGGACTAACCTACCTCACACCCATAGCCTGTGAGATTCAACCGAGATGGAGGGTTGGGGGAGGTAAACAGCCCAGATAACTGTCAATGAGCAGTATAGAAATGCTGTTCATAAATGTGTGCCACTCTAAGGACCTTGGGTGACAAGCAGGGTAAAAATCATTATCTTAGTGTTATTTTTTTACCATTGCCAGTGCTAGATTGAATAAAAGCAACTATCAGCAACAGAGGGAGAGGTCTGATGTCCAAAGTTTGTGGTGGGACTGGCAACCGTGTCAGCACTGAGGGACAGGCCAAACCTAGCTATTAGTGTTTACATTAGATTGTGGCTTGTTGTACAATGGTTATGATTATCAGGCTGCAATCCTAGACACTGCGCTGGGAGGAAGTCAAACTGAATTCATTGGTGCTTACTTCAGAGTATTATTATTTATTAGGCTTGTTAGTTGCTTGTTACACAAATGTCTCAAAGCAACTTGCAATACATTAAAAACAAATATAAATACATAATACCATAAAACAGAACAAACAGCCTCTATAACAGCCACAGGAAACCTGGCAGCAAGCCAACAACAAAAACAGTATCTCAAATGTCTGCGGAAAAATATAAGTCTTTACCTGGCATCAAAAAAATGTCAACAAAGATGCCAGGCAGACCTCACTGAGCAGAACATTCCACAAATGGGGAGCCACAACTGAGAAGCCCCCCTCCCTTGTCAGCACCCTCTGAGCCTCCCTCAGAGGGAGGACCCGGAGACGGGCCTCAGAAGAAGATCTAAGGGCCCAAGCAGGCTCATACTGAGAGGGACTTTCCAGACGATATTGGGGCTCAAAGTCATAAAGGACTTTAAATAGGTGAAAACCATCACCTTGAATTGGGCTTGGAAGCATACAGGTAGCAAGTGTAGTTCTAACAAAACTGATATTATATGATCTGTTCGTCTACATCCTGTCAACAGTCAGGCTGCTACATTTTGCATTAATTAACGCTTCCAAACCAAACAGGCATGTATAGAGTTGCAATTTTGCTTCTCTTTTTATCGTCAGTTTCCAGAAGAGAAAAATAATGTTCCATTACAATACAAATATATTACTCCACCTTAATCCCAAAAATTAAAATTTGCCTATTTCATCCTAGACACTTACAGAAGGAAGGGCGCTATAGAAACAGGACCAATCGACCAAACAATAGATATGTGGTTCTTCTAATTTTCAATGGAAATTAACAAACAATACTAAATTATGTTTAGCATATTTGTTTTGTTTGGTGGTTGTTTTTTCCTCTCTGCTACAACAAGGGGGGGATTTATCTACCAATTTATACTCTTCATTACACCACATATTCTAAAACCTTCTATGAAGTGCTTTTTAAAAGAAAAAAAATACTTTTACATATACTACAACAATTTCACCACACATTCTTTGCTACTCACCCCAACAAGTTTTTGTCAAACTTTATTGAAAGTATACTTTGTTGGAGGATTCTAGTTTAGTTTTTTAATATCAACAGGAATCATTAACAGTTAAGCCATTTATACTCTTGTTATTGGTATATCAAATCATATTTACTTTGGCTACCAGTTACACTATATAGCATACCTGTGCTTTTTTAGTAAAAAATGAGGTGCCGGTACTCTTATCTTGATAAAAGTGCTGTGGGGTGACAGCACAAAATGGCTGCCATGATTGGAGGGGAAAAAAGAGGTGCCAGTACTCCATACTGGTGAGTACAGTCACAAAAAAGCCCTGACTAGAACAATCGTAAGGGATTCCTAGATGTACCATTTTCAGTAGCATAACCTTAACAAGCAAGCACAACTTTGCGGAGGCCATCAGATAAAAAGCTCAAACTTTTTTTCTTCAAGTTCAAAATTAGAAAAAAGTAGTTTTGGATAAATGTTTATCCAAAATAAACCTAAGCCATAGTTTGCTTTAATGATGGTTTGTTGAAGAAGGCAATTGTAGTTTTAGACAATCAAATAAACCATGGTTTCTTTTGTCCGACGGCAACTGATTATCCCTTCTCTACACTGTGAACATCCAGCTGCCATATTTGCAACGGAAAGATATCACCAGTTCTCTTGACACTGGCTGGCTAAAGAAATAGGGCACAGAACATAAATGCTCTCCTTCCCACAGATCTTCACATACTCTCAGCAAGGCCCTGACCAAGACAAGTCCTAAAAGTTTTGTTAACCCTGTTCTCTCAAAAAAGGTCCTTCCTGCTGTGGTCACTCATTCAATATATTATATTATATTATATTATATTAATTATATTATATTAATTATATTATATTATATTATATTATATTATATTATATTATATTATATTATATTATATTATATTATATTATATTATATTATATTGCTCGGCTCCATGGGCTCTCCAGTATGGGGTCTGGCAGGGGTCACTGTCCCCCATGTTGTTTAACATTTACATGAAACTGCTGAATGGGGTCATACGGAGTTTTGGAGTGCATTGTCATCTGATGAAAGCTGATGAAACACAGCTTCATTTCTCCTTTTCATCTTCAGCAGGTGAGGCAGTAGATGTGCTGAATCAGTGCTTAATTGAGATAACGGACTGGATGAGGGCCAATAAACTGAAGCTTAATCCAGACAAGACTAAGATGCTGTTGGTGGGTGGTTCCTCTGACCAGCTCAGTGGTGTGCGGCCTGCTCTAAATGGGGACACGCTCCCTCTGAAGGAGCAGGTTCGTAGTTTGGGAGTTCTCCTGGATCCACTGCTATCACTTGAGTCACAGGTGGCCTCAGTGGTGCCTTCCATCAGTTTACGCTGGTGGACCAACTGCGACCCTATCTGGACAGGAATAACCTGGATAAATTATCTATGCTCTGGTAACCTCAAGGTTGGATTATTGCAATGCGCTTTACGTGGGGCTGCCTTTGAAAATGGTTTGGAAGCTTCAATTAGTGCAGAATGCAGCTGCCTGACTGTTGACGGGTTCAAGGCGAACAGAGCATATAATACCTATCCTGTTCCAATTGCATTGGCTGTCTATATGCTTCCAAGGCCAATTCAAAGTGCTGGTTTTGACCTATAAAGGACCCCAATATCTTCTTGAATACCTCCCCCAATATGAACCTGCCTGGGCCCTTAGATCTTCCTCTGAGGCCCTTCTCCAGGTCCCCCTTTTGAGGGAAGCTTGGAGGGTGGTGACAAGGGAGAGGGTCTTTTCAGTTGTGGCTCCCCATCTGTAGAATATGCTCCCCAGTGAGGTCCGCCTGGCATTGTCATTTACATCTTTTTGATGTCAGGTAAAGACATACCTTTTCTCCTGGGCATCTGATAGATTGAGATGATGTTTTATTTTTACTGTGCTACCAAACCTTCGTGTGGCTGTGTGGGGGTGGTATTGCTATTTTTGTTGTTGTTGTTTATTGTTATGTTTCTATAGTGTGTTTTATTTGTTTTGTTTTAACACTGTAAGTCTCTTGGGGACCTTTGGGTATCAAGCGACTAATAAATAATAATAATATTATATTGTTATATTATAACTAATTCAATTTATATCCCCCCATTCCTCCCAAAGGAGCCCAGGGTGGCACCCACCACCACAACATTAAAACATTCTAAAAACCGTTAAAAACAGTTCACTATCTCAGTCAATGGTTTCAGGTTTGCCAGGAACACTATGTTTCAACCATCAAATGCCTGGTTAAGCAGGCATGTTTTTAACTTCTTTCTAGAAGTCAATAATGGGCAAGACAGATACACCTCACCAGAATGGAATTCCAAAATGGGTAACTGCTACTGAGAAGGCCCTGTCACAGATAACATCAACCAGACAGCCCCAGCAACAAGGTCTCATCTGCTGATCACATGGTCTGAGATGGTTGACACTGGAGAAGGCATTATTTTAGGTACTAAGGTCCCAAAGCCATGTAGGGCCTTGTATATTAGTACTTTGAATTGGGCAATAAAGACAGTATTATAACTTGGTGACTGAGCAGAAGTACAGGTCTTTGGGATTAAAAATAGGTGTGGGTGAAATTTAATGGGGAAGTGCATGGGTGGCAACGGTGGTGTTTGGGGAGGGCTTTTAGATCAAACTGTGCAATTGCATCTATTGAACTGATGGTATAGCTTGCTATGAGTAAAGGTGTGCTTTTAACATACACTCCTCTTTCTTTTTTTTTTTTTTTTTTTTCAATAATTTTTATTCAGGTTTTCATAAAACATACAAGACAAAATCATAAAACATTCAAAGACAAAAAACAAAATCAAAAATAGTTAAACAAAAAGAAAAAAAGAAAAAAAAAACAAAAATAAAAAATAAAGAGTAAAATATTGACTTCCCATTTGTCAAAGATCAAATCAGTTATAAGTCTATAATATATAACAATCCTGTCTCTTAAGTCATATTATAAAATCACTTTCCTCCAGTAGTTATCTTACTTAATCATCAAATCTCATAAACATTACTTTATTCTTTCCACAAAAAGTCAAAGAGAGGTTTCAATTCTTTAAGAAATATATCTATCAATTTTTTTTTTCCAGATAAGCATATCGATTAATCCATCTCATTACTAATTATGATAATCTTGTTGTCATAACCATAGTCAAAATAAACATTTCAATTAATCCATCACATCAGAATCTGTTAGGTTCAGTAATTTCAGTAGCCATTGTTCTATTATCCCTATTAGTTCCATTTTCCATCTTCCATCTTCAGTAGTCTTGTTAAGTCCAGTAATTTCAGTATCCAATCTTCCATTATCAGTATTCCATAATAATCTTGCTGTCAAAGCCATAGTCATATAGTAAGAGTCTGATGGGAATTACCTCTATCCCAAATATTTTCTTGCCATCCATTCTGAATAGGTTGCTGAAATACTGCTGTAAAATCATATCTGTTCTTTTTTTCAAAATACACTGGGTCATCTCTTGAAAGTTTTTCCATTGTCACATGTCTGCAGTTAATTCCATAGATTTTCTCTATATTGGGCTCCATCACATCATTCCAGTCCAAAAGATTATCCATGCCATTGATAACTTTATCTCTAGAATCTTCATTAATTTCTTCAGAGATAACATTGAGTTCCAAACAATAGATTTTATTTCTAAAGTCCATAGACTCCAAATCTTGTTCCTGTTCCACGTTTGTTCCAATCTCCGGGATCTCCTCTCTCACAGGGACCCCTGTTCCAGTCTCCAGGGTCTCCTCTCTCACAGGGACCCCTGTTCCAGTCTCCAGGGTCTCCTCTCTCACAAGGACCCCTATGTCTTTAATCTCCTGTGTCTCCAAACAATAAATTTTGTTTCTAAAGTCCATAGACTCCAAATCTTTTTCCTGTTCCACGTTTGTTCCAATCTCCGGGGTCTCCTCTCTCACAGGGACCCCTTCCAGGGTCACCTCTCTCACAGGGACCCCTATATCTTTAATCTCCTGCTTCATTTTACTCAATTCAATTTTCAGCTCCTTACAACCCTGTCGCAGGTTTTGTTTCGTTATCTCAATCTCATCCATTATTTTCTGAAACATAGTTATTTCCAGCTTCTCAGCCACTTTCTTAATTGCCATTTTAAAAGAAAAATATAGGAAAACCACTTCTTATTTCAGCAACAATTGGGTTAATACTCCAAACTTGGTGACATCACAGTATAAACAGAGCAGACAGCCTTATCTCTCCATGTTTAAGTAAACAAAATGCAGTTCCCAGGATCGAAACAATTAATGGCGGTCGTCAGAAAACAGATTCGTCAAAATAAAATAGACCAAAAAGAGAGTAGTCTCAGACAATATAATATTCTTCAAAATAAAAATCTGGAATAGAAATCCCTCTTCTGTGTATATCTTTAGAATGCAAATCCAGGACAGCTTTTTGCAACAAAAACAGAGATAAGCTATTAATTAATGAGTAGCAGAGAGAAGTTATGGCTCCCCAGTGAGATGTCAAAAACCGATCAATCTGGCAAATCTCTTTTAAACAGCAACAATTTAAGTCAAGTAAAAGAAAAATATAGAAAGAAGGGTGCTTGCCTGTTAGTGCGTTCTCTCTTAGAAGATAAGATGAACGTTCGCTTTTCCAGATAGAGCTTGTTGTTAAAAATCCGTCCCACCTTCGTCGGCTGGACCTCGTCCCATAAATTAATGAGATCTGGTCGTCCCAACAAAAATAGGCTTTGAGGTTAATCTCTTCGTTTCTCCCTACCCGGGAGAAGTTTAATCAGTCAAAAAAAGAAAAAATCTGACTGATATATCTGAATAAGCTTCTTTTGAGGCAGGAGCCCGTCTCAAGAGCAGGCACAGGCTAAGTCACCCTTCCCGGAAGTCAACATACACTCCTCTTTCGATTTGGTAAAAGTAGTCCTTTTTTTAAAAAAAAAATCCACCTCTCAAAGCTGCTGAGAAGGCAGGTAACTGGACTAGAGACGGAACTAGCTAGCAAGGTGGGCAGGAAAAGGAGCCCATTGCCAGACAAAGCAAAGAGAAACAGAGGCCTGGGAAAATGCCAGAGCAAGTGTCTTAGTGGCAGGAACAGTTTCATTTTCTAGCAGCTCTTCTCTTGCTTCACTGTAACCTGTGGGGGGCCAGAAGCAGTGCAACAAACCAGAATTAAGCCAGACCAAACAAACCACAAACCACAGTCGACACAAGTGTAGATTCAAATTATGCCTTTCAATGGTGGTTTGTTGGTCACAAACAAAACATATCCTAGTAGGCTAGGATGGGTTTAAATTTCCAAAAAAACTGAGTTAAGCTAAAAACATGGGGTTTAGCTCATGGATGTCAAGGGCCACATTCCCTTGGGGTAATCTGACAGGAGCCACAGGCTGACTGCGGGGTCCAAAGCAAGTAAGGATAGTATATGCGAATATGCCCCCTTTTTTACATTTGCCATATTGTAGTTGAAGTATTGATGATTTACTCATTTTGCATTTAAAGCTAATGTTGGGGGTCTCTCAAATAACAAGAAATATTGTAGTAAAATCTTCAAATTCACATTAGTATTATTTTTACAAGTTCTATATGATTTTATATGTATTTGGTGAATAAAGCAGAGAGAGAGAGAGAGAGAGAGAGAATTAAGAACACAAATCCAAGGAAATACCACTACAAGTCTTTCACTAGTATTCTCAGATACAAGAAAAGGTCAGCAAAAATATTAATATTCCCCACTCCACGTTTCTACAACAGATATGCATAATTGCTAAAAGACCCTTGAGGAGGAAGGCAAAACATATTTAAGCACTGTATCTATCAGTTAGGTTATTTCACGCCTTTAGACATACCACGTGGAATCCTCCCTGTTCCCTGGCAAGTGGGACATGTGACGCTATCTCTTCCTGTAAATTCAACATATGGAAACTGTGAAACATCTCCAGTTCTTCCGTCTTCACTGTGAGATTCTGAGTAAACTAATCCCTTTCTCATGCTGTCCGATGACGAAACCCCATCTTCTTTAGGTGCATGTAAAGGCATTGAAAGAGATTTCCCCATGTTTGCTGGTAGGAAAAATTAGAGACAGACTTTAGATTGTGAAAGCATTTACATTTGGGGAGTTATTAACAATTATTTTTGTATTTCCTGCAAAAACAAAACTTCCACCAATTTTTAAGGCAAGACAATTAAGGGTCTAGACAGCTGCTTGTGAAATGACAATCAGGTAACCCACATCATTTAAGTCAACAGCAAGATCACAGAATCCTTGTTTGGAAATTCACTCTCAGGCATGAGCTAAATGCAATCCTGATCTGTTTATATAGTCCACATTTTCCCTATATAGTTGTATTACAACTATTATAGCCATAAATATATTGACCTGTATTTCATTAGTGAGAAGTGTATCATTGTACCTTCTGGCTCCAATAGTCAGGCAAATATTCAAGTCAATTGCATCAATAAAGTGAAAAACAGAAGATGCCTCAACAAATGCAGTCAGTAAACAATAAAAAGTTAGGTATTCACACAAAACTGTGAATACCTATGGAAATTGATTTTTCTTTTGGAGAGTGGGTATGGGTAAGAAGTGTTTTCTCACTAACACTGTAATCTTATGCACGCTTACTTTTGACTAAGACCCAATGAACCTGTGCCCTATTAAATGTGCATAAGTGTGGGAATGGAAACAAAGAAGAGAGAAAGTTAAAGGGAATTTGGTATGTAAAGAAGACCTTTTGGACAAAGAGGTATAAACTCTTATAGCAATACTAAGCATGTATATCAGGAGGTAAATTAAATGATTTCAGAATGACTTGCTTCCAGATCAGGAATGGTGTGGACATAATACTCATCTGCCCTTAGCATTAATAATTGTTCCTTGGTTTAATTCTGGTTGAGATCCCAACTGTACTCTGAACCCACGGTTCAGCTTGCTGATGAGCTAAGTCATGGGCCACTAGGCACTTATAGGAATACAGGAATACCTCGCATTAACGTACTCAATGGGAACAGAGCGAGTACGTAAACCGAAAATATCCTTAAAGTGAAGCACTACCTTTTAAAACTTTTTTTACCTCTCCTTCAAGCGGAGCCTCAAAGCCCTGCGCTAAAGTCTCTGCGGCTGCACTGCTGCACCTCTCAGCTGATCGCGATTGCGCCTCCCAGCTGATTTGCGGTGGTGCGATCGCATCTATTTCCACCCACCCACACTGTTAAGTGTCCGTAAGTGTGAAGCAAGCGTACATAAACAGGGGCATGGTGGAGTATGGACTATGTCCATAAAAGCGAGTGTACATTAAGTGAAGGTCTGTATAGCAGGGTATTCCTGTACACCAAGGAGAATTGCTTGTAATTTGTTAGCAGAGAGCCTACAAAGGCAGGGAAACTGCCACAATAAAAATGATTTCCTCAGTTTAGATGCAATACTTAACCACGATTGATGCAAACCCCAGAAACAGTGGTTTCACATCCTGGTTTGGCTTCAAACCAATCCTTAATTATAGTTGAGGTATTCAGACATAACACACAATCCCAATTAAGGAAAACAATTTTTTTCAGTGTTATGTCTGTGCAGGGACTAGGTATTTAGTAACATGCTGACTGGGGCTGATGGGAATTGGAGTCCAACTACGTATGGAGACCGACAGATTTCATATCCATGCTGTACTTGCAGAACTTTGATTAACAGAGCAGTAGAAACCCCTCTTGTGCTGGAGGCAGTATGAAGGAGAAGAGGTAGCCCTCCACCCAGCCCTTCCTGCTGTGCAGACTGGAGTGCTGCCGGCGGAAAAACTCAAAACAGGCTATTTTCAAGGCAGGAAGTGTGGCTGAGCCAGCACAGGATTCCTTGGATCCCAACCTGGTTTCACTACCATTGTGTGAGGGCATAGGGCCAAAACCTACACCACCTCCAGCATACTGCAGCATACTGGGGAAGAACAAAGGACAAGTCCAAATCGCGCTGTGACTAATGATGCAGCTGGGTCAAAGCCGAAAGGAATCCCAGAGGCTGATGCGCACAGATGCGAAAGGAGAGTCCTGAATTGTACGACGCACACAATAGCAACAAGGAATGCGAGAAGCATGAACCAGGGAAAGTTAGAAATTGCTAAGCAAGAAATGGAACGTATCAACATTACAATACTTGGCATGAGTAAATTAAAATGGATGGGAATTGGACATTTTCTATCAGGCAACTACAAAATATTTTAAGCAGGAAATGAGAAATTAAGAAGAAACGGGGTTGCTTTAATAGTAAGAAGTGATGTAGCTAAAGCCATTAGGAGCGACAATGCAAGGTCTGAGCAAGTGATAAAAATGAGATTAAACGGGAAACCTATTAACATAACCATCATCCAAGTCTACGCTCCAATGGCAAACACAGAAGAAGAGGAATTAGAGAGATTTTACACAGAAGTACAGGAAGAAATTGATCACACACCAAAACAAGATGTACTGATAATCATGGGGGACTGGAATACAAAAGTAGGAAACAGAGAAGAACTGTGGGGAAATGGGGCTTAGGAGACAGAAATGAAGCAGGAGAAAGACTTATTGAATTCTGTGAAGCCAATAATTTGTTTCTTGCGAACACTTTTTTTGAGCAAACGAAAAGACGACTGTACACATGGACATCACCAAATGGTCAATATAGGAATCAAATTGATTATATAATTGGTAGCAGAAGATGGAGAAGTTCCATACTTTCTGCAAAAACAAGACCAGGAGCAGACTGTGGTACAGATCATGAACCGGTCGTATCGAAAATCAGAGTAAAGCTAAAGAAGAACAAAACAATCATAATGCCAAAATACAATTTAAATAACATCCCAGAATAATGTAAAGATCAAATAAGGAACAGGTTTGAGGCTTTAAACTTAGTTGACAGAGAACCAGAAGAACTATGGAGTGAAGTCAAGACACATTATCAGGGAAGAATGCAAAAACACAATACCTCTAGTTAAAAAGAGATAAAGACCTCAATGGATGGCTGAAGAAACTCTTAAAATGGTTAAAGAGAGAAGGAAAGGGAAAGGAAAAGGAGACAGAAACACGGTCAGAACCCTAAATGCAACAATACAGCGACTAGTACGTAAAGACAAAGAGATCTATTAAAATAGTTACTGTATAGAAATAGAAAAGGACAACAAAAAGGGAAGAACAAAAGCCCTATTCCAAAAGATTAGAGAAATGAAAGGGAAATTTAAACCAAGAGTAGGGATGTTGAATAATCAACAGGAGAACACACTGACTGACCGAGATGAAATAAAAGGAAGATGAAAGTCTATAAAAGAGATGACAGATTCATTCATGGAGGAACCGTATGATGAAGAACCAGAAATTTTAGAATGTGAGGTGAAAGCTGCCCTTAAAATACTTTGAAGAAACAAATCACCAGGAACTGATGGCATACCAATAGAGTTGCTACAAGCTACCGAGACTGAATCTGTTCAAATCTTGCAGGATTGGATCAAGATGAAGGAGGTGTGAAAATTGGAGGGAGAAACCAGTAATGATTTGAAATGAATGCTGAAGAAAGTTAAAGAGGAAAGCACAAAAACAGGACTACAACTGAAAGTCAAAAAGACTAATGTAATGACAACAGAAGATTTATGTAGCTTTAAAGCTGACAATGAGGACATTGAACCTGTCAAGGATTATCAATACCTCGGCACAGTCATTAACCAAAACAGAGACCATAGCCAAGAAGTTAGAAGGAGGCTAGGACTGGGAAGGGCAGCTATGAGAGAACTAGAAAAGGTCCTCAAATGCAGAGATGTATCACTGAACACTAAAGTCAGGATCACTCAGACCATAGTATTCCCGATCTCTATGTATGGATGCGAAAAAGGCGAATAAGAGAAAAATCCGCTCATTTGAAATGTGGTGTTGGAGGAGAGTTTTGAGCATGCTATGGATCACGAAAAAGACAAATAATTGGGTGTTAGAACAAATTAAACGAAAACAGTCACTAGAAACTAAAATGATGAAACTGAGGTTATCGTATTTTGGATACATAATGAGAAGACGTGATTCACTAGAAAAGATATTAATGCTGGGGAAAACAGAAGAGAGTAGAAAAAGAGGAAGACCAAACAAGAGATGGATTGGTTCCGTAAAGGAAGCCACAAACCTGAATTTACAAGATCTGAACAGGGTGGTTCATGACAGATGCTACTGGAGGTCACTCATTCATAGGGTCACCATAAATAGTAATCGACTAGAAGGCACATAACAACAACACTGGGTCAGAGTTTAAAGAAATTTGATTTAAAGATAAAGCAAACACATTGGACATTTAGACACAGTGCTAGCCATGATAAGACAATAGTTATCATGAAAAATAAACTTCCATTCAGTTACTGTGTGAGACTTGTAAAACTAAGCAGTAATACACTTTAGAGTAAACCAGGATCCAATATGGTTTGCTTTCTCTGGGCCACTATTTTCACCTTATACGTTCCAAACTACAGTATACCAAAGTAGGTTACTAAGTATGAATGTGATGATACAGTAAAACTAAGCCTCTTTTTACTTAGGGCTAAATCCCTTAGAACACAGTGGGTTTTATTACATCAGGAAACACACATAAGATTGGGCAGCACCTCGTCAGTTTCACATAATCAATGTTGTAAAAGACAATTGTAACATAACTTGCTCTGGTCCACAAAAGCAAAGCAAACCATCCCACACTGTGCAGTAACCTACTGGCTAATTACAATTTTAATACAAACTAATTTGTTACCGCCTGCTCATAATATATTTGTTTCCAGAATCAAGTGTTCTATGTAATCTAGAATAGATAGTTCATTTTTGGTTGCATGGGATTTCTTCCAGCTCTACATATGAAAATAATTCCTGACTGGAAAGCTTCCCACTTACCTATCTAAACAAATTGAATAACAAAATGTCATAGTCACCAACATTTTTACCCATTCTGTGTTTTCCCATAAAACAAAGTTAAACCTACATGCAAAAAGGAGGATACTTATCTACAATACCCAAATTAAACAACAGTTCTCTTGAGTTTTTTTGGACTAATAACAATGAATGTTATGAGCTACAGAATATTTCCAGCAGAAAAGAAACAGAGATGAAGGGTTATATCTAAGTCATATTCAGAGTTTTTTGTTGTTGTTATATGCCTTCAGGTCCATTATGACTTATGGCGACCCTATGAATCAGAGACCTCCAATAGCATCTGTTATAAACCACACTGTTCAGATCTTGTACGTTCAGGTCTGTGGCTTCATCAGAGTAAACCCATTGAAATTAATGGACATAAATTAGTTGTGACCTGCTCAAATTAATGTATGTCAATGGTTCTACTGTGAAAATGACTTAAATACAACCAGAAATCATAATCTCAATGCACATATAACATTTAATCATTGTGATGCAAACCACAATTTGCATATCATGAATCATTATTTAGCATTCAGCAATCTCCTGAGCAGAGGAAGGCATGTTCCATACTGGGCAATATAAAAGTCTTAAGAAGATAAATTAAGTCTTCAGAAACTCCCCCAAATCCAAACCATACTAAGATGACAAAGATAAGTAAACAACAGACACGAAAGATCTTCAGACCTAAGTCAAAAAAACCATTATGCAGACAGAAAGGAAAGGAGAATAAGATACAGCAATATGCAACAGCTTCTAGCAGTGTACTCCTCTTAGGCTGCAATGAGGCTGGAATAAACCTTATTGAACTCTATGAGACTTACTTCTGAGTAGATGTGAGTAGGATTACAGAAATACGTCTGCTGCAACAAAAACAAAGACAACTGTAGCACTTTAAAGATGGAAAAAGTATGAAAAACAAAGGTAGCCATGTTAGTGGATAAGAAAAAATATTTGAAAATCCAGTTTGGCAAAACCTGTTAGGACAACCAACCAAAACGCTGCAAAATAGTAGGCAAACTTTTCAGTTACACCATATATATTAGTATAAATACAAAACCATACATCATAATATATATATGAATGAAGTCTTTAAAAGCTGCCAAAGGTTTTAATGAAAGATGTAGCCAACCGGAGGAAATTTCCAGGGCGAAGCAAATTAAACCCTCATGGCCAAATAGCTACAAAACAGCAGCCAATCCTTCCCTTGGGAGGCTAGACTCTCTCGTCCCTATATTCAATTCTTCCTCCTACAACGACCCCAAGAACGAGCGCCTTCCCCAGCCGCCCCAAAGACGAAATATTTTTTCTTTCTCTCAGCATCCCTCACCTGCGTCCACTGGCCGCTCTCCTCCAGGCGCCTTCCCCGTGCAGGCGTGGACGCTTCACCTGAAGGGAAAAAGCAGAAGACCCTTTACAGACTCTGCACAGGCCAGAAACAGAAGGCAAGGCCCAGTTCTGCCGGGATTAAGAGTGTGCGTGCGTCAAAAGCAAGAACCGCTGCCAAATTTCTAAGTCGGTGTCTCACCCCCTCCAATTTTCTAGCGCTCTACGCGTGCGCGAAGCTGAAACAGTTGCTGGGGTATTTTCTCCTCCAAAGTTGGGAGGCTTGATTCTGACGTAGCGTCAGACAGACTACAGATGGGTGTCTTTACTCTTCCTCTATTGCAGGGATCTCTCTCACACACACCCCGCTCTGATGCCACCTCAGCCTAACTGCAAGGCTTGCAGGCTGCGACATCAGGAAAGGCAGTCGCCAACAACAATTATAGCTTATTCAGTTCTCTCTCTCGCCTCCACACCACGCGGGAGCCGAGTGTCCTAAGGGAGGAATAGACAGTAGCCGGGGTGGGGGCGGCAATTATTTTGCAAAATGACTGGCTTTATGGGAGATGTAGTTGAGAAAGCTGAGGAGGAAATGAGACGGGGCTTCCCGTTAATACTTTAGACTACGACTCCCAGGATGCTCCATGTCTCTCCTCCGTCACACGTCGTCCTTTTGAGGCATTACAAGACCCTGGTTCTTTTCCCCCAACCCCCATTCCAGGCATGCACAAGAAACCAAGCAGTGGCTTTGAGGCAGGAGTTCCCATGGAGTATGAGAGAGGAAAGAGTTGCCCACTTTGGAATTCTTTCCATCACTCTTTAAATGAGGATTACTCTAGGAATTGGTCGTCCAAGCTTCTTTTGTTCCTAGTCCATTCGTGGGGAGCTATTTTGTATATGTCTGTAGTGCCTGTCCATGTAGGGCTTTTGACACTTTAGTTGCCCTTATCCTACAGCTTTACAGAGCAATCCAATTCAGGGGAAGCAGACCTGCTGGAGCAAGTGAAGCTGGCTACAGTTCCACTGCATCCAATTACCATTCAGGATCCTCTGGGTTGGCAGAATGCCAGCTCAGCCGGAAGCTGTGCACAGGGACCAGAAAGTAAAACCCTGCTCTCCCAAATACCCTTAGTAGGGAGTAAGCCCTCTCCATTGACTTCTATTGCAGTTAATTTCTTAGACCAACCTTTTCCCCAGTGTTACTTTTGTCCGGATTGGGACCTGCAGGAGTGCTCCAAACATGAGCTGAATGTCCCCTTGCCCCCTCCCTCTGACAGGACCCGTTTCCAGGCCTTCCGCTGGCTTCACTTGTGCTGGTCTGTGCTCAGCTGGCCGGGGCCTGGCTGAGCTGAGGAACTTACACTGACATAGCCTGGCAGCCGCGACCCAGCTAACTCAGCTGGAGATCTGCTACATCCAACTCCCCTCAGCTGGGCATAAATGCAGGTTGGGTTGCCCCCTTAGAGCAGGTAGTGAACAAGGAGCAAGTCAGTCTGTGTTGGAATTAGTTTTTAAAGAGGTTTTGTTTGAATATGTTTTTTGTTGGAATATGTGGTTCAACTCCAACTTGTGGGTTGAGGCTGCATGGGGTTAAAAAGGGTAGCTAGAGAGGAGACCTTCTGGTTGCTAGGCTATACCTGTCCTTTGATCTCCTGCTGTCTCTTCCTTCCTGCTAGACAGATATGCATAGGATGTTGATCACATCTCCTTCCCTCCTTCCTTCTTTCTCTTGTGAGGGAGAGCAGACATATTCTCTTTGTCTCTCCCTCTCCTCCAAGCATGAGGGCAAACACTAGGCCTAGTGTTTGCATCTCCAACTTAGCTAGTTATTTAGATATAGGACTCTTTCCTATCAAGTATTTACATCCAGAATAAAGTAGTTATTTCTTATTTTAAAGCTTAAAGTCTCTGTCTGACTAATTTGCAGGGAAGGTATAATCTTTAGCAAAGATTCAAACACACATTAAGGCTCACTCAGAAATCTCTGTTCCCATTTTTAGAGTGTTTTTAGTGTTTTTGTTTGCCACCCTGGGCTCCTTCTGGGAGGAAAGGCAGGATATAAATTTAATAAATAAATAAATAAATAAATACATAAATAAATGAGCAATTCATTCTTAATAGTCACCCACCAACTATGGAATAACAACAACAGCAATGTAGTGCTTTTCATCTGAAAATATCAAACTGGTTTAGAAAGGGAAACATACAACAATAATAGTGTATGAAATAATAAAAAGTCATACTCTGTATAAAACATCAAAATCCATAGGATACCACTTGTTCAGTACACTTCCACTCACTCAATACTTAAATTCCACAACTACTAACATACATGTATTGTTCAGACTCTAAACCCTCTTCCTACTATCCCATGAGCAAGATACCTGCCTGAAATCATGCAAAGTCACTGCCGGTGTAGACAACCCAAGGTTAGATGGACCAATGGATTTGGTATAGGCAGTTTCCTGTTTCTGCTACCTAGAAAACTCTGCCTAACTAACTTCAAAATAGGACAGTCTATGCTTACTGTAATAGTCAGGGAAATGTACTCTGCATGTGTCCAGAGGCATTCTGATCTTTAATTCACATGCTCTGGAGGAGACACTGAAAAGAGGTTCCACGGCAGTGTGAATAGAGTGTTCAGGAAGACTGTGACTTGCATATGGCTAGCCAGACCCTGTAAAGTTCATGGTTGCTGGGATTTGAACTTCTCTGCAGACACATTGTCTATGTCAGGGGTGAGGAACCTTTTTAATAGAAGGGCTGCATTCCTTCTTTGCCAACCCTCTGGGGGCTTTAGGCTTGATGAGAAGGCCCCAAGGGCCACATCCAGCCCAGTGCCCCCCTCAGCCTATGCTCCTAGCAACTATCCTGCAATCTCTCTCTAAATTGTTATGATTGAATAGAAAGGTGCAGCTCATAGTGACAGCGCCTGGGTAAAATGTGGAGGAAAACTGGACTCCTTTGAGACAGCAGCTTACCATGTAACTCTGTGATATGGTGAAAGCAGACACATCTTGTATGCACTGTATACATTAATTTATTATTAGCACACCTACTTCACCTTGACCTGTCACTGGGAGGGAAACACCAATATATTCAAAGACTCCACTGTCTGAACCATTGGATCAAGGTTTGAAAACTCTTGATAAGTTAAAGCATGCTAGTGTCAGACTGAGTATTCAGACACAGAACCAGATGTAATATGATACTGTGGTGCTCACAACACTTACCTTGAAAGACAACCATTTCATCCAGGCACTGCTGTAAGTCTAAATAACTGTGAAACAGCACAATCCTAAGCATAATATTCACTCAGAAGTTTAGCTCCCCTCTGTTCAATGGGGCTTACTGTCTGGTGAGTGCACTGTAAATTAACAGGCTACAGAGCAGGCCAGTATACAAAGCTGTTTGCTTAGTCTAAGTCATAATCTTCTTTTCACCTTGTATAGTTCAAACTACACCAATGACAATTTCTAACAAAAAAAAAAAACTTTATCCAGGAATGAGTCCCAGTGAACATGGTGGAGCTTACTTCTGATTAACCATGCACAGGACTGGGCTACATCTTTTCATTTCTTTCATTTTCATTTTCAGTTCTTTTCGATTCTTCCTTGTCTCCCGAGGCCCAAGTGGCCTCGATGGCACGGAATGCATTTTACCATCTTCGTCTGGTAGCCCAACTACGCCCCTATCTGGACAGGGACGACCTCGCCTCCGTTGTTCATGCTCTGGTAACTTCAAGATTGGATTACTGTAATGCGCTCTATGTAGGGCTGCCCTTGAAGACAGTTCGGAAGCTTCAGCTGGTGCAGAACGCGGCTGCCAGACTATTGACGAGGACCAGTCGGTCTTCGCATATAACACCTATTCTGGCGCGTCTGCACTGGCTCCCTATTTGCTTCCGGGCGAGATTCAAGGTGCTGGTTTTGACCTATAAAGCCTTACACGGCGTGGGACCTCAATACCTTGTGGAACGCCTCTCTCGCTATGAACCTACCCGTTCACTTCGTTCAGAATCTAAGGCCCTCCTCCGGGTACCAACTCATCGGGAAGCCCGGAGGGTGGTTACTAGATCTAGGGCCTTTTCTGTGGTGGCCCCTGAGTTGTGGAACAGCCTCCCCGAAGAGGTACGCCTGGCGCCTACACTTCTATCTTTCCGGCGCCAGGTAAAGACCTTTTTATGCTCCCAGGCATTTTAATCTTTTAATTTTCTTAATCTTTCTATTTTTAATATGTATCCTTCTTAATTTGTGTTGTATTTGTTTTTGTTGTGCTTTCTGTTGTTTGTTTGTACATGTTTTTGTGATTTTTTACCATGATATATTGTATTTTACCTTGTTTGTTCACCGCCCTGAGAGCTATTCTGCTAAGGGCGGTATATAAATAGAAATAATAAATAAATAAATTATTACTCACTCTATCCAAAATACATATTAGGACAACACCCCCACAAAAAACCAAAGCTTGTATTTGGGTTGCCCAAATGTGGATTTTACCCTAATATGGATTTTAGAACTTTTCGTATGGGTCAACACAGCTACCTTTACTTCTGGAAGTCTATCCATTTATCCCAATAGTCAAATGTGCCTATGTATAGGGCAATAAAACAGGACCACTCACAGGCAATAGTTCAGCGGGCTCCCCAGATCTCCAGGAATACATTAGTGGGTTGTGTTTTTTTAAAACAACCTCCACTGACAAATACTGAGCATGTTCATGGAAGACTGCAGGTAGTTGGGCACTGGTTGGAAAAATCAAAAATGGAGAGAGGTAGTTGCTGGAACCTTCACCAGCTCATAGTATCCTGAAGGTGGGGTTAGCTTTGGTGGATAGCCCTAATGCCCCCCACACAGAGTAGAGGTTGTTACAAGCATTTGTAGGACCTGATCCTGCTGAGGTCTTGGGGTTATTAGGATTGGGGAAGAGCTGTTGTTCAGTAGTAGAGCATCTGCTTTGCACGCAGTAAGTCACAGTTTCAATCCCTGGTATCTCCAGGCAGGGCAGGGAAAGACTCCTGTCTGAAACCCTCAAGAGCTGCTGCCGGTCAGTGCAGACAGTACTGAGCCAGATTGACCAATGGTCTGACTCCTGGCAGCTTCCTATATCCCTATTACAGGAAAAGCACTTCCTCCAATCCAGTCCAGTCCAGTCCAATCCAATCCAATCCAAATCTCTCTCTCTCTCTCTCTCTCTCTCCACACACACACACACACACAGGCTCTGCTGTAGAAGAGGCAGAGCCTTAAACATCTTAAAGTATCCTCACTAATGCTTTACAATTCAGGTTGAGTGCTCAGATGAGCAGCTTCCTGCTCACCTAATCCTGAATTTCAGCAGTCAGTTGTATAGGCTAATTCAGTGTGGCTAGGATGCTGAGGTGAGCAAGAAGCTACTCACATAGCCCTAGAATTCATGCTATTGCACTGTTTAGAGGGATTTCCCCCCAATTATTCTCCTCCTATGTATTGTTCATGGGTGACCAGCTTGTAATTCCTTAAAGAAGGCTATAACACAACTTGCTCTGAGCCACAGAAGTAACCCAAACTGGCATGCAACAAAACTGTGTACAACTGTGCAGTATCTTAGTGCTTAATTAAAATTATAGCAAAACAAAATTTATTCAGTTCATTAAGAACACTTGATGCCTTTGGATAAAAAACAAACAAACGCTGCTTATATACAAATAAAAACAATACAAAGATAAAACCAGGATTCAAAATAATAAAAAGTCAACAGTAAAAAGCAGTGTGTCTCAGTGGCACAGGATAACTATATTATGGAGAGGAGAAGCCATTTCCAATTCTCAGGTTCCTGAATCAAAGTTCTCTGCAGGGATGGAAAAGTACCAAGCACCAATTTTTAGGGACCTGGATTTTCCAGCTCTATTTATAATGATAAATCCCAACTAGAAAGCTCCCAAGATACTTATCTGAATTAATGGAAAGTAACAAAATGTTGTAATCACAGATAATTTTTCCCTATGGTGTACTTATTACACCACACCTGAATTTAAAACACACCTATACTGATGCATTTCCCTATATCTCTAATAGGAAGGGAGTAATTATTAAGGCTGCAGAAATAGGGAGAAAATAGAGAGGAAGTCATTATTTAACATTTCTTAATCTACTTGACCACCTAGAGATGTTCTTAATTGCATCCAATGTGAATGCTAGTCTCAAGAAGCTGTTTAACGAGTGTTAGATTTCAGATACCCCCCTATGTACAAGCCGGGTCTCAAGACAAAAGCTTGCTCACAGCCAAAGGGAAGTAAACAAAATCAGACACTAAAGTGCTGACACACTTCACCAAAGAAAGGAGAAGGGTGAAAGGGAAAAGGGAAAGGGGCACGCTTTAGGGGAGGTGAGTTTGCCCACCCTCCCCCAAATTTTTCTCTCCTCCTAATATTTTTTTTTTTACAAAAAAAGAAATAAATTTATTACAGAAAAAAAAATTTGCTCTCCCAATTCCGGCCCGTCCCGAATTTTTAGACAGGCTATAGGCCTGGAAAGGGATACAACCTAATAATGTCATCAGCAAGGGACCATTTCCAAGGGCAGGCCAAACTCGCACATCAAACTCTCTATGGTCACCTCAAAAGTGGCAGTTAGCTACTCTCCTCTCTCGCCATCCAGCAGTGCAATCCTACGCATGTTTACTCAGAAGCCATGAGGCCATTATTCCTAGGCAAGAGTGGCAGCCCAAATCCCTCTGCATCCCCCCATCACCCAGGCCGCATTTTTCTTGTCTTTTGTTCCCGAAGCTGTGCGTACACACGGCCGCCCCCGCAAACCACGATTCGCGCAGGCCGCCATTCCTCCCACCCGCCTAGGTTAGAGTGGCTCATCAGGACGCACAATGCATGCCACAACAACTCCCATCGTTACGCGTGCAGAACCCCACCACCAACTCCCCAAGCCCCAGGCTGGCAGCACCTTCTTGCAGCGCTTTCCTCATCACCCAGCCCCCCTAGAACTCACCAGCGACGAGGCGAACGAAGCGCAAGGAACAGGGCTTGTCGTTTTGTGTTTTGTTTGTTTTGCTAAGCGCCTCTCTCGGCTTGGCAACACAACCAGCTGTCCGTCAAGTTCTGCTGCCAAATGCTACTGAGCATGCTCGGTAGTAGATACTGAAGCCCTCTGCCCTTTCTTTGCCCTCCCTTAGAATCCGATTTCACTATACTATGTCCGCCCAAGGTAAAATCTAAATGAAAGAGGGTTTTTTTTTAAAGCTGTGGGACCTGAATATTTAAACGAAGTTGATGCTCGTGGAAGTAAAACCAGCAATATTGTTAATTGTGTGGCAAAACCGGCGGGGAGTGTAATGATGCTGGCACGCAGAGAGCATGCTCAGTCTCTCCCCTTGTAGTCACCGCCCTTACCTTGCCCTTGCTGAGTGTCAATTAAGAACTTGTCGTAAAATATTCAGCCAGGAGTTTAGCAACCAAGGTAAGGTAATGTGTAAGTGCTTATTATAATGACAGCATAGAAGGAGAGTGAATAAACTGGATTTCAGTCATCACCTTGAAGTTCCGAGTTCTTTTCCTTGCTGCCCAAGCAGGGCACAGTGACCTGACGGCTTTTTCCAGGCTGAAAAGATTAAAATCAGTTTGACAGGGGGGCGGGAAAACACCTTGTCTAAATTTCATATCTCTCACATAGAAAAGAAGCTGTTACTGTAGCTAGCTAATTCTGAAAAGACCTCATTTCAGACGTGCTACAAAGATGTTTTAACAAGAAGAAATGTTTAAACATCTGAGGTAAAAGAGAGAAAGGAGGTCCTAAATAAGAATGGTGGGGGGTAGGGAATCCAGCAGGAAGGTCCACCTGTGCCAAAGTAAAGGCCAGGGAAAGAGCAGTGTCCAAGTGCAGAGGTCTGCCCCAGATTTACACTGAGCAGAATATGTATGCATAGAGGAGGAGCATACATGGGGTATTTCTCCACCAAAGGCTGAAGTGGCCTTATCTGATGCCCACTGGATTGAAGTTAATTGAAGATGATGAGGGTTACAGAGGGAGAGAAAGAAATACCACTTGGACCGTTTGACTTTCTTTGCCACTTCCACACAGTTGATCCTCCAATCTTTCTGAAACCTTAATGAGTCAGAAATCACAAGCTTCGCTTGTAAAATAAACCTCAAGCTCAATTCTAAATATAATTGGGGCATCTGAGCCTTCAGCTTCCTATTAGGCAATATATAGAAATGTCAATTGAGCAATTGTGCCACCTCTCCTGACAGGCTGCTATCAGGGAAAATAGTACTAACTAAAATATTTTTGGAGTACACTCACATTATCTCTCTCACTCTCTGTCTCACACACACTTCCCAAATATATTGTATACGTTTTCCAGGGGTGAATTGATGTATGTTTACATACTTCCACGTACGTAAAGATAACACAAGACAAGTGTAGGTCATCCACTTCTGTAAAGGCAATTGCAGCCTTCCCCAGCCTAGTGCCCTACAGTGTAGCACTGGTCAGACCTGTAGCCAGGAAGGCTAGAGGGGGGTTGCCCCCACTTAAATTTTCCTGCCCCTCCTAAATTATTTTTACAAAAAAAATTTTTTTAAATTTATTACAGAAAAAAATCCCTGCCTCCATTTTGGTGCTCCACTGAACTTTTAGTCTGGGTATGGTCCTGGTTTTTGGACTACAACTCCCAACAGCTCAAGCCAGCATGGCCAATGGCCAGGCATGATGACAATTGTAATCCATAATCCAGAGGATACCAGGCTGAGAAAGGCTGGGCAATTGAATAAACCTCACAAGCAGTTTTGAACCTCATGCATCTCCTTTATTGTACAGTACATACACTTTGTACATCCACTTTTACTTCATGGCACATGTGCACAGTGAGCAGTTCCAACTGGTGGTGCACTCCTACTGTAAAGACATAGAGCAAAATGAATGCCAGTAATTTTTCGTAATACAATGGCAAACAGGGTGAACACTGAACAACTTGCGATTCAGAAATAAGAAAAGTTGTGTCCTTATAATTAAAGATATAGGAATTCTATCCACCTGGCTACTCTAGCAACAAATCAAACAATGTACATTTTCTACAGTTTTACCTCCAAACAGGACTTTGAAGATACTTCTATATAAAAAAATCACATTGTGTTAAGCTGTGCAGGGCTCCTTCTGCTGCACATCGCTGTTTCACATACAATTTCCCCTGCTGGAAAACAATCAGCTCGGGGAGGGCAATTTTGAGCTGGAAAACAGCCAAAGTGTGAGACATGTTGACCAGGTTGCCTTTGCTTAATAACATGCAGCAGAGGAAAGACTAGCAAAACTCTACATAATATCTAGTTTGGCCCTGAGAGTCACTCCCCAACTTAATTTTGCAATCCAATGCACATTTGGAAGTATGGGCAGATAAAAATAATACACAATGTGTAATTTATGGAATTCACTGCCTTAAGATCTAGTGATGGTCATTAGCTCAGTGGTGCAGTTAGATAATTTTAAACCCTGGAATTAATTGTCTTATAATCTTCCTTTTGATAGTGAATACTATTTCACTTACTTCAGAAGGTGGTAAGCCAGTCCTGCTGCATTTGGGGCCCGGCTTGCTCATCATGCTGAGTGGGCCACTGGATTTCTGCCCCAAGGTCCTGCCCTCAGGGTACCACTGCACTAGCTTAGATGATTTTAAAAGGAAATAAGACAAATAGATGGAGAAGACTATTAATGGTTATATTTTCAACATAATTTATATATTGCTTAATTGTAGAAACCTGTAAGTGGTTTTCATAGAATATACATTAAAATTATCAGTAAAAGTTAGTAAAAAACAAGTTGACTTAGAAAAATAATTCAAAAAATAAACAAAACAGCAGTTAAAAATAGTCTCTCTCTCAAAACTATATATCTGAGTAGGCCTGCCTAAACAAAAAAGTGTTTAGCAGGCACCAAAAACAGTACAGCAAAGGGACCTGTGTAATGTCAATGGGCAGGGAGTTCCAGAGTGTAGGTGCTGCCACACTGAAAATCAGTTCCTTACTTTTTGTTGTTATGTGCCTTCAGGTCGATTTCGACTTATGGCGACCCTATGAATCAGTGACCTTCCAAGAGCATCTGTCATGAACCACCCTGTTCAGATCTTCTAAGTTCAGGTCTGTGGCTTCCTTTATGGAATCAATCCATCTCTTGTTTGGCCTTCCTCTTTTTCTACTCCCTTCTGGTTTTCCCAACATTACTGTCTTTTCTAGTGAATCATGTCTTCTCATGATGTGTCCAAAGTATGATAACCTCAGTTTCATCGTTTTAGATTCTAGTGACAGTTCTGGTTTAATTTGTTCTAACACCCAATTATTTGTCTTTTTCGAAGTCCATGGTATGCACAAAGCTCTCCCCCAACACTACATTTCAAATGGATTGAGAGGTCTGAATGATTCTGACTTTAGTGTTCTGTGCTACATCTTTGCATTTTGAGAACCTTTTCTAGTTCTCTCATAGCTGCCCTCCCTAGTCCTAGCCTTCCTCTGATTTCTTGACACCAGCCTGCCCAGGGCCCTGGCACACACACGACCCACCTACTTACCTACCCACCAGACGGGCAGAGGAGCGGGAGGTCAAGCAAGTGAACAGGCAGGGGGAGGGCGAGCAAGGGAGCAAGAGGACAGGTGGAGGGGGGAGCGAGTGGGCAGGGGTGGGCTGGAGAGTGGGTGGGCAGCTTCCTCTCTGCAATCTGCAGCAGGGAGCCTGCTGCAGAAGGGGAGATCTACTCCCTTACCATAAGTGAGCAAGCGGGGAGAGAGGGCGAGCAAGTGAGCAGGCAGGGGAAGGGCAAGCAAGCAGGCGGGGGAGGGCGAGCAAGGGAGGGTGTGGGTCCGGGTGGGCAGGCGAGCAGGTGGGCAGCTCCCTCCCTGCAATCCATGGCAGGGAGCCTGCCATGGAAGGGGAGCGCTACACCCCCACCGTAATAAGGGGCCCTTGGGACAGCAGTCGAGTGAGCGAGCGGGCAGGGGCGCAGGACGGCAGGTGAGCGGGGGGAGATGGCGAGATGGTGAGTGGGTGGGGGAGGGTGAGTGGGTGGGGGAGGGAGAGCGGGCAGGGTGAGAGCAAGCAAGGGAGCTGATGGAGGCAGAGGGCGAGCGAGCAAGCGGCTGTTGGCAAGCCAGCGGGCAGCTCCCTCCCTGTGATATGCGTCAGGGAGCCTCCTGCAGAAGGGAAGCGCTACTCCCTCACCATAACCAGGGGCTCTTCAGGGGCCCCTGTGGGACACGGAGCCCTCAGCTAAGGCCCCACCTGGCCACCCTTTGGAGCTGGCCCTGCCTCCTTCATCTCTGTCCAATTCCGCTTTCCGTAGGATATGTTCTGCATATAGATCAAACAAATAGGGTGATAAAATACACCCCTGTCTCACACCCTTTCCGATGGGAAACCATTCAGTTTCTTCATATTCTGTCCTTACAGTAGCCTCTTGTCCAGAGTATAGGTTGCGCATCAGGACAATCAGATGCTGTGGCACCCCCATTTCTTTTAAAGCATTCCATAGTTTTTCATGATCTACACAGTTAAAGGCTTTGCTGTAATCTATACAGCACAGGGTGATTTTCTTCTGAAATTTCTTGGTCTGTTCCATTATCCAATGCCTGTTTGCAATATGATCTCTGGTGCCTCTTCCCTTTCTAAATGTATAGTAGACATAATCTGAACACTCCCCCTGCTTCAGATCAAAACTCAAGTGGTATTAGCCTTTATTTATATCAGCACTTTTCTTTGCTTGATGGGTTTTATATTTTCATTTCAAAAACACCTACCCTTACATTTCAGAGTTTATAGCTATCTCCTTATATCCTGTCCCATGTTTCTTAACAGCACGGTGTCATCTATCAGCTTTTAGGTGTCAGTTCTCACAAATCAAATGTCAGAAGAATGCACTTCAAGAATAAAAATGAAGATGAAGTCAGCAACAATTTGAGCTTGCTTCAAGTTAATGACAAAAAAGCTGTATCCCATCACGAGTTGAGTGGGAACCAAGCTCTCTGGAAAGATGTTAAATTGTTACACATTAGTTGCAACATTGCTGTCTATACAAATTATATGCTAAGAAAGGGAGGGTTTTTTAAGACTTCTTGAAAGATGCTACTTTATGCATTTTTTAATTCAGTTTTAATGCAATAACAATTAATAGAACAAAGACAGTCAGTCAAAATATTTTTTCTATGATCCCCAACCCACACTGCCTTAAATCAGCAACCAATTGCATTGCATGTAGTGAAACTACTACATATGAAACCACCACGTATGCAGTCATCCAGGGCTTTGGGGGGGGGGGGCTCTTAGACCTCTTACTTTGTTAGGAGCACCGTCCCAGCCAGGTTCCTATGTTTCCAGTGTCCTATGAGCCAATCGGTATGAATGGTGAGTGTGTTAGCCACTGAGAAGAGTCTTCTAATATGTGTCTTTGTCCTTTCTTGCTGATTGGAGCCAATCAGAGTGAAAGGAGGTGAGTCTGCCACTGAGAAGATTCTTTTCAATAGCTAACACTTTCCCCTTTGGTGCTTATTGGCTCCTAGGGACATTTGTTGTTTTTGGGAGAAGGCATTAACCAGGATCTCATTCTCAACCCAGCAGTGAAAAAATGGAGTATGTGGGTGTGGCTGTGACCATGAAGGGATCCTGCACTTCTGAATTTGCCACTATGCTACTGGAAACCACTAAATGAGTAGCAGAGAGGCTTGCATTTGACATTGTTTAGATTTGGTGCCAAATGCAAGCCTCTCTTTCCACAGGGACTGGATCCCTGCTGAAAGTCATGGGGCTTGAATTTGGTGCTCAATGCAAGCCCAGTTGCCAAGGAACAATGGGGAATGCATGGCTTAGAGTGCGCTTCCAAGTATTCCTTTGCAAAAGCTTGTATTTGCCACAGTTTAAATTCAGCTGAATGCAAGCCCTGCTACTTTCCATCAGGGATTGGATCTTTTCGGGTTCGTATGATGACAGACCACTCAGGATCATCTGACCACAAGTGACTGACAGGTGGGCAGACTTGCCCACCTGTCAAAAGTGGCCTGCAGGATGGGCGCTTTTTGATCTGGCTCACCAGACAAACGTGGTTCCACACTACTTTTCTAAAGCTAGGTTGCCAGGGGCAACTGCAGAGAAGGCCTTTTCAAATGTAGTGCCCCAATTGTGGAATATTCTCCCTGGGGATGATTGCTTGGCACTTACTCCAGTGTCTTTTTGGTACCAAGTGAAAACCTTCTTTAAATTCATCCAGGCCTTTAAAAACATCAACAGAGTTGTTTTAAACTGCTCTTTAGCTACTATTGTTTTCATCCTAAGGCATGCTTATTGTTTTTTATCGGATTATTTATTTTATTGACAAATTCTTTATAAAATGCTTTTTAACTGTTGCCCTGGGAAGACTGGGCTGAAGGTACAAGATTTAAATAAAATAAAATAAAAGTACCTTTGCACAGGAGAAATGGAAGTAGGATGGAGAAATATCTGTTTGTGATCATTTTTAATGTTGCATAAGAGCCACAGTTCACATGTAGCATTAAGAATACGCAGCAACTGGGATAAATTATACCCTTTATCCTTCTCTTTCTCTCCAATGTTAATCATCTCACTCTTTTGTCATCCAACTCAGAGCTCCTATCTTTTCAGACCACAGAGTAAATCAAAAAGGACAGTTGCCAATAGAAGCGCAATATAGCAATATAGCAAATACACACATCAGAATCATTTAATGAAAAGATCATCACAGAATACACAGAGACAAGGCTATCCACCAAAAATCTATCTACATATTACATGGGTGCATTAAAAAAAATTCTTAAGGAGACCATCAGGAAAAGCCATGGTTATTTATGTATTTTGGCAAGATATGCTTCCCTTAGGAACCAAGGCTGTAATTCAATACACATCTACTCAGAAGTAATCTCTATTAGACTGCAGCCCAAGTTATTGAAACAGTTACCTTCATGGTAGCTGAAACCTATCCATGTTTACTCAGAAGTAAGTCCCAATTATTGCAGGAGCCCTGCTGAATCAGACAGATCTCCAGCTCAGCATTCTTTTCCCCACAATGGATAACCAGATGCTTCCAAGAAGCTCATAACCAGCAAAGGAATTAAGGCAACAGATCTCCCGCATTGTTGCTCACCAGCAAATTTAGAGGCATACTGCTTCCGAACCTGGAAGCCTCATAGAGATGTCTTGACTAAGAGAGCAGTCTTACTGAGATGGGGAGAGGAGAGTCCATAGCGGATATATAAACCCTGCCAGGTTTTCACTACTGTGATGGGAGATGTATGAGTTTTCCTTCCAATTCCAGTGCACTAGATAGTGGTGGTGTTTTCAGTTCCCTTCCCATTTGTTCCTATGGGAAGGGAATGAATTCATTATGCGAGTTCCTGGGCTGGTATCGTCCCCCCCCCCATTTAGGGGTATGCTGGAGGAATGAACAGGCTTTAGATCAAAGGCCTCCTTTGATCTTCCCCCAGCACACTAATACAATTGTTATCTATACAACTGTTGGAGCAATGGTAGAATACTGACAGCTATGGAGATTTCTATAACCACAATGAGTAAGCAATGACTCCCTCCACCCATGGACCTCCTTGTTTGCCCCCGAAGGAGAGCTCCATAGAATCCTATGACTGCTGGGATGCCTTCCCAGAGACCCTAGGATTGCAGTTCTGCAGTAAGGATGCCCACCTTAATGTGGTGAGGGGGTTTGAGAGTGTTGAAGAAGCTGAGAGCAATGCTGTCAGGAGTCTAGACCAAGAGGCTAGATTCCTAGCAGGGACACCCAAGGTGGAATGGTCAAAGCTGAGACACCAGACTAAGATGCATCCAAACTCAGAGGAAGGCAATGGTAAACCACCTCTGAATACTTCTTACCACAAAAACCCTATGAACAGAGTATCCAAAATGCAACACGAGATAGTGCTGGAAGATGAGACCCCCAGGTCAGAAGGCACTCACCGAGCTACTGGGGAAGAACAAAGGATACGTACGAGTAGCACTGTGACTAATGACGCAGCTGGGTCAAAGCCGAAAGGAAGCCCTGAGGCTGATGCGCAAAGATGCGAAAGGAGAGTCCAGAGTTGTACAACGCACACAATAGGAACATGGAATGTGAGAAGCATGAACCAGGGAAAGTTAGAAATTGTCAAGCAAGAAATGGAATGTACCAACTTTACAATACATGGCGTGAGTGAATTAAAATGAACTGGAATGAGATATTTTCAATCAGGCAACTACAAAATATTTTAAGCAGGAAATAAGAAATCAAGAAGAAACAGGTTTGCTTTAATAGTGAGAAGGGATGTAGCAAAAGCAATTAGGAGCTACAATGCAAGGTCTGAGCGAGTGATATCAATGAGATTAAACGGGAAACCTATTAACATAACCATCAAGTCTACGCTCCAATGGCAAATGCAGAAGAATTGGAGAGATTTTATGCAGAAGTACAGGAGGAAGTTGATCACACACCAAAACAAGATGTGCTGGTAATCATGGGGGACTGGAATGCAAAAGTAGGGAACAAAGAAGAACTAGGAATTGTGGGGAAATGGGGCTTAGGAGACAGAAATGAAGCAGGAGAAAGACTTATTGAATGCTATGAAGCCAATAATTTGTTTCTTGCGAACACATTTTTTGAGCAACCGAAAAGACGACTGTACACATGGACATCACCAAATGGTTAATATAGGAATCAAATTGATTTTATAATTGGTAACAGAAGATGGAGAAGTTCCATACTTTCTGTGAAAACAAGATCAGGAGCAGACTGCGGTACAGATCATGAACTGGTCGTATCGAAAATCAGAGTAAAGCTAAAGAAGAACAACAAAGCAATCAAAATGCCAAAATACAATTTAAATAACATCCCAGAAGAATACAAAGATCAAATAAGGAACAAGTTTGAGGCTTTAAACTTAGTTGACAGAGAACCAGAAGAACTGGAATCCCAAAGAAAGGGGATCCCAGGGAATGCAGTAATTATCAAATATTGCCTTACTATCCCCATGCAAGTAAAGTAATGCTCAAGATTCTACAACAAAGGCTCTTACTATATACGGAGCGAGAAATGCCAGACGTCCAAGCTGGATTTACACAATTTTGTATTTTGTCACCATATTTGTTTAATCTATTCGCAGAACATATCATATGGAAAGCGGGATTGGACTGATGAAGGAGGTGTGAAAACTGGAGGAAGAAATATCAATAATTTAAGATATGCAGACGATACCATACTACTAGCAGAAACCAGTAATTATTTAAAACGAATGCTGTTGAAAGTTAAAGAGGAAAGCACAAAAGTAGGACTACAGCTGAACGTCAAAAAGACTAAAGTAATGACAACAGAAGATTTATGTAAGTTAATGCTGGGAAAAACAAAAGGGAGTAGAAAAAGGAAGGCCAAACAAGAGATGGATTGATTCAAAGGAAGCCACAGACCTGAATTTACAAGATCTGAACAGGGTGGTTCATGACAGATGCTCTTGGAGGTCACTGATTCATAGGGTTGCCGTAAGTCGTAGTCGACTTGGAGGCACATAACAACAACAAAAAGTTGACAATGAGGACATTGAACTTGTCAAGGATTATCAATACCTTGGCACAGTCATTAACCAAAATGGAGACAATACACAAGAAATCAGAAGGCTATGACTGGGGAGGGCAGCTGTGAGAGAAGGTCCTCAAATGCAAACATGTATCACTGAACACTAAAGGCAGGATCATTCAGTCCATGGTATTCCCGATCTCTATGTATGGATGTGAAAGTTGGACAGTGAAAAAAGCGGGTAAGAGAAAAATCAACTCATTTGAAATGTGGTGTTGGGTGTTAGAACAAATTAAACCAGAACTATTACTAGAAGCTAAAATGATGAAACAGAGGTTATCATACTTTGGGCACATCACGAGAAGACCTGATTCACTAGAAAAGAGAATAATGCTGGGAAAACCAGAAGGGAGTAGAAAAAGAGGAAGGCCAAACAAGAGATGGATTGATTCCATAAAGGAAGCCACAGACCTGAACTTAGAAGATCTGATTTGGAATCCTGTGCCTTGGAATGAGGAACTCGCTCTGCTGGTCAGATGAGTCTCTTTTTTTTAAGCTGATAGAATGGCCAGGTAGGATAATGGGTCTATCAGTTGCCCAGCAACTGGTGAATGGGCCAGGAATACCCTTTTGTCATTTAAACTCTTCAGGAGAGCCTCCCCCCCCCCTTGGCTGCTTGTGTTTTTAGTTGTCTGAGGAAAAGACTGGGAATTAGAGGCAGGCAAAGAGGCTATCCCTCTGCACCATGGCTTTAGGATGCCTCCTGCAACCCAGATGGAAAAGCTGGATATGGGACTGTTGATGTGTTGAACCCCTCCATCCTAAGCTCAGGTTGGAATGTGTTTAGATAAATAAACCATATTTCATAAAGACACCACAATCTCCGCTGACCTTCTTCCCAAAGGAAACCAAACCCTGGATGAGCGCAGGGACCCCGGAAATCTCAAAGCTCGGAGATTGGGGAGGCACGCAACAATATCGTAAAGGTAGATAACCCACTATTCTGCAACCCCTGTCTCTGTAAGTGCATATGCTTTAGGAATGTGCTGGCAAAATGTCAAAAGAAGCCATGTTGCATTAGCACCTAGATCTGACCTTATTGCACTTGTAAAGACCTGCCCCCCAACAGTGGTGGGGAACTTTTTTTGGCCTGAGGGCCATATTATTGTTGTTGTTTATTTCTATACCGCCTTTTGGCCAAAAGACCCTCAAGGCGGCTTACAAAAAATAAACACAAATATAGAAATACATATCAATAAAAACAGTATAATTTACAAAAATTAAATAACCAGGTAATAACATTATTAAAAAGCAACAATAACAACTTTCACTGAAAATACAGTAACAAATCACACTTTCCTAACACTTCCCTAATAAATTCCAAACAATTAGACAATGTCTACTAGTTCTTGCATCAATATGTTGACATCAAAACATGTTATGCTACTGACCTATGTATTAAACCAGCTTTTACCAGCCTGGTGTCCCTCAGATGCTGGTCCCAAAAGGCCATCTGTTATGTCCAGGAGAGGAAGGAAGATATTCCCTCATAAGCAACTTTCCAGGGGCCACATGCTAGTGCTGGGCATGGCCTGACGCAAAAGTGGGTGGCTCAATGGGTGTGACACTTAACTTTTGTACAGTAGGCTATATTCCAACCATGCAAAAGGCAGGAGTTTCTGTGTGTGTGTGTGTCTACACACACGCACACACACCACCATCTTTCTTTCAGTGAAGCAAGAGGCATTATACAGTTCAAGGATACATTTCAACAGGCAAAAGCACTCACATAGGATGTGCCCCCTAGGAGCGGGTTTCGCTTGGAAGAATCCCACAAGCCAAACAGAAAGGGCTGGGGGGGGGAAGACATTTGGCTCCCAGAACTGAGGTTCCCCACTCCTTCCCTATAATAAGACATTGGAGTAAACACTGTGATTGCTACGTTACCTGAGCTCCAATGGCCCATTGGCTCCCAGCTAACAGAGAGCTACTGGTGCATTTCTTTACTAGTCTTTGCTTTTTCTTCATTTCTGTGATCGACGTTCTCTTAATTTCTCAATAAAGCCTGGATGATATGGTCACTGTTGCTGTAGACTACAGGAATGTTCCCCAATCTGATTCCCTCAGGTGTTTTGAACTACAACTTCCATCATCCCTGACCATTGGCCATGCTGCTTGGGACTGATGGAAGTTGTAGTCCAAAAAGATCTGGAGGGCACCAGGTCATGGAAGGTTGCTCTAGAGTCTAAGGGGTGGATAAGCTTTTCCATCCTGAAGGCTGCATTGTTGGCAACCTTCCAAGGGCCATATGCCAGGAGGAAGAAGTGCATGGAGTAACGGATGTGTAGAAGGCTGCATTCCAACCACACAAACTTCAGAGGTTAGTAACCCCCTACATCTCTGTATCCAGGTATGAAAAGGCATTATCACAGTTGAAGGACACATTCCAGTCAAGCAAAAGCACTTGAGGAGAGCACAGGACAGGGCTAGTGACAGGAGTGGCTTGAGAAGAAAAGTCTGGCCTAGGAAAGAGGCATGGCTTGGGGGGAGTCCTGAGGACCAGATAGAGAAGCTTGGAGGGCCACATTCAATTCTTGGGCCCAACGTTCCCCATCCCTGGTGGAAATGATAGTTATCTTTAGCTGCAGGTGAGTACCCAACTGCCATGAGAGCTGTTTGACTTATTGATATACAACAGTGAGTCATCAATAACTGGTAAATAATTCAGATCTTGGAAAAGTTACTTTTTTGGACTACAACTCCCATCAGCCCACTCCAATGGCCATGCTGGCTGGGGATGATGGGAGTTGTAGCGTAAGCATTTGGATGGCGCCATGTTGACTACCTGTGACATACGGTAAATTGTAGTAGACGTGATTACACTTTGGGTTTCTCTACTTCTACCGCATGTCATTTGCTGCTGCTCCTAGAAATAGGGAAAGACTCAGATTTCATTGTAAAATTTAGCTCCACCCTCAACATCCAGTGTTTAATGGTGCTGCTCTTTTATCTGAAGAAATGTACAGAAATTTGTGAGCCTCTCAAGGATAACTGATTTCTCTAATTTACTTTGAGCTACAAATCACAGTCACATCATGCACATTTTCTGGGCACTAACATGGAATTAATGATCATCATTAATTAAATACATATCCGCTACATAGTGCAAGTAGTCATTAATTTTGTCCAACTGCCATCAATAACAATTTGTAGAAGAAAGGTGGCCAAGAGACTTGAAAGCAATTCAAGCAAAAATGTATTTAAAATGATCTTACTAACGATAAAGCACTAGCAAGAGTGGAAACAGCAAAGCAACTATCCTAGTGTTTCTTGTTTAGGGTATTTAAAGAGAACTCTGACAAGCTGCAATTGTCACTTCTCTTTCACTGCAGCCTGCTCCACATAGAAACTGCATTTTCAAATTAATGTTTGTGAATATCTGACCACGTAGCAAAAGCTAACGTGAACTGGGCTGAACATACAGGGAACCAACAGCCACTTCTCATTGCTGCATGTTTTACAACGGTTGCAGTCTTACAGATGTCGATATTCCTGAAATACAGCTCAGTTCTTGCTAGCTTGCAATTGCAATTCTGGCTTTATTTAGAGTCAAGGTAAATGCATATCAAAAAGAGGCTGTGAATATATGATGAGCTCACTTTCTAATGTATATGAGTCTGTAGCATAGCAGTGAACTGAAAGCAGGTGGTTGCTCTGTATTGCTGTCACTAGGGTCAGCCCAGGACATTTTGCAGCCTGAGGCAGAATAATAAATGACCCCCCCCCAAATTGCATCTATTTTGGCATCTAAGACAGGAAAAGCCACAAATGGCTCTCCCCTGTAAGAAAAATACAGCACTAGTAAATTAAATAACTCATCATTTCTTGCCTTTTCTTAACTGTAGGGATGGGGAAGAAATTAATGAGGTTTGCATTAAAATGCACCAAAGCTGCACTTGCTGAACCAATATGCAAACTGAAACACATCTCTGTTTGAAATTAACCTTAATGTTATTCTCCAAATAATGTGTACAAATGTATATATTAGTGAAAAGAGCATGCAAAGATGCATGTTAGTTAAATGTAAAAAAATGCATTCTTTTCAGTGAAAATTGCTTGCAAGAATGCATATGCAAGGCAAAATTGTATACAAACATGTATATATTAGGAGAAATGCAGAAAAAAGTTTATGTGATCTTTAAAAAACATGTAAAACCAAATTTAACACTGAAAAAATGAGAAACAAAGAGAAACCAAAACTGACAGATTTGTCCATCCAGATGTGTCACTCTGCCTAATGGTAGGGTTGGCCCAGGAGGAATCTCCTCTTCCTCTTCTGGGAGAATGAAGCTCCCTACATCCATTTACATGAGACAGGAGATGTTGTGGAGCTGTTTCTCAGCAGCAGCTGGAGGTATTGGCAGCGGTAAAGATGCCAGTGTCTTTTATGCTCGTCTTCCCTTCATACACAGAGAACTCACTCTGGTCCCTGCTGTCAACACTATCTTCTACTTCTGATATGCAGCTCCCCACAGCCACAGCCTCCTCCTATCTCAGGCAAGTGGCTACAGGATGCTTCATTTTCCAAGAGAAGAAGGTGGCAGCGATGGAGTAGCACATCACGTTTTAGTTTATTTTTATGCCGGTTTTCCATAATGAACTGCATCCAGAGTGGCTCATGACATGTTTCAAATTATTATCGAAATACAAAACACTGCGGATGGGGGGCGGCGGAATAATTTGTTTACAAAACATATCAATAATTCAAATAAGAAAAAAAGATCAACAACCATAGGATACATTCAATATTCCAAAGAAATAATCTAGACTGAATACATATATACAAAGCAAAATCAAAGATAACAGCAGGGGGGATTAATCTAACGCGTAAGTGCTAGTCTTACTGCACTCAAGGGGCCACAGCAGCCAGTTTAATACAGATCAAAGAACATGGGGGTCTTCCATCAGGGAAAATGGTCCTCATCTCTGCCAGAGGAGGCTGGCAGCAGCACAAGGGTAGTGCTGGGGAGGTCAATGACGGTTAAGTGAAGTCCTCTTCCCCAACCTTCCAGATCTTCCAGCTGCTAGTGCTGATCTTACTGCAGCTGTAGCATATAGCTTTCAATATATGCATGTATTTAAAAAGTGAGCTCAAAGTACATTCACAGCACTTTGAGACCCTTAAAAAAGAACAAGAAAATCTATCTATCCACATCAGTCTTAACCATTCGAATATCTTGCATTTATGTTTGCTTCATTATTTATCCATCCAAACACTGGAGACCTGAAATGACTGACAGTTATGACGGCCCTAGTTTGTGTAAACCTTGTTATCTCTTCATAAAAGCTCAAACTGCTAAGCTGCTTTTTATGACAAATATAAAGAGAGTAGATTGTTATTGTTAGCTTACCTGCATGGCTGTAGCTTGGGATGTGATTTTGGAGGCCAGTAGCAATTGAAAATCAATATATGTCAATTCAGAATGTGATTGGCTGCCGGTTTAAGTGCATTTAGCATTTATTTATTTATTTGAGGTTAGCTGCTACCATTTATTTTGCCTTTTATCAGCTTGTGGCAGTCTGTGGTTAACAGTGAAAGGTTATGCAAATGCAGCGATCCTATTGACTGGTTGCAGGATTTTATTCTTTGAGTGGGAGAGAGAGTGCATGTGTTGAAAAAGAGAAAACAGTTGCATAATTGACTGACAATGGACTAACATGGATTGAAGCTTCAGGAGATCTCATTAGATAGGCCCCATGAGTATATAAACTCTCAACCAATGTACTACAGGGGAAAACATGTCTGGTACTAAGCAAGAAATTGAATGGATCAACATTACAATACTTGGTGTGAGTGAGTTAAAATGGATGGGAATGAGACATTTTCAATCAGGCAACTACAGAATATCTTATGCAGGAAATGTGAAATTAAGAAGAAATGGGGTTGCTTTAATAGTGAGAAGGGATGTAGCAAAAGCAATTAGGCGCTATAACGCAAGGTTTAAGTGAGTGATATCAATGAGATTTAGCAGGAAACCTATTAACATAATCATCATCCAAGTCTATGCACCAACGGCAAACACAGAAGAGGAATTGGAGAGATTTTACACAGAAGTACAGGAAGACATTGATCACACACCAAAACAAGATGTGCTGATAATCATGGGGGACTGGAATGCAAAAGTAGGAAACCGAGAAAAACTAGGAATTGTGGGGAAATGGGCCTTAGGAGACAGAAATGAAGCAGGAGAAAGACTTATTGAATTCTGTGAAGTCAATAATTTGTTTCTCACAAACACATTGTTGGAACAACTGAAAAGATGACTGTACATGTGGACATCACCAAATGGTCAATATAGGAATAGGTAGCAAATGGAGAAGTTCCACACTTTCTGCAAAAACAAGATCAGGAGCAGACTGCGTTACAGATCATGAACTCGTAATATCGAAGATCAGAGTAAAGCTAAAGAACAACAAAGCAATCATAATACCAAAATACAATGTAAATAACATCCCAGAAGAATATAAGATCAAATAAGGAACAGATTTGAGGCTTTAAACTTAGTTGATAGAGAACCAGAAGAACTATGAACTGAAGTCAGAGACATTGTCAGGGAAGAATGCAAAAAGACAATACCTCCAGTTAAAAAGAGAGAAAGACCTTAATGGATGACGAAACTCTCCTATTGCCTTAAGATCTCATGCAAGTAAAGTAATGCTCAAGATTCTACAACAAAGGCTCTTACAATATACAGATCAAGAAATGCCCGAAGTCTAAGCTGGATTTAGAAAGGAAAGAAAGGATTTAGAAAGGAAAGAGGTACCAGAGATCGTATCGCAAACATACATTGGATAATGGAATGGAGCAAGGAATTTCAGAAGAAAATCACCCTGTGCTTTATAGATTACAGCAAAGCCATTGATTGTGTTGATCATGAAAAACTATGGAATGCTTTAAAAGAAATGGGGATGCGACAGCATCTGATTGTCTTGATGTGCAACCTATACTCTGGACAAGAGGCTACTGTAAGGACAAAATATGGAGAGACCGACTGGTTCCCCATTGGAAAGAGTGTGAGACAGGGGTGCATTTTATCACCCTATTTGTTTAATCTATATGCAGAACATATCATACAGAAAGCGGGATTGGACCAAGATGAAGGAGGTGTGAAAATTGGAGGGAGGAATATCAATAATTTAGGATATGCAGACGATACCATACTACTAGCAGAAACCAGTAATGATTTAAAACGAATGCTGATGAAAGTTAAAGAGGAAACACAAAAGCAGGACTACAGCTGAACGTCAAAAAGACTAAAGTAATGACAACAGAAGATTTATGTAACTTTAAAGTTGACAATGAGGACAGTGAACTTGTCATGTGAAAGTTGGACAGTGAAAAAAGCGGAAATCAACTCATTTGAAATGTGGTGTTGGAGAAGAGCTTTGTGCATACCATGGACTGCGAAAAAGACAAATAATTGGGTGTTAGAACAAATTAAACCAGAACTATTACTAGAAGCTAAAATGATGAAACTGAGGTTATCATACTTTGGACACATCATGAGAAGACATGATTCACTAGAAAAGAGAATAATGCTGGGAAAACCAGAAGGGAGTAGAAAAAGAGGAAAGCCAAACAAGAGATGGATTGATTCCATAAAGGAAGCCACAGACCTGAACTTAGAAGATCTGAACAGGGTGGTTTATGACAGACGCTATTGGAGGTCACTGATTCATAGGCTTGCCATAAGTCGAAATCGATTTGAAAGCACATAACAACAGCTAAGCATCATCTGCACTGAAGACAGCTCCTAAGAACAGAAAATTATAGGAAATCAAATGTATAGTATAAACTACAGGGCCAAAGTGTAGTGTTGTAACATTTGGGGGTCATAGTAAGGCAAGGGTGCAGAAACTATGTCCCTCTAGATCAGGGGCTCACCACTTTGGTCCATGGACCACCAGTAGTTCACAAGCTTCACTCAGGTGGTCCGTAGCATGTCTGCATTAAATATTCAGGCTGATTTTTAATTGTGTTCTTTTTGGTTTTGTTATTTCTTATATTATATTCTTTGTAATGCAAATTGTAATACGCTAAAATACACTACAAGAAATAAAAGAAGCAATAAAATTACAATAAAAAATCAATCAGCAGTTCACATAGCACATAGCAATTACTACAACGGGCAGAAAAAATCATTAAGTGATCCATCAAGACCATCAACAATTTTCAAGTGGTCTATGGGAAAAACAGTTTGGGAACCACTGCTCTAGATCTTGTTGGACTACAACTCCCATCATCCCATTGGTCATGCTGGCTGGGGCTGATTGAAATAGCATCTGAAGGGCACCATCTTTTGGGGGAAATTGTCTTCTTTTTAGTTTGTGACATGACAGACAATGCCAACCTCCATTTAAAGAATGACAGCTTGTTTTAAGAACAGGAACAATTAAGAATAGGACCCTCTGAAATATTCAGTGAGTAAGGCAGGGCGAGTGTACAACAAAAGCCTCATCTGGAGAGCCCCCAAAAGTCTCCTCGCTCAAGACTTCCCCTGAGGGTGGATTTTTCATGATCACAATCACCCTATAATTACTTAAGTGAGCCCTGTGACACCCTTCCCTGGCTCTCCCTGTCAGGTTCCTACCTGCTCATGGCTACTGCCTTTCACTAGGCACCACCAGGGACTCCACCAGTCCGGACTGTCCTTTTTTATGGTTTCTCTCTCCACTCTAGCACAGATCTCAATAGATCCCCCTGCTAGGCAGCACCACCAGTCACATTCTACAACCAATGTTCCCAGAGACCTTGCCTGAGTCTCTCTATCCAGTTACATTCGTGACTGCGTGCCTATGTTCCCAACCCCCTTGTATCAATGCAGATAACTCATAACTCGGGGTTGCTCTGGATACTTATAATGTTATCTTCTCCTCTTCACCGCTGCCACCATTTGTTACTGTTTCCCTTCAGCCTTGGTTATTACCTTACCCTCCCTTCTGGTCTGTGAAACCCCAGCCAAGGATCAGGCCTTCGGTAAACCAAAATAGTATTTATTAAATAACATTAATAACAAGATAACTTTGATAATGATCTACAAGCTTATGGTTTCATCTATTACTGTGATATTTGACTTATTACTAATCCAAACTCCACCTCCCTCTTTCTCCACACTCTCCTGACATACACCAACTCACACCCACCTCCAAACTCTACCAAAACAACCCACTAACGTCCACACAGATTCAACTGTCATCCTTCCATTTATACTCTCAGCCATCCAAACACTCAGCCAATCATCCAGCATTCTACTGCTCATTTACTCCCCCCTCCTCTTTCATTCCACTTACCACATATCTTCTATACAAACAGCACTTACCATATATACATTAGTACAGGAACATCACAAGCCCCCCGAAAACAGCCTGTATAGGAACATGATCCTTGAAGAGTTAAATATTAGAACTTTTTATTATGGACTAGAGTTAGACTCCACCCCTTGGACTTTCCTTTGCTCTGCTTTTCATTTTCAGTTGTGCTATCTACCCAGCCAGGAATAATGAAGCATATTTGTTTGCCTGCAGTAAACAGTAAGAGTTTGTTTATTCTGCAATTATAATGAGTAGAGCAGGATTGGGTGCTTATTGCTAAAGGGTGAAATAAAGAAATAACTTAAAGTGATCTGAAAAAACGACTACTTTACTCTTTTAAAGCACTCACTATATTCACAATCACAGTGACTATTTGTTTCTTCTTTTTCTTGATTACTTGATGGCAAAGGATGAAAACAGCTCTAGAGGGATAGAAATATTGCTGTGCACATTACTGCTAGCTAGCTAGCTGGCTGGCTGGCTGGCTGGCTATCTAAGTTGTACTCAGGCCCAATTTTTGATTTTCCCAATGTGTGCAGTTCAGCATGAAGTCTTTTCAGGGTTTCTGTGAAGAAAAAGCAACCCATCAAACAGAAAAAATCCAATTGCTTTCCATAATTAATTTCCAATTACTTAGTTCATCTTCTGCAGCAGTCAGTTAAAAGTTTTCTCTTGATTGTCCAACAGGAATGAAAATCTGATGTCCAGGAACAAGACTAGAAGGAGGGACTGTCAAGTAGGAGTTAACAAACACATCTTATAGTATTTATTTTCCCTCTGCCCTTCCCTAAACTTCTAGTACGGGCACGTTTGTTTTACAGGTGGAATCTAAAACTGAGATACCTAATGCAGCAACAAAGGCAAGTTCAGGAGCTCACTGTCTTTACCAAAGTAGTTCAGTTCACAGGGCTGAATGGCTGGCCCTTTAAGAAATCCCAGAGCTGTTGCTTGTTGTCAGTGCCATCCACACATGATCAGGTGGTGGATCAACTCAAGTTCAGAGGTCTTTAAAGAAAACTTTTTTTAAAGGGGCATCAAGTTTGGGGAGCTTTACCAGCACTAGGGTGGAACCCCATCATCCTGCCCTGCAGTTCATAGTCAGGCTCGCATCCAAATTCTTACCCAGGGGCTGTCCTATTAAAGGCAGTAGGGATATATACAGAAGCTCTTTTCTAGAAAAAAGGAGTGGTCTACCATGATGAATACCAGTTCCAAAAATGGTTTCTATTCACTTAGATATCTGTAGGATATTTGTAAAACAGCATGTGTACATGTACACCACTCTCATGCATTGCAAGGGAAGCAGTATCATGCTTGATAGCTGTGTCCCCTGCTGACCACCCATTCAGTCAATTAGAGAAGAGGGCCTGGGCACATACCAATTTATGTACATAGAACTGCATGCAGGGGGGAAGGATCCTGAGCCAATTTGGATCTTTGCATGAAGGAGTTGCATGTGTGTATGTTGGTACATGTGTAGGGCCCCTTCTGATACAGAATGCATGGCTAGCACAGCCTGTGCATGTCTTGGTGACAGGAGTTGTGGTTGCTCAATGCATTGATGACAGGGATGGAGGTGTGCCCCGACCATGCATTATTTTAATACATGAGGGGATTCATCTGAACCTCCCTAGTATTACTCATTCATGAGTCAGGTTTACAGAGTTCCACAGAACTTGCAGCACAATTTTAGACATGCTTACTCAGAAATGAGTTCCATAAAGTTCAGTGAGGCTTACCCCCTAAGTAATGGTACAGGATAGTTTCCTGAACTGTTTAGCTTAGCGGGATTTGGTTGTGTGTGTGTGTGTGTGTGTGTGTGTGTTACATATACTATTAATTGCTTTTTAGCAATCCAGACAATATAATAATTCCTAAAGACAGTGAAAATTAATGGCTCGAGCTACCAGAATTAAACGATGCCTTGTAGGTTATGACTTCAAGAAATCCCCTCCTAATTAGCTAAGGTGATTTCTTCCCTGCATTCCACCTGGTGTACAAACATTAAATAGCTGAAGACCTTAGAAATATGGCTAGATTATTTAAGGAGCCCATTACAAATAATAATGGTCTTTAATCATTGTATTTTATTTATTTACTTAAAATATTTATATCCTGCCCTTCTATTCTACAATGGGGCACTCAGGACGGCTCAATGCCATTATACATAGGGTTGCCAGGTCCATGGCCTGAGACTGATCCTGTATCTTTAGGAGAAGAGAAGGTCAGCCAAGTGCAGGTGTTCTTGCAACTCTGTAATGGGAAAAACCACAAGATAGAATTCTCCCTTTCCCCTGCACAACTTTTAAAGATACAGAAGACCTCTTGGAGACCGGGCCTGGCAACCAAGAGGTCTTCTGTATCTTTAAAAGTTGTGCAGGAGGAAGGGAAAATTCTACCTTGTGGTATTTCTCATTACAGAGTTCAAGAACACCTGCACTTGGCTGACTTTCTCTTCTCCTAAAGATACAGGATCAGTCTCAGGCCAAGAACCTGGCAACCCTAATTATACACAATATATAAAAGCTCACATTAAAATAGGTAAAAATACATAAAATATGGTTAACAGTTCAAGGGGAGTGATGTTAAAAGGGCACTAAAGAGGTAAAACCAGAAAGATAAAATCAGTTTTAGGCTATACCTTCCGGCTCTCCTTTCTCTTTAATTTCAGTGGGGTGGGGACTTGGCTCTCTGTTTTCAACACACGTATATTTACACATGTCTGTTATGCTATCTATAGACAAATACTTTAAAAATCCCTATAATTCCACGAACTCTGGTCAGCTGGGGAGTAATTTTCATGGGTAAGTTTTTAAACAAACAAGCAAGCAAACATACGGTTGGCTAACATGTAATGCACAACTCTCTTCCTAATTCACTGGGACACAAGGGAAAGTGAGTGACAGTAGAGACACACTCACTATTCTTCTGGGTCCAGCGCATCTCCACCTCTCTCTTCTGAAAACAGGGGCACACAACGCTAGCCAAACCCCGTCCCTTTTTACTGGACTACATGGTGGGAGTAGCTTGAGTGCATTTTTTAAAAAGTTCAGCTTCAAAGAGATTTTGCAACTGATTGGCAGATCAACCTGTTCCTCCTCCAGGTGTGGCTCATGGAAATGTTTTGCTGTAGTTGACCAGTGTGTTCACAGCCTGAGTTACAGGAAACAAGAGAGAAGAGGAGGAGGAGGATGAAAGCAGTGCAGAAGATAAGAGAATGGGAAATAGGAATAGATCTAGATCAACGTAATACTTTTTACTATCTATTATAGATGCTATTTCTTCATGGTTGCCTTTCTATTTTTAAAAATTTACTGACACTTCTATTCCCTTGACACATGAATGATGTTATTGTTTTTTTAAATCAGGGATGGCAAACCTGTGCTCCTCCAGATATTTCTTGGCTCCAGCTCACATCACTGCTGACCACTCGCCATGTTGGCTGGGGTGATGGGAGCCGGTATCCAACAACACCTGGAGGTCCACATATTTCCCACCACTGGTTTAAATGCTGCTTTATAGGTAGGAATGAATTATCATGTGTGAGTCCAGAAGAGCCAGTGAGCTCTGCAGGCCCTCCATAATAGGTAGGAGAATGGAACCACAGAGTTAGGATCTTAGTAAGGATAGTAGCTTAGGCTATTCCAGTGTCCGCATTAGTAGTTTCTGCATAACTGTGGTAGAGTTGACCACCAATTGCTAGGGCAAGGAGAATTCATAAGCCATATAGTCCTATCAGGCAGATACTTGAGCAGTGGACAAGAGGCACATAGTAGAAAATAATGCTGCTACAAGTGTGGCAGTTTATTTGTGTGTCACATTTCCTAGATCCTGGCCTCATAGATTTGGCCTTTCTACAGTTGTTTTGCTTTAGATAGGCTGAACAAATGGTTCATTCTCAATACTTTAAGGGAACTTTACCAGCTATGGGCAATTACCTACAAAATGTGGCAATTATTACCTCAGTCCAGTGACTAATTATAGGAAAATGCACCACAATACTCCAGCCTGGAAGAGCTGCTCCATTCATTTCAGCTATGATCACACACAATGGCATGCACTGCCATTCTGCATGGAAATGAATAGGGTAGCCAACCTGGTGTCCTCCAGATGTATGGACTTCAGTTCCCATTATCCCTGACCTTTGGCCATGCTGGCTGAGTCTATACACCCTTACATAGACAATCGATTACTGCACTCTACAGGTGGGGGCCTCCTACAGATACCATCTTATCAGGAAGTCTGTTCCACACAACATAGGAAGCAAACCTTTAGCATGGTGGCACCTACCCTTTGGAATCTCCTCCCCTTAAATATTAGATAGGTACCATCTCTTATCTTTTTGGCACCTACTGAAGATCTTCCCCTTTCAACAAGCCTTTTAAGCAGAAACCTTATCCCAGTCTGCATTTCTGTTGGAATTGCTTTTTGAGATGTTTTTAAAGTGGTTTTTATAAGATGTTTTGTTTTAATATGTTGTACAGTCTTTTGTTTTTAAGATGTTTTAAAGTGCTTTTAGCATTTTTGTTTGTCACCCTGGGCTCCTTCTGGGAGGAAAGGTGGGATATAAATTGAATAAATGATGATGATGATGATGATGATGTGAGCTAAAGTCCAAAACATCTGGAAGGCACCAGGTTGGCTACTCATGTGTGAATGTGAAAAAGTGCTGAGAATCAGAATGTTACTTACAGAAAAATGTTGTGTGCCTTGACAATGATGGTAATTGTGCTCTTGGCATGTGTTTTAGCCTTATAGGCTTGGAAGTTAATTTCTCAAATGCAGCCAGTTGAAGGACCAGGATTTCCTTCAATTTTAATTGAAACTGAACTGGCTGGTTTTTCTCCATCCTATGCCCTGACTAATGAGTATTGAGAGTAATCAAATTCTAGTTTCCTTGGACGTAGCATAGCTTGCAGAATAGGGCTTTAGATTTCAGGTGTCGGGATATAATTAATTTCTCCAATCACTCTTCCATTCCCAGTATGGTTGTTTAATCTCCAACTGCTGATGGATTGCCAGTTTCAAATCCCTGCCTGTGATGGATTCTGGGCGGACAGTCATATGACAGTGCAGCAGATGTGTCAGAACAAAGGCAGCCTTGTCGCTATTGCCTAGTTCTTTCAGCTCGACACTTTTTTCAATGGCAGTTGCTTCAGTATGCAGCAGTTGGCAGCCTTCTAGATAAATTTGTTTGCTCAACAAATTTTGGAGGGAGTTGCAGAAATAATTAACGTTAAGTGGTATAACAAGCAATTTACTGAACCAAAATACCGAAGCAAATATATTCATTCGTCCGCAGCATTTCCTTTATTTCCTTGACTGTTGTGCCGGCGGTCGTCATAAAACAAGTGCCAAATGGCCAAATCACATAGGAAGAGCCTGAGGTGGAAAAACTGGCAATCAGGTATTATCCTTAAAAGTGAAAGAATGAATGAAATGGTCAGGAGTCCAAACAAGACAAAATGGACCTGGAGGTCAAAGGGATAATCTACACATAGCAGGGTGCCTGCTCTATCTGGAGTACCTAGATTTTATTATTTTATTCTAGTGAGCCTGGTTACAATTATAATAGGCTGTTCATCCTTAAAATATAACAAGATAAAGAACCATGCAGGCTATTTTGCTTTTTATTCTATGGCCAGAACAACAGCTGCTGAGTGTCCAGGTACATAGGTGCAGTCTGCCCCCTGGCCTAGAGAAGTGGCACTGCATCTCTAAACAGTCCAGCCAAGAAGGGGCAAGTTGATGTGATGGCACCACATCCTAAACTGGATTGTGCTGCATCTATATAAAGAGGGGTAGGGATAGCATGGAATTAAAGCACAGCAGGAGTGGGTGTGAATAAAGAGCTGAACTCTTCCCCTCCCCCCCTCTTGGTTTTGCCATCTTTCTCCTTATGGTGGTAGCTTTTATTTCTGGAAACTTACCAAAGGAGGGGAAAACAGTTTATAAAAAGTGGTGTCAGAAGGGAAAGGGTGACAAATGGTTCATCTCCTCTCACCACCTTGTGCTCAGGTTCTATTTTAAATCTTCTCCACTGGTCTTGGGAAGAGAGTGCAAAGAGCCAGCTGAGTTGTGCAGTAATGCATTTTCTTGTAGGGATTCAGCAGCCAGCTGATGCTCACACACAGATATGTTGCCATTCCATATAGCAGGGTAGGCTAACCTTTTTTGAGGGCCACATAGAGGGTTTGTCACACCTCTAAGGGCCTCGCACTGACACACACACACAGCAAATGGGGGGGGGGGAGCAGCCTGTCCACATCTACACACATGCATTCAGCATAGGGGGACATACATACATACAGACCGGGGTAGCCAACATGGTGTTTCTATATGTCATGGACTACAACTCCCATCATTCCTGACCATTGTCCATGCTGGTTGATACTGATGGGACTTGTAGTTAACAGCAACTAGAGGGCACCACATTAGGTACCATATAGAGCAGCCTTTCCCAACCAGTGTGCCTCCAGATGTTGTTGGATCACAATTCCCATCTTTCCTGACCATTGGCAATGCTGGCTGAGGCTGATGGGAGTTGTGGTCCAACAACATCTGGAAGCACACTGGTTGGGAAAGGCTGATGTAGAGAGAGAGGATGTAGCAGGGGAACAGCTATAATTTTTCCCCTTTTGGCCAAAGTGGATGAAATTTATAAGCACATGAGCCCCTCTACAGTGCTAAGCCTGTAAAACTGTAGGCAGATACATTCAGAGTTTCATGCAGGACACCTTTACAATTGTATTTTTTTTAAACAAAGGAAAAGCCTATAACCTATAATTTTCTTCCACAATGAGATGCAATTTTCAGGCGTTGTCACCACATCTGAAGAAATGCCATCTACCAAATTTCAGAATGATAGCTGCAGACATTCTCTCAAAAGGAAATACTTTACCATTTTGGGGTGGGTCCAGTAGGAATCTTAAGGTGGCAGAGGCGATGGAAAAAAGAACATGGATCAGCAGAAAAGCTGGGATAAGGAAATGTCATGTCCCAGCAAGGACCTTGTTACCCCAAGGGTCATTGTTTGGGGTGGGCTTCTCCCCCGCCCCCCCTGATTTTCAGGGATACAAGTGGAGATATTTCCATAGACTTGCCTAGGAGCAGGCATAGATCCACATCAAAACAAACAGTTTTTTATCCCTCTCCTAAATCGCTGTCAATGAAATGCTCTGGGAAAATAATTCAAGGTGATTAAAAGCTATACCTGTCAGTCATAATTAAAGATCCCCTCACCTATCAACTTGGTTTCATTTCTCAGGAAAACAAAAAGGAAAAGTTGTGTATTTTTTGGACATCTGAAGCCATAGAGACACTCAGAAGCTTATAGGAAGCCCCTGAGCCACCTGAAGATGTCTTGTTAATGGATCCAACTCTGCAGTGTGAATCTGCAATTCACCAAATCACTCCAATTTCCTCAGTAATTCAGGTTACACATAGAGCTGATGCACAGTCCTGGCAAATGCAGCATCTACAACCTTTTCTCTTTATGCAAGAAAAATATGATTTGTATAACTATTTAGTGCTGCTGTTTAAGTGAACCTCTCTTTCTCTTTTTTCTGCCACATATCCATTAATATTAAGAAGGCCTTTACAAAATCCACATTAAACACATTTCAGCAGTGTGGATTATTTCTTTATTTCTCAAATTATTTCTATCCTGCTTTTTTTTTTATCGCCTCACAAAAAACGCCCGCAGTGTAAAAAAGCAAAAAAGCAGACAACATTAAAACAAAGTAAAACCAACCAGTTTAGCAGGCAAGGATTTAAAAACTGATCAATGGCTACTCGCAGAACAAGGTTTTAAACTTTCAGCTTCAAGGGACTGCAAGGAGGGTGGGGCTCTTCAGTTAAAAGGTGTAAAGTGGATATTTTAAATTAATATCTGATCAACCTGTAGACATTGGATAAATAGCATTCAGTTTACCTGAATTTAGTTAACAAGAATAAACCTTGGTTACTGCTTGTGGTTTGTTTGCAGGAAACAAATCATAAGCCCAGGTTCAGATGACATGACAAGCCAGACTCTGGCTTGATTCATCTGCAGCACAGTAGGAGTGGGAGAGGAGCACTATAGGAACTTCTGAGCAGCATGCACCCTGCTCAGTCCCATTAAACCATAGTTTGTGTTAAGTAATGATATAATGTGACATGCGAACCAGGCCATTGTGTTTTGACAGCAGCAAGTCACTGATTTAGGTAGGAATAACCTTGAACTGGCAAACATTATTCTCTTCCATCCCCTCCACATAGGAAGTGTAATTAAAACGGAAGCATATTGTGGCCTCCCAGTCTTCCTTTGAGGAGAAAGCAGTACCTGGGAAAGGTATATTTGAAAAGTGTGTGATTTGGAAGAAACCTCAGCAGTTAAAATGAGTTTGGCATTACAAAATATGAACTGAATTGAAAGCTGCTGCATTCAGTTGGCAGTTCAGTTATGAAGGTATGCTTCTTTCTCTTTCACTCATTTAAAAAAAAATAGGATTCCCCTCCCTTGAATTGAAAAATCGTCTCCAGTTCAGTAGCTGTGAACAAAGGAGCATGTGTTACTGCATGCTGCTGAGATTTCACAAACCATTATGGCCACAGTTTCTCAGAAGATATGTTACATAATATTGTTTTGCCTAATTTTTCTGATAAAAATCAAATTTGTGATAGCATTTTCAAAGCTCTGGATAATTTGTATAGGTTTATTTACTTGATTTGATTTCTAACCCACCATTCAGGGCATAGCTCTCTGAAGACAGTTCACTTTTTTTTTTACATAAAATATCATATAAATAATTTTCTAAGAATCCCCCAAAATAAATAAACAGCAACTAAATAAGCTCAAGGACTACCACTCTACTAAAACTGGATTGAAACTTCAATATTCTTTTAAAAGCCAGTCAGTACCAAGGGGGTTGTGTGTTTCTGGTCACATCCACACAGAGCTTGGAAGTAACTAGTTACAAGTAACGAATTACTTGTAATTTATTACTTTTTTGAGTAACGAGTGGGTAACTTCATTACATTTTGTTGGTAATAGAACAAGTAGTAACTTCATTCCTTTTGAGGAGTAATTGTAATGTTTCCAGCATTACTTTTGCGCATTACTTGGGGGAGAGCAGGGGAAGTCTTCAGCTCCACTGATTTGTGAATAAAAATCATGTGCTTCAAATTGGGTTTCTGTGCAGCGTTGCTCTTCATGCTCTATGGGTGCTTAGGAGGCGCCGAGGGAGGAGGTGGAGAGCGAGACGGGGTGGAGAAAACAATTGTTTAAAAATTGACAGGAGTGGAAGGAGAAAAGAGCTGGAGGCAATATATATATACAAAAAATATGTGTGTTGGGGTATCATCATTGCTGGGGGTGGGGTGAGGGGATGTGAGATTATGTTATGCTATTCTGTTAATCTTATGGATAAAAAAAAATTCTACTACCCTCTGTGTGCGTGTGCTTATTTTTAATGTTGTTTTAGGCTACTTAAATGTGCAGCAGCCAAGGCCAGGACTTGTAGACATTTTTTTAAAGTAACTAAAATGTAATTGCAGCAATTACTTTTGAGTAAAAGTAAAGTAATCAGTTACTTTCAGAGCAATTGTAATTGTAACGGTGATTACTATTTTTGGGGGGCCATGTAACTAACTGTAATTTATTACTTTTTAAAAGTAATCTTCCAAGCTCTGGTCTGAGCCCCTTTCAGAGCCTTCCATAAGGCCAGGAGAGCCTGGCTCACATGTCTATGGAGAAAAGGCATCAGTTGAAGGGAGATAACAGGTTAATTGCAGCGACAAGGAATCTGTGGCCCTCCAGATGTTGCTGGACTCCATAAGCCCCCCCCCCCAGGTGAGGGAAGTTTGGAGTTGTAGTTCAACAATATCTGGAGAGCAACAGATTCCCCATCCTTGCTTGTTCAGATTCATATTAGCCTCGATGCCTGAACAAAACCTCCATATCCCAAGGTGGTATATCTGATGCTGGGGACTGTCAACAGGGAAGCAAGCCATCATCTTTCATGCCTTCATCACAGGCTTGCTGGAGGCTTCTGGTTGGTCCATTGTGGGAAGCAGATTGTTGAAATTAGAGGCAAACCCCCTTGGCTCTTCTTATGCAAGAGTAGCCAAACTGAACCTCCACTTGTCAAGGCAGTATACTTCAGTGGACCAAATGCAGTAAAGGGGGGGTGGACAATGAGGAAGGCCTTGCCTTCTCATGGGTTTCCTTAGATGTTTCTGGCCAGCTGCCATTGGAAACAGAATACTGGGCCAGTTGGATTTTTGGAGCCTCCACAATCAGAGGCAGTCTATCGCTGAGTGCTAGAATCTGGGGACCATCAGCTGGATGGTGGAGGCTGTTTGTCTGCTGTGCCTGCGAGTCGCTTGTGAGATGTCAACATTCCATTATACACAGAATCTCCTAGTTATTTTTTGACACAATTTTCTCCCCCGAGCTGCCTGAAGGATAAAACTGACCACTGTTTATAGGAACCAGTACAGGAACCAAAAGCCCACAACCCTCTGGGGACTTACCTCTGTGCTGGGAAAGCAGCAGATGAAAGGTGAAGGAGTCTCTGCTCCGAAGAGCCATCAGTTGCAAAAAAAAGGAGATGCAAAAAAAAAAAAAATAAGCAGGCAGCTGCTTGCAAAAATATATAAAATGGCAAGCTGGGGAAATCCCACCCTGCGCCCTGCCCCTCCTGGACAGGCTCGGCCAATCAGCAGAGTCCATCCTTCCTCCTGGGCAGGGTGCTGAAGGGAAATCCTGGCAGGGCAACATAGAGATAAAAAACAGTAGAAGTGCCCCATCTTATCAACTGGTTGTGTGTGTGGGAGGTGTTTCCGGTTCACCCCAGGGAAGCTGTTCATCAATTCTCTTAATGGCCTTAGCAGCGCTATACTGTACATTTAAAACATTATCATGTCCCTTTAAACAGTCCCGGCTTCTCCCAAAGACTCCTGGGAAGTATAGTTTGTTCAGGGTGCTGAGAGTTGCGAGGAGACCCCCCTATTCCCCTCACAGAGCTACAAAGTTTGTTCAGGGTTCCCTGGGAAGAGGGATAGATTGTTAAACCACTCTAAGAATGGTACCTTTGTAAGGGGGGATAGGGGTCCCTAATTCGCACCAACCAAAGAGGCCCTTTCCCATCCATAAGATCATTGGGTTGTAGCCAAGCAAGTCCTACTCAGAGTAGACCCATTGAAATGAATGAACCTAAGTTAGCCATGCCCATTAAGCTCAATGGGTCTGCTCTGACTTGGGCTGGCATTGGCTATAGCTACCTAACTGAACCACTCATCTTGGTCTTAAAACATTCAGGGCATTGTTTAAAATTAATAGCAGGGCTGGAAAAAGCGAGAGATGGTATGGTAGCTTCTGCAGTGGAATGATTTGCTCCGATTCCTGGCTCCCAAGATTTAAGAAAATGGGCTCCCCTCCCACCCGTCACCACTGCATATTGCTCACTCCTCCCCATCCACTCTTGTGCCTAACTTTCCCTATGTTCAGAGACACTCTTCTCTGATTCCTGACAGCTGTTGAAGTTGATCCCAATCTCAAACAAAGCCCCCAAGGGTCACTGAGCTCTGCCACGTCCAAAGCATTTGAAGATTAACTAGTTCTTATAAGAGAATTTAATAACCCTATTATACAACATTAACTGGACACTGATATATATATATATGAACGTAATTGTGATTAACCAAACAGAGGTTTTTATTGTATTAACAAAACGTTTCAGCTTCCGCCTTCATCAGCTGCCAACATACAAATGCTGTTACCAAGGTGGCAGTTATAGAGCTTTGAGGATGGAAGGCTCAGAGGGGCATTCAGATGTAATAGTCAACGAGTGTACAGTCTGTGTACCTGGGTACACAAGTAGCTGGGCTGTACACTCATACAGTTATTCACATGTAACATTCAACAAGTGTACAGTCTATTATATATACATTTGCTGCCAGGGAAAGAAAATGGCTTCAATGACACTTATTAAATGCACCATTGAAGCAATTCCCTTTTACTGGCAACAAGGCAAGGCATGCTGGGTTTGTTATACTTCCTGAAACTGTTTCCTGTCAAGGGGTAAATTCAATAGAAAGAGTGTTGGCAGAAACAGGAATGTATATATATATTAATAAAGGGAAAATGAATGATCATCAATTAAAATTGATTACATTTTCTTCCACTTAATTAAATTATTCTTTAAATAGGGATGTGTATGAGATTGCAGCCATAAAGAGATGCAGTGTGTGTGTGTCAGGGACAAACAGTTTAGGCTGCAATCCAATATGTGTCTACTCAGAAGTAAGCTCCACTAGGTTCAATGGGACTTACTCCCGGGTAAGCATGTATTGGGTTGCAGCCTTTGTGAGCTGCAAGATGGAGCAGGAGGCAGGGCGGTTTCCATATTGGGTACCAGGCCAGTTGTTGATAAAGTGAACATGGGAGGGGTGGTGGTCCAGTGGGTGTGCATCATGTTCCTCACACCCAGGATCTGTCATGCCTAGCCCTGACCTGATACCTGATACCTGACCTACCAGATTGAGGACCTTGGGGAGCAGGCAGCCCCACCCTGAATCCAATGCTGATGGCCCCCTTGAGGGCCCCTTTGGGTTGATACCTGATGATGAACCCATGGAACTGTCAGAGGAGGGGAGGTGGCTACGCTCTGCCTCCATGCCAGAGGTAGTATGCTTCCAAATACCAGTTGCCCTCAGGTCCTGCTTGTGGGCTTCCCATTGGGGCATCTGGTTGGCCCCTGTGAGAACATGAGGCTGGACTAGATGGGTCCTTTTGGCCTGATCCGGCAGGCTCTTCTTACATTCTTATGGAATTGCCTCCCGCATCCTCTAGAGCAGCCTTTCCCAACCTTTGGGTCCCCAGATGTTGCTGAACTACAGTTCCCATAATTCCTGACCATTGGCCATGCTGGATGGGTCTGATGGGAGTTGTAGTCCAGCAACATCTGGGGGCCCAAAGGTTGGGAAAGACTGCTCTAGAGTGATGGTGCAAGAACCTTCGGGTCCAGGCTGAAGAGTGATGACAAGGTATGTGTCCATGAAACCTGACTCATTGGTCTACTCATGAGTGAGGAGTAAGTAAAAATTGATACTCCTCCACTATCTGCAGCTGTGGTTAGGGTGTGGTTTAGAATGCCAGAGGATATAAGGCCTCCCCTTTGAACATTACAGTTTTTGGAAGCAGCACAGGTTTCTGGTCTCTAGCTTGTGATTAGTCTTCCTGCCTTGTTGAATTGTGTCTTGCCTGAATGTCCTGTGGTATTGACCTTGTACTGTTGTCTGGTGTGATGTTCCTATATATTAGTGTATATATGGTAAGTGCTGGTTGTTTAGAGTATACATGGTAAGTAGTGAAAGAGGAGGGGGAGTGAATGGGCAATAGAATGCTTGATGATTGGCTGAATGTTTAAAATGGCTGACAGTATAAATGAAAGGATGACTGGTAAATCTGGGGGAATGTGAGGTGGTGAATTGTGGAATCTGGGGGGAGAAGAGAAAGAGTGGATTGCTTGGTGGGGTTTAGAGAGTTGTTTACCAGGAGGGAGGTGGAGTTCGGATTAGTATTGAGTAAAACCATATGCTTATGTGCCTTAAGAAGAAATCTTGTTAATCTTGTTAGCTTTGTTATCTGTAATAAATACTTAATTTGGTTTACCAAAGGCCTGATCCTTGGCTGGGGTTTCACAGACCAGAAGGGAGGGTAAGGTAATGACCAAGGCTGAAGGGGAACTGTAACAAATGGTGGCAGCGGTGAAGAGAATAACAATACCAGTATTCAGAGTCTCTGGGAATACTAGTATTGGGACGTTACTGGTGGTTGCCTAGCAGGGGGATCTGTTGAGATCTGTGCTAGAGCGGGGAGAGAAATCATAAGAGAGAGCGGTCCGGACTGGTGGAGTCCCTGGTGGTGCCTAGAGACAGGCAGTAACCACGAGCAGGTAGGAACCTGACAGGGAGAGCCAGGGAAGGACGCATCACATTTGGCTTTGTCTCTGGATCACATTTGGACATAAACTGTTTCTCTGGGCTGTGCTTGACCTTGGTTTGTTTGGCCTGTGCTACATCTGCAACCCTGCTCTCCTTGGGTGAGTACTTTGGTGAAACTTTATACCTTCTGTAACTGGGACCCCAACCCCTGAAGGCATCCCTTGGAGTTTTACTGGCAACCCAAAGGTCACTGCTGAAAGAATGTTTTTTGATGTTTTTTTAGGAACAGTGTTTTAGAATCTTTTTTAACTGTAATGGCATTTTAGAATGTTTTTAGTGTGCTTTTATTTTTTCTGATGAATTGTTTTGTTCATGTTTGCAGCCCTGGGCTCCTTCAGGCGGAAGGCTGGGATATAAATTATGATTATGATGATTATAATAAACATTGAAAGCTGTTTTCTACAGAGCCAGGCCATTACTCCATCTAGTTTCGTCTTACCTATGCCAGAGGTAGTGGGGGACTAATGTTTCTTACCTGGGAGTAAGTCCCACCAAACTGAATGGGATTTTTTAAGGGTACCTGTACACGTGGTGATTTTTGAAATCACCACGTGTAGACACTTTCTCAAGAGCAGGTGTACCCAGGTACAGGAGGCTTCTACCTGGGTACAGAGTAACATGTGAATACCCCCAAGACGTCTTCTGGTCATGTGATTCTCCCTGCATGCTGTCCACGTGGAGCTGATCGTGAGCAATTAGTTTTTCTCCCTGGGGACAGCCTGAGCCTTCCTTCTAGCAGCAGCAGCAGCAGCCAATCAGAAGTGGGCTCAAGGAAATGTCAGTTGCTGGAGCCACAGAGCGGGGAAGAAGAATGAAGCTAAAATGGAGGCAAGAGAAGGGAAGGGAGACCAGCCTGAAGGAACGACGGAGCTTGAGGCAAGGAAAGAGGCAAAAAACGGGGGGGGGGGAGACAGCCTTGAAGGACACTCTGCAATTTTTAAAAGGTCTACTCAGAAGTAAGTCCCATTGAGTGCAGTGCTGTGTGCTGGCAATGAGTGAGTTTGAGGGAAAGGACAGAGGAAAAAAATGGAGAGGACAGAGCTTTGCAGGATTCACATTTGAATTTTAAAAATGTCTACTCAGAAGTAAATCCCACAGAGTTCAGTGGGGCTTACTCCCAGGTAAGAAACATTAGCATTCCAGCCCCTTAAAAGAAACAGTTGGGGGGGGCAGAGAAAGGGAGGGGAGTTTGTTTCTGTGTCTGCTCACAGTCCAGTCCTAGCCATGTTTACCCAGAAGTAAGTTCCACTGAGTTTAATGGGGCTTACTCCTGAAGTGAATGTGAATATAGAATTACAGCCTTTAACTTCTAAATTCAATCCTTTCCTTTAAATACTAGGTGATTTATCAATAAATATTATAAAATTTATAATGTCCGTTAAATGTTCAATGTGTCATTATGTGACTCTTATTGTTGCTTGTTACTAGTACACCTACTTTTCAGGATAGTGCCACAAATAGATTCCAGAACTTGCTCCAACTCACCTGTTCAGGTAATGAATAATAGTTGCTATCACAACTGCAATAATAAAATAACTTAATGGCTAGGTAACACATTGCTCAGAAATTATATATATAATTTCTCAAGTAATTGTGCAAAGGATTGTAGCCTTAATCTTATTTAATGTCTTATTTCCTTTACGTCTCAACTTTCTTGCAAAGAGCTCAGTGTGGAATACGTAGTCCTGCACCTCTCAAATATATCCTCAGAATAGCCCTATGAGGTAGTTTAGGCTGAGAAGGTGATTAGCTCAGAAGTCACCCAGTGAGTTTCATGGCTGAATGAGGGTTTGAATCCAGGTCTCCCAGGCCGTAGCCCGGTACTCTTATCACTACACCACACTGGCTTTTGCAGAACTTGTACACTACAGTACATCTATAAATCCAATATAAATTACCCACTATACTTCTCTTCCTTGGTCTTTTAAAACCTATTGAAATCAATGGTTAGGTATATTCTGTTGTTTGCTTTCTATTTCCTCCTAAAGGTCAAGAAAGAGAAATGTAGCCAAGACTCTTCCAATAATTTGATGACATAGGTCAGCAGTGATACATGGGGGGTGAGGGAGAATGGCAGTGGCACAGAGATGGCAAGGTTGGGGGTACTTTGGTGGAATGCAGCACAAGCTTGCAGGTGTGTGCCCACGTGCTGCAGGATGGTGGTGCCACTAGCCCTGAAATTGCAGGCACCTTGTCTCATTCAGTGACTGGCAATGTTGCCATTACTGAGAGAGCACTGCTATTGCAGAGTCAGGGATCCACCCTGCGTTTTACTAGAACCTCAAGAACCACCAACTGCAGCCAGCTGCAAAAGACATACGTCTAGTATGAAAGAACATGGTGTCTGAGAAGCTGCTGAGAACAGGGATATCAGAACTGAGATGAGCTCACAGTCTTTCCACGCATAGATGTATTCCTACTTTCCACAAGTATTCTTAATTTCAGTTGTCAAATTTCCAAACGGATGTGTGTCCTTTTGTTGGTATTGTTAAACAACTAGAAGCCATAAGCGCTTGCCAATTAACTACAAATCTCCCAGGGATCTACCAATAGATTACAGTATTTTCTGGCCATCCCTGCACTAAATCATTTGTATGGGCACAGACCTACCTTGCAGGGTTGTTGTAGCATGGTTCAAAGGAGTGCTTGCAAGAATGAAACTACAATAGCAGAGGTAAGACTCTTCAAAACATTGCCAAAGAAGGCATTCTCAAAAAAGCAATGTCACCTTTCTACTGTGTATCCAGAAATTGAGAAGAAAAAAATTGTGGATTTGCTCATCTCTCTGCAGCTCTTTTCTATGTCAAGTGTCGTGCATCAAACTTAGACACACCTGATGGTCAAACACATGTTAATGGCTGCCTCCATTAGAAGCTGCTGTCAGAAGTATCTGCATCACATGGTTTTATGGTAACACAAACCTGCCTTATAGGCTTGTAATGTTTTGATTATTTATTTATTTATTATTTGATTTATATCCTGCCCTTCCAGCAGGAGCCCAGGGTGGCAAATAATCTATGGTTTGGATGGTTAGACTTCATGGTTAGACTAGATCAGGATCTAATACTCTAGATCAGGATAGTTAGACTTCAGGGTTTTGGTATTGATTTTATTATTATTATTATTACAAAAACCCAAGATCCACCAACCAGAGCAAGCCACAAAATATATGCACTTAAGAGTTAAATAATTCTTAGCCCAGGAATTTGTTTGGAGTTCCAAAACTGAACTGAGCTCACAGTATTTCCACACAAAAATCCACTCAGATTACCCCCCACTTTCTTCATTTCAGCGGTATAATGGTGGGATGGTCATTTTCTTGTTTTCATTGTGAAACAGGAGTTTGAAATCCTCACTGATTTTCTGTGAGTCATCCTGAGATACACCAATACATTTTGATCTACGTTCTGCCCACCCTGCATTTAAAGTGCTATCCAAAAGCTAAATATTATGACATAGATCAGTGGTTCCCAACCTGGGGTGTGTGAAGTAATCCAGAAGGGGCTGCGAACAGTAAAGAAATTTATTATTATTTTTAAAAAGTCTTCACTCCCTGGGCACTGTCTGCTCCCCACTGCCGCTGCAGATGACACCTCCTCCTTGCTCCAAATGAGAAGGGAGGAGTTTTGCTGAAGTGCTAGAGCATCTTTCAGGTGCACCAAAGGCAGGCATCTGCCTCTAAAATACATGGCAGACACCAAAGGAGGCTGAGGTGGAGCTACCAGAAAGAAGAGGGAATTGCTACCACAGACTGCCGTCTCCTCACACTACCACTACTGATGACGTCCTTACTCAGAACGAGAGGGCTTTTTGTGAAGCAAAAAGAAGCAAGGCTGCAAGGAAAGGCCGCTTTCCCCCTTCCTTCCTGGCAGCCAAGCTGCCTTCCTGGAGGGAGGAGGTCACAAAAAAAATTGAGCTTATAGAGGGGGTCCTGTACTCATAAAGGTTGGGAACCACTGACATAGATCATAAAAAGAGATACTGATGATCACTTTTTCATACTGAACTACAAACATTTCTACTGAAAAACCACAGCCCAGAGCTTTCCTGTTTCCCAAATACCAGGAAAGGCTTTCCAGGGGACAGAGTATGTTACAGTGGGAGCAGTAGGCTGGAAAGCCCAACTGATAAATAATTTTCCCCACATTTATATTTTGAGTGCAGTTTTGTGTATTAAAACGCATGATATCCTCAAGAAAGAATCAGGTGTACCATGTTGGAAGAATAGTTTCAGTTCATAATCTTTTAAGCAGCTTGCTTTTGTTGCAGCCCCCTCAAAATATTTTCATATATAAATATTCAATATATTTAGGTCTGCACTTTCACACATTTATCTATGAGTAAGTCCTATTGATCTCTATAGGACTGTATAGACATGTATAGGATTGTTCCATGAAAGCCTACATCAAAACCCATGTATATTCTAATAACAGGCAATGAAAAATGCAATATTTTAATAACTATAATTATGATAGTTACAGGTTAGTATTTTCTTTTTAAAAGTTGGTGTTTTGATTTTAAAAACTTTAGAATCTGCAGGAAAAATGAAAAGAGTAAAACTACATTCCTGTTTCTGCCAACACTCTTTCTATTGAATGCACCCCTTGACAGGAAACAGTTTCAGGAAGTATAACAAACCCAGCATGTCAATTGATCCAGTGAAAAGTCTTCTTCCTCAGAAGGGTGAGCACAATATTTTCCTGAGAGCATTCTTGTGCTTTTCTGCTACATCCATCAGATAAGCAGGAACCTTGGCAGGTAAAATACCTTGTTTTGCTACAGACAGAACTCTCTGCCTTATGATCTCCCCCATGCCCCCTCCCTGACAGGCTTCCGCCGAGAACTGAAAACATGGTTCTTTAGGCAGGCATTCGAGACCTGTGTCTAATTTAGTTTAAATTTTTGTATGATGGGGGTAGGTTTGGATTGAGTATACTTATTGTTGTTTTGTATTATATGTTATATTTTACTCTATGTTATATTTTAGTCTATGTACGCCGCCTAGAGTGGCCGTTAATTCGGCCAGATAGGCGGCCTAGAAATAAAATTTTATTATTATTATTATTATTATTTGTTGCCAGTAAAAGGGAATTGCTTCAATGGCACATTTAATAAGTGTCACTGAAGCCATTTTCTTTCCCTGGCAGCAAATGTGTATACAATAGACTGTACACTTGTTGAATGTTACATGTGAATAACTGTACGAGTGTACAGCCCAGCTACTTGTGTACCCAGCTACACAGACTGTACACTCGTTGACTATTACATGTGAATAACTGTATGAGTGTACAGCCAGACTACTTCTGTACCCAGGTACACAGACTGTACACTGGTTGACTGTAACGTGTGAACAGGCCCTTTTTTCAGGGTACCTGTACACGTGGTGATTTTTGAAATCACGTGTAGACACTTTCTCAAGAGCAGCTGTACCCAGGTACAGGAGGCTTCTACCTGGGTACAGAGTAACATGTGAATACCCCTTTTGAAGTTTGAATTTCTTTAATTCGTTCCAAGACCAGCAATTTAAGACGAACATAAATACAAACATATAAAATACAATTTACCCAGGCCTAATACCAAGTAGTAAAACGATTAAAACAAAGTTAGACTGATTGGACCAAGCTCTTCCTACGACCACTCAACAGTCCACTGTCAAGGATTTGCACAGCACTTTGCAGATAAAATTGCTCATGTTCATTCCGACTTGGACGCTATTGTTCATACAGTCTCAGGGGATATAGCTCTGGTTTCTGCTTGCCCAATAATAATGGATTATTTTCAATTTGTACAGCCCGAGGATGTGGACAGGATCCTTGGAGGGGTGAGAGCCACCACTTGTCTGCTAGACCCTTGTCCCTCCTGGCTCATTAAAAGTGCTGTATTCTGCACATTCAGGATTAAATGCACAGACTAGGCTTGCATTAGGCAGAGTAAACCCAGAGGCAGTTACATGGCGGGAATTAAGGGAATGAATAACACAAGTCAGCAGCTTATTTAGGGAGAAGGGAGCCTTGCATAAAAGTGCCCCCACTTCTAAGAAAGCTCAAATGGAACCTATTCAGACTGTAACATACACCAATCAAGGAGCACCTTCTTCCATGGTACCTACTGCTAATCAGGGAGTGCCCAGCAGAAGAAATTACCGGCCATTTGGGAATAGTGGTCCCAACTGGGGTAATTTCACACCAGTGGGAAATGCCAGAGGAGCACCTGGCAACTTTGGGAATAGAAGTGGAAGAACTGGTGCCCCACGGGCTGCTTTTAATCAAGCATGTGTTTTATATTGTTTTAAATTTTAAATTGTATTTTAAATTGTTTTTAAAATATGTGTTTGAATTGTATCTGTTTTAATGTTTTTAGTTACTGTAAACCACCCAGAGAGCTTCGGCTATGGGGCGGTATACAAGTATAATAAATAAATAAATGCAGCTAATCCTAGGGAGGACAGAATAGATTTTAGGGACCCAGTAAGGATTCAGATTTGGCAAGCGCTTAGAGATATGGGAGAAGATATGAATGTACTCCACCTCCAACCTACATTAGCCCTTTTGGCTATACTAATAGGAAAGGTGAAGGTGCAATAGCAGATGTTCACAGAGGGGGATATTTGTCTAGAATAAGTTTTGCTTTTCATTATTTGTCAGTCATTTATTTAAACTTCTTTTTGAAGTGGTTCTGATTTTTGTTACTGCATATTGAGCCAGAATTGAAGAAAAGGAAACAATAGAATTACTTTGGAACTACTCTACCCATTTACCTGTATATAAAGGGAGGCAATTGTAAGTGCCAACTAAATTTGTATGTAGTGCCTTGTGGGTAGAGATGTTTTCCTCCCCCCCCCCACTTTTTGATAAGGAAAAGATACCCATGAATTAGCATAGAAAGGTTGTAAGTAAAATGAAGGACTGAAAAGTTGTAGGAAAGCAATATGAAGGATTCTAGGAAATAAGTTATTTTGATGGTAGAGAAAGGATAGTTTGAGGAATATTGATTGATGGTAATAAGAAAGGGAAAAAACTGACAGGAAAGAACAAAATAGTGTGTGTGGTTCCTTTTTTCATTGTTGTTGCCAGATTGTGGATTATAACCTATACCTGTTTAAACTTTTGAACTTGGGTAAGAGAGGGAAAAATATTTGGAAGTCAACAACAAAACTTCTTGAAGGTTCTTTCTTTCATAAGGAAAATAGAATCTCTTAAGGTGTTCGATCCCAGGTAATTGTTTTAAATTTGTCTGTGAAATGTAGGCCACCTTGCTGTTTAAACCTAATGTGATGCCCTTTTGTGACTAGGTAAAGTCATTACAGATAAGACTTTACCCTGTAAACAAAAGAGCTGGCAGGATTTTAAAATTTATATTATTGAGTTTGAAAGCTTGATTTAATTGTTTTCTTTAAATCCATCAAGGCGTAGTTTAATGAATATTTCCCCCCCAAGAAAGTTTTTTTGCCTACAAACCATTTTTTTAACAAAAAGAGGACCAAAGTACAGAGCTTCCAGCCACAGCAATTGTCTACCTCATATTAGAATTCACATTGGGAATTAATGTTACTTTGCTTCCCAAACAAAAACTCATCCCCAGATGCTCTTTGAATGAAAACGAACCAGGACTTTCAACAGGGAAATGCTTTCCTCATTGTCATACCTTGTGCATATAAATCACACTATTATTAATGAACTTTTTCCTTTTAAAATGATGTTCATAATTCTAACACATGTTAGTGCATTTATTCCTTGACAGGCACTTAGAGCAACTGCTCTACATACAGGATGAGCCCCTACCCCGCCTCTCGTTCCCCCACCGCCGCCCCTCCTGCCGCCCCTACCCCGCCTCTCGTTCCCCCACCGCCGCACCTCCTGCCGCCCCTACCCCGCCTCTCGTTCCCCCACCGCCGCACCTCCTGCCGCCCCTACCCCGCCTCTCGTTCCCCCACCGCCGCACCTCCTGCCGCCCCTACCCCGCCTCTCGTTCCCCCACCGCCGCGCCTCCTGCCGCCCCCAGCGCCGCGCCTCCTGCCGCCCCCAGCGCCGCGCCTCCTGCCGCCCCCAGCGCCGCGCCTCCTGCCGCCCCCAGCGCCGCGCCTCCTGCCGCCCCCAGCGCCGCCCGTTCCCCTGCCGCCCCCAGCGCCGCCCGTTCCCCTGCCGCCCCCAGCGCCGCCCGTTCCCCTGCCGCCCCCAGCGCCGCCCGTTCCCCTGCCGCCCCCAGCGCCGCCCGTTCCCCTGCCGCCCCCAGCGCCGCCCGTTCCCCTGCCGCCCCCAGCGCCGCCCGTTCCCCTGCCGCCCCCAGCGCCGCCCGTTCCCCTGCCGCCCCCAGCGCCGCCCGTTCCCCTGCCGCCCCCAGCGCCGCCCGTTCCCCTGCCGCCCCCAGCGCCGCCCGTTCCCCTGCCGCCCCCAGCGCCGCCCGTTCCCCTGCCGCCCCCAGCGCCGCCCGTTCCCCTGCCGCCCCCAGCGCCGCCCGTTCCCCTGCCGCCCCCAGCGCCGCCCGTTCCCCTGCCGCCCCCAGCGCCGCCCGTTCCCCTGCCGCCCCCAGCGCCGCCCGTTCCCCTGCCGCCCCCAGCGCCGCCCGTTCCCCTGCCGCCCTGCTGTCCTTCAGGGGCATTTTTCATTCTTCAAAAATACTTGTTATCCTTCTTTATTCCCAGGTGGCAATTGTAGGGATGTATGTGGCAAGGGCAGTGTGTAGAGACAGGTGGGGTTGAATAGCTTAGTTTTTCCAGATCTTTTAATGCCTTATCCATTAACACTATTTTCAGCTTGCCATGAAATGTGTTACCATACTGACATCTAATTCTCCAGCTCCTTTTAGAACTCAATTATGACATCAATATATAAAGACAGTGGCCAGTGTTAAGGGGATAAATAAATTAATACAGATAAGTGTAGGCATGCAATATAACAAGCCATTTTCCTCTATAACCACAGGGATCAAAAAGACGGAAGCTTTTTCTGTGGGCCTCAATCATCCCTCAGACTTCCTAATAGTATTTGCACTGATGGGCCTAACTCATCTAATAGCCAATACTGAATCATTGATATGTGTGATTTTCAGCAAAAACTGTTTTTACATCTCTTTCACTTCGAACATTATATATTTTCCTGAACCATCATGACTGCACCTTTTCTGCACTGAGGGGAGGTGATTTAAGAACATAAGAGCCTACTGGATCAGGCCAGTGGCCCATCTATTCCAGCATCCTGTTCTTACAGTGGCCAAGCAGATGTTTGTGGGAAGCCTGCAGGCAGGACCTGAGCACAAGTGCACTCTCCCCTCCTGCAGTTTCCAGCAACTAATATTCAAAAGCATACAGTAGGGCCCTGCTTATACGGTGGGTTCCATTCCGGATCCCCACCGTAAAGCGGAAATCGCCCTAAAGTGGAACCCCATTGACTTTAATGGGGCGCGTTGTGCGAAAATGCCGCAAAATACTGCAAAAGCGGCTTTAAAAGAGGGGAGGAAAGCCGCCGCATTAGCAGAACGCTGGGAAGCGGGGCCCTATTGTACTGTCTCCAACAGTAGAGGCAGAGCATAGGCAACATAGCTTGTAGCTACTGATAGCCTTATCCTCTATGTATTTGTCTAATCCTCTTTTGAAGTGCAATAAGGGTGCGTAGGAGGGAGGTGCAGAATCATTCCCATGCACACTTTTATTTGTTAATTTCCTTGCTACCTACATTTATGGATCATCTTTGTGAAATTGCAATGAAGGCAATTAACTGTTTCAAACAATGGCCTACAACTTAATAAGCATGACACAAAAGGGGCAGGGAAGGAAGAGGAAAATAAGCAAAATCACAGCCGCCAAATGAGATATCTGAGAGAGGAGGAGACTCTCGATTGTAGACAGTCTGATGGAATGAGTCTCCTCTCTCACCTTTTTCAGATGTTATGTCTGCTTGCGTTCTAGGAATGTATGGAGGGGATCAGAGCCACAGGCACCACCCTACCCCCATGTTGATGCTCTCACTGGCTCCACTTCCAATCTTCATGCATTGAATGCAAAGGTCTGATGGGGGATTCTAAGCACATTCAGCTGAGCGGAGGGGATGTAGGCGCACACACAGTCTCTTCACACATTATGTTGAGACATACATGTTTGGAATGTGTGTCATGAGTCTAACTCATTAAGGAGCCTGGATTGGCTGCAGTTCCCAGAGAAGTGTACAGATGCTCACAAATCTAGGTTTGCTGCCTTTTTTTTAAAGGAACAGCTCTTAGTTGGGCAGTCCATTAGTGTTTCTTGGTCTTTGTGGTGTGGAATACTAATGGGGCCATACATAATGTGGCATATCTTATTGGTAATAGTCATAAGTAGGTATGACTTAGGATTTCTCAAGTATGGGTCCCAATTCCACTGGGATTGCTGAAAGGGAAGACAGCAGACCTGAACACTTCACTGTTTCGGAACCAGTTAAATTAGCTTGGAGATTCAAGCCACTGAGATGTGGTGTGAGTGGGAATGGTACTGATGTATGCAGTTAGAAGCTGGGCAGATGTGGAAGACATTCAATAGGGATGTAAAAGCCAGGTTGCGAACATCTAATCAAATGTCTAGGAATCCAACCATGCAGGGATTTATCACATAACATTAAAGAAATCTGCTTTAATTTCTTCAGAAGATACTGTGTGTCCTTCTGTACAGTACTTTGTAGTTTGCTGCTCATCCACTAACCTAGGATGAGTAACAACATGGAACAGGAGGCACACAATGATGAAAAATGTAAAGCGGGCATACAAAAATAATTCAGCAGAATAGGTTTGAATGAAAACACTAATAGATTGTATTTTTATGCAAAACTGTTTTGAAAGAGTATATATTTACCTAAAGAAATAATCTGGTATAGCATTTGAGGTACGTACTAGTGTATTACATTATGTATTTATTTAATGTACCTTTTAGAATAAAATATGTCCACCATTACAAACTTTAACCCATTATTTTTCTCTTGGGGACTAAGTGCAGAGTTTACATATTTTGATTCCAATTTTTTATATATATATTCTGAAAGAGAAAGATAAAATTCAAAAGAAAGTAAGGAAGTTGGAAAAAAAGACTAATGTGATGGGGGTCATATGGAGGATGAAGACGCCTAAATGGGGAAGTCCCAGGATATTAATTGAAGGGACATGAGGCCATCACTTTGCTGAAACTAAGCAGGTTTGGGTCTGGTCAATGCCTGATCGATGACCAGCTGGGAACCACGTGTATGCTACCCTGGCTTCTAGGATGGAAGAAAGGTGGGGTAAATGTAAAACAAACACACACCTCAGAAAATGGATATGTATTTTCTCTCTCATAATATTAGGGTCATCCAGTTAAACTTATTGGCAAGAGATTCTTCTTCACACACTTCAGAATGTATGGAATTCAGGTGTGCTAATTGTTTCTTAGATGACTTTCAAAGGGAATTAGACAAATTAATGGAGGATAGCTTTATTTATTTATAAATGTATTTCTGCATTGCCATATCATGACAAATAAGGGTGGTGTACAACATCTAAACATAAAACACAATTAAAAACAAATACAGACAATCATTACTGTGACTGGCTGATCAAAAATTAAATAACTACAAAGGCCTGCCAGCATAATCATGGCTATTTATTACTATTAGTCATTATGACTGCACAGAACCTCCATATACAGAATCAGTTTGCTTCTGAATACCAGTTGCTGGGGAGCAACAGTGGGAGAGGTCAATTGTATTCAATACCAGCTTGTGGGCTTCCCAAGGGCACTTGGTTGGCCCGCCTTTTGAAGCAGGATTCTGTGCTAAATGGATCTTTGGTCTGGTCCAGCAGGCTGCTCTTATGCTTGTTCTTATTGGAAGATAGATGGGTGAAATGGTTTGCGGCTTATAAAATCTTTGTACCTTTCAGCAAGGCTGGCCTAAGTAACTGTTGGAGCTTGAAAAGTGTTTTAAGTAGAGTAGTCTTAGCTGTAAAGTCTGGAGTAATAAATCACCAAAGGCCCAGCCTGTCTTTATACATTTCCCCTTCATTGTACATCATGTTAAATGACAAGAGCCAGGGAAAACATATAAACTACTTCTCACTTGGGATAAATGGTGCCCAATGTAGTGAAGTGGACAGATATGCAAGGAGTGGTGACCATCTGTTCTAATCTTTACAATAGCTGGACAGCAGTAAATCAATAGGATACGCCCGTCAGTAAAAGATGCTATGCATATTGTGACCTCGTCCAAATCAGAAAAGAATGTAGGACAAAAGAGAATGGACTTCCCATGTGAAAAGGAAGAGAAAATAAAGCTTCTCTTAGGAAGGGCAAAATTAGGTTGGTTTGCCCTGCCTCTAGCCATATGCTCTAAATTGAGTGGTTTTACCAACTTGGAGCTATGCCATAAATGCGTAACTCATCTTTGTCATAAGGAAGTGGTTGGTGACCATAAACCAGTCATACACAAGAATAAGTTATTTTTTAAATTTTATTTTAAAGGTAAAAATTACACATATAGCTCAATACTAGCAAAACAATATTTATCCATGCCTAAGAAACAATGTAACTATGTTTTTGTAGTTATAGTTCTTTATATTAGGAATGATGCCACATATAAAAAGAAATAAAAGAATAACATCTGCCAATCTTCAAATTAAGCATTGTATTCAAAGGATTTAGATATGGCAGGATAAATAAAGGATAAAGTCTTCATAACATTTCAAAACAAAGCTGCAGACTGGGGTACATAGCATTTGCTCTATAAAGAGTAATATATGGTGAACAATTAATAGTATAACTATTCCATTTTTGCCTTTTTTCCTCACACTTATGTAATTAGACAATTTAGCCATTGTGGCATTATCCCACAAATTCTGATGATCTGTTATTTTATGTTGGATATATTTGGTACCTTCCAGTATTATGCAAAAAGGACTTTAGTAGCCACTGTAATTAACTAACAACTTCATAATCTTTCTGTGTATTAGTCCATGGTCACATGACAAAAGAAAAAAATATATAAAGAAATTATAATCTGATTGAGTATCCTAAGATTTTTTTCCATCAAGACTCTTCATTTTTCAGGAGGTTTTTTTGATATTGTCAGAAGCTCCTGTATGGAGAAAGCCCTATGATAAAAATCACCTCAGTTAAAATGCAATACAAGATATTTCCAGCACATTGGGCTATATCATTGGTTATTTTTTATACTTGACATAATTTTAAAACCATTATGTATGTTGTAAGCCACCCTGCTGGCCTTTTATAAAAGTGTGTATTATAAATACTTAAATAAATACATAAATAATCACAAATATTCATAAACCCCGATGATGATAGATGTTTCCAGATGGATTTTTAAAAAAAATATTTTTTTCCTAAAGGATTTTTTTTGTACTGTACTTCTGCATAGGAAGTGCCATTTTAGCAACGTAAGCAATGGCACTCATAGCTACAACATCAGAGAGGGAATCATGGGCTGTTGTATTGGCTAGTGATGTCACAAAGAAACTCAGGCTTCCCTTCTTGAAGTGGATTTCCCTTACGCCAGGGATAGGGATCATGGTGCTAATGGACCAACTCCCATCAGCCTGAGCCAGCAAGGTCAATGGTGAAGGATGATGGGAGCTGGAAGTTAGTTTAGGTTTGTTGGTTTTATATCACTTCCCACAACACAAGTTCCAAAGTGATTTAAAAGAATAAAGTGCAATAATAAAAATACTCAAACATATAAAAAACATAGAATAAAAACATCCAATAAAATTCCCAGGAGAAAAAACATGTCTTTGCCTGCTGCTGAAACAGTGACAAAGTTGATGCCAGGGCTACTATGGTTACTGCATGGCTACTACGTTGGTGCTACCCTCCACACCTCCATTGGAGGTGGCATGGAGAAAAGGGGCTCAGATGGATCTCAGGCACGGGCAGGGTCATATGGGGAAAGGTGGTTCTTTCAACCTCTGGAGGGCCACAGGTTCCCACCTCTGCCTTATGCAGTTCCTAAGGCTGGGGGGGCCCTGTAAACCTATGGCCTATGGCCAAATCAGGCCTGCTAAGCCATTTTCAGTGGCCACTAGTCCTTCGGACTTGGCAAAGCACCTCTTCTCTGGTTTGCATGCCTACTACTCCGAGTCCCGACCAGATCGGAGTGCTCTGGAAACAAAGACTGCTCTTTCTTTATTGCGATGAGGCGACCCCCGCTACACTTCTGCTGATCAGCATGGGTAGACAGAGGAGCAAGGGGGCTGTATGTCTTCCTGCGTGTATACTACTTTCCATGTGTGCATGTGTGTGTGAGGGAGAAAGAAAGCGCTGTCTTGTTTCTGTGCACAGTGTGTGTGGTGGGTGCATATGTCTGATGAGTGTGTTTGCTGGGGGTATGTACATGTGTGGTCCATGTGTGCACACATATGGGTAACAGCATGTTTGATCAACACAGCCGCTCTTCCTGTGGCGCCACAACTACTGAAGACAGGTAGACCTAGAAGGTTCAGAAATGGTTAGCCACTTATGTCCTATGGAGAAGATAACTTTTTGGTGCTTTCCTCTGGATGAAAGATTGCAGGTTCTTCAAACACAATCTATTATCTTCCCACCCTCTCAGCTTTCCAATAAAGTGCCTCTTCTACGCCTGGCAGCAAAGCATTTCAGGAGAAGAAAGTGAACAGGCAGATTTGCTCATAGACTAGTAAACATGTGGATTATTATAGCAGATTATATCTCCATTCATCACACATCAGAAAAGAGAACCCCTGTTTCTTTGTTCAGAACCGTATTCCCTATTGTAATGCAGATCTAGTAATATGAGCAAGACACAGTCACTGAAGCAGTCTCAATAGTGCCATAGAAAATACACTTATTCCACCATCCGCTTGAGGAAAAACAAGATTAGAATCGATCTAGAATGAGAATGCATTATATTCATGAAACAATAGAGCCATCATTATTGCCCGAAGTTGTGAGAAACACTCTGCCTCTCACTAATTAAAGGAGCATCTGTGTTCTTTCCTGTTTCAATGCGGTGGTACTTTCAAGGAACATACAGTTCTGTCTTCACATTATACACCACAGAGATGTGTACATACACATATATATTTAAAATGTTAATATAGCAGATGTTTTGCTCTTTCATTTTTAGGGGGAATGTAAACCACTAATTATGAGATAAGGGATCAAGTTACCAAAAAACTTTAATTCAAGTGAAAGCAACAGCATGCTTTGAAAAGGAATAATTTAATAGAGCCAGATGTTTTGATGCTGCCTTAAGAAAGAGTTCCAAGGTAATTGAGCTCTACAATTGCAAAACTGCTTTGTTTTTTATTAGCAAAAGGTATCTCTATATCTCCAGTTGTTCTTTATAGGGTATAAGGAAACACTGAAACTCTTTCATACCCAAATGTCCACAATTCTGTCGTGCAAGGGTGGGGAACCTCTAGCCCAGCCTTTCCCAACTATTGGGCCACCAGATGTTGGACCACAACTCCCATCAGCCTCAGCCAGCATTGCCCAATGGTCAGGAAAGATGGGAATTGTGGTCCAACAACATCTGGTGCCCACTAGTTGGGAAAGGCTGCCTAGCCCATTAGCCTAATTGGTTAATGTGTCCTGCCTACCATATAAAAGAGAACACAGCTAAATTTTCTGCCATTGTTTTTAAAAAATGTGATGGACAAAAATGATCTAACCCTGATCTCACACAATCACCAGCCTCCTTTTCAATTCCATGCTTCCACCTTCAAGTTTTTTTCACTTTGCCCATGCTTTTTGGTTCAATCTAAGCATGGCACCAGCTGAAGCTCTTAGGCTCCATTAGCTTGATATTTATAATTAGCCACACAGCTGAACCCTATGCACATTTGCTTGCAGAAAACAACTAAAATGACTAAGGCTGCAGTCTATACACCCATACTAGGGAGTGTGCAATTGAATACAGTGGAAACATAGAGTAAAGCTGCATAAAACTGTGGGTATGACATATTTACACTGCAAAAATAATTCTTACTACCTCTTATCAGGGAATCCCAGGATCCTTAACATTTAGCACTTTGTCAGACTACAACTCCCAGAATTCTTGAAAGAAGCACTGACAGTAAAAGTGGTAAAACACTGATAGCTCGTTATTCACTTTAAATATCTACATCCTGCCAATTAGTTCAAAAACTTTTAAGGCGACTAAGAAAAAGACACACAAACTGATCAATTAATATTGTTGCATGCACCCCAGCCTCTTAACAGTGAGAGACTTCCAGGGGTTGCTGCTGATTCAGGGTTTGTTTTCCTTGGAATGAAGGTCCGTGGAGATGATGGTGTCTTTATGTTGTATGCTTTTATTTATTTATTTATTTATTTATTTATTTATTTATTTATTCATTCATTCATTCATTCATTCATTCATACAGACAGACAGACAGACAGACAGACATACAACCTGAGCATGATGGAGGAGTTCACAGCATTAACAATCCAACAGATCTTGCTTGCCTATCAGGCTTCCATGGAGGCATCTGAAAGCCCTGGCTTGAGACTCAGACGCAGAGAGCAAGCAAACCTCTCTATCTTTAATTTCCCAGCTTCTCACCTAGATTAACTCTAACACACACAGACCATTTGGCTCCAGGATGAGGGGGGAAGGGAGGGCCTCACTCCTGAAAGAGTTCCTATAATAATATTGCTTTCCTAGATAAATCCTTTCATATTCAGATTTGTCAATCCTGCGAACAAAGAGACTGGCCAGGACAGCAATTAACTTATCAAAGGAACTTGTTTGACTAGTGGAGCTGGTTTCTCTGCCACAACTCTATCTTTTACAGGTGTAGAATTATAGGCTGGAAGGAGACTCAAAGACATCATCCAAACTAATCTCCAATCCTATAGCAATACTGTATCTGAAAAACCAATCTCAGATAATAAAATCCCTAAAATAAAATACTGTAGCAGCAAGAGCTCTAATGCTCACAAAATGAAAAACAAAACATTAAAATCTAGTGAGAATAAAATAATCTTGACCTAGAAGTAAGTGGGTTGGAGGATACTAAATTAGTTGCACTTAAGTTCTATTGTTTTCACTGTGATGTAAGTGCAACTGACTGGCAGAGCAATCCAACTCATGGGAAGCTGGCAGAAGGGATGCCGGGAGAGGAGGAGCTGGCAGGAAGCTCTGTGGCATCAATTTCCCATTTGGGAGCCGCTGGACTGGCTGAACAAAAAAGAAAAAGGCGTCTCTCACAAATACCCCCACCGGTGAGTAAGCACTCCCATTGACTTCCATCAAAATTATTTTCTTAGACTGACCTTTTTCCCAGTGTACTTTTGGTCTGAATTGGGACCTGCAGGAGCGCTCTGGAGTTGGATGTTGCGTAAATCCCCCCTCAGCTCCTCTGAGACACCCCCAGAATGCCCCTTTTTCGGGCTTTACTCTGACTTCTGCCAGCACTCCTTCTGCTGGGCTGGGTTTCCTTGGCAGACCCTAGGCTGAGTCAGCAGAGTCCCAGCTCCTCTGTGGCAGAGGGCTTCTGCAGGTGGAGCCTGGAGCCTGCCATCTCAGCTGGGGATCTGCCATGTCCAACTTCGCTTAGTTTGACATAAATGCAAGTTAGATTGCACCCTTAGGTTGGATCCAACTCAGGAACATAAGCATCAGGTAAGATGTCTTTGGGAAGGCATTCCAATTTTGGGGCACCACTGCAGAAAAGACCCTTGTCTTCAGGCTTGGCCTTCTTAATTTCTGAGAGAAAGGCATCCAGAGTAGTGCCTCTGAAGATGTTCTCAAGGAACAGGCAGGTTTGGAAGATAGTAGGTAGACTTTCAGATATTCTGGTTCCAAGTTATAGAACTTTGTAGATCAAAACATTTTGAACTATGCCTAAAAACAAATGGAAGCCATTGAAAATCTTTTAATACCAGTGAGAGGTATTCCAGTCATGAAGTCCCAGTTAGCAGTCCATCTGTTTTATTCTGAACTAGTTAAAAAATTTCAGGTAGTTTTCAAAATCAGCCCCATATACAATACACTGCAAGAATCTAACCTCAAAATTACCAGGATATAAATAACAGTAGCCATGCTTTCGCTGTCCTAGAGTGGGCATAGGTAGCATACCGGTTTAACCTACTGAGAGGTAATTTATGTGACTCAGATGCCACCTGTGTAAGTAAAGGCTGGATTTAATAGCACCCAGGGCTAGCCCTAGCATTAGGCAGAGTGAGGTGGCCATTGTAATGGGTCAGCCCAGATATTGGCTTAACATGTGCTGAAATAATTTACATTTTCTTATATTGCTTAGCTTATAGCCTTTTAATGTATAAGTTGCATAGAGGAAAAATGTTCTTTTGAAAAAAGGCTTCTTCTAGCACTCCCTTCTGAACAAAACAATATTTTACTATGAAGTAGAGTACAAAGTGATAAGTAAGTCTAGGCAGTCAACCAACACTCTGGCTGTATAAACAAGGACATTCCTTATTTGGTGAAGTTAAGCTTTGAGGATAGAAGTTCCACTAGGTGCATCTGGTACCTGATGAAGAGCCTGAAGAGGCTGCATAAAGAGGTGCAGTAAAGAGATGCATGAACAGACAGGAGTAGCAGATAAGGCCATGGGAACACAACTTCCCTTTGGTAAGAAAATGTATAAAAGGCCAGGTTTTATAGCACTCATTACCCTCCACTCTGCTGGAATGAGGGTTGAAGAAAGCAAGGGAACCATCTATCTATTCTATCCATGTCATCTGATGGGTGTTGTATCATGACATGTATTTCCATGTACTTTGTAACTTTGGGTCTGCAATATGACTTAGAGTTTAACTCAGTCCTTCATCTATTGTAACTTGTTTTAACCCAGATGTGCCTTCGAAGGCTTAAACTGTAATGTAAATGGATATCCAGCAATTTCTTTCTTGCTGACATGTATTCCTACTTTTCTGTTTCTGCAATGAAGGCTAAGGCCACCTAGAATAATTGTATTAGTTGTAGTGTGCAAGATATGAATAAATAGCATGTATTATAAAGGCTTTCTGCTGTCTGAAATCTGACTCCCAAATATAAATTTTCTGGTACCTCCCAAGACTCAAGGAATCTTGAGTAGAATCTCCTTTATCCTCTGCCTGCTTTTGATGACTGCTGTTGGTAACCTGTGACCTTAGATGAACTAACGTTTTACATAAAGACTCTGTAGATACAGAGGAAGAAAGCAAGAACCCTCGACCTGGTGCATTCATGAGAAGGGGGCCAGCCTTGCCGGTATCACCACTTAGGCAGCAGATGCTGGGGGAGCAGAAAATGGCAGCAAAGTGTTGGTGGACAGAGCCATGTGGACCATGTGGTCTGTCCTGCACTCTCTAAGCTAGACAGCTGCCCTCAGGAGGATACTGTCCTGTCTCTAGTGTTGTAATAAGATTCTGCTGGCAATCTGATCAGCTTCCATATGTCAGAGGGAAGGCTCCATCTTGTCTTTTGCCTCAGGCAGCAATGTGTCTTGGACTAGCTTGACAGCTTCCCATGCTGTGGACTTCATCCTTACAGGAGTGTGTAATTCTTCCAAGAGTAGGTTGAACACCTTCTTCTTGGTTAGGGAATTGCTTATCAACAGTATTATTGTCTTATACAGATTGACCTCCAGTTTGTGAGCCTTCTTCCAGTTTATGGTGTAGGCAAGGTCCCAAAAGAGATTTGATCTAAAATTAAAATTCTGCCATCAGAAAATTCTAGTAAAAAAAAAGGCTTCATTAGAGACATTCGGATGCCTGAAACCTGCTAAACTAAAATAGGCATGCTATCTTCTTTGAAAAGAAAATCATTGGAGTTATTATCTATAATTAAGAAATGGGATCTTATAATAAATGTATAGGAGTATTCCATTTTATTGAGCTTGCCTATGACAATTCTGCCTTAAGTGGTAGCTTTTTAAAACCTCCAATTGTACATCCTATGCATTGTTCTGAGAAATGGGAATTAATGCATGTTTGTGTTCTTTGTTTGATTTTAAATAAGACTCTTTCTAGAGAACCAAGTTTCAAGGTGAGAAACAGTTTAAAAACTTCCTAAGACTTTATATTTATGATTGTGTGTAACTAAGGACTTTCTCAGCCATCCCACCTATTACTGTGGCTTCTCAAGCCTCATAGAATGGATTATGGCTTCCTCTCACCCTCACTGACGTCAATAACTGAAATACCTAGTTTTCTCCTGCTAATTGATTGGACCCCCTTCCCTTCACCCATACTGTCAAGTGAACCGTAACTGATAGAATCTCCAAAGGCTGCCATTTGCGTCAATTTTTTTAAAAAAAATTGTGTCTAGTTGTATCCAATTGTATCGTTGACAGTAAGGCTTTCAGTGGTAGAACAGGGACACAAGTTTTCCAGAGCCTAAATCTGCTCTGGAACATCCCCCAATCCTCTGAAGTAAATTGAGGGAAATATGGGGCTACAGTGGGAAGGGGCAATAGCTGAAAATGGTTTCCCTCCCTGTTCCACTGACATAAGCCTTACCATCAGCTAAGCAATGCTGTTGGATACAATCCATTATGCTTAGTTTACATGACACAACAGCGAAAAGTAATCATGTGGTAACTTTTCTTTCTCATTCTTTTAGTTAGGGTCTTCAAAAGGCACCATATTTAGCCAGATTTCTCTTTAATTCTCTTTTGTGCTACTTTAAAGGTTTAAAAAAACAAGTCATTCACAATCTGGTTCAGACAATTTAAAAGGAATTACATTTATTGGTCTTAAAAAGAAAGCTAAATTACAGAGAAAAGTTACCATGGGGTGAATCTATACACACAAATATCTTCAAGAGAGCTCATCCTAAAGGGAATTAATTCGAAGCATCGATTATGTAAATATATGTTTCAAACCTGCCACAGATTAACTTCAAAAAACTTTTAAAATATGAAACAGCTATTATGTTTTCTTTAACCATTATTTTTATATGTCTGCTATATATGCCTTAATAACTTCTTTAACTGGAATTCTTGTCCTTTTTTTTGTCTGTTTCTTAGACATATACAAATGCCATTTCACAACTATGATAAATTGGTTTTTTCCTGTATCAATTTCCATTTTCCCATAACGTTTCATAGACCATAAATTATACAGTAATTTGTGTTACATTGCTGCAGTAAACTGTACAGTTCACATGAATTTAAATATTTAATCTATAGTTACCTGGATTAATTTTCACTTTATCCAATAACTAGGGCCAGGAGCCAAAGAGCTACATTAGCTGTGGCCAAAGGCTTGGGCATATCCAGAGGGATTATAATTATTTTTAAACATCAAGTCCTTGTGCCGTATCAGGACCTGTTTTAATAGTCCCTTAGTTTCAAAAGTGGTTTGCCATGCGGCATAGGGGTGGGCGTTGGAAAGAGGATATTTGAAAAATAAAAGGCCTCCTGGATATGTTGAAATGGTTGCGCTGCTTGGATCCTGATCTATCTTTTGCTCAGGTTCTCTTTTTTAGTTTGCACAAGTAGAAAAACAAAACCCCTTCCTCTGTCTCCCCCACCCTCCAAGGTATAGAATATCAAAAGCAAATCAGTTTAAAGGTGCTCTGCACAACAATCCAGTACTTGAGTTCTGCCAGCTGAGGGGCTATAGCTAGGGAAGGAGTGGGGTTGGAGCCTCAGGGCAGGAGCCTGATCATTGCCCTCCAGGACTGTCTTGGCCTTGTGACTCTCCCCAGTCCCAATCTCTCCCCCCCCACCAGCCACCTGCCTCCACCCAGGCCATGTCCCTCCCTTTGCCCCTCAAGCATTTTTGTCTCCTTGAAATGTACCCTTGAACTCTGAAAATGCCTTGTCTGAAGAATAGAAGGTATGTACTACATCTTCTAAGAGGGGTCTGTGTGTGTGTGTGTAGAAACTAGCCTACTGTACAATGGTAAAATGTACATACATTGGTCTGCTCATTTTTGCTTCTGGCCCTGCCCACTACTGACATTTGGCCACCGGAAGGTTTCCCTGAAGGGAATGCAGACCTCAGGCTAAAAAAAGTTCCCACCCTTGGCTCTTGGTTTTGGAGGACACCCTCCTAGGATTGCTCTGTTAATGACCTGCAGAACAATCCTAACCATGTCACTCAGAAGTAAGTCCAATTACACTCAATGGGGCCTATTCCCAGGTAAGTGACGTTAGGACTGTAGCATTATTGCTTAGCCCTCCCAAGACACAAGGGTTTTATCTGTCCTACTTAACACAAAACCTTTGCATATGTCAATGACCTATTCTTTTTATCTTACTTCATGGATTGTCTCCTATATTTAGGTCTTTTGTAAACAACTAACATAATTTCCTGATTTTTCTTTTTAGGGATAAACAAACTTGAAATCAACAAATCAGCCTTTTCCTTGTGCGGCCTTAGATGTAAAGCAACAAGAATGTATTGGAATAATTATTTATTTATACTCCATTCTTCTGCATATAGGGTACTTCAGAGTAGCTTCACAATATAAGAAATATATCTATCAAAAAGCAAAAATATGCATTAAAATACCACTATAAATAAACTAAAAACAGCAGTCTGAAATATGACAAAAATTGGCAGCTGTAAAATCTTTCAATGTTAAAAGCCTTTTGAAAAGTCTTGGGTTACAAAAGTGGAGAACAAAGCAGGGTTAGACTTGATGATTATGGCAGTTACATACAAACAAATGGCACCTGAAACAAAATGTTGCAGTGTAGAGTGCTCCTATTCAGTGTTCCACACATGCCCTATTTCATGATACTCCATTCTGTCTCTCAGCAGACTGTCAGTGTTCTTTGGCCATTGAACACTCAGTCCTTACTGGGCTGCTGTTGTTTTGCCTCCTGTTTCCCCTATATTGTGTTTCTACCTTTCTAAACCTTGGAGTTCCTCTGACCCTCTTACTTCTCAGTAACTGAAGACATTCCATTTTCTTGAAAAGCTGAAGAGGGATATTTTTCTAGTACGGCAGTTCCTTAGAAACGGGGGAGGGGAGAGACAAAGGTGGAGTTCCCAGCTCTAGTATAGGAGGGAAGACCACAGTATAATCTTTATAAATTGGGGAAATTAGCAGCTGAGGGGGATTCTGTCAGTTAGAGTTCACTGGTCAGTATGGGTGTAGGGATGTCAAGCCAATTAACTTGGCAGGAGAGAATTAGGTATTTCAGTTAATGACACCACTGAAAGTGAGAGGAGTGCACAGGCGGTTCTATCAGGCTTGAGAAATCATAGCACTGGATGGGATTTAAATAAATAAATGACAGCCTTCAAAGGCATACTTTTTGATGATGGTTAGCCCCCAGAACCTGTTTTTAATGCCAGGGCATCTGACATAAAGAACAAAAGGTTGTATTCAATTAACTTTTACTCAGAATGGAAATGGACTGCCTTCAAGTCGATCCTGACTTATGGCAACCCTATGAATAGGGTTTTCATGGTAAGCGGTTTTCGGAGGGGGTTTACCATTGCCTCCCTCTGAGGCTGAGAGGCAGTGACTAGCCCAAGGTCACCCAGTGAGCTTCATGGCTGTGTGGGAATTCGAACCCTGGTCTCCCAGGTCATAGTCCACCATTTCAATGGGTCTACTCTGCATAGGACTAGTGTTGACTACTACCCAGATAATTACTTAACATGGTTTCATCCTGGCTATTGCCTACCACTGCCTACCCCATCACATCCGGGATCAGGGGTTGTGTGCAGAAGCAATAATTACAAACAGAGTTCATATTCCAAGACCTATCAACCTTTGTTGATGCTGAGAAATTAAGCCCTGCCAGCAGCCAGAGGAGCAGGGATTGTAGTTCCTAGCAGGAAGGGAAGCCTAACTTCCTGGAATTCAGGCTTGCCCTGGCAGCCCCCCAGATTTTCAGTTAACATCCAGGGAATCTAAGCCGTTTACTCGAAGCGCAGAAAGCTTGTTCCTGATTTTGAGGTCCACTGCACAAGCGCTGGTCACCAGGAACCCTGGAAGGGCCCTCAGAGCTTACCCAAGGCCTCTAGCATATAGGCTGTCCAGTCTCCAAGAGATAAGGCTTTTCTGAGAGCGGGGGCTATAAATCACATGGCCTCCATTGCCCCCTTCTTCAGACATATAGGCTGCAATCCAATACATGTCTACTCAGAAGAAAGCTCTATTGGGTTCAATGGGACTTACTCCCGGGTGTGTATTGGATTGTAGCCTTCGGCAACCAGTCCCAGGGCCCTCTTGAGTTCCATAAAGCGAGAAGCAGCATTTCTTATCTAGCAAGGACAACTGACTTCCTCTCTTTCTGTCAGAGGGAGCCAGGTCAAGGGCGTGGCGCCCTCCTTCCCGACGACCCTTCCCCATCTCCAGCCCACCTCCTGCGGTGCCCGCCGGGCCGGCTGTCGGAAAAGGAGGCGGAGGCACCGCGGAAGGGGAGTTGGGCGGGCTGGCAGGCGGCGTTGCCCAGCGAGAGCAACCAGTACCCAGGACCTGCGGAAAGGCGAGGAATGGACGAAGCTGCATTGCGGCTGGAAAAAGAGCGCGCGGCTCTGGAGCAAAGGAAGGAAGGCGAGGCAGGTCGGGTCGGAGTAGGAATTTCAAGCGAAGCAGAGCCAGGCTGGTGGCTGAGGTAGCCGAAGGACGAGCAGGCAAGCAAGGAACCAAACAGCAAGCCCTCTCCCCTTCCTTCCATTTGAGGCCAGCGGTGGAAGTCACTGGAGCGAAGTTCCAAACGGCCCGCAGAGACGCTGCAATCAAAGACGGTTAGAATGACGAAGGGGACGGGCGAGAGGCGACTCTAACAACAACAGGAGCGGTAGGCGTGGCTTCAGTTACGTCCTTGGGCACGTCCCTTGATCAAAGAGCCATCAATTAAGGGTCTTGCGGGGTTTGTGGGTGGGAAGACGGGCGCTTGGCAGTGGTTATAAGAGAAAGTGGGTTACATCTTCTCTGGTTTTCTTATGCTTGCAATGAGGACAGCTTCCTTTCTCAAAAGGCAGGAAACGGTCCTAGCGCCTCTCTGGGAATACCTGGTTTTTCTGGTTTAGAAATCCTTTGGGTGATGGAGAGGCACTCTTTTCTGCTGGAGGCGGTTGCTTTTTCCTGTGAGGAATTGGCTTTTCAGCTGGGCGATCCTATGCGTATTTATTTGGGAGTGATGCCTCAACCTGTCCCAGTGGCACTTATTCCTAAGTAAATGTAATTGAAGATGCTTCCAGACAGGTATCAATTGTGGGATGGTTCGCCTCATGGAGGAAAGTTTTTTTTTTACATCATCTACATGATGGCATTGGCATCAAAATGCCATCCTGTATTTTTTTTAACCATTTAATCTGGATCGATCCTTTCCAGGAAAGCTAGCAAAGGAAAACAAAATCCTGTCGCCAACCACTCAGTTGTGATATCACAACAAGCTGTTTGCAAATAAAAGGCCAGTCTGGAAGCACTCTAATGATCTGAGCCATGTGGCCCCAAAACCATTCACATTTACTCAGAAATAAGTACCATTGTATTCAACAGGATTTTCGTCTGCTTAAGTGAGCATGGGCTTGCAAGCATAAAGTGCAACTCTGTGCATATCTACAGAAGTAAGGGCCACTGAGTTCACTGGGATTAGGATTACATTGAGGATTGTGGCCTTGGTCACCTTGAGTGATCTGCTGTACAGGGGATCCTTATGTGATACTTTTGCTCCTTCTGCCATCTGTGTGTAGCACATTAGAGTACAACAGGAGATGCCAAAAATGTCAGAATCTCCCAGTCACAGGCCACAACACTGAAAAGATCTGTTTAAAAAATTTAGACAAATCCATGGAGGATAAGGCTAACAAGGGCTATTAGCCACGATGGCTATGTTCTACCTCCACTGTTTGAGGCAGTGTGCCTCTGAATACCAGTTGTCCCATGTGCCTACTTGCAAGCTTTCCATAGGCATCTGTTTGGCCAATGTGAGATCAGGCTGCTTGACTAGAAGGGCCTTTGGCCTGATCCAGCATGGCTTTAATTATGTTTAAGAGCCACAAGATAGGCACAACCTGAATGAATACATTGAGTATTAATGTTGATATGGGATAACATAATATAAACTGGCTTCAGTTGTGTCAGTGAATGCCAGAAGCAGTGTCTACTACTACTTAGGTGTGATTTTAATGAAGTTAGCTTATCCCCTCCAAATTATGATCTAGGAGGAAGACCTTGGTGAGAGCTAGGAGGGAAGGCTGCCACAAGTGAGAGACGTGACTACCATCCAGTGCATGCAATTTAATTGTGCTGAGTGTGGAATGTCCTTTGGGAACAGTGACACCGTTCCCTCCAGTTTTATATACTACCAGTTTATTTCTTTGTTTGGCATTATTCTCTGTTTAGTTTTAATTTGTAAAATTAGGTTGGCTGATTTGTATAGTTTTATATAATGTATGGATTTATGTTTTCTGTTTATTGAGATTATGATTATTTTTACTTGTTCTTAATATGTTTTTAATTGTTATATTTGTTATTCATTTGATATGTTGTCAGCCAGTGTGGGCAAAATTTTGTGGAAAAGTGGCATACAAGTAAACAGAAGAAGATGGTGATTTTGTGTGTGTAAGATTTGTTTTATAGTGGCATTTCAAGCTACTTGCTTTGAGCAAGCAGTGTATGGCATATAAAGCACCAGGTTTGTCGTCTTCTTTAACATTGAATGAAAATTATTCTTCCCATTTTGGCTTAAAACTTTGATTTTTTTTCTCCATACTTATGTTTCTTACGACCTGATGATGCCATGCTTTCCTGGGAGCTTTCCATGAATAGAAGATAGAATTAGTTGTGGGATTAGGTGCTGCAGCATCAGATTAGAAAGGATATACAGCAGGGTGGTGAGATGTCCAACATTCCCTGCAGATTTATTCCACAAGATGCATTTTGAACACTACACTCAAGCTGTGGCAATTTCTAACTTGGAGGGGGCAGATTAATTTCCTCCCTCCCTTTGTAGGTGAGGCCTTCAGCATGTAGGTGGAGGGGAAAGGCCTTAGAAGATGAAAAATTACACCTCCTCCTGTAATACTGTGTTGTAAAGGGGAAAAAAGGTCTTGTGATGGAAGATTAATCCCCCCCTTCCTAAATGAGGCTTGTGAATCATGGGTGTCGTGCCCAGGTTGAGGCTCAGGAACCAGACCAGTTGATGAAAGCAAATCAGTTTTTATTAAAGTAATATCCAGACAAAGACTACGCCGTCTCATGAACTTTAACTACAAAACATAACCTGCGACAATAGAAGAGAGTTGACAGAACAAGGAACCACTACTCCCCCTGTCCCTTAAGAAGGGGGCAAACGGGCGTGAATTCTCTCGCTCCGCCTCAAAGTGCCCTCATCCACACCCTGCCTCTCCCCCTTCTTTTGCCGCCTCTTTTGCTGTCTCCTTGTATGTGGTGAAGGGGGTGCCACCGCCTCTCCCCTTCTGAGAAATCTGACTCAGGTATGGGGGAAAGCGGGGGGGCAATGCTTAAACCATCTGGCTGTTTCTCCTTGCTTTTCCCTGGATCAGGAGGGGGTTGGATTCCTCCTTGCCCTCCCTCCTTCTCCTCCAAGCTCGAAGGGGGAGGGGACGTGGGAAGCTCACGGTAAGAATTTGTGTCTGTTGGACGTTCAAGGTCCTCGCTCCCAGACAGTTCTATCTCTGAGATTCCCTCCTCCTCTTCTGCTTCTCCTTCACACAACTCTGTCCAAATGACCCCCTCCCTCTCTTCATCGTCTGAAACTTCAGGGCCCCAATTCTGCATCCTGACAATGGGTGGAAGTGGAGATGCCCCCAGTGGTAGCTGATCATTGGGATGATCATACGGATGGCAAGAAAACCAACAGTAGGTGGAGGTAGAGCCACTGACAGAGATAACTCATCCTAGTTTTGTTCCCCATTATCTCCCCTGCTGAGTTCTATAAGGGTGACACTGAGACCAAGGAAGAGAAAGCTGTCAGGCAGAGCAGCCCCTTGGATGGGTTGTAAGTAAGAAGGCAGCTGGCTGAGGGCAAGCTGAGGTTGCCCAAATGGACCACCAGCCCCTGTTGGATTCCCCATACTCTGGGTCTAATTCCTGCAAGGTGGCCAGGGATACCACAAAGGGGGCAACACTAACTGACCTCTTGCCTTGCTCCACCCTTGGTAACTGTCTCCTTTCTTTTTTCCCTGCCCCAGAGTTGTTTGTGCCTTTTTGGGTGACGTTGCACTCTTACTCTCTCATTTCCTTGCAGTCCATACTTCTTCAGCAGCCAGTTACTCTCTCCTCCTTCCCACACTACTACCCATGCCCCTGGGCAGCTACTTCGTTCTCTTCATGCCCCTTTAGTAGTCCCCTCTCTCTTCTCTGACATGCTATCCTTGCCTCTTCAATTACTTATTCTCTCCTACATAACAGATGACGCTTTTTTGCCTTAAGCACTGTCTGCAGCCCAAATGTCTACAGAGGTCAGGGAGGCTAAAAAACCAACAGAGGAAACCAGTTCCTCAGAAATGCCAAGTTCATTGGTCCCCCCCCCTCATTTTTTTGTCTTTGGTGCCTCCCTTCTGTGTTTGTTTTTCAGGGAGGGTTCCAGGAGCTGCATCAAGACACGTGGATACCTTTGTTGGCTCAAGAGCCACACTTGAACTGTCAAAGCTGCATGTGACTCCTGAGTCAAAATTTGGCTACCCCTGGAAGGCTAAATTGTGGAGAAAGAGTGCAGATGTGTAGCAGATCTTGCTTTGAGACTGGATTTCCACTGCTATGTTTTCCACTTATAAAAGTTGTTCTTTTGACATTTTAAAAATCTCTAAATCCCATTTAAAACTTTTCCAAATGAGCTTCCTTACTTTCTCTGAGAATAAGTGCATCAGTCTGAATTAATGCTTGATTTGGTCACATGAATCATCTTGCAGTGAATGCTGAGAATAAGCATTTCTTGTTGGTCCACCTGCTCTGTGCTTGCAGTTCATTTGTCAGCAGAAGAGAATACAAGGAGGACCCTGCAAACCTGTGCTTAGTCATACAGGGTGTAACATTACTTGTGCTGCCAGTAACATTTAATACCATTGACCACAAGGTCATGTGTTCTTCACTTGCTAGTTTGCCCAGGACAAATGCTAAAGGTTAGTGATCCAATGTTTCAGAAACAGTGTTTAATCTGTATACAAGGCCTATATACAGTCAAGATTTTTTCTCCTTGGTTCCTGTATGTGCTGTACTGAATAATAGGTTGCTGAGCTTGTCCTAATCAAATATATTTCTCTGTCTAACTGGAATAGCTGTGTAATACATTTAGCTTTTGGCTGATATTGTTTGCTTATACATTTGGCTGACTAAATGAGTTTTATTTGTGTCTAATTCAGAGGAACATAATTGCCATGAAATAAATAATTGGTTCTTGTGGATTATGCTGCAGGTGATAATTTAGTAGAGGCCATAATCACATTTTTTTGTATTTCTACTGCATCTAAATAAATGGAATGAGATTTCATCACTTCAGGAAGACGTGATAAAGTTGCTTTTTTATGCTTTAAAACATTCACCTCTTAATGATGTTCACATTAATTTTCACAATTGGTTGTAATTGCTTAATAAAAATAGACATTGGTATGATATTTTCAAGTCTGGAAACAGTGGCAAAATGAGTCAGTTAAGACAATAAGGGATTCCCCTTTAGAGGTAGTGGAAGGCCTTTGGCAGCCCAATGTTGATGCTTGTCTGGCATAAATCTCATTGTTCATGGTGTTTATTTACCTGTAAATATGTATTGGACTGGATCTGTTTCACTCAATCTTATGTATGCTTACTTGGAACTAAGTCCCATTGTGTTTGATGGGGATTTCTCCCTGAAGTGTATGCATAGGTTTGCAGCTGAAGGATACAATCCTCACCACACTATTATTATTATTATTATTATTATTATTATTTGCCTGCCCTTCACCCAGAGGACCCAGGACAAGTTCAACAACATTAAAATACAGTGTTAAGAACAATTAAAAACCAACCAGGATTTACTTCTCAATTAACAGGCATAGGATTGGGCTGTAAGTCCTATTGTCGTAATAATACAGAATCATGAGCACATTGTTCAGATCAGCTATGTGCTTTTAGTTTTAAATATCTAGACTCTGATACATCTGTCAAGAATCCTGACCTCGCTTTACAGTAGGAATCCAATAACACTATTAATTACAAAGCATAAGCAGCCCAGGAACAGCACAGCAGTAAACAACAGTATCAATATTAGTTGAAGATGTAGAAACAGGATCTTGGATGCTGGCAAGTGATTCTCTACATGTCAAACTGCAAATGGGTTGATCCTGCCTGATAGTTGCCAAGATAATAGCAGGAGAGCATAGTTCAAAGCATTTCTGCTTAACCCATTTAAGATGGCATATAGATCAAGTGATCAGAGATGGGAAAAGGCAGCATGAGAGTGTTTTAAGAGCCCATCTATAATAATAATAATAATAATAATAATAATAATATTAATATTAATATTTTATTTAGTGGTCGCCTATCTGTTCAGGTTAGTGGACACTCTAGGCGACTTACAATAACATGGTAATAGATACAGAACATGGGATGGTTTGTTGCATGAGTACAGATGTACAGTTGGATGTGGATTGTTTGATGCCTAATAGCTGAAAATGATAAACGGCCATGCTCAGTAGCCATTTTGAAAGCTGTATGCACATTCATGATATTATTGGTCAATTGCCTGTTTTGGATGGGGTTGTACTCCCTAAGAAAGAGCAGGTTAGTAGTATGAGGGAGCTCCTACATCCATCTTTCTTGGTAGATGCCCAGATGACCTCAGTGGTTAGGAGTGCCTTTTACCGGCTTTGGCTGGTAAGACAGCAGCGGCTGTTTCTAGACCAGGATATCTTGACCACTGTTGTTGATGCACTGGTAACCTCCTGGCTGGATTACTGTAATGTGCTGTATGTGGGGCTGCCCTTGAGGTTGGTGCAGAATCTGTATCTGGTGCAAAATGTGGCTGTATGACTGCTTACTGGGGCAGGGTATCACCAATATGTCACCCCACTGCTGAAAGAATTGCATTGGCTTCCCATTAGCTACTGGGCCAAGTTCAAGGTTCTGGTTTTGGTGTACAAAGCCTTATGCAGCTTGGGACCAAGATACCTGAAAGACCGTCTTACCCGTTATATACCCAGTTGATCACTACTCTCTGCAGGTGAGGACCTCCTGCAGATACCATCTTATCAGGAGGTCTGTTCCACACAACATACGAAGTGAACCTTTAGTGCTATAGCACCAACACTTTGGAATGCCATCTCTAATATTAGACAGGCACCATCCCTGTTATTTTTTCGGCGCCTACTGAAGACCTTCCTCTCTGAACATGCCTTTTGAGTAGATACCTTATCCCAGTCTGCGTCTGTGTTGGAATTGCTTTTTAAGATGTTTTTAAAGCTGTTTTTTTAAAAAAATGTTTTTAAGATGTTTTGTTTTACTATGTTTTAAAAGATGCTTTGTTTTAACATGTTTTAATGTCTTTTGTTTTAAGATGTTTTAGAGTGCTTGTAGTGTTTTTGTTTGCTGCACTGGGCTCCTTCCGGGAGGAAGGGCAGGATATAAATGTAACAAATAAATAAATAATATTCTAAGGCGGATGGAAGCAGAATGCAGATGATAGCTTCGGCAAAATTAGCTGATGGAAATAGCAGAAAGCAGAGGACATCTCCAAAGGTTTTTTGAAATAATTTCAAGATCTAAAGTGACTTTCAGACTGCTTTACCTGTGTGCATTCTTAGAACAGAGGCTGCATGGAGCAATGCTCATTAGATAACTCCTTTAGGAGATTATTGGCATTTGCAGATTTGTAACATCCTGATTTCTAATCTTTAAATTGTGCCTCCTAAGGAAAATGGAAGCTTTTAAAAAACATCATCAACCTCAAGGGAGACAATATTGGACCTAAATAACTTGACTAAAGTATCATGCATGGTTTCTCTAGCTAGCTAGATATATTGTGGCAGAAAACACATATAGCTTAAAATAATAGAGGAGATGGTTGGATTATTGGGGGGGGGAAATCATTATACAGATTGTTCTATTATTGGGATTAGATTTATGTTTTAGCTTTAGTGATAATAAATGGTAATTTTACATATAATTGTTAGGTGGAAAACTCCAAACATTTAGTTGTCTCTAATTAAATATACATTGAGGTGTGTTACTCATATGTATGCAATGACTTTTGCTGAGGTCAATGTAAAGACTAATTTATCACACAGATTAGTATTGATCAAAGTAAACCTAAGATCAATACTCGATTTTGAGGGTCAGTAAATTTGTAAATGGGATAAAATACAGAACACAAAGTATCCATCAGGTCTGTTTTTTAAAACAATGATAGTAGAGGGGGGAAAGTTTTAAAGATGTGGTAGTGGCGCTATTAAAGCATAGTTATGTAAACAGTTGAACATTTAAACAGCTCAGTGAAGCTAGACACAACTGCTATACTGCTTTGTCAGAATTAATGGCTGAAAAAGTGTCCCCCACACTCCCATGTGGGCTGTGTGAGAGAATGGCTTCTGGGTGATTTTGCGAACTTCCACTTGCATACAGTTTTCACTTAAAATATGCAGCTGATTGCTGGCAATTAAATATGTCTCTGCTAAGCTCTGTACCAGTTCAGCCATGGGGATGTGATGGAAGATAATGTCAGTGTGTCCTGTAATCACCTGCAGCCATGTGATAAAAGACTGAGTGGTGACATTATAACATTATTGTATGGTTCCTACTCCTTTGGCTTCAACTGCAAACCAGAACATTTTCCCTTTCTTTAGATAAGACCTGATTTCTTAAGAAATAGGTCAACTTTGAAAACATTTGGTACTTTATGTAAAGTGGAAGCCTGGTTTTGGTTAAATTTGAATTTGGTTTCGTTGAAGAAAACCTGTATTACTTCTCTGGCCTTTTCCAGCAATTAATTTAGTGTATTTGGTCAGTATTGGGTTATCAAGACAATTACAGCAGAGAAAGAACACAATATACATGCACACCGACTCTGACTTTTAAAATAAGAGTATAACAAAATCTATGATAAAAAATAAATCCAGCCATTGTTAATATTGGGCTCCTGCTAGGAGGAAGGGCGGGATAGAAATCAAAACATCATTATCATCATCATCATTAATTTTATACATTGCTATCACACATGGGCCTGGCTTGAATGAACTTTTCCTATCTTCCTAAACTATTTTTTTTTAAGTTGTGAAAGATTATTGGAATCTTACCATGGAAAGTGGTAGCTGCATTAAAAAAATAGAGAACTGTGATCATCACAAAACAATCAGGAGCTTTTGGTGACAACAAAGGAAATGAAATGGACAAAGAATATTCTGAATTGGTTGTTGTTCTATGGTACATGTTAATTGCAAATTAAAGCTGCAATCCTATACACTTGGGAGTAAGTCCTATTAAACTCAGTGAGCCTAACTTCTGAATAAACACTCATAGTATTTGGTTGTATGACTCCAGTTTGTGGGCAGACCTGTTTGGAAAACTGAGTACCACACTTAGGAGTTTGTCAGGCTTACTGCTTAAGGCTGCTACCATATTCTTAGGGAAGAGAAAGGGTCACATCATATCTGCATTTAAATTAAGGATGTGCCTACAAATTAAACTTGCCTGTGGGACATTGATGTTGGAGGTGCCCTAGAAAAAATGTCTGATTGTAGAGAAGCCAAATCATGACAGATTTCAATTGGCCATGTAGCAACCCTACTTTCTGTTGCTGTGTGGCCATCATTATTAGACAATTCTTGTAGTGCCTTCCTGTTCATTAGCTCATTTTGAAAATCACAAAGCAGAAGATAAAAATTGGGCTAGATAAGCAATGGGCTAAGATGGCGTCATAGAGCTTGTTGGAGTTAATGGAAAGGATTTCTTAAGGGCCAAGCACCTTGTTTTCAAAATGAATTTATGCAAGGTTTGGCAGCATACACGTCTTGTGCTGACCTTCTGGAATGCTTTGCTTTTTCTTTGAACGGCTGACTCTCACACCATTATCACACTGTACTTTTGAAACTCCTCTCAGCTTTGTTTCTAAAGCAGTTTGCAATGTGGTGGCGGCAGAAACGTACTGCTGTTCTGGAAAGACTGAGCTTGAAGAACTAAGGTCAAACTAGACCTGAAATTAATTGCATGAAAACAGTGAATATGCACTTTTTAAATATAAAATGGCAGCCCTGGGGGAGCCTGAGGGGTGGTGGTGTGGGGAGCTTAAATTCTTTCTCATCCTGCCATGATTGTGACAAAAACTGTAATGGAAGATACTATTTTGCTTAAATTGGAATATTAGTGGCAGTGGGAACTTCCCTTTAAAATCCAAATAGCAACTTTGAAAGCCATAAGAGAAAGTTATTCTGCCCACCCACCCATCCCAAGGCTGCACAAGCACCCCCATGGCTGTTATTAATCAAATTAACCAAATAGACACAGATTAATTATATGAACACAATTAACTTTACATCTAGTTTTGCCTCTAGTTTCATAGTTCTTGTAATCCTGGCTATGGTTTCTAAATCCACATTCAGTTTTTTATAGTCTTCCATATGTGGCTTGAATAATTGCAGAATATGAATATGACATAATACTTGCACCATTATGTACTAATGTTGGCTTTTCACTATCTATGTTCATGCAAACTTTATTCACATTGTTAATGGTAATTCAACATATAGATTGGATTTAGTCATCCAGCATAAAATTTGTTTTCAGGGTTGCCCTCAGAGCTGGAAAGTGTGTCCATCCTTGCTTTAACAAATTAATTTAACTGCTGTGATGTTAGATTGTGTTTATGGTCTCTGCCAGGGCCGGCTCCAGAAATGCCAGGGCCCTTGGGCATCAGCTTGCCCTGGTCCCCGGCATGTGCGTGTGCGCACACGCATGCCCCCTCACGCCCCCCACCTACCTTTCTGCTGTCTTTTACCATTGCCCTTAATGAAGATGGCGGCCGCGTTTTCCCTAAGGAGATGATGCCTCCACTGGCATCTTTCTTGATGGCACGTGTGCATGCTACACGTGGGGGGGGGAGCAGATCACGGAAGGGGAGCGGAGGGGCAGCTGAGGGGCCCCCTGTAGCTCCAGGGGCTGTTGGGCCAGTGCCCCACCTGGCCGCCCTTTAGAACTGGCCCTGGTCTCTGCTATAAACATGCTGCTGTATTTTTGTGTTACTAGTGCTTTTGATTTTTGAGTGTTTTCTAAGAAAGTCCCACTTCTTAAATTACTAGTTTAAAATAAAGTTAGGGTTATATCTAAGTCATACTCAGGAGATGAACTATTTAAATTAATGGATAAAAGTTAGTCATGACTAACTAGTCTATTGGTTTCAATGGGTCTCATTCATTCATTGGCGATCACTCATGACTGAGTAAGATTGTCTTCCAAGATAAGGTATTTAACGGTGGGTCCATAAGTGACTGTGGAGGCCAATCCTAGATCCACACAGCCTCCCACAGTGAGGACATAGGTTTCCAGATGGAAGATAGTTATGATGAGGATTTGCTTGACATGCCTTGCACTTAGCTTGTTTGTCCCTTTTGCCCTGTACTTGTGCTTCTTCAAAGTCTACTCCCAGTTGACAAAGGCCACATTCACACCATATATTTATTCCACTATTATTCCACTTTAAACAGTAATGGCTTCCTGCAAAGAATCGTGGGAAGGGTAGCTTGTTAAAGGTGCTGAGAGTTGTTAGGAGATTCTTATTCTCCTCACAGAGCTACAATTGCAAGGGTGGTTTAACATTTAGTCCCTCTTCCCTGAGAAAAACAGAACCCATTGCAATATGTTTGGGTTCGATATACAGAGCCAACAGTTAACAAGGTAGTTTTATTGAATAGTTTAGTTTATAGTTTATTTATATACCACTTTTTTGCCAAAAGGACCCCAAAGTTGTGAACAACATATTAAAAGATATTACAAAAAAAGAGTAAGAAATAACAAGTAAAAAATATACAGTAAAAACACAATGCAACACAAACAATGCAACAAGAACAAAGTAAAAAAAATGGCAACAAAAACAATGTTTTCTTTGTTTTCAAATGATGCACACAGTTACCACAGCAGATGTGGTCTTAGGAGAGACATTCCTTCTTTTCTCAGAAGCGCATAATGTCATCGGCCAAGTTGTCCCTCTCCACCTCCACGTGGCCCTTGTTGTTGCCTGGCCTTTGGGGGGGATGTCCGACTCCCCAGGTGACGCTCTGCTGCCTCATGCCTGGCATGGAACCCTAAAGGATGGCATGGAACTCCTGGGCGGTGAAGTGGTAGCTGGACAGGTGCTGCTCGCAGTCCTCAGCTCCGCTGGGGCTTTTCTTCTTAGGTGAGGCTCCCTGGGGGTTGCATTTTGGATTGCAGCTTAAGCCTTGGTCCCGGCTATGGTCTGCAGGCACATGAGGCCACCACCTTGCTGAAGCAAAGCAGGTCTGGGTCTGGTCAGTGCCTGTATGGAAGACCGCCTGGGAACCACATGTATGCCCCCTTGAGTTCTTTCATTTCATTTCTCTGGAGAGGACACTAAACCACAGCTCAGAACAGACAGCTATGAGTAATGCACACGTAGTAGTTACAACAAGACCGTGTTTTCTCCTCAAGCCCTTCCAGTCAGCTAGGGTCCACCCCCTCACCCCATTCTTCAGGGATCATCTCTAAACTCCCATCCCAATGCTTCTTGGAAGGCAATGTCTCTAAATTACTACAATCACTACATCTCCTCTTTTCTCAACCAAAATAACAAACACCAACAGACAAACAAGAACTAAATCCTGTAGAGGAGAGGTTACTAGCATATCACTCCAGAGTGAGTCTTTACCATTCACTTCCCTGCTTTATCCCAGGCTTCTTAGCAAGTTTCTCTGTGGAGCTTTCACCTTCCTTGCTGACCACCGAGGCATCTCATATTCCTTCATCTTATCTTCCATAATGTAATTCTGGGAAACAACTTGTTTTTCTTTCTGCCTCTGTGAACATGCAAGAGATGTTGATATAGAGTTTGTCCCATTTCCACCTGCTGGAGCATCTAGAACACTCTTTGAGAGTGCTTGAAGATCCCGACGATTATGTCTGAACCATGAGCTGTCTGAACCAAATATGACTCTGGGTGCACTAGCTGTTGGACTGTGCCCCTCTGATCCCAGAGATTGGAGCTGTAATTTCTCAAGCATACTTTGTCACCTGGTTTCAGTCCAGGGAGCTCCTCTGTACTTTTGTCAAAATACTGTTTTTGTTTTTGCTTCAGAGCTTGTTTATTTTTTCAAACTTCTATATGGTTATATTCCTCCATAAGTAATTCCCCAGTTATGGGAAGTGTAGAACATATCCTTCCCATGAGTAACTGTGCTGGAGACCAGCCATAGTCCAATGGTGTACTGCGTTAAGCCAATGATGCCTTATATACATCTCCTCTACTGTCACCTGCCTTTTTCGTCAGGTTTTAAACTGTTTGGATGGAGTTTTCCACAAGGCCATTGGATTGGAGATAATGGGGACTGGATGTACTGTGACAGAAGTCCCAATCCTTTGCAAACTGCTTAAACTCTGAACTGGAAAACTGAGGTGCATTGTCACTAAAAAGTTCACATGGGATTCCATGCCTTGCAAACACTGCCTTCAGGCTGGCTATTACTGATGCAGTGCTTGTACCATTCAGATTGCAGATCTCTGGATACAGGAAGTAATAATCAGTAACTATGAAGTATGCTTGTGAATTCCAAATAAAGAGATCCATGCCTACCTTCTCATATGCTATCTGTGGAACAGGGTGTGGATGCAGAGGTTCCACCTGCTGGGATGGCTGGAACTTTAAGTGAAACAGTTTGCTACTGTGTTAGCAATATCCTGATTGATCTGTGGCCAATACATTACCTCCCATGCCCTCTTCTTACATTTTTCAATTCCAATATGACTTTCATGGATCTTTTTGAGCATTTCATTCCAGAGGGTCCTTGGAATCACTACCTTGCTGCCTTTGAAAATCAGCCCATCTATCCCTGAGAGGTCATGCCTGCAGTTCCAGTACTCCCATAGGCTTGGATCACAGCTACTGCAGTCCTGCAGCCAACCTTCAAGTATACGTTTTTTCATGAGGCACATGGCATCTCATTCCGTTTCTGCTAAAATTTGCTGTAATTTTCTATCAGCTATTGGAAGTGACCGTACTATCAGGTCTACATATGCCTGCACCTCCATATCCGGAATATGCTCTGGGTACAATGAAAGTTGTGTTGCCCTGGACAGTGCATCTGCTGTAAACATCAATTTGCCTGGTGTATAGGACACTATCAACTCATATTTTTGTAATTTGAGCATTCTCAGTCATTTAATGGCTTTTCAAACAATGCTGTCAGACATTTATGTCAGTTTCTACTTGCACTTTCTGTCCATAGATAAACCGGTGGAATCTCTGGCAAGCAAACAGGATACCTATAGCAGCTCTTTTTCAATCTGTGTATACCTGGTTTCTGCCTCAGTCAGTGCTGGCAACCAGTGGCATACGCCACAGGTTGCGAGTTACCGCCATGGTTCTGCACAATCACTGCACCCAGCCCAAACTGTGAGGCATCCGAAGAAATCTTGAGTGACTTACCAGGATCATAGAACTTTGCTAAGTTCCTTTTTCAATATGGTCCATGCTTCCTCCTGTGGTGCATCGCAATACCACTAGTGTTTGTGTTCAAGAAGTGCCTGGAGTTTTGCTTTAGATGACAAATTTGGTATAAATTTCCCAAGGTAATTAACCATCCCTAGGAATTGTTGCACATCTTTCTTGGATTGGGGCCGTGGCATCATTTCAATAGCCTCAACCTTTCTCTTGTCAGATTTTACTCCCTCTGTAGAGGTCACATCTTCAAAGTTCAGTGATCCCAAATACACATTTTTCTTTATTTAATTTCAGATTTGCTGCTTTTGTTGCATCTAAGACCTTCCGAAGCTGCAGATAACATTCAGCTTTTGTAGAACCCCATGATGATATCATGCATTGAGGTGTCACCTCCATCATTGTGCTTGTATATCGTGTGTATGGTTCTGTGGTACACTTTGGGTGCTGGAGCCACAGAAAGCAATACCTCCCAAAGGGGGTATTGAATGTGCAGAGTTTAGAACTGTCCTCTGTGATTTTTAACTGCCAAAAGCCGGAGGAGGCATCAAGTTTGCAGAAAAAGCAAGCATTTGCAAATTGTGCCATGATCTCCTTCCTAGCAGGAAGTTATAAATGCTCCCTCTTTATAACTTTGTTAAGGCTTCTGGGATCAAGGCAAATCAGTAACTTGTCATTAGGTTTCTCTACAATAACTAGAGAGCTCACCCATTCTATGGGTTCCTCAACCTTCTCAACTACCTGTAAAGCTTCCATCCTTGATAGCTCCTCTCTGAGTTTGTCACAAAGTGGAAAAGGCACTTTTCTGCATGGATGGATCACTGGGGAAACTGATTTATTTATTTGGATTGTATGTTCACCTGGTAAACAGGCAAGCTGTTCAAATATATCGTGATAACTCAAAATCAATGTCTCATATTCCTGTTCCCCATTGGCTTGCATGGCCAGTACCCTTTCAATCAGATGAAACTTCTCACACGCTGCCAAACCCAGAATTGGAGTCACCTGTTTAGGAACTATAATAAATGCAGGTTGTCCACATGGTCTTTGTATCTGATGCTGGCAGTACAGTGTCCCTTTACTGGTATCTTCACTCCAGAATACCCAGTTAGTTTAATACTTGTTGGATATAGTTTTGGTCTGACTTGGAGTCTTTCATAATCCTCTTCAGGCAACACATTAACCCGAGCACCTGTATCAAGCTTAAAGGACACCATTGTTCCTTGTACTTCCACTGGCATATTCCAGTTCTTTCCCTTCCCTCTATCTGATTCCACTACAACCACAAAAACCTGTTCTTCCTGCATTTGCTCAACAGCATGCACCTGGGATTTCAGTACTTGTGACCTTCCCAAATGCAACACACTGTTTCCGACCATGCTGCCTGCCACAGTTTCTGCAAGCTTGGCTCAAGCCCATGTTTCCTTTTCCCAGAGTTTTGTTAGGTGGCTGCTGCACTCTGATCTGGCTTCTGCTGTCCCTGTTGCTGCTTGCTAAGTCACAGTCTCTTCAGCTGGCCTCGGTTCTTTTGCTTGGGCTCTTGCTACTGCTGCCGCTGCTCTACAAATTTTGAGAGTTTTTTTTTCTAGTGCGAGATCTTTGTCATGCAACAGCCTTTCCCTTATTGCATTCTCCCTAATGCCACAAATAATCCTGTATCTGATCAGAAAGTCTGTTAGGGTTCCAAAAGCACAGGTCTTGCTAAGGGTCTTTAGCTCTATAGCATATCGCTGTATATTGTCATGCATTTTCTGTATGCACATAAAGAATCTATGCCTTTCAAAGGTTTCATTATTTTTGGGTATACAATACTCCTCAAATTTTGCCATTACTGCTCTGAACTTCATGTTTTCTCCCTCAGCAAACTGGAAGTTATTGTAAATCTCCAGTGCTTCCTCCCACACCACATGTAACAGTATTGATGATTTTACTATACCAGGTTTCCCTTCAGCCCCTGTGGCTGCCAGATAGAGTTCAAATCTTTGCTTGAATTTTCTCCAGTTTTCTGCAATATTCCCAGACATTTTCAGGCTTGTTGGAGGTTGCAAAAGTTCCATAATTACCACTCTGCTGGGGAAGCTACTGGTTCTTCTGCTGTTAAATTTAGACCAGGCCTCTGGGTGAGGTCCTTCTTTCCTACAGCACTCAGCTGCCCAAAGACAGAAGAAAGCTACACATCGTTTCAGAAACCTTGTAGCCTCCACTTCTGACACAATGGAATACAGTAGGGCCCCGCTTCTTGACGCCCTGCTTTTTGGCATTCCGTTAATACGGTGCCAGTGGGGCGATCAGCTGGAGGGGGGGCTGGAGCTCCCCGCACTCCAGCTGATCGTGCCGGAGGAGGGGGAAATCAGCTGTAGCACGCTTTTCCTTTTCTGGCGCGATCAGACTCCCCCGCTCAAGCTGATCGCGCTGGAGGAGGGGAAGATCAGCTGTAGCATGCTACAGCTGATCTTCTCTTTGGGGCAGTCGGACTCCTGCGCTCCAGCTGATCATGGCGGAGGAGGGGAAGATCAGCTGTAGCATGCTACAGCTGATCTTCTCTTCTGGCACGATCAAACTCCTGATTGAGCTGATTGCGCCCGAGGAGGGGAAGATCTGATCTCCTCCTCCTCTGGTGCGATCAGCAGGTTAGGTTCCAGACCCCTGCGCTACAGCTGATCTGCTTTTCGGCGGTTTTCAATTTCAGGCAGGGGCCTGGAACCTAACCTGCCGTATGAGTGGGGCTCAACTGTATGTTTGGGTTCAATATATACAGCCAACAGTTAACAAGGTAGTTTTAGTGAGCAGTTACAACACCATGTTTTCTCCTCAAGCTCCTCCAAACAGCCAGGCTCCACCCCCTCACCCTATTCTTCAAGGATTGTAAGGAAATGTCTCTAAAATACTACAATCACTACACCCATGTTCAGGCAAATGCAACAGGGAGAACTGGTAACAAGGGTAAGCAAACCCCGCGCCCAGCATCCTGGGTGTATGGACTACTTGTCTGATCTTTGTGCATCTAGTCTGCAAAGTGTTATGTTCTATTAAATATGCTTAGAAACCTCCCCACCAGTGAGAGTTGTGGTCAGGGCTTCCAGTTGTGGGGAGAGTTTCTAAACATAAATCTGCTAATCACACAAAGATCTAAAGAGCAGCCTGCATGTTTCGGATATTGAGGTGGGGCTTGTGTGATGCATCCTCCCCCCCCCCATTTTAGCTAAAAAGAGACAATGCAATTCTCTTTTTATGTGTGCCTGCTTTTTATCTGCTTGCTTTTGATATTTCTGTTTTATTATCTTGTAATTGCTAGTTTTTATTGTTAGCTGCTTTGGGCGCAGATAAACATATAAATAAATTTTACTGTCTTACCTAGATGTTGAAATATCTAGGATTCACCCTAGAAGTAGATTATGATTATTCCAGTGTTGTGAGGGGCAGGGAGTAGAGGGATATATCTGTGGTTGGTCCAACATTTTTACCCTAGTCAAAATCCTACGTGTCACTCTGTGGACTATATTGGCTTTTTTATTTGTCAGTAAATACAGTTACACTTTTGAGGGGTGGATTACTTTGCACCTGCCCATAATGCAAAATGGTTCAAGCTCCTTGGACAGTGAAAAGGGATGAGAGGTTATCTGTTCCTAAGAAAGAACTTAACGTTTGTTGAAATTTGCAGAATTCTTTTAACTTTAATTGATTCTGTAGAAGGTACCACCTGAAACTGTTCCTTAAAAAAAACCCTTAACTGCACTTACAGTAATGGATGCTCTATTATTGACTGGAGCAGAATTTGATTAGAGGGAAAAAAACTCTACTGCTTGCTAATCCTTTACCCAATTACAACACTTGTTTTTAGAAAACTATGCTTATGCATGTTTATGCACTTCTGTAAATAGTTCCTCTTCTAATAAATAGTATATTATCTAGCCGTGTTCTAACTGGGAGAAAGATGAGTAAGGTTCAACTTGCTCCTATGGTCGTCTTGCTACTGGTTTTGCTTTCTGTTAACAAGCCATGCATCTCTTGATCCTGTATGTATTTACTTGGAAATAAGCCACAGTGATCCTTATGTACATAATTTAGGATTGTAGCCTGTGAGCAACAACTGGGTCAAATATATTGTCAGGAGAGAGTTAATTCAGATGGCATTTTTAATCCACTTTTTGGATTCTGTACATTTTAGCCTTGATTGTAACAGCGTTTTGCATTGTGAATAGATCTGTAATTTAATTTTCATTTATACAGAAAGCTGTTCCTGCTGGTAAATTATGTTTGGAATAGAGGTGGGAGTCTGAGACATCATTGTACTCTGAAATGATACAGAAAGTGCTGTAAGAACTCACTTTAAGTTGATGGATGAAGCAGACACTCTGCTGCAGACACCAACATTATTACAAGGATACGTTGCCAAGGAACATCACTACAATGTAAATGTTCCCTTTAGGAAGGGGATTAGCGCTCCTTTAAGGTTACCATTGGCAATTAAAAGAGAACAAGAAAACTGAAACGTTAGATCAGTCTTGTGTTCCTTGCTTTCAGAAATGGCCTTGAAACATACCCAGACCTCTTTTCATAAGAAAGGAGAGGTATGTGGAAATTAAAATTACGGCATTGTTCTGTTTTTATGAACACATTCAAACAGAGCATACAAAAATGCAAGAAGTACAATTTATTGGATAATTACGTTCCTTTGCTGTGCAACATGCTGGCTTCAGTCCTGCTCTTTTATGGCTGTTCCCATTATCTGGACTAGTAAGTTATATATACTATAAATTATTAAAATGTGAATGTCATCTTGCTGGAACATATTATATATGCTACGGTACTCAATCAATTTTTGCAATAAGTCTTTCTTTTATTGCTATCTGTTATAAGTCTATTAGATTCTGCCCGTAGGCTTAAATCCTGCTTACTTTCCTTTCACAAATATTCCCTTGAAATATTACATCATTAGTTAGGTAATTAACAAGATACCATCAATTTTTTTTTTATGATTGAAAGACCTGTGCTTCAGCTGGGATAGTTCATCTTTTAAAATCCACACACTTTTCTCTTTCTTTAGTAGGTGATAGATAAATTAGGCTGTTAGCTTAAAAAAAACAAGTCCCCTGAATGGCAATTCATCTTTAAAAGTTCCCCAAGAGTATGGGTCTTATGCACTCTTATAGTGTAACTGTTTTCAGTCAGCTTACCTGGATTCTGCTGTGATTCTTTTTGAGTTCAGTTGGAGATGCTTCTGAGTAAACATGCATTAGAGTGGGCTGTAAGTGGTAGAATTGTACTTGAGTTTACATTCCAATTTGTAAGATTTGTTGCATAAACAAATAAGTAGTTAAGGTGTTGTATAAGAAACATGACAGGACAAAAGCTTTGCAGGCATGTATGGTAGTGCAGATGTGCTAAAGTGCCCACTGCAGGGATATTCCATGTTCTCATAATATTTACAATTATAAGAGAACCTAATTCTGCAGCTCTTTAATATAGAAACCAAATATAGATATGTTTATCTCCAGACTGCGACTTGATTAAGTTTTCATGATAGGAAGTCCCAGTGACCTGTAAAAAAACCCCCATATTAGTTCTTCAGAATGGAGTTGATTAGATTAGCAGTGCAATCCTATGCATGTTTACTTGGAAGTAAATCCCACTTTCTTCACTGGGGCTTACTTGCTACTAAGTATGATTAGATTTACAATCTAAAACAGTTATGCTTAAAATAGATGTTTTATTCTGACATCTTGGTTCTAAATATACAATAAAGTAAAGATAAAAAAGGGAATTTTATAGAAACCTTTTTTTGTGTGCTCGCACATACCCTTTTTGGACATTTGAATAGCAGCCAGAACCTGCTTTTGAATAATTTCTTGTTTTCGGGAGTGGTTTACTATGCAGGTTGCGAGAGCTGCTCTAGGAGACGTGCAGAATTAGTTGTGTGAATCTAGGCCATTAAAGTCAGTGTCCTGGTTCACACATAATTCTAAGCCAAACCATGGCTTAGTGTGAATGAGCAAATGTGAGGGATTCTGGAGAGGACACAGCAGGCTACTAGAGAGGACATAGTGGCTGCTTTGTTCCTCCCCAGTTGTTCTGCTGCTGTGCTGAGCTAAGCCATGGTTTGGTTTTAATTTGAACCTGAGCTCATGGTTTAACTGTCTTCAGACAAACCACAAGCTATAATCAAAAGTTTGTTACAGCTTCTTCACTTTCTGAATCGCAGTCAAAAGGCACATGTCTTCTGTTTCCCCAGGAGTGGCGAGAACAGGCTTCAAGTGGAACAAATAGTTGAGCAAAAATATGTTTCCAGAAAGGAACTCACATCAATAATCCTTAAAGTGTTGCAGAATCAAAGCTTGCCAAAGTGTGGCTCTACTGAGGTTCACTTAATTAAAAGATAGTTTATGGCACCAACCCTTCTAGAAAGATTCTATACAGGGAAGCTTTTAAAAGAGACTTGTTTACTCAGCATTATAAATGGAGAGGTGCGGGGTGTGTGTGGAATGGATGGTTGAGAAATGTTTTGGTGTAAAAATAGTATTTCTTTGCCAAAATGGAAATTTATCAAATCTTTTCATTCTCCTTTATGAGGAGAATTTATACATACCGATTTTACTTCCCCCCCCCATAAAAAATAGACCAACATAGTTCATTATCATTATAGTATACACCAAATATAGCTTACAAAAAAAGATATACAGATTTATGACTTATATCTTGGAAACACATACTACTTTTCTTCATTAGAAAGCTTTTAAAATATAACTGCTTAGTGTCGGTCTCTTGCTGTGACTAAAAATGACCCGTTACTTGATTCAGTAAGTCAGAGATAGGCTGGGCTTCAAACATAATGCATGAAATAATGACATAACTTAATTAGTTGTCGTGAATACTGTTTACTGTGATTATTTTGGTACTACCTGTTGGAATTCTGTGGATTTTAATCACAAAATCTAAAAATATGGGAATAATTATGTGTGCGCATGTGAACAGCTTACAGTATATTGTGATTTCACCCTGAGATCTTGGATAGGATGGAATAAAATAAATTAAAAATATGTAAATATTAATAGTTAATTTTAATGTGGCAATACATTTAATGTGGATTTACATTAGTAGCATGAACCTTAGGTATAATACCAGGGACTGCTCTTTGGAAGCCCTCTTTCAGGCAGTGTGGAAACGACCCTTGCTTTCTTGCTGTTGGAGTTCCAATGACAAGAGAGGGCAAAAAGCAGGTATACTGGGAGTAGATGGGGGGGGCATTGGATCTACTGGATCCAAATCCCTCCTGTCCTCCTGACATGCCTCTGGAATGGGGTGGGTAGAGTGAGGTATGTTGGCTGTGGGGCTGGAGTACTGAAAATGAAATTGCTCTCAGCATCTTCCATCCTGATGGCAAAAGCCCAGAGGGGCTTTGTTTTAGCAGTTTGTCTGCCCCACCAGTTACCTCCCCTGACTTGGTATGATTCCTCTGCTTTTCTAGGAACATAGGAGAAAAGCAGGTGTGATTGGGGGTGGGTGCATTGGCACACTGTTCGCAATACAGCATGATAAACTTGGTTATCACTGCATGTGAACGCAAGCAATGCCATATCTGAGCAAAGGATTTTCAAAGTGATTAAAATGATTATTAGGAGAAGAAATGACACAAAGAAGCAGGTTATGAGTCTGTGTATGTGCATCAGTGGTTAAGAGGTAGGGAACCAAGACTGTATTAATTATTTTATTATTTATTATCCATCCTTCACCCAAAGGTCCCAGGACGCGTCACAACAATTTCATAATATGGCATTAAAAACAAACCAAAATCACAAAATAGGGTGGGTCCTAAAAATATACATCTCAGGGGTCAAAGGCCAGGGTAAAGAGGTGTATCTCCAGCATTTGCTGAAAACTGTACAGTGAAGTTTATTTATTCATTCATTATTGCATTTATCCCCACTTTTCCACCAAGTTGCTCAAGGTGGCATACAGACATCATCCTCTCCCACCCAAGTTTATCTTCACAACAACCCTATGAGTTAGGTTAGGCTGAGAAACAGTGACTGACCCAAGGTCACCCAGTGAGCCTCATGGCCGAGCAGGGATTTGAATCCTGGTCTCCTAGGACCAGTGCAACACTTACACCACTCTGGCCCTTGTGACACTTGCTGGACACACCTCTGTAGGGAGGGGAGTTCCACAACTTAGCCGTTGCCTGGGCCTGCCCCCCGAGCTTCTGAGGGGGGTGTAACTATCAAAAGGGCCCCATCTGGGGATCTCAACACCTGAGAGGGTCTGTTGGACCATGGTGGGCTTTCCAGGACAGTTGCAATTAGCAGAGCAGCACAGACTGGGGCATTGTTCACCTGCCTTCCCAATGCCAAGCATAGCATAGAGAGGGGTGAGGTGTGGTGAGTTCAGTGTAGTGTGGGTGTTGCGGTGGAGTCAGTGAGATGCTCTTGCTGCTGCCACCGCACTGTGGTGAGCTCCTTGCACCTCCACCTCTCAGGAACCGGCAGTGTTGCTCAGTGTTGAGAAGGCAGATGAGCAACACCACCCTGCCTGCGCCGCCTCATTGGACACATCTGCTCCAGGCCTGTACAGTGATATAAGAATATGGAAACAAAGCAGTTAGGAAAGTGAGTCATGGCAAAGAGCTTGTATTAGAATATGACTTTTATTCTGAAACCATCCAGTTTTCTGATGGATAGCTATGCTAATTTGTTGCGGCAAAACCAACAAAGGCTCTTGTGGTACCAGACTAAGTAAATTAATATGCCATAATAAATGGCCTAATAATTATGGTATCAGCTTTCGTGGACCACTGTCATCTACTAAAGCTTATGCCATAATAAATTGGTTAGTTTTTAAGATGCCACAATATTCTGTTGGTTTTAAAACCATCCAGAAGGCCTTTCAAAATCTGTCACCTAGACTGTGCCTTACTTTGCTAAATAATTTGGTATTAGTCATGTGGAAATTTTCAACAACAGTAGTGGTTTTTTCCCCTGTGGTACTATGAATGCATTGTTAATCATAACATTGTAGAGTGATCTTTGAAAGCATCTGAATCATGTATTTATTGAATGGCTGTGAACAATAAGAACAATAAAGAAATTCAAAGGCACATAGTTATAGGAAGGAAAAATACCAGGGGCCATGTAATGTAGAATCCCAGAAAAGTACTTTATGGAATAATAATATGATAATCTAGTAGAATTCTGATAAACCTGTAAAAAGAGAAAGGATTAGATTAATTAAAATGCTTGTTGATTGTAGGATGTTCTGCAGCCCAATAAAGACATGATTGATGTCATGTTTGTTTTTCCCCCCTTGGATCTTAACTTAAAAGGGGATGGGGGAAAAAACCAACATTGATTTAAATTCATCATAATGACCTTCACTACTGACTTTCTTCAGTTTGCTCTGACGTGATTAAGCTTTTAAAAGAAAAAAAGAGGCTAACAAATGCTCAGTACAGTGACACATGAAACAAAATGGTTAGGTAAGCATTAAATTGCTTCAACTGCTCTTGAAAGGTAGCAGTGGGAAAAGAATCAGATTTCTATATGCTTTCCTAACTATAAGAAAATTAAGAAAATTGTTAAAAAAAACAGATACAAGAAGTCCCATTAATGTCACATCCACACCATACATTTAAAGCATTCTGACACCACTTTAGCAGTCATGGAAAATCCTGGGAACTAGTTGCTTAAGGATGTTGGGAACTGGAGCACCCTTAACAAACTACAGTACCCAAAATTCTTTTGGGGAAGCCAAGACTGTTAAAGTGGCATGAGTGTTTTAAATTTGTAGTGTAGATGTGACCTAAAACTGTTAGCATAATGCAAGTTAAATTTGCCCACCCCAGGGCGTTTTTCCACTTTATTGCTGCCAACATGACTTCTGTTGCCATTATTATTGGAATGGGGAATCTGGTGGCCTCCAGATGTTTTTGGACTTCTTGTTATGTGCCTTCAAGTTGCCTATGACTTATGCCATATGGTTTTTGGACTACAACTCCCATAATTACTACCACTGGCCATGCTGGTTGGGATGATGAGAATTGGAATCCAGCAATATCTGGAGGGCCCCATATTCCCAACTCCTGCATTATGGGAAGGAAGAAGAGGGAACTATAATGATATGGAAACATAATGGGCTTCAACAAAGCCACTCACCATGGTAATTAGGGTGATGGGTTTTCCTTTTCCTGGTGAGTGAATGAGGTGATAAGAGACTTTCACATTTTACTAGTTTGTGATCCGATGAGCTCAAAATCCCCACTCAGCTATTAAGCTCACGGGGGGGGGGCGCTTTCACACTGCACTTTATTCTGCTGAATAGTTCAAGGTGGTGTACATAGTTCTCCCATCCCCATTTTATCCCCACAACAGCCCTGTGAGGTAGGTTAGGTGGAAAGGCAATGACTGACCCAGTGAGCTTCATGGCTGAATGGGGATTTGAACCCAGGTCTCCCAGGTCCCAGTTTGATACACACTAAGGGGGGCTGCAGCTTCCGCTGCCTTTAAAGGCAGTTTTCCAGTGCCGGACATTTGCAGGGCTGCCACTTGGGCAACCCTCACTCGTTTATTGAACACTACAAAATAGATAGCGTAGGGCTCCTTGGAGGAAAGGTAAAATATAAATGTGAGAAATAAATAAAAATTCAGAAGGCATGGAGTCTCTCTGTAGAAGAATGCTTGGCAAGTTATTCATTCATTCATTCGTTCAGTAAATGTATATCCCACCCTTTCTTCCAAAAGGAGCCCAGGTCTGCAAACAGGCAATAAAACACTAAAAACATCTATGAAACATGCTAAAAACAAACATTTAAAACAAAACATCTTGAAAACAATCTTTAAAAACACATTTAAAAAAAACAGTTCCAACACAAATGCAGATTGGGATAAGTTGTCTTATCTATTGGAGTAAGCAGAGAACTAAGATTTAAAAAAAACCTGGGGAAATAGAAAGTGGATTTATTGATTCCCTCTTTTGGTCTGCAACCCTTGCAGTTACTGGAAGTGTTTTTCCTAACCTATGGGAGTTTTACTCTAGCCCAGCCTTTCCCAACCTTTGGGTCTCCAGATGTTGTTGGACTACAACTCCCATCAGCCCCAGCCAGCATGGCCAATGGTCAAGAATGATGGGAACTGTAGTCCAGCAACATCTGGGGACCCAAAGGTTGGGAAAGGCTGCTCTAGCCGACAGTTTTACTGGTAACACTCCTTGGTAAGATTGTTTGCATCTCTAAAAGGCAATTTAGAGGCTTTCCCCTCCCCATTGCTGAAAACGAGCCTTCGTTAAAGCTCAATGTGTTGAATCTATGCATTTAGAAGTTTCAAAGGGAGGACCAAAGCACAGGTCATATTATTATCAATTCACCCGGTTTGGATGAAACTTTTTGTAGTTCCTTGTAATCCCTTTTTGTTCTTACCACCCTAAACCATTTGGTATCATTAGTAAACTTAATCCCTAACTCCAGATCATTTATGAGCAAGTTACAAAGCACAGGTCTTAATACTGTTGTGTGCTCACCTGCACATCTGAACGGTGAGAGATCTCCAGGCGTCCCTGCGCTTGCTTTCCTTGGAAAGGTCAGTGGAGTCTATGGTGTCTTTATGAAATATGGTTTATTTACACACATTCACAGCCGGAACATAAGATGGAGGAGTTCAAAGCATTAGCAGTTGAATAGATATTGCTTTTCCATCAGGCTTACTGAAGCCATTATACAGGGAGCAGGCCTCTCTGATTGTCTCCAGTTCCCAGCCTTTCCTCAGGCAAGCTAAAAACACAAGCCTCTCCTTGGTCTCAGGAGGGGGGGGCTCTCCTAAAGAGTTTCAATAACAACAGGATCTCCCTAGCTCATTCACTAGTTAATGGGCACTTGACAGCCCCATTAGCCCACCTGGCCACTCTATTAGATTAACAAAGGAGACTCATTTGACCAGCAGAGCAGGTTTCTCAGCTGCAGAGCCCACCTCCAGGTGCAGGGTTCCAAATCAGAGGTTGGAATGGGACTCATAGAAATCATCTATCTCAACCCCCAAACCCATAACAATACTGATCCTTGGGGTCCCCAGTGATTTCATTCCTTCATTGTGAGATCTGCCCATTTATTTCTAATCTTTGTTTCCTGTTTTTTAACCAGGCATGGAAAGATTTGCAGGTTAAATGTAAAATAGAAATTTTAAGTCTTTATTAACTTACGTAAAGCCTGACAGTACAGTCCTATGCAAATCTACTCAGAAGTAAACCACACTGAGCTAAATGGGACTTACTTACAAGTAAGTGAGGATAGGATTGCATCCTGAGTTATATAGCTTCATCAGTTTTGTGTGTGTTGATAAATACATATAAAATTCTTGTGCTGTCATGGTGGGACTGAATTTCACAACTGACTAGTAGAAACCCATGCTTGGCTTCCAAGCTCAGTCATAATTTGTAGATCTCTTTCAATAAGCCTTCTTAGTGTAGATTTTTATCTTAGTCAGTGTCTGTATTGGATTTGAAATTGTTTTTACATATCCAATTGTTTTATATATGAATTTTGTATTGTGAAATTGCTTTGAGATGCTTTATAGGAAGTGATTTCTTACATGAAATAAATCCTCCTCTCCTGGAAATACAGCAGCCAAGACTTACTTATAGTTTTTGCACCAGAAGCACTAGATGGAGGTTGACATTTGTTCAGAAACCATCTCATTTATTCCCTAATATACATATATGAATAAATAAAACTCAGAGAAAAAAACACTATTCAGAGTGTTGTTGACCACATTTCAGCTTTCTAGCTACTGGGGAAATGTATCAGAATTTAGAATTCCCCAGTGTTAGTCTTCATGTTGTCAGTATGGTTGCCTAATGATATTGCAGGCAGTAAGTAACAGTGTTCTATGACAAATGTGTTTTTAGATTAACTTGGTTGTCACCACTGTTGTCTTTAGTGCTATTGAAAAGAGTTAATCTTGACCTTTTGCTTTAGTGTTATAAATCTCTCATTGTCTTTTGAAAATGTTATGAAATAAGTCACGACATTCCTAGTAAGCTTTATTAGCTTATTTGTGTTGAATGGTGGTTCTAAAAGCAGAGGGGGAAGGGGTTTTAAATGTCATTAGAATTAATTACCATATAGTTGGTAAAAATACACGATAGTCTGGGTCCTCGGTGAATTTAAAATAGCAGTGTAATGACTGGCATTTTGTCAAAGACAAATCCAGGGGTATCTTTCATGATTTGTTCATATTCCCCCCAGGACAATGTGAAATAACGAGCTAGTGGATGAATTCCCTCCAGAGTTTTTATTGCTCTTTCCTGGAGCTATTCATTAAATGGCATCAAAATGAGACACAAAACAGTCTGGATGACAATCTGTAAACCACACTGGTATAAGGAAATGAAAAGGTGTCAAAATTAAATATTTAACTTTTTGATGATGATCAAATATATACAGAGCTGAGGAGAATAAAATATGAGGTTCCATGGAGAGGTCAAGCCAATAATAGGACTGTCTTCACCTTCTTTGATTGTAAATGCATATAAATGTTAACACAAATGTAACTCATGGCATTTTTGTCTGCCCACAGTAAACAGATCAAGTTTGAATTGTATTGATTTTCTTTTTTTGAGGAGCTGCAGTTTACTTCAACAACCCTACAAATATCACATTATCAATACTGTATTATTAAAGTAACCCTGTTTGCATGTAATGCTAAGCCAAACCATGGCTAATTGTGAAAGAGTAAGCTTGCGAGTAATTTCAGCAAAATTTATGGCTGCTTCATTCTTCCTCCTGTCTTGCTGCTGTACTATTGTACTAAGCCAGGGTTTGACTTTGTGTTAAGAGTGAGGCTGGGTTCATGTTGTATCTTCCCCCAACAAAGTATGAGTGGTAAGCCAAAAACAAACCGTGGCTACATCTTTTGGTTTGTTTGGAGTGAGACAAACCATGAGCTCAGGTTTCGACATAATGAAAAGCCCAACCATGGCTTAGGTTTGAGTACTGTCTCAGTAGCAGGACTGGGGGAGGAGCAAAGTGGCTGCAGTTTTTGCTCTGATTACCTGAATACTTGCTTGTTCATGATAACCCATAGTTTGGCTTAGTGTTTCATGCACATCAGGTCATTGTGTGTTTCTTTGTCTCTTTTCCCCATCTCCACTGGTTGATGGTAATAGAGGTGAGTAAACTCACATGGGGTAAGTGATCTCATGTATCTTGGGGGAGAGGCAGAGAACCAAACAAAAAGAACGCTGGATGTTGCAGAAGCATCTCAAGTATCTACCAAAATATGTAGTTTTACTCCTAGCTTAATAAATAAAAAATACTTAACATATGTATAGTGCTTTCAAGTCTTCACATGTGCTATCTAGTTGTAATCCTTACAACAATCCTAACAATAGTGTTACTATCTCCCATATTGTAGATGGAGGAAACTGAAGTGGCCTTGGCCACCTAGGCTTGGTTCATACATATTAAGCTGTGGTCTGTTTAACAAACCATGAGTTGACCACAAGTTGTCTCAAAGATGTTCAAACATAACACAACTTGTTTCTCCAAAATTTGATTTGTTTTCCAGCTGCTCTTGCCTTTGTAGCTTGGCAAGTGTGGGGTGGGGTGGGGTGGGCAAACAAACCATGGTTACAGAGTGATGCTGGATTTGCACATGTTTATGATGTCATGGATGTTCAAGAACTGTTTAACCATTGGATTGCAGAGGAAGGTGAGTTGTGGAATGTTCACAATCAGTATAGCTGCTCTGATTAAAGTGTGCCCTTGGCGGTCTTGGTGCAAAACATAAAACTGAATCTATGAAAGGAAGGTGTGTGTGTGTGTGTGTGTGTGTGTGTGTGTGTGTGCGCGCGTGTGTGTGTGTGTGTGTGTGTGTGTGTGTGTGTGTGTGTAAGGCAGAGAGACAAGATTGTGCATATGTTGCTTTGTATAACTATGGATTATGCAAAATGTATAGAATTTAAAATATACTAGTATAAAATTACTTGGAATTCCTTTTGTGCTTCATAAACATAAATGCCTAGTTGTAGTACACACCACTGTCCCACAGCAACAAGGAAAACCTGGGCTGCTGCCTCAAAAAACTTTTAAGTCACTGGAATGGCAATGTTGGGATCTCAGGAAGAACTTGCCACCATTTTGTTGGTTCGTGTATCACTTGGAGTGTCATGAAAGGTTGTTTAGAATCAGCTGATTGTTGGTGCTTTCAAAGAGCAATTGGTACACTATGCAGAGGATTTTACAGGTGCCATTGCTGAGCTGATTGGGGTGCCTACAACCCCCTTTTTGGCCCAGCTGTGACTTTTCCTGCCCCATACCTGACATTGTATATGACACCAGATTAAGGCAGGTAGGTGTGGCTTGGCCAAAACAACCTCACAGGCTAAATGAGGTGGTCTGGTGGGCGAATGAGGCCTGCGGGCCACAGGTTCCCTACTCAATGTTTATATGTTAGTGAATCTGAATGGTTCTACTTCAGCCCACACAATGACTGACTGAATCTATGAGGTGTCTTGTTCTTAATGTCCTGAAATAGCAAACTTTCATTAAAACCTCCCATTCTTCATGGCATACATACCTTGAACCTCACTCCCTTACATCCATAGAAGCAACAACAGTGTTTCCATGCGCTTAGCTAAACTTTCTTAAACCGACTGATGATGCAGGTTTCAGTTTCATATACGAGGTATGAAGCATGATGAAATTTTTTTTAAAACCAAGGGCAAACAATAGGACTTATTTTAGGGTTTGACCCTCCAAACAACTGAAGTAGTATTGATTTTTTTTTAATTTAAAAATGTTTTTTTTAATACAAACTTTGACAAAGTAAGTGGGGCAGGTGGGAGTATCTTTGAAATTTATTTTGGTATTTATTGTATTAATATTTCTAATCTGCTTTTCTGCCAAATGGCTTTCAAAGTGGCTTGCAGTGTAAAAACACAATAAGATACAGAATTGCAACAGCAGAACAATTAAACAAAAGCTAGAACTCTAAAAATAGCAGACACAAGCAACAGCAAAACAACTTCCAGTTTTTTAAAAAATATTTTAGTCAAGGCCTAAAACAAAGCAGGATTTATAGCTTGCTTCAAAACCAAATAGTATGGGAGCCATGAGAGTCTCTAGGGACAAGAAATAGTGTGATTTAATTCATTCATATATTATGCATTTCCTTTTTTTACTTTATTTTTATTTAATAGAATATACACTGTTAAAATGTACAAAATTTGAATGATACCCTGCAAAGGTTATCTGTGGCATAATTGTAGGCTAGGTATTGCACACCTTTACTGAGCTCAGTAATATTTGGGGTTTGTTTTGACATTGTAATGCTCTGTCGGATGAGCACTGGCAAATGTCATGAGGAAAGGGAAAGAGACTTAAAGGAACAGGGCCATGATAAAGAAAACTCTGTGATTAACTGTGCACTCAGAAGTGCCTTGGAAAAAACAAAGAAGTAGTAGTGAAAGGAAAGGATGGTGCTTGACACTTTTCTTCTGAAGTGCCATCCCTAGTAGGCCCCCCTCTCCCCTTTTGACTGGGAAACCTGGTTTCAGAAGGTTTATTTAGACTTGTTGCTCATGTGTAAATCCTACATGTCCTCTAAGCTCTACCCAATGTCACTATCCCCATCACCCTGCACTAGGGATGGAAGGATCCCTCAATTTCATTACTTTCAGTTTCTCATTTTTCCAACTTAAAATTCAGTTCTCCGCATTTCTGTGAATTTTGCTATATTTTAAAAAAATCCTCATGAAAATTCTTAAGTATTTTAGTGTGAATTTCTCCTAACGCATCTTTGTATGCAGTTTTGACTAATGTGCACATTTTGCAAGCAATTTCTCCCAATATATTGCATAATATAATGTTTGTATGTTATTTTCACCAATGTATTTGTTTTTATGAACAGTTTTCCCAAATACATTTTTGTAAACATTGAAATTTGTATAAGTGCAAATTTTGAAGGATGGCTGTGTTTAGGGTTGTTTTTTTTTTTGGTAAGTACGAATTTGGTAGATTCCACATTAAATGTGAAGTGAAGTGAATTTCTTCCCCAACCCTACATTCCAAAAGTTGGAATGCAAAGTCTGGTGCAGAGATCCTCCAATATTCATGGACACTCCCCCCTTAATTTAGAACAGAAGTGACTTGCCTGGTGGGACCAATCCACAACATTAATCACTGCTGTTTACTAGGAGAAGGAGGGGTGAGGTGATGGAGAAGGTTGGGCTGCGAGGGTACACCAGTACTAAAGTCAATGGCCAGATTGACTTTAATGGTGCATCCACACACCAACTTATTTACTTCCCCTCCTGGTAAGTGGCAGCAATGTTGCTGCCTAGCACCTTGTGGCTCCACCTTACTGGATGAGCTGCTTCAGATTTATCAGCCTAATTTTGCAGGGTTCTAAATCAAACTGGCAGTCTTCATGAATAGATGATGCCTCTTGCTTCAGTCTTTGTCTTCCAACTCATGTAGGGCAATGGAGATACTGATGTGTGTGAGTAGAGTTTAGCATGGTTATCCTGCTTCACCCTGGATTTACACATGAGCAGCAGGCTCAAATAGGGCTAGAACTAGGCTGGGTGTAGAGCAAGCATTTGTGGGGCACAGGATACACAGAAAACGTGCTAGGTGTAGCAAATTTTTGGACCTTTCCCACCTACTTCTCCACTGTGGATGCCCAGCCCCTACTTTGCACATCAGAGACAAACACCCATGTTTGTTTCTGAACGTCTAGCCACAGTATATGAGCATCTAAAGAATGTCGGTGGTTGTGATGGTTGCAGTGGAAGGGTGAAAGGACTTTTTTCTCTCTTCCATGACTGCCAGTCTGGATAGGTCAGTTGCTCAAGAGACTTTCAGGTAAGCTGCCACCATGCTCCCTTAGGTTCCCTTTACTCTCAGACTGGAGTGATTTCAGGGGATCCAAGGGGAGACAGAGAAAGCACGCAGCCCTTCCCAGAGCCCAAAGTAGCTTGCTTTTCTGTCATACCCCACTTATGCACATGCGTAGACTGAATCAAGTTGATCCAGGCACGTGAAAGGAAAATTCACGTTTGAGTCTAACAAAAATGCACACATGGACCCCACAGCCGATTGTATGAAGTTTATTTAGAATAAAAAAGAGGAGAAATGGAAGCAGAATTGGTACTTTAAGAAAATAAAAATAAAGACAGTGTTTTAATTCAACTCTGTCTATCTTGTAGCAGCTACTTACAAACAGGCTTCTGGTCTTTAACATGTAACAGCAGCATAGGGGGTCAAACTGAGGGACTGTTTGGCAGTGGTTAACATTTTAAGAGTTTCTGACCCAGGTGGATCTTGATTGACAGGATCTCAACTGACAAGATTCTGCTTAGCCAATTACAAGTAAATTACACCCTTCCGGCAAGTAAATTACATCCTTCGGGGAAACAGCTAGACACCTGTTGGGAGTTAGAGAAATCCGGTGATAGCCCAGCTCCCTGCTGGGTGGTACTCAGTGGTGGCTGGTGCTTTCATGTCAGTGGGGCAGTGGAATTCACTCTGGATTTTAGTCTGAACTTTCAAGGAGCTGCCCAAGCTCCATGAAAGTTCAGACTAAAACCCAGAGCCAATTCCACTTCTGCAATGACATGGAGCCACCAGTTGCCACTGATGGTACCCTTCCTCATTTTCTTTGAAGACATGACTTCTCTGCTAAGATAGAATGGAGAACAAGAGATACTGGGCAGTCTTAAAGTGACAGATGACCATAGGCAGGCCTGCATTACAGCGGTAGAACATATACAATGCAAGATCAGAAAGCTTACATTTAGCATGTTCCACGATGGTAATGTTAAGCCCTTTTACACAGTCCCATTTCATTTGATTCATATTAGCCCTGGCTTATGCTACTGTTGATTAACTCTTGCTATTTTAAATTTATACTGAAGTAGAAACTTGCAAAAGAAAAGTTCAACAGGTGAGGGTTTATTATCTGAAGGAAATATTTGGAATGAGCTAGTTTTAATTAGAGAAAGGCAGAAGGTTGATCTCTTAAACAAAATTAAGGACAGACTAACCTATAAAAGCAGGATTTGTACGTATGTTAAAAAAAACAAAGGATCAGATGAGAATATGAGGTAGAGATGTCAACTTAAATTAGACCATGTAGGCTCATAGAAGATGTGCTCAGAAGGTGTAAGTGAAATTGAAGAGGGAAAAGCAGATGTCCAGAAGTATTTTTCTTTCTTTCACACAAACTATCAAAAGTATCTGAGGCATGTCCTTCAAGGCATGATTATGCTACATAAGCTTAACTATTGGGTTGTTCAAGAAATTAGACAGTCTGTTCAGGCATTTAGAGGAAACAGAAAAATAGCCTGTAGATTGGGGGTGGAAGGTTCAGTGGATTAACATCCTGCCTTAAAATTGGCTTATACATATATGTCCTGAGGTAAAGTGGAAATGTCAGTGTGAAAGGGTAAACATTATAGGAATGTGCATAATTTAATCTGAATATGTCTTTTGCATTAGTAAACGGTCAAAGAAAAGGCTGCAACATTGTTTTAAAACTAGTAAGTCAATCAAGATTGGTTCCTGTTTTTATTTTTCTTGTTATTATTGACTTTATATCAACAACATACATAGAGCCAAACATAACAAACATATCATTACAAATACATAAAGGGTGCAGACAGTTAAGTTTTTTGTTTAAAATAAACTTACGTTGTTATTTTGTATTTTTTCTAGGCATACCCAACATTTAGTATATGCTGATTCTCTGTCTATTTCTCTGTTCCATCTGTACCAGGAGAGGCAGTTGAGGTGCTGCTTAGAGGTGGTGATGGGCTGGATGTGGACCAACAAACAGGCTGAATTTTGAAAGACAGAGGTTATGTGTCCCGAGTTCTTGAGTCGGGGCCTGTCCTGGAAAGGGTTGTACTCCCCTGGGAGGAACAGGTCCTTAACTTGGGGGTGTTTCTGGATTCACCCTTCTCACTGGAGGCTCAGGTTGCATCAGTGGCTGTTTAAAACGGCTACATTGGTCGCCAGTTCATTTCCATTTGTGAACCCTGGCCCTTGCTCCTAGATAGGACTAGTTCCTGCTAACCCATATGAGCTCCTGAACTGTATCTGGCTCTTCCCTGCCTCAGAGTCTGTACTGTTAATCTGCTTTAATAAAGCATCACTTCCTTACTTCTATGTAAGTGCTCCTGCTGTGCAGAAGCCAGGACAATTCCAGGCTTTCCTGAATGTCTGAGGTTCCTATTACTTTGGGGAAGGGCCATAGCTTGGTATAGCACCTGTTTTGTATGCAGAAGGTCCTAGGTTGCATCCTGAGCATCTCCAGATAGGGCTGGGAATGTCCACTGCCTGAAACCTGGGAGAGCTGCTGCCAGTCAGTGTAGTGAATACACGTAGATGGACCGATGGTCTGACTCAGGAAAGACAGCCTCCTATGTTCCCATGTTGGTAGAAGGGAGGAGGTCAGATATTGGATGGAAATAATTCTTTTTGCTCGAGATAATGTAATGTTGTATAGCTTTCCTTACTCATACATTAAATATTGCTGTGGGTTGCAGATTTTATTTTGCAGAAGGTTGCAGGTAACTCAAGTGGAGTTTTTTGGTGCTGTTTAGTGTCTAGATAGTTTCTTTAAACATATTTGATAACCTTTTTTTGTTTTAAAACAAATTTATTCCCCAAAGATCAGTGTATCCTTATTTTTTTGATAAAGTTCATCCAAGGCAATGCAAACATTTTAGATTTTTAATGTTTTACTGCTCTCAGTTGTATTTCCCCCCCAAGATGAGTATCACAAACAATAACAATGTAATGATGATTTCAGGGCAGCTATTAACAATGAAACAACAATAGAACATAATGAGAAAAGAGAAGCATGGTTGCTCCTTTTTGATTGGTGCATTGTATAAAATAATTGGTTCATTACCATAATTGTACTGCTGTTTAAAATAGCATGGTCAAATGCGATGGTGGTGCACTTGCAATGGAGGCATGTTATTGAACAGGTGCTATTTAATATATCAGTGGAGAAAATAAGAGCTTATTATGTATTTTATAGGAATGGGAATCATATGTTTAAAAGATGGTGGATGTCAAAACCCAAAGAGCTGTTTTGTTCCCATCTGTTTCTGTGAAGTTCCAAATTCATCTAAAAGCTAAAGAGTTAGTCTATATGTTATACTTGCCACAGGGGATGCCACCAAAACCAACCTTGCCATGGTAAGTAATCCTGTCTGTAATGTTGTGAACTACTTCCCAATAATGCAGTTCAAAATTATCATGTTGCAAGTCTTCATGATCCTGTGATGTCCTGGCAGCCGCTAGTTGTGGCACAGAAACTCTCAGTTTGTTGATTTACTATCTGCATGGCAATATTACTTAATGTCACAACTGGGATAGAGATCTCTTGCCATGAGGGGGCTATTTTCATCAGTGGAATTCAATGAGGGTAACAAGTAGACCAGCTTTGGCAGACATTTGTTTTTTTTGTCAGGTGAAAAACTGAGAGGTTGAATTATAAAAGACATTCTTTTTCATGATCATCTGTTTATTTGTATATGCCACTTCTCCACACGTTTGTGCCCTAAGGAGCTCACAACATATTAAATGAACAACAAGTATAACAATTCAAAAAAATTTTTAGGAACTATTTTATTATATTTATTTGATTTCACTTCATTTATGAATCACTTGAAGCATCTTGAAGCAATTTCACAATAAAACGTATATAAAACTATTGTGTATACGTATATAAAATCAGTTAAAACTATTACATTTTTTAAAAAAAATCTAACCCATTTCAGATACCTCCAGAGATAAAGATCTTGTTAGAAGGCTTTTTGAAGAGGAAAGTCTTGAACAGATGCAATAGATACATTTGATATGTAAGAGAAGGTAGTTCCAAAGAGTAGGTGCTGCCACATTAAATGTCCCATTCCAACATCATATGGAATGGACCTACTGATAAGATCATATCTACAGGATGCCCTCTCCTACAGAGCACAGGGATAGATTGGGTAGTATTATTAGTAATAATAATGTCAATAAATAGGTAAATAAATGATCAATATATAAAACATTGTATAAGACAATACAAATAAGCTAACCTAATATAACAGTTTAAAGCTAAACAGAAGAGAGAATAATGCCTGACATGGGAAGAAATAGTAGTATACAAGGTGGGGTGGGAGTCACTGTTCTAAAAAAGCATTCCATTCAGGTTTCTGCTTCACAGGCATTGGATCTCACCTGGATCTCCTCTCTCAATCACTTCCCCATCTCTCACCAGGGGAGGTGAAGATTGCTGCTACTCTTCAAGCTCACAGTTTTTGATATTGCTCAATCTCTCCTCGCCAACCATCCATTCTAGAAACCACAGACCAGGTTTGGACCCTAGAATACTGCCAGTTAGCCCCCTGGCTAAGGAAGCCCATCCTCCAACTCTTAATACCAGCTCCATGCCACCACAAAACTCTGACCTATTGTACAAGATGTTAAAAGGCAGGCCTTTCAAAAAGCCAGTCTGGGATGGTTGTCTAAATAGGAGATGCTTCTGTTCCCTATGCAAATGAAGGACTTAGCTGGGCTAAATGTTTCTTCTTGGGGGGAAGGGACAAATTAACATTTGTGTGGAGAAGCCACTGAAGGTAGGCAGGCAGGCAATACAAAAATACTTCTTGCGAGGCCTGGTCAGAGACAAAGGTGTGACAAGCCCCTACCTGTTTCTGTTAAAATAAACGGCAGTACACAAAGGAAATTAAATATTTGTACATTCTAGTTAGGGCTGGCTAGTTTGCAAGCATTTCTGACTCCCTCCGAAAGGATTTTGTCCTTTTCAAAATGACAGCTAGTCACGTCAATATGACCAATAATACAATCACAATATTTTATTTTAGTAGTTGGGAATTAACTGCTGTATGTGTTTTCAGAAGATACTTCTCACACTAGTGAATTATTTATTAATTGAGAAGGTATGTCTCATGTTAATTATTGGCATCTCATTCAAGAATTGAGAAAAAAATATTTTTCAGCTGGCTTGGTTCAGAATAATAATAAATGTTTAGTGAGTTGATCTACTTTTCCAAAGTCCAAGAGTCAATGTCACTCTTCTATTTATTGATTATCAACAATATTTGAGAGCATCCTTCAAACCAATGTAAAACACCCTCCTACTGCTCAGTGGTAGTCTAGTTTTTCAAAAGTTAGTATGTTTGGCAAATTGTTCTCTGCTATCCTCTGGTACAAATTTGGTTACTACTAACTATTGAACATTTGTTTACTGCAATGTAGTGTATTGAACCAATTGCTGCAAAAGTAAGACCTTGTTTTTTTATTATTTTTATTTTTATTTATTTAAGACCGCCTAATTAGTGTATATAAAATAAACATACAGAAAATAAAGCAATTAAAAATTTATCATTCACTAATAGGCAAAAAACCTTGTGGTTTAAGAACATACCTATAGCCCACAGATATTTCTATCAAAATTTAAAAAGCAGGGAAATTGGGCAGCTATAGTGAATGCACCAGGGGAGCAGGAGACCTGACCTCCTCTCTGAGATATTGGACTGCCCTACAAATTTGCAAAATTGAAACACAATTTAGGTTGGTCTTTCACAGTCCAATCCACTTCCTGTGTAGCTTGGAAGAATTTGGTAACATGTGCCTCTGAGCATATGGTGAGTGGTGGCAACACCTGCCATCTCTGAAGATGGAGAATTACATTTTTGTATGTTTGTTGGTGTTCTTCTTACTTTACTTCTTCCTGTGTTACTAATGTTTCTACAGAGATTCTAATCTAGAAAATGTTATTTCCCTCATTATTCATCCTAGAAATCTGTGTCAATTTTTTTAAATTAATTTCAAATCCTTTTTATTGGTCAATGTCATATGATGGTGAAGACAGCCCTTTGTGTTTCAAATTGGAGGTTATGTTCTATTTCTATTTTGGGTGCATTAACACTTGAATCTGAAACTGCAGTTTGATGTAAAATCAGACTGATTACAATATGTTGCTACTTCAGCAATGACTCTAGCTATTGGAAAAAAGAGGATGCATGTTTTCAGCCTGCTATGTTTAAACCACTTCATTTAAGGCAAGGTGGGCACGGTGAATTAAAAACATAGAGCACATCTAGAATTTTGCTAGAATATATTTCACCTTCCACTGTTTTATCTTGTGCAAACTGAGACACTCCTGATGCCCATTGGAGACTATTCTGCAGAATAGTCAGTGCCATTATCCGACCATTATTTTTGGAGGTTTTTTTAGTGAAAATTTTGCAAAGTGTTGCTGTAGTTCACATATTCACAGAAATAGAAACAAAATAAAATGATTTCCTACAGGAAACTTCACTAAAATTGCAAAGTAAATCAGTCATATTTAAAGTGACCATCTGAAGTATATCAACTGTGAGCATTTGAAAGCACTATAAATTTATTATTATTATTATTCTTATACTTTTTGTGAATAAAAATATTACATTACAAAGATACAACTCTCAAAAAAGTAGCAGGTTTTAGTAACCAAATTTGTAGTGTTACTTCTATAGCTACATGTTAATGTTCAAAGAATCTAAACAGTTGAATGCATATGACCAACTTATGTCAAATGATCTGCTTTGTGTTTTTGTTTTAACTGTCAGTGGTATTTGAGCACTGAGGGCTGCCTAAGGACACAGAAAAATGCAAGCTATAAATCATGTTTGAATATGAGACTTGACATTACATTTGCAGGGAAGTGCTGCCAATGGGTAACGGAGGTGTGGATGATCCAATTTGAAACTGAAGCAGAAGTGGGAATTGGGCATTAATTTCCTGGTCCTTGCTTTGTGTTCTGAGGACTTACAGCATAATTTGTACTATATTAACAAGTTTCATAGATTTCAATAGGCCACGCTTCCAAGAAATTATGTGTTCGATTATAGCCATAAGAAGAGTATTTTTAATACCAAGATATATTTTGGAAAGAGGAAATAAAAGTGGGGTTGTATTCAATGCAAGTCCTACGCGGAGTAGACCCATTCAAGTTAATGACATGGCTAAATTAGGTTTGTTAATTTCAATGGCTCTACTCTGACTAGGACTTAGTTGAATATACTCATGGTCTGATAGTATCAATTTTACAAATTTTCTTTGAATCAGAGCCACAATGTTATACATATAAAGCATGTAGAAGGATGCTAAACTTGGCATTTGCTTGGCTTGAATTAGAACAATGGCTTCTTTATTTCCTTCTTCTCAGTTTCTATCTTCTTGATACAATTTTTGATCTCTACTATGAATCATCATTGCATTATGAACTGTCTGTCTCAAATTTCCAGCAACTGGTTTCCAACCTTAGGGAATCAGTATTGATTGATGGGCTTAAAAGGACTGGCTAAGATGAGTCTGTGAGAGAGGTGGTTTTTTTAAAAAATGAGCCAAAGTAGAAGCACATTGTTGGGTTATATGCGATACTGAACCAAACAGGCACATATGTACCTCCTAATTCAATAAATTGGCCAGTGTCGGTTATAAAAGCCACTTCCTACTTATGAAGCCTCACAGCTACTGTTATATTTGTTTTAATAAATATGTACAGTATGAAGGGCAGATGTGCATGTCCAAATACTCTGCAGCATCTATTTTTCCTCTCGTTTACACACACTATCCATCAACACACAGGGGTATCGGGGATGGTGGTGAGGGACCCTGGGCACATCACGCTATGTGGATACCCCATTGTCTTCATGTCCTCCTGTCTCTGCCAGCCTGCCTGTTCTACATGGTGATGGTGGTGGCAGTGACCTCTCCTCCCCCCCCAGTTTACTTTCTATTGTTTTGGCTTATCTCCCCTCTTTTTTACATTTTTTATTTCGCTGCTGCTTTAGTAGCTGCAACGGTAGCAAGGCTCTCCACCAACTTCTTCCCTGCTTTGCTCAAGGAAGGGAGGAGGTGGAGAATTTCACTGGACTGGCAAGGGGCAGTAGTGCCAGCCAGCCAGGCTGCTGAATATTGCCACTGATGCCCAGGCATGGTCCTCCCCCCCAAACAGTGTGTGGTCCAGGGCAGTCACCCTGTTCTCCTCCCCTACCTCGGGACAGCCATGCATACATCTTGCTTACATTATCCTTAGCTGAACAAAGCAGGGAGACACAAATTTACAACTGCCAAAATGGGTCTGTCCTTCCAGAGGTGTCTCCAGCTACTTCCTAGTCACTGTGGGCTATTTATCTGTAATTTTCTGAACCAAATATGTTCCTGGCAACTTGCACTGCTGACCATTAAAGAAACTTAAGTAGACCTTCCTGCCTCATTGACCCTCTCCTGTCCAGATTTCCAAACTTACAGCACTGGTATGGTTCACACTTGGGGTAAGGCTTAAGATTTTTGAGTTATCTGGTAGCACTATCCTCAAACACAGTTAACCTACAGCAATTATATAGGCACAGTTGTGGGCACAACAATGATATGAACCTTTACCATTCAATGAGAGAGTTAGAGGGAGAAGCTTTCAGGATGCTCAATATGAATGAGGAGTGCTTTCATTAAATGGTGAGTGTAGTCACTGCATGTTAGGCAACACACAGTCGCCCATTGATAACGTTATTCCTGAATCTAGTCAATTGGGCTCAACAAAAAACAGACAGAAATGCATATTTGACTTTTGTTCCTTCTTGCCTTTTTTTTTGTTCACTGACAGCACTGGTGTGATTTGCTGTCTGAGTTTCAAAGAACTGTCAAAGATAATTAGTTTGGCAATTATAATTCTTAATCTTTTGAATTCTGGTGATGTAAATGGCAGATCAAAGAGAGGACTGACATTTATGAGCAGTGAGATTTGTAATAATTACTATCTCCAGGAATATATGTATTTAGGCCAGCCTGCATAGTTGCCAAGAGCATGTGCAATTGTACTGAGGCCCAAGCTTGTGTGTGTGTGTCTGTCTCTGTGTGTGTCTGTCTGTCTGTCAGTCCAGCCGCACAGTTGTAGAAGGTCATGAAACATAACAGGCGGGAGAGAGGGTAGGCAACCATTGTAGCCTGATGACGTTATTTGATTGTGGTTGCATTGGATGCTGGGCATACCGTGAGTTGGTTTCCCCCACCCCCAGCATCAGCCTGCATTATTAGGAATATTATCATATACTCCTTGGTTCGCATAGGCCACTGGTGAATGCTGGTCTGTGTGCATCTATAATCTCTATTAACAGCAGAATTGTGTCCCTAGTTCATTGGGCTCCTGCTGGGAGGAAGGGTGGGATATAAATCAAATAATAAATAAATAATAATAATATATTGCAAAGTGGAATAACCCAAGAAGGTTCCGCTTTCTGTTATCAGTTAGAATTCTCTAATTAAGAGTAGCAGTAGAGTTTTGCATAACTTTACAGTCACAATTAACTATCTGAGAGGTTGTATTTGCTAGTGACAAGAAATTCCTATTATCTGATCAGATATGATAGTTGGGGAAATGAACTCTCTTATGGTTCATATGGGAGCAAATGAAAATTTGACTAGATACTTGTATTTAGGAACTAGTTCCCAACATGGTGTGATGCTAGGAACCAGCACCTTAACAACCAGCTATTCCATCATGACAATAATTCCTGGCCTCCTGCTGGGAAGAAGGGTGGGATATAAATGAAATAATAAATAAGTAAATAAATGTTTTCACTCTGTGCCTCCCAGATCCTCTGCCAAGTGGGGTAATGTTAGTGACAAATACTTTGGTTTTAAATTAGGAGAGTGAAATTCCTTTTATTACAAAGTCCTGATTTCCCTCTTTTCCCATGCTGCTGGGACTTTTTTGCTAATACCATGTTTCATGCCACAAGACGTATCATCTCCCAGGTGACATGCTGCTGCTGCAATGCTTACAGAAGGTAGCAAAATAACTAATTAGCCAGCAATCTGCATGGGGTCCACACAATGTATTTTCCAACCATACTTCAATCTAGTGACTATTTTGTTTGGAAGAGTATTTTTTGACATGCTATGCACTGTTGAGCAATTATGAGTGAGAAGGTTATGAATCTGCCTCCCTAACAATCAAGATTTCTTTTTTTTATAATAATTTTTATTATTCAAATTTTTATAAAACAAATACAACAAAAATAATAAAAAAAGAGCTTGACTTCCAATTTGTTACAGATCAGCTATAAGTATATAATATATATCAAACCTGTCCCCTAAAACATACAAAATTCACTTTTTTCCATAGTCTATCTTGATTAATCGTCAAATCCCATTATCATCATTTCATCTTTTTCTTTCAACAAAAAGTCCAAAAGAGGCTTCCATTCCTTAAGAAATGTATCTGTCGTTTTTTCTCTAAGAAGGCATGTCAATTTGTCCATCTCAACTAAGTCCATTAATTTCAATAGCCATTCTTCCATTGTTGGTATCGATTCCATTTTCCACTTTTGTGCATATAATAATCTTGCTGCCGTGATCATATATAATATTATTCTTCCATATTTCTTTTCCTTTTGTTTATCCATAAAACCCAATAAAAAAAATTCTGGCTTTGACTGAATATTTATCTTTAAGATTTTTTGCATCATCCTACCTATCTGTGCCCAAAATAATTTTGCCTGTTTACACGACCACCACATATGATAAAAAGATCCTTCTTGTTGTTTACATTTCCAACATACATTAGAAACATTACTATACATTTTTGACAACTTTTCTGGAGTCATATACCAACGATACATCATTTTATAAAAATTTTCTTTAAGATTATAACATAATGTAAATTTCAAACCTTTTTTCCACATATTTTCCCATTGATCCATTTGTAAATTATAACCAAATTTTTTTGCCCACTTAACCATACACTCTTTTACTTGTTCTTCTTCCATGTCCATTTTCAATAACAATTTATACATTTTTGCAATTATACATTCATCATTTGTACACAAACCTATTTCAAAATCAGATTTATTTATTTCAAACCCATACATTTTCTTGTCCATTTTGTATCTTTCTAACAATTGTAAATAGGCAAATGAGTGAGAAGGTTATGAATCTGCCTCCTAACAATCAAGATTTCTGTGAAATCTACAGAGATTTCTCTCTGACATATGGTTGACATAATTGGATTATGCATTCCTCTGTGACCATGCTTTCCACAAGCTAGATACCTGTAGTTTGTCCAAAATCCAATCTGTTGAGTCCAATGAACTTTGCACTTGGGAATCTTTGCGCTTTGGATCCCTTGTAACAACATAATTCCGCTGGATTCCCACCATGTGGAGACTAGAAAGACTCCCTGCACAATGGGCAAAAATTCTAAGACAAGTTGGGAGAGGGAGGTTTTTAACTAGGGTCTTTGTAGGTTTGTTTTGTAGAAAGGTGATGGAGTGCATAATTATTGTGATCATGTGTCTGAAAGTTTAAGCAAAGCAAGGGAGATTTGTGGTGTTTAAGGAAATGGGAACGAGCAGATGAAGCAACAGTTTAGGGAGCACACAAGCTACTTGATTTCGAGTTGTAGGGTAAGCAAAAGCAAAATGTAAAATTGCACATTAGGAAAACATATATCATACCCTGGCTTGTTTTTTGGCATTCTTTTGAACTGTCTTAGCCAGTAATTCCTTAAATAGTGTGTATTAGCTCTAATGACTTATTTATTGAAAAAAAGCAACAAAACTGGTATTGATTTTTATACAACCTGAACTGTATCCCAAGCTTTGCTGAATAGTTTAACATATTTTATTGTTTCTGTTTGCACTGTTTCAAAAAGAACTTGCACGGTACTTTATTTCTTTAATGTTTTGCTCAACTTTCAAGTTTTCATTCAATTATAACAACTTCTTAAAATATTAATAAACAGTGGGTTGGATCCAGATTTCAGTTAGCTGAACTTAAGTCCGATTGATTTCAGTGGAATTTAGGTAATGAGTTTGGCTGCAATCCTAACCCCACTAACCTGGGAATTAGTCGCATTGATTTCAGTAGGAGGTACTTCTGCATAGAAATGGTTAGGATTGCAGCCTAACTTTTCCTGTTAATTTCAGTTGGACCTACATTCAGCTACCTAACAATGAAATCCTATATATGTCTGCTGAGATGTAAGTTGAATGGATCTTACTTCCAGGTAATTGTGTATAGCATTAAAGCCTAAAACCACTTACCTGGGAGTGAACCCCACTGAATTCAGTAGGACTTACTTCTGAGTAGACATGGTTAGGATTGCACTGAATGTCTGTATTCAACTAATTCCTACTCAGAGTAGACCCATTGCAATAAATGAGCTTAACTTCAATGGGTCTACTTTGAGTGGGACTAGCACTGAATACCATCCCACTAAATTAAAGTTGTTTGATAACTTGGTAATTTAGCCTGTATTATTTGTCATATAGCCTTTTTTTGCTTTTAAAATATTAAGGATTGATGAGTGTATATAGGGAAGATGGGGAGGATAGAAAAGATGGAATTAATGACAAAAGGTGAAAAGAAGTGTGTATCAAAAACAACTGATAAAATAAAACAAAGAATTATGAGATGGATAAAGTCTTCCTCAGCCTGGCGTCCTCCAGACATTCTGGACTACAACTCTCATCAGCCCTAGCCAGCATAAGCTGTGCTGGCTGGACTCATGGGAGTTGTAGTCCAGAACACCTGGAAGGTAGTGGGTTCAGAAGGCTAGCTTAGATCACTTTAGGCACAAATAACAGGTGCTATTCAGGTAATATAAATATAACCCCTTTAAGAAGATGCTAGATTAGCATTTCTCTAAACCAGCTTATCCCAACCTTTGGGTCCCCAGATGTTGCTGGACTACAATTTCAATCATCCTTGACCATTGGCCATGCTGGCTGGGGCTGATGGGAGTTGTAGTCCAACAACATCTGGGGACCCAAAGGTTGGGAAAGGCTGTTCTAAACCAATGGCAAAGCTAGGATTTGAAGAGAGTATTCTATGAGAGTATTCTGTGACCATCAAAACAGAGGAGGCAACCACTGAGGCAGACAAAGAAAGGGAAGAGACTCTGTCAGTGGATTTGGCTCTGTCAGTGGATCATGGGAGATCAAGCTTGTGGAATATTCTGTTGTCCATCTATGATACCTGTAATAACCCACCTAGAATTTGGTCACAACCACACTCCTATAACCAAACAGGTGTAAAGTTGAAATCTTCTTTTTCACTGAGACTGTGAAGGGGATGGCCATACATCAGTATATATAACTGTTACGATTTTACCATAGTGTTATTATGCAACTTAATTCTCCCATTTTCAGTCTTGAAACTCTTTGTAAATAAGACCTAATGTCTAAATAATTGTTGGTAAGTGCATATAAATGTGCATATAAGTGTTTGGTATGAATGTTGTATTTAGAATATGTGTGCATTATTTGAGTGGTTCTCATGTTACGGATATGTGAGTCTGCTGTTTTTAGGATGTGTGGTTGAATTACGTGAGTGCTTGTAGAGTGTGATTTGAGATGTGCTAAAAGTTTGAGTGTGTTGGTTTAGAATGTTGATATGTTTAAACATGAATGTGCTGATCTTGTAAGGGTGTGTTTGAGTAAACTAAATGATACCTTTTTTCAACTGTAGTTAGAAGAAATTCTGTTACAAAGGGGGCTGGATGTTTTAATTGTTTTGCTTTTTATTATACTGTGATTAAGATATGAGCTGATTTGTTTAATCTATTTGGTTTTAAAATAAGCTTGTTTTAACTTTTTTTTGTCGAGGCTGAAGGAACATTCTGTTTAGTCTGTTTGTTGTGATTTTTTTCTTGTATTTCTTGTACTTAATTTTATATGCAATGTTTATACTATATGTTGATACTAAAGAGGATGTTTTGTTCAGTTAATTGTATTTATTGTTTGTGGGTTTTTGTATTTGCTGTTTTAAGATGTTTTAACTTATGTTGTACACCACTTAGAGTTTTATTTAAATATAAGCGGTATATAAATGGTATAAATAAATAAATATAAATGTTATTATACAATGAAAAGAGGAACCAGGCAGATCTAAGGGGGTAAGGGCTTCTGTAAAATTTTTACCTTTACATTAAGTTAATTATGTACCTTCAAGATCAAATTTTTGGCATACTCACAGATTTCTTTAAGAGAGATAAAGACTTCTTGAGATTGTCTTATAATGGATGCATTTATTTCACAGAATCATAGAATAATAAAATAGTAGAGTTGGAAGGAGGCTATAAGGCCATGGAGTCCAACTCCCTGCTCAATGCAGGAATCCAACTTAAAGCATACCTGATAGGTGGCTGTCCAGCTGCCTCTTGAATGCCTCCAGTATCAGAGAGCCCACCACCTCCCTAGGTAATTGGTTCCATTATGCCAGTAGGGCCAGTAAGGAAAAACCAAGTGCATTTTTAGACAAAATCATGATAACAGACCTCAAAGCCATATGACCATATTCCTACATGTAAGACTCCAGATTGTGATGACTTCCTAGCACATGTACACAGAGTAATTTGTATAGGATCATTATGAGTTTTCTATATATGTACAGTTTTCCCATCATCATGACTTTATCATATTGGTAATTCTGTCAGTGTTTAAGAAACTGATAGCAGGAGTTGAGGCACTAAAGGTTTGTTTGATCAGGCACACCTCAGGATTGTTTTAGAAGTGTATAGGCTGCTACTTAAAGTTGTTACCCTAAATCAGGAGTGGGGAATCTTTTTCAGCCTGAGGGCCACATTCCCTTCTGGGCAACCTTCCGAGAACCACATGTCAGTGAGGGGTGGGGCCAGATGCAGAAGTGGGTGGAGCAACATATGCAAATAGTACTTTTGTACAGTAGGTTAGTTTCTACACACACTCTCACACCCCTCTATATCCTCCATCTGGATAAACAAAATGTATTATCAGAGTTCAGGAACACATTCCAACCAGGCAAAAACACTTGGAGTCCAAAGTCCAAAGGAGGACCACTGAGAGGTGTGATATAGGGAGAGGGTGTATGGTCTGGAGAGAGGTTGTGGCCTGGGGGAGAGTTCCGAGGGTCAGATAGAGAGGTTTGGAGAGCCTAATTTCGTACCCTGTTCCAAATCCACAAGCTAGAACTCCATAGTGATATGATATTATACCAGTAATCAGAACTTTAATGAGCAGTGCTAAACTTAATAAAAAGTTGAAAACCCCACTGAGGTTCTACTGAAGACATTGCCTTACAAGGAAACACAGTTATGTCAGTAGAGAGTATATAATGGCCTGTATTTTGGTATTTAATAATGCAACTAACCCAAAAATGTAATTAGAAATAGAATAATAGACATATTGAGTTTGAAGGTACTCCATGAGTCAAGTCCAAGAGAACTTGTGCGTGTGTGCAAGAGAAATCTGACAGAATGTGATGGTTCATTTGTTAAATGAAAAGCTATAGCACTGAAAAACTGCTTGGTGCTATGGAATGCCAACTTTTCAGCAAACTGGGATTCACCCTACAGGAGCTGTTTCCGCAAGGATTCCAGGCACCACTACTAGCAGTATTTCTATTGATTTGTTTTATCAGATTCCCCCTTTCATTCATTTATTGATGCTACTTTGTGCTAGTGATATTTCTCTTAATCTTCATCCTGGTCCTTATCCTCCTTTTTCATCTGCGTCTCATTTCTATTTCCTGCTCTGCTTCCTTTTTGACTTCTTTTTAACTTGTGCACGTTGGTTGCAAAAAATGCTGTTCTCTACAATCTTGCTATTATTCATTGTCTCTCCATCTACTTCTTACTGAACTGTGGATTTAATCCTCTTGATACTGTTCTTCCTGCCACTTGTTCTTTCATATCTGTTCCTTTCTTTTTAATGGTCTTCTTTTCAGCTTGTGATCTGGGTGGTAGTATTTTCCTTTTCCCTGCCATCACCAGTTCTCTCTCTCTCTCTCTCCCCCCCCCCCCGCTTCTGATCTGTTGGGTAAGGATACTTGAGAAGTTCAATATTTGTGAATTCTGATATGAGGTGACCTGATATGTACTTCCTGGACTACTGTGTAGATTGAAACTTATTGGCTTTCATACTTTCCAAAGGACCCAGATTAAAAAAAAAAAAAGGAAACGTGTATTTTGAGAGAAAACACAGTTTAAAGCAGATATTTAAATGTGAAATGATATTTTGGATTTTTTTTAAAAAATTGCAGGTTAATGCAGAAGTGGGTTTGAACGTGACATAGAATGTGTGTGGTTTTTTAAAAAGAATTGCAGATTAATACTAAAATTGATGGGAACACATGCAAACCAGGAAGAGAACCACTTGCCCATTCCTGCTCTTGAATTTCATTCTGTTTGTCTCATGCCTCCTTAATCTTTATCCCCCAGTTACTTACTGTTCACCTGGGCCCAATTCTGTCTTCATATTTGAATTTAAATCCTGGATTACTATCTTTCTCTTTCTTGTTCTTTTTATGGATGCCTTTGGTTTTCTAGATTCTTCCTCTCAGCTGTTTTCTGAGCAATTTCCCTCTCTCACCTCTTTTGTTCTTTCTGATTGTTGTCCTCCTCCTATTACTCCCATAATAGCATTCCATATTTTCTCCATAAGTGGGGATGTCAGATTGCACTTTTGCATTTTGTCCACTGGCCTTCCCTTCATCACCCCTAGATGTTTATGTGTAATATTTGATTATGATGTATTTACATAAACTGTAACGTGCCTAAACCCAAATTATTTAATTGCTAATCCCTGCAAACAAAGTCTAGGAAATGAGTTTTTAATAATAATAATAATAATAATAATAATAATAATGTGTATTCAAACAGTACACCCATGCCCCGATGTCTGTGGATATTGAGATGGGACAGGTGTGTCTACAAGGTAGGTGGGGTAGGAAGATATCACCTTGCTTCCCCACTGCAATTAGGAAAAAAATCAGGGAGAAAATATTCCAAATCAGGCTTTTGTTTCTACCTGTTTTTGTAATTTGTGTTCACTTGAGTATATCTGTCCTTATAACAGTGACTTAAATACCTAACTCTTAATGAAGCCCCTTCTTCTTGATCATCTTCCTTTTGTTCACCTACCTTTGTGTGTCATATTCCCTTTCCCTGAGTGGTGATGGTGTTTTTGAACAACGCTGTCAGACTATAGATAGGGGCTCTTCTTCATTTTCGGTTTTATAAAGCTCTTTTCAGAAAATGCAGCATAAAAATAAATGAATAAATAATAAGATACTACTCATGATGTTCTTCTCCTGGTTTGCCACCACAATAAAATAACTTTAATCGCAAGTGATTTGGTACTATTTACTTGTGAAGTTCCTCTTGGAGTATAAAACAGTTTTGTTGTGTGTGAATTGTAATAATTGGGTTGAGGTTGGAAATGTAGGATTATATTGGTTAGTAGTAAGATTATAACAACCTGTTGCGCTATGAATTTTCCAGAAGCAGTCCCTGTGAAGTTCAGTAGCAAGTTTTGCTGTGAAAGGACAAGCTCTCTCTGATACTCATTAGCTTAATTTATGCTTGATACAATTTGGATTTATATTATATTGGAATAAAGGAATTGTCTTTGCTTGTCTCAAGGCTGTGTTTTGTCAACAAATATGATCCATTTATTATTACAACTGAGTTGTGCATATTTTTAAAATGTGGTCCTAATTTTGAAATGCCTGATAACAAGGTTTCTGAGTCTACTCATCTGTAAGCCGTACAGAAATGAAAGGAACGTGTTTTGGAACAATTCCTCATGGATTGCAGTCATGAAATCCTGGGCATCACATTTTCTCCACAAAATAGTTGGTCAGTTCTGTTAGCTGTGTTTATGGAGAAGATCAAATGGGGAGCCTCCAGACCAGCCTTTCCCAACCAGTGTGCCTCCAGATGTTGTTGGACCGTCAGCCTCAGCCAGCATTGCCAATGGTCAGGAAAGATGGGAATTGTGGTCCAACAACATCTGGAGGCACACTGGTTGGGAAATGCTGCTCCAGACCCTCATCCACGCAAATTGGTGATATCTGGATGCTGTTGGCTTGGATCCACAGAGTTCCCGCAAGTGGCTTGAACTGGACTAATGCCATGTTTTGACTTTTTCTTTGAACACCCAACTTTCATACCATATTGCAACCTGCTTTTGAAACGCCCCTAAGTTTGCTATGCAGTATGGTAGATTTATTTTTTGAGAAAAGCAAACCTTAAGCCCTTTTGGGCTCACAAAAATAGTTCCATAGTTCTTTGGATTCAGGCCACAATCAATATAAAATACAGAATAGTACAGTGCAAGTATTTTATATGCTAAAATCCATACAAGGCTCCACAAATACTGTACTTCATATGTCGTAGCCATAGGCCATAACAAAAGGCTCAGACAAATACAAAACACCACAGGTAAAATCAAATATAATTGATCCAGTATGTCAGTGGAACAATCAATCACATTAGTTTTTATAAACTCTGCTTTTATTTTGTCAGCTAGAAAGGCAAAATGAGCTACTTTATATGTATGATGAACTTCTTACTTTCCACTAAGAAGACATGAGCACTGTTTAGCTGGCAAGAGGAGTCCTAAATAGCAGAACCACAGGATTTAGGAACATATATAAGTTACAGATGCAAATCATTAAACCATACTAAAATACAGTGTTTAAAGGCATTTTGACTGAATTTCTCTTTTCCAACCTTTCAAAGATCTTTCTTATGCTGGTATGGTCAAGAGTTGATATAAATATATCACAACTTTTGACCAGAAGGAGTATTACAAGGTTTAATATTGATTTTGTGAGTTCAGCTGACAGTTACTAACCATGACAGAATATTACAAATTAATTAAGAGGTCCTTTGACAGATGGATTACAGACAGGCCCCTGCATGGAAAAGACCATTTTTCATGACAAGCTATTCTTTGAATGAACAGCAAATTGGGTAAGGTACTGCTTTGGTGGTATTTTTAAAGGACAGCAAGTATCTCATTTCTTTGCATTCCATGTGTTATGTAATAGAATAATACAACTGGAACCTGCACCAAAATAAAAACTTGGAAGTTATTTGTTAGGAAAAATGAATTACCCCCGCTGAAAAGTGAAAACCACTGAAAAGCGGATCAGCTGTAGTGCGGGGATCTGGAACCTAACCCGCTGATCACGCCGGAGGAGAAGATCAGCTGTAGCGCGCTGGAGTGATCAGCTGGAGTGCGGGAGTCTGATTGCCCCAAGGAGGAGAAGATCAGCTGTAGTGTGCTACAGCTCATCTTCCCCTCCTCAGGTGTGATCAGCTCGAGTGCGGGAGTCTGATTGCGCCAGAAGAGGAGATCAGTTGTAGCGCTTTACAGCTGATCTTTCCCTCCTCTGGCGAGATCAGCTGGAGAATGGGGAGCTCCAGCTGATCGCCCTGCTGGCGCCGTATTAGCGGAACTCCAAAAAGCAGGGCCCTACTGCATTGGATTGCAGCCTTAGTTTCCTTTTGTAGACATTTTAGTTCTGCCTTCTGTATCTTCACAACAGCCATGTGCGGTAGGTTAGGCTGAGAGTTAGGGACTGGCCCAAGGCAGTAAATAAGCAAAACCAATGATGAGTAAAAATTTTAAATCAAAATGCTCATGCTCAGAGTATTTCTGTTGCTGTTTGTCAAGGTTTTGTGTGTGTTTTTATGTCTACTGTTTCATAACTTTTGTTTGCCTACGAATGTTGTATTTCACACAGTTACAGATGTTCTTTTTTTTAAAAAAGTTGCCCAAATTCTGTGGTGGCTGTTTTTTTTAAAACTTGAGTTCTTTGCATGGTTTAGGGGTGGCACTGCAGGAGATCAGGATCTTATGCATTTAACAGCTGTAGGGCAGGTAGAAATTAAATGGAATAAGCCTTTTCTATTATGGAAATACAATTATGGGGAAAGCTTCACCTGTTAACATTCTGTCTGTCAGACATCTTATTACCTGTGTGTGCCTCCCTCCCCAGATTTACTTTTGATGCCATGATCATTGCCATTCTCTTCCCCCATTTATCTTTGCAACAACCCTGTGAGGTAGCTTAGGCTGAGACAATATATGTACATAAGCAGCAGTTGGTAGTTGTAGTTGGTGCAGCATTTATAAAGTATAGCCCCTGAAATGCTGAAATGTATTGTGGTGGAGTCCAGTCTTATATGTCTACTTCGAATTAAGTCTCATTGAGCTAAATGGATAAGTATATAGAATTGCAGAATAATTTTTACCTCTGAAAGAATTTAAGAGACATGCTTTTCTGGACATGTTTGAAACAGGTGGGTAGGTGGGAAGGGAGTTGTGTTAATCTAATTGGGTTATCAACATAGTGTCCTCCATAGTGTCCTCCATATGTTGTTGGACTACAACTCCCATCAGTCTCAGACAACATAACCAATTATCAGGGATGATGGAAATTGTAGTACTACAACATCTGGAGGGCACTACGTTGGCTATCCCTGGTCTGTAAGGCCCCATGAGTAACTTTTGTTGTTTGCTGCAATACATATAAGAATGTAAGAAGAGCCTGCTGGATCCAACCAGTGGCCCATCTAGTCCAGCATCCTGTTCTCACAGCGGCCAATCAGATGCCCTAAAGGGAAGCCCACAAGCGGGACCTGAATGCACGAGCAGCATTCTCCTCACTTATATTCCCAGCAACTGATATTCAGAAGCATACTGTCTCTGACAATGTAAGTAGAACATAGACATCATTGCTAGGTTCTGCTGATAGCTTTATCCTCTGTGAATTTGTCTAATCCTCTTTTAAAGGCATCCAAGTTTGTGCCCATCACTGCTTCTTCTAGCAGGAAATTCCATAATTTCACTATATGCTGGGCAAGACTGCATTTTTAATTGCAGGAGAAGGGATAACATTTCTGATGGATTACTTTTGATATATCCATTTTCTGTTTACCTACGTTATATCTCTTAAGTTCTACCTCTGACAGTTCTATTGTGCATACATTCCTACCCAATGAGGATTAAGTTACCTCTAAGTTATGCTGTTGACAAACAAATTTACAAAGGCAGCTAGTAAAGTACTACAGTTTGCATTTTTCTTTGATGATAGGGGATTGCCATATTGATAAAAATGTGTTTTATTTGAAAGGGGTGCTGCAGTGTTTTTTGCAGCACAATACAGACATATCTTCAAGTGCCTCAATAGAACGCCTGTTCAGTACTGGTGGCAATGTAATGACTGTAAAAAGACATTCCTTGTCTGATGTGCTCTTTGAGCAGAGATGAGAGTAAAAGCAGCATTTCAAGTGTAAAAATTGATTTCGAGTGAAAAAGTATACATGTGTTGAGGTATCACCATTGCTGGGGTGTGGGGTGGATGTGAGATTCTGTTATGCCACTCCCTCTGTGTGTGTGTGTGTTTATTTTTAATGTTGTTTTAGGCTACGTAGATGTGCAACAGCCAAGGCCAGCATCTTGTAGGCACTCCATTTTTTAAAAAAATAACAAGTGTAATTGTAGTGATTACTTTTGAGTAACGATAAAGTAATCAGTTACTTTCAGAGCAACTGTAATTGTAATGGTAATTTATTGCTTTTTGGGGCCATGTAACAGTAATTGTAATTTATTACTTTTTAAAAGTAATCTTCCAAACTCTGAACAAAATGTTGCAGTTTTATCCTTCCTCCTGAAAGGAGTGCTGATACTCAAGGTTCCAGCCACCCATTACTTCCAAGTAGGGCATTAAAGTCTACCTCTCTGGTGTTCCATGGTTCTTTTCTGACACTCTACATTCCATGGCTACTGAGTACCCTCAAGCTGCTTTCACAGTCTGCTTTATTCTGTTATTCTGACAATTTCTTATCTGATAATTTGCACATTTTATTTGCTCTTTCACACAATGTAAAAGCCAGTTCCAGAAATCTGGTGGAATCTAGTGTAAGTTTAGTGCTCATTTCTGTAATAAGTGATTCTAGACATAATCTGTTTGCAAGCTTGGGAACCCAGAAAATGCCAAGAGTTTTGTGCTAGCTGCAGCTGCTCATGTGACAGGCATCCTGATATGCAATGCATTCCTCCCCTTTAGTTGTGCGTCATTTTTTTTGCCTTTTCTTTTTCCTAATGAAAATTGTACCAGTATTCTGGCACAGGCACGGGTAGCAACCTTCCGCCTTTTCCCACCCATCCCTTGTCCTGTGAATTATGAGAGAATTATAGTGCACATATGTATAATGGGCAAGGGACGAAAAGACGCTTTGGCTGTAGTCCTGTTGGCGTTTAGCTACTGACTTCGCTATTAGCAGGTACAATACATTCCATTTTTTCTCTGTCAGGGAACCTATGGTCAGTGAAGTCATGTGGTGGTTCATCTCACAACTCTCCTCAGCTATGTTTTCCTATCATTCCAAGCTAGTCTGAATGTTCCATGTGTAATCCATAGTCTCTGTCTGCTGTAAAAAGGATGATTGCTCTGTGGCTATGGTGCCCCATAGGGAAAGTATTAGGATGAAGACAGATGTTGGGTTCTTCACTCACAGTATAACCCCAGCTTCCTTCCAGTTTGGCAATTTGCATGACAGACATACTAATGAATTGAATGATGGTTCAGACATTAGCCTTCTTCCACCTCCTATACAACAGGCAAACTTTCCAACCTGTTTTTAAAGTATTGTATGTTTTCCATTGATATGTTAATCTTTCATTTTATTTAAAACAAACAGCCTAGTCAGTGGTGATGAAGTTGGTGGGAAAACCTTATTTCTCCACCTCCATTGCATCCTCAGCTTGCCATCCAGCGGAACGCTTTAGAGTGACTAATGGCTTTTTGCATACTGGTCCTATGGAGGTGGTATAACCACCTAAAGTCTGGTGGACTTGTTTGCTAAGCATTTAGAGAATAAAATTGCTTCCCTCTGCTGGGATTTGGACTCCATAGGTGGTGCTGATAGTTCTGGTGAAGTGTCTGGTGCACTTTCTTGTCTGATGTCATTGAATGAGTTTCTGTTGCTGAGGCCTGAGGACATGGACAAGGTACTTTGTGGGTTTGTGCAACTTCTTGTGTCTTGGACACTTGCATGTCATAGCTTATAAAAACTGTCCGGAGGGGGTAGCTGGATGGGCCAGGGAGGTAATCAGTGCCTCACTTCAAGAAGGAGTGGCCCCAGGTGACTTGACGGAGATAATAAGATGATTCCTAAAGAAGCCTTCCCTGGACCCGGAAGATCTTAACAATTTTGGACCCGTGGCAAATGTCCCCTTTCTGGGCAAGGTCCCTAAGAGGGTGGTTGCCAACCAGATCCAAATGATCTTGGAGGAGACAGATTTTCTACATCCATATCAGTTGGGATTCAGGCCTGAAAACTACATTGGTCACCGTGTACAATAATCTGTGTTGGGAGAGAGATGGGGGGGATAATATGGCTGTGTTGGTCTTCTTTGATCTCTGAGTAGTTTCAGTACCATTGGCCATGTTGTTCTTTTGAGTACTCAAGACATTGCATTGTAGTGGTTCCACTCCTACATGGATGGCCAGCTCCAAAAAGTGGTTGGTGGGGAACATTGCTCAGTATAGGAACCCACAGGGGTTGGTTTTGTCACCTCCTTCTTAACATCTATATGAAACCATAGAATGGGATCCAACCATTTTGGAATGTATTGTCAACAGTATGCTGATGACACAGCTCTATTTCTCCTTTTCATCTTCTTCAGATAAGGCAGTGGATGTGCTGGATCAGTGCTTGGTTGTGATAATGGACTGGATGAGGGCCAACAAACTGAAACTTAATCTGGACAAGACCAAGATACTATTAGTGGGTGGTTCCTCTGTTCGGCTGAGAGGTGTGTGGCCTCCTCTAGATGGGATCATACTCCCTCAAGGAACAAGTTTGTAGTATGAGGGTTCTTCTTGATCCATTGCTATCACTTGAGGCACAGATGGCCTCAGTAGCATGGTGTGCTTTTCACCAGCTTAGGCTGGTAGTCCAACTACAACCCCATCTGGGTAGGGAGCTTTCCTCAGAAAATAATAAATATATCTGCTTACAAAACAGCCACATACACAGTAATAATATATGTATGTACCGGTAATGGTCTCTAACAATGTGAATCATGTGGAAAGGGCTCTGTTTAATAACCTCTGCCTTCCAATATGCCCAGTGCCCCTTGTACTTCCCCATCCAGCTCAACTAATGCTTACAGACTATGTTTCGACTCTCTCAAGGTAACTATAATCAAAATGTTGATGGAATTGTGCACTCACTCTATTAATTTTTTAAAAAAATCTTCAAATGCCGTTCCATATTTTTCTTTGTTGAAATCAGTGAATGTTTCATAGATTTATAAGCTGGAAAAGACTGAAAGCTCATCTGGCCAAGCCCTCAACCTACAGCAGTGATGGTGAACCTATGGCCCTCCATATGTTGAGTACTCCCATCTACCACCAGCCCCAGCCAGCATGGCCAGTGGTCAGATATGATGGGAGTTGTAGTTCCACAACATTTCCCTGTCCCTGACTAGTGGAAGAATTGACCTTCCACCAGCCCCTACTTGATTCTCTTGCATTTTAATCATTTATTTTGAATAGTCTGTTAAGTGCAATTTGTGAAAAGTATAGCTAAAGCTTGGTTTGAACTTCTAATTGGAGTTATTATATTTTAAAGCTGCAGGTATTGCATATTTTCTAAGGGCTCCCCCGCTTTGCCAATGAAGTCTTGCTTTGTATCTCCTTGAAGTATCAAAAGTAAAATTAAAGCCTGAACAAGTATTTCATTTCATGTATAACTGCCCTAGTATTCAAAACATCAGGATCCCAAGTGTAAGAACTGAGATCAAGGCCAGTTCATACCAAACATTTCACTCTACGCTTAAGCTGTCCTAAATACCCTGGAGAATGTCCTAGAAAGGGAATGAGCAACAATAGATGCAGCTGGCATCAGTTTTCACAGCTGTCTTTATCCATGTTCACCTTATGCACATATTACATGGTGCACACAAACATATACGTAGGGACAGTTAAGACTCCTTATATGCACAAGAAAATATCTTGAAATGGGACTGGTTGCACAAAGTGTGGTAATCGGTGCTTTCCGAGCAGTTAGCACAGCAGAGTGGAGTTTTAAAAGGGGTGTCGCAGCATGAGTGCATTAGTGATTCCTGGCTTCCCTTCATACTCCATGTGAACCATGGGCTTATGGACCAAGGATCCTCCTGATTACTGCAAGTTGTTTTGGAGAGACTTGCTTCCATAACTATCAGGGGGACAAAGTTGTGTGTGTGTGTATGTGTGTGTGTGCGCGCGTGCTGCCATGCTTATATTGTCTGATAGACATTGCCATGCTGTGTGTGCTGTTTATAATAATCACTTGGATGCACTTTGGTTGTTAGTATTTTATGTTACTTTTTTTTTAGAACAGTATGTACATAAAAAGAAGACACCTGTGTGAACTTATCTTAGTGTATCTTCAGTCAGCCTGGTGATTAAATTTTACAGTATATAGAGGTTTTAGACAGGTGTAAGGAAAATGCGCACCATTAACAGTTAGTGAAAATAGAAATACTTCACCCTAAAAGCATTTATATTCAAATATGCAGTGGCAAATGTTGACTGCATTTAGAAGCAACACAGAGACATCATTTAAATTAATGTAGTTTCTCCTCTGTAGCTATTGAGAAACAGATTTTCATGATGATTTATTCTGAAGACGATGCAGATCCCAAAATGTGTACTTGCCATTGTGCTCTGCGGGTGAATTATTGGAGCTTGCAGACAGCATGCTATTCCATAGATGATTCTACACAAAACCCCAGCTTCTATTTTCCCCCATGATGCATCACAGATGGAGTAAATGGGGCTTTAACTCTCAGGGGTTTTAAAAATTCAATGTCTTGGTTCAGAAAATGTGGCTGCATCATTGCCTCACTACTAGAACCATCTGATTCTGTCTGACATTCTGGATGTAAAGCGTTGCTAGATTAAACTGATAGCTTTGCTTAAAATCTCTTTATGGATTGTTAATCACCAAAGCCAGAGATTATAATGTATTGCAAATATTTACTAGGGAAGAGTCCCTTTGTACAGCTGTGACTGGATAATCTGATCAAAGTTTGAAAGGCAATTTCTTGAGCAGAGCTTTGCTGAATCGAAATAAGATTAAAAAAAAGTATAATATTTTATTTAGCATTTATTAAATTCATCCCCATATCTTGAATGTTGCAAGAGTGTGGATCTAATGTGGGCAGCTTCTTTTGCATATCAAAAACCTAAAAACATTAATTTTGAAGAGATGAGAGGCAATGTTATCTGTCTGTGTATGAATGCTCACTGGGGGATTCCCATGGGGCAACATTAGTGTGACAGTTTTTTAAATGAAGTGAATGAAACCTTCACCTCAAGGTGTCATATTGTAGTTGACAATATTGTATTTTATTAATGTACAGAACATGCTTTTAAAATACACATACAATTTGATTTGGGTTGCATTAACATACATAGCTGGTATACATGCAGCTGTTCCTGCAACCCTGGTTGTTCTGTTTGTAGCCTTTGGAAAGAGAATGGGTTTTACTAGTGGTTTTTTTAAAAAAGAATTGTAATAATAAAGAAAGCTCAGTAAATCAATAAAATTCAAGGAATCTATAATCTGGTTTTAAATTACACAGGGCATTTTATTTGTTTAGCTCTCCAGCTTGGAAATGTAAGGATCTCTTCTCAAGGGAAGATTCATAAAGAAAATGAAGCAAAAGCTAGATCTCAGCAGAAACACTTATAGTGGCAAAGTGCTAATTAAAATCTGTCTGTGTTTACTAGGAATCTTCATAGTATCTCATGGGATGAACCCCTAGAACTAAACTAAAGAAGCTGATCCAGTTGCTATAAGACTGTGTAGAATATGTTAACTGTTAGATTTTAAAATATGCAGAGATTTAGAATGGACTACTACAAAGATGGCAAGAGGCTTAAAAACACTTAAAACATATCAAATGACACTTTTCCAGTACTGCATAATTGGAAACTTGAAGTTGGCAGATTATTTTTTTTAAACCTGTTCTTTTCCACTGGCATAACATTACCAGTAAATTTCATGTACTGTTGCAAGCATTTCTATCCTGTTATTCAGTATTTGTTGTAGTCTTGGTGTACCATGTTCCATCCAGTGAGCCAGACAAGAGGAAGGAGTGATACGATATCATATCCCCAGCACAGACTCAAATATTGAGTTGGAAAACATGGCAACAGAGGACCCTTACAGCCTGATGAACCCACAGCCCAGTCTAAGGAAGAGTAGATTAGGGAAGAAGTGATACTATCAGATACAGAGTCCAGGCACTGAGCTATAGCCTTCTGAGAAATCATCCCACTTACAGACCTTGACCCAATGTCAGTTAAGGGTCTTCTAAGAAAGCACTGAGCACCAAGGGTGCTGAGTTCCCAATCAACATGCAGCCCTTTTAAGGAGTCAGTCTGCTTCATGATGAATTCATATGAAGCCGCTGGGCGAGGTCATCAGGAGATTTGGAGTGCGTTTCCAGCAATATGCTGATGATACGCAGCTCTACTTCTCCTTTTCATCTTCTTCAGGTGAGGCTGTTAATGTACTAAACCACTGCCTGGCCGCGATAATGGACTGGATGAGAGCTAATAAACTGAGACTCAATCCTGACAAGACTGAGATGCTGTTGGTGGGGGGGCTCTCTGCCCAGATGGTTGATGTCCGACCTGCCCTAGATGGGGTTACACTCCCCCTAAAGGAGCAGGTCCGTAGTTTGGGGGTCTTATTAGATCCGCTCCTGTCACTGGAGGCTCAAATAGCCTCGGTGGCACGGAATGCGTTCTACCAGCTTCGGCTGGTAGCCCAACTACGACCCTATCTGGACAGGGAGAACCTTGCCACAGTTATCCATGCTCTGGTAACCTCTAGATTGGACTACTGTAATGCACTCTACGTAGGGTTACCTCTGAAGACGGTTCGGAAACTTCAGCTGGTGCAGAATGCTGCGGCCAGAGTTCTTACTGGGACAAAAAAATTTGATCATATAACACCTGTCCTGGCCCAGCTGCACTGGCTACCAATATGTTTCCGGGCCAGATTCAAAGTGTTGGTTCTTACCTATAAAGCCCTTAACGGCATCGGACCGCAATACCTGGCGGAACGCCTCTCCCGTTATGTACCTACCCGGTCGCTGCGCTCGACGTCGAAGGCCCTTCTCCGTGTCCCAACGCATAGGGAGGCACGGAGAACGATAACTAGAGCTAGGGCCTTCTCAGTGGTGGCCCCTGAACTATGGAACGCCCTCCCTGATGAGATATGCCTGGCGCCTTCTTTGTTATGTTTTCGGCGCCAGGTAAAGACCTACCTCTTCGCCCAGGCATTTTAAAAATTTTAAAATTTGAATTGAAAATTGAAAATTTTTAATTATGTTTTATTGTGTATTGTATTTACATTGTATTTAATATATTTACTTGTATTTTAACCTGTTTTATTATGCTGTACACCGCCCTGGGAACTTATTGCTATAGGGCAGTCTAAAAATGTAATAAAATAAATAAATAAATAAATAAATAAATTCATCAAGGAGGACTCGACTGAGTCCAGACTTCAGGAACTGCAGCAGTATAGAAAGGCTTTATTTGTCTCTGGCAGTTGTGGAAGCAAATTGGCTGTAGGGATGGAAAGATCTGTCGATTTTGGTTCTCTCCATTTTTAAAAATTCAGTTCTCCACATTTCTGCAACATTTTGTGATTTCCTCATGAACGTTCTCCAGCATTTTAGTGCAAATTTATTCTAATAAACACATTTTTGTAGGGAGTTTTGACTAATGTACATATTTTTCCAAGCCATTACTCATCATGTAATGCATTTTTGTGTGTTATATGCTCCACTGTGAGGACAGATGCAAAGAATTCATTTAGCTTCTCTGCAATCTTCTTATTCTGCTTTAACACACCTTTGACTCCCCTGTCATCCAAGGGTCCAATTGCTTCCCTCTAGGATCTCCTGCTTTGAATGTATTTAAATAATATTTTGTTGTTGGTTTTTGTTTTTAGCAATGTGCTCCTCAATTTCTATCATTCCTTATTCTTGCATTTCTTTTGCCAGAGATTATGTTCCTTTTTTTCTCCTCATTTGGACAAGACTTCCAGTTTTTGAAGGATGACTTCTTTCCTCTAATAGCTTATTTGACTTTGCTCATTAACCACACCGGTGTCCTCTTGGCCCTGGTGGTATCTTTCCTGATCTGTGGTATACACTCCAGTTTAGCTTCTAATACTGTGTTTTAAACAACTCCCAAGCTTTTTGGAGTGATTTGACCCTCTTGACTTTGCTTTTTAACTTTCTTTTTACCAAATCTCTTGTTTTTGGGAAGTTTCCTCCTTTGAAGTCAAATGAAACCATGTTGGATTTTTTTGGCAATTGGTCATTTACATGTACATTTAATTTAATAGAACTATGGTCACTGCTCCCAATTGGTTCAACAACACTTACATCTCACCATAGGTCATGGTTGCTGCTTAAGATTAAGCCCAGGGTTGCCACCCCTCTGGTCGGTTCCATGACCAACTGTTCTAGGGCACAGTCATTTAGGGTATCTAGAAATTTAACATCTTTACATGACTGGAACACATATGCTGCCAGTCTATGGTCAGGGTAGTTGAAGTCACCCCAGTCCTACAAGATTTCCTAGTTTGAATGTTTCCTCAGTTTAATTTTTCATCTCAAAATTTCCCTCAGCATTTTGATCAGGGGACTGATAAAATGTCCCCAGTACTAAATTACTCTTGGAGTCCAGTATCACCACCCACAATGATTGTCATTACTGTATTTTACTGTTATCTTATGAATTCCTGTTTTGAGCTTCATTTGTTCCTATATACAAAAATAAATATATTTTATTCTGTATTCTTTTCTTAAAAGTGCTTATGCAGTATATGTATGGAAGAGGGTATTATTAAGTATAATATTGCCAGCAGTCAGCCTTCCATTATTTGCTATTTTCTCCAATGTAATGCTAATGACTTTTTGAAGTGTATTGTATTTCTATGGTTCCTAAGGTTAAAAAGTCATACAGTCTGATCTGGGAGATCCTGGGCCAGATGAGAGCTTTGATGCAGATATGGGAGCTTGTGTATACCAAGATACTTCCTTACCCACAACAGTGTCAGGTACAGATCTATATATATACATCCCTATCAAAGATGGGGAACCTCTGGGCCTCCAGATGTTGTTGGACTACAACTCCCATCCTCCCTGACTACTAGCCATGCTGGTTGGGGCTGATGAAAGTTGTAATTCAACAGCATCTGGCAGGTTACAGATCTCCCATCCTTGGTGTGTATGAAGCTGCCTCCAAAGTTGGTGCCACTGGGGAAACTTATTGTTGTTTGTGTACATACGCTAACAGAGCTAAGGTCACACTTTGAATCTCTTGGGCATTTCACGTTAAGGGCAATTTAAAAATATGAATCATAGTTCACATGGAAATCAAATTTCCACTTTTAGAAGTGGAAATTTAACTATTGTCAATAAGGTAACCTAATGTTTTGAAATCGTTTTCTTCTTTTTGGAGATTAACCAAAATATTGTACTTAATGATTGTAGAAACTGGAACTTATACAGAACTTCAACTTCTATAAGTTTCTTTTTTTACACAGTTCCAATAATATATGTAAGTCCTACACCAGCCTTTTCCAACCTTTGGATCCCCAGATGTTGCTGAACTACCCACCAGCCCCAGCCAGCATGGCCAACGGTCAGGAATTATGGGAGCTGTAGCCCAACAAACTCTGGGGACCCAAAGGTTGGGAAAGTCTGACTTACACCTTTTAAAGCAGGGTTGCCAAATTTGTAGCCCTTCAGATGTTGCTGTAATTCAGCTCCCATCATTCCCTACCACTGGTCATGCTGGCTGGGTCTGATTGGAATTGGAGACCAACAATATCTGGAGGGCCAAATTGCCCACTTCTGTTTTAATGGCAGTGTGATATAGTGGTTAACCTTAGACCACGGAGACCTAGGGCACTTTCAGATGCTAACTATTTTGGAGCTGGATTCAACTGCATACTATTAAATTATAATTGCACAGTTACAGTATATTGAGAGGTCTTGTGCAACAAGCCTGCTTCCATAAAAGATAGGACATTTTGCCATGGGAAAATGCGGGATAACACCTTGACTACAACATCATTTAACTTCCCTGCAAATAAATACTGTGTGCGTCCCCCCAGTCTCTGAGTGGTGAGAGATCTCCAGGGGTCCCTGTGCTTACCCAGGGTTTGGTTTCCTTGGAAAGAAGGCCAGGAGAAACTGTGGAGTCTTTATGAAATATGGTTTGTTTATTTACACACATTCCAACCTAAGCTTAAGATGGAGGAGTTCGAAGTATCAGCAGTGCAATAGATCTTGCATTTTCCATCAGGCTTACAGGAGGCACCCTAAAGCCATGGTGCAGAGAGCCAGCCTCCAGTTCCCAGCCTTTCCTCAGACTCAACTAAAAACACAAACCTCTCCTTGGCCTCAGGAAGTGGGGGGGGGTTCTCCTGAAGAGTTTCAATAACAGTAGGATCTCCCTGACTCATTTGCCAAGTTAATGGGCACTTGATAGGCCCATTAACTCACCTGGCCACTCTATTTGACTAACAAAGGGGGATCTGGCCAGCAGAGCAGATTTCTCACCTCCAGGTGCAGCGTTCCAAATCAGAGGCTGGAAGGGGACTCATAGAAATCGTCCATATCAATCCCAACCCCATAACAATACTGATTAAAAAGTCAACGGTGTCTGTTTTTCCTGCAAACAAATCTGGATGAATACTCATTAAACAGGGCATCTGGAAGTGCTCCCAGGTTCAAGTCCCCATTCAGCTACAAAGCTCAGTCTCAGTCTAACGTCTATTTCATAGTTACTTGTTATTTATTTATTTATTTATTACATTTATACCACACCTTTCTTTTCATGATAGAAACCCAGCGTAGCTTACATGTGGTTCCCAGGCAGTGTCCCATCCAGGCACTGACCAGACCTGACCCTGCTTAGCTTCAGCTGGTCTGATGTGGTCTGATGCGCCTTCAGACCATAGCCTGGGACGATTGTTATGAGGATAAAACATGTATATCAAAGGCAGATAACTCCCAGTTTGGGGGCAAATTTTTCTGCCCTCTCCCTAAACCTCAAAATGTTATCAGCAGGTGCAAAAAGAGTAAAAAGAGAGAGCGGAGCCCAGCACCCTGACAGGGAAGCAAATTGTCTCCTCCCTGGTCATCAGCTCAATCATTTGATAAGGAAAGAGTGGGCAATAACCCTTCCTCCTCAGTTGATCTGCCTGGATCAGCTGAGAAGGGGGGCTGCCTGTCTCCGTGTGTGTGAGTGAAAGAGTATGTGTGAAAGAGTGTGGTGTGGCCATGCCCACCACATGTCCTCCTGCCCATCAGCTGACGTTACCAGTCATGCCAGCTGTTGGGTGGGCAGGCATGGTTTGGGGAAAATGGTCTCATGAACCAAACTGGATCCCTTGGCAGACCAAAATTGGACCCTGAGTCAGAGGTTCTCCACTCATCTTACGCAAATGGTTCTGAACCTCCAAAAAGGTGCTATGCAGTTCTTGTTGCTGAGATGCAATGTGCTCCTTTACAGACATGTTTGGGAAAAACATACAGGAAGCTCCTTACTGTCTGCGGACAGAGCTCACACTGAATTTATCTTTCACCATTATTGTTATTTCAAGTGGTGTTTGGAAACGCTAAAGAATCAGGCAGGAGTTATATAACACAAAGTCCTGTGTTAAACATGCCTAATTAAAACTCCACATGGTGTCCTTCCTTCTCTGCCCCTCTGCTGTTGCTGAGTCACTACCAGGAAGCTGTTCCCTCAGTCTATGCCTTCCGTTTTATTTGTGTATCTGGGTTACTGCTGTCCTAGTTTTGCTACTTAGTTAGATACATTGATACATGCAATTTCTTTCAAAGAAAGAAGGGATTCTCCCAGTCTATTGATCCTCTAAAGGTGATCATATGTTAGTTAACCAGTTATGAGTACTATTAAGTTAGAATTTCCCTTTTTAGTAGTCAGCCACAGTTTTAAAAAATGTCTCTTTATAGTTTTTAAAAATATTCAATTAATGGTTTTACACGAAACAGGGCAAGAGAGAGGTATGAAGTTTGCAAGTGAACAATAGTTTTGGATCAAACCTGGCAAGTATGAAAATGAACAATGGAGGCATGTTTTCATTAGATTAGAAATATTATTCCTTAGAACTCAAGGTGCAAATTATGCTGTGCCATAATGTTTCTTTCAAGCACATAAGATAAAATTTGCATATCTAAATTGGATCAGCCTGAATGGGTTTCCCTGCTGTCTCATCCTCTCAGCTGCAGTCAGGCTGAAAAGGCCTGGAGGTGGATCCAAATAGTGATTTCAAGTCCATTTTCAAGAGTCTTACTCCAATAAATAATTATAGTAGTTTTATATTGATTTCTTGGTGCGAACGTCAGCAAAAAAAATTTCTCATATGCCACATCCAAAACTAATTTGAATGATAATTGGAAATTTAAATTTAAATAGTTTTCACTGATTTTGTTCTTAGGGAAACTAATAAATCCTTTGTTTTATATTTTTTAAAGTGTGTTGCAAGTCCTTACATGATTACAAAGTATTTGATCCCAAGTAAAAATGTATTTATGCATTGTCAGCATATTCCCCTCCCCGCAATAGTAAAACAGAAGTATGTTAACTATTGGTGTAGTGGTTGGATCATCAGACCAGGATCACAGAGATCTAGGTTTAAATCCCCACTCAGCCACGAAGCTTGCTTAGTGATTATGGGTCAGTCACCATCTGTCACCCTAATCTACTTTTCAGGGTTGTTGTGGTTAAGTGGGTGGTTGCTATCTATTCCTTGGATAAAGGCTGGAATAAACATGCATTAAAACAACAACAACAACATTTTAAGCTTTTACCACTTTTGAAAATTTATAGGATCTCCAGAACAACCTCGTGGACTTAACTTTTCAAGGTTTTTAGCACAAGATGTTTGAAACGGAGTATATCCAACTACTGGATATTGATGGTTAATTACAGAATTTACATTTTGCCATCAAGCCTGGTATATGGTTCTTGCATTGGGGAGTCTTTCTGTTCTGGAGGGGGCTGCACTCCCTCTGAAGGAAGAGGTGGGTAGTCTGGAGATACTCCTTGATCCATCACTATTGTTGGGGGGTCGAAGTGACCTCAGTGGCTAGTGGGCCTATTCCCAGGTTGAGCTGGTCACTAATGCAGTCTGTATGGGGCTCCCCTTAAGGTTGATTTGGAAGCTGCAGCTGGTATAGAATGCAGTGGCTAGGGCTGCAGTCTAATACTTGTCTATTCAGAAGTAAGCTCCATAGGGTTCAATAAGACTTACTCCCAGGTAAGGATGTATTGGATTGCAGCCTAGGTTACTAAGTGGAGCATCCTGCCTTGCACATGCAACATTTGTCCTAAAAGAGCTGTGCTGGCTGCCAGTTTGCTATCAAGTGAAGTTTAAGGTTTTGTGATTAATTTAAAATCCATAAATAACTTGAGAGCAGGTTACCTGAATGACTCCCCCATATAGAAATCCCCAAACACAAAGATCTTTAGAGGGGGTCTTATTAGTGATATCATAAACTGCAGAAACCCATCTTGCAGCAACATAGAAAAATCAGTCCATGTTAGCATGGGCATTGATCAAGGATGATTGGAGTTGTAGTCCAACAACACTTGCAGGGCCACAAATTCACAACCCCTGAATTATATCCTGTCTCCTTTGTTCTGTGAAACTCAAGGAAGGCTTCTCAAGGCACAGGACAGACCTGGGCTTGCTTAGTATGACTTGCTCAGTATAACTGCTGCATTATTTATAAACTCAAAGAGGATAAGAGGGAGGTTGAGGCACCATAGGTTAGGGACACAGTGAACAGAAATGCAAGTATGGCAGATGTAGAGAATAAGGTGTGGCAACTCAAATGAGGTGAAATGATAAGGAATACCAGTAAACTAAAGAGGTAGGTTGGGGGGCTTAATGCATAGAACTGAGGTCTTATCAGCAGGAGTAGGAGTGATAGCATGCTATTAGTTACTCTTCAGTGTTGCTCTGTGCTGCCATAGACTGTTGGTAAAGAAAATACAGCACATAGGCTCTGTATAAGGGATAGGGAACTTGTGGCCCTCCAGATGTTGTTGGACTCCAATTCTCAGCAGGGCCAGTGGTCAAGGATGATGAGAGATGTAGCCCAACAATCTCTGGAAGGCCACATGTCCCCTTCCTTGCTCTCTGTGGAGCAAGTGACTACTTGAAGTAACTAAGAGTAGACTACAGGATTTTCCATATGCATTATCTGAAGCATTTGGAGGTTTAAATGGTCCTCATTTAGCAAAGTGTTTTAGACTTTCTTCTGAAACATACAAGGCTTTGAAAAACTAATGGGATATCAGAATCGTAGCATCTTGGTTTTTTATGGTGCATACTTGTGTAGCTTAAGCAGTGGCACTGTTTAAATATTCCAAATCTACCCGAAATTTACATGTTACAAAACCAATAGTAAAAAAAGAAAGAAAATAATAACTGTCCATGGTGCTGATTCTTGAACACTAACAAATACGAGAGCTTTATACTTCTGTAGAGAAGCCATTTTCAAACCTTATCATAACCTAGGTACCTGCCTAACTCAAGGGAGGAAAGTTTGTTATCACAGTTATATGAAATCAAAGGTACCCAGGGCAGGCACCAGGAATTCAAGTGTTCTGTGAAGTGTATGTGTGAGGGGTACATCAGAGTGAGTGAGCAAGCGAGAGATTTTGCAGAACCATAATGTACAGATACTCAGTTACTTGAATGAGATCTTCCTGAATGCTTACATTTTTGCCTGAGAAAGTAATATCTGAGAGTAGGGGCAAATCATTACTGTGATATTTTGGGAAAAGAGAATATTTAGGCCAGCCTTGAAAATAGGTTTTACTGTACATACTTGTATTAAAGAATTTTTCTCTGATTTGAAGGCTCCAAGACACACACAGGGCTCCAGTGTTCACAGAAAGCGTCACTTGGCAGGGATTGACTGGGTCAGTCCAGGGAGTAGTTAATGTCTCACTACAGGAGAGGTGATTCTCACCACTCAAGGAAGTGGTGGTTTGACCCATCCTAAAAATTTCCTTCCTGGGCCCTGTATTAGACAACTACCACCCAGTCATGAATGTCCTTTTCTTGGGCAATGTGGTTAAGAGGGTCGTGGTGGGCCAGCTGCAGTTGTTCATGGAGGAAGCAGATACTATAGACCCATTTCATTGTGGCTCCTCAGTGGCACTGAAACTGATTGGGATTTGGCCCCCAGAGCCAAAAAAGTTCCCCACTCCTAATTGATAATATTTGCACAGTCAATTGACTGGTATCTCACTTCTAGCAATTATCTATTTTATTTTATTGCATTTATACCCCACCTTTCTTGCATCAAGGAACCCAAGGCAGCATACATGTGGTTCCTAGGTTGTCTCCCACACTCAGACCTGTTTAGCTTCAGCGAGGTGGTGGTCTCATGTGCCTTCAGACTAAATTCTAGGACCATGTAATAGCCATGTAAAAATCTCTGAAATATGATCTATTTATTCAATATCTATCTGATACATACACCTTTTCTGACATAAAATGCTTTCTTTTTTATCTGTTGAAAAGCATTTCACAATCAGATAGAACGTGGGTCATTATGGTTAGGAAAATCAGTGTACAAAACTTAATTAAAATGGAAATGACTCATTGACTGTAAAACATTGCATATTTTTGGAAGCTGCATAATTTCCTTTGTGGAAAAGCAATATGCATATATATGTATGTATGATCAGAGAAATAATTTGTTTTGGTGTAGCAATGCCAATTATTCTCAGCATGCACTGGCTCTATAAAATTTGAAAAGCACAACAAAAATAGCTGCATGTTTCAAGAAATAAAATACAATCAGCTGAAAAAAATAAACTGCATACAATGAACATGATCCTGTTTGTGAACGTGGTAAAGTGAGAAACAATACTTTGTGTGTTTTTTTGGGGGAGGATGGGCACCAAAAACATTTTGTATTTGTGTTTTGCAGTTATTCAGTTGAGATGATTAAGAATTTCGATTCAGCTTCTCTTTTCTTAATAACCTAGGAATTCGTGGCTAACCATTTTCCAGTAATTAAATGGGATTTTATCCAACAAAGTCATCCCAAGACTTCTGCTTGTTCAAGAGGACTTGCCTCCCTCTCCTCTCCCTGCACCCCCCCAAATCTGCTTTGGAGGGTTGAGGGAACCCCCCCCCCGAACAGATTTGGGAAGGTGGGGCGAGAGCTGTACGGGGAGAGAAAAGGGAGAGGAAATACAGTTGCACAGTTAGAAGTTCTTGCACTCATGGGATATCTTTGTTGGATAGAGCACATGGAATTTTTGTTTCATGTAAAGCTAAGGCAAAATATCAGCTTTAGTCAGTAACATAAAGTTATTCAGGTATAGGAAAGGTTTAAGGAGACAGGAGGGAGGTAGTTTGCCAAATTAACTTTTAGGCTTAGATTTATTAAATTTATATTTAATAACTACAAAAAGTCCTGAAGCAATTTACAACCAGAATAAAAATATATAAATATGTACAAATGTTTTTAAACTGCCCCCATCTGCTTTTTTGATAGCTCCTTTTGTATAGGTTTCTCAACCCATCCCAGGACCATGTCTTAGGCCAGGCATAGGGAACCTTTGGCCCTCCAGATGTTGTTGAATTACAACTCCCATCATCCCTGGCCATTTTCCATGCTTGCTGGGGCTGATAGGAGCAACATCTGGAGGGTCAAAGGTTCCTCACGCCTGTCTTAGCAGTCCAGTTGGTCTATATGTCCCCTGTCTCTTTCTCTCATTCTAGGTCAGTCTCCCCCAACCTAGTGCCCTTCAGATGTTTTGTTTGGACTACAACTCCCATAAGCCCCTGCCAGTTCTCTTGGCTCCTCTTTCACTAACTTCAAGAAACATTGTTATTTTTCAGCCTTAGGGCCAGAACAATCCATTCTCTTCAGATGACAAAGCCATGACAGGAAACTTCTTTTTACTTTCTAACAAGAAAAAAATGCTAGTGTTTAAAATTATAAAATACGTGGGACTGAAGTAAAATCTATGGAAAGACTGAAGAGGGGAATGTTGGATGTACCATAACAAACCATAGGTTTGCATTTCCACACAGTCTTGTTTTGCGCACAGTATCTGAAGAATGAGAATATCCACAAATGGCTCATAAACAGAGTGTGTGGGGGGAACAGGCACAAATCTAAATTATTTGTTTTCTGGTAATTATTAGGAAGAGTTCTCGAAAGGGCAGGGGTGGCCCTTCCCTTCAGAATTCCAGAATGAAGTTAGCATTTACTTTGATTGATATGTATTCCTAGATATAAATATGAAGCTTTCTCTAGTATTTTATGCTCTGCATTCATACATCAGTGCTGATGACAAGTTGACAATCTACTCATTCATATTTATGTCCCTTTCCTTTGCCATTTGTTTTTGTAGCTAGATAGTGATGATAGGTTTGTGATCAGTATATTCTGCTGCTGGTGCTACTCAGCAAATTCAAGCATTACATGAGCAGTGCAGCGATCATAATGAACATTCATCACCCTTACTCATATCATCTCTCTGTAATGAAGAAGGTACCTTGCTTCACTGAGTGGCACCACCAAGAATAAATTTATGTTCTGCAGAAAATGTTCAAAACATGTTATGACCGAGGTTATCTTCTGTATCTCAAGGTATGAGCTCTCTGCATTGCCAGAGCTGCCGGTGCCAATTCATTAGAAAGCTTCCCTGACTATGTGCCAGCCAGAGAATCATAATAGTGCTGTATTTAAACCAGTAATGGTATCTGCTGTCATTGACCACATTAGTCCTATATTGCATCCTTAGAAGTGTCATGACATCTTAAGGTTCATTTGTTCTATGATGGGGCAGTGTAAATGTCCCTATGCTAAGGATTATGCTAAGGTCCCTGTGCTAAGGACATTTTTAGAGTTCACAGATTTCAAATGAGCACTATTTAGTGGAAATGCAGAATACAAGCTTAACCAACAAATAAACGAACTATCAGTGACAGTGGATGACAGTGGATTGGCTTCAGAGTAAGTTAGTTGCACTTAGCTCCCATTGAAATAATTTTTTTGAGTTGTTTGTCCCATTGTTTTCAATGGCACAAAAATTCAGCTAACAAAGGCTGTAATTCTGCACCCACTTATGTGGGAGTAAGCACTGTTGAAATCTGTGGCACTTCTGAGTAGATTGCACCGTCTAGATGCAACCCAATATGAAAGAAGACCCTATAATTCAGTCATGCCTACCTACAGAAGTTCTTCTAGTTCAGGGACAGGGAACCTTTTTCAGCCTGAGGATTATATTTCTTTCTGGGCAACCTTCTGGGAAACACATCCCCTTCTATTCACCTTCATTGTAGCTTTGTGACTCCAGATGTCCTAGTAATAAACTGGATGCCACCTGGTAGCAAACAACATGGATATATCAGTCCAGATCCTCATCTGAACCAAAAAGAAGAGGACAACAACATGACCTCCTAAATAATTTACCTGTTGGAATTTGCAGTTTTCCAGAACTGCCACCTTAGGGAGGAGCAAGGTGTCCAGTTTCTGTGGACGATACAGGCATAGTGGAATGGGGGGGGGATATTTTATGAGATTTGGTTTGGTCTGATCTCTGCTCAAGGGAACCACAACACTAGACAAAAAAGAAAAAAATTGGCGATCTACTTTTAATTTATTAATGTTGGCAGAACCCTTATTATGAATATTCTAACTTTGCAGGACAAATGTATCTTCTTTAGCAAACAGTGGATAGGAAATTAGAACAAAATGCTTCACATCCTCAAACAATAATTGTCACTTGATACAAAGTCATGAGAAGCCCATTGAATGATATGTGTTGGTTAACTATGACACCTAGAGGCCACATACACTGTCTTAAAAATTTGCCTTTTGTTATTTTCAGTTAACATCTATCAGTTTGGGTATTTACTGGACAATTTAATACATCTACAATATTACATATTAATTTGATTCTAAAACTCATAATAATAATAATGTATAAGTACAATAACAAGTATAGTGTTTTTAAAAACTTGTTAACCCCCCTCACTTTCACACTTCTATAACATCAATACAAATCATGTGGCATTAATAGTCTAGCATCACTCGGAAAATAATCCTCCAAATTCTAAGAGAGGCATACTTGGTATTTTAACAGGCTATTAAATTAAGGCTGGAGTCCTAGGTAAACTTGGAAACAAAGGAATCAGTGGTATTTACTTCTGAGTAAACACATCTAGGATAGTATAGAAATTAATTGTGATTCTCTTAAGTGTTTCACAATCTCATCCTATGAATATTCACTTGGAAGTAAGCTCCCCTGAATTCAACAGAACTCATTCCAAATAACTGCATAGAATACACCTTAGCCAGTCAGTGAGAGGAAAATCCCAAGAATGCCTCTGGGTGCATGGAAGGAGGGGAAAAAGTGAGAAGGTCATAGAGCTCTGTTGAACTGTCTCTCATGGGCACCCCCTTTATTTCCAGCCATCAGCAATCTGGTGGTGGCTCTTTATTGCTTCATTTTGAGCTGCCCTTAATTTCTGCTGGTGTAAAAATTAAAGAAGACCACATTACAGAGGACAGAGGACTCGGTGCAAGCAAGAAAACTCATTTTTACCATATTTACAACTGGGAGAGGAAAAGAAAGTAGAGATGCCAGTTCAATATGTGGTGGGCTGAGGGAGCACAGTGAAGAAGGGAAGAAAGCAAGGTGGTGGTGTCTGTTGAGCCCCAACTCCCCCAGGAGGAGCAGGGAGAGGAGTTGGTTGAGCCCCAGCTTCCCCAGATAGATCAGGGAGAGGAGCCAGAGGTGGATGAGGTTTTCGAGGGCATTGAGGGAGGGGGTGAAGTCGACAGCCCCCCAATTCCCATGGACAGTCCTCTCGTCAATGCAGAGCTCGCTCCGCCTACAAGCACCCCAACAGCCATTGGGTGATGACCTCGTGCACGGGTCAACTCCACCCCACCAGGACTCCCCACCTGGCACTTCAAACTCTTCTCCACCAGCAGGTTCCCAGCCCCCTGAAGTCAAGCCAGCACCTAGTGAGCCTGTCCTGTCAGATGAGCAGGCGGAGGCTCGCCCCCCTCGAGACGCCGTGAGAAGCGGGTCAGTGAGAAGGTGAAACTTTGAAGGAGTCAGAGATTATGGGCGAAGACCTTTTCTATTTAAGGCAGTGCCCCCCTGATTGGGGTGCCGAGTCAACTTACTCCACACGCTGCAGAGCATGCTTAGGTAGCCTAGTTAGAGTCAGTAGTGAGTCAGCATAGAGAGGTCTATGAAGCTCACTGCTTTCGATGTAACCGTTACTCTAATAAAACAAGAATTAATTCCAGTCTCGTGTCCGTCTTGTTTCTTGGACTCTGGGCAAGACAGCATCATGGGAAGAGGTCACAGTGGTGTGGGCCTCCCAGAGAGCACCTTTCCTACAGCTGCTTCAAACCTGGCAGCAGCACTGAGTGGGATGATGCCTGGAGATTGGGGCCCTCTAGTTCCACCACCCCCAGAACCTCAAGGTAGCAGGTAGCCCAGGAGAGGGCGTTTTCTGTTGCAGCCCCTAAGTTTTGAAACTCCCTCATAGAGATTCATCTGGCACCTTCACTGTGCAGTTTTGGGTGAATGCTGAAGACACACGTCTTTATCCTGGGCTTTGACACTTCAGATATATACTTTTGGGACCCACTTAATTTTTTTTGATGTGGTTTAAAGTTGCTTTTAATTGTTTTTGATGATGCACTTTAAACTGTTGTCACCTACCCTGGGACCTCAGGGTGAAGGGCATGCAATTCAAGATAAGATCAACTGAGAGCAAGGGCAAAGCTTTCTGGATCTGTCACATATAGGTGATCCTAGCCAATCATGTTGCAGATGATCACATAGTAAAGGTGAGGATGTCAGGACACTATGTAGCCAATCATATTTGGTTATGTAATAAGGCCATTGTGGCCACAGAAAACACATTAAGAGAATGGGGGGGGGTTGTGTGAGACATGTAAATGAAGAGGTGAAGATTTTTGCTGAAAAATTGTTGAAAGGCATGTATTGTTTAGAATAGCCAAAAATGTTATTGAAATAAGTGAGTTTTAGCTCAACTCTAGTAGCAACACAAATTTATTTAGTTACTTTAAACATTTACATCCCATCTTTCCTCCAAGGAGCTCAAGGTAGCACATAGGATTCTCCCTCTCCCCATTTTATTTTCACGACTACCCTGTGAGATAGGTTAGGCTGAGAGATGGTGACTGACACCCAGTTTGTCACCCAGTGAGCTTCATGACTGAGGGGTAGAACCTTGCTCTCCCAGGCTGTAGTCAGACACTCTAACCACTGCACCACACTGACTCCCTGTTTGCATGTCTGTAACCAACACTGTTGTTTTAGAGCTTTAATTCTTTATTTCCTGGCTTATTTCAGTCTAGAAACCCTTTGGCTGTCTTAAGCATAGGACATAGTATGTAAGCATTCAGTTCATCCTAACCATCTACACAGATGTTTTACAAGTTGCCAGAGCTGTGTTGGAGCATCTGCAATGGTGGCAGCAATCATAGTGTCATGAGCTAGGGTTGGCTATTCAACCACAATGGGTGGTGAAACAAGTCTTCTCACAAAGCAAATTATAGGGAAGGTCTGCTGCTCATTGGTCAAAGAGGCTAAAAAGACAGTATGATGTCACAATGGGATGCTGGGGCAAGTCAGCATAAGGTTACATCGCTCGTAATATGAAGGAGAACAGGCTATGTTTGTCTTCAGAAACAGGTTGTCCTAACATAGATGTGGTGTGGGTGTGATCCTTTTGTTTTGTGTACATTTCTAAAGAAAGACATTGGCTCATCAGTCAAACTGGAAACAACAGGGAGACATGGATGTATGTTCATTTTAACGATATAACTGAAGAATGATTGAAAGTGTATGTGTTTTTAACGCTGTAAAAACTAGGCATCCATATTTACAGCCCTGTATTCTGATCTTGAGCAGTGGGTTTTTGTGGTTATCAGACTGAATATTTCCATGTTCAAATTGCATGGCAGTTCATTCAACATGATCAATTCCTTGTGTTAATTGAAACTATCCAACATTTATGAAAATGAGTTTGCACCGTGCCATAGATTTTATAATTTTATTTAGACCAACTTCAGATAATGTGAGAATTCATAATGTAAGGTTGTTTAAGCATGAGTTGTATGGAACTTTGTTTTATTTCTGTTTTTAAATGCAGATTTGTTGAAAACACATTAGAATCTGGAATGTCTGCAGTAATGTTCATGTTAGGGTTAGGTTCAGAAGACAAGTCCCTAACAGCACCTCAGTCTCCCTGAACTTGCAAAAGCCAATGGATACAAAATGAGGCATGGGCCCTTTACAAAACACAACCAGCTCTGTCAGGTAGGCAGGGCCATCATAGGGTGTCATCAGTCTACATAAGGCTTAAGGCCTCTGCTGAGACAACATCCCTCTATAGCTGCAACAGAAATGAGAGAGCTCCAGTTATCAGGGCTTTCTGGGGAGCTGTCTGAGATTGATACTACATGGAATTATGTTTAAGAGATTTGAGTTGGCCTGCCCAGAAGAGACTGGTCCATCAGTTGTGCCCATTTCCCTTGTCAGCCTCAAGTGTCAGTGGAACAGGATACACTCCATTGTTGTTGTGCTGTACTGGCAGTTTCACCATGTGTCTGTGTGGTTTGGCAAGGCTTTCTCCCTGATTCTACTATGGACCTGAGGGAATGGGACAGACAGTCCTTTACCCTGATCCAGTGATGTTTAATTGACTAGTTGGGCAGAATTTGGATGATGAGGGGTTTTTAGGTAGAATCCCAAAGTGCACCTCATTTGGGGGAAGGGTCATAGCTTCATAGCAGAGCAACTGCTTTGCCCACAGGAAGTTCCAAGTTTAATCCCTGTCATCTTCAGGTAGGGCTGGATATATCCTTTGTCTGAAACCCTGGAGAGTTCATATCAATCTGTGTAGGCTGCTGAGCATGATGGACTTAGTATAAGGCAGCTTCTTATGTTCTTATCTCACTGAAAGGAATATGGTGCTAATAGAGGACATTGGCATTAATTAGGATGTGGAGATGGTTTTCCTTATTCACATTTTGTCCAAATTGTCAAGTAAGCATGACTGGACTTGGGCAAGAGAGAGTAGGCCTGGTTGCCCCAGCAAGGAAGACACATTCCTTTGTCACTCAGCCTCTTTCACCTTGTAAACAGGATTCTATCTGTTTGCAAAGGCGTGTGACAAGTGGCTGAAAAGGGGAGGTGTATTTCACAGAGACATAATGTTCATGCAATGTGACCTCAATTTCAGCTTAGAATTCACATAGACACGTTCTGTTGTCTGTTGTCACTATGGGTTACTCTGTTATCACTGTGTGTCACATTTATTAGGAAGAAGTTTTGACATGCACAAAGCCCTTCTGTTCTAGAGATGCATTCCAACCAATAAGAACACCTGTATTATGAAAATTAACTTGGTGAGAAAAATGGTTTGTGACATTAGCAGTTAAAATAACCAGTGGTTATAGTCAAGTGTTCATATCTGACTACTGTTGTGGTTTCAGTGAATATCATGGGGATTTAGTTTCTAAAATGTTCCTAAAGTCCCCTGCATCAGGCCTGGTTGGGTAGCCAAATATCTGTATTATTATCAGCTTTTAAGTTTGGCATGTCTGCCAACTTATATAAAAAGATTAATCATATTGAGAACTGGTAACTAATAAACTCTGAATAGGATTCCTAGCTGATGCTGTCGTCTGAACATGATCCTCGGCATGGTTTCTTTCTCCTTCTTCTTAAAAAATAGGGTATACCTTTCCTCAAGCTTTTGCCCTCCAGATATTTTGGACTACAACTCCTCATCCCTACTCATTGGCCATACTTACTAGGGCTAATGAGAGTTGAAGTCCAAAATATATGGAGGGCACCAAGCTGGGGAAGGCTGAGGGTGGCCAGGTTGGGCCCTGGCCAAGGGTCCAGAGGGGCCTCTCAAGGGCCCTTCCTTAGAGTGAGGGTGGTGCTCCCATTCCATGATCCATGGTAGCATCGGGTCCTGCGACCCAATCCTGCCGTGGATCAGAGAGGGACCTCCCAGGCAACTGCCCCAATACAGACAGTGCGGGCTTCAATAAGCCCACCCGCACACCCCACCTACCTCTCTTGTTAGTGTGAATGCCATGCACACTATGCGTGAATGCCTGCAAGAGGACACAAGAGGACGACGGGGGCTTCCCTAAGGGGCTGAGGCCCCTGCTGCCATCTTGGTTGATGACAGGCATGTGCGCATGTCATTCACATGACACAAGAGATAGGTGGGGCATGCAGGTGGGCTTATTAGCCCTGCGCTGCCTGTATGGGGTGGTGTTGGGCTATGGCACCATGGGCCCAGGGCAGGCTGATGCTCAAGGGTCCAGTCATGCTTGGCGCCAGCCCTGATTATAGAACCATGCAAATGAATTCCATTTTATTAATACATATAGATTCCCCTACCCCCAAAATTTCTAAAGCATAGGCTGTGATCTAAACAGCTAATTGGACACTTTCAGGTGTTTCTATGTGCACTCCAAAAAAGCTCACCTTTTCTTTCCAACCACGTCTGTTACTCACTTTGCATGAGAACATGGATGGGAATCTGTGGCCTTCCACATGTTGCTGGACTACAACTCTCATCATCCCTGACCATGGAGCTTGCTAATTGGGGCTGATGGGACTGGAGTCCACCAACATTTGGAGGGTTACAGATTCTTCACCCTTGTTTTAGAAGTTGCTCTGAAGATGGCCTGAGTTTTGGGAATGGCATTCTGTATGAAGGGTTACTTTTTGAAGTAGGAGATGCAGAACCCAGTCTTGCATATTGAGTGTACCATGTAAAACCCTTTGGATCAAGGCCACAGAAGTATGGTATTAAGAAAGGTGCCAATCAATGTGTTGCCTTAAGTAACCAAACTATTTTTGAATTCTGCCGCTCCACCCATTGTATCACATACAACTTCGTGAACCCCAACAACTGGTCCTACTTAACAGTTCCCTGCTGAGATAATTCTTTGCTCCTAAGTTCAAAAGCTCTGTTTAAAAGCATCACAAGGCATAATCCATAGTTGCAGCAAACCACAGCTTCACACATTTGTGTGTTCAGGCATTCAAGTATTTATCAAAGAAACTGGATGGCATCCAAATTTGATTTGGGTATTCAAAATGGAATTTTTACTTAAGATAAAATATTTTCAAGGAACCGCCTCCCTTTGAAATTTGTGCGTTTTATACATTCAGATGGTGCAAACGTGGATGTTCACCCAAGTAAACATTTTTTTTTTTTTTGCAATCTGTCACTGAATGATAAAAGCTTTGTTGATGATGGTGAGTGCTAAGCTTCCTGGCTATGAAGTGAACAAGAGCTGTATAGGAAAGAATGCCAACAGTGGAGAGTGGTGGCTCCAATGTCAGAGGGGCAGTGAGTCCGATCCGAGTTTTAGTCTAAACTTTCGAGGAACTGTCCATGGTGCAAAGCTCCTTGAAAGTTTGGATTAAAACCCAGAGCGGATTCACTGCCACACTGACATCAGAGCCACCAGTCTCCACTGAATACCAAGTGCATCCCCTTTTGACTGCATAACGTACCTGGTACAACAAGTCCCCTGTCAGAAATGGATGCTATAAATTTGTTAGGCTCATAGCTGTCTGTGTATTCCTTATCAACCTATATGTTGCCGCTTTTTCAACAGCTGAGGAACAGTAATCCACACTTGTTTATCTCTCTTAATCACAGCCTCCCAGTGCCAGGCTTTCTGAGCCTTTAATTCCCTCTTAGAGACGAAACAGAGTTGAAGGTAAACAAAGGCAAATTTGCAACCTTCAACATTGCTAATTTGCTCTGATGTCAGAATATTTAAATAGATGATGACCTGGGTATTATTTTATCAAGGCTGCTTTTCATTCCAGTGCATGTGGAAGAAGTGGAAGGTTCTGGCAAATGACAGCATTCACAAGAGAGGCTTGGCTCAGGTTTTCTCTTTCAACTGCAGTAGCATCATCATTTAAAACTCCCTGGTTGCTCTGCTGCGAGAATGCTTTTTTGCTTAACCCCCCCCCCCAAGTCTTACAATACCTCTTCTCAGAACATTACTTCTAAGCTTTTACTTTTCTAGATATATGGAGGAAATAGGCCAGCTTTGTCTTTTGTTCCAGTTCATTGGGGTGAATTTAAAGTAATGCTGTCTCGGTGAGTGGCCAAGTAAGTTATATTCAAGGATGGACTTACTGAAATCAGTTGATTTAAGTTAGTCATGACTAACTTAAGTCCATCGATTTCACTAGGTCTACTCTGAGTATGACTTTATATGGATACCACCCACCACTTAAATAGAAGTAAAATCTTTGGCACTTTTTGTCCTCTTCTATGTCTCTCCCCCCCCTCACCTGGTACAACCCATTGAGATGGAAACCTATTCAGTATAATCCTCATTTCATGTTTACCAACACATTCAGTGGTAATTGCACTTCAAAATTACTTTTTGCTTGATTGAGCAGTTTATTTTTTGTGAACAACTAAATTGTTCAGGTTGCCTGTATAGATGAAAGTATGTAGCCCCCCCTCTCTCTTTCACACACACAATTCCTTCTAATTTTTAATAAGTTACTTTGTTTCCTTCATTCCTTCTTTGCATGCAGATATGAGAGGAATGGGTAAGTAACTAGAAAAAACAACACTGGATGGGTTTTAATTTTTTGCAGCTGTATTTCTCTTCTCACTTGAATATTAAGGGGCAATTTAATCAGTTGCATGTCTAAGTATCCCCACTAGACCTTACTGTGTGTTCAGTTTGTGCATCAGCATTCTGATTGTCCATAAGCATGGTTAGTTTACCAGATTTGCTGTTCTCAAAGTCATGATTCTCTTCAGTACCACATTTTGTATTGCATTGGTGTCAGCTCACCTAAGTGGGAATTACATGATGTCAACTTGCTTTAAAGGAACAGAGTAATAATTGGTGTTGAACAGTTGCTACTTGTCTGTCTTAAACATGCTCAGGAATGAGCATGGTTTTTTTTAAAGATGATAATATTTTATTATATATCCAAGATTGTAGTCATTTTTCTGATAGATGTGCAAAAAATAGCATTTTGCAGTTGGTTGTATTCATGTGATTACAGCATTTGGTTATTTGTGTTTTTCTTCTCCCCTCTCCTCTCTTCCTCGGTCTTCTCTCCTCCCCTCCTCTTTCCCTGTTTTTTTCTCTCTCTCCAGCTGGTGTAAATGACGGCTGCTGCCTCCCAGACCAAGATAACCTGCTCAGTCAGCTGGAGCCCCCTGTGGACAGCTGTCTCTCTCTCAGCTGATGGAAACTGCTACTACCCACTGAATGGGGAAGAGTGAAGTAACCACAGTACAAGCAGCCGCCGCCACCGCAGCAGCTGAAACAGCAGCGGCTACAGCAGCAGCAAGCAAGGGCTCTATTGTTCCTTGGTGTTAAACAGTTTTTTCCTTTTCATTTGGCATGCACAATAGCTGGAAAGCAATTTCCATTCTGCCCTCCCTGTGAAGACATTCCGAAGGGGCAAGAAATTACTCACGCAAGGATTGTCTATTGTGCTGCAGATTTTGACACTGAAGCAGGCTTCTGGAAGGCATGGGGCTGAGAGAGAAGAGCACAGCTTTATTCCATGGTCCAGGGGTTTCTGTTTCAAGCGAGTGTATTGGAGTTCTTGTGCTTCTCCTGTTTGGAATCTGGGGAGCTAAGACACAAAGTGAATTTGAAACTTCATCTGTGTATTTGTGGAAGCCTGGTAAGTGAAGGAGAGGGGTGTATTACTGTCTTGCCTTTCATTGCATGTTGTATCGGTTATTGATGCTCCTATTGAATACATTTGCCCTGGCTTGTTTTACTGGACAATATCAGTTTGTGAACATTCAATGACAGATAGCTGTCCAGGCTGTACTACTTAACCTCTCTGTTGTTTTCTATACCCTGGGCTAGCAGATAAGTGATTTAAGAAGGCAGGGCAAAATATAACAATAATAATGACAGCAATGCCTGATAGTCCCCTAAGAATGTTAAAAAGTGGACAAAGAATAGATGAGAACCTGCATGCCTTTCCATCTACCCTATCATGGAATGCATTCATAATCATGTGTGAGGAGCTGGGGTTGTTAAATTCAGGTTTGTTGCATGGCATATAGGACACATGAAAGCTAATGATGGATTAGGTGAAATAACCCAAGGCTTGCCAGATCTCATAACGAGCCTGTGGCAAATGGGCTATACAGATTCAGCATCATTCCAGACAGGTAATTTTCATGATTGTGGAACTAAGAAGTAATGTGTCTGATTTCAAAGACTCTGCAGGCACGACTGTGTCTCTTTTCAACTTTTCAGTGAAAATCAATGTTCCTATGTATGGATTTGCTGCATTGATCTATAGCCCTTTAGTGGTGTGTTAGTGACACTAGTATGTTTCTTAAAACACTGTCAACTAACCTATTTCCTGTTTCAAAGATACTCCCAGGCTTTTTGAGAGCAAACCTTAAGATTTAAATGAGTTTTCAACTTGCAGTGTTTTAGAAAGAAGCAATCAGTTCTCTAGTAGTGTTGGAACAAATTGCCAAGTATTGTTGTTTCAGAAGACTTATCAGTGATAGAGATTTAGCAACCAAAAAGTGTATTATGGCCACAATTCTATGCCCAATTACCTGGGGGTAAGTTCCATTGAACTCAATGGGACTTAGTAGACCTGTGTAGGAGTGTGCTGTTAATATTTGTAATGAAGGGAGGAGTTGAGGGACATTTTCAGGGGTTGGGTCTTTTTGCTGCTTGAAGAACACTCTTGGCCGGTTTCCAAAGAGACAGATCAATTTACAATGATAACCTGCATTTTTAAAGACTGCATCTATCCACCAGCTCAAGAAGGAGATTAAAGGGGAATTCAGTGTGTCTTCTAGTTGAATTGAATTCCCCTTTAATCCTCAAAAGGAGAAATTTGAAAGGGTGAAAAAGCCCTCTACTTCTTTGCCCTGATTCTGAAAGATCAATGACAATGACAGTGGTACAAACCTAATGGTGACCCTGTGTTATTTTCTTTAATTAAACTATTGGCAAATTTAGGAGATTGTGTGCCATCCAGTTAAAACCGTGGGTCAGTTTAATTTTTTTGTTAAAAAAAGACATAACCATAGACATACAACTATAGGGTTACTTGCTTATGTTACACAGCCAGATTAATAAGCGTGTGTATTTTAACGGAGTAATGATTTTTTCCTAAACAAATTCAAAAGCAGTCTATAGAAAATAAAGCTCACTCTCTATTTCCCCTGCCCTCCCCCTTGCAATTTACTGAATAGCTCCTTTAATTTAATTGCTGGTACTTAATACTACATTTCTATTATACCTATATATAGAATGAAGGTAATAATTATATTTAACAATTCAGTGCTGAGACTTTGCAAAGGGCAGCCCAATGCAATTGGGAATGGAATAAATCAAGAGTATTCTGTATATGTATCTATAGTATAATGCTGCCTCATTTAGACAGCAGGGAATAATTTTGGGGTAGAAAAGGGTTAACATTCAGCACATGACTGTAAATTGTTCTGTGCAGGTACCTGCCACTTTATATATGCTTGACTTTTTTTTCATGGTATATCCCTCCCATCCCAATAGAGGTCCTTTGTACACCTTCCCTTTTATACATTTTTGCCTTTCAAATAACTATCTCTGTATTGTCTTCCATGCAAAGCTGGTGGAAGGTTGATCTGTTGAGGCAGTTAAAAATGAAGCTCCAAAGTCTGCATTCTGCCCTGGGTGATAACCATCCACCCCCCTTGCAGAACTTAGAAGGTGTGTGTGTGTGTGTGTGTGTGTGTGCGCGAGTCACACTTTCTCCCTTTGCTCTTTTCAGCTAATTTCATAATGAGCACATGCTTTAATGTAATTTCCAAAGGCATTCAATGGCTTCTCTAGTTGTAAGACCTCCAGACTATCTGCCCTTGCTGGGAAACTATCCTTCCCGGGATAGGTATTTTTAAAAGTTCAAGGAACATCTGAGTCAAAAGGAGAAACACATGTGCTTCATCTTGGCAACCTGCCACTATCCAGTTAGCCAGGCACACTTCAGTCAAATATGTTGGTGCTACCTGGCAGTGACAACCATAATTTGTTGAGGGCCCTTGTGCAAACTACATGTTCTCCTCCCAATTTAGTTTGATCATATAACAGTATCCAATTTCATGCCATTTGATCAGAGATGAAACATAATTATGAGAAGAAATTTGGTTAAATATGAAGTTCATAACTTCAGAATGTCTATACATGATAGATGCATCTGTATATGTAATATTAATTGACTTGGCAATTGATATGGTGTGTTTCTATCAGAGAAAAAATAAAAGCAAATTGAAATTATTGTAAGTGCTGCATGCAACAAAACTATCATATATAATTTAATGAGATTTCTGGGATTGATGGGCCACCATGTATTATGGACCCTGCATAGCCTATATGGCCACCATTGCTACTTGGCTTCCAAAATACAGCTTTGCCAAAATATACCCTCTGTCGGAAGTATCAGCCAGGAACATTGGAAATGAGCTTAATGCTCAGTATTTTTGATAATGTATATTCTGGAAGATGTAAGATGTGGGCTACATGCTTTTCATTTAGTGAAGGGCATCTTCTGGTGTAGGGCAAAGGTCAGATGCCTTAGTTGATTTCCCCCCTTGTATATTGGTCTTCTGTGTTAATGCCCCCCTCATGTTTGTTTCTGGCCCAAAAAGTTAGTAGAGCAATAATTCATTTGCCATGGATGTATAACTTAATATTTTGGCATTTAAAAAAAAGTTATTATATCAACATGGAAAATGCTACACAAACTAGTAATTCATATAACATTAAGTATGTTAATATTTAAAATTAAGATTTTTATTAGGCAGTAGAATGGTGCAGATATATAAAGTTGTAAATTTAACATGCAGGGTATGGGTCAATTTGGCATGGCTGCATAACAAATAATGATCTTTATAGTATTGAAAAGGGGTGCATTGGAGAAGGAAATAATTTGATTACCCTAAACAAAGACCATGACTCAGCAGTTCAAAATAATGTTTAGGAAACTCTGCACAAATCAGGGTTTCACCAATCTCATCTATGAACAAGGGGATGGTTTGTGTAAAAAGGTAAAGGTTTCCCCGCACTTACAGTGCGAGTTGTTTCCGACTCTTAGGGTGACGTCTTGCGACGTTTACTAGGCAGACCGTATATATGGGGTGGGATTGCCAGTTCCTCCCCCGACCTTTCTTTACCCCCCAGCATATCCTGGGTACTCATTTTACCGACCACGGATGGATGGAAGGCTGAGTGGACCTCAACCCCTTTTACCGGAGATTCGACTTCCTCCTTCTGTTGGAATCGAACTCCGGCCGTGAGCAGAGCTTTGGCTGCATTACCGCCCCTTACCACTCTGCGCAATGCTCATATTTAGGCATGGAACACTTTGCTTTGCATCCAGACTAAAAGGTGTATCCCACAAATTAATGGTTGGTGAAAGCTGTTTACTAGATGTTATGTTATGTTATGGTTTATTTCTGGGCCGCCTTTTGGCTAAAAAGGCCCCCAAGGCGGCTTACACACAAATAGAAAAATACAAAATACAAATAAAAACAATACAATTTACAAAATACAAATAGGCAACAAAATCCTAGCATTTCTAAAAAGCAACAACAGCTAAAAACCAAAAGCATTCATCTTCCTGGTAAAAGGCAGTCTCCAGAAAAATGTCACTAAGAGCAGGGGTGGGGGGCAAGGCAGGTGGAAAACCTTTCCCCTTGATGGTCCCAGCATAGTCTCACCCCTGCAGCAGTACCTCCCAGTCTGCAGCTCCTCCTGATAAGGTCCGGGCAGAGGGGTGGAGCAAGGCAGTTGGGGAACTGACAGCCAACATTGTGGGATAGGAGAACTTGCACACTACTTGTTACTTTCTGGAGGCAGTGGTAGAGGAAGGAGGTGGCTCAGTCAGCACTGTAGAAGCATGGAGTTGCTGGCTTGCTAGCATCCTTTGATGCAGGGAATTGATCTAATTTAGGCAGGCTAGCCAGATGGAGCTAAGCTTCTTCAGATCAGCTATCCTAAGCCCATTTTTGAGTTGACACCAAACTCCTGTTAAGTTTGGGCTTACAGTGGTGTTGGCCAAGTGCCAGCTTTCATGAGTGTTCTTCTCTTTCCTATCCAAACTTTTGAGGTTTTTGAGGAAGCTTTGAAACAGGGCCTCCACCCAGACCTTCAGTGTTGCTATAGTGAGATCCTGGGAAATGGAAGGGAAAAGTGGGGGAAACTCAATGTGTGGAGGTCCCTCTTCACTCCGGATGGCTTTACCTCAGAATATAGCCCAACATAAATGAGTTTAACAAATTAAATTGTTTGAGGTAAGCCCATTATAAATTGAGCTTGGGGGAACTCAGTTAATGGTTAAAAACATCAGGGCCTGTGTATCCAGCCCATTATCTGTGGGAGGTTGACAGGATATGCTTGCATAGACCCTTCAGACTTATATGATGGGATTTTTCCCCACCCCACCCCACCCCCATTTGCAGATTGAATCTTCAGATAGGAAAAATGGTGTTCCAAGGTCAAAAGTAATCCTAGAAGTAGGTAGCTATCAGCATTGATTCACCCAGTACTCAGTTCACCTGAGAATTCAGTAATGGAGCCAGTGACTGAATATAAGTATGCAGATTGAGGAAGTTTTGACAACAAACCTTAACGATTGCAGACCGAAGCTCGCAACATTTCTTTAAACTGTGGAGTTGTTCTGGGTTGCATGTGCAATTCTGGATGCAATAAGCGAGGAGCCAGATGCCAGGAGTCTGAATTCCAAAATTGAATTGCAATAAAATTTGTAGAAACAAGTCTAGTGGGATTTGTGATAATTACACCACTAGCATTTGCATTAGCTGTTCCCTAAGCAATAAAGAGACGAAGCTGGGAAGGATTTCAGTGAAGGAGGGATTAGCTCCAGGAGCATAGGTCACTCAGAACACAACCATCATTAAACTGCTGGTGGTGTTCATTTCTAAAAAGGATGCAGATGACCAAGTGCAACAAAACTGTGGACCCCAAAAAAGAACTGGAATTAGGTGCAAAAAGAAATGAGGTAGACAAATGAGAGATTCCATAGCTTAACATAGTTCGGACCCTCGTGATCCTTCTTCAAGGAAATTCAGTGAAATGAAGGTGCAACATATAGAAGAGAAAGGGCAATATATCTAAATGTTGAATCTTCATTTCTATGAATTTCCCTGAAGAGGGACCAGGAGGGTCTGAAACATGTTGGATGTACGAATTTCTCTTTTGTCTACCCCATTGTAGATGACCAAGCACTATTGCTATTATTTGTCATTTATTTATATAGTCCCATGAATGCAAACAGAGCTTTATTATTTATTTATACACACATTCATCATAATTGCAGGTGATTTGCATAGCTTCAAAAGTGTGCATGTGTGTATCTCCCTGCCCCCGGGAAGTTTTACAATGCAAATACTGACAGTGGGAATGGCAACAGAGGAAGTGAAAGGGATGACTCAGAAGAGGCAAAGACAGAGATAGTGCAGGGATGAGCAAAAGCAGCACATACACATCCCTTTTCACAAGTTTGAAAAACCAGTTATAATTATCACCTGGAGGGGGAAGAGGGATTGGGCTCCTCTGCTATCCCTGCCCCATATATTCATTTTATGCAGTTTTTGAATGTGGGGAAAAGGCAGTACTTGGTTATCATTGGCGAGAGAGATAAAGAAGTTAATCCAAAGGCGTTTATCAAAAAGGTAAGGAGGGATTCCGAAGGAGAAAGGGGGCAAATGCATACAGACATCTTGAGGCATGAGGGACAACAAGAGACAATGGGTGAAGACATTTCAATGATTAGAAGGCCTTCAGGAACCTAATGGTGGTACATCCACAAGAGTAACATAAGGAGCTTTATGGAGTAACATAAACAAAAGCATACAGGTCTTTGCCCAATGAACTTACAATCTAAACAGCAATTACTAGCAGCTGTGGTGCATGTTGTCTCACGCTGCATGGTGAAGCATTAAAGGGAGCATTCTCATCTGTGGAACCAATTAACTATGTGTTAGAATACTTCTAGCATTAAAAATAGATGAAGAAACAAAGGCTCATCTAGTCCAGCATCCTGTCCTCACAGTGGTCAACCGGATACCCATTGGAAGCCTACAACCAGCACACGAGCACAATAGCACTCTTTCTACTTGTGATTCTAGGTAAGTGGTGTTAAGAACCATACCACTTTCAATACTGGAGCCATACCCATCAGGAATAGGAGCCATATTCTCCATGAATTTGCCTAATTTGGATGAATTTGGGCTCCTGCTGGGAGAAAGGGTGGGATATAAATCAAATAATAAACAAACCTCTTTTAAAGCTGTCCAAATTGGTGGCCATGTCTGTATCTTGTGGCAGTAATTTATATACATGCCTCTACTATGCCCCCTCCTTACTCGCCTTTTTTCCTAACTGAGAAGTCCCAAATGATACAACCTTTCCTCATAGTGAAGTTGCTCCAGCCCCATAATCATTTTGATTTCTGAACATTTTCCAACTGTACAATATCCTTTTTGAGGTGTGAATACTAGAACTGTACATAGTATTCCAAGTGCAGTCATGCCATAAATATGTATAAAGGCATTATGTTGTATGTAGGTAGGTAGGTCATACTGCTTGATACCAAAACAGCATCTAAGCAGTTTACAAAAAAAGAAAAAAAGAAAAGTTAAGGCAAACATCAAAGCCATAAACATGTAGGGTTTTTTTATAAAAATATATATAACATATAATACAGTAAAATCTTAGGCCAAAACATAGTGGCGCACTTTCAAAATATTGGCAGGGAAAGCCTATCAGAATAGATGGTCATTTGAAGCTCATTACAATATTGGCAGCTTTATGTTTAGTCCTTTTCCTAAAGTTCCTTAACATGGAATTCACCTTTTTTCATAGCTGACACACACTGGGTCAACATTGTTGTTTTAAATGTTTAAATTGTGTTTTAAATTGTTGTTAAAAGATGTGTTTTTAAATTTGTATATTTGTTTTAATGTTTTTAGTTACTGTAAACCGCCCAGAGAGCTTCGGCTACGGGGTGGTGTATAAATACAATAAATAAATAAACGTTTTAATCAAGCTATCCACTATGACCCCAATATCTCTTTCCTGGTTAGTCATCAGAGTGCAGATCCATAAGTGTACATGTGAACAGGATTTTTTGCCACAAGGTGTATCACTTTACGTATGCTTACACTGAACTGCATTTGCCATTTTAGTGCCCATTCAAAGAGTTTGGAGAGATCCTTTTGGAGCTCCTTGTACTCCCTTGTTTGTTCTTAGCTACCATGAACCATTTGGTATCATCAGAAAACCTGGCCACTTCACTGCTCACCCCTAACTCCAGGCCACTTATGAACAAGCTAAAAAGCACTGGTCCCAGTACTGATTCTTAGAGGATTCCACATCTTATGTTCCTCCATTGTAAGAACTGTTCATTCATTCATTTTTGAAAAGGTTTATCTTTTGAAGTCAGATGTGATTGTGCTAGACTTCCTTGGCAATTGTCTACTACATATATGTTAAATTTGATAGTACTGTGGTCACTGTTCCCCATCTGTCCAACCACATTTCTTGTACCAGTTCCTCCCCTCTGCTTGTTTCTATGATCAACTATCCAAGGCACCATAGGCAGGAGTGGGGAACCTCTTTCACTCTGAAGGTTGCAATCCCTTCTGGGCAACCTTCCAGGATCAAATGTCAGTGGTGGGCAAGGCCAATGAATGTAATTTTTTACCTTTGTATGATAGGCTAGATTCTACACACACACACACACCTCTATCCTCCCTTCCAGACAAGCAAGAGACATTATCAGAGTTCAAGGACATATTCCAGCCAGGCAAAGACCCTAGTAGAGGGTGTTTAGCAGGGCTGGGGGTGGGATTTGGCCTGGGAAAAGGGGTGTGCTTTGGGGAGAGCCCTGGGGGCCAGACAGAGAGACTTGTAGGATGCAATCAGCCCCTGGGCCTGAGGTTCCCCACCCCTGATTTAGGTTTTCTAGAAATGTTACCTCTTTGTTGTGACTGGAGCATGCATTTCTGCAGTCTATGTAAGGACCACTGAAGTCATTACTATATTTCCTCCTCTGGATGACTCCTTGATTTCATTCTACATCTCAAGATGACCCTGAGCATTATGGTCAGGAGGGCAATAGTACAGGACATCCCCAGTACTAAATTACTCTTGAGGTATTGGCGCCCACAGTGATTCTCTAGAGGAGTCTGCACCTTTGGGGATTTCTAGCTTTTTGGACTCCTCTGTCCTCTCTGATGTACAGAGTGAAACCGCCTCCAGCATGCCCTTTCCTGCCCTTCTTACAGAATTTGTATCCGGAGATCCTCTTTAGATGCCCACGTGTATACAGCAGTCTAGGCAGTCCTTCCCTTGTGATACAGTCCTACACCTTTCTATGTGAATGTTGCAACCACATGTGCAAGGCGAATGGAATGGGATCTGTCCCACCCAGTCAGCGCCATCCCTTCTGCCAGGATGCTAAACAGATGAGAAAGATCCATATGGTTTTGTTATTCACACACATTCCCCAGTGACATGGGGACATACCATGGTGAAACTATTCCTATGCTGCTGAGTGTGCATGTAAAGAGGACCTTAGCAAGGCACAGTATCATATATTTATCTAAAGAGGTAGCACAGTGAGCTATGCAATATGGCTCTTCAGCACAGCAACAGCTTCTGCTTTCAACAAACTCAGAACTGGACCCTGCCTCTGTCTCCAAAAACATTGCCTCCGCAATCCTACCCACATACTTTGTTCATTCATTGTTGAGAGTGATAGATAGCTTTGGTCAATGTGATGATCCATTCCCTTTCTCCTTTTCACCACATGTTAAATTCTACTAAATGGCACCTTTATTGACCATGCTGCTGGCAATTTCTTGCATGCTCTTCTTCCTCTAGGCTGGATGTCATATTGCAGAGAAGTGCCATATCAAAATAGTTGCTCCGTTATCCCTCATGAATTGTATTCTTATTGCAGTAATATTTCCATAACACAGCAGCTAAATGGTAGCAGCTTTTTACTTTTACTACAGGACTGGTTATAATTCACTAATAGGCAAAAAAACCTTGTGGTTTAATAACGTACCTATAGCCCACAGATATTTCTATCAAACTTTAAAAAGCAGGGAAATTGGGCAGCTATAGTGAATGCACCAGGGGAGCAGGAGACCTGACCTCCTCTCTGAGATACTGTACTGCCTTACAAATTTGTCAAAATGCAAACACAATTTGGGTTGGTCTTTCACAGTCTAATCCACTTCCAAAAGGGCTCTGGGTTTTCTTCTCTCTTTTCAGACTTTGAACTCTATTCTCTCTGACTGTTTTGTGTATCACCATGAAAATTTAGAGGGTTGTTAAGCAAGCGTTTCTGAGTTCAGGACTATAAATTTTGTAAGGTTTTGTTTTGAAATGAGTTTATGGGAAGCATCAGAATGGCATGGGGGTATTTTCAATTTAACATTGCGGAATGTGAAAGATCCACGCTGGCTATAGTATACTATACAGCCACTCTTGTGGCTCTATTATATTTTATATGGAACTCATTGTTTTTATATACATAACAGACTTGCTAACATTTGAAAATCCCAAATCAAGCAATACCACCTTCTTACCTACAACAAAGAAAAGCCAACACTGTCTTGGTTCATGTATCTTGCGTATTAGTTTTGTTCAGATAATAATAGTAAATGTATTTGCTTAGTCCAGGGATGGGGAACAAGTGGCCCTCCAGATTATGCTGGATTACAACTCTGATAATCTCTAACCATTGGCCATGTTGTATGAGATCTGGAGGTTCCCACCTTTGGCGTAATCCTAACAATGTGGATCTGAATGTAAGTGGTTTCCCCCTGAGTTTTTTGTTGTAGTTGTCCTCTTTGTCCGTAGATTGAATTTTGGATTGCTTTGCCGATGATCCCTTGTCAAGCTTTTGCTGTTTAGCTTGATTATGTTGCAAATGAGCTCTGGTAAAGCACAACTTATTATTGCGAGAAGTTGAAACATCTCTGTTGAGAGGTCACCATTGGCAACCAAGGAATGTTGGGTGACAAGGGTGTGCATATTGCTTCTGAAACTGCAACATCAGATTTGAGAGGTAGTCAATTGTTGAAATGAGAAGAATTGCTGCTTCTGGGGAAGCGAGTGCCTTTCTCCACCATCTGGGTAGTTTCCAAAATACTACAGAGAGAGGACTAGTGGGTTGCATGCGCTGATGCTTGAGGAATGTGTTCTTTGTGAATTCTGATGCAATCTGATCTGATACAACTCTCCTGGATCAGGGTGCCAACAGGATTTTCTGTGCCTGGTATACTGTATGTAGCTTGGGCCCTGTGCTGCACTCCCCAAAGACAAAAATTTGCACAAAATGTGCACATACTTTGTGTCAAATGCAAATTTGTAGCCTCTTTTGCAAATGGGAGTGGAGCACCAAAAATAAAGCAGGGTTCACACTGAAGTAAAAAGATATGCAGCAGACAGAATATCAACAGGTAAAGCTTTCCCCAGAATTCTATACTGTAAAAACTTACTCTGTTTAATATCTGCCTGCCACATAGCTGTTAAAACCATGAGAATCCTCCTCTCCTCCAATGCCACCTCTAAACCATGCAAAGAACTCAAGTTTTATGAGTTGTAAATAAATTATGTTACTATAGATCTTTCACCTGCTGCTCTTAGGCTGACAATGCTCCATCCCATTGAAGATTGTAATTTCAGATGGAAGAAATCAAAAGTGATTTAAGACTTACAGTGGTTCTATTCAGATGCTCATGCTGGGATAAATTCAAGATTTAAATAGTTAAAAAGCAAACACTGTATTCATTAGTTATGGTTATTTATTAATACTTTATTATAAATATAGCAACTTTTTCCTTTTCCATTTTTTGAGCAAGAAGGATTGAAATCCCCACTCATTCATGAAGCACACTTGGTGCAGTTGGGTCAGTCACTCTCTTAGCTAGGGATCGGCAAGAAATTTGATTCAGTTCACATTTCAAGCCTATTCTTGTCAAATTTGCACTTTTTGAAACAATATACAGTAGGGCCCCACTCATATGGCAGGTTAGGTTCTAGACCCCCGCCAAAAAGCAGATCAGCTGTAGCCCAGGGATCTGGAACCTAACCTGCTGATCACACCAGAAGAGAAGATCAGCTGTAGCACACTACAGCTGATCTTCCCTGCCTCCGGCGCGATCACCTGGAGAACGGGAGTCTGACCGCCCCCAAGGAGATCAGCTGTAGCTCCAGCCCCCCCTCCAGCTGATCTCCCCACTGGCACCATATTAGCAGAACGCCAAAAAGCGGGGCTCCGAGAAGTGGGGCCCTACTGTAACCAAAACACAGCTATCCTTTGAAATTCACACTTACTTGAATTTTGCAATGCAATTCGCCAACCTATGAATGTTTACAAAAATGCACATATTAGGGGAAAGTGTGCATAAAAATGAATACATGAGTGATAATAACATACAAAATATATGATGAGAAAATGCTTGCAGAAAAAATTAGTCAAACTGCCTACAAGAATTTGTTTATTAGGAGAAACTTGCCCTAAAATGCTGGAGAATTTTCATGAGGAGTTTTTAAAAAATACAAATTTGCAAATTGCTGCAGAAATGTGGAGAACTGAATTTAAGATTGGAAAAATAAGAAATGAAGAGAGCAGAAATTGACAGGTCTTCCCATCCCTACTCTGAGCCTAACATGCCTCACAGGCTTGTGAAAATAAAATGGAAAGGGGGAGAACCATGTATACCACCTTGATCTCTTTGAATAACAAAAAAAACCCCATTCGTCTTGATCTCTTGGCAACGTTTGACACCATCAACCATGGTAATATCCTGGAGTGGCTGTTCAAGTTGGGGATAGGTGGTACTGCTTTGTGGTGATTCCAGGCTTACTTGGATGGTCATCTTCATAGGGTGATGCTTGGGGAATGTTTGGTTGTTCTGCCCAGTGGAACCTTCAGTGTGGGGTTCCGCAGGGTTCAGTCTTATCCCCCATGCTATTTAACATCTGCATGAAACCACTGAATGGGGTCATCTGTAGTTTTCGAGTACATTATCAGCAAAATGCTGATGACACACAACTCTACTTCTCCTTTACATCTGCACTTATGGCAGTAGATGTGCGAGATCAATGTCTTGCCTTGGTAATGGACTGGATGAGATCCAATAAACTGAAACTTAATCCAGATAAAACTGTTAGTGGGTGGTTCCCTAGACCAGATGGATGGGATGTGGCCTGCTCTGGGTGGGGTCACACTGCCTCTGAAGGAGCAGGTATATAGTGTGGGGGTACTCCCATCAATTGAAGCTCAAGTGGCATTGGTGGCATGCAGTGACTTCCATCAGCTTTGGCTGGTATCCCAGCTGCTCCCCTATTTGGACAGGAATAGCCTAACCTCTGTTGTCTACACTCTGGTAACCTCTAGGCTAGATTACTGCAATACATGGGGCTGACTTTGAAGATGGTTTGGCAACCGCAGCTGGTGCAGAATTCAGCGGCCAGATTGTTGACTGGGGTAAGTCGGTCTGAACATATAACACTAATTCTGGAACAATTCCATTGGCTACCACTTAGTTTCTTGGGCTTAATTCAAAGTGCTGTTTTTTCCCTGTAAAGCCTTATATGGCTTAGGATCCCAATATCTGCCTCTCCCCATATGAACCAACCTGGATCCTGCGATCGGCATCTGAGGCCCTTCTTGTGTGCCCCTGCGTGAGAGGGTGGCAACACAAGAAAGAGCCTTTTCACTGGGGGCTCCCAGGCTGTGGAACACTCTGCCCAGGGAGACACGGCGGTGCCATCTCTGTCCATCATTAGGCACTAAACTTTCTACTTTACTCAGGCCTTTGGCCTTTTATGACTTCTTTTAGTGGGGCGGGATTTGTATACCTGCCCTTTATTTGTATTGATTATATTTATTTTAATTTGCTTTTTAATTGTCAGAAGTTGTTTTTAGGCTTTTATGGATTGTTTGTTTTTAATTGGTTATGTAAATTGCTTTGTGTCACCTGGTAAGGAAAGTGACCCAATAAAAATAAAAATAAATGAAGTGAAGTGAAGCATGTTAAGGTAAAACAATTCTGTATAGCATAAATGTATCTGTTGTAAAACATCCCATTCTGTTTGTTTTCTTGTATGCTGTTGAGTGATCTAAATGTGAAAATTGTTGGCTTCCAAGGAAGGAGAAAGCACTACATAGTTATCACCAGTTTCAGTGCAGAATAGAAAATTGTCTGGATCTATCGATGTTTTCTCTTGCTTACCGCTGTCATTTCATAATAATGCACTCCTACGTTCATGTGCAGCTGATTAAGCCAGAGGCACTCCGTTAGGAGCAGAATTCTGCCTGCCTGCCTCCCTCCTCCTCCTCCTCCTCCTCACCTTTTGCTTCATTAGCTTTTGTTAGTCAGCTGTGAATTGAGCTGTCAGTAACAGGTCTGATGGGTGCTTGTGAGTTGCTGGTATAATTATGGAAGGAAAGCTTCAAGAGCAATGACATCCAGGCATACTCTCAGAGGGCAATTGGGTACTTGGGAAAGGAGGAGACATAGAGCTAGTCTCACATCTTGGATGGAATGATTAGAAATGAATATAAATAGTTCCTTATGGTTCATTTTGTTGTGTTTGCAGGCTATATATACAGCCAATAATACAGTGTGTGATGTGCCTGTGTCTGCACATAGCCCAAAATAGATGCTGACACTCTACAAGTACAACACAGTATGCAGAGGAATTTGTTAAACAAGGCTATGAGTTTAAGAGCTGATGTCTACTAATTAGGCATGTACAAGTTTAACGAGAAGCCTTCATCAATCTAGTGCCCTCCAGATGATTTGGACTACACCACCCATCAGCCCTAGCCAGCACACAGGTTAACCTATCAGGCAGCTTTGCCAGCCACTCTCCTCTGCAGCTGTCTCTTCAGTGCCCGACTTCCATGTGGTAGGCCTGCTAGGCTAAGCCAAGAGAGCTCGTGTGGCAGGTGAGATAGCTGACTCCATTGGATGGTTTGATAGCCAAGCCAGGAGGAGCAGGAACTCTGTTCTGACTTAAAGGATCACAACAGCAGCATGGAAATAGGAATCCATTTAAGTGTGTGTGTGAGAGAGAGAGAGGGAGAAAATCTCTGTGTATTTCATGTTTGTTGTGTATGCAGATGGGAAAGGGTATATCATTCTTGCGTCATGTGTGCATGAGAGAGGGCTGTTTGTTTCTTATGCCTAAAAGGAGCAGTTGCGCAGTTGGAGGGTGCTTCTGGATCCAGCTCTGTCACTGGAGGCCCAGGCAGTCTCAGTAGCTAGAAGTGCCTTTTATCAGCTGCTCCTGGTAAGACAACTATGACCGTTCTTGGATCGAGTGAGCTTGACCTCAGTAGTTCACTTAATGGTGACTTCAAGACTGGATTACTGCATGCATCCTATATGAGACTTCCTTTGCCCTTGACTTGGAAACTGCAGTTAGTGTAGAATGCTGCAGCCAGATTACTGATGGGAGTGAGACCCTATCTGCTCTGGTTGTCGATTTATTATCAGGCCAAGTTCAAAGTGTTACTATTGGTATATGAAGCCCTTCACAGTGTGGAAGGAAATTAACTTCAAATACTCAAATTTAGGAGAAGCAGTCAATTGGACAAGCTTTTTGCAATAAAGAAAAGTACTGATATACATCAGGAGAGAGAGTCACCTGCACACAGGAGAAAGTCTCTCTGGCTATAACATAGACCAGTGATTCTCAAACTGTGCGCCGGGGCACACTGGTGCGCCGCAAGAGGTGGCTAGGTGTGCCGCGAATATTATGAAAGTATATTATTATTAAGTTATTTTTATTCATAGTTTAAAATATATTAATATATTTTTAATTTTGTACACAAAGTGTGCCAGAAAATTTTTATATGTTTTACAGTGTGTCGCAAACTAAAAAAGTTTGAGAACCACTGACATAGACACACACAGCTATATAGGCATTGCAAGCATCAGCAAAATTACACATCAAGGAAACTGACATAAAAGTGAGGAGGTGTTGAGCCCCAGTTACTCCAAATGCCTCAGATTGAGTGGGCAGAGGAGGATGAGACTTCTGAGAGCCTTGAGGGAGGGGGGAGCGTTAGCAACCCTTCAATCTTTCTGGACGCTCCCCTGGGCGGCTTAGAGCTGGTTCCACCTGATAGCATCTTGCTACGTGCAAGCGTTCTGCCAGAGCCATTGCGGAACGATCTCGCACGTGTGCCAACTCCAACCCCCCAGGAAGCCCCGCTTGGACCTTTAAATGTTTCCCTGCCAACTCGCTCCCTGCCCCTGAAGTCAAGCTGGCACCTAGTGAGCCTGTAATGTCTGATGAGCAGGCGGAGGCTTGCCCCCTTCACCCCATGCGAAATGACGCGAAAAGCGGTTCGGTCAGAGGGAGGGTCTTTGAAGGAATCAGAGATTACGAGCGAAGACCTTTCCTACTTAAGGCGGTGCCTCTCTGATTGGGGTGCAGAGTCAACTTACTCCATACACTGCAGATGATGTCTAGGTAGCTTAGTTAGGGCCAGTAGTGAGTCAACATAGTCAGGTCTATGAAATGCACTGCTTTTGATACTACTGTTACTCTCATTAAACAAGAATTGCTTCCAGTCTCATCTCTGTCTCGTGTGTCGCACTCTGGGCAGGACAGGAGGGGTCTTTAGAGCATGCAATAAGTGCATGTACTCATTTTTACCGATACTTATTGACACCATTTCAAAATGTCCCTAAACAGATTTAAAATCATTCTCTAACCACAACTCCCCCTTTTTCTCCGGAGTTGTCTGGCACAGTGTTTTGTCACCATTTCCTTAATACATTGCAACTTCAGCTAAATATTTTTTGCTGACACAGAAGACATAGAAACAAAAATATATTCAAGCATATTGATTATCAAAGCATTATTATATTTGGGAAGGGTGGAGGTCAGCTCCTTCCTCAACAGTTTGGGACCAGTTTACTTGTGGGACTGCCTTACCCCATATGTGTCTGCTCTAGCACTTTCATTTGCGGAACAGGCACAGGTGTCATATAATACTCATTCTGCACTTGTAAGAAATTGTTCTTTTAGTGTGACAGTGCCTACTCTTTGGAACTCAATGCCTATTGACATTAGGCAGGTGCTCTTGCTGTATTCTTTTTGGCATTAGCTTAAAACTTTTTGTGTAGGCAAGCCTATTTGGACACGTAGATGTTGATGTGATTTAATCTTTTTAGTCTATTGCTGCTTTAATTGTTTTAAAATGTTTTAATAACTTGTTTTTAGCTGTTTTTATTGATAATTTTAATTTTTTTGGAAAACTGCTTAGACGCTTTCTACAACCAAGCAGTATGTACATGTTAAATAAAAGTTATATGTATGGGATGGGGAAGACTCATTATACACTAGAGCAATATACAGGCCCTCTAGATGTTACTGGACTCCAATTCCCATTAGCTCCAGCCAGCATGGCTAACATTCAGGGATGATGGGAGTTGTAGTCCAACAGCTTCTGGAAGGCAGTTGGTTCCCCATCTAGTTGCTGCTTGCAATGTTCTGAAGGGAAAAGCTGCATAAATTGATGATGCACTGAACTATGGGGAGCAAAGAGAGGTGAGTCAAAATATATTGTAAAGAAGTTGCATTATATTGTGTTTCATAAAAGCTGTTATCTCAAAACTTAGGTATTCAACAAACTTGTTCTGTTTGTACAAGGACTTTTGGTTGCGCAGTGGAGCTTCCCCTCCCTCTCCTTTTCCTGTGTTCCCCCATGCCCCCCACTTGTTCTGTAATTTCCCTCAACTCTCCAAAGCAGATTGGAGGAGGGCACGGGTGGGTAGAGGGAGGGGAAGTTCCACTGCTCAAGCAGAAATCCCGTGCTAACAGAACAAGTGCATTGGATACCTCCCTCAGCTCCAAATTATGTTTGAGGATAGAACTTTTCCCTTTGGGGTATTGTAAGCAAATCTGATATTAGTTTTAAACTAACATTGTGAGCTGGTTGAAATGCAAGATAGAAAGGTTATAAAGTTTCTCATACTTACTTATTTAAACCGTGCTCATGCGTCAAATGCTTTCACCCCACTGAGTAAGATTTCAAAATATATTTCTCCTCATGCTGGCTTCCTTTTTCCTCTCTTGCCTTCCTAGCATCAATTTTACATTTTAAATTCCTTGGAACAGAGACTGGACTACTTGATGGTGTCATGTTGATAATAATAACAACAGAATTGTTAAGTCTTCATGTGCATTCATCTAATCTGTAATAAAAGGAGTCAGCATAGCTATTTTTGGAAGTTATGTTTCTTTCTGCTTCTTGCTTCATGGATTGAATCAGTAACGGATTTAATTTTATGCTTTTAATTTGTTAATTCTTTCTGGAAAGATTTCCAAGTTAATGTAACTTATAAAATGAATGTACATTCCAAATGCTCTGTCTTAACTGGGCTGAATATGTGTTTCAGTCTAACAAACCTGGTATTTTGCACAGATGAGAGAGAAAGCAATCTTCATACCAATTGCTTTTTGAAAAATCTGTGGAGATGGTCATAGCTAAATTAGCACCACATACCCCACCACGCTTAGATAGGTTGAACACTGAGAGTTCAGCTGAACCACTGATAGATCGCAGTCTAGCAAATGAATTATGAATAGTATACATGGGACTTTGCCTTCCATAGCTAACAACCCATTTCCACAGGTAGTCAGCTATAGATAAAGTTAAGTCCTGTTTAACTAAACTTTTAGAATTTGTTGAGATTGCCAGTAAGCATGTGGATAGAAGTGATGCAGTAGACATTGTGTACATGGGTTTTCAAAACATTTTTGATGCAGTCCCTTATCATAGACGTTAGAGGATAGATCCTCTTATGGATCAGTTACTGGTTAAAGAAGAGGAAGCAGAAAGTATGAATAAATGGTCAGTTCTCACAATGGAGGGATGTAAGAAGTGTCCCCCCCCTCCCGATCTGTATGGGAACTGGACCTTTTCAACTTGTTCATTCATGACCTGGAGTTAGGAATGAGCAGTGAGGCAGCTGGTTTTGTTGATTACACCAAATTGTTGGGTATGACCAAAACGCAATTACAAGGCATTCCGATGGATCTCTCCAAACTCGGTGAATATGCATTAAAAAGGCAAGTGCAGCTCAGTGTAAGCACATGCAAAGTGATGCACCTTGTGCAAAAATTCCTAAATGTACATATACACTAATGGGGTCTGAACTGGCAGCCCCTGATCAAGAAAAAGATCTTGGGGTTGTGGTGGATGTCTCAATGAAAAAGTTGATCCAGTGTGTGGCAACTGTGAAAAAGGTAAATTCCATGTCAGATATCATTAGGGAAGGCATTGAAAATAAAACTGCTAAGATCATAATGCTGTTATGCAAAATTATGTTGCAGTTGCACTTGGAATACTGTGTACAGTTCTGGTATCCACACCACAAAAAGGATATTGTAAAGATGGACAAGCTTCAGATAAAGAGCAGTCAAAATAATCATGGGGCTAGAGTAACTCCACTATGAGGAAACGTGGCAGCGTTTGGGGCTTTTCCATTTGGAAAAAGGCAAGTAAGGAGGGGGCATGTTAGAGGTGTGTATACAAATGATGCATGGCATGGAGAAAGTGAATGGTGAGAAACCTCTCTCCCTCTATGATAGTTCTATAACCTGCGGGTCACCTAATGAAGGTGAATATTTGAAGGTTCAGGATAGACAAAATGAAATGCATCTTTACACAGTGTTTATTTAAACTATGGAATTCATTTTCACAAGTTAAAGTGATAGTCATCATCATGGACAGCTATAAAAAGGGGTTAGACAAGTTCATGAAGGTTAAGACTATGAATGTCTATTAGTTATGATGCTGTATACTACCTCCAGTTTTGGAGGTGGTATGGCTCTGAACACTAGTTACTGGGAATCACAAATGGGAAGAGTATTGTTGTGGTCATGTCTTGAATGCAGGCTTCCTGTAGTTATTTCACTGGCTACTGTGAGAATAGGATGTTGGACTACATGGGCATTTGGTCTGATCAAGCAAGGCTCGTCTTATGTAAGGAAGGGGTCCTGTTCACACCACTATTAGACAGAGTGGGTAATATCCAAGTATGTCATATACAGAGTATTGCAGTCAATGGACAGTGATGTCTAACTAAAATGCATTGGAGTTCATTAGCTCAGCTCTGAGTAGGACTTAGTCTGGTATCACCCAGTGCTCTTGGCAGGAGTCCACATGTGGAAGTGTCCAAGGCTTTGAAGACAATGGGAGCTCTGTGTGTCCCATGAGAGTGCCTGAGTTTGTTACGACACTTGGATCAAGACTAAATGGGGCATCCCATCTCCCTCTTGTGGCAAGAACAACTTCTATTTGGTTCTCTTTCATACCTAAGGGGAGATAGAGACAGGGTCCTCCAGCTGGCTAGGCTGCCTAACTTTACCTATGTTCTTCTGCTGTCTTCCTTCCATTATAAACTGATACACTCTGGGAGCTGACCTCGTTTCCATCCTATCCTTTTTCTTGGACCAGCTGAGGGAGAACAGACATCTTCCTTTTGTCTCTTTCCTCTAGCATGGGGACAATGACCAAGCTAGGTCATTGCACCTCCAATTTAGTTAGTTAATTAGAACTAGAAGCTTCCTATCAAGCATGTATTTTAATAAAGTAGTATTTTCTTATTTTACTAAATCTAAAGTCTCAGGGATTTAAAGCAAGGTGAAAGCTCGCTTTCTCTCAGGTAAACCATACACACACGCTACACAGAATGCTGAGCAAGCTACACTCAGCTAAACTCTGCTAATTTTACTAATACTCCAACAGGTTATGGGCCCAGTTGCTAATCTGTGCTGTATGAGTTGAATGATGTGTGTTTTTACAAAGGAGACTTACAAAAGCTTAATTTTACAAATACACCAACATCTTTGAAGTTTGTGACAAAATGTGAATTTGTCAGAGTTAGATTTAGTTTAATGAATTCATTAGTTCCAAACTTACGTCATGGCTGGTGTGCATGTTTTGTTCACTGGCTTAATTTAGTGTGGTAATTTATAGATAATTTTTGAAATATGGTTTTTAAAGCACCTAAAGGCACATGTTTCTAGCATATTAGAGAGAATTACTATCTGCAGTTCTCTGATTCCATCCTTAGTGGGCATGATGGTGATTAAGTTCTCCTCAATTTGAACTGCTTCACATTTACCACAAAGGCTGACACCCCTGTATTTGAATTTCTCACACATGCCAAGGTGCCCATTGTTTGAAATGAGGCTGTCATGTAGTGTACTGCAGTGAAGCTATTTAGCATATTGTTACACACACCTCAATCTCTGAGCAGTGTGAGACATCCAGGGGTTCCTGTGCTTACCGAGGATTTGGTTTCTTTGGAATGAAGGTCATTGGAGACTGTGGTGTCTTTGTGATATATGGTTTATTTACACATATATACAACCTGAGTGTAAGATGGAGAGGATCACAGCACTAACAGTCCAACAGATCTTGCTTCCCCGTGAAGCTTCCATGGAAGCATCCCAAAGCCATGGCTGGGTTTCAGCACAGACAACGGAGCAAGCTTCTCTGTCTCTTTTTGTCCTTCCTGAAGCCAAGAAATCCAGGCTCACTTGTTTCTGTGAGTTTTTCTCTTTTTATTAAGGTTACAGCAACTTCAAAGGCTTTTCGACTCATTCATTTAACTATGCTTTCTAGAAACTAATTTTCCTTACTGAGTTTGACTAAGCATGTCTTCGGAGCCACAGATGTTGACGCAGCAAAGAACCACCACCCCGGTGCACCTCCTTAAGAAGGCTTGACTTTCCCATGAAGTCTCTGGCTCCTCTTTAACCCCGACCGTTGCTCTTTTGCGCCTCAGAAGCCTTTGAGAATGGGGGAAAGGGGGTTGAATCTCAGCTTCCCCCTCTGACTGGTGGGGGATAGCGGTCTGTTCTGGCATGGGAAGTTGCTGGGCAACCTGCTGGGGATCAGCATGCTGACAAGATGGCACTTAAGACGTGGTCAAGGGGTGTGTGTCCATAGTAACAATTTCTGATAGCTTGCGCTGCGCATCCACAGGAGGGTCAGGTGACTGAGCGCGCTGCACACTCTCCTCCCTCAGTTTGTCATCCCAGTCCTCAAAGTCAGTGTCCCCCTCCTCCAAGCCACCCCCCCAACCTGGGGCACAACACTTTTCCAGCTTCCATCTTTTCCTCTGTATCAAGAAACACATAAGCGACTTCCTGGCTTTAAGAGGAGGGGGCCCTTCAGCCAGGTGAGGGGGGGAGCATGGCCTCTCTCCTGAAAGAGTTCCTATGGTGCACATTGCTGTCCTCACCAAATCTTTACACTTGCTAATGGGGGGCCACTTGACAAACTTGGCTGAACCCATTAGCCTATGAAAAAAGACTAGTGGGGCAGGTTTGTTTGCTACAACTCCAACTGTACAGATTCCATATCAGAGGCTGGAAAGAGGACCCAAAGACACCATCCATCCCAACTCCCCAATCTTATAACAATATGAAAGACCTGACCCATTGCATAAAGTTCCCATTGATGATACAGTTGAAGGGGTGACAGGAGGGAAATTTATCACACAGATGTCGGTCCCCACAGTGAATTTAATGTCTATACTAGGAATGAGAAACCTGTGGCCTTCCAGCTATTGTTGGATTCCAATTTCCATCAGCCCCACCCAGCATGGCTAATGTTACGAATGATGGGAGTTATAGCCCAGCACCATCTGGAGGAGCACAGGTTCCCCCAACCCTTGCCTGCACAATCTGTCAATCACAGTTTTGAAATTTTCGTTTCAAGAATTAAAAAAATAAACAGTGACAAAAGCTGTTGCTTAACTCAACATTTTGGAACATCAGTTATCATCATCCAAAAATGGGGTGAAGGTGGAGAAAAGCAGTACTGGTGGGAGACGACTCTGGTCAGAGACAGTCATACAGGCTGCGGAGACGTTCAGCTCTCTGCATTCCTTGCATCATACAAGAATGTGCCAGTTCTTGAGAGTCCTTCAGATCATGATGAAATGCAACAAGATGTAAAATCCCTCAGGGTGCATTTTCCATATTAAAGCATAAAATCATACGGTCACATTTTACACAAGTTTTTTTGGTATGTGTTTGAGGATGAGCATGGCATATGTAATGGCATGTGCCTTTTGTACTGATACACTGTTGTATCTACAGTATAGCATTGTGGCTTGTAGGTCAGTGCCAGAGCTCAAGAGAAGGGATTCTTCTTGATGCCTTCCATAGAGTTACATCTAAGCAGCTCTTTGAAGGGCTATATATGCATTATAAATAAAAAAAATTATAATATTCTGAATAGCCCTTGAAAATGCATTGACATGAATGCTAGTTCTGCATCCTTATAATATTTATACTTTTAAAAATCTTAAACTGCTGCCTTTCCATGTTAATAATGCTAGAACGTTTCAGGATTTTCTAAGCTAGAAGCAAAGCTAGTGCCGGCGGGTGGCCAGGTTTGGCCCTGGCTGAGGACCCTGAGGGACTGGGATGGTGAAGCTCTCACTCAGGAATCGGTGGCAGCATTGGACTGCAGGTCTCAGTGACCCGATGCTGCCGTGGATCACAAAGTTTGAACTGCTGTGTGTACAGGTCTGCCATCAACCAAGATGGTGGGGGGCATCCCTAAGGGGTTGATGGCAGAATCCATGCGGATGCACCCATGCAACAGGTGGGCTTATTTAAGCCCTGCATCACCTGTATTGGGTGGGGGGGTTGGCTTTATGGCACTGTGGGCCCGGAGCAGGCTAGTGCCCAAGGGCCCAGTCATGCCGGGTGCCGGCCCTGGCTAGATGAAGTCTGAACATACCCAAGCCCTGGAATAAAATACTGTATTTCTGTAACATATTCATGTAACGAATCTTAATATGAAGTCTATGCATGTGGTTGTTGGGAGAACCCTAAGAGGCCTTAATTTGGTTAATTTAGATCCTGGATGTGAACACCCCAATCCTGTCTCCTGCTGTGAATGGCCTCAGATTGACAGTTCATTCATATTGTCATGTTAGTATCAGGAGATTGGCTGCCTCTCACTTTGAGGTCATGTCTGCTGAAATTCCTAGATCTCTTGCTGGCTGTTGTTCTTTGTTGGCAGCATTTGGATTAGTAGCAGTCTCGTGTGGTGGGGCAAGTGACAGAGCCGCTGTCCTGACACCGTGCAGCTTACTCCACCAGTAAGCTGGCTGGCTGCGCTTTAGTGCATTATACTGTAAGCACAGAACTGATGAGGAGCTAAAAGAAGCCACTTTACCTGGTTCCTTCTCTCACCAAGCCTCCCAGCAAACGGATATCCAGCATTAAATGTTTTGCCAGCTTTTCTTTTCTGGTGTAGATTATCAAATCAGAAATAAAGAAGCTTTGTGTATGTGCCCAAGCTATTTGGTTGAGGAACAAAGAATGCAGCATTTGTTGTTCTTGAGCAATACAGTAAGAGACTAGCCAGTGAACACAGCATCACCTGTTATAATGCCAAGCTGATACAGCAGTTAGTGGCTGCTGACACCATCACCTAACCAAATTTTTTTTCCAGTGAATGTATAACCTGACACCCATCAGTGCAAGGACACCACAATCCAAGTGTCAAGCTAGGAAGTGCAAAGGAACAACTGAACTGACTTGCTGAACTGATTAAAGCAGCTGAACCGTAACAGAAATGAATGAACTTCAACACTATGCACTTGACAAATCAACAATTGATGTTCCTCTATACCACAGGCAATTCCGTGCTTTTATTCCTCAGTGCTTGTAACAGAAATGTCAGGCTTACCTGAGATGTTTTCTTCAATACCTTTGTATTGACTGAAAGATCTTCTCTGAACTTAAGTCATAAATACCAAGTGAAAATAGGTGTGGTTGAATCCCATACACTGTGAGGTGGGCCTCACATACATAACGGGGGGGGGGAGAATTCATAGAATCATAGAGTTGGAAGGGGCCTATAAGGCCATCGAGTCCAATCCCCTGCTCAATGCAGGAATCCAAATTAAAGCATTCCTGACAAGATGGCTATCCAGCTGCCTCTTGAATGCCTCCAGTGTCGGAGAGCCCACTACCTCTCTAGGTAATTGGTTCCATTGTCGTATGACTCTAGCAGTTAGGAAGTTTTTCCTGATGTCCAGTCAAAATCTGGCTTCCTGCAACTTGAGCCCATTCTTCTGTGTCCTGCAGTCTGGGACGATTGAGAAGAGATCCTGGACCTCTTCTGTGCGACAACCTTTCATGTACTTGAAGAGTGCTATCATATCTCCCCTCAGTCTTCTCTTCTCCATGCTAAACATGCCCAGTTCTTTCAGTCTCTCCTCATAGGGCTTTGTTTCCAGTCCCCTGATCATCCTTGTTGCCCTCTTCTGAATCTGTTCCAGTTTGTCTGCATCTTTCTTGAAGTACGGAGACCAGAACTGGACACAGTACTCAACATGAGGCCTAACCAGTGCTGAATAGAGGGAAACTAATATTTTATGCAATTTGGAAACTATATTTCTGTTAATGCAGCCTAATATAGCATTTGTCTTTTTTGCAGCCACATCGCACTGTTGGCTCATATTCAGCTTGTGATAAACGACAATTCCAAGATCCTTCTCACATGTCGTATTGCTGAGCCAAGTATCCCCCATCTTATAACTGTGCATTTGGTTTCTTTTTCCAAAGTGTAGACTTTTGCATTTATCCCTGTTGAATTTCATTCTGTTGTTTTCAGCCCAATACTCCAGCCTATCAAGGTCCCTTTGAATTTTGTTTCTGTCTCCTACAGTATTAGCTGTGCCCCCTAATTTTGTATCATCTGCAAATTTGATAAGCATGCTCTGTACCTCCTCATCCAAGTCGTTAATAAAAATGTTGAAGAGCACTGGGCCCAGGACTGAGCCCAGTGGTACCCCACTCGTTACTTCAACCCTGTTTGAGAAGGAACCATTGATAAGCACTCTTTGAGTCCGATTCTGGAGCCAACTGTGGATCCACCTGATAGTTGTTCCATCCAGCCCACATTTAGCTAGCTTGCTAATCAGAATATCATGGGGCACTTTGTCAAAAACTTTGCTGAAGTCGAGATATATTATGTCCACAGCATTCCCACAGTCTACAAGGGAGGTTACCCAATCAAAAAATGAGATAAGATTAGTTTGGCAGGATTTGTTCTTCATAAATCCGTGTTGGCTCCTAGTAATCACTGCATTGCGTTCAAGGTGCTTACAGATTGACAGCTTTATAATCTGCTCCAGAATTTTTCCAGGGATTGATGTTAGGCTGACTGGTCTGTAGTTCCCTGGTTCCTCCTTTTTGCCCTTTTTGAAGATGGAGACAACATTAGCTCTTCTCCAGTTATCCCGCACTTCACCAGTCCTCCATGATTTCTCAAAGATAACAGACAGCAGTTCTGTGAGTTCTTCAGCCAGTTCCTTCAATACTCTAGGATGCAGTTTATCGGGCCCTGGAGATTTGAACTCGTTCAAGGTGATTAGGTATTCCTTGACCATTTGTCTATTAATCTCAAGCTCCAATTCTGCCCCTTCTACTTCATGTTTCCTGGGAGGGTCATAGACCCTTTTTTGGTAGAAGACTGAGCCAAAGTAGCAATTGAGCACTTCTGCCTTTTCTTTGTCATCTGTTATCATTTTGCCATCCTCATTGAGTAGCTGTGTCACCATTTCTTTTCTCTGTCTTTTACTATGGACATACCTGAAGAAAGCTTTTTTGTTGCTTTTAGCATCTCTTGCTAACTTCAGCTCATTCTCAGCTTTAGCCTTCCTGACACCATCCCTGCAATTCCGTGATACCTGCCTGTACTCTTCCTTTGTGGCCTGGCCTTCTTTCCACTTCCTGTGTGTGTCCTTTTTTGTTTTCAGGTCATCTCTAAGCTTTTTGTGAAGCCACATTGGCTTCTTCTGCTGTTCCCCCCTTTTTTCCTTGTTGGAATGGCTTGCCATTGCACTTTTAGAATTTCCTTCTTTAGAAACTCCCACCCATCTTGGACTCTTTTTCTCATTAGCATCGCTAGCCATGGAACCATACTTACAATTGTTCTGAGTTTATTAAAATCAGGTTTCCTGAAGTCCAGGGTGCGCGTATGGCTACCCTCAGCTTTTGCTTTTGTTGAAATCAAGAATTCAGGTATGGTGTGGTCACTTTCCCCCAGAGTTCCTGTAACTGCCACTTCATCCACCAAAACATCTCTATTGGTTAGAATCAAGTCCAGGATAGCTGATCCTCTGGTTGCTTCCTCCATTTTTTGTAGGAGAAAATTATCTCCAACACAAGACAGAAATTTCATGGAGGGGCCATGTTTGGCAGAATTTGTCTCCCAGCAGATATCGGGATAATTGAAGTCCCCCATTACTACTACATTAAGGCATCTTGAAACATTGGCAATTTGCTTTTCAAAAGTTACATTCTCATCTTCTTGATTGGGTGGTTGGCAGTAGACTCCATGTACCACATTCCTTTTATTACCTGCCCCATTAATTTTAATCCAGATACTCTCAGTGGAGCTACCAAGCTCATCTTCCTGTATTTCTGTGCAGATATATATATATTTAATAAATAGAGTGACTCCACCTCCTTTTCTATTCCTTCTGTTCTTTTTGAACACGTTCTGTCCCTTAGTTGCTGTATTCCAGTCTTGGGAGTCATCCCACCAAGTTTCAGTTATACCTATCAAGTTATAATTACCCTCCTGTATTAAGAGTTCAAGTTTATCCTGCTTGTTTCCCATGCTCTGTGCATTAGTATACAGACATCGAAGAACATGTGATTAATGGCTACATTTTTCTGAGGACGGTTACTGGGCCCTATTAGAGCCAATCTCTCTGGTCCCGTTACTGTGCACAAGCCTTCATCTGTCATTACCACCAAGTTTATGTCTCCCTCCCCCTTAGGATTCAGTTGAAAACCCTCCTGATGAACTTCTCCATGCTGTGGCTAAAGACATTCTTCCCAGTCCTTGTGAGATGCAACCCATCACCTTGCCAGCAGTCCATCTTCCAGGAAGCACAGCCCATGGTCCCAGAATCCAAATCTCTCACGACATCACCACCTTCGTAGCCATTCATTCACATGGAGTATTTTCCTTTCCCTTTCTACTCCTCTTCTAAGTACTGGAAGGATGGATGAAAAAACTTTCTGGGCCCCAAAGTCCTTGAGTTTCCTTCCCAGAGCTTCAAAGTCTGATGTGATTTCTTCATAGCTCCATTTGGCAGTATTATTTGTTCCCACATGGATGAGGAGAAAGGGATACCTATCAGTGGTCTTGATGAGTAATGGCAACCCTTCTGTTACATCTCTAATCCGTTCTCCTGGTAGACAGCATACCTGGCGAGTCCATGGATCTTCTTGGCATACTTGGGTTTCGATCCCACGCAGTAGGGAGTCTCCCACTACTAGTACTCTGCTCTTCTTGTTGTGGGGTGTGGTTTCATTATCCCTGTTTGATTGAACTTCAGCCTCTTGCTCGTTGTCACACGGGGTCTCCTGTAATTCCTCCACCACAGGCTGTCCATTTGTATGAGTAATTAAAAGTATTATTTTTATTTATTTCATATATCTTGGTTTGTTTCAGCCCTTCTGCTTGAGGACATGTGTTTTGAAAACAGTGCTACGATAATGAAATGCAAAGGAAGAGGAAATATGATGGCTGAAATTTACATATAGTAGATTATAATTGCAGCTGATAAATAATTATTATGGTCATACATTAGTGCCAACATTCACAACAATTTACTGCAAAGTCTTTGAAAGCTTTTCATTTTGCAAGTCCTAGGACCATTAATGAAGTTCAAAATGCAGAGCCACAATAACAGATGTGGCACTACTGCTGACCATAGCAGAGCAATTAGCCTGGAATCCAAAGGGCTACTTAAGCTTGTACCTAAACGTCTTCACTCTAAAACATTTGTTTTTCCCAGTTTCTCAGGGGAAACCTTGTGCTTCCAGGGAACAGGACATATTCCTTATTCCACACTGCATTTGTGGGCTATACCTTATTAACCCAAATTCAAAGGATATGACAGTGCCCTGAGTGAACACCTTACCACTGCTATATCAGCCTCATGTAAACAAACCAAGTTTTTTGGATTTTTTTAAGCAATAATATAATTCCCTTCTCTATATGAATAGGAATTGTTACCAAATTTCTCTTGATTTATGTGGTCCCTTCTGATCAACTTAACAGTGCTCCTCCAGATGATGCAACTTTAAAGAGCAAGATGAATTATCCCCAATGGTTAAAACTGTTGTTGGACTAAAACTCTTCTTCATCATTGGCCATGCTGGTTAGGGCTAATGGGAGCTGGAGCCCAAGAACATCTAGAAGGCACCAGATCCCCGTACCCTGATGTAAGCAGCACTGTGAGGTGGGGCAGGAGGCTTTGACTATAAGGGATAATTTGCCTTGCTTTTAAAGTGCCTTCAGTGTTGTGTTTACTTTGGGCTAAGATTATGTGTGTAACCAAGAAGGAAGTATGCATCAGGATTTAATCTGATCCAGCCTCAGGTCTTGTTTCAACACTGAGACTTTATTTTTCTTTCTGCCCTTCTGTCGGTACAACTTATTTATTACATTTTTATCTTGCCTTTCCACCAAAGGTCTCAGGGCAGCATGCAGTGTCCCCCCTTTTAATCCTCACAACAATCCTGTGAGGTAGATTGGGATGAGAAACAATAACAGCCCACGTTTTCAATGAGTTCTTACTATGTGGCTTTTTTTCTGCTAGATATTTTGTGAATTTGTCCTCCGTCTTGTTTCAGTGTTTGCATTTTAATGTTTTATTGGTTTCATGACTTTGTATGATAGTTGATTTAAGCTTATTTTATCAAGATAAAGCAGGATATAATTTTTTAAAAAACCCAAATAATACAATAAGTAAACTTTGTGGCTGGGTGGGGATTTTAACATGGGACTCCATTCTATCTCCCCTTTATTTGTCAAAGCATTTATTTCGATGGCAACTCCCAGATGACCTCAGTAGAGCATTCATCCTGATATGTTTACACAAAGTTTGCATGGAAATTATACAATGTTTACTGTTAATTGAGCATTTCTTCTGATTTGTTTGAAAGGGGGGGTGTTATATGATGTGTTAAGCAAATTTACCAGTGCATTCCCCTGTCACTTTCCTTACTGCAAAAAGTCTGATTGTTGCATAAGAGTGCCAAATCCACTGCGCAACCTGAGTTTGTTGTTACACGATTGAATGAATTCCACTCACAAATAGCAACAGTTGAAAACAGCCCATATCTTTCTTCAAGTTTCTCCTTAGACCCACTTCTTTAACAGAACTTTCCCAAATCACTCTGATCTGACTTTCCTCCTTTGTTGCTGCTGCCTGACTCCATTGCCACTCCCCCAAGATATCCTTACTACTTATTTTCAGTAAGTGATCCTATCTCTGTCTTGTTCATCTATTGTGGACTGGGAGCCCTCTGCACTGAGCCCTTGTTACTACTGTACAACACATCATACCTGTAGATAATATCGCCATTGCATAACAGGATCACCTCTCACCTATGTGGGATTAGGTGGCAAGGACTGTGAGACAGGGGGCATGACTTCATTCAAATGTGAGCCTTGGGATGGATCATAGAAGTGACGCATTGGTGTGAACACTTTTTTTGGGTAAATGCATTTGAAGGAATAAAAGCAAACCTTAATAGATATAGTCTGGTACTACTTAGTTACATTGGGTAAGGCAGTTTGAAAGGCATTATGTGGAAGCCAATGTTTTAACACACAAGACACATGCTGATACATTAAAAAAGATCAGTAGTCCATTAGTTCATAAGAATATGTTTTGTTCTGTTGTGCAAAGTGAAGTGTCTTTATTCTGTGAACCTTAATAGATTTTTTCTTTTTAAAAAGTGTTGCAGAAATGACCAGAGCTGTTCCAGATTTTTTTTGTTAACCCCCCCCCCCAAATAAATATAAGCAGCTTTAAAAATGGAATGCTGTTATATGGACTAGTTTCTGTTTCTGGCACTGAGCAAGGGTGGCATGGCTTATATAAGAGAAGACTATCAATCTGGTCAAGGATCAGTTTCTACTCACCTGAAATAATATTCAGCTTAATTATATTAGCTTAATTTGAATTCATTATCCCTATGCATGGCATGATTAAGGTTGGTTCAGTTTATTTTAGCTTGAACAGCAGGAAAGAAGCTCATGAATGAAACAGAGCCAGCTCTAGGCTTGAGGGGTTTCTCTGCATAGTGCTCACTGGTGCCTCCTTTAACAATGCCCCCCTGCAAGGCTTACCTGTAGCAGTACTAATCCAATCAGCAGCAGCACTCCTCTGATTGGTGCTTGGCAGATATGTCTCTAATCAGCACAAGATGATCACCATTTAAAATGTCCCAGAGCACCTGACTTAGTGTTGCTCCAGGGAATTATACGCTGTTTTAAATGGTGACTGGTAACCATCTGCTGCAAGAGACCTAAAGCAAGTATGAAGTTGCTGGACCTTGCTAGGGCACATGGGCCTTGGCAGCTAACCAAAGAAGTTGGGTGCTGGTCCAGCCCTCCTCAGAGAGTCTTCATTTTGGTGATTCAGCATGAAACTACAGTAGGGCCCCACTCATATGGCGGGTTACGATCCAGACCCCCGCTGTAAAGCAAAAACTGCTGTAAAGCGGAACCCATTGAACAGAATGGCGCGTGATGCCCAAAAACCGCCGTAAAAGTGGAACAAGAGCCGTATGAGTGGGGCTTTAGTCTAATTGTGTCTAATTGAGACCGCTGTATTAGCAAATCGCTGTAAAGCAAATAGCTGTAATGCGGGGCCCTACTGTAGCTTCAGCTGTCCTCCCCCAACTGAGATGAGGGCCAAAGCACATGTTCTTGTCATGTATGGAGGAGCAAATAAGCAAGCCCTGAATGAAGACGTGTTCTGAGTGAGTCTGTCAAGTTCATTATCCTTCCCCCTCTGCTGAGTGTTGATGTTTAGCTGAGACAAAGCTGGAAACTGTCAAGAGGCTGCTTCAGCACTCTCATACTGTCATTCTGGCTGTGCTGATCTGGAAGGAGAAGATGCTGGGGCTGCGATACAAAAGTGGAGGCTTAGGAGGCCCTGATTTAAATCTGTACCAGTGCTTCTGCCTGCAGTGATATTTCTTACCTCTCCTCCTTTTGTTCTGCAGTCTGTTCATCTGCGGTGTGTACTAACTGGGCTGCTGGTGCCCCTTTTTAAAAAGAAGAGGTGCTCAAAAGTACAGCTCCACTCACTTGGACTTTTAACACTTGCCCTGCCCTCTGGCACTCTCTTGCTTTAGAAATAAAATACTGTAATGGAATACTATATGGGTTGTATCCAACTCAGTTTTATGCAGAGTAGACCCATTGAAATTAATGGTCATGACTCATTTAACCTTCATTCATTTCAGTGGGTCCACTCTGAGTAAAACTTAGTTGGAGACAACTTTATGCTTGTATGTTCTGTGTAGGTGATCCCGCTCTTACCGCTGCTCAGTTATGATTAGGGATTCTGTGTTTTATCAACATTTTCCCTAGCCACTGCAGTGAAGGGAAATCTTGTTGTCTGCATTGTGCTTGTCTGACTTTACACTTGTTCACATCCGTGAATACCCAGTGATGGTTGGGGCTGATTGCATGAAAATTAATGTTTTGTGTCAATCAGTGCTATGGCAGTAAGTGTAGAGAAATGCCCACAATGCAGGATGATGATGATTAAGAGAAAAGAAAAATAAGGATGGGACCCAAAAGCGCCCTTTGGCATGCAGAGGGTATCTTTTTCTCATGGCAGAGCTGATTTACAACTGGTGCTAGAGCATTACATCAGCAAAATGAAACTGAATCAACTGTGCTCTGCATAAGTGGAAATGTGAGAACTATGAAAGAACCTACCTACTGTAGCACTGTATAAGCTCAGGCAGCTCTTTTCCTTCCACTACAGATACTTTGACTCTAACCCCAGTATATTTCAGTACAAAATGCTACTACATTCTGAACACAAAGTACAGTTCTAATGTTATATGAAATACTGAATGTATATGTACAGTATTTTCAAAACCTGGCTGGCTCAGCACTGGTAGATCTCTCTCCTTCCATCTTAAGTCTTGCTTTGCATGTGGCATTAAACCAAAGTTTGGAATAAACTATAATTTAACATGTACAAGTGCTTTATTCCTGCCCTACTCCTGACTGTGTCACATGAGGGAGAAAACAGGCCTGAATCTGGCTTTGTGTGACATGCAAACCCAGCCTTATGGTTTGTTTCTTCCAACAAACCACAAGTGGCAAGCCAATCACAAACACTAGCTTCTGTTTATGGCTTATTTGGAGAGAAAGAAACCATCAGCCCGGGCTTGCACTCTGGCTTGTTTCCTCCTTTGTGGAGCAGAGTCAGGAGTGGGGGAGGAGCAAAACACATCCATGTATTAAACCATAGTTTATTCTAAATGATGGGTTAGTGTGTGTGAACTGGTCCTAAGAATTGCATGCACAATGTAGTTCTTTTATAGATGGCGTCAGGGGAAATGTTAAGTGCACAGTACTCCACAGTTAAGCTCCTGAATTACATCTTTTTCTTATTCTGTTTAACAAATGCATATCTTGAACTAATTAAGAGCAGTCAGATGAATCTGTGATATGATAAATACAGTTGTGTTTTGGAAAGCAATGACAGTTTTCAACATAACCACATTTGTTACTTTGCAAAATAATCTTGTAGACAACTGCCACTTATTTTCCTACTGTAGCCTTTGATAATATCCCAAATGTTGAGGAGAGGAAATTATGGTCAGCTGGATCCTGCATATGGTTATTCATGGAGATTCATTAGCAACCACTCCAGACAGAATAATTGATTACTAAGTTGTTTTGAGCCAGGAGGAAAGAATATGAACACGTTTTGATTGACTGCTCTATCTTTTTATAAATACATTTGTGTATTTGTATTGAACACTTTCAAAATATGAAGTTAAAAAGGAGGAGCTAAGCCACTTTATGCCCAAAATATCCACAATGAAATTCTGCACAATTAGTAAATCCTTCCTTCTCCTTGCCTCCATTGTGTTGTTCATATTCATTGCTATGAGTGACAGTCTTCCAACTCATTGTTCCACGTAAGAGCTTTTGGCATTGTTGGTAACTAGTTGTTACAGTGCTCATTTGAGAAACTAATCAGCTGTATTAAATATATTTATTCAAATTGATAACTGGCCCTTACCCTCAATGGTAGATGTAGTGTAGGTTGTACAACTTATCTATGTTTAAATGCTGCAGCATATTTCATATTTATGAGTATCGTTTGCTAAGATAATAGTCCTCTGTAGAAGGAAACCTCTTGATGAAACCAACATTCACAATATACAAATACACAGTGAAAATTAAGAGAGGTATAATGAGCCTCATTGCAAAATCGAGGGGGGGATCTTTTGATTGGGATATGAGCATTTAAAAAAGAAATAAGTTACGAGCTAAAGTTTTTCAAATCTCAGCAGACCTTCTGAAGTAATTTGACCTAGATAGGTGTTTATTTATTAAAAGTATTTGCCCCAAAAGAGTGTGGTACACAAAGTGGGAAACTCGGGAAGACTGCCAGGTGTTAATGAGAATTTCTCTGTTAAATGGGTCACCTTGTATATCTGACACTACTTTAAATTGTAATTCATTTTATTATACTTGCTGATGTGCTTTGAATATAGGAACTGGACAGGTCTTGTACTATGAATTTTTAAGAATAAGGTAGACAAGGGTGTCTGAAGATAAGAAAATGAGTTCATTAAGGAAGCTTTTGGGAGGGTGCACTCTGTTAAGCTTTTTTCATTTTGTATGCCATGAAAAGCAACTACTACTTTTAATGAAATAATAATGCAGTTCGTTAATCTCAAACAACTTCTGGAAGTAGCTATGTATCCCACAGTATTCTGGGAATTAGTTTGAACATAATTGGTTAGATGTCATTAATAAAATGCACACTAATGACAAAAGAAATATTCAAACCATGATACTTCAGTTTTTATGATACACAGTTTAAAAAAGCTGCATAAATTACTTTGTGTTGCCTTCTGTTCTGCATATAGGCTCTGACTATAGCCTTAACTTCAGTATTTCAATATTTCCAGATAGTGGATACTATGCTATTTTTAAAGAAAGGTTTTTAGTGCTTTCCATAGTGCTACAGTAAGGTCTGTGTTAATTTGCATTCCGCAATATTCCCCCCCCTCTCTTACACCCAACACATATTCTCCCATTGTGTTTCCACACTTAAATCTTTCCATTGTATTTTCCATTTGCCAATGTGCAACTGATTGGCCACTGGCTTTGCTGGAGTCCATTAAGGTATTCAGTCAGTCACAACGCCAAAGATAAGAAAATACAAGCAGAATAAAATAATTCGAACAAGACAATGCAGAATCTTCTTACATGATATTACAGTGAAGCAGTGTAACTTGAGTACTTGGACAGCTCTTTTCTCCCAGGGGTGGTGAATGTTTGGCACTCCAGATGTTGCTAAACCACAACTCCCATCATCCCTGTCCATGGGCCATGCTTGCTGGGGATTATGGGAATTGTAGTTCAGCAACATCTGGAGTGCCAAAGGTTCACCAGAGCTTGGAAAAGTTACTTTTTTGAACTACAACTCCCATCAGCCCCAGCCAGTGCCATGCTGGCTGGGGCTGATGGGAGTTGTAGTTCAAAAAAGTAACTTTTCCAAGCTCTGGCTAGTCTGTGTGCTTATTCTTGACTCAACTTTCTTTCTTCTTTTTTTAAAAAATGTAGTACACTTCAGTTTCCAATTGTGACAATTTGCAGGTCAAACATTTACCGCCCTGGGCTCCTTTGGAGGAAGGTGTGGGATATAAATCTAAAAAAAAGAAGAAAAAGAACAAGGATGAGTTGAGAATTTTCCAAAGAAGGATTCGTGGACCCAGTTTAAACAACTGTTTTGATTTCCCCTCCCCCCTCAAGCAAATCGTTGCCCTCAGTAGATGAATTGGAAGAACCTCTTATCAATGTTTTTGGTTTATTGTCCAGAGACCAAGCACACTGTAGCCAGTAGGGTTTTCTTGCCCAGTTGCATTTGTTCCCCCCTCCCTTTTAAGACAGCTTGCTCTTATTCCTTGGTTCATTTGAAAACACTCCCAGCGCAAGCCTTTCTTTCCTCTCCAGGGAGATTCTTCAATGCATGTCTCTTTCTTCTGTTCTCTCCTGGGGCAGGAGGGCTTTGGCAGTACAAAGAGACCACCAAATTAGAATAGTTTGGTGGACTAGACCCTTCTACAGTTAGGAAATTGGGTCTTTAGAGTTCTTTCTTTTTGATTACACTGACTCTGTTTCTTGTGGCTCCTTTTTGACGATGGTGTCACGGTGAAATTGTTGCCTGTAGCAGCAAAAATTAGTTTTGGAACACAAGACTCTTAAGGGAAGTGACTTGGTGCAGCTCATTAACAAAAAAGACTTTTTTATAAAGAAATCCAGCCTCCTTATAATTTTGAAGTATAATTTGAATGTTGATAGGGTAGCACTCACTTCCAGCTCATAAGGTGATAATGTCTGCAATCAAATTCTGCACCGAGATGCATCATTGCAATTTCATGGGTGTTATTGGTCCAAAAGAAAGTTTTTTAAAAAAGTAACAGAATTTATGTCTGTGTCTAAATTTGTGGTCCTTTTTTTTAATGGATCCATGGAAATGGCTATTCAGTTATTATTATTTTAGATTTAATAGTTGCTTGTTTCCTGAAGGCCTCCAAGCAACTTACAACAATTGCATCCATATTTTTTACTTGTTAACTGTATGGTGGTCCAAATTTGGCACACATCAATTTGCATTTGCAGCAGTGTATTCAGGAACAGAGCTATGAATAACTCTCCCCCTTTTTAAAGAAAGAAGTTCTTTGTAACTACTTTTAAAAACTTGCAAATAATTAGAGCTGAGATGAAATTTCTGGTTGAAATTTCTATATTCCAAAAAGGAATGACTTTTGTCTGTAGAACAGCTAAGCAACTGTTCTGAAAAGTAAAAGCGTTTCCCTGCTTTTTGTCCTGGACACTGTGCACAGCTAAGGGAAGTTCCTGAGTTGGGAGCTCTGTAATCCTTCAGTTTGTCCAACTAAGTCTGAGGAAGTTCTCCAGTCCCTGACTTTGCTAAAACCTACACAGCATCTTTCTTTTCCATAGGACATATGCAATAGCACTGCCCTAAGTCTGCCTACAGCTTCAGGGGCTGGGGAAGGGCGGGAGAGAGCATTTTCAATTGTGGCTCCCAGACTTTGGAATTCTCTGCCCCAAGAAGCCCACTTTGCTCCCTCCCTGATGGTCTTCCGGAAACTTGTAAAAACTATTTTGTTCCAGAGAGCCTTTGGTTGGGACTGATGGGTCAGCCTGACACTGTTTTAAGTTTTTTATATTTTATTTTTATCTTTTAAGTTCTTTTCTTCTCACTTTCTTATATGTATATGCACATATATACTTGTATGTATGTATGTATGTCCATAATGCATTTTATGTATTTTAATAGTATTTTATTGCATTTTAATTTATTGTAATGTTTTGTGTTTTTATTGTGTATTTTATTATATATGTGTGCGATTTTATTGTAGCTGCCCTGAGTGCCCTATTGTAGGGTAGAAGGGCGGGATAGAAATATTTTAAATAAATAAATAAATAAATTATAGAGGACATGTTATGTGTCTGCTCATCTATTGAGATGATCTTCAGAGGCTCTCCTGTGTCTCAGCCTCTCCTGAAATATGCTTGGTTGGGAGCAGGGAGAGGGCCTTTTCTGTGGCAGTGCCTAGGCTCTTCCACCACCCCTTTTTGGCCTCCTGGAAGGTAGTGAAAACCTTGTTTTAAATAGAGCTTTTTGACCAATATTTTATTACACTGGATTTAATCTGTTGCTGGTGGTGTATTGTTTTTAATGTTGTTTTCATGGTTGATAAAAATCAGTGATTTTTTAAAATTAAAAATGAATGTTTTATTTAAATTGGATTTCAAAATGTTCTTAAAACAATTCGTAAAAAAGGAGCCTAGGTCAAAGGTATCATCATCAATACTAATCATACAACTTCTAATTATATTATACGAATATGTTAACAACAGTTTATGGAGATGGGAGATAACCTGATCAGTAGGGTTGCCAGGTCTCTGGTTTTTGCCTGGAGACTCTGGTTTTTTTGGGTCGTCTCTGTGTGAGTCACCCCAATCTCTGGACTCTTAGCCTTTTAAAAAAAATTAAGTTCTAAGTGGTCTGGTTCAAGAGATATACACCAAAATGTTAGCCCCCCCTCCACAGCTTCTGTTAGTATTGGCTGCTCTAATCCCCACCCTTTCAGGTTTTTAGCCAATAAATGAAGTCACGGTTGTGATAGAAGAGAGATTTGCTGACCTCCAGGCAATAGCTAGAAGCCATTGCAATTCCTGAAAACAGTTTCCTTTTCCTGCTTGTCTGCACATCATAAATTGAGTGAGTGTATAACTTTCAGCAGTAGCACAATTGCCTTTCTACAATAATATAGCAGGAAATCTTGAACTGAAGATAAGAGCAGGATCTTGGTAGGCATGCACACACAATAAATAATTTCAATTATGATTAAAATAAAAGTGTATATGCAGGTTTTTTAAAATACTTGCAAAAACATATTATGCATTTTACTTTTCAAATAATTTTTGAACAGAAATTTTAAAAAGTGCTGCAGCATGTGATGCCATTATAGTGTGTTGTATGTTTCTAATAATAAGGAGTCAAACAACTTTAAATTTTCCTGTGCGGTTGAAGAGGGCAGTTTATTTGTCTAATTCATAGCCTGTTGTGAAAACCTTTCCAATATGAAACTTTAATCCTATACTCACTTTTTTGGGAGTAAAGCTGCAATGCTAATCCCACATATCTGGGAGTAAACCCCATTGAATTCAGTAGGACTTACTTTCGAGTAGACATGGTTAGGATTGTGCTGTAAATCAATGGGACTTTTGAGTGAATTTAGCGAAGGATTGTGTTGTAAATCTTTCTCTCCCCCTCCAATCCTTTTTTTTAAGCAATTAGGCAGGGCTTACTTAGGTGTCATTGCTTTTATTTGGTAGGAAACTAATACTTTTAAAAAAAATTCTTCAATGACCAACTAGTTTTGACAATAAACTATATGGGGTGTATGTATTTTTACATCTCCAGTGTGTGTATATGGAATCTTTCCAACAACCTTGTGAGATATGGTTGGAAACCAGCGTAACTCACAATAAGAAATAAATCCATTTAAATTCCAATAATCATGAAACAAGTATAAAACATTTGCAAAAGAGCTTAAAGGGGCATGATTCTGAATTTTGGTTTGGGTGAGAACGTTCTTATCATTTGAGATTGCAGTAAGCCCCATTGAATGCATTGGGACTTGCTTCTGAGTAAATGTGCATGGGATTGCACTACAAATATCTTTACAGGTTGTGTAAATAATGAACATCTTTTACATTCATGCTTATACAAATATTTCTTCATACTATGTCTATGTATCTGATTTTACACTATGGTTGTGCATTATTATTTCCCCTACATTTTAAGTACACCCTTCTTCCACGGGGTGGACATGGCCCCCCTCTATTGTTTTCACCCTGAGGGGCAGTTTAGGCTGAGAGATGGTGAGTAGCCCATGGTCACCTAGTAAACGTTGTAGCTGGTTTCCATTTTAAAAAATAATTAAAATGATTTATATGCAGGCAAAGTTTATAAAGTAATGCAGATCCACATAACACATTTAAAGACCATGACTTCCCCCAAACAATCCTGGGAAGTGTAGTTTCCCCCTCAGTTATAGTTCCCACTACCCTTAACAAACTAGAGTTCCCATGATTCTGTGGTGAGATTCATGTGCTTCAAATGTGTGTTGAATGTACTTTAAATGCATGGTGTTGATCTGCCTTAGGTAAGCTATGTATTCATTAGTGAACTGAATTTTTTTTTTAAAGGTACTTTTTTTAACCACGGGAAGGACTGTAGCTCAGAGGTAGAGCACATGCTTTGCATGCAAAGGTCCAAAATTCAGTATCTGGAAAAGACTACTGCCTGGAAGCCTGGAGAGCCAATGCTAATCCATGTCATCAGTACTGAACTAGATATTACCAAGTGGCCTGAGTTGGTATAAGGCAGATTCCTTTGTTCGTAAAAGAGGAAAGAGACCCAAGGGCCTCAGTGACTCTGAAATTTATTTAGGTATTTTACTTACAACATTTATATACCACGTTATTGTAAAAAATCTCAGTGGCTTGTAGAAGGACTTAAAGCAATAAAATTGTTGGCAAAAACAGTTAAAAACAAGTATCTAAAAACATTCAAAATAATAAAATCAACAATAAGTTAAAAACAGATAAGAAGCACAATAGTTTCTACATGCCTAGAAAAATATTTTTAGCAGGTACAAAAGAGTACAATGAAGGTGCCTGCCTAATGTCAATAGGCAGGGAGTTCCAAAGTAGAGGTGCTGCCACACTAAAGGATCTATTTCTCACAAGAGAAGAACAAGTGGTATGTGGCACCTGTAACATAGAAAGCACACCCAGAACTTGGCCTAGTAGCAAACTGATAACTAGTGCAGATTTCAGAGCAGAGGTATTATGTGCTGACAGGGTCTCACTCATGTCAGCAGTTGTGCTGTAGCATTCTACACTAGCTGCAGCCCCCAGGTCAGGTTGTGCTGAATGGGGATTTCTGTGACCTTCGCTGACTGGCTGCCAATTTTTTTTCCTATTTTTTTTTTCCGGTTAGGAATCCTGACTGATTGTTGGATTCTGAGTTTTCTGCCTTACTCATAGGAATCTTGTTGTGGTTGGTATGGTATTGCATTTAGGAAATCATCACTGTCTTTTTCTTTTTCTATTTACATTTCATTTACCTTTAATCTCACTCACATCCATAAATCAACAACAGTGGTTCCATGTACTCAGCTGAACCCCCTTAAACCCACTGATGATGCACCTTGTTGTTTGCATGATGGTTTGTTTCTTGCCCAATAGTGGTAAAAGAGAATTCACATATTTGGAAGTGTGGCTGCAATTGTTGTTGTTGTTCCCAAGCTGCTGCCTGTGAAAGTAGACCAAACCATTTGTGTTTTGACAGTTATTACTCACTGAGTGGGAATTGTAAGTAACAAACAGTATAGTTTTGAAAGGTTCAGTCCGCCATCTTGATTCAAAATGGTGTCCAGTTGTATCCAATCATAGATGAAAACCTGCCCCTTGATCTCAGGAACTATCAGCAAAATTCAGTTATTATATCTTAAGAGGTTCAAATGCATAGTGATGAAACCAACAGCTTTCCAAAATATACAGTAAATAAAGTTTAAGAGGTCTTATAAATTGAATATCATGGAAGCAAACTCTATAACACTGTGATGCATATGTTGGCTTTCAATAATGGAAATGTAAGGCCAGCTGTGTTTCATATCCTGCTTGACACCAAGCAGGGGTGCAGAGAACTGGGAAATGCAGAACTCTTTTGGCTTATGAGTTTAACCATACTTTTGCTTTTTGTTAGGTTCTCTAATAAGGATTTCTTTGGTATCTATTGTCTTAACTCAGGCCTACTTTAAAGAAAGGCAACCTTTAAGCTTGGCATGAGCTTCTTCTGTATAATGTCATTTTGTAGCTGATAGATCAGCTAAGTTAAAAAAATTACTTCTAACCTCTTTTAACCCACAGAGGTTGAGGAGAATATGATGAGGATAATGAAATGAGGTTGTGCTGTTCTCTGTTGAAGAATTCTTTAAGAAGCCTACTTGGTATTGCTTTCTGGCTCTAGGGTTTAGTGAGTACAGATATGTTCTGTATCTTAATAACATCTGGGTTTTTTTTAGTGAACTGCTTGGTTATCCATCACATCATATGCAACATACGCAGGCATCTCTGGGACTGCAAGTTAACTTTGAATAGCTTGTGATGATTTTCCAGGGGTTAGTTTAGTGAGAACATTCTGGTTTTAAAACCTTGCTGTTGTTTCTTCATTTTCTTCCACACTATAAATGAAATAATACGTTTTGCAGGTTAGACGATGCATCCTGTTATATGTCGATGACATGATAAAGTATGTTTTGGATTTAGTAAAATCAGTTATAATGCCGGTAAAGAATTTATTTTATACAGTTTTAATAACTGAAAGATCTCTGCTGCCCATTTCTTTCACTGGCACACTCATATGTGGCAACCTGACAGATTATTCAGTTGATAAACAGAGCACACTCAACAAATGGACAGACTTTTTTAAAAAAATGCTCTGGGAGTTCGTTTTGTTTCTGGTCTCTTTTTGTCTTTAGGTACCAAACTGCAGTAGAACAGATGGATTCACTCCTACTGACAGTATGGTATTTACTGTTCCATCCTCCTCCTTTGCTGCCATAAAAGCTGCTATACATATGAATGCTAAGCAAGGTAGTGCACAACAGTAAGGAGTAACTGGAGAGGTGAAAATCTTGTATAACTTCTTGGACTACTACATCTCAGTCAGAGCTTGGAAAAGTTACTTTTTTTGAACTACAACTCCCATCAGCCCAATCCAGTGGCCATGCTGGCTGGGGCTGATGGGAGTTGTAGTTCAAAAAAGTAACTTTTCCAAGCTCTGATCTCAGTCCACAGGCAGGCTTGCTTCTGTGGAAACTGAGACTCCATGTACAATGGAACTAGAATATCCCCTCCGCCCCTCAATAGATGCATGGCTAAAAATATGTTAAATTAGGTTTATTTTAGATGCCACAGTGGAGTTGATTTATTTAGATATAATCCATAGTGCCATCTAAGTAACTAACTGGCATATTATTACAAGCCTGATAAGATCTTGCTTGTCAGTTTGCTTTATTTTGTTGGATTATTTGTATTTATTTATTTGAAATATTTCTATTCCGTCTTTCTGCCTGATAACAAGCGTCCAAGAAGGCTGACAATAAGTGAAAATGAATGCATAAGATTATTTTTAAAGACAGTGGTGACTTATGGAGGCATGTGAGGAAAGGTCTGCTCCACAGGCCTTAGATGTTGCTGCGGATGTGGCTGTTCCAACGGCTGCTCTTCAAAGGTACCAGGTTGACCATAGAGGAAATAGTCCCCCCACCCCCCTAGTAAGGAACTAGAACCATCTCTTTAAGAATTTTATATACCACTTTTCATCAAAGGGTCACACGGGGCAGTTTACAACATCGTAACATAATAAACATAGCATACATACATAACGTAACATCCATAAAAAGAGAAAAATAAAACTGCTATGAAATGTAGTTACATAACTAACAATAATAAGCAGCAGTGTCAAACTATTCATACATTATTTCAGTCACTGATGCCCTCATCCAAAAATCTTGGTGGAAGAAGTGCTCTTCTCTGGGGTTGCCGTTTGATCTCAGTCTACTAGACAACATATCCCTCCGAGGACCTCTCAGACAAGCAAGTAGGGTCGAGCAGCTGGAACGTGCGCAGCCCACAAAGGAGGCCTTGGGTTCTCCAATGTCTGGTAGACCAGTTAGAGTTTTAGTAAATTAGCAGAGTTTAGCTTAGTGTAGCTTGCCCAGTGCTCTGTGCTGCATGGGTGTGATTTTACCTGAGAGAAAGTGAGCTTTTACCTTACTTTAAATCAGACTTTGTTTCAAAATAAGAAAAGACTACTTTACTAATAGAAATACATACTGGATAGGAAAGGTGCTACTTCTATCTACCTAGCTAAGATGGAGGCTGCAATGACCAGCCTGGACATTGCCCCTCATGCTAGAGGAGAGGAGACAAAGAGAACATGGCTCCTTCTCCTCTAGTGGTCAACAGAGAAGAGAGAAACAGGAGGGTGAGTCAGAGGTGTGAAAAGCTCCCTGAGACATATCAGTTTACACGGAAGGAAGACAGACAGAAAAGGTGATCACAGGTCAGTGGCAGCCTAGCCAGCTATGAAGACTATGTCTTGATCTCTCTCCCCATGAAAAGAGGACCGACTGGGAATTGTTCTTGTTGCACTTCTAACAGGAGGCAAGTCTTTCCTTGCTGGAAATTGGCAAGTGGCAGGTACCAGCTCCCACTGATCCTCTGAGACAAGAGAGTGGCGCTGAACATCTGATTCTCACTCACCCCATGATGGAAACAGATCTTTCCTTCCTTATAGCTGCCATGCAAGAGCTCCCACCAGTATCTTCTGAGACAAGGGAGTGGGGCTGAGCAGCTGAAACTCGCTTAACTCCTGATGGGGCAAGCCTTCCCTTGAACCAAATGTCCCTGTGGGGTGGGGACATCTTGTCACTCCAGTAGTTGGACAGTCTGCAGGTTTTGGCTCTTTCCTATTATGAGGGGTCCTGATGAAGCCTTGTGGTGGTGATGGTGGATATCTTCCTGTGCCTTAAATGTGGTTAGTTACTGCATTTGAGAGGAAGAATCTACCCCAGTGTGCTCTGTTTATCAACAGAAAGCTTTTACAAGATCCTACTGTCATATTTTTTTTGCCTTCAAACAGGGTTGGTGTTTTTTAAAAAAAAAACTTTTGTACAATCTTGCATCTTAAATATATGGGCTCATTTTGTCATTGAATTCCTCTAAAAGATGAAAAGCCATGTTTTCTTATAGCTTTTTTAATACCTTCTAGAGTTATGGTGGCGAGTTTTACTACAACTTGAAATAAAGGATATAAAGAGAGCAGAGTTATGACTCTGTTGTAGCTCTGGATTTATTTCGCTGTCATATTGTTAGAAATACAGTGAAATTCCTCAGACTGCTGAAAGTCAGTGCGTAGTACAGCATATTTTGGTACAGAGAACAGGGTCAAATTATATGTGAAGTTGGAGATGTGTGGATGCATTTCCCAAGTTTATATGTGTCTCTGTGAGTGACAAAAATATCCATGGGGGAAGGGGTATTACTATTATTACAATTTATTAGATTCCTTACCTGCCCTTAGCATAAGATTTCAGGGCAGGTTACAACAACAGTGTAAAAATACAATAGTAAAATCAGTTAAAAGAATTAGATTGAGGCCATGATTTGTGTCTGTGAGGGAGTGGTTTAACCTTTTACCCAATGCCAATTATCCAATGCAAATGTCCTCATCCCCAAGATGCTGTTAGCTGCGGAGGGAAAATATGCAGCTATAGGTCCTGCTTGTGGGCTCCCCATAGGCATCTGTTTGGCTGCTGTGAGGACAGGATGCTGGACCAGATAGGCCGTTGGCCTGACCCAACAGAGCTCTTCTTATGTTCTTAATAGCAGCTGTTTGTGTGTTTTCCCCTGAGCAGCTAATAGCAGCTATGTGTGGTTAGGACTTTGCATTGGCAAACTGAATAGATGAAAGGGTTAACCCTCCTTTCCCTTGGGATGCAGCCTTGCTCCCCACCTCTTCTTTTAGCCAAAAAAATGGGGGGATATGTCAGGAGAAGCATTCACACATATCCAATGTCAGATCTAATATAGCCCTGGCATTTCTTACTGATGTCTCATAGTTACTGCTGCTTACTACTGCTGCTTCCTTTTTGTATGATTGGAACTAGGTAGGAAATTCAGGCAGCTCAAGATACATATTCTTCACTCTAGTAAATGCAGTCCTGTTAGGTATGAAATGGCATGCACAACTGTGGAAAGAAATGACTTACCATGCTACTGAGCCCTTTTCTTGAGCTGGTAAAGAAATAAGATTTTATTCCTTGCAAATATTTTTTTACCCTATGTGACTATGCTTCCTTACTTATTTTAGGCAGCAAAATCTTATTTTGCTTTTTAAAAGTAAAGTCTGTTGGTATTGTCAGTAGTATTTGTTTTTTCCAATTTGTTTGTTTCTTTATTTATTTGTTATTTGTTATTCTTTATTTCTGTGGGCAGAAAATGAAATATGTAATGGGGGGGAATCTAAATAAGAACATATCTAAAATCAGTACAGACCTTAGTAGGCAAGAGTGAGATTCAAACTATGGCCAGTAATAGGATGGTGTGTGAACTGATGTGCTTCCTATTTTTAGCACTGATGTTTAGTACTTGCCAATCTATGTTTTTCTATATCTATAATGCTCTTTAATAGATATTTGGTGGAGAGTAGTATGGCTTCCTTCTTAGGCATGAGTGCAGGGAATCTAACTGTAGATCTAAAGTAGATTAAGGAACTCATCTGAGCACTTTCAGAAATGTTATGTAAATGTAAATATATTAGGACCAAACTACAGGAGATAGAGGAGGTACATGATTGGAATTCTTGACTATTTTGGTAGGGGAAACCCAAACAAACTTCAGTCAGCCATGGTGTGTGATTGCTTTTGTTCACATGTAATGTTAAGCCAAACCATGGCTTAGCATGAACAAGCAAACACCAGGGGCTTTTGGAGAGGAGATCGTGGGTGATTTGCTCCTCCCCAGTTATTTGGCTTATGAGTAAAGCTGTGGTTTATCTTAGCATGTCATCCAAACCCAGGCTTATGGTTTAGCTCTCCCAGAAAACCACAAGCTATTCAACCACAGGGCAAACCTTGGTTACAGCTTGTGGTTTGTCTGGAATTGCTAAACCATGAGCCTGGATTTGGATGTCATGCTAAGATGAATCATGGCTTAGCTCAGTGAAGCACAGCAGTAATGACTGGGGAGAAGCAAAGTGGGCACAATCTCTTCTTTGGGAGCCCATATATTTGCTCGTTCACACTTAATGGCTTAGTGTGCCATGTGAAGTGGACTTGTGTCTGTGTGTGCTGAACTGGCTCACAGCAGTGACACTGGGAGAAGGGTGTTTATTCCTTCCCCCCTTACACTTAATTGATTGAAAATGTTTCCTAAACAGCTATTAATCTCACTGTGGGAGAAATACATGCATCCAAACTGCATCTCTTTTTTCTACAGCAAAGCCATAGCTAACTTCAGAGGGGAGATTTTGACAAACACCCATTGCCCCAAGCCAAAAGGTGTGCCTAACAGGTGCTTTTAAGCTTTTAACAAAAAAGACACCAGGAGATCAGATCATGGATCTCCCATATCTTGTAGTTTTGTCCCTTCTTACCCTTTCCTGAGATCACTGTTGTCCCCAATAGAGTATTGATAGGAACTTAAAAGGGCTTGGGGCACATGCCCATGGCACAAATTTGTATAAAATTTGTATAAAGGTGTATAAAATGACTATCATCCCTCTGTTTGTTCTACCTCCTTGTTATGTTCATGTGCATTATCAGTTTAAGAGTTCTGCTGAAGAAGAATCAAATTAAAATAATTGCAAGGCAGTGGTCAATTAGCAAAAAAACTGCCAAGCTTTCACCATCATCAAATCTAAATGAATCTGGTATAGTTGGAAAACAGAGCTTGAGAAGCTTGCCTTTATCTTTCAGCTTATTTTAAAGAAATGCAGTAAACTTTAACTTTTTAACTTTTAAAAAAGAGTTGCTCTTATATGTCCACTATGCTCATATTAAAATAACATGTTCTACTGATAAACCATGGGCAAAATTCCAACTCTGGTATATTAACAAGTGACAGATGTTTAGAGTTGCTAAAATAGGAAGACTTCCCACCTGTTCCAGGTCACAAAAAAGAACAACTTTTTCTTTGGGGCATTTCAATAACAGAAGCACAATATGTACAATTATTGAATGTGATTGCTCCTGTGCAGGTTCATTCCCATGGGTCACATTTCATTTGGGAGGTCTGTTTCAGTTTCTCCTAACAATATGTCAAACGGCCTGCAGGAAGAAATTGAAACCTACCCCTTGGGCTTCATCCTTCTGTTCCTTTTAAAGCAGCTTTTTGGAAAATAGAGCTCCACAGAGAACCAATTGTTTTTTTCGACACTGTGTGCATTCAGTCTCCTAGTTTTACACAAAACCAGCCTACAGTCACTGATAAAGGGGAGGACAAATGTATTCTGAAGTACTAAGTACACCAAGCACAAAGGTGAAAATAAAACAGCACATGCATATTTTGATTCCAGAATGGTGGTTCATGCTAATTCACATTTGCACATTGAAGATGTGCATGTGCTTCATTAATAAAAAGGAATGCATAATATGGATTGTGTCTTTCCATTGAAATTAAGAGGGAGGCTCTCGATTGGAGAAGAAACTAGAATTCTGCTTCTAAACCATTTATAATTGATTTTAACAGATTTTTCTCAAGAATGAAAAGAGGAGGAAGTCATTCAGTATCTCATTTTGCTTTACTATTGCCATAACCAAAAAATTAGAGAAGATAGTGTTTGTGTGTGTGCGTGGGTGTGTGCACATTCATGTGTGTACACCCACATGATCCCAGGTCTGGTTTCCCATCTACAAATCATGGTTTACAGTAAACCAGCAAACTGTTCCGGTATAACATTTCTGATAGTCAAAACCATGGTTTTGCATCTTTCTTTCTATCATATTCTCAGCTTAATTAGAGCACTGACTAGATTTTCCATGATGTTGTCCCAACAAACTTGTTTGAGTAATTCTTCCAAACCAAGAAAGTAAATAATAGTTTCACACTGGTTTGTAATTCCAGTCTGGATTGCTTAAACCATCATTTATTAGCTAGGATATCAAGAAGGTAAAGGGGGGAAATGGAATGTTATGTGCATATGGCTTATCCCTGTTCCGCTAATGTTTTGCATCTAAACCATAGTTTAGAGAATTTGAGCACATGATGCTTGAATGCTTCTATATCTAAATGGACATAACAGTAATTAGTTCACAGAACATTTTATCTGAAGTATTTTTCTTTCTTTCTCCACATAGTAGCATGAGGTGAATAACTGTGTGAAACAGGTATGTTAGCCATTGTTTACTTTAGCCAGTTTTAGAAAACTGAGATGCTCTAATTCAAAGTTCAGTATGTGCTCACACACAAATAAGAACATAAGAAGAACTTGCTGCACCAGGCCAATGGCCCATGTAATCCAGTATCCTATTCTCACAGTGGCCAGCCAGAAGCCTATGGGAAACCTGCAAGCAGGAGCCGAACATAAGAGAACTGTGATTTCCAGCAACTGGTATTCAGAAGCATACTGCCTCTGTCCATGGAGCATAGCCTTTAAAAATGATCCGCCCAAAAAGACTATTAAATTCAACCGTTTTCTTATCTACTACTGAAAAATTTTCTGTTCCCCGAACTAGTAACTTTATTGTCGATTTAGTCGACGCTTGGAATAACACAATGTCCAGGACTATAGATGCTATTGCCCCTCTACGCCCACTTACTCATTCTCGTTCTAAAGTTGCTCCATGGTTTTCTAAAGAGTTGGCAGATATGAAACGGATTTATAGGGGCTTAGAACGTCGTTGGCTGAAGACACGGAGCCTTTTTGACCAACGTCAGGCTAGGAATTTTCTGAAGCATTATATGACATCTAGACTTACGGCACTAAGAGCCTTTTTCTCGGCTGCCATTTTGTCTGCCGACAACCGTCCAAAAGAACTCTTCCAAGTGGTTAAGAGTCTGCTTAACCAAGACCAACATAAGCCAAACTTTGATCATTCTGCTTCCCGTTGCCAAGAAGTAGCCACATTTTTTAGTACAAAAATTGCCCAGATTCGTTCTAATCTTGACTCTAACAACATTATATCTGATACTATGGCCCCACTATTGTGACTGATTGTTCTCTTACTTTAGACTCTTTTCAGCTTGTCCATCCTGCTGATATAGATAATCTTCTGGAAGGGATGAGACCCACCACGTGTTCATTAGATCCTTGTCCCTCCTGGATTATAAAACAGTCCAGGACGGGACTTGCAAATCAGATCTGCGAGGTGATTAATGCCTCCCTCCAGCAAGGCCATCTCCCAGGAAGTCTAAAGGAAGCAATTATTATTCCCCTACTAAAAAAGTCTTCCTTGAACCCTTCCTGTTTAAACAATTTTTGTCCTGTGTCCAATCTGCCTTTCTTAAGTAAAATTATTGAGAGAGTTGTGGCCTCTCAGCTCCAGAGTTTCTTGGAGCTAACAGATTACTATGACTCATTCCAGTCTGGTTTTAGGCCGGGCCATGGTACTGAGACCGTATTGGTGGCCTTAGTGGATGATCTCCGGAAGGAGTTGGACAGGGGAAGGATGTCTCTGTTGGTCCTTCTGGATCTTTCAGCAGCGTTTGACACGATTGACCATGACATTCTCTTGGGCCGCCTCTCTGAGATGGGCTTACGAGGCACTGTTTTTCAGTGGCTCTGCTCTTTCTTGGAGGGCAGATTTCAGAGAGTACTGTTTGGGGATTTTAGTTCTGATCCCTGGCCATTGTCATGCGGAGTACCACAAGGCTCGGTGCTTTCACCGATGCTATTTAATATTTATATGAAGCCGCTAGGTGAGATCATCCGGAGTTTTGGAATTCGATTTCACCAATATGCTGATGACACCCAGCTTTATTTTTCCTTTCCTCCGGATATGAGAGATGCTATCCTCCCCTTAAATAAATGTCTAACAGCAGTTAAAACCTGGATGACGCAGAACAAACTGAAATTGAACCCAGATAAAACAGAGGTGCTGGTGGTTGGGGACCAAACCAAGTTGGAAATAGGGAATGTACCGTCATTTGACGGAACTTTACTCCCTTTAAAGACCCAGGTTCGTAGTCTGGGTGTCCTTCTAGATTCAGCCTTGACCTTGGAGGCCCATGTATTAGCAACTTCCAGAAGCGCTTTGGCCCGCCTAAAACTCGTTCGCCAACTGCGCCCCTTTCTGGAGCTCTCTGACCTAACCACGGTCACTCATGCCTTGGTTACGTCTAAGTTAGATTATTGTAATTCACTTTACACAGGACTTCCTCTTAAAACACTTCATCAACTGAAACTAGTCCAAAGAGCAGCTGCCAGGATGTTAACAGGAGCGAGTTAGCGAGCCCACACTACCCCACTCCTAAAACAACTACACTGGCTCCCAATTTCTTATCGAATTCAGTTTAAAATTTTGATGTTAACATTTAGAGCGTTATCTGGTTCAGGCCCTAGTTACCTATCAAATCGTATCTCATTTTATGAACCTGCTCGTCCCCTAAGATCTTCATCAGACCCTGGCCTTAATATTCCTTCCTTTTCTCAAATTCATCGGACTGGCATTAGGAATAAATCTTTTTCGGTGGTAGCTCCAACTCTTTGGAACTCTCTTCCGCAGGAAATTCATTTTCCCCTGTCTTTGATTAGTTTTCGTCGTCAAGTTAAGACCTTTTTATTTCGGTTAGCTTTTGAAGTATAATGTGAGAGATAATTGTTTTTATATATTGTTATATTGTATAATTTGTTTATATTATGTCATTGTTTTTGCCGCTTAGAATTCTTTGGAACTGAAGCGGGATATAAACTTTTTAAATAAATAAATAAATAAATAAAATAAATAATGGCTAGTAACCATTATCCTCCATAGCTAGTAGCCTTATCATCTATGAATTTGGCTAATCCTCATTTAAAACCATCTAAGTTGGTAGCCATCACTTCCTCTAGGGGGTTGAATTCCTATATTTAACTATATCCTGTGTGACGAAGTACTTTTCTTTGTTTGGTTTGAATCTTCCAACATTCAGCTTCGTTAGATATCCATGAGTTCTAGTGTTATGAGAGAGGGAGAAAAAACTTTATCCACTTTCCCCATGCCATGCATAATTTTATACATTTCTGTCTTGTTGCACATATGAAGCTGTTCTGTAAACAGGTTTTCCCAGGGCCAGATTCTCTTGCAAAATAGGACTGTGTGTGCAAGTGTGCCTCTGACATTGAAGTAAAGAGGCACGTTCTTGTTTGTGTAGGAATATCCTATGGATGAAGGGCAATACCTGGATTGGACTAATGATCTTTAAACATAAGCACTAACAAGCAATGCTGGGTATATCCAGTTTTGGGTCAGGACTGATGCGATAAGATTCTATAAATTCAGAAGAAAAAAACAACAGTTGACAGCTGGCTTCAAAGATTAACATCTGTGATTATTTCACACTTGTGGTTTGACTAGAGCAGCCTTTCCCAACTAGTGGGCCACCAGATGTTGTTGGACCACAATTCCCATCTTTCCTGACCATTGGCAATGCTGGCTGAGGCTGATCGGAGTTGTGGTCCAACATCTGGTGGCCCACTAGTTGGGAAAGGTTGGACTAGAGGGTCAGTATTTATGGTTGAATACCAAGCCGCTAAATTAATGTTTTAATTAAATGGTAGTCACGATTTTCCCCAGGTTTTGCTAACCTTTCTCCTACTAAGGCTCAAATTCTTGTTTGAGAGCCCTCTGCTATTTCAGATTGGCAATACTTTGCAACCTGAAATTTGTAATATTGCCATGAAAAAAAGCTCTTGCATTCTCATCTGTGTGTTTGCATGTTAATCAGCAGAGATGTGATGACAAAGTGTAATGTTACTTGCCAAGGCAAACATATTGTGATGATATTGCAACAGAATATCAGTTTTGAGGAAAATGATGCCCTTCTGGCCTTTCCACGTGTAGCCAATGGGGACTTGTCTGGCTCTGTAAAGTTTTGAATGTTTCATTTAAAACAGAAAGCTTCAGACATAAACATAGCTCAGGGTTGACATTTATGTGTTTAAGACTATAAAACACTCTAGGCCATAAACCAATGAATGGACTACATGATCTCTGAATATGTTTGTTTCATCTGTAACAGGAAAAATATTGACAAAATTCATTTTATTTGATTGGTTGAAGTCAACTCCAGATCATCTAGCACAGATGGAATTGGAATGACAGAGCTTAGGGGTTAGTATCGTTTGATGCATTTGCACAGGAAGCCAAAAGCATGTCAACTTTTAGTTGTTAAACTATCAAATCACTGCCAGTTGTTCTTCTTAAATACCAGACTGAAATGTCTGTGCAAATGAATTCAGTGTGGTTAATGTGCAAATGTTGAATGAAAGGCTTTGACTTTCTGATTGTATACATATTGCAGCAAGTGTTCTCAATCAATAAACCATGCATAAGCAAGAACATTTGCAGGTGCAAATCATGAAACCAGAATTCATGTTGTTTGTGTTCAGGACAAGGACAGCCTCTCCAACTCAGCCATCCTAGTGAATTTCAGAAATGGCAGAACCCCATTCTTCATAATTCCTTCAATATTTCTTACTGAGGTTGGCTCCCAATGAGAGGTCTATCTACCTATTTGTTTATTTGCTAGATTTACTTCCCATTTTATTACTGAAGACTCAAGACTCAGTGTGGCAAAAAATAATACACATATTCTAAAAACAAGCAACTCTCTCTCTCTCTCTCTCTCTCTCTCATATGCACTATAACTAAAAACAGCATCATTATTATATAGTTTGAATCTAAAGATTCTGGTCCACAAGAGAAAATGCATCTTCTGCTGACAGAAGGTCTGTTTTCAACAGCAGAGGAATGTGGTATGGGGAAAGTAATCCCAAATCTGGAGTTTTTCTGTTTGTGCAAGTTCTTACACAAGCTCTTTTCACAACTTTTTCCTGGCCCACTGTTACTTCCTTATTCACTGTGTTTCTCCTGGCGTTAACACAACCCTAGGGTGTTGTAATGCTATACTGTGAGAAGTCTTACTCTAGTGCTTGCTGTTCATGGATCAGCACTAATACATGTTTCTCCTTCTGCTCATGGTTCTTTGGATCCAAGCCCATACATCTGTCAGACTGGGAGAGTGTTTCTACTGAACATATAAGGGTTGGAACTCCTAATTTTCTACAAAATAGCAGAAGGGAAGTGGTATTAAATCAGAAGAGACTTTGACTAAAGGTAGGCCCTGCAAAACATCCAACCCCTAGACCAGAGGTAACCAATGTGGTGCTCACTAGTTGTTGAACTCTCATCATCCCTGACCTTTGGCCATGCTGGCTGGGGCTGATGGGAGTCAGAGTCCAAGAACATCTGGAGTGTACCAGGTTGGCTACTCCTTCCCTAGCCCCTGTCCAATGTGATGGCCATGTACCATGGTCCATCAAGCCCTTGATAGATCTTTTCTTTCTTATTTGAATCATGAGACACCTCATAAAATCCTCTTGGCACTGTAGAAAGTAGAAATAGGAATAAAAAACCACTAAAATTGTACTGTGGTAGAAATCACAATAATAAGCTTTAAGAGACAACCAGCATAAAAGCCACATAACAAAAGCATAATAAAATACAGCAGAATTAATACAGAACTAAAACAGTTATCAAATAAGCCACCAACTGTACCACAGAGACTTAAAACCATACCACAGAGATCTTGAAAGGATCTGAGAGGGCAAAATAGTCTTAATCTGGTGCCGAACAGATAACAATGTGGGTGGCCAGGTGAACTTTACTAGGGGAGCATTCCATAGGTGGGGGAGCCACCACCTTGTCTCTTATGGCCAACTTCTGAGAAGGGTCTCCATAGATGATCTTAGGATACAAGTAGGTGCAGGTGGTTGATCTAGGTTCAGGATAGCCAATGTGGTGCCCTCCAGATATTGTTGAACTGGAGCTTCCATCAATCCCAATCAGCAAGTCAACAATGATGGGAGTTGTAGTCTAACAGCATCTGGAGGTCAATAAGTTGGCTATTCGTGATCTAGGAATGTTTTTTTTTACAGGTCTTTTTTAGAGACACATGATTGCAAAATGCCAAATACATCACAAGTTTGTTCTTTTTCAGAAAGAATTACAGTATCCTGTGACATGATTCAGAGTTGCATGATTTGTTCTGTGTATCTGTAGTATAGTTAGTTTTTTAAAATTTGCAGTCATCCTAGTTGGATGAATTATTGATGAAACTGCTGTACAGATTTGATGACAATTTAATACAGTACATGGTAACTGGACTGGATGACCTTTGCTACAATTGATGTTGGCCTCTCTCAGTGTTAAGTGACCACTCAATTTATCTAACTTATAGGAAATATTGTGACTGCTAAATGAACTGTCCAAGGCAAAGATATCTACCATTCATCTTGAAAAGGTTCAGTGGACAGAAGTAATAAAGAAAGGTCGAAGAGCATGACTTGGTAGATTTTTAAAAACAAACGTAGTGCATTTTCAAAAACTAAAAGTGGGAAAATAAAGCTGCAATCTAAATGGTGTTTCATCTGCAATTTGCTGTGTAAATGCAGCAAATGGGGAAAATGCTCATAAAGCACTATTCACTCCTAACAGTTTTATTTTTTATGAAACTAATTTCTTCTGCTTGTGTCTTTTCCACCTTTTAGATCAAGTACAAACATGCTAGGTTCCATGCTTAACTTGGACTACAAATGTGAGACCACAAAATCCTATCACAAGTGCAGGATTATGTGTTTATGTGGATAGGTTTTGGCATTCCTGTACAAAATTAAACATAGCTTGATCTAGGAAAAATGGTATACACTAGCTACTAAAAATGTTCTAATTTTCAAAATATTATCCTATATTGGCCTGTCATTGAAGTCTAAGGTATGTATCTCACAAAGAACAGATGATGAACAGAAGTACCCCAGCACCACCTCATGTATGAGTATGCATCTCAACACTAGTTGATGGGGATCACTACTGGGTGAGTGCTTTTGTGCTCATGTCCTACTTGTGGGTTTCCTGTAGGCATCTGGCTGGCCACTGTGAAAGCAGAATGCTGGACTAGTCTGATCCAGCAGGGCTTTTCTTATGTTTCCATCTATCTCAGGACTGCACCAAACGCCTCCATGCAAAGAAAGACTGTTCATGCAGAACACTAGAAGTTAGGACAAAAGATGCTATACAGAGCCCTTCTCCCTGATACCTAGGTGTCTATGTGGAAGGGTTCTTTTTTCTTTTTTAATATGGAAGAACATTCAGTCATGCGAGCCCTGCCTTGTACAGTCAAGAAACAGATTTGTCTCTGCAGTTGCTCTTTCAAAGCAATGGACTACCTTCAAGTTGATCCCAACTTATGGTTTTCATGGTAAGTGGTATTCAGAGGGGGTTTACCATTGCCTCGCTCTGAGGCTGAGAGGCAGTGACTGGCCCAAGGTCACCCAGGGAGCTTCATGGCTATGTGAGGATTCGAACTCTGGTTTCCCAGATTGTAGTCCAACACCTTGAAAATGGAAATGGACTGCCTTCAAGTTGATTCTGACTTATGGCGACCCTATGAATAGGGTTTTCATGGTAAGCGGTATTAAGAGGGGGGTTACCATTGCCATCCTCTGAGGCTGAGAGGCAGTGACTGGCCCAAGGTCACCCAGTGAGCTTCATGGCTGTGTGGGGATTCGAACCCTGGTCTCCCAGGTTGTAGTCCAACACTCTAACCACTACACCACACTGGCTCTCATAGTCCAACACCTTAACCACTCTTAAATCTGGAGTGGGGGATCTTTGGCCCTCCAGATGTTGCTGAACTACAATTCCCATCAGCCTTAGCAAGTCTGGCCAATGACCAGGAATGATGGGAGCTGCAGTTCGACAACAATGGGAGGGCCAAAGATTTCCCACACCTGCTTCAAATGTTTGTGATATGTAGGAGAAACTGTCATATAGGGATTCTTGAGGGAGATACTTGATTTATCTGAGTGACTAGTTATGTATAAGTGATTTATCAAATTGTTTTACTGGTTTTTTATCATTTTGTTGTTATATGCCTTCAAGTCGATTATGACTTATGGTGACCCTGTGAATCTTTTTTGGATATATTCATAGGGTTTTCATGGTAAGAGGTATTCAGAGGTGGTTTTTATCACTTACAGATAGATAATTTTTAGATAATAAAGCAGAGCTTTTAAACTATGTGCTTTAATTGTGTTTTTCACTTTAGTTTCAGAAAATGAGATTTGAGGGGTGTGTTTCAGTATGGTAGTGATCTGTAAAGTTGGGCTAGGATGTTTGAAGTACAGTAAAATGGTTTTCAGATAGTTCTCTGGTATTGTGGGTGTTGATAGAGAATGCACTCAGATTATCTTACAGAACCTTTTTTCGTCGTGTATGTTTGAAAGAAGCTGTTCAATCATTTCCTGTTGGGCCTCAGAGATCATGTTGAGTTCCCAATGACACCTTTATGACCAACCAACATTGAAATAAATTATTTTTTTTCTCTGTGTTTTGTAGAATCTGCAAAAATAAGGTGGAAAAAACATCCCAAAATCTTACATCAGGGGTTGCCAGCCTTTTTGGGTCAATGGGCACATTTGGAATGTTGAGAAGTGTCATTGGTCACAAAATTATACAAAATGGCTACCACATCTAAAATAGCATAAAGAGAGACAGGACCATAAAATGGTGATGGCATCCCCTCCAACAGGAAAAAAGGCATCTGCTTTGGTCACCACTGTGCTTACTCGCTCACAGAGAGAAGCTCTTTGCTTTTCTCCTCATTCAGAACAGAAGGGAGAATAGGCGTCCAATCCTGGCGTCCAATGAAATATGAGCATGGTTAAGGGGGGGTGTTCATTGTAGCAGAGGCCTAGTCAGGGTAAACAACAACTAAGCAGGAAGAGCAAACAGTCTCTTGTGTATTGTGGATTTTTGAGGGGATAGTCGCGGGCACCATAGTAGATAACTAAGAGGCTGGTCCAGTTGGGATTTGGCTGGTGATGGGGGAAAGGGCTAGCAGCAAGAGTCTTCCATTTTCAGAGTAGCATAGATGGAAGGGGAAAGGAAGGATATAGCAGGAGACTGGACTGACCCTAAGGAAATAAAGCTGTATGCACTTGAAACAAGTTAGACTGATAATAACCTCTAGCCCTCTTCAGATGTCGAATGCACGGAGAGTCAACATGCTGATGGGCAGAAGCAGGTTCCCCCCGCCCCACCCCGCCCCCAGTTTAAAGGTGCATCTGCATTGAGTATCGATACATCCAATCAGACGAGCATAAAGGGAAGGCCTCAATCTTAGAACTTTGACCTGGAAATAAATTCATGATCCCATGCTAGCTGAGACTGATGGGAGTTGTAGTCCAACATCTGGAGTGCCATGGGTATCTTCATTCCTGTTCTGTGTCATCATTACCTTCAAAACAGGACCGAAATGATATGCACATCTTCATAATGATAAATGTGGGAATATATGACTATTTATTAGTGCACAGGAATATGTGTCTTTTCAATGATACCTCTGCTTCTCAGATCTGAACTTGATTTAATAGGTTAATCAGGTTCATGAAAATCAGGTTAAGGCTGCAATGCTATACCCACTTACATAGGAGTAAGCTCCACAGAGCTTAGTGAGACTTATTTCTGAGTAGAAGTTATAGGATCAAATCAGAAACATTCTGGTTACTTTTATTTTTCACAGATTTTAATAGGAGTGTCTTTGACATACATAATTTGCATCTCATTTCAAGCACATAAAAACTTCACTGTGTTTCAGTGTCTACAGGTTACAATCCTACATTTATAAAGCTAGAGCAAAAACCTGAATGGTTATGTGCTGTCACACACATTGTCGTTTGACTGAAACTTTATTATGGGTTTGTTAACCCTGTCAAGTGAAAGGGGCAGGGTAGATTGTCTGGTTGTTAATTAGGCCCCATCAGCAAAATTATTAGCACGGTAGGCCAGAATTACTCCTGCAAAATGAAAGCTGTAATAAACAGTACTGTATGTAGGTCAAATAGGAGAGCAGGCAGAGAATGTCAGCCTGGAGGGTGCAATGCTCAGCATCAAGCTGGAGATTTGGAAGAGTTCTTCAATTCTTTCTAAAGCTGGAATTCAGTTTTTTTTCAGTTCAGCCTAATAACCCCAAAGCGACCCAGAACAATTCAACATTTCAAAAACCCTCTCTGAATTTTTTAAAAGTAGGTGGTTTTTGTTCAGAAAAGAATACTTTTTGTAATGCTTCGATGATAGTGCTTTGCATGCGGAAGGTCCCAGATTCAATTCTCATATCTCCAGGTAGGACTGGAAGAGATCCCACTCTGAAATCCTGTATAGCTGCTGCCAGTTAGTGTAGGCAATACTAAGCTAGACGGACCACTGGTGTGACTCATGGAATCATAGAATCATAGAATAGTAGAGTAGTAGAGTTGGAAGGGGCCTATAAGGCCATCAAGTCCAACCCCCTGCTCAATGCAGGAATCCAAATCAAAGCATTCCTGACAGATGGCTGTCCAGCTGCCTCTTGAATGCCTCCAGTGTCAGAGAGCCCACTACCTCTCCAGGTAATTGGTTCCATTGTTGTATGGCTCTAACAGTTAGAAAGTTTTTCCTGATGTCCAGTCGAAATCTGGCTTCCTGCAACTTGAGCCCATTATTCCGTGTCCTGCACTGTGGGATGATCGAGAAGAGATCCCTGCCCTCCTCTATGTGACAACCTTTCATGTACTTGAAGAGTGCTATCATACCAGAACTGGACGCAGTATTCAAGATGAGGCCTAACCAGTGCTGAACAGTGGGAACTAGTACTTTACGCGATTTGGAAACTATACTTCTGTTAATGCTGCCTAATATAGCATTTGCCTTTTTTGCAGCCATGTCACACTGTTGGCTCATATTCAGCTTGTGATCAACGACAATTCCAAGATCCTTCTCACATGTCGTATTGCTGAGCCAAGTATCCCCCATCTTATAACTGTGCATTTGGTTTCTTTTTCCAAAGTGTAGACTTTTGCATTTATCCCTGTTGAATTTCATTCTGTTGTTTTCAGCCCAATACTCCAGCCTATCAAGGTCCCTTTGAATTTTGTTTCTGTCTCCTACAGTATTAGCTGTGCCCCCCAATTTTGTATCATCTGCAAATTTGATAAGCATGCTCTGTACCTCCTCATCCAAGTAGTTAATAAAAATGTTGAAGAGCACTGGGCCCAGGACCGAGCCCAGTGGTACCCCACTCGTTACTTCAACCCTGTTTGAGAAGGAACCATTGATAAGCACTCTTTGAGTCCGATTCTGGAGGCAACTGTGGATCCACCAGATAGTTGTTCCATCCAGCCCACATTTAGCTAGCTTGCTAATCAGAATATCATGGGGCACTTTGTCAAAAACTTTGCTGAAGTCGAGATATATTATGTCCACAGCATTCCCACAGTCTACAAGGGAGACTACAAGGGAGGTTAAAAAATGAGATAAGGTTAGTTTGGTAGGATTTGTTCTTCATAAATCCATGTTGGCTCCTAGTAATCACTGCATTGCTTTCAAGGTGCTTACAGATTGACAGCTTTATAATCTGCTCCAGAATTTTTCCAGGGATTGATGTTAGGCTGACTGGTCTGTAGTTCCTTGGTTCTTCCTTTTTGCCCTTTCTGAAGATAGGGACAACATTAGCTCTCCTGCAGTCATCCCGGCACTTCACCAGTCCTTCACGATTTTGTAAAGATAATATTCAGCGGTTCTGAGAGTTCTTCAGCCAGTTCCTTCAATACTCTAGGATGCAGTTTATCGGGCCCTGGAGATTTGAACTCGTTCAAAGTGATTGGGTATTCCTTGACCGTTTGTCTATTAATCTCAAGTTCCAATCCTGCCCCTTCTACTTCATGTTTCCCGGGAGGGTCATAGACCCTTTTTTGGGAGAAGACTGAGCTTAAGTAGGAATTGAGGATTTCTGCCTTTTCTTTGTCATCTGCTATCATTTTGCCATCCTCATTGAGTAGCTGTGACACCATTTTTTCTCTGTCTTTTACTATGGACATACCTGAAGAAAGCTTTTTTGTTGCTTTTAGCATCTCTCGCTAACCTCAGCTCATTCTCAGCTTTAGCTTTCCTGGAATTCCGTGATACCTGCCTTTGTGGCCTGGCCTTCTTTCCACTTCCTGTACGTGCCCTTTTTTGTTTTTAGGTCAGCTCTAAGCTTTTTGTGAAGCCTCATTGGCTTCTTCTGCTGTTCCCCCCCTTTTTTCTTGTTGGAATGGCTTGCCATTGCACTTTTAGAATTTCCTTTTTTAGAAACTCCCACCCATCTTGGACTCTTTCTCTCATTAGGGTCGCTAGCCATGGAACCGTACTTACAATTGTTCTGAGTTTATTAAAATCAGGTTTCCTGAAGTCCAGGGTGTGCGTATGGCTACTCTCAGCTTTTGCTTCTGTTAAAATCAAGAATTCAGGTATGGTGTGGTCACTTTCCTCCAGAGTTCCCGTAACTGACTCTTCAACCACCAAACCATCTCTATTGGTTAGAATCAAGTCCAGGATAGCTGATCCTCTGGTTGCTTCCTCCACTTTCTGTAGGAGAAAGTTATCTCCAACACAAGACAGAAATTTCATGGAGGGGCCATGTTTGGCAGAATTTGTCTCCCAACAGATATCGGGATAATTGAAACCCCCATTACTACTACATCATGCCTCCTCGAAACATTGGCAATTTGCTTTTCAAAAGTTACATTCTCGTTTTCTCCTTGATTGGGAGGTCGGTAGTAGACTCAGAGCACCACATTCCTTTTATTACTTGCCCCATTAATTTTAATGCAGATACTCTTGGTGGAGCTACCAAGCTCATCTTCCTGTATTTCTGTGCAGGGATATATATTTTTAACATATAGTGTGACTCCACCTCCCTTTTTATTCCTTCTGTTCTTTTTGAACAAGTTATATCCTTCAGTTGCTGTATTCCAGTCATGGGAGTCATCCCACAAAGGTTCAGTTATACCTATCAAGCCATAATTGCCCTCCTGTATGAAGAGTTCAAGATCGTCCTGCTTGCTTCCCATGCTCTGTGCATTAGTATACAGACATCGAAGACCATGTGATTTATGGCTTGGCTTCCTTACTACATTTTTCTGAGGACTGTTACTGGGCCCTATTAGAGCTGATCTCTTTGGTCCCGCTACTGTGCATAAGCCTTCATCAGTCGTTACCACCAAGTTTACGTCTCCGTCCCCCTTAGGATTCAGTTTAAAGCTCTCCTGATGAACTTCTCCATGCTGTGGCTAAACACATTCTTCCCAGTCCTTGTGAGATGCAACCCATCACTTGCCAGCAGTCCATCTTCCAGGAAGCATAGCTCGTGGTCCCAGAATCCAAATCTCTCACGTCAGCACCACCTTCGTAGCCATTCATTAACATGGAGTATTTCCCTTTCCCTTTCTACTCCTCTTCTAAGTACTGGAAGGATGGATGAAAAAGTATCTGGGCCCAAAGTCCTTGAGTTTCCTTTCCAGAGCTTCAAAGTCTGATGTGATTTCTTCATAGCTCTGTTCGGCAGTATCATTTGTTCCCACATGGATGAGGAGAAAGGGATACCTGTTGGTGGGCTTGATGAGTAATGGTAACCCTTCCGTCACATCTCTGATCTGTCCTCTTGGTAGACAGCATACCTGGCGAGTCCATGGATCTTCTTGGCATACTTGGGGTTTGATTCCACACAGTAGTGAGTCTCCCACTACTAGTACTCTTTTTGTTGTGGGGCGTGGTTTCATTATCCCTGCTTGATTGAGCTTCAGCCTTTTGCTTGTTGTCACACGGGGTCTCCTGTAATTCTTCCACCACAGACTGTCCTCCAGTCTCATCCTCGAGTGGTTGAAAGCGGTTCCATAATTCCACTGGTGAAGGGTGTCTTCTAGCTCTTCTGCTCCTGTCACCCTTTCCCACAGAGTTTCGTCCACTGCATTGTTCCTCTCCAAAGCAGTCTCCTGTTCTGCTACCACATGTGTTTCTCTTCCACCTCCACTTCTCTTTGCTGCTGTTGTTTCAGCGTTCTGTCTATGAACTCTTCATCTTCTCTTATAGTCCTCAGTGTGGCGACCCGCCATTCCAGGCCTCTCACTTTTTCTTCCAACAGTGCCACAAGCTTGCACTTGTTGCACATGTACACCGTGTTGTTCTCAGACAAGAAAACAAACATGGCACACACCTTGCAGGTCACAACCACTGGAGTATCCTTCCCATTCATACTCTCTTCTACCTTTTGTTTCTTTCTTACTACTTGTTTTGGAATGGCCTGTGTTTTGTCCTGTCCTACTTCAGGGTAAACTTGAGAGTCCCACTGGTATGCGGTGCGCTGTACAAGGAGAATTAGTAATTTGTTTGGGTTTTTTTTAAGGGACCTCCCCCTTGACCTCCTCTGTGGAACTTCTTTGTTAAACTCCTGTTTGCTCGCTCTGTTTGCTCGCTCTCTGAAAGCTGGCTTGCTTATATGTCCTCACCTGTAGACCAACTGAGACAGCTCCCTCTGCTCTGCTTTGCTGTGCTCTGTTAGGAGTCAGGAAGCAGAATCAAGTATAAAGCAACTTCCTATGTTCCTATGGTTCACAGTTTGATTCATTTAGATAGATGGATATCTAATCAAAACTGCAGAAATGCATACTGTTCATATTGCTAATGATTTGCATTATAAGCCCCTATTATTATAGTGTAGATAGAGTAGGCTTGCAAATTCCTTTGTTGCTCAGTATTCATTAAATAGTAGTAAAAGAAATTAGTAACAAGTCTTTTTTTTTTAAAGGGTATTTTTTCCAGCTATTAAAAACAGCTTTTTGTTAGCTGGTGAAATTCTATCTGCCTTGACTTGTAACATGTATAAAAAGAAATATGCTGATGTTAGATTTTACTTGCATTCCCCAAGAAAACATGAAACAGCCTACCAAGATAGATATTTATTCTACAAACTCTGGACCATATATAGCTGTTTGGGAAATATAGTAAATGGGAAGTTGATGCCCATCAATTCTACCTCCAAATGGCTGAGTTCAATGGCAAAGCAGGAGAAGTAGGTGATTGCCCTGTGGCATAAGGGAAAATCTACAAAGTAACAATACAAGACCTAGTATGGGTTAATCCTATGGCTACAAAAATAACTGTACTTAGTGGTGGCTGGCACCCATTGGGACTGCTGGGGTGGAAGGCAGAGAGACCAACAATAAGTGGAGCCACAGCCGATGACAGGCAGAACCAACTAATCCTAGTTTTGTCCCCATCCTCCTCCCTGCTAAGATCTACAAGGGGCCACACTGAGACTAAGGAGGAGGAAGCTGATAGCCAGGGCCACCACCGGGATAAGTTGTAAGTCACAAGGCTAGCAGATGGGAGCTGGCTGAGAGCAGGCTGAGACTGGTGGATTAGTGCCCTATTTGCCCTAATGGAAGAGTCTCCACTGATTGCACTTGGCTACTATGGGAATATATTCCAGTGGGTGGATTCAGAAAAATGTAAGCAGAATTCCGCTCATGCAGTGGGACTTTTCTGCTGTTCCCCCCACTACACCCCCCTCTGCTGTGCAGAAGCCCCCTCCAGTGGTTGGGGGATCCTCTGATATGGCATGAGATGGGGAACGAGGGGCTGCAGTTGATGTGAGAGAGGAATTGGCACCTTGTGGTAGTTGTCTTGTGCAAGGCACCTTTGAATGCAGCACCAGGTTTCTGTTATTGTTAGCACCAATTAAATTTAGCAACTATACTATTAGCTTTAGGTCCTTGTTACCAATAAATGGGTACTTATTCATGGAGAAAATAGGCTCTGTGTGTTCATTTATTTAACAACATTTATATACCCCTTGATTGTAGAAAACCTCTAAGCTATTTACAAGAAACATTACATGTATCTGTTGCTTATCCCTCCATAGTCCTAGCATTGATATCCTGTGTAGTTTCACATTTTGTCTCATAGAATCATAGAATTCTAGAGTTGGAAGGGGCCTATAAGGCCATGAAGTCCAACCCCCTGCTTAATGCAGGAATCCAACTTATACTCGACAGGAGGCTGTCCAGCTGCCTCTTGAATGCCTCCAGCGTTGGAGAGCCCACCACCTCCCTAGGTTACTGGTTCCATTGCCTGCCTGATTTGTCTTTGACCTTTGAAGCCTTATCTTTGCCTCTTTCCCATGTATGTCCACATGCTACATCTTGACACAGCTGTCTCACCCCTAAAGTCCATGAATGGGGTGATGAGGGATGTTCAATACAGTTCTGTCTTGAGAAGCACAGTTTGGACAACTTAGATGTTTCATATTGCTTTGCATTGCAGACAGAAACATCTGATACATTTTTGCTTCTCTACTCTGAAAAGACTTCTCTTGCTGCTATGTCCCCTCACTGCCTGCTTTGCTTTATCACGGCCTGTTTAATATTTCTGTTTCCTGGCTACGATTATAAATGCGTATTTGTAACTATAGACCTGTGCATGGTGTAGCTTTGTTATGTATTCTAAGTCTCTGTTCTTCTGTACAGTCTCTCCAATTAATTTTTTGCCCCAACTTTTTTCTTGCTTTTCCTGATTTATGATATTTGCAACCTAAAACATTTCATTAAAGCAGATTTTTGCATTTAATTGCTTATTTGTGGCACTGGGTGTGCGGGTAAAGAAGCGAGCTCCTGAATTATTCATAGTCCCTCTTCACACTAGAACTGTAATGCTAATGCTAAACTACAGTTAGAGGCCTCAGTGCAAAATAGTAAAATAACATCATTTTCTTTCAATTTGGTGGCTGTATGCAAGCTGGCAAATCTAGCTTTTTTCAGAAATTAAGTTTCAACCATACTGTAGTTTTGCATAATCATGCATTATTCCAGTACATCAAAAGAGAAAGTGCATAAATCCAATGAATACATAGTCACATAGGTGAAAATAATTGGGGTTAGGGTGGGCATGATTCGTACACCCAGCTACCCTGTGCCTGCAGTAGGTAATTGGCATAGGGTTAAGAAGGAAAACCTCTTTAGTTCAGTAGCTCCGTTAGATGAATTGTATCCATTGAGTCCAGTGATTTTGAACTAATTGCTATTGCACCAACAATCAAAATGCAATTCATCCCATACATCTTGAGGATGAAATTTCAGCAGTTAACCCAGGGACATGGACAATGGTCCAAGCTAACAAGTAAATGACCCATGATTGCTTTCAAAGGTAAACATATGTTGGAAATATAAAAAGCTGTCAACAATTGTTCTCTTACAGAAATTCAGATAGAGATTTAATGAGTCTGAATACTGAAATAAGGTACTGTTTCCAGTATCAGCAGCAACAGAGGGAGTCTTTTTGATACTTGATAGGAAACACTGACATGCCCATGTTCTTTCTTATAATGGGGATAATTAGCTTTATTTTCAGTGACACTTGTGACAGGATGATGTTTGCTTTCAGTAGTCTATGGACTATTTGATTGGTAACTCCCCAGTGTGTACTGTTTCACTCTTCATGGAAATGTTGTCAGTATAAACAGGGAAATTAAAAAGGGAAACAGAAAATGGGTCACAAGTAACTAATTCAATCCCACAATGACTTTCCAGTCTAGTTTAATAAAAATATGTTTTAAAAGTTTGCAAAAGTAGGCCTTATATCTCTAACTCTTATCCCTGTACTAATACTTCAGTATTGTAAAGTGGACTCTTAAGCAATGCAAATTCACTAATAGGCAAAAAACCTTGCGGTTTAAGAAGGTACCTATAGCCCACAGATATTTCTACCAAACTTTAAAAAGCAGGGAAATTGGGCAGCTATAGTGAATGCACCAGGGGAGCAGGAGACCTGACCTCCTCTCTGAGATATTGGACTGCCCTACAAATTTGTCAAAATGCAAACACAATTTGGGTTGGTTTTTCACAGTCCAATCGACTTCCTGTGTAGCTTAGAAGAATTTGGTAACATGTGCCTCTTCGCATATGGTGAGTGGTGGCAACACCTGCCATCTCCAAAGATGGAGAATTATATTTTTGTATGTTTGTTGGTGTGCTTCTTACTTTGCTTCTTTCCTGTGTTACTAACGTTTCTACGGAGAATCTAATCTAGAAAATTTCATTTCTCTAATTTTTCATCCTAGAAATCTGTGTCAAATTTATTTTTATTAATTTCAAAGCCTTTTTATTGGTAAGTGTCACATGATGGTGAAGACAGCTTTTTGTGTTTCAAATTTCTATTTTGGGTGCATTAACAGTTGAATCTGAAACTGCAGTTTGATGTAAAATCAGACTGATTACAATATGTTGCTACTTCAGCAATGAGCCAGAGCTTGGGAAAGTTACTTTTTTGAACTACAATTCCCATCAGCCCCAGCCAGCATGGCCACTGGATTGGGCTGATGGGAGTTGTAGTTCAAAAAAAGTAACTTTTCCAAGCTCTGGCTCTAGCTGTTGGAAAAAAGAGGATGCATGTTTTCAGCCTGCTATGTTTAAACCACTTCATTTAAGGCAAGGTGGGTGCAGTCAATTAAAAACATAAAGCACACCTAGCATTTTGCTAGAATATATTTCACCTACCGCTGTTTTATCTTGTGCAAATTGAGACACTTCTGAGGTCCACTGGAGACTATTCTGCAGAAGTCAGTGTCATTATTCCACAATTATGTTTGGAGTTTTTTTAGTGTAAATTTTGCAAAGTGTTGCTGTACTTCACATATTCACAGAAATAGAAACAAAAGAAAATGATTTCCTATAGGAAACTTCACTAAAATTGCAAAGTAAATCAGACATATTTAAAATGACCATCTGAACTATATCAACTGTCTTAATAATGTTGCTTCCTTCCTGCTAAAACAAGATGGGCACAGCACATGTCTTCTTTCTATTATTTGGGCTGCTTGCAGGTGTTGCCACCACTCACCATATGCTCAGAGGCACATGTTACCAAATTCTTCCAAGCTACACAGGAAGTGGATTAGACTGTGAAAGACCAATCCAAATTGTGTTTGCATTTTGACAAATTTGTAGGGCAGTCCAATATCTCAGAGAGGAGGTCAGGCCTCCTGCTCCCCTGGCAGGAGGGGGAGGGGCAGAGAAGGACAGGTTTGATCATTTGCATGTTTATTGAGTTCAGTGGGATTTACTCCCGTGCAATCATGCTTAGGATAAGTAAAATTGACCGGGGGGGAGGGAGGGCTGAAGTGGGCAGGGGAGGAGGAAGAGGGGAGGGGAGGAGGAAGGGAGAGGAGTGGGGAAGGAGGGGAAAGGCTGGTCTGATTTATATGATTATTAAGTTCAATGGGATTTACTGCTATGCAATCATGGTTAGGATAGGTAAAACTGACCATGGGGGAGGAGGAGGGGAAGGGGAAGGAGTGGATTGGAGGGGACAAAGGAAGAGGGAGGGTAGGATAGGTTTGATTATTTGCATGCTTAAAGAGTTCAGTGGTATTTACTCCCATGCAATCATGCTTAAGATAGTTAAAACTGACCATGGGGAGGAGGAAGGGGAGGGATTGGAGGGAGAAGGGGAGGATTGGAAGGGGATGGGTAGAGAGGGGCAAAGGAAGAGGGAGGGAAGGGGAAAGAGGGAGGGGATAGAAGGGAGGAGAAGGGAGGGTGGGTTTGATAATTTGCATACTTTTTGAGTTCAATGGGAATTATTTCTGTGCAATCATATTTGAAAATGGAAATGGGCTGCCTTTAAGTCGACCTTGACTTATTGCGACCCTATGAATAAGGTTTTCATGTTAAATGGTATTCAGAGGTGGTTTTACCATTGCCTTTCTCTGAGGCTGAGAGGCAGTGACTGGCCCAAGGTTACCTAGTGAGCTTCATGGCTGTGTGGGGATTTGAACCCTGGTCTCCCAAGTTGTAGTCCAACACCGACCTGGGGGAGGAGCAGGTAGCGTAGGAGGAGGGGAAGAGATTGGGTGGGTGGGCACTGGGCAGAGAGGAAGCCCCTTTCCTTTCCAAAAGGAAAACTTTGTGAACAGTATCATTGCTTTTCAGCATTTTCCCCACCTTTTTATTCTACAGCAGGCACATGTAGTCTCCCACCCAAATTTAAACCAAAGCTTTCCCTGGCCACATCCACACCAGGCTTTTATTTCACTTTAGACAGTCATGGCTTCTCTCAAAGAATCCTGGGAAGTGTAGTCAGTGAAGGGTTCTGAGAGTTGCTAGGAGACACCCTGTTCCCCTCACAGAGCTTCAGTCAGAGTGGCTGACTGTTATTTTATTTATTTATTTATTTATTGCATTTATATACTGCCCCATAGCCGAAGCTCTCTGGGCGGTTTACAATAACTAAAAACATTAAAAACAAATATACAAATTTAAAAACATCTTTTAAAAACAATTTAAAACACACTTTAAAACACATGCTAAAATGCCTGGGAGAAGAGGAAAGTCCTGACCTGGCGCCGAAAAGATAACAGTGTGGGCGCCAGGCGCACCTCGTCAGGTAGATCATTCCATCATTTGGAGGCCACCACTGAGAAGGCTCTCTCCCTTGTTGCAATCCCCGAGCTTCCCTCAGAGTAGGCAGCTGGAGGAGGGCCTTTGATGTTAAACCACTCTGGCCACTGAAGCTCTGTCAGTGGAATAGGAATTTCTCTCAGCACCCTTCACAAACTACACTTCCCAGGATTCTTTGAGGGAAGCCATAACTGTCTCAAGTGAAATCAAAGTCTGGTGTGGGTGTGGCCCCCTGATTAGGCAAGCCAAGCAGCTGTGAGTCTGGCTTTTAGAACACTGACAGTTGGTTCTTACTGAGCATGTCTGACATTATCATTGGGTTCAAGCCAACATTTCTTAAATTAATTAAAAATCAGCCAGGCATTTTTTTAACTTTTAAAAGTTCAGAAGATGAAGGTCAGAGTATGGGGAAGGTCAGTAATAGGATTACAGGTACTCTGTGAACATGGCTGATTTTTAATGAATTTCAACAGATTATGAGAACTCTCAGAGAAAAAAAGTCCAAAAGAGGTCTGGTTTTTTTCCTCTCTTTTTAGACTTTGAACTCTCTATTCTCTCTGACTGTTTTGTGTATCGCCATGAAAATTGAGAGGGTTGTTAAGTAAGTGTTTCTGAGTTCAGGACTGTAAGTTTGGTAAGGTTTTGTTTTGAAATGAGCTTATGGGAAGCATCAGAATGGCATGGGGGTATTTTCAATTTAACATTGGGGAATGTGAAAAATCCAAGCTGGCTATAGTATACAGCCACACTGTGATAAATTTGCTAATTTGCTGCAGAAGTTCAGACAAGGCTAGTAGTCCTTCCCAGCAAAATTGCTAAGACAGTTCTTAGCTAGTTAACTGATGTGTCTATAAAACAGTGGCTGTATGTAGCTGATTTCTTAAAACTGTATAATAATAAGTAACTGTCATTCTGTAATTCCTATCTCAGTACACTCACAGGTCCCTCCAAAACAGAAACTATGCAGCTCAGTAGTTTTCTTCAGAGCTAAGATGGAGGACATCTTCTTTAACCTCCTACCCTTAGCCTGAAAAGCAACTGGGGATGTAAGAAAGCATCACTTTCCATTTTGACCTGCATTTGTCTCATGCAGTACTGTTTCTCTTCCGCTGCAGTTTGTCTTCTGCCCAAAACCATGTTATTTGCCTCGCTATCGACTGTGGCAAAACTACATAACTTACATAATTCATGTAATTAATTATGTAACTTAATTACGCATTCATTTCAATGCAAAATTTCAACACAATTAATTTTTTAAAAAGTATTCAATTACGTATCGTTTGCAGACTGAAAACAGTATCAATAATGAATACTGATCTTATGTGCTGAATTGATTTCTGTTCTGAGCATGGAACAAATAAGTGAACATTGACAATTTCAACTTGTGTTTCTGTTTTTGTTAGAATTCTCCAACATCCCTAAAAGCAACTTAATCTCTGGCAGAATTTTCTCGTTACACAGCTCAAATGCTCACTCTTGGGTGCGGGCCAAGACAACACAAATGCTAATAAGCAGTTTAGGAGTTATCTCTGTCTGTCTGTCTGTCTCTCTCTCTCTCTCAAGGAATTTCTGTTAACAGAAAAATAATTGTACATATATATAAATATCATGCCATCTGATTGCATGTTATTTTAAGTGTTTTCAATGGACTGGATAACAACTAAGCTGCACTTAGTTCTCATTGAGTAATGACTAACTTGTCCCATTGCTTTCAGTTGGATTGAAGTTCACTCAGCTTAATCTGGTTCCCAACCCAATATATTTTGTTTGAGCTAGTGAATGGATTTGTGTATAATATTGCAACATGAAATAGTCAATACAGTTTTGAATTAATATATTCAAAGTGTTTAATTTTACAAGGATATTTGGAAAGATATACATGGCTAATTTGGGAGCCATACTGCCTCAGGCTGATGGTTTATTAATAGTTCAGGATGATCAACTGATGGTTCCATCAATGGGAGTATATTTTCCTAAAGACTAGAATCCTTTCTCCAACTTTTGGAAAGTAACCCCCATCAACTTCCAACTAGTGAGAGGTGACAGAGAAATGGTTTGGAGGCTGAACTGGAGAGATGGAGAAAGAGGAAGAGGACTGTGAGTAGGCAGAGTATGAAGATTTTCAGTCTGCTGCGGGAGTGTCTGTTTACTTGTAATATAGGCTGCTTGTCTGCTTTTAGATTTGGACAATACTGCCCTAGGCAGTATCAGTTAGTGGGTGATTAATGTTTTTCCCGAACTGAGCATTGTGTTATTTGCTGTATTTCAACGCCCCATCCAGTCTGTACAGTTAGAACTGCCTTAACTTTCCCTCTGTAGTTTTGTCAGCAAATTATTAGACCTTGTTGCCTGTTATGCTTTGATTAGCTGTTCCTATGTAGAATCATGTTTAGATCAGCTTTCCTCAGAAATGGGAAAATCTTGCTGTCTGTCACTCTTGAGTTGCAGCCTGGAGGGCCTGGTCTTGCATTGTCTCTTTATCTCTTCCTTACCATCTCTTTAACCTCAGTCTGATTCAGTTTTCCATTTTTCCTTCTTCTACAGCTTTGATCCTCTGTGCTTACTTGTTGTTTACTGTTCAAACTGGATTATCAATAAATTTGAAGACTGATTTACAAGAAAGCGTGGATTGGAGACAGGTTTAGCAGACTGGAAAGACATACAGCCTAATGTGTATGGATTCTAGAACACTGAAAGCTCTTGCTTTTATTCTCTGTGTATCTTCCTGATCTTTCCATCCCATCTTCTTCATGGCTAAAACTTGGGGCTTCTTTCTCAGGCAGCGTCCATTTGCTTTGCATTTGTTACTGTGAGCTTCAATAAACATCCACCTCAAATAAAACAGAGACATTGGCCCCTCAGATGCCAAAGCAGTAAGCCTTCCTTGGTATCTCTTGAACTACACCTTGTAAATTTTATGTGATTTTTATATTGGCTAAAGTTGAAACCCTGTGCATATCTAGTGGCCTGGTTTGCCCACCACACTAAGCCAAACTGTGGCTTAGAGCAAACATGCACAAGTGCAGTCTCTGGGAGAGATCACATCTGTCTCACTCCTCACTGCTAGTCCTGCTGCTGTGCTGAGCTAAACTGTGGTTTGGTTTAGCACGTAACCCAAAACTGGGCTTGTGGTTTAGCTCTCGCTGACAAACCACAAGTTGTAAATCATAGGACAAACCTTGGTTACAGCTTGTGGTTCGTTTGGTGGAGCTCAGGTTCAACAAGCTCAGGTTCAGATGACACGCTAACCATGTCATGGCTTAGCTCAGCCCGGTGCAGTAGCAAAACGACTGGGAAATAGCAAAGCAGATACCATCTCCTCTCCTCTATGCATGCACGTGTGATGGTTTGTGGGAATTCACAAAAGCAATTTTTACCAGTATGCATTTTGCACAACTAATAGGTGTCACAGGAAATATACACATGCTATTCCTGATATAAATTTGTACTTCTGTTCTCTTAAAATTCAGGACATCCAAAATCACCATTGCTTCACATTCAAAAATCCATTACTTGGTAAAAATGATATCTGGGAGCTGGGCTTTTAAAAATCCCTGTTATACATGTCATCACAACTACTTCATTCAAAATCCAGATAGTGCCAGATAATAATGAATGGAATTTACAAAACTATCAGGAAGGCTTCAGACGCATTAACTGAGCAGAAAAGGAAAAGAGATCCTGCCCTATCTCTTATTTTAAATCAAGAGTAAAAATCGGCTTATCTCTTGTATTGCATTTTAAAAAGCGAAATCCCATAATCCTTCACAGTGGTGTAAGGCTAGATGTGGGTTCCAAATGCTGTCCCAGTGGGGTCAGCAATACAAAGCATGGAGGATCATGACTGCTAATTACAGGGATACATTTTATGCCCAGTAGTCACAACACTGTTGGAACTGTGTTTGAAAGCAGCAGTTTTATTGTGCATCTGAATGAACAGTATCATAAACACCACTATGGTCGATCACTAATTAGGTATGAATTACTATTTTTTTCAAACTGTCGGCTATGGAAGGAGAAATGCCATCTTGAATGAATAATTTCTTCTCTCCAATCTGACCTCCTCCCATTTTGATGGGGAAGTGATAAATCATCGTCTGAAGCAGCAGCAGGGATCCTTATTAATAACAACCTTCAATTCTCCCAGCAGTCACTCCAAGTGCAAATGACAATACAGAAATGTTTTATTTCCCTCCTTCCCTCCCTGGGAAAGATGAGAATTTTCTGCTCGCAGTTCTTGACAACTTCAAATGTAGAATTTTATCAACCTGAGTTTGAACCCTCATTCATCTGCCACCTCAGAGATTCTCCTTGTTCTTTAGTACTAAGTTGGTTAGGCTAATGTCGTTTCACTTCACTGAAGGTACATTGTGATCTTGAAACCAGGAACTATGTTGTGATCTTGAAATTGCAACCCTGTTCAATAGGCTAGGCTGCTAAAATTCCATTATTACAGTGTGCAGGATTGTAGCCTTTGTGACTAGCAGGGAGAATTAATGCATGCATGCTTAGTAAATGTCTGTAAGGGAAAGCTCAGTTTAGGTGAAGGCATTGGTGCGTATTTGTATGATCTACTTGGATATTTTGCCCTTAGGTAGATACATGCAAAGCAGGAATGGCCAACATGGTGGGGTTTTGATGCAGAGCCTTCTTCTCTATCGGCCATTTACCGGGACAGTGTGAGGGTGGGGCAGGGTGGTGGCAAGGTCAGGGCCCTGTGGGGACATTGGCAGGAGTTGGCTCCTCCAGTGCATCTGTACAACCCTGATCTCAGTGCCACCCTGCTCTGCTCTGGCAAGCAGCAGTAATGCTGGTGTCAGGAGGGCAGCTCTGCAGCCCAGTGCTGCTTGAGCCTGATACCGAGATCTGCTGTCTACCTCCTGTAATAGATCTCATACAGCAACTACCTGATCTATTGCATTCTTAACACATCATCAGAAACGTAATACAACCAAACCAGCTCATTCCACATACATCTGACATTTCACATAAAACAAGCAGAAGATAATTTCAAATAAACATTTCATATGCACAATCAATAAAATACCTTACATAATGCTCCCTTATCCTTTTGCCCATTTGTTCCCGTGTGTGTGTAATACATCGCAGAAATTAATCTTGCTACTTGCCCTGTATATAGATAATATGGGAACAGTTTATGAAAGGATTTACTCTGAGAAAGACCTGCTTCTTGGCATTATAAGTCTTAGAAGTCACTTCCATGGCTCCCACTATTTTGCTTTTGTCTGCATTTCTAGGAAATTTACATACGACTTTCATATACTAGACAATCCTTGTTATAGTTCTGGATTGTGGTCTGGATTTCATTCTCTTCAGATCTAACCTTCTTTGGAGTTCAAGTCCATGGTCCTGCGTGTTCAGCTCTGGAGGCAGCACTTGCCAGATAACTGGATGGTTGTTTGTTCTCTCTGAGTTGCAGTCTCCTTTCTGTTCATCTTTGCAGGAAGCAGAAATGTGACAGCTGCAGGTATCAACATTAATGCTCTTGAATACATCTCTAATACCCCTGAATAACAAATGGAGCTTTATACAGGCGGGCCCCGCTTATACGGCAGGTTCCGTTCCAGACCCCCGCCGTAAAGCGGAACCCCATTGAATATAATGGGGCACAAAAATGCAGCGAAAATGCCGCAAAAGGGCAAAAGCGGCTTTAAAAACGGGGAATCAAAGCCGCCACATTAGCAGAACGCCAGGAAGCAAAGCGCCAGTAAGCGGGGCCCTACTGTACAAGAATTGTAGTGCTTCGGCAGTTCCTTCAGAAGAGAAAATGAGTAACACCCTGATCTTGTATGCAGTTTGCACTTCTGCTGCAGGGAAATTCTTATGCTATAAGAACTTTCTTCATGTTCTGTTATTTTTATATTAATTGGGCAGATGTTACTGTTGCAGCCAGTGAAAACTTATACATTCCATGGTGCTAGTTTGTTTTGTGTTCCTAATCCTCCTCACCACTTTGAGCCATGTACGTGTAGGCTGCTGAGGAGTCTTATCTGTCTAGTTTTCCAGAAAGCCAGAAATGAAAGACTAGTAAAGGGTTAAGATGTGCAGCAGCAGCTCAAGGACAGCTCACAGCAGAGGCTGCAGCTGGCACAGAGCTAACCCAGTCTATAAAGCCTTGAAAAAGAAACTACAAGGTGTGGGGGTGTTAGGAGAGTAAAGGAAAGTATTCGTATCTGTATTGTAACCGTTCCTGTAAGAAATCCTGTCAGTAAAAGACTCTTAACAATTAATGGCCTGTGTGTGGGTATCCTTTCAACTGGCTCTATCCTGCTGGGCACAAGACGTCAATACGCCGCTGCCAACAAGGGTTATGGGCCCAGCTATAGCCAGCTAGGCCCAGCCATAGCAAGGTTAACCCAGCTAACCCAGCAAGCCAAGAGGCTTAGAAAGCGCAGCTTGAGTGCCAAGGAAGGAAGAAGGAATAGTGTACAGACGAGTTCAGGAGACGTGGCTGCAGACATGGCAGTATCTCTCTCAGCCGGGATGCCTTTGGAAAGGCTCACCGAACGAAACTATTCCTGTTGGCGATTAAGGATGCAAGCGTTCCTTACTAAGGAAGATTTATGGCAGGTGATTGTGACCGACCCACTGGTGGAACCGCAACCGGCTCCATGGATTTGAATGGATGAAAAAGCAAGGGCGTTTATCATCTTGGCAGTAGATGATTCCCAGTTGCTGCATATACAAGATAAGCCGACAGCGAGGCTTATATGGACTGCATTAAACGAGGTGCACGTGAGAAAAACAGCCAGCAGTAAAATCCATTTAGCACGGAGACTCTATCAGATGAAGATGCCTGATGACGGGACAATGTCTGCCCATTTATTGGAAATAAAGAAACTGTTTGCGGAGCTGCAAGAAAGGAATGTGGTGCACACAAAGTTGCAACAAGTGTACATCATTCTCTCTTCACTGAATTCGTCCTGGGATCCGATCATAAGCTCGTTGGAAGCTATGTCAGATGAGGGTCTGACAGTCGAGTACGTATCGGGCAAACTGCTACAGGAGCGGGAGAGATGAAAGGAAGCCGAAGGAAGGGAGCGAAATGAGAAGAGAGAAAGCAGAAAGCTAAACTTTAAGGACACAGAAGTACGTCGCCTAGAGTGGCTATTTGCCAGATAGGCGACAAACAAATTAAATATTATTATTATTATTATTATTCGAAAGTACACATAGTCAGAGTATCGGGTTCAAGAAAAGAGGACAGAGATTGCACTGTATGGGTTGTAGACTCAGGCGCTACCCACAGTATGATAACAGACAAAACATTGTTCAAAACTACACTTCCCACGAAAGAGGATGTTGTGCTTGCGGATGGCACGCACAGACAGGTATTGGGGAGGGGAACTGTAAAATTAAGGATACTTAACACTGTAATGACTGACGTATTATATGTACCAGGCTTAGAAAGTAATAGCATGTCTGTTAAGAAACTTAATGCAATGGGATATGTCGTCACATTTAGACAAGGGACATGTGAGATAAGGAAAGGGGACAAACTCTGTTTGAAGGGGTATCTTAGGAATTCGCTGTTTTACATACAATTAAACCCCACAGGGCGTGCTACTATGATTGCAAACAAGAAACCTCATGATAGAACGATCCATATAGATCTTGCAGGACCGTTTCAAAGATCACAAGGTGGTGCCAAGTATTTTCTAGTGACAGTAGACGACTATACCAGGTTTTGCACCATATATTTGTTATGTGAGAAAGACGAAGCAGAGGAGAAACTAAAACTGTTTGTGAAAAAGATTGAGGTGCAACATGGTATAACAATCCAACGAATACGCTCTGACCAAGGGGGAGAAGTCACTGGTAAATCGCTAGAGCATTTTTTGTTAAAGAAAGGGATAGAACAAACTTTAACAGCCCCATTTTCTCCGTTTCAGAACGGAATAGCGGAGAGAAAAAATAGAACCCTACAGGATGCAACCGGAGTCATGTTAAGGGACGCTGAGTTACCGAATGCTTTTTGGGGAGAGTGTATGTTATACACCAATTACATTCAAAACAGGCTGTATCATAGGGCAATAGAAATGTCACCATATGAAAAACTCAATGGAAAGAAACCAAACCTGCAGCATATTGTGAGATTTGGGGCGAAGTGTTGGGTGCACATTCCCAAAGGGAAACGGAATGGGAAACTGGCTCCCAGGGCACAAAAAGGGCATGTACTGGGATTCCAAAATGCTTATTACCATATCTGGATACAGAATCAGAGAAGGGTGGTGCTTAGCAGGAGCATCAAAGTTCAGGAACAGGATTGGGATAACATTGAGTATGTTGAACTGGGCAATTCACATGAACATGACGCAATCACAGAATGTGAAATAGAACAAGGGATAAAACAGGAGGAAGAGGAACGACCTCTTACTAGCGTGGATGAGGGAGGCAAAGAGGAAACAGAGCCTCAGGTGACGTTGAGACGCTCTGAAAGAGCGAATCTAGGTAAACCGCCTGAAAGGTTTCAGATTGGCACAGTAACAGGCCAAGAATCAAACAGGTGCAAAGAAAAGGATGATGGTGAAACATTGTACCTAGAATGTGTTAAATATAGATCGTCATAGCTGTATGTATGTACTGACTGTAATTGTGAAACGAAAAGAATAAAACGTCATTAACTGTGTCTTTATGGAAAAGGTGGGAGCTGTAGGCTGCTGAGGAGTCTATCTGTCTAGTTTTCCAGAAAGCCAGAAATGAAAGACTAGTAAAGGGTTAAGATGTGCAGCAGCAGCTCAAGGACAGCTCACAGCAGAGGCTGCAGCTGGCACAGAGCTAACCCAGTCTATAAAGCCTTGAAAAAGAAACTACAAGGTGTGGGGGTGTTAGGAGAGTAAAGGAAAGTATTCGTATCTGTATTGTAACCGTTCCTGTAAGAAATCCTGTCAGTAAAAGACTCTTAACAATTAATGGCCTGTGTGTGGGTATCCTTTCAACTGGCTCTATCCTGCTGGGCACAAGACGTTGATACGCCGCTGCCAACAGTACGCTCCTTGCAACCAGGGCTAGTACTAGCACCTGGCATCCTTGGGTACCTGCCAGAGCTCCAGCAGGGTCCACCACTAATGCCTGCCTTAAAAAAAAATCTGCCTGGCACTCCAGGTTGTGCCAGACAAATGGATTTAGCCACCATTTAAGTTTCTCTTAATGCCCCAGAGTGATGCTATGTCTCAGGAGCATTACAGAAAATTTGAATGGTGGCTAGACCTAGTGAGCCCACAATGCTTTGAATACTGCTGTTGATATTGCTGCCTGCCAGCAGGTAAGCCTACTGGAACCTATGAACAGAAGAGAGGGCCCACATGAGGGCACCTTTCCCAGGGTCCTCTCAAACTTGGAGGCTTCCCTACTTGCTATGATTGCCCTGGTAGTGTGGTTGCAGTGATTGCCCTGGTAGTGTGGTTGCAATTAATTGCATTAATCTTTCTTTGTAATACCTGTGCTGAGCATTGACTCTTGGGTCTTAAACAGTGCACTGTGGTGGCATACGGCATTAGACGTAGGAAAGGTGGGCATGGTTCACCGCAGATGGTCTTGTGGGCCAAATCCAGAGGCCTAGCAGGCCTAATTAGACCCATGGTCCAGAGGTTCATTATGGCATTCAAAGTGCCAAAACCATGGGTTCCATGTTTGCCAACAAGCACCTCACTGCACAGTTACAACAATTGTGACAGGATTTAGCAAGTGACTGGGTGGCAGTCCTTCAACCTTTTGAAGCTAGGTATGTATCTTTGTCTTGAAATTGAGAGGAATGGTATTACAACAAATGCACCAATGGAGCTCAACTCAAAACAGTAAAGCAAGTTTGATCTCAAATGTGCTGTGGCCAGAGATCTCCAGATGAAGGGTCAAACACAGTTTGCTGTTTGACCATTTCTGTGAGGGGTCTTAAGAAAGCAGATGAGGAAAGGGACATACTTTATTGTGGCTTATATCAATGAGAAATGCCTAGAGATTCAAATTTCAACAGATATTAGGCAGGCTCATTGGGCCATTGCCCTTCTGCCTCAAGAGACTCTGCTGAAGCAGAGCCAGCATGGCTTCTGCAAGGGAAAGTCCTGTCTCAGTAACCTATTAGAATTCTTTGAGAGTGTCAACAAGCATATAGATAGAGGTGATCCAGTGGACATAGTGTACTTAGACTTTCAAAAAGTGTTTGACAAGATACCTCACCAAAGGCTTCTGAGGAAGCTTAGCAGTCATGGAATAAGAGGAGAGGTCCTCTTGTGGATAAGAAATTGGTTAAGAAGCAGAAAGCAGAGAGTAGGAATAAACGGACAGTTCTCCCAATGGAGGGCTGTAGAAAGTGGAGTCCCTCAAGGATCGGTATTGGGACCTGTACTTTTCAACTTGTTCATTAATGACCTAGAATTAGGAGTGAGCAGTGAAGTGGCCAAGTTTGCTGACGACACTAAATTGTTCAGGGTTGTTAAAACAAAAAGGGATTGCGAAGAGCTCCAAAAAGATCTCTCCAAACTGAGAGAATGGGCGGAAATATGGCAAATGCAATTCAATATAAACAAGTGTAAAATTATGCATATTGGAGCAAAAAATCTGAATTTTACATATACGCTCATGGGGTCTGAACTGGCGGTGACCGACCAGGAGAGAGACCTCGGGGTTGTGGTGGACAGCACGATGAAAATGTCGACCCAGTGTGCGGCAGCTGTGAAAAAGGCAAATTCCATGCTAGCAATAATTAGGAAAGGTATTGAAAATAAAACAGCCGATATCATAATGCCGTTGTATAAATCTATGGTGAGGCCACATTTGGAATACTGTGTACAGTTCCGGTTGCCTCATCTCAAAAAGGATATTCTAGAGTTGGAAAAGGTTCAGAAGAGGGCAACCAGAATGATCAAGGGGATGGAGCGACTCCCTTACGAGGAAAGGTTGCAGCATTTGGGGCTTTTTAGTTTAGAGAAAAGGCGGGTCAGAGGAGACATGATAGAAGTGTATAAAATTATGCATGGCATTGAGAAAGTGGATAGAGAAAAGTTCTTCTCCCTCTCTCATAATACTAGAACTCGTGGACATTCAAAGAAGCTGAATGTTGGAAGATTAAGGACAGACAAAAGGAAGTACTTCTTTACTCAGCGCATAGTTAAACTATGGAATTTGCTCCCACAAGATGCAGTAATGGCCACCAGCTTGGATGGCTTTAAAAGAAGATTAGACAAATTCATAGAGGACAGGGCTATCAATGGCTACTAGCCATGATGGTTGTGCTCTGCCACCCTAGTCAGAGGCAGCATGCTTCTGAAAACCAGTTGCCGGTTTCCTAAGGAGGGGAGAGTGTTCTTGCACTCGGGTCCTGCTTGCGGGCTTCCCCCAGGCACCTGGTAGGCCACTGTGAGAACAGGATGCTGGACTAGATGGGCCACTGGCCTGATCCAGCAGGCTCTTCTTATGTTCTTATGTTCTTATGTCCAGGGACACAATCATTCACTTTTTTAAGATTCCCAACAAAAGAAAAAGTTTTCAGAGTACTAAATGGCATTGAAGATTTGGAGTGTGAGGGCAATGTTGTACATATCTTTCAAGACTTGAGCCTAGAGACCTTGTGGAGGCAAAAAACTTTTAAACAGTATATCGACCTGCTCGATGTGCAGGAATTGCATACTGCTGGGGTTGCCCCTTTTGCTTAACTGTCTCACATGGAGGGCAGGTCCATTCAGCTGCACTAAAGTCTCAAACTGAAGCGTTGCTGACTGAACTAAACCTGGGAAAACTGCAGGATAGGACCTGGGGAAGGAGAAGAGGAGAATCAGCTACTCAAAGAAGACCCAACAATCAACTGGGCAAAAATGAATGAAAATGTAAAATAGAACCAGTTGATTTTCACAGCACATGCTGAAGCTTCTCAACTGCAAGAGATCCAAAGACACTGTAATTGTTTAGAGCTCTGCAACTGACTAACGAGGCAGGTTTTGCCCAACACCATGTTAACAAGTAACATTGCTGCAGTGTCTATGAGCAGAATTAATTTCAAACAACTTTCTTAGATTAACTTTGCTGTTCTGCTCCTAACGAAGGGATTTGGCTCCTACTAGATCTGACCACATGCATAGCTTTGCCTGGTCCCTATTTTTTTGAGGACATGTTAATGCCAATTGTAGAGGGGTCCAAGTCTGGAGCTCCTTTCCTGAAAGGAAAAGTTTTGGTTAATGTTAACATTTTTTAAGGTTTTATTCTTATATTTTCAATTTTGTAATGCTTTTCGGGGTGGGAAGAGAGGGGGCTGCATGGGGAGTTGGTGTTATGTGATGTGCTGTGTTTGGGGACAACTCAATGGCAATTTGCATGGAATATCTGTTGGAATTGCAAAAGGCGATGAATTTGGAAATAAATTATTCCAAATCCCAGCTAATGTGTTTAAATATGCCCTGGGAGATTCAAAAGGAATTATAGCACATATCTAACTATCCCTACAAATGGCTTATTTTAAATATCTAGAGGTTTTGATAACAAGGGATCTGAGGCAAGAAATGCAATTATGACCCACTGCTTAGTCCACTAAAATATGGCATTCATTTATAGCAGGCGCCAAACTGAAGATGACTAGGCAGGATATCAGCATTAAAAAGGATGCTTTTGTTGAAACTCCTTTACCTGTTTAAGATACTGCCAGTGGTTTTGTCAGCTCAGCAGTTGGTAATGTGGCAAAATTTTATTGAGTGTTTTTGTTACAGAGGTAAAAGTTCCCGCATTGGCAAAAAAACACACTTTATAGGTGGGCTGGGGAAGAGGGGTTGGCCCTTCCAAATCTGAAAACTTACTATGACATCTTTCCAGATCAGGCAAATAATACCTGTCATAAACAATCATGGGAAGATCCCTGGATAACTATGGAATATGCTTTCAAGAGACCAAGGCTCTAGGCTTTCCCCTTTAGCTCCCTATTGCCTCTCCCATCTGGTGCCTCACATTGGATGAAATACCGATGCAGAATAAGGGTGTAGGTAGACTAAATGTAAATGTACTGCTTTCAAGTCGATTCTGACTTATGGCGACCCTATGAATAGGGTTTTCATGAGGCTGAGAGGCAGTGACTGGCCCAAGGTCACCCAGTGAGCTTCATGGCTATGTGGGGATTCAAGCCATGGTCTCCCAGGTCGTAGTCCAACACCTTAACCACTACACCACACTAGCTCTCATGTGGGTAGACTAGTCACTTCAAAAGCAGCCAGAATGGTTTTTTTGACTGTGTTTTGAAGCAATACTGCCCTCTGCTGGCCACCCTTCCTTCCCTACTGCTGCCTTCAGATCTTTCAGGACCGCCCACAGCAAAGTGTTGGGCTCATCACTGTCTCTGCCTGAGCCTGCAGCAAAACATATCCATTGGCCACACCTGGAGGATAAAGGAGTTGGTCTGCCAGTCAGTTGTGATTGCGATTCACCCTGAAGGTGAATTTTAAAAAAATGCACTGGACCTTATCCAATGAATTTTAAGAGTAAAAAGGGGTGGAGATTGACTAGCATCATGTGCTCCCGTTTTGATAAAAAAAAGAGCTAGAAACGGACTGGAACCTGCACAACAGTTAGTGTGTCTCTATACCAAGTATCAAAGGTGTAAAGGGAACATACAGCATGTTAAGCTACGTTGTTTCTGTTTGTCACTTTTATTAATACTGAGGTACCTGGCATTAGACACCTGGCTGCACATTCTTAATTCTGGAAGGATACACTGGCATAATGGGTATGGGGAATGACATACTACACTGCAGTTCTTGCTACACTGTTTAACTTTTCTTCGCCTCTGTGCCTCAGTTGCCCATCACCTGTAATTTAGTTTAACACTCTACAATTAAAATGGGGAGGAGGGTATAAGTGGTTGGATTAGCATACTGCTTGTCCAGCTATATCGGCAACATACTGCTTTTTTGTTTCTTCCTTTTTCTTGATCAAATGCATTGCCCAGAAGATGTGGAATGACATCAAGCTGATATGACTAGCAGCACATTTATTTTCAGGATATGGAATAGTTTTTCTAACTTATCTTTGTGTTAATACATCTTAAAAGCAGACTGAAGGGGGAAACAGAAGTCTTTAATGTGAAAAAATATCTTATATGAAACCAAAGTCTTCTCTCAATGGTGCTGAGACAATACAACAAATTACATGTCCAGATTTATCATTTTTTTCTCCATTCACATACCTTTAACAGGAAAGAGGATTTGGAAAATTGCTGCTCTAGACATAGCTGAGTGATTTTGATCTTTGATTTACTCTTGGGTTGGCTAAAATGAAAACAGGGCAGCTTGAACTGGCCAATAAACATTTGGATTACATTTATTTTAAATCTTTGCTGATAGAGTATGTTTGAGATGCGGTTCTGGTATTCTTGTGTTGTTGTTGTTATGTGCCTTCAAGTCTTTAACAGGAAAGAGGATTTGGAAAATTGCTGCTCTAGACATAGCTGAGTGATTTTGATCTTTGATTTACTCTTGGGTTGGCTAAAATGGAAACAGGGCAGCTTGAACTGGCCAATAAACATTTGGATTACATTTATTTTAAACCCTTTGCTGATAGAGTATGTTTGAGATGCGGTTCTGGTAGTCTTGTAGAGGCGTTAAATCTAGTCACAATAACAACAATAATATGAAATCTTTAAAAAAAAGGTGGAGTGTACTTAATGGCACAAAGAGATTTAGATGCTTTTGGAAACACATGCCAGACAAGTGCATCTAGTTACTGGTCATGTATTCTGTGTTTTGAAATAATGATTTAATCATGTTATGGTACATTACATGCGCCACAGGGGTGACAGGACATAAATAAAGACTCAAAGGAAAAAGAAGGTGCTAATGGCAAGGTGAGAAGAAAATGTTCTAATGACTGAAAATGTGGGAAAAAATTGACATTAAAATAAATAAGCAGTATCGAGATCTAGAAATGATTGGGTTTTTACAGCCTATACCCCATCACACGTATTTTGCTGGCAGCATTGGTAGCTGAGAAGGCAAAGCAAATTCATTAGTTGCACTTAATTGATATTTTTACGTATATTGCCTGGGGATGTGGGCAGTATTATAAATTCTATTGTGCACAGAAATTATCTCGCTTAAGAGAGAGTTTTAAATTTACAAAAAAAGGAGATAAGATAGCTTTTCCCAGATGAAGAAGTTGAAAATTGCCTCTTTGCCCCAGAGATACGAAGTTCAAATGAAAAAGTGGTTCTGTTGATTTATTTCTTACCTGGGAGTAAGCCTCATTGAACTCACTCTTGAGCTGACCTGCATAGGATTGTGCTATTGCTCTTTAAAAAAAAAAAAAAAAAAAAAAATCTGTTTGCTAATGTAAATGTTACATTCTTACCTTTTTATATAAGGTTGTATCTAATGTTAGTAATACTCACTGAAGTTAATGGACATGTCTAACTTAGTAGGTTACAATCCATTCATTTTTGGTATGTGAGAGAAAAGAGTATGAAATATTTAATATTTTATGTTTTGAAAGTATAATAAACATTTTTTTAAAAAAACCATTAATGTGAAGGACAGTCTCTCTATGGCTGTCACTTATTTCAGAACATCTACAGAACATAATGGAGTAAAATTATAGTAACAAGGAAAATGAATTTTTAAAAGAGGACTTTTGAATTAGTTGAAAGAGGACAGGCAAGAAGGAAGAATGGCGAGGCAGTTGTGAGAGTCTTAGGGAGATACCTGTGAAGCAGGGAAGGAGTGGACCTCATTCAACAAAGCTGAAAGTAAAAGAAAGGAGAAAGGGGATTAAAGAAATCAATGGAGACAAATATGTATAACTGGAATTGGGCATGGTTGCTAAATAGACACACACCCTCATGTTCAGCAACTGTGCCACTGAGAATATCAGTTTGTTTTGTGGAAAGGCAACAGTAGGCAAGGGCTACTAAAGGAAACAGAATGCTGAACTAGATGGACATTTGGTCTGGTCCACTGAGACTCTTATTATTTAATCACATGAAGAACAGGGAGTCTAAAAAGAGTTTTTGTAAATAAAAAAAATCCGGGCATATGGGAAAGCACCAAGAGAAGACAGATTGATTTGGATTATGAAGAACTAAATCCTTTCTCAAGTTTCTTCATGTTTACTACAAAAGATCATACAATATCTCCGAGAAAAATGAGATGGTCCTGTGTGAATTTCTGTTTCCTCCATTTCTGACATCTGTCCATATCCTGGGCCCTCTCTTCTTTCTTCTCAATTTGTGTTCCTGAGCTGGCTCCTCTCCTCTCCATCAATCACTTCTTGTTTTCTTCAATCCATCCCTACCAAACTCTTTACCTCTATTTCTCCCCATTCATTCTGACTGCTGTCCTTTAGTTACCTACTCTTCCACTCTGCTTTCAAGCACCTTTCCTTTTAATGCCTATGCAAAAGACATTGTCAAAAAAGTCTTAAAAACCCAAATAGTAGCATTATGTATTTTGTTGCCCTGGGCTTCCTTTGGGAGAAAGGGCAAGGTGCTGCTGCTGCTGCTGTTGTTGTTGAAGATGATGATGAACGTAATAGACTAAACAGTCTTTGGGTGGGTGGGTGAAATGCAAACAGAAGAGTCCCAAATATCCGTTTTACTCTTCTTCATACAATCTTGATCCTGTACCTGAGAAGTACAGAATCACAGATTTATTTTTTTTAGGTAACAATTTGTTCTGAATACCTTAATTATTAGGGATTATTCTGATATAATATTTTTCCTTCATGGAAATGCTGGAAATGAGTACCGGGGTACATGTGGACAAATGATTACACTGGACTGGAATATAGGCTGCACTCAGGCATTGGGTTTATTGTATTAGTTTTACTGATTATAATGGCTGTGCTTCTATCCCAGTTTCTTTCACACTTATGAAACTGTGGTATTATGACCGATATACCGCCATGTTGTGCTAAATTTCATTCACACTAATGGGCATGGTGTGACACAACAAATGAATGTCATTGGACATGTTGCTCCTCCCCCACCCTTTCCACACAAGTGCAATTCTGTCACTGTGACTCCCCCATGAAAATGGCAGGAAAGAATTGTATGCCAGTATACTGCCCCAAATTTAGTCTCTGACTCCTGCAATTTTCTGGGTTAATGGGATTGCACACAGGGTTTTTTTTTTAAAGCAATTAACATGGAAATGAGTGCTAAACCTCCACTATATTATGGTAGAATTCCAGGCTTTTACATCATGTAAAAGATTTTAAAAAGTGGAAATTCTCAGGCAAGGAAAAGTCGGTAAAATGGAATAAACTGCTCTCTGAGTGCAACCATACACATGGATGTTGTATTCTGTTTTGATTTTATGTTACATGTTTGTAACTACCTAGACAGGGTGTTGTCCTGTAAGGTGCTAAAAAAAATACTATAAATAAATAAATTCTGGCAAATGTAAAAATGCAATTTCCCCCTCCACTCCAAACAAATTATTCTGAATCACTCCTATGGACATGTTACAATGGACATAGATCTTCTTTTTCTATATAACTGATACAAAAATATACAAGTAGCTTTATATATTTTCTGTGTCTGCCTTTATCAATCATTCTGAAAAAGTTAAAGTTTTAAGGCTTTTTCTGCACAGAGCAGGGCAGGATGAAAGCCTCCTGGCAAACAGCGTGCTGAATTCAATCTGGCATTTTGCTCTACATGCTGTTACCACTTCTGACTGGTATAACCATTCTTCCTTAATTCGCTGAATAGAACAAAACCTTCAAATCAAAGAGGCTGAGTTATTTCAGAAGCATTTGCTCTTCTCGATAGTGATTTTTTTTTGTCAGATAACTTTTCTCCTTGCCTACTTCCCTACAATATATGTTCCTTAGTCTGTAACGCTAAACTGACAACTGTTGGCCTTAGAGAGCCCTGAAAATTTCTTCTTGGTTGTGACATGGTACAATTCTCACAGCCAACACAGTAAAACAGGGTTCCTTAACCACTGGCTTTGAATGTACATTGACATAATAGACATTATGTTTCCATAAATTTACAGTGCAATCCTATTTATGTCTTCTCAGAAGTAAGCCCCAAGTTCAAAGGGATTTCCTCCCATATGAACACAGGAAGCTGCCTTCTACCAAGTCAGACCATTGGTCAGTCAGGCTCGGTACTGTCTACATTAACTGGCAGCAACTATCTATGGTTTCAGGTAGGGTTCTCTATCAGCCCTCCCTGGAGATGCTGGGAATTGAACCTGGTACTTTCCGCATGCAAAGCAGATGCTCTACCAGTGAGCTACAGCCCTTCCCCTAATGAGGATTGCAGCCTATGCTTCTAGACGAATGTATTTGACTTGGTGCACAATGAGATGTTGTACACCATTTGCACCATCCTTTCTTTCTTTTACAGTTAACTGTAAGGGACAAGTTGAAAATACATTTGTGTGAAACTGATAAGTTTGTTCAGGGAAACTCTTGTTAAATTATTCCTGATTTAATTGTGAAACTGCATTGTAAACAGTTTCCCCTACTGAAGGTATAAAGCCATCATAAATGTTCTTGTTCTGTTCCAAAACTTACATAGAAGACTGCAGAATTGGATGAATGCTTGGTTGAATGCTTGAATAAATTAACATTTCAAAAATCCAGTATAGATTGCTTTACATCCAAAACTGCTCACTAGCTTTGCTGAAGGTTGCTTTGAGGAATGGGCCACCATACCCCCTCCCTAAAGTGGCCTTACACTTAGTTTGTCAGTAGTACAGCCTTGTATTTAAAAACTCACCTAGTTGCTATAGGTGACAATGCCATACAGGTGAGTGAGCAGGCTGATGGAAGAAGGATGGATTGCTTCGCCCTACCACTGCCACTCTACGTGGTTTCAGTGGTGGCTGTGGAGGAAGAGGCTTCCCTCTGTCTGTCAACCCAGCCAGCTGGTGGAAGAGGGACAGAGTGGTCTGTTCCACCAGCTTTCTAAGATGCTAAAGCTTCTTAGCAGGCTAGTAACATTTGAGGGCTTATTTGCAAGGCTACAATAGCACTCTTCTTAATTTTTTTTAAATGATCTGGTTCTGGTTCTGATCTGGTATAATACTGTTGTGCACACCCCAGTCTCTAGCAGTGTAAGACTTCCAGAGATTCTTGCACTTAGCCAGGGGTTGGTTTCCTTGGAATGAAGGTCAGCGGAAACTGGTGTATTTATGATATATGATATATTCACACATACATACAACCTGTGTATAAGATGGAGGGATTCTCATCATTAACAGTCCAACATAGAATCATAGAATAGTAGAGTTGGAAGGGGCCTATAAGGTCATCAAGTCCAACCCCCTGCTCAATGCAGGAATCCAAATCAAAGCATTCCCGACAGATGGCTGTCCAGCTGCCTCTTGAATGCCTCCCATGTCGGAGAGCCCACTACCTCTCCAGGTAATTGGTTCCATTATCGTATGGCTCTAATAGTTAGGAGGTTTCCTGATGTCCACTCGAAATGTGGCTTCTTGCAACTTGAGCCCATTATTCCGTGTCCTGCACTCTGGGACGATCAAGAAGAGATCCCTGCCCTCCTCTGTGTGACAACCTTTCATGTACTTGAAGAGTGCTATCGTATCTCCCCTCAGTCTTCTCTTCTGCAGACTAAACATGCCCAGTTCTTTCAGTCTCTCCTCATAGGGCTTTGTTTCTAGTCCCCTGATCATCCTTGTTGCCCTCCTCTGAACCTGTTTGTTTGTCTCCATCCTTCTTGAAGTGCAGAGACCAGAACTGGACGCAGTATTCAAGATGAGGCCTAACCAGTGCTGAATAGAGGGAAACTAATACTTCACATGATTTGGAAATTATACTTCTGTTAATGCTGCCTAAGATAGCATTTGCCTTTTTTGCAGCCACATCACACTGTTGGCTCATATTCAGCTTGTGATCAACAACTATTCCAAGATCCTTCTTACATGTCGTATTGCTGAGCCAAGTATCCCACATCTTATAACTGTGCATTTGGTTTCTTTTTCCTATGTGTAGAACTTTGCATTTATCCCTGTTGAATTTCATTCTGTTGTTTTCAGCCCAATACTCCAGCCTATCAAGGTCCCTTTGAATTTTGTTTCTGTCTTCCATGGTATTAGCTGTGCCCCCCAATTTTGTATCATCTGCAAATTTGATAAGCATGCTCTGTACCTCCTTATCCAAGTAGTTAATAAAAATGTTGAAGAGCACTGGGCCCAGGACCAAGCCCTGTGGTACCCCACTTGTTACTTCAACCCAGTTTGAGAAGGATCCGTTGATAAGCACTCTTTGAGTCCGATTCTGGAGCCAACTGTGGATCCACCTGATAGTTGTTCCATCCAGCCCACATTAAACTAGCTTGCTAATCAGAATATCATGGGGCACTTTGTCAAAAACTTTGCTGAAGTCGAGATATATTATGTCTACAGCATTCCCACAGTCTAAAAGGGAGGTTACCCAACCAAAAAATGAGATAAGATTAGTTTGGCAGGATTTGTTCTTCATAAATCCATGTTGGCTCCTAGTAATCACTGCATTGCGTTCAAGGTGCTTACAGATTGACAGCTTTATAATCTGCTCCAGAATTTTTCCAGGGATTGATGTTAGGCTGACTGGTCTGTAGTTCCTTGGTTCTTCCTTTTTGCCCTTTCTGAAGATAGGGACAACATTAGCTCTCCTGCAGTCATCCGGCACTTCACCAGTCCTTCACGATTTTGTAAAGATAATATTCAGCGGTTCTGAGAGTTCTTCAGCCAGTTCCTTCAATACTCTAGGACGCCGTTTATCGGGCCCTGGAGATTTGAACTCATTCAAAGTGATTGGGTATTCCTTGACCGTTTGTCTGTCAATCTCAAGTTCCAATCCTGCCTCTTCTACTTCATGTTTTCTGGGAGGGTCATAGACCCTTTTTTGGGAGAAGACTGAGCCAAAGTAGGAATTGAGCACTTCTGCTTTTTCTTTGTCATCTGTTATCATTTTGCCATCCTCACTGAGTAGCTGTGCCACCATTTCCTTTCTCTGTCTTCTACTATGGACGTACCTGAAGAAAGCTTTTTTGTTGCTTTTAGCATCCCTTGCTAACCTCAGCTCATTCTCAGCTTTAGCCTTCTAGACACCATCCCTGCAATTCCGTGATACCTGCCTGTACTCTTCCTTTGTGGCCTGGCCTTTCCACTTCCTGTATGTGTCCTTTTTTGTTTACAGGCCAGCTCTAAGCTTTTTGTGAAGCCACGTTGGCTTCTTCTTCTGTTTCCCCCCTTTTTTCTTTGTTGGAATTGCTTGCCATTGCGCTTCTTGCTTCCCCATCAGGCTTCCAGGGAGGCACACCAAAGGCTTGGGATTCAGCACAGAGAGTGAGGCTCTCTGTGTGTGTGTGTGTGTGTGTGTCTTTCCAGTTCCCAGCTTTTCCTCATACTCACACTAACACAGAGACTATTTCCTGGCCCAGCCAGGTGAGGGGGAGAGGAAGGCCTCTGTCCTGAAAGAGTTCCCAAAGCAAACATGATTTTGCTGGACCAAAATCTTTACAGATGTTAATGGAGCACTTGACAGACCTATCAGCCTAAAGAAACTGGCTTTACCAGTACAGCAGGTTGCTCTGCTATAAATCTGAATGCTTCATCTCTTCAGGCACAGAAATATAGGCTGGGAGGGGACTCACAGATATCATGCATACCCTTTTTGTACACCGCCCAGAGAGCCACTCGCTATGGGCGGTCTATAAATGAAACAAATAAAATAAATAAATAAAATACTAACCCCACAATCCTATAACAATACAAATCTATTGACATGTGATGCACAATATGTAGCACAGGGGTCGCCAGTCTTTTTGGGCGGGTGGGCCCATTTGGAATATCGAGAAAGTGCTGTGGGGACTATTCACAAAATGGCTACTGTGGGTGCGAGGCATAACACAAAACAGCTGCTGTGGGAGCATGGCACAAGAAAAAATGGCTGCCACCTCTACAAGAGCAGAAAAAGAGACAGGGCTGCAAAATGGGGTGGTCATGTTCCCCCCACCCATTAGCTACCATCTCCATGGGAAAAAGGCACCTACATTAGCCACCATTGCACTCTTATAGAGAGAAGCTCTTTGCACTTCTCTGTGTTCAGAATGGATGGAAAGGTGGGTGTCTAGTCCTGGTATTGGGTGAAATGCGGGCATGTTTAAGGGGGATATTCAAAGCAGGAGAGACTGAACAGTGCACTGTCTTGTGCATTGTGGGTTTTTGAGGGGATATTTACTTAGACCTTTTGGGAGTATTAGTCACTGGCAATCATACTGGGACCTGTGAGCATCATGGGTTGCATGCAACTAAAACCTACTCAGAGTAGACCCATTAAAATTAATTGAATCTAAGTTAACCATGTCTATTAACTTCAATGGGTCTACTCTAAGTAAGACTAATATTGAATGCCACCCCACGTTTGCGATCCTTGATGTTGCAAATGCACACCATAACTGCAGCATATCTTGGTGAATTAGGACTTTTATTTGGTGAAGTAGGAATTTTACATAGTAAAGTAGCAAGTTAATATCTTGATAGCTGTACAGCCCAGTTCTCCCTTCTTCCTTTGCAGTGCCTTGACACCAAGCAGAGGCGTGATCTTCAATAATCACCAGCTAAAACAGCAACCTATTGCTGTCAAATAGGCAGTCCTAGCATTTTGCCTAACTTGTTGCTACAGATATCTGCCAGACCACTTTATTGTTGCAATAAAGGGGTGCCAGGAGTTGGGGATGTTCTAATAGCACAGGACAGAGTATAACAAGCTGCTGGTGACCAAGCATCTGTCCCCCAGTGGTGGCTGGTGGCTGGTGGCTCCATGTTGGTTGGACAGTGAAACCTGCTCTGGGTTCAAGTCCAAACTTTTGAGCAGCTGTCCAAGGTGCTGAAGCCACCTGCCACCAGCTGCCACTGCTGTCCCCAGTTTGACAGTGCCTTCTTACCACCCAGTTTTGCTGAAAGAGCTTCTCTCAAGTATGGGCAGAGGAATATCGATGGCTGGTTGTTTGACTGCCTACAATGTGTATCTTGTAGTAAGGATCCTGAGGTTTTTTTGCTCAATGACCTGATAGTCGCTACCAGCCCATTTTCAAAAAAAAAGTTTCTTCACTTTAGTTTCCTAGGCCTTTTAAAAGCTTTCCCTGGGTTTTGATTTAGCGATATTGCCAAAATGCCTTGTGTTATAACTCCCTCCACTCCTCTTATTTTGCCTGCCTCTCTCTATTGGTTGTGAATTTGCTTTAGAGCTCAAACCTTGTATCCTCTCCTTCCAGTTGTTAGGGAATAATTTAAAATGGAACTTCTCTGGAGCCGAGCATATACACACACAAAGTTCTTTCAAGCAGATTCCTTAATGCAAAATAAATTATAGATTATTACATAATATATTCAAGACCTTCTGCTGCTACTCAAGGCCTGAATAGCTAAAATTTTGGGATTTGCTGTTTGAGACTTTTGGCAAGTTGAATTCATCCCACCGACTAGAAAGGTTGGCTTTGATGAAACTGCTTAATGGATCAGCTGCAAGTACTTTTTTTCATCTTTGAGAAGAGTTTTTTTCCCTACAATAACAAAACATACCACCATCGATCATGTCACTTTATGAGGTACATTCCTTCACTAGGTAATGCATTCCTTTGTCTATCATCAAAACCTTTCTGATTTCTAAAGTACTTTAAAGCAAGATCTGAAGCCTGCAAGTGGCTGGTAGGACAGGAATATTTTAAAACCACGTTTCTGTGAAGCTAGAGTATGTGAGCTTTGCTGAAACAGACTTCTTAATGTGCTATAAATGATACATTCCTGCCAAATTTATTCTAGATAATCTGCTGCAGAATGAGTAGACAGGTTGGGATGAGGGAAGAACAGCAGTTTCTGAAAGCCCTGAGGACAGGGCTGGCGCTGGCGTGTTTGGCACCCCCTGCAAATGATAAATTGGTGCCCTTACCTTTTATAATTTTTTGTGTTCATTTTTCAATTCAAATGTTAGTAATTTATTATTAATTTTTCCAGGTGTTTTAAAAAAGGTTTCTGGGCTTAGGGGCACCTCTGGCGCCCCTCAAGCGTTGCACCCTCCTGCCATGCTTACCTTGCTTACTGTGTTACGCCGGCCCTGCCTGAGGAGCAATATGAATAGACCAGAAATCCAGTGCTGGATAATGGTCTTTTCCTACCTCAAATTACCTAGAACCCAGGAGTGCTCAAAGAAATTCACTTGGAGATATGAACAAGCCGTGCCAATGGGTTTCATTCTGCTGTTAGGGGCTAGCCCAGGGCAAAGGATGGCTACACCTAAAACTAGACCCGGGATAAGGGACCTATCGCCCTCCAAATGTTGTTGGATTCCAAGAACCATCGTCCCTGTCTATTGGCCATGCTGCCTGTGGCTGATGGGAGTTGGATCCTTTATCATCTGGAGGGCCACAGGCTCTCCATCCCTGTCCTAGACCTTCCAACTTGGGGTCTTTGAGATAATGCCTTGAGCTGGATACTTTGGAGAAGCTGTAGTCTGACATGCAGGAAACAGAAAGTATTAACTAGGTAAACATAGTGAAAGGTAGTAATATATACCAGGCTGGTCCTATCCAAAGCCTTCATACTACTTGCCAATTGCAAGGGGTGTTATTCTCTCCTGTACCTAAAGAAGGCTGTCGTTGCCCAAGGTAATTCGCAATGGAATAGGCCACAGCCACAGAGCTTGAGGACTGCATTTCAGGCTGTAGGGTCTGTTGCCGAAGTCCTGCTGCCTTCCACCACAATTATAAAAAAGAATTCTTCCCATGTTAGGAGGATAACAGCATTTAGCTGAGTGTATAACTATACCATTAAGGGCACTTTCTCTTTGGGTCTGAGGAAGCCAGGCCCAATGCAAGGTTCAAGGGCTGGCTCTCAGTAGATCCAGGTAGTAGGGAGGAGAACAATTGCTATTCTGAGTTCTTTTTAAACAAGACCTTTTCATATGTCTTTCCTGGAATGCCCACTAAACCATACATCACAGTTCTTGCGTGTGTTTTTAACCCATGCATTGTCAGAATTGTGTGTTTCGCAGTGCAGATGCTCTACCATAGGAATATAGAAATTTGCCTTATATATTGGTCCAACTAGTTCAGTAATATCTAGCAGCAGACCTCTGGGATTCCCCCCCGGGGTCTTTCCCAGCCCTACCTGGGATTGAACCTGGGCCATTCTGAATGCAAAGCAGATGCTCTACTTCTTTGTTACTGCCCTTTACCATAGCAGTTGCTCCTACATCTCCCATTGACAGGTTATCTCCCATTGTTCTGAGTAAAAATAAAAATAAAAAGCCACCCTCACTATTTCATATTTTTCCATGGAAGATTTATAGTCTCCATAGCCTGTGCAGTTAAGGGAATCTGCTCTTCAGCGATTTTTGGGTGGTACAATATAATTTTTATTTGGAGTGAAAAGTATCAATACCAAGCAGCATATTCCAACACTGATCACACTTGGGGAAGAAAATAAATTTTGAAGACATATTAAATGGCACCCTGATCTGTACTTTAAGTGAAAGAGCTGTTGTTCTGGAAGCTGCTGAAGACTAGAAAGCTAAAATCATGAGGATACAATGGCCTTCAGTACTTTGATTTAAATTAGTTTTAAAAATCTCATAGCTGAGGAAAGCATTTAATTCTGCATATGATTCAGGCACTGTTAGATATGCAGTTAAAAGGAGAGAAATATTGGAGCCTAGAGTATTATCCCCTCCAGAGACGGAAGAGACAATCAATGCAACACTCCGGAGGAGGGAAAAATCACCACAATACAAGCTAGATTTGCTTGGATATAAAACCTTTTCCAAAAGCTGATATATTCTTGAGAGCAAATACTCCTGTAGCCCACAGCTGCAATGTTTGTACACAAGAATAAGAATTATCTCTAGTAGTCTGGTGGAGATGTAACACTTGAATGGTTCAAACATGACATTTTTGATCCTTAAAATCATGTTTTGGAGACCTGGTCTCATATGCTTCCTCTTCCCTATGTACATTTAGCTGAATGAATAACTTCCTGCCTGGTTTAATCAAGCCATTGTTTGCCCATACATCTCAAACTGGATTGTGCAAGCCCTCCAAACCATGACTGTGGACCAGGATCAAACTGTGGTTTGCAGTCTTGGGTCAATGTGTTTGCACAAACCATCATTTGCCAATTCTGATGTAACAGCAAACAATGCTTTGGTCATTCCTAGAATTTTCTGTTAAGCTGAGCATAAGATGGGGAGAGAGAGGCAAAACCATGGTTTGAAAGATCAGAAATGTTACATCTGAATCAGCTCACTGAAAACCATGGTTGGCAAATCGAAAGCCAGTCTTGAGATTATGTCCATCCTCAGTCTTCTCGATTTTTTGAATCAAACTTCTCTTCCTTTATTTGCTTCAGCAATAATAATTTAATAATAAATAAAGTACCATTACATGTGGACATGTTAACCAAGAGGGGAGCCTTTTCCTCTTGAATAAGAAGGGGGGAGTGTTGGTTTGATATTAAGACAAACAAGAGAGGAAGAGACAGGAATTCATTGTGGGTTGGGGAAGAGACTGTTAGGGGGAAGAAGAGTGCATTTCTGAGTTAATTTTGAGGACTACTATTACCCGTATGAACCTGTCCAAGTCTTATGATCTGTTCTAAGTGTGGAAGGACTGTAGCTCAATGGCAGATCACATGCTTTTCACACAGAAAGTCCTAGGATCAATTTCTGGCATTGTCCTGGATCCCACCAACAGAATCAGATGTGGGACTCTCAGCTTTATTATTACCAATGGCTTTAATCCACAAGTTAGCACATGACTGAAATATAGGTCAGGATGCAGTTTACAAGGTCTAAAGTCCCTATTAGGCAATAAGCATAATGGCTACTCAAGTAAAGATGTTGTCGCAACACTTGACATGCCACCTGAATCCCCTTAATTGTCCTGCCCATGCTCATTGTAGACTCAGATGTGGAGTGCTTTTCTTTAACAGGTTTAATGGAAAATTTCAGTTCAGAGTGGTTCATGAATCAGCTTATGGGCTACACAGGATTCAGCATTGCTACACCGTGTAACTAGGCACAACTACACAGAGCTAAGATATTGTCGCAACAATTAGACGTGCCTGCCCCCTTGCAACCCTTAAGTAAGTGTGGGCTGGCTTGTTCTACTCGTGTAAGGAAGGTGTCACAGAATGGGCGTGTGTGTGCACATGAGCACTCCTTAGTGGGACAGTGGGAACCCTTTGAGCCTGCTGGCACAGTTACCTATGGGTCTGAGGTGAGGGTGGTGGAGACACTTCTGTGAGGACCTCCTTGGGAGGAGGAGTGTGCAGTTGTGGGGTGAGTGAATAATGGGGGTGAAGGGGAGGGGGAAGAGCAGCCTGCTGATCAGGCACTGTCTCATCAGTTGTAACTGGAGCTACAGGGCCGAAGCTGTCACTGTCAATGGCACTGAAGCCTTCAGCCTCAACACCTCTGACTGCAAGTCACTAGAACCCTCCCCCAAGTCCCATTCCATCTCCTTCCTTCTTGCTCCAAGGCCATTCCACAGGACTCATGACATTAATAAAGGATGGGGTGAGCATGGCTACTTGCACAGGAGTATTCTCTCAGCTCGGGGCTGTTGGTGGGCACTCCTATGAGCATGCTGGTTACATGGGCTCAGTTTGCTCACACCTGTGCAGCTGTCTGTGGTGATGGTGGCAGGGACAACTGTCAGGTCCTCCCCAGCTGCACCTCTGACATTTCTTGTTGGGCTGAGGACTGGCCACCTGCAGGAGGCTAGCTGAGCAGTGGAACAGCTGCTGAAGGCAGCACAGTCAGAAGAACTAATGACTTTACCCTCTCATCTGCGTCAGCCAGCACCTTGTGTGGAGGGGCTGTCAATAGGCACTGGGCCCCTCCCTGACATGCTTGTCCACAGCTCCTGGACCACTGAGGCCCTCTGTTTGATCCCAGACCAATCCTACTCTTCAGACCAGTCCTCCAAGAGTTCTCCACAGGGCACATGATTGGCATCTGCAGTCCAAACACCAGTGAACAGAAGCCAGGAAAGTCCTCTCTCTTCCTGAAAGCCTGGAGACCCTTTGCTAAGAGTAGATAATATTGGACTAGATGGGCAAGTAGTCTGACCCAGTACAAGGCGGCTTTGCATATTTTAAACCACCATTAGCTGTAAGCAAAGACTAGTATGCCTGAAATGCCTACAGTTATTGCTGATATAACTGCTACCCTAAAAGCCTACTGATACTGGCAGGTCAATCTGTTTGCTGATGCCTCTTCAGTATTTAGTTCAGAGTGTGGTCCTGATGAAGTTGAACAGTAAGATGACGGGAAGAGAAAAACTAATCCTTTTTCTAAATACACTTGGACATGAAGCTTACATGCAAGCTACTGGTGTTTCAGTTTCCTGGTAAAACACATAGCTCTCATTATTATTGTTTTTATCCTAGACTTGCAATGCAATCCTATATATGCCTACTCAGAATTAAGCTACATTGACTTGTATGGGACTTACTCACAGACTAGCGTATATAGGATTGCAGCTTTAGGGTGCAATCCAAACCCTAGGGAGGCAGCAGTGGGGCTTAACAGAGTGGCAGAGCAGCCACTACATCTGGATCCCTGCCACTCACACAAGGTTTCTTCTTGGCTTACCACTCATGGTTTGTCTGGGGGAGACAGACCCTGAGCCTGGGTTCAGACATAACGGTAAGCCAAACTATAGTAGTATGTCAGGAGCATGATCAGAGGTGAAGTGAAGCAGCTGCAATTTTTGCTGTGAGTATTCTCACGCTCAAGCATTCATGATTAGCTATGGATAGGCTTATTGTTAAGTGTGAACTAGGCCAAAGTGTTATTCTGAAGCCAGACTAAACATAAAAAGGGTCCGGCTGGGTTAAGCCAAAGGCCTGTTTAGTCCTGCATCTTATTCTCACAGTGACCAACCAGATGCCTATTGGAAGCCTGAAAGCAGGACCTGAGTGCAACAGCACTCTCCTCACTTGTAACTCCCAGCAACCGGCATTCAGAGGCACACTGCCTCTGGCAGTGGAGGTGAAACACAGCCACTGTGGTTTGTAGCCACTAAAGGAATTCAGCCCTTCTGCTCTTCATTCTAGAGGGAACCATGGAAGACAAAATGGTAGCCATGTGACCTGGGAGTATCACTGCAGAGACCAGAGCTTGGAAAGGTTACTTTTTTGAACTACAACTCCCATCTACCCCATCCAGTGGCCATGCTGGCTGGGGCTGATTGGAGTTGTAGTTCAAAAAAGTAACTTTTCCAAGCTCTGGCAGAGACAGTATGTTTGCTGCCAGTTGCATCCCCTTTTGCGCCTACCAAAACTCCTAAATAGCCACCTGGTATTGCAGCCTGTGAATGACTATGTGTGAATGGGGGGGGCATTTTCTTTCATCTCTATAATGAGCATATAACATCTGATATCTCAGCAGTCCACTGCAATGCCTGTCACCACAGAAAGCTACAGTAGCTTGTCCCATTTTTTCTGAAGACACACACTTGTCCAAAAAACAATTTGATGTGCAAAGAGCTTAAGACTGTTGACACTTACTTTAGAAATTAATGCTCAAGATATTTAATAGGCATAGTCAGGCAAAAGTATTGACAGCATTAGGGAGCCATTACTGTTTGAAGAAATGCGGTTCACAGTCTGAAATAAAGAGCAGCTCAATGCTTACAAAATGACAAGTAATAATAATAATAATAATAATAAATTTTATTTCTAGGCTGCCTATCTGGCCGCACAAGCGGCCACTCTAGGCGGCGTACAAGATCAAGTAAAATACAACATACAAACTACATAAAAACCCAAGAACTGCAATATAAAACGAAACCAAACCCACCCATAGCTAAAACCAATAAAATTAGGCTACCCCAGGGATCTTGTAGGCCTGCCTGAATAGTCAGGTTTTCAAGGCTTGGCGAAAACTTGGCAGGGAGGGGGCATGGCGAAGATCATAAGGGAGAGAGTTCCAGAGGGTGGGGGCCACGATTGAAAATGCCCTCTCTCTGGTCCGCACCAGTCTAGCTGTTTTGACTGGTGGGACCGAGAGAAGGTCTTGAGTGGCTGATCTAGTCAGGCGGCATATTTGTTGATGCTGGAGGCATTCCTTCAGATAAGCTGGGCTGAGACCGTATAGGGCTTTAAAGGTTAGTACCAACACCTTGAATTGGGCCCGGTAAACAACTGGTAACCAGTGTAGATCTTGTAACACCGGAGTGATGTGATCGCAGCGACGGCTGTTCGTAATCAAACGTGCCGCCGCATTCTGTACCAGCTGCAGTTTCTGGACCGTTTTCAAGGGTAACCCAACGTAGAGCGCATTACAGTAGTCTAAGCGAGAGGAGACCAGGGCATGTACTACCCGTGGGAGAAGATGGACAGGCAGATAGGGTCGCAGTCACTGTATTAGATGTAATTGAAACCAAGCTGCCCGGCTCACTGCCAAAACCTGAGCCTCCATGGACAGCTGGGAATCAAGGATGACCCCGAGGCTACGGACCTGGTCCTTCAGGGGCAGTTTTACCCCATTGAGCACCAGGTCTAAAGCTCCTAATCTTTTCCTGTCTCCCACGAGCAGTACCTCGGTCTTGTCAGGGTTTAGCTTCAGCCTATTTCCTCCCATCCATTCACTTACTGACTGCAGGCACTTGGAAATGGTCTCCACAGCCAACTCTGGCGAGGACTTAAACGAGAGATAGAGCTGGGTGTCATCCGCATATTGGTGGCACTGCAGCCCAAATCTCCTGATGATGGCTCCCAGCAGCTTTACATAGATGTTGAATAGCATGGGGGCAAGGATAGAACCCTGTGGCACACCACAATTGAGAGGCCAAGGGTCCGAGACCTTATCCCCCAATGCCACCCGTTGATGTCTGTCTGAGAGATAGGAACGGAACCACCATAGAACAGTGCCCCCTATTCCCATTCTCTCCAGACGATCTAAAAGGATACCGTGGTTGACGGTATCGAAAGCCGCTGAGAGATCCAGGAGGACGAGGAATGCATGTTCTCCTTTATCCAACGCCCTCCTTAAATCATCCACCATAGCGACCAAAGCTGTTTCAGTTCCATGACCAGTCCTGAAGCCAGACTGGAATGGATCCATTCCAGTAGCTTGTTACATGCTCCTTACCCTTTCTCAGGAATGTTATCAAAGGTAACGTCTTACAACATTTCTCTTAATGACATTTTGCCATCTAGCTGCCCTTCTAAATCAGTAGCAATTCATGTCCATTATTGCACTAATGAGTTTGGTGCTTTATAAATCGTGTTGTGTAACTGTGTTTGGGAAGCAGTAAAAGACAGCAACAACAATAGGAATAATATTTACATTTTCTACGTACAAAATCTTTTAAAAACCACAAACCAATCTCTTCAAAGGTTTTGTGGACCAAAGGTCTCTCTCTCTCTCTTTCTCTCTCTCTCTCTCAACCGGTTTAAGGAGTTTATAGGGAACAGAAGCTTCTTCGAGGCCTTTGCATCACACAGATTGTACCCCCAGATTACATTTAAAAGAGTGTGTTATGGTTTAGAGCCAATTCTAATTATGCGATAAGTATCATTCTTTGTTTCTGCTTTTCTCTTCATGCCTGCGACTGTTGCCAATTATAGTCCAATTAGTTCTTGTTTCTTTGTCAAAAGCCATTGTAGGTTTCTTCACATTGCTTCCCCCCCCTTCAAAAGGGCAGGAATGACATATTCAGGGGAATTGTTTCTTACATTCCACCAATCAAAGCAATGTGTGCTTATCTTTGGTATTTCACCATGGTTGCTTGCTTTTATCTACATGGTCCCTGCAAGACTGTTTCTGTTATAAAGTTGCCCTTAGAATGACAAGGCCAAGGGGCAAAAATAATGATATGCTTATATTCCACAATGGTGTGATAGACATTATTAATATATTGTTAATAATTTGGAGCAATATGTTGCAGCATATTGGATATAAGAACATAAGAAGAGCCCTGCTGGATCAGGCCAAAGGCCCTTCTAGTCCAAAATCCTGTTCTCATTGTGGCCAGCCAGATGCCCATGGGAAGCCCACAAGGCATATCACTCTCCCCACTTGTGACTCCCAACAGCTGCTGGTGTTCTGAGACCTACTGCCTCTGACAGTGGAGGTAGACCATAGCCATAGTGACTAGTAGCCATTGATAGCCTTCTGAACCATGAATTTGTCTAATCCTGTTAGACAACCATCCAAGTTGGTGGCCATCACTACATCTTGTGGGTAGACAAATTATTGGGGGAATCAGTCTCTCCATGGCTATTAGTTATGATGATTATGTGCTACTTAAAGAATCAGCAGTAACTTGGATTCATCACTGAGCAGGGAGTTTGACTCGATGACCTTATAGGGCCCTTCCAACTCTACTGTTCTATGATTCTGTGATATCAGTTGCAGTGGAACAAAGGCCACATTCACACTGTACATTTATCCCACTATTATTCCACTTTAAACAGGCATGCTTTCCTCCAAAGAATCCTGGGAAGTGTAGTTTGTGAAGGGTGCTGAGAGTTGTCAGGAGACTCCTATTCTGCTCACGGAGTTACAGTTCTCAGACTGGTTTAACCACCAATCCCACTTCCCAGGAACTCTGGGAATTACAGGTCTGTGAGGGAATAGGGGTCTTCTAACAACTCTCAGCACCCTTCACAAATTACACTTCTCAGGATCCTTTGCCGGAAGCCATGACTGTTTAATGTGGAACAATAGTGAAATAAATGTATGGTGTGAATGTGGCCAAAAGCAGAGGAGAGCTATTGTCCCCTCCTGTCTTGCCTTGTAGGTTTCCCTTAGGCATCTGGATGGTCACTGTGAGGTCATAAGCTAGGTCCCTGCAAGATTGTTTCTGTTAGAAAGTTGCCCTTAGAATGGCAAGGCAACTCTTAAGTTATTATGGATGGATCTGTGTTGAGGTGCTGGCAGCAAGGCTGCTACAGATTCGGCAGGATTGTTAAGAGTAATAGGAACAAAGAATAGTCGTGTGAAATAGCACACATAGTACTCTTTGAGAATTGTACCCAAAGTACCGCCACAGTTTACCTCATGTATGCTGTGAAGGCACTCCAAAATACTTACTGACTAAAGCAGGGGTTCCCAAACTGTGGTTTGATATTTGATTGCTCTTTTTATTTATTTGATTGTATTTTATTATGTTACAATTTGAATATTGTGGAATTAAAATTGTAATACAATAAAGTACAATATATAAGAAATAAAAGAAGCCAAAAAAATACACATTAAAAACCATACAGCATCTAGCACAGCAGATTAGAATTGCTACAACAGACAGGACAATCATTAAGTGGTCCGCCAATACCCTTGGCAATTTTCCAGTGGCCCATGGGGAAAACATGTGGGACCACCCAATGATGTAAAGCATATTCTCACGATGAAGTACTCGGGTTGCTGTCCACACCTATAGCAGCTGGTGGGGTAGTGCTAGTGATGTTCCGTTGCTCTCCCTGCTTCCCAACACCACGGGTTGCTGCCATAGATTGAGAGACGGATGGGAGTGCGAAAGGAGGGGCGAGGTGTAGGGAACTTGGTGCAGTGCGGTGGAGCCAATCCGACGCTTCTGCTGCACTGCACTGCACTGAGCTCCCTGTGCCTCTCCCCTCCTCTCCCCCTCCCATCCTTCTCTCGGTCAGCGGCAGCGACCTGTGGTGTTGGGAAGCTAGGAGAGCAACAGAGCTCCACATGCACTGCCCCACTGACAGCTACTGGCCCACACTTGCTTATCTAGCAGACGTTGTTGGACTACAACTCTGGTGTCCTTGACGGTGCTGTGATTTGGTGCCCAAGCTGGGCATATCTGAGAGACAGCAGCACTGCTGAAGTTATAGAGGGTTGGATCTTATACTTTCTTAGATGGGAGGCTACTGGGGGCTCTTTTGAAGAGCAAGGCATATATAAATATCATTTGACTGCTTAGATCTGTGGAACTGGCATTTTTGCAAGTGCCACATAATGTCCATTCAGGACCTGCAGGAAATCAATCCTCTAGTATGGCAGCGCCTACACTTTGGAACTCTTGGTCCATTAATGTTAGGCAGGTACCTTCACTATATTGTTTTTGGCACCTGCTAAAAACTTTTTTTTAAGCAGGCTTATCCAGGCATGTAATTTTAGGCATATATGTTTAGTGTGATATTTTAACAAGTGATTTTTGTAAATAAAATTGTTGTTAAATTACTGGGTTTATTTTATATTTTTCAGTGTTTATATAACTTGGTTTTGATGCGCGTTTTTATCAAATTTCTTATTGAGTATATTAGATTGTTTTTGTAAAATGCTTAGAGGTCTTTTGTTCAGGTAAGCAGCATATACATTTTGTTAGATAAAAATAAATATTTTTAAAAAGTTGCTGTTGTTAATTGGATTTTGGAATGAATTTCTTTCTTGCCAGCCAGAATGGAGGTAAGGCCTGCCCAGTCGCAAAGGTTCTGAAGGCCTGTTCTCAGATAGTTAATCTAGGGCACAATTTAGGTGTGGAAAAAGTTTGGACAACTTTTCTCCCTCCCACAAACTCACCATTCCTGGGTCTTCATTAACAGTGGACAAGATCCCATGGCCCAGTACAACTAGTCTTGAAAGTCTGTCCACGATGCACACACCTGATGCCATCTTAGAAGTGCTTGCTAAAGAAAGTAGCTGTTCAGAGATAATGAAAAAAAGACAATGAACAGCAATGTGCCTGTTTAAGATTTTTGATTTCCTGGCACTGAATTATTTAATTTTCACCAGTTCCACATGGCATGGATTGGAAAGTGCTTTTAGGATAGAATCATGAGCATGGAAACAACCAAAGGGGGTTATGAAATCCAGTTCTTTCCTTGTCCCAACTTCCTGATCTTTGATCCTTCCTCCCTCCTCCCATGTAATGCAGACCGTAATGTCTGTAAACAGATACAAAGAGCAATCAAATTGTACCGCACAAAGTTTCCAGCAAAGCAGATAGCTGTAGATAACTACCATTCTACTATAAGTTATGCTTGCTGTTTTAATGCTGCTTCCAGAATATAATCAGTGCAAGAAATCAATGTTTTAATGTACCTGACTCAAATATAGCCTTGAAGACATTTCCTCGAGAAGGCATGTAATAAACACTGCTGTTGGAACAATAGCTTACTCTATTCCATTTCCAGAATCCTTCAGAACACTGGCCACTGCTGTAGGACTCACTTTGCAAATCCCCTTTCTTAAATGCAAAGGAAACACTGCTTTGAAGTTAAATTCGTTGTAAGAAATTAAGGATGCCACTATTCTCTTTGTTGCTTTGTGAGTGGCTTTAAGTGTGCTTATGGACTTGGTCATGGAGCTGAGAAATTAGGAGGTTGTCGCACATGCTCCATGCTGAGTCTGAAATCCAGTGTATTTGTAGCATTACTGTGATCCTGTGAGCACTTGAGCATATAGGCTCCATGGCAATCAATGGGACAAGTGTTCATTCTCACCCACTAGTAACACAGGCCTGTCAGGGCCAGCTCTGCTATTAAGCAGAGTGAGACAACTGTCTCAGGCAACAGATGCTGGGGGACTGCAACAGCAGGCTCTGGTTGTACCTCCTGAACCCCCCCCCCCACAACCTTTCTCTTCTTTTGCCACACTATATGCCCTCGGCCCCCTAATCTGGCCTACTGTCTCAGGTGCAGTGGAGGACACTATTGCATCACCAGTGTTGACATAAGATACAGCTGTCAGTCCAAATGGTTTCTGTATGTGGATTAGGGAGGTGCCATCTTGTTTTTTGCTTTAGGCAGCAAAATGTGTTGCGCCTGTCCTGATGTTGTGCAGGTAAATTCAGTAGAGATTCAAAATAGCATTGAAATGGCTTGAGATGGCCAGCTTGCAAAATATAGGCCAAAAAAATCTTCCAACAATTGTTATAAAGACATTACAAGATATATTAAAAAGTGTGCCTTTCTTGTTTTTATTAATGGAAAACTACTGAAAGAAATGTGTAAATTTTAAAATGTTTCATGTGTTTTAGAACTTTCTAAACTTGACTTCCGGGAAGGGTGACTTAGCATGTGCCTGCTTTTGAGACGGGCTCCTGCCTCAAAAGAAGCTTATTCAGATATATCAGTCAGATTTTTTCTTTTTTTGACTGATTAAACTTCTCCCGGGTAGGGAGAAACGAAGAGATTAACCTCAAAGCCTATTTTTGTTGGGACGACCAGATCTCATTAATTTATGGGACGAGGTCCAGCCGACGAAGGTGGGACGGATTTTTAACAACAAGCTCTATCTGGAAAAGCGAACGTTCATCTTATCTTCTAAGAGAGAACGCACTAACAGGCAAGCACCCTTCTTTCTATATTTTTCTTTTACTTGACTTAAATTGTTGCTGTTTAAAAGAGATTTGCCAGATTGATCGGTTTTTGACATCTCACTGGGGAGCCATAACTTCTCTCTGCTACTCACTAATTAATAGCTTATCTCTGTTTTTGTTGCAAAAAGCTGTCCTGGATTTGCATTCTAAAGATATACACAGAAGAGGGATTTCTATTCCAGATTTTTATTTTGAAGAATATTATATTGTCTGAGACTACTCTCTTTTTGGTCTATTTTATTTTGACGAATCTGTTTTCTGACGACCGCCATTAATTGTTTCGATCCTGGGAACTGCATTTTGTTTACTTAAGTATGGAGAGATAAGGCTGTCTGCTCTGTTTATACTGTGATGTCACCAAGTTTGGAGTATTAACCCAATTGTTGCTGAAATAAGAAGTGGTTTTCCTATATTTTTCTTTTAAAATGGCAATTAAGAAAGTGGCTGAGAAGCTGGAAATAACTATGTTTCAGAAAATAATGGATGAGATTGAGATAACGAAACAAAACCTGCGACAGGGTTGTAAGGAGCTGAAAATTGAATTGAGTAAAATGAAGCAGGAGATTAAAGATATAGGGGTCCCTGTGAGAGAGGTGACCCTGGAAGGGGTCCCTGTGAGAGAGGAGACCCCGGAGATTGGAACAAACGTGGAACAGGAAAAAGATTTGGAGTCTATGGACTTTAGAAACAAAATTTATTGTTTGGAGACACAGGAGATTAAAGACATAGGGGTCCTTGTGAGAGAGGAGACCCTGGAGACTGGAACAGGGGTCCCTGTGAGAGAGGAGACCCTGGAGACTGGAACAGGGGTCCCTGTGAGAGAGGAGATCCCGGAGATTGGAACAAACGTGGAACAGGAACAAGATTGGGAGTCTATGGACTTTAGAAATAAAATCTATTGTTTGGAACTCAATGTTATCTCTGAAGAAATTAATGAAGATTCTAGAGATAAAGTTATCAATGGCATGGATAATCTTCTGGACTGGAATGATGTGATGGAGCCCAAAATAGAGAAAATCTATGGAATTAACTGCAGCCATGTGACAATGGAAAAACTTTCAAGAGATGACCCAGTGTATTTTGAAAAAAAGAACAGAGATATGATTTTACAGCAGTATTTCAGCAACCTATTCAGAATGGATGGCAAGAAAATATTTGGGATAGAGGTAATTCCCATCAGACTCTTACTATATGACTATGGCTTTGACAGCAAGATTATTATGGAATACTGATAATGGAAGATTGGATACTGAAATTACTGGACTTAACAAGACTACTGAAGATGGAAGATGGAAAATGGAACTAATAGGGATAATAGAACAATGGCTACTGAAATTACTGAACCTAACAGATTCTGATGTAATGGATTAATTGAAATGTTTATTTTGACTATGGTTATGACAACAAGATTATCATAATTAGTAATGAGATGGATTAATCGATATGCTTATCTGGAAAAAAAAATTGATAGATATATTTCTTAAAGAATTGAAACCTCTCTTTGACTTTTTGTGGAAAGAATAAAGTAATGTTTATGAGATTTGATGATTAAGTAAGATAACTACTGGAGGAAAGTGATTTTATAATATGACTTAAGAGACAGGATTGTTATATATTATAGACTTATAACTGATTTGATCTTTGACAAATGGGAAGTCAATATTTTACTCTTTATTTTTTATTTTTGTTTTTTTTTTCTTTTTTTCTTTTTGTTTGACTATTTTTGATTTTGTTTTTTGTCTTTGAATGTTTTATGATTTTGTCTTATATGTTTTATGAAAATCTGAATAAAAATTATTGAAAAAAAAAAAAAAGAACTTTCTAAACTTATCATGGGGCACTGCTTATGACACATAGTCTTGTGTCATCAGTTAGGTTCTTACAGTTCAGATAACTTCTTGAAATATAGCTAAGCAATAATGCTTGATCTTTTCTCCCTCTCCCATTAAATCAGTGTTTAACAACTGAGTACCCATGCAGCTGGAATACAGTTTATATGTTGTATTCATTGTGGAGCAGACATTTGTCTCTCATATGCAATGTGTTATAAATCAGTGGTTCCCAAACTTTTTCCCCCATGGACCACTAGAGAATTGCTGAGGATTTTGACAAACTATGGAACAGTGAGCCCAGTATGCTATTAATAACAGTGGTTCCCACAACACTAAAGGGTCCGTTTCCTATGTTGAGTGGAACGGACCTCCTGATAAGATGATAGGACTTGCCTTATGTGATAAGTTATTATTTATTTTTCTTGCATGTATATCCCACTTTTCTTCCATCATGGACCAGACCCAAATCTGCTTAGCTTTAGGAAGGCGATGGCCTCATGTGCCTTCAGACCATACAATACTACTTTCCCATGCAGTGCCAGTTATAAAATGAAAGACTGGACATTTATGCAACTGGCTGGATTTTCTTTATTTTTCCACATATGAAAGCTAAATGCACATTTCTTTTTTAAAGGTAAAAATAATTTGAAGTTTTGTTTATGAAATGTAAGAATTCATATATATAAATAGAAATCTTATTGTTTTTTAAAAAATCAAACACCTTTATAGAAAATGTAGAAAAACTAGGGGTGTTACTAGTTTTACTAGTTACTAGTCGTCAGGAAGGTGATTGTCAGTTACAGTCACAGGTGTTATTAAATTGACAATCACCTTCCTGATGACTGATGAAATATATAAGGGATTCATACGGTGAACAGGATCCTGAGGGCAAAGATGGTCTGGTTCACACACCACCATTTTTTGTTAACCCATGGTTGGTTGGTTTGATCATCCGAACCCTGCCAGTGACTTAACGATAATTTGTTTACTGTCAATGAAACATGATTGGAAGCCATTTTTTTTAGTGCGTAATGAACCTTGGTTTATTTTAACTATGGCTTGGCATAATATGCAAATCTGGCACCCTTATGTAACCATGATTTGTTAGGCTACCGCAGATGTTCAAGAACCCATGAAGATGCACAGCAAGAGCAGATAGAAAACAAAACAAACTTTGGAGAAACAAGCCATAGTTTGTTTGATTGTCTGTGGTACAACTTCTAGCTAACTTGTGGCTCATTAAACAAATCACAGCTTAAATCATGACTTAGGGTTATATGCAAACCAGGCCATTAGGACAATAACCACATCACCTCCCTGAAGCTTTTCCATCATTAGAGTTCCACACATTTGGAACCCTGTTGAGGGAGGAAGCCATTGAGAAGGATTTGGAATGGAGCAGTGATGGATGGGAAAGGATTAAACATTTACTCTCCCTAGTTGTTTCTCATTCTAAACTCTTCTCTCATGAAGATGCTTTAATTCTTAAATCAGCGGGGTTAGTGTTCTTGTTACATATGTTTGCATGTAACATGTAATTAGCCTCATATGTGTGCAGTTTGAATATGTGGCATCTGAATCATAGAATTATTTTTATGTATCATATCTTTTGTTTTTCTTTGCTAGCCACAGAACAATAAAGCTATATCTATGAGCCATGCTCTAGCACAAAGTCAAGTGATGTAGCCCTGCTGATTTCAATGGGCCCTACTTAAACACATGCAACTGTTGTGGTCATGCTCTTCTCTTTGTGGAAAGAACAGGATTGCTCCTTTAGATACTGCATTGGCTTGTTTGTGTGCTTAGGTCTAAATTCCACCCAGTCTCTGCCCATACTCTTGGCTCCCTTTCTGTAGGAACATGTTTGAGGAATATGAGCTGCTCCCCCTCTTTACTTAGGTCAATATCCTTTAAAAGTGCTTCACTGGAAGCATTCATTTATTTATAAGCCATAAATAGAACTACAGTAATAAGAGATGGCAACAAGGAGCTTAATGAGAAGAGACAGTTGGGAAGGAAAATGGGATAGGAAGAAAGCAATAAAGAGGAAAAGAATGTTCATTGCCTGGCAGGCACAACATATGTAAAGACACTGATTTGCATTATTTAATTTATTCCTTAATGGAGTTGCTAACTTTCCATTCTGATCTTTTTTTTTTTTTTTCATTTTGCATAAGTCTTAATGTTGCATGAGTTTCTATATTTGGAAGTGATAGGTAATTGTGGAGATCAAGCTGGTCTTGGGAGGGACCTTGTGATAAAGCATTCAATTAATATTGAGTGCCTAGGGTTTGTTTTGTCTCTTTTTTTCCCCTCAGAGAAATTACGTACATTTTCTGACATCATTCCCAATAAAAGAGTCTTTTAGCACAGCTGGGTTGGCAACTGAAACCAAAGTCTTAAAGGCCGTCAGGGGAATAATGGAATGATTGCCTGAGCTGTCCTCCCAGAAGGTCTTAGTTATATTGCCCCTTTTATTATGGTGAAAATGGAAGGCAAGTAACACTCTCATCTGTTTTGAAATCGAACACTAATTTGCGTAAATGATTCCGCTTTCACTAAGGTAATCTCTTTGGTTGATGTTTTATGTGAGGAAGATACAGATGCATTCAACTCTATTTATCATTCCCAGAGACCATATTTTAACTAAAACACTCTTTATCAGTGATAATGATTTATTGTGAGAGAACTTTGCTTATGAATCAAAGACAGAAAAAAGTGATCTTGAACTTCCTCTTTTTCTGGAGGTAGATCAGTCTGTACCACCATTTTGGAATGTAGGCTAAAAATATTTATTCCTGATAGCAACATATAGCTGTGAATAAGCATGGTATGTTGAAAGAAATAAAAAAGAAAGAAATCTTGCAGCCTGGTGATTGATTTGATTATACACTGATTCAGAAGGATCTGCTGTTATCTTGCTGGCATGCTAAAAACAACTGATCTTGTACAAGTACATAACTCTTGTTTATAAGAGAGTGTATAAAATGCTATGGCTGAGATGTCAGTCTGTTTATCCTTTTATTTGCCTTTTCTTAAATCTAAGATCTGAATGCAGATTTGTTAGATCTAGCACTTTTCACAGCTCACTTTGTGATGTGGCACATAATTGTTTTCTTAACTGATATTGGCACAGATGATTTGCTAATATTTTGAAACATTTTTTCTTTGCTGAGAGCAATATCATCTTGCAAAGCACTAGAAAAAATGTGGCAGCTGGCATCAAGTCAGTTTTATTCCTGCTTTGGCACAGTGTTTGGCACAGGTTTTTAAAATTAGACTTGAAAGGGCGAATTCTGAGATTTATTATTTAGCTTTCCCACTTAACAAACAACAACAAACCAGCAGTCTGTATGTAATGAACTTGTGAACATTTCTGGTATTATATGTTATTGATTTATTTTTAAAAACTCTGTCTTCTCTGTTTTTCAAAAAACATCACCACCACCACCTAAGCAGTGAAATGCTAATTACAATTAAATGCAATAAAATCCAATCCATATGCTAAACTGCAAGGCCCATAAATCTGTGAAGTAGTACATTGTCAGAGCTCAGCTCGTATATATCGGCTGAACAGAAAAACAAAAGACCCAGCAGCATTTATGAGATACTTGCAGTATTGGGCTGTGGTTTCACGTGAAAATAGAAGAAGCCAGCCCAAGAAAGTCCATTCTTCCCACCCACTCCCGCAAAAAGGATGGGTGGGTTAGAATGGGAAGAGGAATCCCTTAAGTATGTTGGAGTCAGGCTGTTGTACTTTATTTTAATACTAGCTAAATGGCTAGGAAATTTCACAGGCAAAATAGGGAGTGGACTATGCATGGGAAAGGGAGGGCCTCTTCCCCCTTGCATTGTCTCCTCACTCCATTCCATTCCCTCTCCCTCATCTCAGCTCCATCCTTTTCCTCCTGCTTCTCCTCTTGATCTAGCCCTTCCCATCCCCCTCACTCCAGGATGACCCCGTATATTCCAGCCGCTCTGCTTCTCACCTCTTCATGCTAGCCAGTCTCTCCTTACTCCAGCCTCTCTGTCATCCCTTCCTCTTTGCCTCGACCACAAGGGAATAAAACCTATAAGATGGAGCCATGTGCTTAAGAGAGTTCTGGTCATTTTCTTTAGGGCACTGCCATGCTACCAGGCATTGCTTCCTGAACAATTGAGCTGCAAAGCATTGTGGTCCATGGGCAAGTTGTTTATTTACCCGGACAGCAGCTCCCCCCCAGAGGACCGTATTGAGAACTGAGCAGGAGATTGTGGGCTATCCCCCCCCAGGATGGAGGAGAAGTTCAATTCAGTTCACATTTAAAGCCAAATCTATCAGATTTACACTTTTCAAAATAATACGAGAACCAAAACAGAACAATCCTTTGAAATTAGCACTTATCTGATTTTTGGGATGTGGTTGTCTGACCCAACAATGTTTACAAAAATGCATATATTAGAAGAAAGTATATATTCATGACAGAAAGAAAATTCAAAGGGACCTTGATAGGCTGGAGCATTGGGCTGAAAACAACAGAATGAAATTCAACAGGGATAAATGTAAAGTTCTACACTTAAGAAAAAGAAACCAGTTATAAGATGGGGGATACTTGGCTCAGCAATACGACATGTGAAAAGGATATTGGAATTGTCATTGATCACAAGCTGAATATGAGCCAACAGTGTGATGTGGCTGCAAAAAAGGCAAATGCTATATTAGGCTACATTAACAGTAGTATTATACAGCCACAAGAGTGGCTGTATACTATAGCCAGCGTGGGTTTTTCACATTCCGCAATGTTAAATTGAAAATACCCCCATGCCATTCTGATGCTTCCCATAAGCTCATTTCAAAACAAAACCTTACAAAACGTATAGTTCTGAACTCAGAAACGCTTAACAACCCTCTCAATTTTCATGGCGATACACAAAACAGTCAGAGACAATCAAGAGTTCAAAGTCTAAAAAGAGAGAAAAAAACTCCAGAGCCCATTTGGACTTTTTTCTCTCAGAGTTCTCATAATCTGTTGAAATTCATTAAAAATCAGCCATATTCACAGAATACCTGTAATCCTAATACTGACCTTTCCCCATACTCTGACCTTCATCTACTGCAGTTTAAAAGTAAAAAAACTGCCTGGCTGATTTTTAATTAATTTAAGAAATATTGGCTGGCAGCCTATGATAACGCGAGGCATGCTCAGTAAGAACCAACTGTCAGAATTCTAAAAGCCAGACTCACAGCTGCTGGGCTTGCCTAATCAGGGGGCCACACCCACACCAGACTTTGATTTCACTTGAGACAGTCATGGCTTCTCTCAGAGAATCCTAGGAAGTGTAGTTTGTGAAGGGTGCTGAGAGGAGACTCCTGTTCCACTGAGAGAGCTCCAGCGGCCAGACTGGTTTAACAGTCAGCCACTCTGATTGAAGGTCTGTGAGGGGAACAGGACATCTCCTATCAACTGTCAGCATCCTTCACTAACTACACTTCGCAGGATTCTTTGAGAGAAGCCATGACTGTCCAAAGTGAAATAAAGGCCTGGTGTGGATGTAGCCAGGGAAAGCTTTGGTTCACATTTGTGTGGGAAGCTACCTGTGCCTGCTGTGGAATAAAAAGGTGTGGGAAAGCCTGAAAAAGAATGATACTGTTCACAATGTTTTCCTTTTGGAAAAGAAAGGTGCTTCCCTTCTGCCCACCCAATCTCCTCCCCCTCCCCTCCCTGCCCCTTCCCTGGGTCACTGTTGGACTATGATCTGGGAGACCAGGGTTCGAATCCCCACACAGCCATGAAGCTGACTGGGTGACCTTGGGCCAGTCACTGCTTCTCAGCCTCAGAGGAAGGCAATGGTGAAACCACCTCTGAATACTGTTTACCATGAAAACCCTATTCAAAGGGTCGCCATAGGTGGGGATCGAGTTGAAGGCAGTCCATTTCTATTTTCAAACATGCTTGCATAGAAATAAATTCCACTGAACTCAAAAAGCATGCAAATGATCAAACCATCCCTCCCTTCTCCTCCCTCCTATCCCCTCTTGCCCCTTCCCTCCCCCGTCCTTTGCCCCTCCCTCCCCATCCCCATCCCCTTCCAATCCCCTCCTTCCCCTTTCCCTGCCCCATCCTCTTCCTCCTCCCCATGGTCAGTTTTACCTATCTTAAGCATTATAGCACGGAAGTAAATACCTCTGAACTCTATAAGCATGCAAATAATCAAACCTGCCATCCCCTCCCCCTTCTTTTGTCCTCCTCCAATACGCTCCTTCCCCTTCCCACTCCCACTCCTCCTTCCCCATGGTCAGTTTTTCCTATCCTAACCAAGATTGCATAGGAGTAAATCCCATTGAACTCAATAAGCATGCAAATGATCAATCCATTCTCAGCAAACTTGCACAGGATCCCATTTCTTATCTCCCGGATTAAAAAGCAGGGAAATTCACTAATTCACATGTTACCAAATTCTTCCAAGCTACACAGGAAGTGGATTGGACTGTGAAAGACCCACCCAAATGGTGTTTGCATTTTGACAAATTTGTAGGGCAGTACAATATCTCAGAGAGGAGGTCAGGTCTCCTGCTCCCCTGGTGCATTCACTATAGCTGCACAATTTCCCTGCTTTTTAAAGTTCGATAGAAATAGCTGCGGGCTATAGGTACGTTCTTAAACTGTAAGGTTTTTTGCCTATTAGTGAATAGTTTCCAAATTGCATTAATTATTAGTTCCCCTCTATTCAGCTCTGGTTAGGCCTCATCTTGAATACTGTGTCCAGTTCTGGTCTCTGCACTTCAAGAAGGATGCAGACAAACTGGAACAGGTTCAGAGGAGGGCAACAAGGATGATCAGGGGACTGGAAACAAAGCCATACGAGGAAAGACTGAAAGAACTGGGCATGTTTAGCCTGGAGAAGAGAAGACTGAGGGGAGATATGATAGCACTCTTCAAGTACATGAAAGGTTGTTACATAGAGGAGGGCCGGGATCGTTTCTTGATCGTCCCAGAGTGCAGGACACGGAATAATGGGGTTAAGTTGCAGGAAGCCAGATTTCGACTGGACATCAGGAAAAACTTCCTAACTGTTACAGCCATACAAACAATGGAACCAATTACATAGAGAGGTAGTGGGCTCTCCAACACTGGAGGCATTCAAGAGGCAGCTGGACAGCCGTCTGTCAGGAATGCTTTGATTTGGATTCCTGCATTGAGCAGGGGGTTGGACTTGATGACCTTATAGGTCCCTTCCAACTCTACTGTTCTATGATTCTATGACAATAACATACAAAAATGCATTGTACTAAGAGAAGTTACTAGCAAAGTGGGTACATTAGGCAAAACTGCATACAAAAATGCTGAAGAATTTTCATGGGGATTTTTTTGCTGCAGAAATGTGGAGAACTGAATTTAAGACTGGTAAATGAGAAACTGAGAAAACCAAAATTGACAGATCTTTCCATCCCTACACCCCCCCCCAATGATCTGCCATCATGCTTTGTTGTTATCAAGAGCTTCTGATGCTAAAACCAGAAAATCACAGCTGTGTTTCTGCCTTTGTGTTGAGCCCACGGCACTAAACTACAGGGTACCTAGGTTCTGGAGTTATGCTGCTCATTTGCTTCCAGCTGATCTGAAAGGACTGTGAAGGCTTCTGAATCAGACTGGATTTTGCCAGGGCAACAATAGTGATTGCTTTGTCTGTCTCCTTAGCTCCTGATTCCTGGCTTCTGACTTCTAGTTCCTGGCTCTCACACTGTGGCTACAGCTACGCACTAACCATTGCAAAGACTGTACTTCCTCAGTGTCCCCTTTGCCTTTAGATTGGCAATCGTCTGGAGGCCAGTGTATCAGCACCCCTCATATGCAGATTCAGCCTAGGGTCCTCCAGATGCTGACCCAGATCCTACCCTGTGACTAAGTCAAAAGCTGAACATCATTAAGTAGGGTAGCATCTGAGTAATATCACTGCATCTTCTTCTATAAATATAAATGTCTTTGCACCTACTGAAGAACAAATATTATTACAGCGTTTCCTCCCTGCTGATATCAGACTGTTCCCAGGTTTATTTTTAAATGTCTGGAAATTGTATTCAGGGCTTTTGCTCTATTCCACGAAGGAACGTTTGCAACAAGGTGACCTTTCATTTTTTTGTAGATGCATCTTGTCAAGATGAAGGTTTTCCGCTACAGTTCAAGCTGATATGGATCTTCGGTTCACCTCTTTGGCAAGAGGTCCTGTGTTTCTTTGTCCCAGGCTACCCTTACCTCTCTACTAATTATCCATGTTGAGGGCTGTTTTAATTGAACTTGTTTCTCCTGAAACTTATCTTTAATCCCAGTTCATTATTGATTTTGGAGGACTTCACCTCTCATGGTTTTTCCCGGTAATGAGTTAACCTTCTTGCCTGAAGGACAACTGAAACACACAGTGACATCTCTAATACTTTCAGAAGCATCTAAAGAAATGTCTTCTAAATGTCCGTCACACTAGCTTTTGCCTACTTTTAGTGAGCAGCCTTCTTGTTTTGCTTTCTTGAGCAAAATCCCACCTTTTGCCTTACATTAAAGACTGGAGAGGGAAGGATCTTCTCTTATTTTATAGCTGACTTTAAGGATTCCTCCTTCAGAGGATAGGGTATGATTGTCAATATGATACTGTCAGATTTGTTTTTGCTTTATTCGGTTCTTCTGTGAAGTTAAAAGTCCAACCATCTGTATCCAATCAAACTCAATAAATTAGTGCCAATAAAGTATCCATTGTGCTGTATTATATGAGATGCTGCTTTAGCCAATAAGGGCAGTTCAACTTGGTATCGCATTTGTCATCTTCGTCTCTTGATCGTAGCTGAGTGCAGACAGGGCTTATTAATCACAGCACCATGCTATACACATTTTTGTGCTGTGTCAATGGCAATCAATTTTTATGTTTCCTGTTCAATGACTGTATATCTCCTCTAGTAGATATTTCTCACTTTGAAATTAAAAATGCATTAGATAACCATATCGAATGTATTTAGCAAATCAGAGTAAAATTCACACAGGAAAACTGACAGAAGGCATCTATTTTTTCAGCATCTTGGGAACTTTTTCTTTGCCTAGTTCTAGAGTGTAATGTGTCAGTTTTTCAGATAAATGAAAGCAGATCGTGAAATTACAGGATTCTAAAAAGAACAATAGAGTTGCCCAAAGCTAAGTTATTAATATGCCTCACTTGTTCTAGCGGTCAACTTTGGCCTGATGAATTTGAACAAACTTTAATTCATATATGTTGTCAGCTAAGATGGATTTTATGGCATGTTAAATAATGCACCAGCAACCGTCTAGGAATTTAATGTACAGCTCCATCTTAAACATGATCATTCAGAAATAAAGCCCACTGAATTCAGTGGAATATTTCCTGACAATTATATTTAGGGACTCAGCCCTAGAGATTTACTTGAAAAATATCAAAATTCATTTTCAAGAGCTTGGAAACTTTGGCTACAAACCAGGGATGATCTTATTATCCCTCTAAAGCACTGTTCTTCAAACTTGCATCCCCAGATGTTGTTGGACTGCAACTCCCATCAACCCCAGCCAGCTTAGCCAGTGGCCAAGGATAATGGGAGGTGTAGTCCAACAATATCTGAGGACCCAAGGTTGAAGAACAGTGCTCTAAAGCATATGGATTTTGATAGTTCTAGCAAATCTAGGAGATCTAGTAAAATGGAACTTAAAATCCTGGGAGGAAACTGGCAGGGCAGATTTCAGTAATATTATTATAGGCAAAAAACCTTGAGGTTTAAGAATGTACCTATAGCCAACAGATATTTCTATCAAATTTTAAAAAGCAGGGAAATTGGGCAGCTATAGTGAATGCACTAGGGGAGCAGGAGACCTGACCTCTCTGAAATATTGGACTGCCCTACAAATTGGTCAAAATGCAAACACAATTTGGGTTGGTCTTTCACAGTTCAATCCACTTCCTGTGTAGCTTGGAAGAATTTGCTAACGTGCCTCTGAGCATATGGTGAGTGGTAGCAATACCTGCCATCTCCAAAGATGGAGAATTACATTTTTGTATGTTTGTTGGTGTTCTTACTTTGCTTCATACCTGTGTTACTGTTGTTTCTACAGAGAATCTAATCTAGAAAATTTGATTTCTCTCATTATTCATCCTAGAAACCTGTGTCAAATTTATTTTTATTAAGTTCAAAGCCTTTTTATTGGTCAGTGCCATATAATGATGAAGACAGCCTTTTGTGCTTCAAATCTGAGGTTATGTTCTATTTCTATTTTGGGTGCATTAACAGTTGAATCTGAAACTGCAGTTTGATGTAAAATCAGACTGATTCCAATATGGTGCTACTTCAGCAATGACTCTAGCTGTTGGAAAAAAACAAACTTAGCCTGCCCAAGATGCATGTTTTCAGCCTGCTATGTTTAAACCACTTCATTTAAGGCAAGGTGGGCACGGTCAATTAAAAACATACAGCACACCTAGCATTTTGCTAGAATATACATCACCTTCCACTGTTTTATCTTGTGCAAACTGAGACACTCCTGATGTCCACTGGAGACTATTCTGCAGAATAGTTAGTGCCATTATTCCACAATTATTTTTGGAGTTTTTTTTAGTGTAAATCTTGCAAAGTGTTGCTGTACTTCACGTATTCACAGAAACAGAAGCAAAAGAAAATGATTTCCTATAGGAAACTTCACTAAAATTGCAAAGGAAATCAGACATATTTAAAGTGACTATCTGAACTATGTCAACTGTCTTAATAATGTTGCTTCCTCCCTGCTAAAACAAGATCAGCACAGCACATGTCTTGTTTCTATTATTTGAGCTGATTGCAGGTGCACGTTTGATAGAAATATCTGTTGGCTATAGGTACATTCTTAAACCGCAATTAGTGAATATTAGTGAATTTCTTTGCTTTTTAATCTGGGAGGTAAGAAATGGGATCCTGTGCAAGCTTGCAGAGAATGGAGTGATCATTTGCATGCTTACTGAGTTCAATGGGAATTACTCCCCTGCAATCATGCTTACGATAGGTAAAACTGACCGGGGGGGGGAGAGGGATGGCTGGAGTGGGCAGGGAAGAAGGAAGATGGAAGGGAGAGGAGAGGGGAAGGAGGGGAAAGCCTGGTCTGATCATTTGCATGCTTATTGAGTTCAATGGGATTTACTCCTATGTAATCATGGTTAGCATAGGTAAAGGTGACCATGGGGGAGGAGCAAAGGAAGGGGAGAGGGAAGGAGGGGGTGGGTCAAAGGAAGGGGCAGGGTAGTGCAGATTTGATCATTTGCATGCTTATTATGTTCAATTGTATTTACTCCTGTGCAATCATGCTTAAGATAGGTAAAACTGACCAGGGAGAGGGGAAGGGGAGATGATTTGAGGGGGAGGGAAGGGGCAAGAGGGAGGGGATAGGAGGGAGGAGAAAGGAGGGTGGGGTTGATCAGTTGCATACTTTTTGAGTTCATTGGGATTTATTTCTGTGCAATCATGTTTGAGAATGGAGATGGATTGCGTTCAAGTTGATCCCAACTTATGGTGACCCTGTGAATAGGGTTTTCATGTTAAACGGTATTCAGAGGTGGTTTCACCATTGCCTCCCTCTGAGGCTGAAAGGCAGTGACTGGCTCAAGGTCACCCAGTGAGCTTCACGGCTGTGTAGGGATTCGAACCCTGGTCTCCCAGGTTGTAGTCCAACACTGACCCGGGGGAGGAGCAGGGAGGGGAGGGGGAGGAGCAGGGAGGGGAGGAGATTGTATGGATGGGCACTGGGCAGAGGGGAAGCCCCTTTCCTTTCCAAAAGGAAAACATTGTGAACAGTATCATTGCTTTTCAGTGTTTCTCCCACCTTTTTATTCCACAGCAGGCACATGTAGCCTCCCACCAAAATTTAAACTAAAGCTGTCCCTGGCCATATTCACACCAGACCTTTATTTCACTGTAGACAGCCATGGCTTCTCTTAAAGAATCTTAGGAAGCGTAGTTAGTGAAAGGTGCTGAGAGTTGCTAGGAGATGTTCTGTTCCCCTCACAGAGCTTCAATCAGAGCAGCTGACTGTTAAACCACTCTGGCCACTGGAGATCTGTCAGCAGAATAGGAGCCTCCTCTCAGCACCCTTCACAAACTACACTTCCCAGGATTCTCTGAGGGAAGCCATGACTGTCTTGCGTGAAATCAAAGTCTGGTGAGGGTGTGGCCACCTGATCAGCCAAGCCCAGCAGCTGTGAGTCTGGCTTTTAGAACACTGACAGTTGATTCTTACTGAGCGTGCCCGACATTATCCTCACTTCCTGGTCAGGGCCTTGGAGATCTTGTTGAGTCTGAAGGAAGTCTGAAGGAAGTCTGACTTTTTCAGGTTGATTATACAGCCATGAAAGTGGCTGTATACTATAGCCAGCGTGGATTTTTCACATTCCGCAATGTCAAATTGAAAATACCCCCCATGCCATTCTGATGCTTCCAGTAAGCTCATTTCAAAACAAAACCTTACAAAATTTATAGTCCTGAACTTGCTCAATAGCCCTCTCAATATTCATGGTGATACACAAAACCGTCAGAGAGAATAGAGAGTTGAAAGTCTAAAGAGAGAGGAAACAAACCCAGACCGCTTTTGGACTTTTTTCTTTGAGAGTTCTCATAATCTCTTGAAATTAATTAAAAAATCAGCCATGTTCACAGAGGACCTATAATCCTGTTACTGACCTTGCCCTATACTCTGACCTTCATCGTCTGCACTTTAAAAGTTAAAAAAAATGCCTGGGTGATTTTTAATTAATTTAATAAATCTTGCATTGAAAAACTTGTATGCCAGGGCAGATTAGTCCTGGCTGTGTTAATATTTCTTATAGATTGTGAAAGTGAACAAATAATTTCCAATACCATATTCTTGAAAATCGAAATGGACTGCCTTCAAGTCGATCTCGACTTATGGCTACCCTATGAATCGGGTTTTCATGGTAGGCGGTATTCAGAGGGGGTTTACCATTGCTTCCCTCTGAGGCTAGTCCTCCCCAGCTGGCTAGGGCTTGCTCAGCTTGCCACAGCTGCACAAGCCAGCCCCTTCCTTGTCCGCAACTGCCAGCTGGGGGGCAACTGGGCTCCTTGGGACTATGCAGCTTGCCCACAGCTGCACAGGTGGCAGGGCACATAACCCGTGAGCCACTCAGTGTGGGGGTGATCTTTAGCTGGCCCATGGTGTTGGCTTGTGTGCGTTGTTGTGTGAAACAGCATATATTACGTTGGAGTTAAGTTGAGCAAGAAACTTCTTCAGAGCATGTTAAGAGTCTTTATTGAAAGACATTAAGGCCAGAGGCTTAAGAGTAAATACATGTAGAGATTCTTCAGTCACCCCCCTTCTGGTACATCTCTCTCCATAGATAAACACAAAACACAGCCTCTCAGCTCAGAGGCATAATTCAGAAGAGAGAACAACACATGGACTCTGTTACAACTTTCCCAGCTGTTATCTCCCGTTACCATGACAACCTGTCTGACCTTCAAGTCTGCTCTCTCAGGCCAGACATGGCAGATAAGACTGCTTCTCAAAACACATGCTTGTAACTTTCCAGACCTGATGAAAATATCCTTAGGCAGTATGGCCTAATGCCAACACATGGAACCCAGGAGACACGAGCGGGGATTTGAACTCACAGACTCTGGACTTCCAGCCAGGCTCTCCTCCCTACTCTGCTATTTTTACGCTGGCTTAAAATGAATTTTCTTCCTTTTGAAGGTTAGCCAAAGTCACATTTATTCTTGCTGAGTCTGATTATCTTGGCTACCATCTTGGCTCATCAGAAGAGAAAAGGAATGTGATTTCAAACGTTACTGAACTAATTCTTTCTCTAGTTATTTATGGATTAGAATAAAGCCATACTTACACAAGCCTCTTAGAATTACTGCATATTTTTCATGCATACAAAGTGAAATATCTTCTGTTCTGGCTGTGAACTCATGTCATTAATGTAAATCTATTCTCCTTTGTACAGTGATCCTTCCCCTTTTTAGAATGCCTTGAGAAAAAAATGTAATGGTAGTCTCTTCCTGTGGGCTCACAAAAAAAGGAAAAACCTGGCTCACCAAGCTGAAAGCTTATTGGTTGAAATTTGGCATTGGGGATGTAGTTGTATATACAGTAAAGGAGAAAAAATAGTGGGATGTATACTTTTGCACCATTTATGTGCTTTACATATTGCACAGTATTCTACTGATGAGTGCTTCCTGGGTATTCTTAGTGCCAGATATAACCTTGTCAATGTCTGCTCTTCATTTTGTCACAGGTTCTGTGACTAGAGCCTGCAGGGTATCCTTTGATCTGGCTGTTTCTACACTTCCAAAGCCTATACAGATTTGCAGCTCTATGGCTTTTTTTGTATAGCTCCAAGAGACTTTTTTCTGTACCATAGAAAGTGTAGCCAGCAACTTATTTTTCATCCTATAAGCCCTGATCTCTGCATCCTCTCTGCCCCCACTTTCTACATTTGAGGACAGTGGAGTTTCATAATCTGTTTCCCAGTGAGAATGCTAGATACAATTCTCTCTAAATGATAACATTCAGTAATATCTAAGCTGCTGGCTGTGTTGCTCATTCTAATTTTGCTTCTGTACCATCCTTTATCTCTGGAATTGTGATCCTTTGTTCACTCATTTTTTACAGAGAATCTAGGCAATATTGTCAGATTGTAGCAGTCTGATGTTTTCTGTGCTATTCTTCTGTATTTTCCCCCCAACCTGATTTGTGGTCATTTTTGATGGCTCTAATGGCTAGTATACCAATCAGAGTTTTAGTAAATTATCAGAGTTTAGTTTAGCGTAGCTTGCTCAGCATTCTGTGCTGCGTGGGTGTGATTTTACCTGAGAAATTGAGCTTTTACCTTGCTTTCAATCACTCAGACTTAGACTTGGTTTCAAACTAAGAAAATACTACTTTATTAATAGAAATACATACTGCTGTTTCTACCTAGCTAACTAAGTGCTATTAATAGAAATACAGACTACTACTCCTGTCTAGCTAACTAAGTTGGAGTCTGCAATGGCCATGCTTGGACTTTGCCCCTCGTGCTGGAGTAGAGGAGACAGAAAACATGGCTCCTTCTCCAGTGGTCTGCAGAGAAGACAAACGGGAAGGTGAGTCAGAGGTGAGAATAGCTCCCTGAGACATACCAGTTTACACGGAAGGAAGACAAGACAGAAAAGATGATCACAGGTCAGTGGCAGCCTAGCCAGCTAGGAGGACTCTTTCTCTATCTCTGTCCCTATGCAAAGAGGACCAAATGGGAGTTGCTCTTGTTTTGCAGTGCCAGCCTTATGAAGTGTGGACAGGCAAAGTGCTGTTGAGGTGTTTACGGGTTCCTGTGCCTTAATTGACAGGTTCCTGTTTTCATCTTCTGCCCATTCTGTTGCTTCCTTTTGGTCCTGGCTGGGGGATCAGTGTGGACTAGCCTGTTAATTGCCCCTTGAATCACCTATCCTAATTGACCGAATAACGCTTTCCATTTTGCAGTATTACTGATTTTCTTTATTTTCTTCTTTTTCTTTTTTAAAATAGTGAAATAGCACTGTAATGTCTATAATTGGTGTAATCTCTATAGCAACCTCAACTCTCAGAAAAACACACATTTCTACCTCCCCTCCTAATTCGCTTGGCTAGGATTATTTGCTGAATAAATTAGGAGGGCTCTTTGGTGCTAGAAGCTGTGTGGGGTTTTTCCACCCTAACCAACGTACGATTTTCTTAACAAATGCATATGTGTTCTGCTTACAATGAATTGTTATTCCACAATACAAGAACTGCATTCTCCAATGTATTGCGTATGCCACACTGTCATCTCTGTTTGGAAATCATTGCCTTCACAGGGTCTGTGTAATTTCATTCTATGACAGAAGAAGCCACAATATATGATCTTTTGCAGGGATCAACTGATGGGGCTGGATTACTGGTTGTTTGGGGCAGAGGTGCCAACAGGATTTTCTTAGCCCAGTACACTATATGTGGTTTGGGCCTCCAACTCACTTGCAAACAAGGACATAGATTTACATCAAAATTTCATATGCTTTGTGCCATATGCAAATTTGTGTCCTTTTCTGTGAGTGGAGTGGAAGCCTCACAAATTAATCATTGGACAGACACATAATAAAAAGCCTGACCAACAGACTGTGAACAGGTGGTGTTTCCCATAAATTGCATTTCCATACTACAACAGGCTTAACCTGTTGAAGTTCTGCCTGCCACACAGCAAGGTGCCTTCTCCCAATACCAACCTTAAACCAAAGCCTAGGCTGCAACCCTATACCCACTTACCTGAGAGTAAGCCCCATTAAACACAAAGAGACTTACTTTAGAGTAGACATGTACCCAATGATTCCCAACCTGAGGGCTGTGAAGTAATCCGGGGGGCCGTGAACAGTAAAGAAATGAATTATTATTATTATTACTTTTAAAGTCTTCATTCCCTGGATGCTGTCTCCTCCCCACTGCCACTGCAGACAACACCCCCCCCCCGCCTTGCTCCAAACGACAGGGGAGGACTTTTGCTGAAGTGGCAAAGCGTGTTTCAGGCATGCCGAGGGCACGAGTGTGCCTGTAAAACATGTGGCAGATGCCAAAGGAGGCTGAGGGTGGAGCTACCAGGAAGAAGAGGGGATTACTGTTGCTGACTCACATCTTCTCGCTGCTGACGACGCCCTTGCTCAAAAAGAGAGGAGAGGGCTTTTCGTGAAGCAAAAAGAAGCAAGGCTGCAAGGAAAGGCTGCTTTCCCCCTGCCTTCCTGGCAGCAAGCCTGCCTGCCTTTCTTGGCTCCTGATGCACTGCCAACTCCTTTTAAAAATTATTCTTATTTGCAAGGCCACCCAGATTTTGCCTTTGGCCCAGATAGAGCCAAGGAGCAGCGAGGAAGCTCAGGACTTGCTCACCCCCGTCTCTGAGGCTTAGTGTGTGTGCCAGCATACCCTCTTTCTTCCACCTACATTCTGCCTCCCCAATCTCTTTCTCCAAGATGCTGCAGCAGTGGAAGTCTTCCCCCCTCCCACGTGCCGAAATGCATGCACGCCTGAAGATGTTTGCAGGACAGGCAAGTGTATGTGTGCATGTGCGCCCTGATCCATATTCTGCTCCGCTCTCATTCCCCAAGTGTACGCTAAGTCATCAGTTCTGATGATCATCCCAAGGCCTAAAAGCACTAACTAATAGTGTTGCCGGGTCAGAAGCATCCCAAAACCTGAGATTTTAGGGGCGGGCCCGAGTGATGTCATGGGGCGGGCCCAAGTGATGTCACGGGGGGGGCCCAAGTGATGTCATTAAGCATGATACATTAAGCATCAATCACAGTTGCTTGGAGCGTACAATTAAAAAAAATCTGACTGGAAATTAAGCTAGACATCTTAGCTAAAATATGGAGCCTGGGTAGGGAACATTTAATCTAGCCTACTTGCTTTCGGCAAGAAGGGTTTAAGTGGCTTCAGGCCAGTCCAGTCACCAGAAGGTCACTGTAGGAAGAAAGGAGCCTAGTGTTGTGGAGATGTTATATGGGAGCATTTGGGAGTAAAGATGGATGCCCCTGAAGGCTGCAATTCTAAACACACATACTATGGGACTAAGCCCCCATAGAACTCAACAGTACTTACGTCTGAGTAGATATAGTTTGGATTGTGCTGTTGGTAAAGCTTGACTTGGGATCCTCTGCAAAGACATCCATCTCCAAGCAGGGTTGGCAACCCCCTGCCTGGAATGCTCTGCCCTTATCTTTTAATGTGGCTGCTCCAAACTTCTTTACAGATTTGACCCTTCACTTCAGAAAGAGGTCTGAGAAATGAGTAAGAGTAAGAAGATTCTCTACCATTTCTGTCTCCATAGATGCCCTCATCCTTCCCCTGCGCCCAGCAGAAGCTCTGGACTGGATGGGATGCACTGGCATCTCATAGAGGACACCCTCCCCTTTCCTGGGGTATATGATTTGTCCTGGCCCAGAGCAGAGTTTGGGGTGGGCACCCCCAGTTACTTATTTTTTCCTGTATGTTTTGGTCTGCTTTGATTTTACATAGATGCCCTCATCCTTCCCCTGCGCCCAGCAGAAGCTCTGGGCCAGGCAGGACGCAGTGGCATCTCATAGAGGACACCCTCCCCTTTCCTGGGGTATATGATTTGTCCTAGCCCAGAGCAGATTTTGGGGTGGGCACCCCCAGGTACTTATTTTTTTTGATTTTATGACATCATTATGTATTTATGATAATATCAGAAGCCTGATGATTCTGATTGCATAAATGTATTGTTATTCTTGATGGGGAGAGTCCCCCGATCACAGTGACATATCATACAGGGTACCCCAACATATATTTTGGGGTTTAGAGACATGTTAATTTTAGTTTGAAGTTCCTGTAGTTGTCAACTCTTCTTTTTTAGTGTTTTGAACTTTCAAGCAAATAAGGAACTGGGAACTAGGAACCAACTTCAGCATTGTATCAGTTAAATAGATTAAACAGTCGTGGGGGGCGGCTGATGTTTTGGTGTATATCTTGGGAACCAGACCACCTAGAAACTTATTTTTTTTTAAAAAAATTGAAGCTGAGAGTCCAGAGATTAAGGGGTGCTAGCCGGAGAGCCGGAGGGCCCCCCAAAAAACTGGAGCCTCCGCCGAAAAACTGGAGACCTGGTAACTCTACTAACTAACCTCCTCAATCTATCCACCCTTTTCTCTTCACAATCTAGCATTCCTACCACAACCACATTGCTGCTACTTCTAGACAACAGTGCTGAGCTAGATGTGCTAACAGTATGACCTGGTGTAACATGCTGTCAGTGTATGCCCAGAGGCACATGTTACCAAATTCTTCTAAGCTACAAAGGAAGTGGATTGGACTGTGAAAGACCAACCCAAATTGTGTTTGCATTTTGACAAATTTGTAGGGCAGTACAATATCTTAGAGAGGAGGTCAGGTGTCCTGCTCCCCTACTGCATTCACTGTAGCTGCCCAATTTCCCTGCTTTTAAAAGTTTGATAGAAATATCTGTGGTCTATAGGTGTGTTTTTAAACCGCACGTTTTTTTGCCTATTAGTGAATATATTTTTATTTAATTTTGTAACATCTCATACGAATCAGAAAAACTGAGTTTAGTTTTAATATGAAATGTATTAGAGGCTTGCAGATGACATTTTTTGTAGTGCTATTTCAGTGACAGTTATTTAACATTTCACATAAAAATTATGGATTTGCTTCCCAAGAAGTACAGGGATGCCGTGTAAACTGCAGTAATGTTTGTAACTGTCAATTATACAAAAATAATATTTCCTGATTTATAATGAATTATCTTGCATTTTGAGGTTTATAATTAATATAATCTCAGTAAGAAACCTAATTCTTAGCAAAACAAAAATATTGTCAGTTATGTCTACATAGGACTTGTATTAATGTTTCTATTTCTGAATGAATTGCATGCAGCCCAGTTCTATGCATGTCTGTTAAGAATTACTGAATTCAGTGGGACTTCTTTCTAGATAAGAAAGCATTGGACTGCAGCCTTCATTACTTTATTTATTCTAGGGGTGGCTAACCTTTAGCATCCTCCAGATATTGCTGGCCTACAACTCCCATGCTGGTTAGGGCTGATGGAAGTTGCAGTCCAAAAAACATCTGGAGGGCCACCTCTGCTTTACTCCATATTTAATACCTGAGAGCTTTAAGCTTTAAATCAGTTGTGTACAACAGTGTGCATCAGTATTGTCTTTGTTTGTGATTAAAATAAAAAGCTTTTCATAAGTAATATTTTTGAGTTATTCTGCAGCTGAGGTTAATTCATAATCTGTTAGATCCTCTTTATCTCCTTGCCATGTAAAAAGCTTTATACATCTATCAAGCTTGGCCCATCGTGCAGCAAAATACTATCATTTCCACATTAGTTCGCTTATCCTCAGAGTCAGGCAGAATAGTATAATATAAAGCAAAGAGAGGTTTCAAACTACCACATTTCCTGTGAGTGTTCTTTTGGACCCAATAAATAAAACTTAATTATATTTATTGTGTAACGTATTGCTTTCTCTGTGCTATTTCAAAGTATACAAATTTGGTTGTCCACTTCTATAATAGAAGGCTGCCTATGGAACTGATAATTGCCCAATTTTTAAGAGGCTCTGTTTAGTGCCCCTCTCCCTCCTGCAGCAGCAGCAGCAGCAGCAGCAGCAACAGCACCTCATTATGCAGAAATCCTTTCCTGAAATGTACCGCTAAAGATTGCAGGTGGGAGAATTCAGTTTTGAATGCTTCTCTATATTATACAACCTAATGAGATGGAATCTGTCACAATTTTAACAAAAAGTTGTCACCAAATATGGAAAAGAACACAATGGCCCACAAACTGGAAGTGTTCAATATACATCATAATTCCAAAGAAAGAGGAGCCCAGGGAATGCAGTAATTATCACACTATTGCCTTAATATCCCATGCAAGTAAAGTAATGTTCAAAATTCTACAACAAAGGCTCTTACCACATATGGAGCAAGAAATGCCAGATTTTCAAGCTGGATTTAGACAAGGAAGAGGTACCAGAAAAAATGCAAACATATGTTGGATAATGGAACGGACCAAGGAATTTCAGAAAAAAAATCACCCTGTGTAGATTACAGCAAAGCCTTTGATTGTGTGGTTCATGAAAAACTATGGAATGCTTTAAAAGCAATGGGGGTGTCACAGCATCTGATTGTCCTGATGTGCAACCTATACTCTGGACAAGAGGCTACTGAAAAGACAGAATATGGAGAAACTGATTGGTTCCCCATCAGAAAGCGTGTGAGACGGGTGTATTTTATCACCCTCTTTGTTTAATCTATACGCAGAACATATCATACGGAAAGCAGGATTGGATCAAGATGAAGGAGGTGTGAAAATTGGAGGGAGAAATATCAATGATTTAAGATATGCACACAATACCATACTACTAGCAGAAACCAGTAATGATCTGAAACTAATGCTGATGAAAGTTAAAGAGGAAAGCACAAAAGTAGGACTACAGCTGAATGTCAAGAAGACTAAAGTAATGACAACAGAAGATCTATGTAACTTTAAAGTTGATAATGAGGAGATTAAATTTGTCAAGGAATACCTTGGCCCAGTCATTAACCAAAATGGAGACCATAGTCACGAAATCAGAAGAAGGCTAGGACTGGTGATGGCAGCTATGAGAGAACTAGAAAAGATCCTCAGATGCAAAGATGTATCACTGCACACTAAAGTCAGGATCATTCAGACCATGGTATTCCCAATCTCTATGTATGGATGTGAAGGTTGAAAAAAGCGGATAAGAGAAAAATCAACCCATTTGAAACGTGGTGTTGGAGGAGAGCTTTGCGGATACCATGGACTGCGAAAAAGACAAATAATTGGGTGTTAGAACAAATTAAACTAGAGCAATCACTAGAAGCTAAAATGATGAAACAGGTTATCATACTTTGGACACATCATGAGAAGACCTGATTCACTAGAAAAGACAATAATGCTGGGAAAAACAGAAGGGAGTAGAAAAAGAGGAAGGCAAAACAAGAGATGGATTGATTCCATAAAGGAAGCCACAGACCTGAACTTACAAGATCTAAACAGGGTAGTTTATAACAGATGCTATTGCAGGTCGCTGATTCATAGGGTTGCCATAAATAATAATCAACTTGAAGGCACATACAACAAAACAACAACAACAAAGATTCAATAATAGTAGCAGCAGCAGTAGTAGGGAAGCACTCAGTCATGCAACCTCCTGCCTGCAGTCTGACGTGGTGCTGTCTAAGCAGCAGTAGTATAGTGGTAAATTCAGAAGTGCAGGACCCCTTCATGATTGTCATGCCATGCCCCTCACAGCCATGTCCCCTCCCTTACTTGTTCTCCATCATCATCGTCATACTCAGTCCTTCGTGCATGTGCCTTCTCCCACAACAACAGATGTCCCTAGGAGCCAATCAGTGCAAAAGGGGAGTGTGTTAGCTAATGAGAAGAGACTTCTCAGTGGCCAACTCACCTCCTTTCATTCTTATTGACCCCAATCAGCAGGAAAAGAAAGCAAAGCATGTTAGAAGACTCTTCTCAGTGGCCAGCACACTCCTCTTTCATGCTGATTGACAATTAGGTGCTGGAGACATAGGGACCTGGCTGGAATCTTGCTCTCCAAAAGATAAAAGGTCTAAGAGCACCTGAGACCCTGGATGACTACACCTTTTGCTAGTCAGTGGCCGCTGGTGCCCATTGGGACTGGTGGTGCCCAAAAGGCAAGGCACCTGACTGTATGTGGAGCCAAAGTCAGCGACAGGCAGAGCCAACTAATTCTGTTGTCCCCATCCTCTTCCCTGCTGAGTTCTAAAAGGGGAAACTGCGACTAAGGAGGAGGAAACTGAGAGGCAGTGTCACCCCCTAGACTGGTTGTAAGTAAGAAGGCAGGCAGGTGGGGGCTGACTGAGGGCAGTTTGAAGTTGGTAGGGCACTGCTCCACTTGCCCTAATGGACCAGCCTCCAGTGTGTCTAGGAACCATTTATTGTGTAGTGAACTAGACAGGCTACATCTGTATTCCTCCCTTAGGCTACTATGCTAACAAATGTGAAGGTGCTGTAATATACAATGGAACATAGGAAGCTGCCTTATACTGAATCAGACTATTGGTCCATCCTAGCTAAGTAATGTTAACACTGACTGGCAGCAACTGTCCAGGATTTCAGGCATGGTTCTCTGCTAACACTACCTGGAGATGCTGGGGATTGAATGTGGGGCCTTCTGCATGCAAGACAGATGCTCTACCACTGAGCTATAGCCCTTCCCCTTAATGCTTCCTTTAGAAGAGGATTTGTATACATGTTTAAGGTAGCAGGTTCCCATGATGTGAGTTACTACAACTCCCAAGTATATATGCCCATAACATCTCTCTCTCTCTCTTTTTAAGAGATTCTTGCTAAATCAGGCCAAATTGTTACCTTGTCCCGCACCCTGTTCCCCACAGTGGCCAACAAGATGCCTACGGAAAGCTCACAAGAAGGACATGAATACCAAAGACTGATTCTCCTAGGTACCTTGCCTCTCTTATACTGGCAATATATAGTCATCATGGTAGCCATTGCTTTCCTTATCCACCATGAATGAGTCTAATCCCCTTTTAAAGCCATCTAAGCTGGTGGTCACAACCGCATCTTTGTTACTTGTATATTTTGCCTTCCTGATAGAACTCAGGATGGCATGCATACAGTCTCATTCAGGCACTGACCAGACCCAGATCTGCATACCTTCAGCAAGGTTGCTCTATCGTATGCCTTCAGACTATGCCCCCGTGCATAGGATCTCATGTACTTACTGGACTTCTCCCTTGTCTGCTTTTCTTAATCAAATGCCCAGATCAGAGAAATTGAGCCAGTCCAGTCACAGAGGCCTCCAGGAAAAAAAAGTTTGAAGTGATCCTTGGCTGCCTGTGCAACCATGGGGAAATAAATGTGTGTGGAAATGTAATGCTTTATTTTCAAAGCTGCAGAATTTCATTTTTATACTGCTGCCACTTTTCATTGCTCCACCATGCAGACAAGGCCCTTGAAGTTTTCCTCTTCCTTCTGTTGCTTTTGAGTTCCTCTCTCTGGCACTTAACAAGCTCCTGCCTCAGCTCAGCAGCTCCTAAGACTGTACTGTAAAATACTTTATAAAAACCTTCTAGGTTCTTAGGCGCTCTGTTTGAATTTTGTTTTATGGACCGATTTAAACCCTTGCTTAAGCCTCGTGCCATCAGAGCTAGAGATACGGCTAAATTTATGCTGTCATTTATCACCTTTTTTAGTTCAACACTTGAAAGCACTTTTTTTCTCATACACATTGCTTCAGGTCTTGCATTACGCTGTAATAATGTAATTCTATTTGCTTACCATCTGCAGTTTCAGGAATAGATTGGTTAAAGGGATGACAAGTTTTAGCTCATCAAGAATGGTTTGTTATGCCATAGTTTATTTTGAACGTGGGGTTGCTTCAAGACTCTAGGGCACAAAAGCAGTAATGCTCAATCCAGACTAGCAACGGCAACAGTCTGGTCCATAAAGGAGGTCTGGTTAATTGGACACACACAGAATATGCAAGGTATGGTGATGTGATAAGACAAAGACTTGCAATATGGAGGGGGAAGGAGTTTGCTTTGCTTTCGGCTGTGATAATATTGCATTGCATTGGGATGTTACACATTTTTATTTCCTTCCTCTAAATTTTGGTAGTGTTCTTCTGTAAAAGTCCATACTCCCCCCCCTTGCAATCTCCCTGTACATAATATAGTTTGAATAAAATAAATACTGCAACAATTAAAGATAAACTAGGGTAATCTTGCTGAAATGTATTTGTCCTTAAAACATACATTTATATTGCTGGCTAAGTAGCTAAAACTTGGAAACCCTAATTCAAACTTTAATCTGCCAAAAACACACAGGGTTTTTCATGTGCTGAATCTGCCTCTGTCAGCTGGCATTGCTAGCAAGGATGTCATGCTTAAGGTTTTAGAGTCTGAAAGCAAAATATTTGACAACCCAGTGTTCTTTCTCTCTGTGTGTATTCTGGAGAAATGTTTGCTTCAAAGCCTCTGTGACACCCAGCACAGAGACAGAATGCCATATTCTGTTGATAATCTGCACTCTGTTACAACATCTGTGTGAGTCCACATCTCACAGTTATTGAAGACCAGTGAATGCTTTTTATAATTCACGAACTGGTGGCAGAATAAAGGCTGCCTGTATCATAACTAGGGTTGCCAGGTCAGAAGCATCCCAAACCCTGAGATTTTGAGGGCAGGCTCTTGTGATGTCATGTGGCAGGTCCAAATGTTGTAATGGGGCAGCCCCAAGTGATGTCATGGGGCAGGCCTGAGTGATATCATTAAGCATAATACATTAAGCATCAATTGCTTGGCGCATACAATTCAAACAAAAACATTTCTCTGATTGGAAATTAGATAGAAATCTTAGCTAAAAGATGAAGCCTGGGTAGGGAATATTTAATCTAGCCAACTTGCTTCTGGCAATAAGGGTTCAAGTGCCCTCACCAGAAAGCCATTGTAGGAAGAAAGGAGCCTAGTGTTGTGGAGATGTTAGATGGGAGCACTCAGGAGGAAAGATGGATGCCCCTGAAGGCTGGAATTCTAAACACACTTACTAAGGAACTAAGCCCGATAGAAAACAGGACTTATTTCTGAGTAGATATGGTTAAGATTGTGTTGTTGGTAAGGCTTGACTAGACTCCTCTGCAAAGATATGCATATCCAAGCAGGGGTGGCAACCCCCTGCCTGGAAAGCCCTGCCTGCCTTAAACGTGACTGCTCCAAACTTCTTTACAGATTTGACACTTCATTGCAGAGAGAGGTTTGAGAAATGAGTAAGAGTTAAGAAGATTCTCTACCCTTTTTTTGCCTACCCTGTAGGCTACTATAAACTCATTTTGACAGCTAACCCAATTCCAGTGAGTAATAATTTACAGAGAGAAAACACACATGATTTGGTCTACCTTCACAGGCAGTAGCTTGGGAACAACAGCGATTGAAGCCATATTTCCCAGTATGTGAATTCTCTTCCACTACTATTGGGCAAGAAACAAACTGTCATACAACCAACATCAGTGGGTTTAAGGGGGTTGAGCTGAGCACATGGAACCACTGTTGTTGCTTCTATGTATGTAAGGGAGTAATGTCAGAGGCAAATGAAATGCAAATAGAAAAGCAAAAAGAAAAGACAGAGATGATTTCCTAAATGCAATACCATACCAACCACAACAAGATTGCTGTGAGTAAGGCAGGAAACTGAGCATCCCACAACCAGTCAGGGTTTCTAACCAAAACCCAAAACTAAAAATCAACAACTGGCAGCCAGTTGGCCAAGGTCACAGAAATCCCCTTTCAGCACAACCCTGACCTGGGAGCTGCAGTTAGTGTAGAATGCTACAGCACAATTGCTGACATGAGTGAGACCCTGTCAGCACATAATACCTCTGTTCAGAAATCTGCACTGGTTGTTGATTTGCTACCAGGCCAAGGTCAAGGAGTGCTTTCCATGTTCTGGGTCCCACATAGTATTTGTTTTGCTTTTGGAAGAAATGGATCCTTTAGTGTGGCAGCACCTACACTTTGGGACTCCCTGCTTATTGACATTACCAGGTGCCTTCATTGTACTCTTTTTGGCACCTGCTAAAACATTTTTGTTTAGGCAAGCGTATCCAGGCATGTAGAAGCTATTATGTTTTTACCTATTTTAACTCATTGTTGGTTTTATTATTTTGAATATTTTAAACACCTGTCTTTAACTGTTTTTGCCAATAATTTTATTATTTTAATTCTTTCTGTAAACTGCCTTGAGACTTTTTACATTAAAGTGGTATATAAAAATGTTGTAATTAAAACACATATATAAATTTTAGAGTCACTGTGGCTCTTGGGTCTCTTTCCATTTTTAGGAACAAAGGAATCTGCCTTATACCAACTCAGGCTATTTGGTGCTATTTAGCTCAGTACTGACGACATGGACTAGCATTGGCTCTCCAGGATTTCAGGCAATAGTCTTTTCCTGAAACTGAATTTTGGAGCTTTGCATGCAAAGCATATGCCCTACCACTGAGCTACAACCCTTCCCCTGTTATTTTTTTTTAAAAAACTTTTAGAATTGTTCTTTTCAATTCATTAACGACTGCACATCATGCCTAGTGCAGATCCACACCATTCATTTAAAGCACATTCAACACATATTTGAAGCACATGAATCCCACCACAGAATCATGGGCTGTAGTTTGTTATGGGTGGTGGGAACTATAACTGTGAGGGGCAAACTACACTTCCTAGGATTCTTTAGGGGAAGTCATGTGCTTTAAATGCAAGTTGGATGTGCTTTAAATGTATTGTGTGGATCTACCTAATAAACTTTACTTGCATGTAAATTATTTTAATTAATTTTTTAAAATGGAAATGAGCTATAAAGTTTACTGGATGACCATGGGCTACTCACCATCTCTTGGCCTGTTCTGCCCCTCAGGATGAAAACAACAGAAGGGAACCATGAACTCCCCAAGGAAGAAGGGCACACTGAAAATGTAGAGGAAGTAATATTGTGCAAACATAGTGTGAAATCAGATATTTATTGGGACATAGTATGAAGAAACATTTATATAAGCATGACTATCAAAGATGTTTATTATTTCACAAACTGTAAAGATATTTATGGTGCAGTCTGATGCATGTTTACTCAGAAGCAAGCCCCAATGTATTCAGTGGGGCTTATTCAAACAGGGAGACATGCACAGGACTGCAAACTCGAAGTGATAAGGAACTTCAGTCACCCACCCCAAAATTCAGAATCATGCTTTATACTTGTTTTATGGTTATTGAATTTTAAATGGATTTATTTCTTAGTGTGAGATGCCTTGGTTTCCAACCCTACCTCACAGGCCTGTAGGAAAGATTCCATATAAACATACACTGGAGATGTAAATATATATACACGCCATATAATAGTTTATTGTCAAAACCAGTTGGTCATTGAAAAACATTTTTAAAAAAAAAAACCGTATTAATTTCCTACCAATAAAAGCAGAGACACCTAAGTAAGCCCTGCCAAATTGCTTAAAAAAGCATTGGAGGGGAAGAGAAAGATTTACAACACAATCCTTTCCTATGTTCACTCAAAAGTCCCATTGATTTGCAGCACAATCCTAAGTATGTCTACTCAAAAGTAAGTCCTACTAAATTCAATGGGGTTTACTTCCAGGTATGTTGGATTAGTATTGGAGCTTTACTCCTAGAAAAGTGCGTATAGGATTAAACCTTCATATTGGGAAGGTTTTCAAAACAGGCTATGAATTAAATAAACTGCCCTCTTCAACAGTTCAGGAAAATGTAAACTTGTTTGACTCCTTATTATTAGAAAAGTATAACATGTTGTAATGGCATCATAAGCTGTAGCATGTATACTTTAAAAAATTTCTGTTCAAAAATTATTTGAAAGATAAAATGTATAATATGCTATTTTTGCAAGTAATTAAAAAACTTTGCATGTACACTTTTATTATTAACTAAAATTGTTTACTGTGCATGCCTTCCAAGATCCTGCTGTGATCTTCTGTTTTAGATCTCCTGCATAGAGAAATTACTCTTGATGCTGCTGAAAGCTATCACTTTTTGAATTCCTGATGTGCAGACAAGCAAGAAAGGGAAGTTGTTTTCAGAACTTGCAATGGGTTTTAGTTACTGCCTGGAAGTCAACATCTCTTGTCAATTACAACCCCGACTTCACTTATTGGCTATAAACCTGAAAGGGTGGGGATTAGAGCAGCCGGTGCTAACAGAAGTTGCGGGGGATGAATGTGACATTTTGGTGTATATCTCTTGGACCACACCACCTAGGAACTTAATTTTTTTTTAAAAAAATGAAAACTAAGAGTCCAGATATTGGGGTGACACATGCACAGACCCGAGGTCCTGCCCAAACTCGAGGTACTCAAACTCAGACACAGCTGTAGTTTTTTATTTTATTGAAGTAAGAGAAAATTTCAGTTCAGCACGCTTCATGAATCTACCTACGGCTTACCTAGAACTCAGCATCGCTCTCTAACTAACTAGGCATTAAGACTTTGACTCAACAACTAACCCTCCCCCCTCCCCCAGCTTAAGTAGGGCTGGGTGGGCTCCCTGCTTGTGTGTATGCTGAGTCATGGTTGGAGGCATGCGCGTAAGCACAGACTCCTCTTGAGCTGGGTTTGTTGAATCTCCCACCGCTTCTACCTCCTGGACCTGGGTGAAGGTGGGGCCTCCGTTTCAGTCCTGTCCTCTCCCTGTATGGGGGAAGAGCTGTCTGGCAGTGGCATGGATGTGGGGAGAGGTGGTGCGTCAGGAGGAGGAGTGAGTGGCCAGAATGCGGGTCTCTCCTGGGGGGGTGTCTAGGGCCGCCAGAGGTGGCCCATCAACATCCAGAGCAGGGGCTACTTCGATGTCTGTCCTGCTGCTGGGTACTTCCCCGGCTGGAATGTCCCAGTTCAAGTCTTCCTCACCCCCCTCCTGAGCATTGGTGCACCCCCGGCTAGCATGGCTCACGACACCTGGAGAGGACCCCCCAAAACTGGAGTCTCCGAGTGAAAACCAGGGGCTTGGCAACCCTGCCTCCAGCCCATTCCATTCCATCAGAGACAGGGAACCCCTGGGCCAGGGGTCAAATGCAGCCCTCCAGGGCTCCTTATCCAGCACCCAGGACTCTCTCTGGCTATGCCCACTGCCGAGGCTACACCCCTCCCCACTCCTGCTCTGCATCCCCTTCAGCAGCTTTCACCATCTGGAATGTGTCCTTGAACTGTGATAATACCCCTTGCTTGCTTGGATGGAGGACAAAGAGGCATTTATGTGTGTAGAAACTTCTGACTTTTGTGAAACTGGGATATAGCCTCTTGGGGAAAAGAAAGGAATCCATTGTTGGACCACATTTGCCTTTGGCCACACCTGTCATATGGTTCCTGGAAGGCTGCCTGCAAAGAAATAGGGTCCTCAGGCTGAGAAAGGGTCCACACCTCTGCACTACATGCTAACATTCTCTCACACCCCTTTAGTTTTTCCCTTTTCCAGCCAAATTTTCATTCACAATTATCATCATCATCTTCATCATCAAAAAGCAAGCATATCAATAGAATATCCAATTCAACCTTGAACAATTATTTTTCCTTTACCAACCCCACCCCATATGGGATTGACCAATAACAAGGCACTGATACAGCTTTCATCATAACATTCCATTACATTAACTCTACCTTTCATTACTCATTTACTTCTACTGTCCATCATTATTCTTCTCAGGTAAACAGTAATAACAGGATTATACCATTGCATATTTGCTTCAACTACCCATCGTTGTTCTTCTTAGATGAGTATGAACAGCATTTTTTCTTTCTTTCATGAATTTTAGAGAAACACAACTCAGTCCTTACACTTAAATGTACGTATACACACCTCATCCATATACACAGCACAACTCCTTAAAATGTAGGCACAGTTAGAATGGTTATCTTGTAGAAATTTCTGGGCAGATATGTTAGTCTCTTGCCCCCAAAACAATCAAAGTATCTTGTTAACACCCTAAAAACTTAGCACATTTATGATGGCATCAGCTTTTTGAACTTAAGCCCACTTCATCAGATGCATGAAATGAAATCTTTGCTGGCAGGTATATAAAGAGGAAATTGTAGGAAAAAATAAGTTTTCATTCCTGGTGAATACAGTTTTTTTTCTTAATAACTCTGCATGACTGCATTCATGACTTTACAGCCCACTGCTGCTCCTTCTGTCCCCTATCCTCTAGTTAATGCAGGATATGCAATCTTGTAGTTTCCATATTGCTGGCTATGCCAGCAGGCAACCCTCCTTTCTTCTCACTGTACCGCGTGCCAACAACAGTCCAAAACCAAAACATGTAAATATGCACATAAGCCTTGCAAAGCCTATCTATATTTGACATCAGAAGCAATATGTTAAGACACATACAGACAGTGTGTTTATGTCTGGAAAAGTGAAAGACAAAATAATAATACTATATTGGATTCACTTGTGATGTGCATCATTCCTTCAGTCTTCTGCATATGGAATCTCTTTTCATGTTTCCTCAATTAATATAAATATCAAATATAAAGTTTAAAGAAAATGTTTACACACAATTGAGAAACTATATTCATCTTCTTGTAAATGTTGTCACATCTTTTCTTGGCAGCAAATTCAGATATGAGATTATAAACAGTAATTTCTCTCATAAGATCCCATTCTATAGTGAGAAGGATCACAGTCTTGATTGCGGTATTGTTGCCAGTATTAATAAAGGATACTTTTGAGTTTGCTCTCTTGCCTTCACAATTTGAAATGGGCAGAATGAGATAAAAGGCAGAAAGCTGTGGTAACATTCGGAAAAGCTAACCAGCTCCTTATTGTAAATTATCTCTGAAATACTATTTGCAGTAGCCTCAGAAGTGAATGAAATGCTTTAGTTCACAGAGGACAGAGAAACTGTCTTTGGGTAAGCTCTCAAGAATGGTCCAGTCTTGCCAGGAAACCAAATATCTTTACCTTCTTTTGACAGTGTCATAAAGACATTGTGGAGATGCTATGTTACCTGCCCATAACAGTATAGGTAGCATAGTATCTACAAAATAGGACAGGACTAACACAAAAATAAGGCTGCCACACTATCAGGCCTGTTCATTCATGGAGATCAATCCATGATTCCAATTTTTGTGTGTGTCCCAGGTCTAGGCTGAATGCAGACTGGTGCGTAGACTAAATTTCCTCAGTTGCTTGTCTTTGAGCACTCTGAAGTTAAACTCAGAGGCAGAGGCAGCTACTGGCCAAGAAGAATCCAAGGAGTATCAGAGTCAGTAAGAAGCAATTGATGCCGGAGTTGATTTGGAATTAATCTCTCTCAGGAAAGCATTCTGCCTAGCCACCTGACTCTTCCCTAGCAAAGGCAGAAAGGAGTGGGGAATGGGAAGGGCCAATTGCTATTTTTGTTAATTTTGTGTGAAAGTATCTTATTCCACTTTTAAAACATTAAATCTTATTGGTGATGCAGTAGCCAACAATTGTGTTTCTAAGGGGTGTTTAGGCATTTTTTAGCCAAACGAAATTGTCCCCCCCTCATGTTTGTTTTGTGATTTTCCCTATTAGGTTTATGGAGCTCAAGATAGTGGGATTATGGGGTGGGGGAGTTGGCAACAGTATGGCATTGCCTATCGTTGTCGATTATCGCTGTTAGTGTGATCATCTCCTTGCGTTAGACAATTGCCTCCTGCACCCCCTCCCCAATGTACGTATGTCATTGTTCACTATGTTCTCCGATCAAACTACTGCTTTATTGCTCCTTATACAATTTTTCAGCATTGGGTAGATCACAAAGGGAGGGAGAACATAATGGGAAATGTATGCAAAATCCCACATACAGATTAATGTAATCACTAAAACCATGCTGACATTTTTAATTTTGACAACATGACCTCTTCCAGAGGAATGCCAGGAGTGTGAATATTTACATTTACATTCAAATACATTGCTAACCCACAGAAAAGTGAAAAAAACAAATGGACAGAACCATAGTTGTATACTTTTTGATAGTCTGTGTGTGGCCAGTGAATAGGGTTGCCATATTGCCCGGTTAGCCGGGTTTTACCCGGATTCTATGCATGCCACCCGGCGCCCGGCTAGCCCCTTAGGTGGCCCGGATTCTCAGCTTTAATTTTTTTAAAAAAATTAAGTTCCTAGGTGGTCCGGTTCTCGAGATATACATAAAAACGTCAGCCGCCCCCCCCACTGTTAAATCTTTCTTTAAACAGTAGTACTATAGCACTTTGTAGCTTTAACCCCGCCCGCTCAGCATTGCAGCCAATCAGGGATTGTGTTTCAGTTTCATTCACCTGAGGCAGTGTCTAGAAAACAAAATGGTGGTTTCCCCCCCTGTTTATCTGAAATCTCATAAATTGGGTAAGTATATACATTTCAGTTTCTTTTCCTCTTGTGTGCAGGAGTCAGATCCTGGGCAGTGTTTTCAAAACCTTCCCAATACTTGCTTTTGTGGGGGTAAAAGCATGCTAATCCCATATGCCCAGAGTAAATCCCATTGAATTCAATAGGATTTACTTTTGAGTAGACATGGTTATGAATGTGCTCAAAATCAATGGGATTTTGGAGTGAATGTAAAAAAGAATTGTGTTTGTGTTCTAACTCTTTCTGCCCCCTTCTTCAGTCCTATTTTAAAGCAAGTAGGCAGGGCTTACTTAGGTATTACAGTTTTTATTCGGTAGGAAAGTAATACTGATTTTTTAAAAAACTAATATTGATTTTTCTGCAATGACCAACTGGTTTGACAATAAACTATTATATGGGCTGTGTGTATTTATACATCTGCAGTGTGTGTGTGTGCGTGTATGGAGTCTTTCCAACACCCCTGTGAGGTAGGGTTGGAAACCAAGGCAGCTCACAACAAGAAATAAAGCCATTTAAAATCCAATAACCATAAAAACAAGTATAAACAGTTGCAAAACAGCGTAAAGTGGCATGATTCGGAATTTTGGGTTGTGTGAATGAAGTTGCTTATCACTTGAGGTTGCATTTCTGTCCCTGTTTGAGTAAGCCCCACTGAATATGCTGGGACTTGCTTCTGAATAAATAAACCTAGGATTGCACTTTAAATAACTTTACAGTTTGTGTAAATAATAAATATATTTGATAGTCATGCTTATATAAATATTTCTTCATTTATCATATTTTTGGTTTTTGGTTAGGAATCCTGACTGGTTGTGAGATGCTTAGTTTTTTGCCTTACTCATAGGAATCTTGTTGTGGTTGGTATGGTATTACATTTAGGAAAGTGTTACTGCCTTCTGTTTTTTTTTTCCTATTTGCATTTCACTTATCTTTAACCTCACTCCGTTACAGCTATAGAAGCAACAGCAGCATATGCAAGATAATTAACTCCCATTAGTGATAAGAACAAGAATTTATAATTATTATTTCAATTAAAACAAGAGGCTTATCAATACTTTGAAGAGGACCAGCTATTTATTTTCTTTCTGAGCCCAGGACTGGGTCTTTCATGATGCCCGGTGGGGGGGGGGAGCAGGAGAGTAGTTGATAAGACAGACATCCTGGCATTGGTAATCTAATTAGCAAGGTATGTGTGGAGTTGTTGCACACTTCCAGGCCCAGTTTCATTTTGAGTATGGAGGTGGAACCTGTGTAGATGTGGTTGATCAAAGGGAAAATAAATTTTGAGTTAAGCAAAGCTCTGCTTTTATAAAACCTAAGAAACATACAAATACTTTGAATGTCTGAGTGCCTGCACCAGTGGAATACTGGAGGAACTTGTAAAACTTGCTGCAACAGTATTTAGAACTGAGCATGTGGTATGAAAGACTCCTTTTCCTAACATTTTGGCTTCTTGTTTTTCTCCACCCACCACATCTTTGAAATATATCATATATGGTTAACTGTACTGCTGCCCTGACTTACTTTGTTTGTTGCTATTTTGTGTTTTTATTATGTTTTTATATTGATTGTGTATTTTTATTGTTTTTATTATATTTGTAAGCTGTGCTGAGCTCTGTTTTTAACAGCAAAAGGGCAGGATATAAATTATCTTAAGCAATCAATAAATACTCCCTAGTGTTGGAAACTAGAGTCTAGGCATTTAAGGCTGAAAATGTTGCTTTTAAAAAAAAGATTTCTCACATCTTTCCCCAGTTTTTGGTGGTAATTCCTAGGCACAAAAACAAAACAACTGGACAATCCAAATTTTAATATGCAAATAATATGAATAATATGCAAATAATATGCAAATAATTTGCATAATATGCAAATACTTTACATAATATGCAAATTAACCTGCCCGGATTTGTGGAACTGGAATATGGCAACCCTACCAGTGAAGCATAAAAAGTTACATCAACAGCTTCCCTCCCATTAAGGTTAATAATGTGGAGAGTCTGGGCAATATTAAACCTTAACTTTTTCATCTTTCTGTTTGTGTCGTAATTAGGAAATAGTAATTGGGATGTCAGATATTTCAGTCTCCATTTCCCCTCCCCCCCTTGTTTTTCTAGGTCCATGGGGCAGGTGTATGGGAGATGAATGTGGCCCAGGAGGCATCCAAACTCGAGCAATCTTGTGCACCCACGTGGAAGGATGGACCACGCTGATCACGAACTGCAAGCAGGCAGAGAGGCCTGACAACCAGCAGAACTGCTTCAGGGTCTGTGACCGGCACAAGGAACTTTATGATTGGCAACTGGGTGACTGGAATCAATGCCAGCCAGTTCTTTCAAGGAGCTTTGAAAAAGCTGCAGAGTGTTTCAGAGGGGAAGAAGGAATTCAGAGGAGAGACGTTACTTGTGTCCAAAAATCAAATGGCATTGTAGCCGAGGACACTATATGCGAATACTTTGAGCAAAAGCCCCAGCTAGAACAGGGATGCCTCATTCCTTGCCGGCAGGACTGTATTGTGTCTGAGTTCTCAGCCTGGTCGGAGTGCTCCAAGAGTTGTGGCAAAGGGATGACACATCGTTTCCGCCACGTTGTCGCTCCACCTCAGTATGGGGGCTCTGCCTGTGCTAACTTGACCGAGTTTCAGGTTTGCAGCTCTTCTCCGTGCACTACTGAGGAAAGCATATATAGCCTGAATGTGGGGCCATGGAGTCCCTGTTCAGTGCCCCACACACGGCACATAAGGCAAGCAAGGAAACGTGGGAAGAACAAAGAAAAGGAAAAGGACAAGGAAAAAGCAATAAGGGATCCAGAAGCTCGTGAGCTTCTTAAGAAAAAGAGGAATCGTAACAGACAAAACAGACAGGAGAACAAATATTGGGACATACAGATTGGATACCAGACGAGGCAGGTGATGTGCACTCACAGGAATGGGAAGACCGTTGCCTTGAGGTAATCCTGTTTTTCTCAACGTAATCATGTGTCTCCTTTTAAGCGTGTCTTTTTTAAGTTGGATCTGGAAACAAAAGCGATCCTAAGTGTTCAGCATTATAGTGTAGCATTCCGGTGTACTCACTGGCATCGTGCAGTTTATTTCCTCCCACTTGTCTTGGTCAAGTTCTGCATATGGTATTTCAACATGACCACTGCTAATCAGATTATTTGTTTTTGGGGCCTCCTGATAAACACGTTTTGCATGTATACATTTCATTTTGAGAAGGCAAGGTTTAATTTACCAAAATGCCTACTTTTTTCTTGGAGGATTTAGGCACTTTATTGTTGTCTATACCAAGCAAAGCTTGTGGGACAAACCTCAGTTGGAGTCAAAATTGTCCCTCCCAAACTTCACCATCCTACTTATGGTGGGGGAAGGAGTATGTGATTCAGGTGCCCAGGATGTGAGCAGAAGCAATGTATGGGGCAAACATACTTGTGGTGGTGATAGTTTTCCATGTTTCTGGCTGGCATGTTTTTACTTTTTTATTTCTTTTACCCATAATGCTCCAGAGTGAATGCAGGATTCATTGCCCTCACTCTGGTTTGGCTTTATGATGATGTCACATGATGGTGTGTGGTCATAAAGCCAAACTGGAGGGAGGGCAATGCTGTCTGCCCTAACTCTAGTGGCCTTTGAGTAAAAAAAAAAAAAAAGGCGGGGGGAGGAAAAGAGCTAACCAATAGTCAGGACTCCTGGAAGCACTATCACTGGTGGCCTATGTAATGTGGCACAGATGGTGAAAAAGATGGGTGGAAGGGTGGTTTCATGAAACCTTCTCCTCCTGACATCCTGAGCCTCCACTTTTGAGCAAAAATGTTTTTGCAAAGTTTCAAGGAAATGTTAAACTATTGTATATTTTAAGCTGTAGTTTTAAGCACTGCAAAGTGGTACCACTACAGACACTGTGTGAGTGACCTTCCCACAATGCCTTACTCTGAGAAAGGACCCCTTCTGCAGAACAAAGCCTGTAGCACCCATGCCACTACAGCCAGTGCAAGCCAGTGAGTGGATGAGGAGGGACGTGTGCAGCAGCAGTGGGAGGCAGGAGGACAGGAGAGAGCAAATGGCACATAGGCAGACAAGCGGTAGGCAGGAGTATGAGCTGACCAATTATGACAGTGGGTAGGTGAGCAGTTAATTATGGCTCGTGATGACCAGCCTTGCAGACAGCAGATGGGAGAGGCACACAGTCCACCGCTGTTCCTTATCCACTGTGTGGGGTGAGTATCTGATTCCACCTTATGTCAGGCATCTGCCTTCTCAGTTGAATTTCATAGGTACACATTTATTCTGTGTATGCATTAGTTCTCCTCTGTTTGTAAGCAGAGCCAGCACTAAGCATGACTGGGCCCTTGGGCACCAGCCTGCCCCCGGACCCATGGTGCTGTAGTTCAACCCCCCCATACAGACAGCATGGGGCTAATAAACCCGCATGCACGCCCCACCTACCTCTTGTTCCATGTAATGATGTGTGTGCATGCCTGCCATCAACCAAGTTGGTGGCAGGGGCATCAGCCTTTTAGAGAAGCCCACATCACCATCTTGGGTGGTGGCAGGCATACACACACAGTGTGCACAGCATTCACACCGATAGGAGAGGTAGGTGGGGCATGTGGGTGGGCCTACTGAAGCCCGTGCTGTCTGTATTGGGGGGATGACTGGGAGCTCCCTCTCTACAATCCACGGCAGGGTTGGGTTGCAGTATCCCAACGCTGCTGCGAATTACAGAGTGGGAGCATCACCGTCCCACTCTAAGGAGGGGTCCTTCAGGTCCTCGCAACCAGGACCCAATTTGGCTGCCCTCTGGTGCCAGCCCTGTTGTTTGTAAAAATTGATGAGATCAGGGCAAAGGGGCCCAGATGGGAGCTGGGAGTTAAATTGAGGTGCCCAATGGAACAAGTTGTCTTATCTTCCGCTTGCAAAACCATCCAGTATATTTAATCTACATTTTCTTTTTCAGTTCCATTTTCTATGAATCTATGAATCTAGCCCTTCTTCCTTTCCTCAGGTGACTAAGTAATTTGTCTTCCTGCGTTACAATGAGTGATGCTTCTGGCAGACTTCTACCCTGGCTTTGGGTTAATTTTAGCCAGTCGTTTTCTTGGATTTTAAATTTGTTGTGTCACTCGTTCAGTATATTTGGAGAGATTGGTTAATGCTCTTTCTGTTGAACATGGCATATCATTCTGTGAAAGAAACATGTGAAAGTAGGCCCAAAACATTGGAGAAAGGCCTTTTAACTGAAAAGGCAAACTGCACACCATGCTCAGTCACATGCATTTTTAATCTGTCCCCCCTTCTCTTTCTTTTAATGTTAAACAGCTGCAGAAACTTACCATTTTGCCCTCCAGAGGTTTTCCTGCTCAAAGGTTCCCCACCGCAGCTGCTTTTGAGCCTGGAGGGAATTTTCTCAGCAGTGTGTGTGTGTGTGTGTGTGGGTGAGGTAGAACAGCTTGGGGGGTACTTTGGAGTGGAAAAACTACTGGGGGTGAAAATGTTAAGAAGCTCCACTACCCTCACGTTGGTCTTCTGTTGTTGCAGCCTCTGTGTCTCCTTTGGGTAAAATAAATAAATAAATGAAGAAAACATCAAAGGGACAAAAACACATTACTGAGGCTTTGTTTCACTGCACATTCACTTGGGAGTAAGTTCCACTGAGCTCAGTGGGTCTTAGTTTCATGTAAACATACATAGGATTGCACTGTGAGAGTCTTGTGTGATTTCTCCCACCCCTTTTAAAGCACCCTCCCATGCATGAATCAAGGCAAATAGGAATTGATAAAGAAGAGATTTTGGGTGGGTGGGGTGGGGGAGAGCGCATGCTGGAGAGAGTTAGTGTGTAAACGCAATGTTGCCGTCCCTTCAATCCTTACTCAGTTTAAAGTAAATTGCAGAGTCAAAAACTGCAAAACATGGTTGGATATAGAGCAGTGAACTAGTCACTTGCGTAGAAATAGCAGCATTTTGAAATATTTAAAAATGGATACAAATTACAGATTTAAAAGAAGAAATTAGTTTGGAAGGTTGTCATCAAAACTTGACATGAGCAAATTCTGTAGACAAATCTGTACAGCAATGCAAGGCAAAGGGATGTTGAGCTATGCGAATCAAAGTGTCCTTATGTCTTTATTGCAGAATGAATACAGAATCCCCCTGAGACCTGAAATGTTGGACTCAGTAATATTTGTTGTGCAATGAAGTCTACACGTTACATAGGAACACAGGAAGCTGCCTTATACTGAATCACACCCTTGGTTCATCTAGCTCACTATTATCTACACTGACTGACAGCGGCTCTCCAGGGTTTCTGGCAAGGGACATTCCCAGCTCCGCCTGGGGATGCCAAGGATTGAATGTGAGACCTTCTGCATGCAAAGCAGATGCTCTACCACTGAGCTATGGCCCTTCTCCCAAATATATTACATGTTGATATATGCATATCATTCCTCTTTGTTTTGCACCTGTGTTTGGTAAGGGAGAAGTCAGCTGCACTTACAGTTCTGAAAACAGAAGTACAAAAACAGGCCAGAAAATCCTCAGTACAGTATTCTCCAATTTTCCAATCCCATTTTCTTATGGTTTGTTTTGGGATATGGGAAGCCCTCCATTATACATGAAAATATGGAGTTTCTGTGAGATCAGAATCTCAGTTATCTGGATAAGATATTACATGCTAAGTTTGAGTAGGGATTCATGTTCAAATGAGTGCCCCCATGAATGTGATATGGAGATTGATGTGTTTACATGCCCCATTTTCTCTTTTCTGTAGTGCTTACCCATCAGTCTTAAACACAGATATTTAGAAGTAACCCACAGTGTTCAATTGAACATCTAATTAGGAGAGATTAGAACCACAGCCTTAAATTTTATTCTTCAGTCTTGTGCTCAGTTAGAATGATAAAAGATTGCATCCTTGCCCTTTTTTATATCTCTCTACTTGGATTAATTTTACTTGCATCTAATATCACTGGAAAGCATTTTTAATGTGGACATTCAATCAGCTCATGAATTCAATGCGCATATCAGAGGTTTTGTTGTTCACGTGTAACAACCCACTATTCTCTAAGGTTCTAAGAGATGCTTGATGACAATATACAATATGAATGATGGCAGACTGTCAAAACAGATTACTCATGGTCATCTCCTTGTGAACGTTGTGACATTTGTCACTAAGGAAGTACAAATGGGCTTTCACATGCTTTCCTTGATACAAGGCACAGAGGAACCTTGATAAGGAAGCCTTGATAAAAGGCTAGAGGAACATGCATGTCTTTATGCTGTCACTGCTCTGAACCAGAACTACCCACCCATAGAGGACTTAACCTGAAGTTACAAAAGACATGAAGGTGCTGTTGCTCTTTGTATCTTTGTCTCTCTTTAGATAAACATTGTGTGTGACATGGCACAGCATGATTGAAGTCACATTGTGAGTTGTGTTTGCATGTATTGTGTGAGAACAGTAGCATAGGAACATGGGAATCTGACTTATACTAAGTCAGACCATTGGTCGATCTAGTTCAGGACTGTTGACACTGAGTGCCAGCAGCTTTCCAGGGTTTCTGATGGGACATTCCTAACCCTACCTAGAGAAGCTGGGGATTGAACCAGAGAACTTCTGCATGCAAAGCAGGTGCTGTATTGCTGAGTTATGGTCCATGCCTTAACATCTAGTTAAGTTGTAAATTTCAACACACACCAAATCACAATATCTGGAAGATAATGGGCCATGTGAATACTATACAAACAATTGCAAAGGAAGCCCTGGCATTTTAATTTGCTTGCATGGTGGCTTCTAGCATGTGGTAAACATTTCTTTCGAAACAGCATCCACAGGCAGGATCTGGTTCTGTGGCCACTACTGCAAATGCAGCAAATTTTTAAAAGGCCAGCATATTCCCAGAGTTCTCTTGTTTTAGTTCTGTATTTGTCAAATGAGACATAGATACTAATAATGGTTTATTTATTTATTTATTATTTGATTTATATCCCGCCCTTCCTCCCAGCAGGAGCCCAGGGCGGCAAACAGAAGTGCTCAAAACACTTTAAAACATCACAAATGGTTGCAATACAAACAAAGTTCCCATCATTTAAAACAATGATGTTGATGTGACATTTTTCTCAGTGGTTATGGGAGAGTCCATAGTTCACTGGTAAAACACATACTTTGTATGAATATGGTCCTAGCCTCCATCTTGGACATGCCAGTTAATTGATCTGAGGTAGCAGAACTAGTAATAGTCACTTTATTTCTATACCACTTTTCCGTATGCATTGTACTCAAAGGGGTTCACCACAAAACATAACAAAAACCAATGCATTACTATCCATCCTATCCATATAGAGTAGCCTTCCCCTGGTCTCAGGCTATGGTCTGAAGGCACATGTGGCCAGCTCCTTGCTGAAGCTAAGCAGGGTCAGGTCTGGTCAGTGGCTGGATGGAAGACCACCTGGGAACCATATGTAAGCCACCTTGGGTTTCAATCATGAAAAACAAAGGCAGGGTAGAAATGTAATAAATAAAATAAATAAACATAATGTCTTCTTGATGATTTGGACTGCAACTCCCATCATCCCTGATCATTAGCCATTGTGCCTGGGGCTGCTGGGAGTTGTAGCCCCAAACATTGAAGGGCACTAAGTTGGCGAAGGCTGATATAGATCAATTTAAAAGGTTTGCAAAACAACAAAAACACAAAATAAAATTAGATCAATATCAAAAACATCACAGTTAATAGTTTAACATTTTGTCGCCAAGAACAAAAGAAAACGACTTCTGGCTAAGTTGGTAGCAGCAACAGTGGAGTGAATCCTTTTAAACAGCAGCAAGAGGGATTTAGGGAAAGTCTTCAGTCTCAGGAGAGCCAGTGTGGTGTAGTGGTTAAGGTGTTGGACTAGGACCTGGGAAACCAGGGTTCAAATCCCCACACAGCCATGAAGCTCTCTGGATGACCTTGGGCCAGTCACTGCCTCTCAGCCTCAGAGGAAAGCAATGGTAAACCCTCTCTGAATACAGCTTACCATGAAAACCCTATTCAAAGGGTTGCCATAAGTCAGGATCGACTTGAAGGCAGTCCATTTCCATTTTTTCAGTCCCAGACATTGGAAGGATCAGGTTGAAACACTCACTGGCCCAGGTGATAAACATCAGGTGTCAAAACTCTTCCCTCTGGTGATAGTGGTCAAAGCAACAGCAGATGAAGTTATGGTCTGGAGCAGTGCAGAGGGAGGCACGACCAGTCCCAGGCGTTAACAGATACATCCTCTGGCCTTGATGGTCGGCGGCAAGAATCAAAGCCCTCCTTTCTGGGGATGATGGTGAACTGGGTAAGAGTACACACTACTGGGCTAGACAAACCAGTGATGTGACTTGGTGTAAAGCAGCTTAATATCAGTGTCTGAATGCAAAGCAAAAAAGGAGAAATGCCTAGTCTTAGAATAAATTATATTCAAAGCTTACCCTGATTTGTAGAATCATTCCCTTTGATTTGCTGTGATATACTCATTTGCTGATACTTGCAAAGTGATGCTGAAATGTATTTTATCACTAGCCTATGGTAATTAAGTCTTTTTTCCACATTGGTTTGAGGGATATTTCAATCTGATCAATAGCCGTGACAGCAAGAGTATCTGAAGTTATGGTTCATCTGTATGATAGGTTTTCATTACAGACCATACCGTGATCTGTTTAAATAGCGTTTGAAGGCAAAGAACTGCTACTAGTGTGGATTTTCTTATATTCAAGTTTTGAGAAACAAGTTTTGAAAGAGAACAAGGTCTCCTGAATCTGGCAGTTGTACCACACCCTTTATTAGTAAACTGGAGTGTCGGTGTTTGGAGACATCCTGGAAGCCTGTATCGGGGTACAGCTCCTAACCACCAACCCCACAATTTCCCATGAATTCATTCCAACTTCTATTTCTTAATATTTTTTATTTATATAATGTGAGAATGTTCAAAGCATTTTACATATATTATCCATGTAATTGTTACAACACCCCCCCCCACTCGATCTTATCTCCATATTATAGATTTGCATCAAGAGGCTGAGACTGAGAGAGTCACTTGTCTAAGATCACTTGACAGGTTTATAGGAGAGAAGAAAGATGTAATCAGGAATATGCAGGTCACAGCCCATTGTTTTGCACCACTCTAGCCCTGTTGTCCAGCCCCTGCCTACTTCTTCCAATTAAAGACTTCAGGGGAGGGATGCAGGACACTTTTGAGCAGGGGATGCCTGCTGTGAAATGTGCTCAGGCTGCAGAGCACAACTGTGCTTCTTGACCTCTGCACAGTATTGCTGGACCCTCTACCAAAGTTACTAGGCTGGCTTCACAAAAGTGGAGTTGATCAGTTTGTATTTTTTTTTAAATCGGCATCAAAACACTCCATCTTGAACGACCAAACTTATCCTTTGTTGACTTAACTCAGTGAAACAAAATAATTTCTGATGGAAAATGAAAATCATGTATATGAACGTTGAGATTGTATGCACACTAAAAGAAGGAGCATTAAGGCAAGAGAAATACTGCAAGCAATAAGGGAATAAATGGCCTTGCATATTTCTCCAGACACCCGCAGAATATGAAATCCCAAAGCCTCTGAAGTGTGGAACCTCCTCCCTGCTTCATGCAGAGTTAATGGTCTATAGCTGAACAGTCTTGCATTACTAGTGTATAAGACGCTCTTGTTTATTTAACCCAGAAATATTGTGCTCTTAGTATGTAGGAGGTGGTTTCCCCACCTCCTTTCAATTTAAAGCTGGAAATAACAACTCAGCATTCAATTGTTTCATTTCTGACACGTACCCAGAGATTATGTTGGCAGCATTCTCCCTGTTGAATTTAGTTACGTTATTCATTCCAGAACAATGGAAGAGTCAGTATGTAATCAAAAGGGAAATCAAGTAGGGGAAAATAAATGTTAACAGTTATAGTGCACTGGGAATAAAAATAGGGTGTAGTGGGGGAAATGCCAAAAAAAATGGTAAAAAGGAACTCAGGCATAAAAAGGCAATGCAACAGCAATAGGAGGAAAAAAGATGACAGTGGAAGCATGATACAGAGGGAAGGTCTGATTAAGGCCTAGGACTTGTGTTGCCCCACTGTTGTAGGAGCAGCTGAAGTACCACTCCATCCAGGAAGAGCTCACACTGCAGTACCCATACAGCTGTAACAGCCCCCAAGAAAATGGATAAACACTGGCATAGGAAAGACCCATAATATGGGTTCATTCCATATAGTCCCAGGCTTCTCATGTTGCTTACTGCTGCCATTCCCCAATTATCAGGGTACCATAAGAAACTATTCCTCAGACTACATCATGGTAGCCAACATGGTATCCTCCAGGTGTTTTGTGGACTCCAGCTCCCATCAGCCCCAGCCTGCATGGCCAATGGTCATGGATGATGGGAGTTGCAGTCCAGTAACACCTGGAGGGCCCCATATTGTCCATCTCTGAACTACATTGTCAATGGTGAATGCAATAAATGTGGCAAATTATAGTTTCCTACTAAATAACAGCTCTGATGATAGATTGAATTGCTGCAGAGTTCAGGCTGACAGTGGCTAAAAAAAAAAGTATTTTGAAAGGAGCGGCTGAAGCCTTAATAGGTTTCAGGATTCATCGGTCTAGAGAGAGTGCAAAACAGAAGAGACCATGATTGAATGATAGTTGCCCTGAAGACAGGTCGGGCAACTTTGGCCATCACCAAAGATATTTGGCTTCAGCAGCTTATTCTATAAACTTTTTCTTAGATTGTGTGAGATCATCTCCTATCCAGTTTCTACTACTTGTTGGTGTGAACCCTTTCTCCCTTTTGCTTTGATCTTATATCTGTGTAGTTTCTAATGATATTTGACCATCAAAAAGCAGCCCAAGTAACATTCTATTAGACCAGCCCTTTCTTTTCTTTATTGCATTTTAATCCTTTTGTATATGTTTCGGTACTCACCAAAATTGCAGACACATTTGTAGGTGTGAGTCTGTCATAATTCAGGATGAAATTGTTTGGATTTGTAGTATAGGTTTTCCCATTAAATATACATCTTGATTAGTTTATTGAAACACATAGTTTGGTCAATAGGAACCTTTTGGACTAACTCAGCATTGTAAATTTCATTTTGTTTTTCTGGGTCAGACTTGGGTTATCTCACTGCAATATATAGGCAGCATTTTACATGAAGGTGACATTTGACACTTGCTATTGGCTGTGATTTCTCTCTGGGAAATTATCATTGTCTACAGTCGCCCCATAGTTTTCATATTAAGTAAAAGGCTGCATCCACCACTAAAAGCAGGCTGGAAGTTGACGTATGGATTTTACTTCTTGACAGGCAATCTAGAGCCAATTTAGGATGCTAACACTCAGCAGTAAGTGCTACATGAAGTATGGCTATACCTTGTGCTATGCATTCCTGTGCATAATGTCTCCCTTTCCCCAGCAAGCGCTGATGTGTAGGTAGTTCTTTAGTTCATTGTTAGCATAGCGCAGATTAATAAAAAGAGGTGCAGTGATATTTCCTATTAGAGCTGAACCAAGACTTTGGGAATATTGAGGGCCTAAGTGTGGCAAAAGGTTTCATGAAACCACACCCTCCCATTTGCCTTTTATCACATCTGTGGTCCTCATACTGGAATCTTCTGGGCAGAAAGTACTGAGGAAATGGTGCCAGGCAGCAGTGAGAATCGTAAACATAGATGGTGATAAGTGGGGCAAACACTTTGCCCCTGTTCATCCCTCCCCCCCATTTACCTCCCAAATGGTCCCCAGTTTTGCAGCCAATAAAGTTATATTATCAAGGGTCATCTCCATATGTTACATTGAATGGATGCTAGCCAAGATGTAAAATATCCAGTGTTCAAATGATGCTTTGCCAATGAATGTATAATATGGCAGTTCATACAATTGTTGGATATGTTATTGTTCCTTTTGACCAGTGTGCTTCCATACAGCACTTATCTAATTTGCACTTAACATTAGCTTAACGAAAATTTTAATTCAGAATTATTTTTTCTTTGTGGAAAAAGGAAAACATACAGTACGAAGGTTTGATCGCTCTCAAAGGCACTTCTAGTTGAACTAATAAATGTACTGTAGTTACAGCACAAACCCAGACTGTAAGAGGGAGTGAGGGCTCAAATTCCCACTCAACCTCAAAGCTTGTTGACTTTCGACCAGTCACTATCTTTCTTAACCAGCCTCTCAGATTGAGGTTAAAACTGGAATTTCATACATTAAACTCATGGGAGGGAGAGATATAGAGTTTTGAAAGCAACAAACAGAACTTCACCCAAGCTTGCTTAAGGATTATTTAATCATCTAAAATATATATACACATTTGTGATTAACAAAACAGAGGTGTTTATTGTACTGCCAAAAGGTTTTGGCTTCCTCCTTCATCAGCTGCTAACATACAAATGCTGTTACCAAGGTGGTAGTTATAGGGCTTTGAGGATGATATGCTCAGAGGGGCTTCGTTTGCAGAAGCTAAGTAATGCTTGCACTGTCCTCCAGGTTAAAGCCATGTGGTGCCAATGTGTCCAGGGAATATGTCCAAAAGTTATCCTTCTTAGTCAGTGCTGCTGGATCTGTTGGCATCTCTATAGCTGTTACAGAAAAGTCCAACAGGCTGTGGCCCTTGGTGCTGAAATGTTTTGCAATTGGTTGCTCCACCTTTGTTGGTCAAGATTGCTGATTTGTGGTTTCTGTAGTATGTGCGTAGGTCAGTGGTAGTTTTTCCTACGTATTGGATATGACATCCTGGTTTTTTGCATTCAATGGCATAAATGACATTGCAGAACCTCCAGGTGATGTTCTGTTTGATGTAATATGTTCTGCCTGTCCTAGTGTTTTTGAAAGTAGCTGTCTCCATGAGGAACACACAGCATTTGGAGTGACAAGGATGAGACCCAGGATTACTGAAAGGTGGCTTAAGCACAGCTCTCACTAATAGTCTGCGTAAATTAGGAGGCTGGGAAAATGCTACACCAGGAGGCTTGTTGATGGCTCTAGCAAGATGTTCAGAGTTTGCTTGCAATGGGTAGCTCTCCCTGATTGCTCAGTGATAGTTAGGAGATGCTGGATGGAACTCTACCACAAATGGAATCCTTTGTTCTTTGAAACTTCATTATGATGGAAGAGGTTTTATCTGGACAGAATGGAGGCACGGTGGATGTTGCAGTTTCAAATGAATTTGCCCAGGGCTGGAAATACCTCCTTTCCCCACTGCTAATGAGGATCACCCACAGCAAAGTGTTGGGCCAATCACTGTGTCTGCCTGAATCTACAGCAAAGCATTTTCATTGCACACATCTGGAGTAGTAACGGAGTTGATGACCAATAAGTTTTGAAGACTGTGTGAAGCTGACCTAAAGATAAAACATGTTTGAGCTGCAGCTTCTGATGTTTTAGAGTAAAAAGGGGTGGAGTTTGCCTAGTGTTGTGTGTCCCAATGTTCAGAAAACAGAGGTGGAGACTCACTGAAGCCAGCAAAAGCACAAGTGTGTCTCTACCCTGAGACATAAACAGAGCTCCATCTCAGTCTGGATGGCTCTTCCTCTGTTGGAAGAAGCCTCTTGCAGTCAAAGGAGCTTTGCCTGTTTTAGCAGATGTTGGTTCCGATGGTTTTGAGGAAACTGTGGCTCTGCTATGGGCACTGGGTTGGAGTGTTTGGACGGTAAAGAAGACAGCTGGACCTGGGGAAGTGATGGCAAGATTGACTCTCATGTGCTGGGGCTTCTGACAAAGTGGAGCCATCTGGGGTCAGTGCTGAGGGGAAGTACTTCCCCAACTCTGTCACCTTCTTAGATCCCATGATCCCATTTCCTGAACAAAGGGATGAGATCTGAACTCTGGACGGTAACAGGTACAAGATTATGACACTGTAATAACAAAAACAACAAACCATTGTGACTTCACTGTGTCATTCTGACTTGGGGTTGCACAGGTGTAAGGGATTTAGTTTCAGTACCTACCAGCTTTACCCCATAGGATTGCAGTATTGGTCTTGTTTAAAGAAGTGTGTGGCAATGAAAGTTTCTTTAGGCAGCTCTATTAGCTCCTATTTGACTGAGATCCCATTCTCTGGTTTTGTTCTTGAAAATCTTGTCTTCTGCTGCTGCTCCTAGAATGAAAGCAAATTCTTGATGATGGCCACTTGCAATTAGCTCCAGCAGCCTGTTTCATTTGCTTTTAATTAAAGCAGATGGTGGAGCAAGACACAGCATTTAAGGTGTTTTTGGCCTCCTTATTCTAATTGCTACCTGTTTGGGTACTGTCAAAAGGAAAAAGTTAAGATAATGTGCAGCACAGGCCTGTGAATGTTTAAGTAGAGTAAGTTCTACTGTGTTCCATGGGGGTTACTCCCTAGTGAAGGATTGCAGGCTTAAGAAAAGATTTTGATTGGCACTTTGTTGATTCTTCCACATATTTGTCTATTATATAAGCAGTATGAAACGCTGTATGTAAATAAATAGTAGTGAATAAGTTTGCTTTTATCTCTTCTCTTAAATAGCAGCAGTTTTGACAAATGTGACAATACTCTCCATCAGTGCACACTCTCGCTTGTAATAAAATAGGAATGGGTTCCCTAGTTGTTATAATAAAACATTCTTCCTGGATTCCCCATAACTATTCTCTTATAAATTAGTCTCGGAAATTCAATAATTTATTCCTTCAGAATCAAAGCAAATCAGTTTCATCAGCAATTGAATTTGGTTGTCATCTTATTTTCAATTCTAACCCTGTAAACCTGTTTTTACCTCATTGTTCATCAGTTCATCTCCGTATATATAGCCACTGGTCCCATGCTGGTGGATGCATCTGCTGGCACCAAAAGCTGATGCATGACCTGTCATCCAGATCAATCTTCCCCAACCTGATGCTCTCTAGATGTTGTTGGACTATATCTCCTATCAGCCCTAGCCAACATAGCCAAGGGTCAGCAGTGATGAGAATTGCAGTCTAAAACATCTGGAGGGCATCAAATTGGGTAAGGCTGATCCAGATAGTCACAATATTTTTGTCTTTTTCCAAATATTTATTGATTGGATCACATATAGCTGTATGTATGAGATTATATGCTTATTAGTAGCGATTTCTGCAGTCCTAGCTGCATGAAGAAGCTGTTGTTGAAGCTGTTGGTAACCTGAACCATGGAAAAGCAGACTATTCTATTGTTCTATTTGTATGGCAGCATACCCCTGTTTAAGTACGTCTGTTACTTCCACCTCTGTTACAGTTTCTGCAGAGAACAACATTTTTTTAGGAAAAAACCTCATCTGAATGGTGATTGTCATTTAACATTTTGCAGTTTTGTTGATAGGCCAGTTTATTTTTGATTGATTGATTGATATCCCGCCCTTTCTCCCAGCAGGAGCCCAGGGAAGCATATAACACATATATGTTACACATATAACAATGACATATAATACCTGCTGCAATGGAGAGCCATAAGAGAGAGAGGACAGGGAAGACACATGGAGCTAAGATAGAACAGACCACAACTTTATTGCTTACAGCTTTCTTTGAATTTGGCATAAACTGAGCAGGAATACTGCACTTTGCAGACAGCCCAAACCTAGCCTATTTGTTGGGTAATACTGGGAGGAAAAGTAGTGTAAGGACAGCTGTGAACATGATGCATTTATAGCTACCAGCTGGGGATGTGGCTGGAAGCAGTGCCATTATGTATTTGCCTCTGTACCTCTTCCCCCACCTTTTTTTGGGGGGAGGGGTTAACCAGAGGAAGGCTTTTATGCATTCCTGGATCTGATGGCACTTTCTCCCAAGATCCATTAAGGAGACCCCTGAGGGTTGTTATAGGACATCCATTATCTGTTGACTTTCCTCTCTGAACTATCATCTTTGCCCAGTGCCCAAGTGCCAATTGTGATATTAAGATCAACAACCATCACCTGATCAGCTGGTTTGTGTATAGATAAGAAGGATCACTTTTACTAAGAGGAAAGCAAAAAGCCTAGGCTTCCACATTGGCCAGATTTAGTGAAATTCCTTTCCAGCGCCATCAGCTGACAGTCAGCCGGTTTACCCAGGAAAGAAGGTTAGGTAATGTCTTCTAGAAGTGATGGGTGGATAAGCAAAAAAAAAAAAGGCTTCCATGGATTAAGATCCCTTTTAAACTCCAGACATGGAGTTGCTCCAACGTCTGCTCTTATGATCCCACCTCTCAGACAATTAGTGTCGTTCTCATTGGCCAGGGGCTCACAGCTACTACAGGGCACACAACATATTGTTTTAGGATTAGCAGGTTGGGATGGATGGTGTCTTTGGGGCCCCTTTCCATTGTCTGATTTGGATCTGGTACAGGTGGAGTTGTAACAAAGAAACCTGCCCCATGAGTCAAACTAGTTCCTTTCATAGGCTAATGGGTTTAGCCAAGTTTGTCAAGTGGCCCCTGTTAACATATGTAAAGATTTGGCCAGGAGAGCAATGTATACCATAGGAACTCTTTCAGGAGAGAGGCCCTCCTCCCCTCCTTCCCTGGCTGGCCTTATCCTAGAGCAAGGAAGAGGCCCGTGTGTTAGTCTTAATCTAGGTGAAGCTGGAAACACACAGATTCAGATGTGTAAAATGAATCCCAATCCATGGCTCTGGTGTGCCTCTCGGGAAGCCTGATGGGGACACAAGATCTGTTGGACTGTTAATGCTGAGAATCCCTCCACCTTATGCTCAGGTTGTATATATGTGTGAATAAACCATATATCCTAAAACATCACAATCTCTGCTGATCTTTATTTCAAGGAAACCAAACCTTGGGTAAGCATAAGAACTCCTGGAAGTCTTGGACTACTCAGAGATTGGGGTGTGTGTACCAGTACCATTATTACTCACTCTCCTCTTTCCCCCACACTGAACAGGAAAGGGTCCCTTCCCTGTAGGGTGAGGGAGTTGTGCTTATCTATATACCCACTTCTAGAAAGTGATGGACATAAGATCTTTGAGCATTGCAATAGAGAAACTAAGAGGGATGGAAATGCTTGGCCCTGTAAAAAGTATTTTATGCCATGGATGTAAGAATTAACTAGTTTTTTTAATGAGATTGTTAATCAGAGCTGGCCCACATGAAAGGCTAATAGAATTGTAAACCATCTGTTTGGCAATGAACTAAGATTTTGTTTCCTAATTGGAAATGAATTGGTCTAATATATATAGTTAAAGGCATGCTGCTGTACACACACGCATTTATAATTATCACCCTGACAATTTTTACTTTATAAGTAGGTACATTCCATCTTCCTGACTACTGTCATCTAAGAGGGTGCTTAATACAACTCCTCATGGATCCAGCCTATATAATCAAAAGTATTAACAAGTTAATATCTTATTACAAATGAAAGAACAGATACTTCTCATCTAATTCTTAGCTAGTTTATATTTACAGAACAAAGTGTGGAAATGTCTGTTTCATGAAGTAATCTTCATTTCCCAGAAGCTATAAGTACAAGAAGGAATATTTTAAGGTGCAGTGTGCATAATGTGCTCATACAAATTCATAACTGCATACATTTCAGAATATCCTAATCCTGTTTTACAGCTTCTGCCAACAAGAGAAGTTGCCAATTACCTTCCAGTCTTGTGTCATCACTAAGGAATGCCAGGTGTCAGAATGGTCTGAATGGAGCCCATGTTCCAAAACATGCTTTGATATGATGTCCCCTAAAGGTAATCGTACAAGAACACGGACCATTAAGCAGTTTCCTATTGGCAGTGAAAACGAGTGTCCAGAGCTAGAAGAAACAGAGCAGTGTGCTTCTCAAGGAGATGGAGTGGCTCCATGTATCACGTAAGTATTAATGCATCCCTAGAGCTTATTTTATTTAAGACTTTTATATACCACTTAATCATTCACATTTCTAAGTGGCATACATAAAAAGCAGTGCACCTTCAGCTGTGTGTACACCTGGGACTCATGTTATCCTAGCAGGCTAGAAGCTTCTGCAGGGCCCCTCCTTCCTGTTTTATTGGCATGATATGGAAAGGCCAGAGCTACATTTTAAATAAATGGACAGTTATGGGAGGAGCCCATTATTTCTGTAGGATTACCACTGACACGGAGGAAGCTCCAGCATTTGCTGCAGCCACATAACCCTTGGCTTCTCCCATTGGTGCCGGAAGCGGTAGTACTGTTTTGTATTATTTGCTGCCCTGGGCTCCACTGGAAGAAGCTGTGGGATAGAAATCTAATAAATACTACTACTACTGGTGCTTCCATGCCACTAGCTCAACATGTATCTGGCCTTACTTTAAGTAAGAAAACAATCTGATTTTCTTCTAGGGTATGCGATAGAAGGCATATATTTTTGTCAGTCAAGACCATTTACTTAGGGCGAAAGAAAGTAAATCCATAGCACAGATATTTATATTAGCAGTTACCCAATATGGCTTCCCCACTCACAGGTGGTGAATGGGGAGGGGTGGGGAAACATTCCAACAATTTATAGGGAGGGGGTGAAATGACCTCGGCTCATTTTGGAATCCTGGGAAAAGGATGCTTAGTGGTGGTTATTTTGGTGGAAACAGCCCTTTCTTCCCTTTCAAAACCTCTGGTTGTGGTAGTGGCAACAGTTGGAGCTCCCTCCCCCTGAATGCATATTGAATGACTCTTCTGTGCCACACTTTGGAAGAAAATAGTATCACATTAATGTCATCATTTTTGTGGACTCTAGTTCTTGCAATATTTTTGAATTTTTGAGTTTTTAAGCTGCAGTTAAATTTTAGAATTAAATCTTGAGAAAAACACCACGAAGTTATTGTTATGGAGGTATATAAAAATATAGCATCCTGTACACTCAACGGCAAGTAACATCATGTTTCCAACACTGGGCAACATGGAAGTTCACAGGCAGGACAAGAGGATGTTGTAAAGACTTTCTAACTTTTTTAAAGTTTTAATTGTATTTGTCCTGGCTCCCAAGCAGAGAAGCAGACTCAAAACTCAGTGACTGGGTTTTTCTGCACAAAACTTTGTTATTGAAATCAGAACAGGGATTCAGTATTTCATGCAAGGGATTCAAACAGGAACTAGTTGTTGGAAGTGACAACAGGCGACTTGTCACAACAGCAGATACAAGCAGTGCTACTTCTTATATAAAGATATAGGGAGGGCATAAAAATAGGGAGGGTGCTTAGTGCTATTAATTCAGACTCTTTTCAGCACAAGCTGCAAGATGGACTACAATGGAGGGGGTGGATGAAATCACTCTAATTGTAACCATCTCTTCTCTATCCTCCACAACCTTGGAGACATACCAGTTTCTGACTTTGCTGAATCACTTTCATTTTCCTCTTCCTGAGAAGTTCCAATGCTTTTGTTAGCACTTCTCTCTTCTGCTGTTATGCTTGGCCTTGGTGCCTGCAGTGAGCCCTCACCAGCCAGCTGAGACAAGGAAAGGCTATCTGAGCCTTCCTCAGTAACTCCAGCAGCTGGCTTCAAGGCTTCTGGTGACACATCCTCTGTAACTCCCTCATTTCCTTCATCAGTTCTGGCAATGTCCTCAATGTCGGTGACCACTTCTCCATTCTCCCAACCTTGCCAGAGATTCTCGTTGGGGTCTGTGGCAGTATTATTGATGTGTTTGCAGACCTGAGCTCCTTGGGGAAGAAGGGTGGGGTATAAAGTTAAATAAATAAATAAATAATACCCACCCACTGACATCACAGCAGTTCAGCCAATGGCAAGAGAGGGCTCATAAGTGACAAGCAACAGTCAGTTTTTATCCTGTTGTCTATATGTAATAAGATAACCTCTATTTCTAGGAAATAAGTATGCCCATAATATAGAATGAAATTACATTTTTTTATATGGGAGAGGAGTGATGTCTGCCTTATTTTCAGTGTATTGCCAACTGATATCCATCTCAGCAAACTAGCAATATAGTTTGATTTTGGGAGCATATCAGTGTAATTGTTAAACAAGAGCAGTATCTTTTACAGAATATTTTACAGCAAATTCTCAGTCTCTGAAGTATTCTACATACCGAGGGATAAAAGACCTGATCTGTGTGCAAGGCTGATAAATATTCTTTAAGCATCCTGATGTTTTCAGCAACTGGTCAGTAGGGGGAAAATCTAAAAGTAGCAGTAAATAAATTAGCCCTGCTTAGAGAACAGAAGACATGGCAGCATGTAATTTAGATTCAAACAGTTTCTTTAATGTGCAGCTCTAATTGAGATTAATATTAGCACATGAACAAAAGGATCTGTTTGGGTTTTACCCTCCTTTTACTGTCTTTTATTTTCTTGAAAGGAAGTGAGTAATGCAGCGCAATCTTAAGTATGTCTATGCAAGAGTAAGTCCCTTGAACTCTCTGGTTAGTGCGTATAGGATTGCAGCCTTAGTGAAGCAATTTTTGATGTGTTATTTTGCTGCTCTGTCATTGATTGTGGGATACTGTCATTCTTCTTGGAAGAAAAGAAATATCAGTCTCCATCTCTTGTGGCTTGTGGAAATGGTTCCCTTGATATCTGCTTAAAGCACTCGTTGAGTGGAGTATCTTGTGACATTTCTTTCGCTTCATAAGGCTGATTGAGATTTTTAACTTTGTATCAGATCTTTTTTTCTTTGTGCACTGGCTGATTGGAAAGCTTGCAGCTTCTGATCATTCATCATTGCTCAGCAGGGAGGCCTGAGCATTCCAGAGAAACTGCCATCATCTTGACAATGAAAAAGGAATATATAGAGAGAACATAGGGGGGGAAACTATAGTTGTTTACTGATGTGCAAAGATAAACTTTTAGATTTTTTTTATCAAAGGCAGATTTTATTTCCCCCCAATGCAACTCCTAACATTTTCAATGCATATGTATTTAACTTGGATTTTTTTGTTTTCATTGCATTGTTTTTAGCTTCGAATTGTGGAAGCAGCTTATTCAGACACTCAATTTTGCTTCTGTTCAGGCAGCAATCTTCCTGTTGGTTTCAGTCAATCAATCAATCAGTTGGTCAGTCAGTCAATTTATTCTTTCAATAATTGTCTCTCATTTAGTGTAAATAAAGCTCCTCTCTAAAATGGAAGAAACTGTTGGGTTGCATTCAGATTAACAGTGCTATAGCCTTTACCTATATACTCAGAAGTAGATACGTTCAAGAGTTCAGTGAGACTTACTTCTCAAGTAAGTGTTATAGGATTGTAGTTAGTTGCACGTCATTCCCATTGAAATCAATGGGATACACGCCGTGGCTAACTTGTAATGTTAATTTTAATGAAACTTTAATTCAACTAATGTACTCTGATCCAAGCCATTGTAGCTGCAGTCGCCCAAGGTTTATACCAAGTTTGGATTTGAGGGCTTACAATCTGGTACAAATCAAGGAGGGGGATGAGCAGAAGACAGCCTTCAAGACATGATATGGACAGTTTGAGTACTTGGTCATGCCGTTTTGTCTATCCAATAGCCCGGGGTCTTCCAGAGCTTTATAAATGACATATTTAGGGACTATTTGGACTGGTTCACGATCGTGTATTTGGATGATATCCTCATCTATTCGGACTCTCCAGCTCAGCATGATGAGCATGTGTGGGCGGTGTTACAATGTCTCAGGGAACGTCGCCTCTACGCCAAGCTGGAGAAGTGCAGCTTTGATTTAACCATGTTGGACTTTTTGGGGTACTGCATTTCTCCCACTGGAGTAGAGATGGACCCAGGCAAGGTCCACGGCATTCTCACATGGCAGCCTTCCAAAATAAAGAAGGATCTTCAACGGTTCCTGGGGTTCACTAACTACTACCATTGGTTCATTGTTAACTGCTCCAACAAGATGGCACCCCTCATGGACTGCCTGAAGGGTTCAGGTCCCTTTCACTGGACCGATGATACGCAAGGAGTCTTCAAGGAGCTAAAGGTTCGATTTGCCTCTGAACCCATACTGCAACATGTGAACCCTACATACCCCTTTGTGGTAGAGATGGATGCGTCGGACATGGCCATCAGAGTGATGCTTTTACAACCAGCCCAGAGGGGGGGGAGTTCTGAGGCCATGTGCATACTTTTCACAGAAGTTGATGGGTTCTGAGCAAAACTATACCGTGTGGGAAAAAGAGTTGCTGGCCATCCGGGATTGCTTTTGAAACTTGGCAACATCTTTTGGAGGGGGAGCAGCATTAGGTAGAGGTACGCACAGATCATTGGAATGTGGAGAGTCTCCACACCGCCCGTAAGTTAATCCAGAGACAGGTGTGCTGGGCTCAATTCTTTACTTGCTTCTATTTCAAAATCCATTACATTCCCCAGGCGCAGAATAAGCGGGCAGATGCTGTGTCCCGCAAACCTGAATATCTGGAGAACCAGACCCTGAGACTGCCGCAACTTACACCCATTGAGAAGATGGTGGCAGGGGTGGGCCAGGATTCCTGGGTGGAGGAACTGCACTCGGCGCAAGAACGAGATCTGTTTGTCAAGGAGAAGCGTTCAGAACTACAGGGGCAGCCTCCTGGAAGTGCAGAGAACTTCACATTGAGGGGGGTTGCTGTATCATTATAACACTATGTACATGCACCTTGGGGATATGAGAGCCAAGGTCCTGCGTCAGTGTCATGATTCTCCAACCGCTGGGCATTTTGGAGTTTTTAAAACCTTGCAAGCAATTGCCAGGGAGTTTTGGTGGCCACAGATGAAGCGGGAGGTGGAGCGCTACGTCCAGTACTGCTCCACCTGTGACAGAGCCAAACACATCATGGGACAGCCAGCAGGACTCTTAGAACCACTCTCTACACCTGAGGGTCCTTAGAAGATGGTGACTATGGACTTCGTCACTGACCTCCCCTCCTCCCAGGGGAAGACAATGGTGTTGGTGGTGATGGATGCTTTTACTAAAATGTCTCATTTCATTCTGTGCTCGGGACTTCCAAATGCACGAGAGAAGGCTCAACTGTATGTGCACCATGTTTACTATTTGCATGGTCTTCTAGACAGTTTGATTTCGGATCGGGGCCCGCAGTTTATGGCTTGGTTTTGGCGTGCTTTGTGGGAACTCTTGCAGAGTGACCTAAGACTGTTGTCATCCCATCACCCGCAAACGGATGGTCAGACTGAGAGAGTGAATGCCACGTTGGAGCGATACCTCCTTTGTTATGTCAACTACCAGCAAGACAACTGGGTGTCCTTTTTGCCCCTAGCAGAATTTGCTTACAACAATGCAGTGCATGCTACCATGCAGCAGACCCCCTTCTTTGCCAACCTGGGATATCACCCTTGAGCCTTTGCCGCTCCACATGTCAGTCCTGTCGTTCTGGCAGCCGAGGACTTTGTGCAAGGGCTATGCAGCAGTTGCTGAAGGAACAGTTAGAGAGAGCGAAGACTGATTACAAGAGAGTTGCAGATCAACATCGACAAAAGGGGCCCGAAATCTGCGTGGGAGACAAGGTGGGGCTATCTATGCATTATTTGCCTACTCGGGTGCAATGTCATAAACTGGAAGACAGAAAGGTGGGTCCCTTTGAAGTTGAGGCTCAGATCAATCCAATGGCTTTTCGTCTGAGGTTGCTTCTTTCCCTCAAGATACATCCAGTGTTTCATCACTCCCTGCTTACCCTAGAGCATCCTCCTGATCCCCACAGAGTACTTGAGGTGCCTCCACCCCTCATAGCTGTGAATGGGCAAGAGCAATATGAAGTGGAGCAGAATTTGGACTCGCAGAAGCGCTGAGGGCGATGTCAATACTTGATCCACTGGAAGGGATACAACCAGATGGAGCGTTTGTGAGAGTCAGCTGACAACGTCCACGCACTGAACTTGGTGAGACAGTTCCATGACGCCTACCCGGAGAAGACCAAGCCCAGGGGCTGGGGGGAGATGGAGCATGGGGGGATGATGTTGCGCCCTAGGCACAGGGAGATTTAGATCAGGGAGAGGAGTCAGACAAGGACGAGGATCCTGGGGGTGTTGGAAGAGGGGGGCTATGACAGCCCGCAGACTTCCCCGGCTGACACCCCCATCAATGCAGGTCCAGCCCTGCTTGTGAGTTCCCTGCCTGAACTGTTGGGAAGCGACCCTTCATGCATCAACCCCACCTACGCATGAATCCCTGCCTGGCTCTTCAAATGCTTCCCCGCCAACCAGCATCTCACTTCCAGAGTCTGTGCTGTCACCTAGCAAAGCCCTGCTGTTGGATGGTCTGCTGGAGGCTCGCCCCCCCTTGCCCCGTGTGAGGAGGCAAGAGAAAAGAGACTTTCAGAGGGTGGAACTCCACCAGAGCTGTCATTTATGCACGAAGACCTTCCCTACTTAAACAGGTGCCTTCCCAGTTTCTAGTGCCGAGTCAACTCTTCCCAAATGCCTCAGAGACTGTTTAAGTAGAATAGTTAGAGAAAGTAGTGAGTCAGGGTAGACAGGTTTATGAAGTGCACTGCTTTGGATGTGACCATCACATTAATAAAATGAGAAACAGAACAAACCTGGCCTCAGTTTGGTTCCTTCATCTCTGGGCAGGACAGTTGCCCTGTACAATGATCTGTGCTGGGAGAGGGACAGAGGGAGTGTGACTGTGTTGATCCTCCTTGATCTTTCAGTGGCTTTCGATGCCATCAATCAAGGTATCCTTCTGGGACAACTGTCCGAGTTGGGTATTGGGGGCACTGCATTACTGTGGTTCCATTCTTACTTGGATGGCAGGCTTCAGAATGTGGTTCTTAGGGAGCATTGCTCAGCTCCATGGGCTCTCCAGTATGGGGTCCTGCAGGGGTCAGTTCTGTCCCCAATATTGTTTAACACTATTTATTTATTTATTTATTATTTTATTTGTATCCTGCCCTTCCTCCAGCAGGAGCCCAGGGCAGCAAACAAAAGCACTAAAAACAGTTGAAAACATCATAAAAACGGACTTTAAAATTCATTAAAACAAAACATCTTTAAAAACATGTTTTTTTAAAAAAGCTTTCAAGACATCTTTTTAAAAAGGTTAAAAACATATTGTTTTTTTAATAAAAGGTTTAAAAATATATTAAAAAGCAATTCCAACACAGATGCAGACTGGGATAAGGTCTCAATTTACAAGGCTTGTTGAAAGAGGAAGGTTTACATGAAACCGCTGAATGGGGTCATAGTGAGTTTTGGAGTGCATTGTCATCAGTATGCTGATGACACACAGCTCTATTTCCCCTTTTCATCTTCTGCAGGTGAGGCAGTGGATGTGCTGAATCAGTGCTTAGTTGAGATAATGGACTGGATGAAGGCCAATAAACTGAAGTTTAATCCAGACAAGACTGCTGTTGGTGGGTGGTTCCTCTGACTGGCTAAGTGGTGTATGGCCTGCTCTAGATGCGGTCACACTCCCTCTGAAGGAGCAGGTTCGTAGTTGGGGATTCTTCTGGATCCACTGCTGTTGCTTGAGGCCTCAGTGGTGCGGAGTGCCTTCCATCAGCTTAGGCAGGTGGCTCAACTGCGACCTTATCTAGATAGGAATAACCTGGCTACAGTAAACTATGCTCTGGTAACCTCAAGGTTGGATTGTTGCAAGGTTGGATTATTCATGTGGGGCTGCCTTTGAAAACAGTTTGGAAGCTTCAGTTAGTGCAGATTGCAGCTGCTCGATTGTTGACGGGTTCAAGGCAAACAGAGCATATAACACCTATCCTGTTCCAATTGCTTTGGCTGCATACACTTCCAAGCCCAATTCAAAGTGCTGGCTTTGGCCTATAAAGGTTTTTGCAGCTCAGGACCCCAATATCTTTTGGAACACCTCTCCTGATATGAACTTACGTGGACCCTCAGATCTTCCTCTGAGGTCCTTCTCCAGGTCTTCCCTTTGAGGGAAGTTCAGAGGGTGGTGACAAGGGAGAGGGCCTTTTTCAGTTGTGGCTCCCCATCTGTGGAATATGCTCCCCAGTGAGGTCCACCTGGCCCCGTCATTGACATTTTTTTTTGGTGCCAGGTAAAGACATATCTTTTCTCCTGGGCATTTGATAGATTGAGAAGATGTTGTGTTGTTACTATGCTGTCAAACCTTTCTGTGGCTGTGTGGGGGTGGTATTGCTATTGTTTTGTTGTTGTTTATTGTTATGTTTTTATAATGTGTTTTATTTGTTTTGTTGTAACATTGTGTAATTATTAGTATTATACAGATTGCTGTTGTGTGTGTATGACACAGATTGCTTTTGTGTGTGTTTAAATTGCTAGTCTGTCAACTGATAATCTCTTTGATTCAGGTATGGCTGGAGAACCACAGAATGGACAGAATGTCGCATTGACCCTTTACTTAGCCAACAGGATAAACGTCGAGGAAATCAAACAGCTTTGTGTGGAGGTGGGATTCAGACTCGGGAGGTTTATTGTGTGCAAGCTAATGAAAATCTCCTCTCCTATTTAAATACTCTCAAGGAAAAAGAAGGTATGCTTCAAGCACTGACAAATGAATTAGCATAAAAGTTAAACCTTCCATTATCTTTTTCAATTCCTTTAAAATAACATTTCATTTATAAGATATACATTTTTTGTTATGGTATTTGTGGAAACAGAGAGCATAGTGCCTAAGAGATTGAGGTACATATCAGGAAGTCTCCAGTTTGAGTCTCATCTCTGCCACCAATTCATTAAGACAAGCCACTCTCTCTTAACCTCATTTCCCCTCATCTGCCACATGGGGAACAATAACCTACTTTACCGGGTAATTGTAACGATTCAAACTATATAAAGCATGTGAAACACTTCGATCAGTGGTATATTGTTGTTGTTGTTACCTTTGATTAGGGATTGTTTCTCAACTGAATGTTAAGAATGAACAATGAAGCTCCTCCTTCATGTGTCCAATGAGAGAAAAGGCATATGTTTTAACTCAGCGCCTTCAGGGGCTCAGGCACCTAAGACCTTTTAACTGCACATTCTAGGAATTGGTCCTGATATATTATGCATACAAAGCACGTGTTCTGGCACTGAATTCTAGCCCATCTCATTTGCTTGGCCACAAGTCCTGTAACCATGCATAAAGGGTCTTGCCATTGATCTAAATGATTCTGTTATGCAATGCAGCTCCATGCTGGTGATCCAGATAATGTCTGGGATCAATAGGATCTGATTTTTACCAATAGGATCTACATTTCGGGGGCAGCACAATGCTAGCCTTTTGAAATAGATGAGAGCAGCCTAATGATAAGTGTTATCAGAAAGAAAAACCTTTCCTTTTTCAAAATCAATTTGTAGTTCTTCAGTAGCTCAATTTCTCATTTAAATGTAAAGTTTATCTTTACATTGCTTATGTTACCTGACAATCACTTGAGCCTGTCCCCCACTTCTTCCATCTATAGTGGACAACAATCTCATTTAGCAATATGCAATTATGATATACCTCTTTGCATGCCTTCCACACCTTAAGGCTGCCTTTGCCAACCTGGTGCCCTCCAGATGTTTTAGACTACAATTCCCATCATCCCCAGCCAACATTGCCGTGTTGGCTGAGACTGATGAGAGTTGTAGTCCATACCATCTAGAGGGCACCAGGTTGGTGAAGGCAGTGTTAAGGTTACAAGCACATTTTATCAAAACTGAGAAATATGCCATGGGTATGTTGCGTCTGTGGAAATTGCAAAATAAAAAGGCTACATAGACCACCCTGTCATGGACCTAGTATTCTAACAGATTGTAAAAACAGACTCTTTCTTCTCAGTATGTACCCCTATTGAAATTGTATTGTACAAGGGAATTGTACAAGGTTACAAACTTTTGATAACTCATTACAATCTCCATTAATTTCAATGGGATTTGCATAGGAGAACTTCCCAGTGGTGGATTGCATTTTAAGCAAGTGAAATGGTCTAAGTAAGTGAAGCAATTGTATGATACAACAGAATGTTTTCTTTAAAGCATTAAAATAATTTATAAAACCCCAATAAACTTGAATAAATTCATCTTAGCTCACAGTTTTGAATGGCCTGAAACACCCACTTTCATTGTTAAAGAAATGCAGCCACAGACGTGTCCTTGGCTTGTTTCAAATATAAGTGATGCTTAGAGACCGACAGCATGGCCCATGCACATGTGACTCTTTGTACATGGAGACATTACTTGAGAAGTCTAGATAGTGAAGTGCCAATTTTGATCTAGGTATTTGGATTAAACTAGTTCTTATTCTGTATGGGGTACACATCTCTACCCAATAATGATGGAAGTGCATAATTTGCATAATACAGAACCCAGAGAAGACAGGACAATTGGCCAATCACTGGACAAAATCAAAATGTTCATGCCATTGAGAAGGTGACATTAGTCTTGTATAAAGAAAGACATTAATAAAGCCATCAACAGGCCCGCATTTCCAAAGGGATCAGGATTTCAGTAGATCTTGATGCCTTTTCTTGTATAGACTGGCATGAAAGCTATCCTTATTGGAATGTGATAGGAAAACCGAAGCTTACCTCAATTAATCTGTTTATTTTGACTAATAAAGATGGAAAGATTGAGCTTAAGTTTACAAAGCTGTAGTAGGCAGGAGGACACCACATGGTGTGTGGACACCACTATACTGGGATTCCTATGTATTATTCCAAGATGATGTGACCATTCCACACCTACTCTCTGTCTCACGCCCACAGGAAGACAGGCTTGCACATATGCACAGGCAGACGTGTGCACATGCACACACGTAGGGAGCAGGGGTGTAAGTCATCCAGGGTCTCGGGGTCTTAGACCTCTTACTTTTTCGGAGCAGGGTCTTATGTCTCTAGCATCCTATGAGGCAATCAGCATGAAAGAGGAGTGCATTAGTCACTGAGAAGAGTATTCTGACATGCTTGCTTGTCTTTTCCTGCAGATTAGAGCTAATCAAAGTGAAAGGAGATGAGCCAGCCACTGAGAATACTCTTCTCAGCAGCTAACACACTCCCCTTTCATGCTGGTTGGCTCCTAGGGATATCTGTTGTTGTGGGAGAAGGTTTAAAAAGGATCTCATTCGTAACCCAGTAGCAAAAAGTGGGGGAGGCATGACTATGACTAACATGAAGGGAACCTGTACTTCTGAATTTGCCACTATGCTACTGGTAGGCAGACACACAAACACACAGTATTTTTCTGGCAATCTGTGCTGATCAGCTCAGGTTAAACTAGGGAATGACAACCATAAAGGGGGAAAATCTGCCACTGTAGCCTTTAGAAATTCCATATTTTCAGTGTAAGCTGTGTCTTCTAAGCAGCTCATTCTGTCTTAGGCTGTATTAAAACCCTCCATTCGCTTGTATTTATGGTGGTCTCTATCCCTGCTATTTCAGAAAGTCAGTCACAGAGCACATCGAGGGCTAGTGCTGCACCACTTCTATCAATCACTTTTGAAATAACAGGTATGTAATTAAGGCTTTAGTCTGACGTTTCAATGCAACTCGTCTAAGGACTGACTCTCCCTTTTGAGAAAAGTATGTTGGCTGCATAGAGGACACACAACTCTATAAAAGTTTCTCTGCTTCTGAACTTGTGGGCTTTCACATAGTTTGAAGTTATTAAAAAGAATAATAAAAGATCATAATAACTGATTATACAGCATTGATGGACTAATATGGATAAACTAGGAATTTCTTCCTCATATTTCTTTGAATGCATTTAGTCAATCCTCGTGAACATTGTGGCTTGTGCCTTCTACAGTGTAAAAACCTTAATTCAGAAAGTAGAAGGTTACTTTCATTGGAATGAAAGCAGGGGTGCAAGCTCTCATCAGTCCCAGCCAGCATAGCCAGCAGTCAAGAATAATGGAATTTGTAGCCCAACAATCTCTGGGGCCTCCACATTGACTAGCCCTGGTGTGGAGAGCTTTTGGTTGTTCCCAATAGGACCTTCCCACAGGTGGCCCCGCAACTATGAAATTCAATTGGGTGTTAGGTAGGCTTCATTCTTGGTAGCCTTGGACCCTGAAGACTTTTTTTTAAGGCCTTTAAGGTTTAATATATGACAAGAGTATAAATTGGGGGTGATGCCAAAGTCCATTGAAATTCCATTTTTATTGTTGTGTTGTTAATTTTTGTGCTGGGATTAGGTTTTAGTGTTCTTAGAAATGGATATTGTATATGGTTTTATATTGTATTTGGTTATATATTTATGTTGTGAGCCACTTTGTGGAGCAATAAATTATGCAATTTCAGTGCAGACTCTGCTCCTAAAGTAAAGGATTTCCTAGAGTAAGGTGGTTTTCTTAGCATATGGACAACCTTCTTCCATATAGGCCCTTTTCCATAAATCTGCTAAAGTGGAAGTGTGCAAGTAGAAGATATTACACAATGGTTTTGGCTAGAGATGTCACTATAGCTTGCGACATTCACAAATCTGGGCTTGAAACAGCAATTTTTTTCTTTTTTAAAAAACAAAAACCTAAAAATGGAGCCTTGGTGTTCAGAGGCAGTATATCTCTGATAAAGCTACCTCACAGTTTATGAGCTCCCTAAAGTTATGGCTGTCTATTATTAGAGAATCTAGCAAATGAATTCTTGTTTCTTAAGTGTCACTAGTTTGTGTGATGTGCTGCCCCCTACCTCAAGAGAAGTCATGGGAAGTTCTCTAAGGAGACACCCTTTGCTCCTACTTTCTGTGCCACTGCATGTATGTACACAGGGAGGGAATTCTCATACCTCACCTGTTGCAGCCTCTTGACTTTTATTAATTCTGCTGGGCTACACACACAGCGCCTGTCATTTCTCCCTCCTGCAGGAAAGAGAAGGAGCTCAAGAAGGTATGCAGCATACAGGGATGCATTCAAGCTTCCTTTTCTTCTTTTACTGGGTGCACTTCACACATGCACTTTTTAGGTAGTCTGAACTAGCCCTTTGAAAGTCATGTAACTGCTGATGTGATGTAGACATGGTTTCATCACATGGAATGCAAAAAAAGAATCCTTGGAAACACAACAATATCTGTGAAGATTTCCAAAAGTCCCTCTCTCTGATGTGCATTTGCTCTGCTTGCTGCCCCCCCCCATTTCAACATCTGGAGGGCACCAGGTTCAGAAAGACTAGATTAAAGAGATGAAAAGGCACTTTCTTATTAGTAGCAGTGTTGATTTGAAGTAGAGCTTCATTCATGTGTAAATAAAAATCCTATCATGTTGTCTTTTTCCTCTCTATAGCATCCAAACCTGTGGATTGGAAACTGTGCACGGGCCTTACACCTAGCACAACTCAGTTATGTTATATTCCATGTCCCATAGAGTGTGAGGTATCAGGCTGGTCAGCTTGGGGGCCATGTACATTTGAAAGCTGTGATGACCAGCAAGCCAAAAAGGGTATGTACATTTTGCAAAATGATGTTAGTTACAGTTACTGCATATGGAGCTAAAGAAGCATAATGTTTGAGCTCTAAGCCAATTTTGACATAAGACTTGTATACAGATAAAAGTAAGGCCAGTGCAGCCACAAGGGCCATTCTACCAAAATCTGATGCACTATAATGTGTGTTGTTGATATAAAATAAGAATGCAAACAGGCATTACTGCCTTAGTTTCAGAACCTTATGACAGTAGCTTCTTTTAATGTAGCCATGGTTGGCAGCAAATACTCCTTTGAAGCAGGGCGATATAGCTCAAAACAAATTGGGATTCTGAATCTTAGGCCTAATAAATACTCTGCACCTTATAGCTTCTCCGAAAAGCACACCAGAGCCCTCCTTCATAAATTCAACTCCCCTAGCCATGCTTTACATGAAAGCAAAAGCAGTGTCATCAGGTTCCTTCCCCTAGGAATATAGGAAGCTGCCTTACACAGAGTCAGATCACTGGTTTGTCTAGCTCAGAACTGTCTAAACTGACTGGCTGCAGCTCCCAAGGGTTTCAAAAGGGGGTCTATCCCAGCCCTATCTGGAAATGCTGGGGGCTGCAATGAGGATACTCTGTCAGTGAGCTACTGTCCTCCCCAAAGAACAAGAATCAAAGCTGCCTTGTACTTAGTCAGAACATTGGCCTATCTAGCTCAGGTATTATACACACTGACTGGCAGCTGCTCTCCAGAGTTTTAGACAGGGAACATACCTGGAGCCAGGGCCGGTTCCAAAGGGCGGCCAGGTGGGGCACTGGCCGAGGGCTCCTGGGACCACAGGGGCCCCTGAGGGCCCCTCTGCTCCCCTTCTGCAATTTGCGGCAGGATCGCTGTTGTGGATCACACGGCGAGAGCTTCGGAGCTCCGCCATTCCCTTGCTTAACCTATCTAGTTCTGCAGTTGCGCATGCATCCCTGCCATGAGCCAAGATGGGGGCAGAGGCTTCAGCACCTTAGGGAAACCTTGGCCACCATCTTTGCTAAGGGCAGCACTGTGTGTGCAACTGCAGAACAGCTGAGAAAGGTAGGTTGAGCAAGGGAATGGCAGGGCGTGCGATCCTGCCACGAATCATGGAAGGGGAGTGGTGGGGCCTGGGGCAGGCTTGTGCCCAAGGGTCCCGGCATGTCTGGGGCCAGCCCTGCCTGGAGATGCTTGACCCTGGGACCTTCTGCATGCAAAGCAGGTGCTCTACCACTGAGTTATGGCCCTTTTCTCATCTATGAAGAGGTTTTGCTAACATAGAATTTCATAGTATATAGATATACTGGTGCTACTTGTGCTGGAACTGTATGCAAGTGTTTCATTTTATAGACTAAAAAAAGATAACTGATTCTTATCTTTATAGAGAGTAGGATTTATAAACAATACTTAGTCATTTCAAGTGGAGAGTTTCCTTAATAGCAAAATATTTCAGCTACCAAATAAGTTTAATAAAATCTTATAGAGCGTTAAGAGACTGCTGCAGTGCTTTGGAGATTAGTAGATGCAAGTCAGAAAATAGGGTGGATAAGTCAATATTTTAGAGGGGAAAATATTTTTGCAGAGAAAGTCACCTTCACTCACAAACAGCAATCCTCATGGACATAGGACATTTTTGACACCATCCATCTGGAATGATTTGTGCTCATAAATAGCCAAACATTTAGCTTCCAGTAAAATATTTTGCTCTTCAGAACATTTCATTCCTTGCAGTGAATTATAGCACACCATAATAATTTGCCCCAGGAATTTACAGTAAGATTCTAGCTGGAGTTGTGTAGAAGCCATGTTAAAGAGCTGACCTAGATGTACAGAACAGCCATGTGCATATTAAACACTTTTGTCAAGTTTGCATATAAAGCAAGAGTGGGAACATGTACTCATTACACCAGAGGTATGTCATCTGTAGCCCTCCAGATACTGCTGGACTGCAACACCTATAATCTCTGACCATTGGCCGGGGCTGATGAAGTCCAACGACATCCAGAGAGCTATGGGTTCCTGCACCAAAGAGACCTTTTGTATTTCCTGGAATGAAATCAGCCCCTCCCTTGCCTTACCTCCCCGTTCTCTATAGCTTTTAAGTGTTTTGTTCCCCCCCCCTGCCAGCCCACCATACTGGCAGCGAACCATGAAAGGTGGAGGTGGGGAAATTGCTTAGATATAGATTGGTGAGAGGAAAGGAAAGAGGAAGTCAGATTTTTCACCCCTTCTCTGCACACACCTTTTTTTCCATAAAGAGCAGACCTCGCCTACTTTGTATGTGAATGTGGCTGACACCTGTTTACCAGACAGCACAGTTGGGCAGCCATGGAGGTCCTGCCAACTGCACTGCTTCCCTCTTCTCCTCCCCATCTGATCTGCCATCTCTGCTTCCGCAGCTGCACCTCACACTATCACTGTCTCATTTTCTTCCCTGCTGTCATTTGCATGGAGATCTGTCACTAACCACCTGTCTGTTGAAATCAGACTTTAATAGGCAGGAGGGGCTGGAGTGTGGGAGAAGAAGCTTGTGGGCTGCTCGCCTCCTTTGGGAGGGGGCTGCAAGGCGTTGGCAGAGCCACACTGAGAGCCCCTGAAAGTAGCACACACCTAGTTTGGCCCAAGGTACACTAGGCTCGTTTCAAGATGAATCAAAGTAGTGAAGTCAGCATCCAGAATTATTTTAATCTTCTGGCTGGTCAACAGAGAAAAGTCTCTTTCCAGGCATAACTGCTTGCACACCCACAAACCTTCTCGCCCTTTCCCAATCTTCATGTTTCTGCTTCATTGTGAACAAAGTGATGGTACTGTAAACATTAAAATCTAATTTTCTACCACCTTGAGGCCAGTTGTTCCACAGAGACATCAGTTGTTTTCCTTTGCATGATTCTATCTTCTTTTTCTTCCTCTATTTTGGTGGCCTCCTTTTGCCTTCGAATTTGGAAGCAGATTGACCTCACCAGTTTATGTAAACTTTATTAGAAACATTCTGTAGTAATTATAAACATTTCCCTCATTCATTTGCTACTTCCAACATACTACCTTAATCTTTAAAATCCCCACATCCCATCCTTTTCTTCCTACATTATTTAGTTTGCAGTCCTGTACCCACCAGTAAGCCCGATGAACCCAATAGGACTTACTTCTGAGTAGACACGTGTAGGATTGCAGTGTAAGTCTACTTTCTTCCTTCCCATTATCTTTTAGTGATAAATGTATTTGTGTTTTCATCTTATTTTATAATCCTTCATTCCCTCATAATTTTGTTTCCTTATCTTTCCCTTCCTCATCTTATCTATATTTCCTGCTTCTGTTTTCTTACACCTTTGTTGCATTTTGTTTCTTTCCCCTCAAATTCGGTTATTCTTTTCCCCCCTTTTTACTGGCCCACTTTCCACCCCAGAGCTGCATCACAAAAAGCTAAATATATTCTCAAAAATATGAGCTGAGGCCTGAATACATTTTGAATGGAGCACTGAAGACCCAGGTTGTGTGCCATGCCTGCTCTACAGTCAGGACTGCATTTTTACAGCAAAGTTTTCTGGATTTGTGTGTTACCACCAGAGACCTACTTGAGCAGCCTGTCTTCTCAGAGGTAGAAAAATAATGTTTAGAAAACAAAGGTGATGCAAATATATTTGTTTTAAAATGGATAGCATATACAAAATCACATTTCTGATGCCAATATATATATATATTAAAAAAATTAAACAAACTTGAAAATTCTCAGACATTTGAGTTGTCACAATCTCAGATTATTGTGCTTTTTTTGTATACAAAAAATATGTTTCTGAATTCCCAAAGTGCCTTTCCACCACTCAGGAATCATCCATTAGTCTTGCTTCATTTTGTTCTGTCAGCTTATTTTAATTGAATGGTTTTTAACTTTGCTAGCTGCCTTAAAAGCCCGCAGACAGAAAAACAACCTTGAACTACTAATTTAAACAAGTGAGTAAACCTTGACACTCAGATGCTCCCCTCCCTCCACAGTCCAGTTTTCTCAAATGGTTGCCAGCTCCCCACTCTCACAGTTACCATCTAGACAGCTCAGCATTTGTCTTATTTCCCATCCACTCACCCTGCCAGCTCCCTTCACTGTGCTCTTCTCTGAGTAGTCAAGACTGACCATTGGATGATCTCCTCACTCACTACTCACAGTCTAATCTTGCCCTAGCAGCAGCCTCAAGAACTGTGAGTTGAGTGAAGCAATGAGACATGTTTGGTCGACAGATTATGTAGCTAAGGGTTTTTTAAAGATATTATGGTGCTCACCACTGACACAAAACACACCATTGCCAAATAAATGTCATAATCTCTGGAAGGATTTGAGTATGGAAACTGAATGGGCTTTTGCTGAAGCAATAACATTTTATGTCCTAAAGTAGCCATGTTGGCCCATTAGAAAGATTCCATAATATGTAATAGGCCAATGAAAAAAGTCATTAGACCAACCAAAGAGTCACAAAATAGTGTGCAGGCTTTCAAGTTCTGCAGAATTCTTCATCAACTGCCTTCCTTGAGATGACACCTGAGATATTTGAGGACCCACCCTATTCCTGCGACTGTAATTTGTTTTAACTATTTTTAATACTGAATTTTAAGTTGTTGTAACCCACCCTAGAAAACCAGTGTGGTGTAGTGGTTAAGGTGTTGGACTATGACCTGGGAGACCAGGGTTCGAATCCCCACACAGCCATGAAGCTCACTGGGTGACCCTGGGCCAGTCACTGCCTCTTGGCCTCAGAGGAAGGCAATGATAAGCCACCTCTGAATAGCACTTACCATGAAAACCTTATTCATAGGGTCGCCCGTAAGGTGGAATCGACTTGAAGGCAGTCCATTTCATTTTCATCCCACCGCTAGGAGACCTGCTGGTGAAGGGCAGGAAATTTTATTATTATTATTATTATTATTATTATTATTATTATTATTATTATTATTATTATCATTACATTTATATGTAATCCTCCTCCTCACTAGGGTGGATGCCAAAATACAAGGCAGGGGAGAGAGAGCCTTTCCCCCTTCCTCTACATTTTTCCCATCTAGCCTGCTGCATTGGTTGGTTTAATAAAGATATTGCCCTAATATGTATTTTGGAAATTTTATATCCAGTCTCAGTGCAAACCTTGAGTTCCATCTTCAAACTACCTTGGCCACCTTGCTCCCTTCAAGTAAGTCCCTAAGCTTACAGGGCAGTTTTGCTGGAAATCAGGGTAAATTTATTCTTGTTCTCCAATACTATAGCTTAGAAAACAAGATATTTTAAAGGAAAAAACTCTGTAGTAAAAGGATTTCAAACAGGCCGAGTACTGCCTGATTATACTCATATTTGTCCTAGTGTATGTAGATGGCTGCTGAAGTTGCTTAGAAAAAATAGAATACAATCTCCTTTTCATTGATTAGTGATTGATTTGTTGGTTTTCTCTTGGGTAATAATGAACAGACTTGCAATTTGACAAATATCCTCTGTGTGATCACCGTGCATTATTTATTTTAGCATAAAATGCCCAAAGCAGCTACCAATCCAAAAAAATAAAGATAAAACAATTTTTAAAATAAAAACAAATCATAACAGTTTTTTAAAAAAGACATTAAAAGTATTACAAAAATTATAGAGATAGATGGTTGATTATAAAACAACAAATTCACCAGACAAATTAAATGACTGCTAGAATTTTATTTTATTTTTTTAAAAAAAGAGGCTCTGGAAATACAGCAAGGAGAGAGTCACATGGGTCTCCTGGGGCAGGACCTTGGGGCAGCCATGGAGAAGACCCGCAAATGCATCTTCACCAAATGTACTGGCAGGAGAATTAAAAGAGCCTTCCTGGCTGATCTCAGAGGATGGGTCCTGTACTATTTAGGGCTTTATGGTGATAACTGGTATCGTCAATTGAGACTGGAAATGGCCAGGCAGCCAGTGCAACTGGAGCTGCAAAAGGAGGAAGTTTGCCAAAGGACTTGGGCCAGTCTGAACTTTCACTGCAGTGTTTTTACAGTAGCAGTAGTTTCTCGATGCTTTTCAAAGGCAGCTTTACTTAGAACATGTTACAATGGTCCAAACAATAGGTAACTTAGATGTGTCACTTTCTGTCTTCTCTAAGAATGGGCGCAGATGGCAAGCATCCACCTGGAAATCCAGTAGCATAGCTGGTTCATGGAGCCTAGATGATGAACCTGCTTTTTCAGAGGGAGTGTAATCCCACCTAAAACATGGTGAAGTCCTATACCCTAATCTATCATGAGTAGCTATGTCTTGTCTGGATTAAGCTTCAGTTTGTTAGGTTTTATCCAGCCCTTCAGTAATCTCAGCCATCGGTTGAGGACCTCCATAGCCTCCCTGGTTTTGTTGTTGTTATGTGCCTCCAAGTCGACTACGACTTATGGCGATCCTATGAATCAGTGACCTCCAAGAGCATCTGTCATGAACCACCCTGTTCAGATCTTGTAAGTTCAGGTCTGCGGCTTCCTTTATGGAATCAATCCATCTCTTGTTTGGCCTTCCTCTTTTTCTACTTCTTTCTGTTTTTCCAAGCATTATTATCTTTTCTAATGAATCATGTCTTCTCATTATGCGTCCAAAGTATGATAACCTCAGTTTCATCATTTTAGCTTGAGAATTGGCTGTGAATCAGCATATTGATTGATCCAGACCCTAAATATTTGGATGATCTTCCCCAGTAGTTTCATATAGATATTAAACTGCAAAGAGGATAAGATGGAACCTGCAGGATACTATAAGCCAACAGCTATGATGTCACGTAGAGATCCCCTGGTATCACATATTATGAAACCTACCATCCAAGAAGGACTGGAACTGTCATAAAAACCCCAAGGCCCATCCTAGAAACTTGATGGAATTTGATGAATATCTTTCGTAAAGGTCCCACAACTGTTTAGATTAGATGGAACCTGCCTTCAAGGAAGCATTAAAAACATTACTAATGCAAGGTTCCTATAACTGCTTTCATGACATGAGAAAAGCAAGGGTCAAGCACGCAGGTGATCAGCCTACAAAGATTTTGTCCACATCCTCAAGTGTATGAAAAGTATCCAGACAGATGTCAAAGATTTCTCCAGCATTACACAACCTACACAGGGACTGCACTTGAAAAGTGTCTTTAGATTTATCTAACATAGATAATATTAACTAATATTTGAACACACAGTTCAAAAGCCAGCAGTTTATTAGCGAGTTCTAAGGCTTTTAAGGTCTGAATATTTTGTTTTTTTCAGATATGTTAATTACATAAAGTCCTGTATTATAACAAACAAATTATTAGAGCTGTTTATAAAAATACCTGGAAGAAACCACACAGTTCAAAATGTGAATGGAAAATGGCAGTTACACCTCATGTATGAAAATCACAGTGATAATTGTTTCTTAATTCTCATACTTAAGGTTTTAAACTAAGAAAGCGTCGCATCGCAAATGAACCCACAGGAGGCACTGGCAACTGCCCTCATCTGCTTGAAGCCATTCCATGTGAAGAACCTTCTTGTTATGACTGGAGGATAGTACGATTGGAAGAGTGCATTCCAGACAACGAGAAGGAGTGTGGTCCTGGTACTCAGGTTCCACAGGTGATCTGTATCAGCAGTGATGGTAGGTTTGTCTGCCAATTTTCTATGGTTCCTCATTCATTTGTTCTGGGAAATAGGTGTTTTCTAGCAAAAATAAGAAAAGAAAAGAAAGAAAAGACCCAATTCATTGAGTTCCTACCTTGTGCATTAGGGAGCTGAATGTAAACCAAGAGGAAACTTTATTTTTATTTTGGCTCTAGCAGTCCACTGTTCTCCATCTGAATAGCAAGGGCTAGCCAACATGTTGTCCTCCAGATATTGTTCTGCAATGGAGTCCAACAGCATCTGGAGGTCACCATATTTCTATCCCTGGAATAGAGAAACACTGTGTTTTGAACTGCCTGCTCTTTAAAATGCAATTTGCATTGAATGGAAGAAAAGGGATGGGTTGAGGAACACTGTAAAGAAAGCAACCAGTGGCATGTGTTTACCTCTGCATTGTGGTCATAGTGTTGTCTGATTAAACAATAGCTGTTATGGACCCCATGGAGAACATTTTGCAGGACTGAGAGAACGGGGAGCGGATTGTGGATGTTGGAGAAAGGTCTGATGGTCTCACCAGAAATGCTTCCTGAAACTCCTGTTAGGCCTGTGCCCAATGGTCCTGTTAGTGTTTCTGCTGAGGAAAGCCTGCAGCAGAGAGTAAGGAATATAGTCTACCATAATCGCTGGCACCTAGCCCAGACTTATTCATTGAACATCCAGGCCTTAATGAATTTGCTGGACATTTCCAGAGAGATAAAAAGGGGCAATCTCTCACAGAGTCAGACCTGACAAGTTTCCCCAAGGTTATGCAGACAGGAGAAGATATAGTTACAGCTTAAGAAATTATCCTCTTTCTCCAGGAGAAGCTCCCGCCATGCTTCAAAGACTGGAAAGTGCTAGATTTAGCTCGTGCAAGTAGAGGGCCCACCCTCTCTCTTTTATTTGGAGTAAATAGCTCTTGGGGTGAGAGCTTTGTTGTGACAACTTTCTGTTGCTTCCACAGCCTAGTTGTACTTGCTGGTGTTCTGTATCCTGTTTCATGCCTAGCATGTTTTGATGCTATGTTCCTGTGCTAACTGTGGAATAAAACTGTGCAAAACCCAATCTTTAAGTCCTGAGTCTGCTTCTCTGGTCAGGAGTCAGGACAGCAGTTATGGTTAGAAACAAACGTGTATTTATTTATTATTTTATTATACTCCTCCCTTCCCTCCAGCAGGAGCCCAGGGCGGCAAAAGTTAGTAGGCATGTTCCAGTAATTAATGTAGATCTGGTATTATCAGAAAACAAAGACTGGATTCAGATTAGTCCAAATCACTATTAGTCTGTGGCTGACCAATGTGTTTTTACATGTGCCAAATATAACATGTTTATGCTGATGGGATAGCAGTGTGTATGTGGTGTGTGTTTGTGTATTATTATTGTTATTGTTGTTGTTGTTGTTATTATTATTATTATTATTATTATCTTTATTTATAGCCCGCCATTTTTCCAAAACTGAAACTCATGGCGGCTTCCAGATAAAAAACACATATAATTAAAAACATACAAAGTCTACATTAAAATAAGATTAAACCATTTCCAATATTAAAACCATACACACATACAGCTAAAAGAATTCAGACTAGTTTAAAAATGATATAATAGACATTAGCAGTGCAGCACCCTTCACGCCCTATCCTTAGCCTTCAATTCCAAAGGCTTGTTGGAATAGGAAGGTCTTTGCTTGTCGGCGGAAGGACTGCAAAGAGGGGGTCATTCTTACCTCCCTAGGAAGGGAATTCCAAAGCCTAGGGGCAGCCACCCAGAAGGAGTAGCTAGCAAGATGATAGGGAGTGCTTAGAAATGTGATGTGAACCCCCATGCCCATTTACTATCTGTTACCATTTTATCTTGTGTTTTGTCAGTCTGAGACCAATTTAAGAACATAAGAACATAAAAACATAAGAAGAGCCTGCTGGATCAGCCCAGTGGCCCATCTAGTCCAGCATCCTGTTCTCACAGTGGCCAACCAGGGGCCTGGGGGAAGCCCACAAGCAGGACCCGAGTGCAAGAACACTCTCCCCTCCTGAGGCTTCCGGCAACTGGTTTTCAGAAGCATGCTGCCTCTGACTAGGGTGGCACAGCACAGCCATCACGGCTAGTAGCCATTGATAGCCCTGTCCTCCATGAATTTGTCTAATCTTCTTTTAAAGCCGTCCAAGCTGGTGGCCATTACTGCATCTTGTGGGAGCAAATTCCATAGTTTAACTATGCGCTGAGTAAAGAAGTACTTCCTTTTGTCTGTCCTGAATCTTCCAACATTCAGCTTCTTTGAATGCCCACGAGTTCTAGTATTATGAGAGAGGGAGAAGAACTTTTCTCTATCCACTTTCTCAATGCCATGGATCATTTTATACACTTCTATCATGTCTCCTCTGACCCGCCTTTTCTCTAAACTTAAAAGCCCCAAATGCTGCAACCTTTCCTTGTAAGGGAGTCGCTCCATCCCCTTGATCATTCTGGTTGCCCTCTTCTGAACCTTTTCCAACTCTAGAATATCCTTTTTGAGATGAGGCAACCGGAACTGTACACAGTATTCCAAATGCGGCCGCACCATAGATTTATACAACGGCATTATGATATCGGCTGTTTTATTTTCAATACCTTTCCTAATTATCGCTAGCATGGAATTTGCCTTTTTCACAGCTGCCGCACACTGGGTCGACATTTTCATCGTGCTGTCCACTACAACCCTGAGGTCTCTCTTCTGGTTGGTCACCGCCAGTTCAGACCCCATGAGCGTATATGTGAAATTAAGATTTTTTGCTCCAATATGCATAATTTTACACTTGTTTTTATTGAATTGCATTTGCCATTTTTCTGCCCATTCACTCAGTTTGGAGAGATCTTTTTGGAGCTCTTCACAATCCCTTTTTGTTTTAACAACCCTGAACAATTTAGTGTCATCAGCAAACTTGGCCACTTCACTGCTCACTCCTAATTCTAGGTCATTAATGAACAAGTTGAAAAATACATGTCCCAATACCGATCATTGAGGGACTCCACTTTCTACAGCCCTCCATTGGGAGAACTGTCCGTTTATTCCTACTCTCTGCTTTCTGCTTCTTAACCAATTCCTTATCCACAAGAGGACCTCTCCTCTTATTCCATGACTGCTAAGCTTCCTCAGAAGTCTTTGGTGAGGTACCTTGTCAAACGCTTTTTGAAAGTCTAAGTACACTATGTCCACTGGATCACCTCTATCTATATGCTTGTTGACACTCTCAAAGAATTCTAATAGGTTACTGAGACAGGACTTTCCCTTGCAGAAGCCAGGCTGGCTCTGCTTCAGTAAGGCTTGTTCTTCTATGTGCTTAGTTAATCTAGCTTTAATCATACTTTCTACCAGTTTTCCAGGGACAGAAGTTAAGCTAACTGGCCTGTAATTTCTGGGATCCCCTCTGGATCCCTTTTTGAATATTGGCATTACATTTGCCACTTTCCAGTCCTCAGGCACGGAGGAGGACCCGAGGGACAAGTTACATATTTTAGTTAGCAGATCAGCAATTTCATCTTTGAGTTCTTTGAGAACTCTCGGGTGGATGCCATCCGGGCCCGGTGATTTGTCAGTTTTTATATTGTCCATTAAGCTTAGAACTTCCTCTCTCGTTACCACTGTTTGTCTCAGTTCCCCAGAATCCCTTCCTGCAAATGTTAGTTCAGGTTCAGGGATCTGCCCTATATCTTCCACTGTGAAGACAGATGCAAAGAATTCATTTAGCTTCTCTGCAATCTCCTTATCGTTCTTTAGTAGACCTTTGACTCCCTCATCATCCAAGGGTCCAATCGCCTCCCTAGATGGTCTCCTGCTTTGAATGTATTTATAGAATTTTTTGTTGTTGGTTTTTATGTTCTTAGCAATGTGCTCCTCAAATTCTTTTTTAGCATCCCTTATTGTCTTCTTGCATTTCTTTTGCCAGAGTTTGTGTTCTTTTTTATTTTCTTCATTCGGACAAGACTTCCATTTTTTGAAGGAAGACTTTTTGCCTCTAAGAGCTTCCTTGACTTTGCTCGTTAACCATGCTGGCATCTTCTTGGCCCTGGCGGTACCTTTTCTGATCTGCGGTATGCACTCCAGTTGAGCTTCTAATACAGTGTTTTTAAACAACTTCCAAGCATTTTCGAGTGATGTGACCCTCTGGACTTTGTTTTTCAGCTTTCTTTTTACCAATCCCCTCATTTTTGTGAAGTTTCCTCTTTTGAAGTCAAATGTGACCGTGTTGGATTTTCTTGGCAATTGGCCAGTTACATGTATGTTTAATTTAATAGCACTGTGGTCACTGCTCCCAATTGGTTCAACAACACTTACATCTCGCACCAGGTCCCGGTCCCCACTGAGGATTAAGTCCAGGGTTGCCGTCCCTCTGGTCGGTTCCATGACCAACTGGTCTAGGGAATAGTCATTTAGAATATCTAGAAACTTTGCTTCTTTGTCATGACTGGAACACATATGCAGCCAGTCTATGTCCGGGTAGTTGAAGTCACCCATTACTACCACCTTTCCTAGTTTGGATGCTTCCTCAATTTCATATCTCATCTCCAGGTCTCCCTGAGCATTTTGATCAGGGGGACGATAGATCGTTCCCAGTATTAAGTCCCTCCTGGGGCATGGTATCACCACCCACAACGATTCTGTGGAGGAGTCTGCCTCTTTTGGGGTTTCGAGCTTGCTGGATTCAATGCCTTCTTTCACGTATAGAGCGACTCCGCCACCAATACGTCCTTCCCTGTCCTTCCGATATAGTTTATATCCAGGGATAACCGTATCCCACTGGTTTTCTCCATTCCACCAGGTCTCGGTTATGCTCACTATATCAATGCTCTCCTCTAAGACCAAGCACTCCAGTTCTCCCATCTTGGTTCGCAGGCTGCTAGCATTAGCGTACAGGCACGTGTAAGCAGTGTCTCTCTTCAAGTGTCTTTGGCACTTGTGGTTAGGCCTGTGGTAATTTTGCTCTTCTGAATTTATATCCTGTGCCCCTGCTCTCACAATGCCTACTTCTAGGCCTACCCCTTTTAAAATTACACCAAATGTTGTTTTGTAATTAAATCGGGTAGAGGGAATTGGAGTTGATTACTTGTGAACACAGACCTGTATCTAGTCTTGCACTGTGGCTCCAGATTTTGCTTTCTAATTGAGTTGGGGCTCAACTGGGAAAACTAAGAATTAGAGCATAAGCTTTTTTTCCCCCATGTAGTGCATCATATGTCCTTTCCTAACAGCCCTCACTCCCCTAGGTGAGTTTTGCTAAACAGGATGATGCACAAATTCAGAACATATCTACTCTTTCTGACACAAAAGTGAACATTCTGATATGCTGATGTATTATATTTTAAAAAGTGTAAGGTGATGTATGTAAGTATACATACATCAGATACGTATTACTGACTAGCTGTGGCTCTCCTGAGCCTCTGGCAGACAGGGCTTTCCCCAGATCTGCTACCTGATCCTTGTAACTTCTGGATCCTTTTGGATCTTTTGCATGCAACACATGTGCTCTACCATTAAACAGTGGCCCCTCCCCATATGGTCATGCACATCAGAGTGTGGAATACTTCTGCACACACAATAAAATAAAACACAGTGAGAAAAATGTGTCTACAATGTTGGACCTCCACATAAATATGAAGTTTGTTATACAGCTTATACTCTTTGAGCAGTATCCAGCAAAAGTATTTGTTAGCAGAAGGACTTTTGGCTGCATGGTGCAACTTTCCATCCTTCTCCTCTCCCCCATGCCACCCCATTAAACCAGTTTTCGATTTCCTCCCAACCCTCCAGAGCAGATTTGGAGAGGACATGAGGGGCACACAGGGAGAGAAGGAGGAGGGGAAGTTGCACTGCACAAGCGGAAATCCTTGTGCTAGTGGAAATACTGATACCACCCAAAAGTAGAAGCAGTATAACAAATTGCATGCATGCAGAGATTCCACACAGCAGACACATTTTATCTATTTTGTTGTGTTATATGTGTAAAGATGTACATGCAGTTTGTTACGCAGCTTGTACCCTTTGTTTTCTGTCAGTGCCACTCTCGTAGATGCTAATTGGTAATAAATATAATTTATAGGAAAATTTCTACAGAATTTCTGCAAAAGTAGTAGTCAGAGTAGAAGATAACTCTGCACTTTGTTTTGCACTGTGATGAACATCTACATTTGGCAAAAATGGATATATCTTCTTAATTGTATAGCCACATTACTCCACTATGAGGTGATGGCCATAACTGTCAAATAGTGTGTGTCTCAAACAACACTCACAGGCATGCTGATCCTTTAAGTCACAGCTTGTCTGGCAATTTCATGAGGCTTCTTAGTGGCAAAGCTCAAAACAAATTATCCAGTTGGTCCTGAGCTTTCATTATAATAGTGAAGATATTTATGTTGACCCATTAGGCTTTACTGCCACAGGTTGTTTTTCATCAAGTCTGAAAGTTTCAAGAAGTCTGGGGAAGAAGGAGCATTATCAGCTGCAAAGCCTGTGTCTGGCCTGGGAATGGACAGCCAAGGCCGGTACCATGGCAACCATCGAGATAGCGACTGGGGAAACGTTCTAACAGTTTTTTGTTAGTGTCTGTCTAAGTTTTGCTTTCGGAGAGAGATGTTCTGTCTAGAGGGGGGGGGAAGCTACTTGTAACTGCTACAAGCCTTAATGTCGGAGTAAAAAGGACTCTTAACAAGATCTATTGCCTCTGTGATGTTTCTTGACCATTTTACTTCCAAAAGTAACGTGTGCTGTCACGCAACAACCGCACACATCAACAATTTAGCCCTCAAGGTTTCCAAGGGAAGGCTGAGGCAGCTGATGAGGAAGGCTATTAGGCCATTGCCTTTATGGATAATTACAATGCCTTGCAAAAGTACTCAGAACCCTGACCAATGCTTTCATATTACTGAATTACAAATGGTACACTGTAGTTTCGTTCTGTATGATGTTTTATTTTGAAACTCAAAATCAATTATTGTAAAGTGACATTGGTTTTATGTTGGGAAATGTTTGTATGAAACATAAAAAAACTGAAGCATGTTATTGCATAAGTATTCAACCCCTGTGCTGTAGAAGCTCCCAGTTTACACAGATGAAAGAAATTGCCCTGTCAATGACACAATTACCTTACCATTGGCCTCCACCTGTAAACCATTAAAGTTGCCATCACATTGTCAGGATAAAACCCCCACTATTGAAGGATCATTGGTCAGGCTGTGGATCTGAAGGAAAATGAAGACCAAACAGCATTCTCCAGAAGTGAGAGACAATGTAATACAAATGCATAGATTAGGAAAAGGGTACAAAATAGTATGCAAGTGTTTGGATATCCCAGTGAGCACAGTTGGATCAATAATCAGGAAGTGAAAGCTGCATCACACCACCCAGGCACTGCCAAGAAAAGGCCATCCCTCAAAACTCAGTGCTCGAACAAGGAGACTTGTGAGAGAAGCCACAGAGAGGCCAACAATCACTTGGAAGGAGCTACAGAGTTCAGTGGCTGGGAGTGGAGTAATGGTGCACCAGTCAACCATATCAAGAGCTCTGCAGAATACTGGCCTATATGGGGAGGGTGGCAAGAAAGAAGCTGTCACTCAAAAAGTACCATCTGAAAGCATGTCTGGAGTTTGCCAGAGAGCATGAGAGTGCCCCAGCTGTGATATGGGAAAAGGTTTTGTGGTCAGATGAGACCAGGATAGAGGTTTTTGGCCAAAACTCAAAGCGCTATGTGTGGGTAAACCCAACCCTGCCCATGTCTCAAGACACACCATCCCTATGGTGAAGTATGGTGATGGCAGCATCATGCTGTGGGGATGCTTCTCTTCAGCAAGGACTGGGCATCTTGTTAAAATTGAAGGAAGAATGGATGGAGCAAAATACAGAGAAATACTGCAAGAGAACCTGCTTCACTCAAAAACTGAAGCTTGGGAGGAAATTCACTTTTCAGCAGGACAGTGATCCCAAGCACAAGGCCAAAGCAACATTGAAGTGGCTCAAGAACAAAAAGGTGAATGTCCTGCAGTGGCCCAGTCAAAATCCTGATCTCAATCCCATTGAAAATCTGTGGCGCTCTTTGAAAATTGCAGTCCACAAGCAACAACCCACCAACCTGAACGACTTGGAGCAAATCTGCCAAGAAGAATGAGCCAAAATCCCTCCGACACTGTGTACAAAGCTGGTACATACCAACCCCAAAAGACTTAAAGCTGTTATTGCAGTGAAAGGTGGCTCTACTAAATATTAATGTGTGTGGGTTGACAAGCAACATGTTTCAGTTTTTTGTTTCTTACAAACATTTCCCAACATAAAATCAATGCCACCTTACAATAATTGATTTTGAGTTTCAGTGTTTCAAAATAAAATATCATACAGAATGAAATTACAGTGTCCCATTTGTAATTCAGTAATATCAGGGCATTGGTCAGGGGTCTGATTACTTTTACAAGGCACTGTGCATGAAAGCGATTTAACTACCCTTCTGCTTCCCAGCCTGCCACATACAGTGTCTTCTGTACCACCTACGGTTGTGGAAAAACCTTCATTTCTGTTCTAGTGTAAAAAAAAAGGGGGGGTATAAGATGTTTGGCAGAACTGGAGCTAGAACAGAGAACAAATGGCACAAGAAGCTGCCACTATTGCTTCTTCCACTTTTTGTGTGTGTTGTGGTTGATGCCTTCTTCCTGCTTCTCTGACAAACTGTAGGATGACCAAAAGAGGGAGTTCATCCTTGGGATCCTTATGAGGTTCTGATACTTTACCACATGGGGCAGCTGCACATAGTACTGTATGTTTCCAGTTCTACCCAGCTCTTGACATGAGAGATTTTTTGGGGGAAAGCTTTAGCTCAGTGGTAGAACATCTAGGTTCCAGGTTCAGTGCCTAGTGTCTCCAGGTATGACTGGAACTATTCCCTATCTGAAACCATGGAGAGCTGCTATCAGTCATTGTGAACAATACTGGGTGGATGGACCAGTTTAAGGAAGCTTCCTATGCCTAGAAGGGCTCTCCTGTGAAACCCTGAAGAACCACAGCATCAGTGTCTGGTCTACTTACATTGTTGTTGTTGTTATCCCATCCTTACTCCCAGTAGTAGCTGAGGGCAGCAGTGGTCTAACTGTAATAAGACATGCTCCACAATGATGGAGGTTAGGAAGTTTCTCCTGATTCCTTCCCCCACCCTCACCTTAGCACTGTTCATAAGTTCCCATCTCTAATAACCACCTCTAGTAGCTTCAAATGACAGCCAGTGTGCAGGCTGAGACTACGTGCAAATTATCTTCTTAGATGTTCATTAAAGATTTTGCATAATTGTCACATGCAGAGCTGCACAGCACCCCGGCAGCTGTGAAAGAGCAAAGCAAGACAGGTATAACAAGATCCATGTTCAAGTTCTCAGTCTGCGTAAAGGAAAGGATCTTTGCTTAAGACTCCTTTATCTCAAGTGATTCCCTGTTTAGTTCTCCCTTTCCACAGCTAGTAACACATGCAACTTAACTCAGATTAAACAGCCAGAGTTGAAAACCAAAACCTGAAATAACACATGATCAAAGAGGCATAAGTACTTGAAGTGACAGTGTATTCCTCAGCCCCCTTTTCTGCCCCAGGGTCTTTACTGCATGCTGAAAGAAGCCAGTATTTTAAATCTCAGGACTGGTGCTGCTGTATGGTAACTTCATTGTTTTAGCCGTAAACTAAGCCCATAAAACAGATCAGTGTTTCCTTTTTCCAGCTCTCTGCATCATTTAATGTGTTTGAAATATAATTAGCTGGGGTATTATGTTTAAACCTGAGGTCTCTTATTTTACAATTAGGCTCAAATACCAGTGTCTGTGGGGGTGTTGTGTATAATTAGGGATGAGCATGTCTATTCAATTTGGTGTAAAGAGAGGAGCCATTACAGCCATTCAGACAATACTGGGATAATAGATTTATCCTCCAGCATTTCTGCTGGAGGCTTGTGTTTGTCCTTGTCTTTCCACAGTGCATTGCAGTAATCAGAATTTTAATTCAGGCTGGAGGGGGGGACCTGACAGTTGGTACCCCAAGTTGTCATTGTCTAGGTTATAATATACTTCCTTGCATTTTATTATTATAAAAAACGGAACTTCTCTCCTCTTTGCTGACAAGGAATTGTGGAGGATTTTTTTTAACTTGGCAGCTCAGCCTTTGAATTTAGAGCAGCTGCAGTTAAAAAGAGAAAAAGAAGAAGCTGGTTTTTCTGCAAAATTAGATCAACACCAGTCATAATTCCTGTCTCATGGATTAGCTGGCTAAAGGTCTCGGGTGATGGTTAAAGACTTTTCTTTATTACAGATTAACCTTTGTGAACGGGAAAGGTACAACAAATGTAAAATGTGCATATAGAGATTAAGCAGCACTATTGTAGGCATCTTTTTTGCCCTGAAATGTTTCAGGTGTTTCATTTTGAGATGATTTAATGGCAGTGTACCTTGGCTGCCATGATAAGTGTAGTGCTCTTTATCTATTCAGTTCAGAAACAGTATAGGAAGTGCAACCTTTTCCACTTACCATATGCATTTTTCTGCTTGCTTATTATCCGCAGACTGGAAGAGTAGCACAGATGTGTCTGTGCTAACATTGCTGAGGAAGGAAGAAATGTAGTAACCTAGCATATAATAATGCAATGTAATAAAAGAATAACCTTATGGTAATACACTGGCTTGGAAGATGGGAATACTAGGACCACAATATGGCACAATGGTGGCCATTTGCATGGCTCCAGTGTTTCCTATCTGGTACTTTCCAAGAGACCACATTGGACTATTTATTGTCTTTTACATGGGATCCAAAGACTTACACATGAATTACAGAAAGATGTATGAATCTTGCCAGCCATTAAAAAAATCCTTTTAAGATTGGGCCATCCAAACTGTGAAGAATCCCCACTGGTCCAACACTAAGAAATGGCTTTCCTTGAATAACATTGTAGACAAAGTTGCACCTGGAATTGTTCAAATAATTATCAAGTACTTTGCAAAGTATATTTGTGTGGGCAGGACAGATAGATCCATAGTGCTTGTTACTAAAACTGTGCACTCTTTCTGAATTCACATAGCTAACGCTAAAAGATGACACTGATAACTGCATTTAAAAGAGAGTTGATCAATTAGCATTGTGAGCATTTCTGTCTCTTCCAGTATTGTTGTAAGACCCTAGCCCAGGGGTGGCTAACCTGTGATCCTCCAGATGTTGTGGGACTACAACTCCCATCATCCTGACCGTTGGCCATCCTGCCTGGGGCTCATGGGAGTTAGCCATCCTTGCCCTAGCCCTTTTTGAGGGAGGACTGGACTATATGTGAAGCATCATGAATATGGAATCTTGTGAAAAATATCACTGCTAGTTCTCTGTAGTGAGGCAGTAAACCCTAGGCTGAAACTCGATCTAGCCCATTTCACATACTTAAGACCCTTATTATTAAAATTCTGTGTCAATGAGCAGGGGACTGCAGTCATGGTGACATAGCCTGTTGTCCTTTGCAAACTTTCTTGTGTGTAAATCTCAGTGAACTTTGGGCCAAACTGCATGAAATTTCTCACATAGTTTGGCCTCACGTGGCTGGTTTTTCAAAAACAAATAGTTGGTGGGGGTAGGGAGCCATATTGTGACCATAGCACGTGGTGATGTGGTTAGTCCTTTACTACCTATGCCTGCTATTCACAGTGTGAGGGATGTTCCCAATGGTGCCAGTGGGAGCTTTCCTCCCACTGCACATTGCCGGGAGGGTGTTTCTGATCAAGACTATGGTGGAGGCAAAGGATGAAAGCGCTCCCCCTCTAAGCCATGATTCTGATCCATTGTATCTACTTTGGCCTCAGTGGGGCTTGTTTCTGAGTAAACTTGCATAGGATCAGACTCGTGATTCAAGAAAAATGACTAAATCACATCTGGTGCATAAGGACTAGCTTCTGAGAGTTCTGTGAGAAAAACATAAAAGAGTGCTTTGTAAAGGCCTTTAATTCAGTTGATATAATAATGCATTGTTTTGCATTGTGAAAATAAATTCTGTCAAAAGAGGTGCCTTGAAAACACTTGATGTCTTTTAGGCAAGCCCTGTAGCAATTCTTAAAACAATTAAATATGCAGCACTATGTTAGTGTAATATTATTGAAATTATTTATTTATTTATTTATTAAATTTATATCCTGCCCTTCCTCCCAGTAGGATGATAAGAGAAAGATTGGCACTTACCCCCACTCCCAAATCTATACTCTGTATCAGCCTTTCCCAACCTTTGGATCCCCAGTTGTTGCTGGACTACAATTCTCATCATTCCTGTCCTGACCATTGGCCATGCTGATGGGAGCTGTAGTTCAGCAATATCTGGGGAGCCAAAGGTTGGGAAAGACTGCTCTATATCATGTAGTCAACCTGTTTCTTGCCATGATTTTTTATTTAATACAATGAGTAACAGCATGCCACCAGTGAAAGATGTATCAAAATACCTGTCATTGCTGTGTTTTCATTCAGAGAACATCAGTCAACCACAACTTTGTGATTTACAGCGCATCCAAGGTGGATCTGAATTGATTTTAACGGTAGCGAACAGTGCGGTGGGGGGAGGGGGAAGCATCACCTGATCTCTTGGCACATGAATAGCTGCTACTTACTGGGAGGTGTGAAGTTGGCATGGTGCAAACACAGCAAAAGGAGCACCAGATTGGCTGGGTTTGCACCAGAGTGCTTTTGCACCACTCTGACCTTGCCCCCTCCAAGTAAGCAGCAGTGGCTCGTCTGCAGGAGTCAGGTAAGTACTTCCATCCCATGCTGTCTGTAATTGGATTTTAATTAAAAGAACAAATAGAGTAAAAGTGCAATTACACTTCTGTGTTACTATAAATTATCATCATTGCACACTGGGTAATGGATCTTTTCTTCCAGTTTATCAAATGCTTTTGAAGACAGAGTTTCAGCCAATTTGTCTCTCTGAATCACCTATACAAATACAAACATCCATAAAGTGAACTATCAAGTCAACTATCTAGATCCAGAGGTATGGGAGGCATAAATTCATGATGCAGCTTCTCCCACCACAGCACAATTTTTAAATTAAAGATGGCACCAAAATCCATAAATGACCTGGTTCAGTATACAGATTTGTCCAGCTCATAGTGCTTTGGAGTATTGCAAATCATTTTCCATTTCCCCCAGAATGGAGGTCCGCAAAGTATGGTCTGCAAGCTTCATTTATGTTGTCCGTGATAGAAAGTTTTAATTTTTAAAAACTACTTTAGTATTTAACACAGTGCATTGCAATTGCTAAACAACAGGCAGAAAAATCATTAAGTAGTCCACCAAGATCCTCAGCAATTTTCAAGTGGTCTGGGAGGAAAACAGTTTGGGAACCCATCTCCCTGACCGTGTTCTCTGGGTTGGAGTAGTCCTATGCAAATGTTTGTTTCTGCAGAATCAATGTGTATAAGTGGAAGACAGAAGCTTCATCCCCCAGCCTGTGCACATTCTATGTATTGTCTGCACAGATGCCCTAAAACTACAAACACAAAAGCTGGCCCACATGGTGAAAAGACTGCTTTTTACTGAGGTTGCAATTCATGTGTACAGTTTGTATCATGTACACCAGGGGCAGTGGCTCTCCAGATATTGAATTCCAACTCACATTAGCCATAGCCAGCATGGCCAAGGATGATGGGAGTTGTAGTCCAACAATACCTGGAGGGCCACAGGTTCTTTGCCCCAGATGTTGAGTCTTTTCAGACAGTACAGTGAATGAGGCTTGGAGCAGGGCAGTAGCTCAGTGGCAGAGTACCTGCTTTGTGTGCAAAAGGTCCCAGGTTCAATCCCTACAATCTCCAGGCAGGCTGGGGAAAATTCCTGTCTGAAAACCTGGAAAATGACTGTCAGTGAGTATAGAGAGTATTGGGCTAGATGGGCCAATGGTTTGACAGTATAAGACAACCTCCCTGTTTTCCTTGTTGCTGAGATTCTGCTCAACTCCCTCCATTTGTGTTCACTGTGCACCTTTTGAACATCTGCATGGGGTTAATGGTAAATGAGATTTTGCACTTGCATAGTCACTGTTCAGCAGACCAGGTATCCAGCTAGTTGCTTTCTAGGCAAATGCACAGAAAGTCTTAATGTTAACCCTTTTCCCTACGGAACTCTCATTGATTGACCTACCAGATAACCCAACCAAGCAACTTACCTGCCAGGAGGTCAGGTAAGCGTCTCTGCCCCACCACACCGTCTGTGGCTGGATTTTATTTAAAAGAATAAATAAAGTAAAACGACTAGATCACTCAACAAAGCAGCAATTTGTTTGGTTATCATATCTCAGTTCTCTTAAAGTATTTATTATAAGCATAGAAAATGTACAAAATACTTGTGATGTTAAATCACACAACTAGTTAAGTACTAGGGGCTGCCACACCTGCTTGCTTTGCTTGCCAACACAGCCTACATTATTATTGTTGTTGTTGTTGTTGTTTATTTCTACCCCGCCTTTTGGCTAAAAGGCCCTCAAGATGGCTTACAAAAAAATAAATAAACACAAATATAAAAATGCATCAATAAAAACAATGCAATTTACAAAAAGCGGCAGTTACAACATCCAATAAAATTCATTAACAAATCACAAAGCAAAAATTCACTCCTCTCTCTTCTTGGCCTTCTAAAAAGGGCCCAGGAGAAAAGATGGGAGGCAAACGCCCATCTCCAAACCGGCAGAGACAGACACAAAGCAAGAAAAGCCCCTCTAGAAGGAACAAAGAGAGGAAGCCAGCCCAGCAATGGTGGACGAGGGAAACAGCAGCAGAGTCAACACCGTCCAGCACCCCAAGCCCTCCTCCACCTCCTCTGCCTGGCGTTCCCTAGCCCTCCCCCTCTCCTTTCACCAATCCCACCCCAAACCACATGAGTGGTGAGAGCCCCCACCACATGTGTGGCAAGAGCCCACTCCACCCCCCCACAGGTGGCCAGAGCTCTACATGGGTTGCCAGAGCCCCCTCACCCCCCACGGGTCACCAGAGCCCCTCTGCACATAGGTTGCAGAAGCTCCCCCACCTCACCACAAATTGCGATAGCTACCCCCCACAGATGGGTCACCATAGCTCCCCCACTCCCAGGCAGCTCCCTAAACTACCCCCAAGCACTCGCCACAGCCCTGCCTCCACCACTTTCCTTACTGCCTTCTTGCTGCTGCTGCTTGCCCACCTGCCTGCTTGCTTGGCCCACTGCTGCTTCCTTCCTGCTGTCCCCCACCACCACCGCCTCTCACCACCCTCTCTCACCACCCCTGCCATCACCACCAGTTTGCCTTGCCTTGCCTGCCTCACCTGTAAGCATCATACTACCCATGACACTTACAAAATATAATATAGTATATATATGGAGGAGTGTGTGTCAATTCTCCAGATTGTTTCTTGCAAACATTTTATGTAATTGTTCCCTATCAGGATCTAAAACTCTGTTTTGTTTCCAAGTATGGTTTGTTTGTTTTGTAAGGGGGCAATTAAATTTCCAAGTGGCTCTCTGCCGTAGCTGGCATAGCTCTACTATTCTTTGATTCTAAGAACGCAGATAGGACAGGTGAAATTGGTTCCAGGGAACTATATGATAATGTATTTATGTCTGGTACCATAAAGTGTGCATGTGCCAATGTTGCAAGCTGGGAGAGAACTACTGCAAAACAGATGAGCTATTTCTGAGTGTTTACTAAGAAAGCTTGTGAATATTGAACTGATTCCTAATCTACCCAACTGGAGTTAGTCTACCCCTGTTTTGAACAGGAAGGACAAGCACAAATGATGGGAAAGCAGATGTGATGCGGGAGGAAAGCAGTGCAAGACCATCAAAAGAGATTTGATTATACGCATGGGCTGTCTTTTATATGGGCCTTTTGCTAACGATGATACATTTTCTTAAATGTTATTAAGCCTTGAAAATACTGTGCTGAAAAATGAATTATTTTTAAAAATCCGTTTAAGGAGCCGATTATGTTCTTGTTGACTATCATGTCCCTTTGTTTCATCCAGCTCTTCCCTGAGGATTGTTTGACATTTCTTTCATCCAGATTACAATTTTTGTTGAGTTCTTATTAGTGTGAAGTCATTCTTTACCGGGTATGTACCTCCAACTGATGGACAGCCCAAGGTCCGAGGCCCATAAAGTGTGAGAAAAAGTTGAGCATGTTAACTATAAAAAGCAATCAAAACGTTAGGAGGAGAAGCTGTAGCGTAGATGATATATCTTACAGATTAATGTAAACAAGACCGAAGTAATAGGAAAGCTGTTCAATAATTTGTACAAACTGTTTTCAGAAGAGCAGTTTGTGAAGCGTAGTCCCTTAATCATTTTGTTCCATCATGTCTTATTAACTGCATTGAGATTCCTAGAGATGTTTGTTTCGTTAGTTAACATCAATGTATGGGTTGGCTCATAGTCCCCCAAAACGTAAGGATGATCCAGTGAAAGAAATCAGCACAGAGAAGGGACATAATGGAACTATTTTGATCTAGAACTCATGGTCATGGCTTTCTGGACAGTTTTCCTGCCTGAAATGGATCCTATCCATGTAGTATTTACTGGGAGAAGTGAGTCAATATAGCAAGAATGGGGAACCTGTGGTCCTCCAGTTGTTTTTGGACCCTAACTTCCATCAGCCACAGCCAGCATGGCCAATGGTCAGAGATGGTGGTAAAACCATACAGGGAGGGCCCCAGGTTCCCCACCCCTGAAATATTGCATCACTTGAACCGATTTTCTCATCTTTAAAACTGTACAGTTCCTGTGATTACCACCACTATCTATTTAGTCCCTTTTTCAGACAGTGACTACTGGAGACAAGACTGGTGAAACCATAGCTGGAGAGAAGGGCTGCGAGTATATGAGAAGCGGATGGGAGGGTGTATAAGGGGTTGGAGGAATCAAAAGTGCACATTGTTAACCAAGTGCCCATGGCACTTGCCTTGTGCCTTTTGAGGCAACAAGCATAGTATCATATATAAGGGCCTGGTGCTGGTGCAACATAAAATGTGTCCTCTTGCTGCATCTAATCCTGCCCAATAAGACCTGCGCTAGCAGCTGGAACGTCCAGGAAGCTGGGGAAGAGCAGTTAGCATCATTACCCTCCCCAGCATTTTCCTTTTTGCTGGGGCTGGTCTCCTCTGGAGGAGAGAAGAGGGAGCCAGCTGTAGGTCATCTAGCCTGGTGAGAGGACCCCCTCCCCTCATAAGAACATAAGAAGAGCCTGCTGGATCAGGCCAGCGGCCCATCTAGTCCAGCATCCTGTTCTCACAGTGGCCAACCAGGTGCCTGGGGGGCGCCCACAAGCAGGACCTGAGTGCAAGAACACTCTCCCCTCCTGAGGCTTCCGGCAACTGGTTTTCAGAAGCATGCTGCCTCTGACTAGGGTGGCAGAGCACAGCCATCATGGCTAGTAGCCATTGATAGCCCTGTCCTCCATGAATTTGTCTAATCTTCTTTTAAAGCCATCCAAACTGGTGGCCATTACTGCATCTTGTGGGAGCAAATTCCATAGTTTAACTATGCGCTGAGTAAAGAAGTACTTCCTTTTGTCTGTCCTGAATCTTCCAACATTCATCATCTTTGAATGTCCACGAGTTCTAGTATTATGAGAGAGGGAGAAGAACTTTTCTCTATCCACTTTCTCAATGCCATGCATAATTTTATACACTTCTATCATGTCTCCTCTGTCCCGCCTTTTCTCTAAACTAAAAAGCCCCAAATGCTGCAACCTTTCCTCGTAAGGGAGTCGCTCCATCCCCTTGATCATTCTGGTTGCCCTCTTCTGAACCTTTTCCAACTCTATAATATCCTTTTTGAGATGAGGCGACCAGAACTGTACACAGTATTCCAAATGCGGCCGCACCATAGATTTATACAACGGCATTATGATATCGGCTGTTTTATTTTCAATACCTTTCCTAATTATCGCTAGCATGGAATTTGCCTTTTTCACAGCTGCCGCACACTGGGTCGACATTTTCATCGTGCTGTCCACTACAACCCCGAGGTCTCTCTCCTTGTCGGTCACCGCCAGTTCAGACCCCATGAGCGTATATGTGAAATTAAGATTTTTTGCTCCAATATGCATAATTTTACACTTGTTTATATTGAATTGCATTTGCCATTTTTCTGCCCATTCACTCAGTTTGGAGAGGTCTTTTTGGAGCTCTTCGCAATCCCTTTTTGTTTTAACAACCCTGAACAATTTAGTGTCATCAGCAAACTTGGCCACTTCACTGCTCACTCCTAATTCTAGGTCGTTAATGAACAAGTTGAAAAGTACAGGTCCCAATACCGATCCTTGAGGGACTCCACTTTCTACAGCCCTCCATTGGGAGAACTGTCCGTTTATTCCTACTCTCTGCTTTCTGCTTCTTAACCAATTTCTTATCCACAAGAGAACCTCTCCTCTTATTCCATGACTGCTAAGCTTCCTCAGAAGCCTTTGGTGAGGTACCTTGTCAAACGCTTTTTGAAAGTCTAAGTACACTATGTCCACTGGATCACCTCTATCTATATGCTTGTTGACACTCTCAAAGAATTCTAATAGGTTACTGAGACAGGACTTTCCCTTGCAGAAGCCAGGCTGGCTCTGCTTCAGCAAGGCTTGTTCTTCTATGTGCTTAGTTAATCTAGCTTTAATAATACTTTCTACCAGTTTTCCAGGGACAGAAGTTAAGCTAACTGGCCTGTAATTTCCGGGATCCCCTCTGGATCCCTTTTTGAAGATTGGCGTTACATTTGCCACTTTCCAGTCCTCAGGCACGGAGGAGGACCTGAGGGACAAGTTACATATTTTAGTTAGCAGATCAGCAATTTCATCTTTGAGTTCTTTGAGAACTCTCGGGTGGATGCCATCCGGGCCCGGTGATTTGTCAGTTTTTATATTGTCCATTAAGCTTAGAACTTCCTCTCTCGTTAACACTATTTGTCTCAGTTCCTCAGAATCCCTTCCTGCAAATGTTAGTTCAGGTTCAGGGATCTGCCCTATATCTTCCACTGTGAAGACAGATGCAAAGAATTCATTTAGCTTCTCTGCAATCTCCTTATCATTCTTTAGTACACCTTTGACCCCCTTATCATCCAAGGGTCCAATCGCCTCCCTAGATGGTCTCCTGCTTTGAATGTATTTATAGAATTTTTTGTTGTTGGTTTTTATGTTCTTAGCAATGTGCTCCTCAAATTCTTTTTTAGCATCCCTTATTGTCTTCTTGCATTTCTTTTGCCAGAGTTTGTGTTCTTTTTTATTTTCTTCATTTGGACAAGACTTCCATTTTTTGAAGGAAGACTTTTTGCCTCTGAGAGCTTCCTTGACTTTGCTCGTTAACCATGCTGGCATCTTCTTGGCCCTGGCGGTACCTTTTCTGATCTGCGGTATGCACTCCAGTTGAGCTTCTAATATAGTGTTTTTAAACAACTTCCAAGCATTTTCGAGTGATGTGACCCTCTGGACTTTGTTTTTCAGCTTTCTTTTTACCAATCCCCTCATTTTTGTGAAGTTTCCTCTTTTGAAGTCAAATGTGACCGTGTTGGATTTTCTTGGCAATTGGCCAGTTACATGTATGTTTAATTTAATAGCACTGTGGTCACTGCTCCCAATTGGTTCAACAACACTTACATCTTGCACCAGGTCCCGGTCCCCACTGAGGATTAAGTCCAGGGTTGCCGTCCCTCTGGTCGGTTCCATGACCAACTGGTCTAGGGAATAGTCATTTAGAATATCTAGAAACTTTGCTTCTTTGTCATGACTGGAACACATATGCAGCCAGTCTATGTCCGGGTAGTTGAAGTCACCCATTACTACCACCTTTCCTAGTTTGGATGCTTCCTCAATTTCATATCTCATCTCAAGGTCTCCCTGAGCAAATAGGGTTACCAACCGTACTCTTTTAAGAGTACATGTACTCTTTTTGAGATGGTGCAACAGCATACTCTTACTTTTCACTTATTGAAGCCAAATGTACTCTTTTTGAAATGACAAAATGATGGTAACCCTACCTCCAAACTGTGTTGAAGGAAGGCTGCTGAGTGCTCCTTGGAGTGCAGCAAGGCAAGCAGCTGGAGCTCTATTGGCTGTTAGCTTTCTTCCCTTCCCCCTTTCTACTTAATGTATTTAAATCTAGGTTATTTCTTTTGTAATACTGAATTTATTTTAGGTTTGTTAAATTGTTGGGTTTTGTCCTATTTGACTTCATTAAATTTTGTAAGCTGACTTCTCTCCTCTACTCCAGTGATTTGTATTTTGATATTTTAAGTATTTGTTGTAAGCCTCTTTGGGCACAGCTTGCTGTAGGAAAGCAGCATATAAATAAACTCAAGCAAGCACATCCACACCAGTGATGTCAAACTCTTTCATGGTTCAGCTGCCGGGCACCATACATTTTGGAACCGAGAAGAAAGGAAGTGGAATCAGGAGCAAATAGGGAAGTGAATTTGCCAGCTGCTGTGTTGGAGCCGCTGTCCAGGCACAATGCGTTTCCATTCCTCATCAGTTACAACCAAATATCTGGCTGAATATATTTTGTGAATCTTTGACTGATTTAAACTCAGTAACCCTGTTACAGCATTTTAAGTCTCCCATAATTATATGAGACATTTAAAACTTCACTATAGGAGAAAAGAAAATCCATAAAATATTTCAGTAAAAGGCATGTGGGAGCTTTGATTGTGCTAACAGCTGCTCTGATTGCCTGCCTGTCCTGGCTTTGAAATCTGGGCAAATGCCCAAGTTTATAAAATAATGTGACTGTCATCCTCAGTGCATCAAAAGAGAAAATTGTAGCCTTCCCTTTTCCACTTCATCTACTGCTAAAACCCTTCCTTGTTGCTCCTTTATCTAGTTCAGAGCTGCAGGGTGCTAGATTCTGTACCCAGTACCAAAATCTACACTTGTGTGGAATTACAGGGTACACATCACCCTGATAGTGGGTTAGAGAGAGAAATCAAACATCATTGATGGTAGAAAACGATATGCAAAGGTACACTGATACTGAGCACTGGTGTGAGCAGTGAGTTCAGTGTTGGACACTGCCATTAGTTTCTTGGAGGAAAGACATAATAAATGAATAAAAATAAATAGAGAGAGTCTGCTGATTTAGGGTTAGATCCCAGGACCCAGAGATGTTATGCTCTTATTTTAAAGAGGGATGATCAAAATATGCTAGCAAAAATTGAATGCACTGGGCTATATGGACTATTAGGTAGCCTTGGTATAATGCAGCAACTTCTTCTGTCTTCAGTTTTCATGTAATTAAACATGTCTCATTGATGTCTATAGGTAAATCCCCATTGTAAGAGCTATAACAATAGGTTTTCTCAATATTAGAGATTATGATAATCTGTCAGTGGAATGAGGAGGGAGGCAATTTTCGGTGACTGGTCCTCCTCCTTTCACTCCCGCATCTGCTCCAAGAAGTTGGGGACCCCATGAAGATGACTGGGGGAGTGCAGCGGGGAGGAGAAATTGAATAAAATTGCTTCCTCCCCCTTCTGCTGACGTTGTTAGAAACACACTAGAAAATTACAGGTAATTAAATCTTCTAGATTAGCCCTATCAGCATTTTATATTCCCTTAAATTTGGCTTATTGGTCTAATAGATTGATCTGTTTTGGTCCCATGACTCAGATTGATTTTATTCCCAATAGCACCCCTTCAAATTTATCCCCCACCCTTTTCATTTTTACAAAAATGACACTTGATTGACTTAAGTAATGGGAGCAGCTTGCTGTGCTTGGTTATGATCAATACACTGGTGTTCACTGGTCCTTATCATTTCCAGTATGACTGAATTAACAAATGAACTCTGAAAGTGTTTCAAGCAGCTGTCAAATCGCACAGGAGAAGCCCACTGATATTGAACATGAAATGCTGTGCTGTTTCAAACCTTTGTCAGGAAACATAGACCATAGACACCATGTTATTTGTGTGAATTAAGAGCTTAGACAATGATGACAACAGCTGCATCAGCAGTTTCTTTCTCTCCAGCACTTTCTGCTTCTCATAATGCTAGATCTTTGCTGCTCAAAAGATGTTACTAAGCATTCTTCATATTGGTGCTTATAGAATGCTAACTAAAAAACAAGCTTAGAAACTAAATAACAATGAATGAAAATGTTGAAGGCATTGGGCTAGATGGACGTTTGATATGGTATAATGCACGGCTTCTGTCCTCATTTTTATATTAAATTTAAACATGTCTTTTCATCTTTGTTCTTCGATCAGGCAGGGGCAGTAGCACTGCTCACCGTGATCGAAACACAATGAGTTCTTTGAACACAAGGGATTGCCCCGGTCTGTTACATGTTGAGAACATCTTTCTGTTGTGCTGAAGAACCATCCACATGGACCCAGCCCTGTAAATGCAAACGCATAGAAGGAGTAATGCCTGACCCAGTGCATCCACGGTTGCCTGTGCTGTTGCCAATGTGTGTAATTGTCTAGTTCAGAGGATGAAATTGCTCAGCTTGTAATGCTTAAGTGTATTGTGATTAGTGTCCATGATGCGAACAAAACACAGATGGAATTTTTAGAGGCAGCTGAAAATGATAAGGCAATAGAAGAAGATGGCTGAAGGGGCTGTTCCTGGCAACCCGATCACTGATTAAAGAATGTTTTTAACTGTAATTGTGTTTTAGAATGTTTTAAACAGTTTTTAGAATTTTTTTTTATTTTTTTGTTAAATAGTTTTGTTGATATGTATCTCCTTTGGGAGGAAGGGTGGGATGTTAATTAATTGATTAATATGATAATGCCTAACATTATCAGTCAGCTGATCCAATTCTGAATCAAGCAGAACAGAGGCGTCCCATCGTGAACAGTTGGAGACATCACTTTTTGGTGATGCAAGTGTGCTGACAGTAAAATACTACAATGTGAAGTGACACCAAAAGCAACAAATAGACATAGACATGCTAGGCCAGTTGTTGGTGCTATGTGAATGTGTCCAGTGGACTACTTTGCATGGAGAATGATCTCAATCAGCCCTGAGTCGTATTAGAGAATTTGGCTTGTAGCCAACATTGTTTAAACAGAAGACAGCTCACACAATGGATTGTTCTTTAACCTGAAGCCCCCTATACCCCTGAAAAGCCTATCTGAACATTGTGCACCATGTTGTACAGTACAGGGCTGCAGTGTGGGGGGGGGAGTTGCCTGAAATCAGGAATCTCTTGCAAGATCCTCCACCTGATTTCGGGCAATTGCCCACTCCCACTTCAACCTCGTAATCCACAGTTTGGTAGGTCCTCAGCCTCTGGAGAGGCATTTTGGAAGCTACAATTTAAAGGGAAAGATCAGTTGCACAAGGTTGCTTTCCTCTTGTGCTATGCTTGATACAGGGCCAGTGCCAAGCATGACTGGGTCCTTGGGCACCAGCCTGCCCCGGGCCCATGGCATCCATCTGCACATCTAACGCAAGAGCCCCTTAGGGAAGTCCCTGCCACCATCTTAGTTGATGGCAGGCAGGCAGGCATGCGCAGCGCACACAACATTCACAGTGATGGAAGAGGTAGGTGGGGCGTGTGAGAGGGCTTATTGAAGCTTGCCTGTCTGTATTGCTGGGGGATGCCTGGGAGCTCCTCCTCAGTCTTTGGCAGGGTCACGAGTCATGGCTGCTGCCAATCATGGAATGGGAGCAGTACCCTCCCACCCTGAGGAGGGGCCCTTCAGGGGCCCTTCTGGGCCATGGGGCCCTAGGCCAGGGCTCAACCTGGCCGACCTCTGGCGCCAGCCCTGGCTGGATACAACCCTTTCTGTTAACTAATGAGGGTTAGCTGTATTGCACTCTTAACTGTTGATGCACAAATCCTCTTCCACAGGCTTAGAGAACTAATAGGAGGAGGCTAAGCTGCTTATTAAAAGCATGACCTGCTCATGTCATATAGTGCTATAAGCCATTTAGATTCTGGATGCAGCATTTCACAAAAAGGAAATAAGTTACTTCTCCTACTCCATTGTTCTCTTTCCCCGAACTTTCCAGCAGAAAATTTAAAGTTGAAAGAGATCGCATTATCAAGGGAGGAAAAACAAGTTATCACAGCTTGAATGCCTGAGGATATTAGATTTTACAATATATTTTCTGAGGTAATACGGTTATGGAAAGTGTTTGTTTCATATGTTTGCTTAATATAACCTCCTTATATAGCTGGCAGATGGTGCAGTGTTTTACAACTATTTTTTTTTTACATTGGGAAATACTATCGTTTCCTGTTTATTTGGGTTTTTTATTCCTATTTTTTAAAATTTAGACCATATGTACATGATCATAAGACTGATTAATGGCAGTAATATAAATGGAGATAAATATACTTTTCCATTAAGAAACCTGGAAGTGCATTTGAGAAGACATTAATATTGCATCCGAAAATGCATAACCGTTATCTTAGAATGATACTGGTGTGTCAAAGCATAAGCACATGAATTGGTTTTATGAGAGCATGCAGTTTTATATTTTTAATTTTGATTATTTTTTAAAATAAATAAAACCAAAGCTGTTTTGAATTTACAAAAAATAAAAAAGCATGAATAACATTTACTATTCTGGACACAATACATCATATAGAATTATAGATGTATTTAACAATGCTAAAATTATTTTACAAAAAAACAAACACCCCAAAAACAGATGGACAATGAGCAGTTTTATTTACCTCTCCTGAACACACCAGCGCTCCATGAAAATACTCAAGGGGAAAAGAAAAAACAAAACACCTCTATAGCTGAATGAAATGAAGCTTAAGACTGAAAAAAAATGCCAGCCTTTCATTGTAGAGTAGCTTCTGAGGCTGGGGAATGGAAACAAGCCCTAACATTGTTGAAGATACCATTTGGTAACAAAGGTGATGATGGGGGCAGATAAGAATGGACCAGGTTGCATAGTGCAGGTAGCAGTGGCTAATCTATGGATAGGCCAATAATATCATTGATACCCATTGGGGACTGTTAGCAGGGCTGGTTCTAAAGGGCGGCCAGGTGGGGCACTGGCCCGATGGCCCCTGGAGCTACAGGGGGCCCCTCAGCCACCCCTTCGCTCCCCTTCCACAATCCTCCCCCCCACCCCCACCTACCTGTCTGCTGTCTTTTACCATTGCCCTTAACAAAGATGGCGGCCGCGGTTTCCCTAAGGTACTGAAGCCCCTGCCGCCATCTTAGTTGATGCCAGAGATGCACGTGCATAGCACACACGTGTGCCATCAACAAAGATGGTGGCGGAGGCGTCATCCCCTTAGGGAAACTGTGGCCGCCATCTTCGTTATGGGCAATGGTAAAAGACAGCAGACAGGTAGGTGGGGGGCGTGGGGGCCTGCATGTGTGTGTGCACGCGCACGCACACACAGGCCGGGGCCCAGGGCAAGCTGATGCCCAAGGGCCCCGTCATTCCTGGAGCCAGCCCTGCCTCTCACACACTGTCACTATCCAGTAGTTCCCAGCACTCTGTGAGCAGGCGCACACATGAATTTCCCACAGTTCTTTTATTTCACTTGAAGAAGTGCAGAAAGCTGTATACCAAACAATCCCCAATGCCGAAAAGAAAATGGCCACAAGTCAGGAACACCTTTCAAGCCCCCAAATGTGTAGAAGGGAGGAAGTGTGTGGAGTTTCATCTACCCTTATTAAGCGCTGAAGAGATACTTTCCTTCCACTTTTCCCCCCTTTCCTGTCATGGTTCTTGTGTATGGCAGACAGACATAGGTGTAGAAAATAATTATTCTGCTTACTTGTGATAGCCAGGAGTAATGCTGCTTCAAGCTACAGATCTCTTTGGGACAGAATATATTACTTTCACAATGGCTAGTAATTATCCTTTCCCCTTATATTTTCCTGGGCAAAGTATGTAAAGCAGTAGGCGTTATTTCCCCTTATATTCACATTTGTGCTTCATCCTATATATGGAATTATCCTGATTCTGCAAATATATTTGAGCCTAGGAGGCAATTCACAGTATTCGCTGTGTTTGTGAAGTGTGATGAAGAGGTTATGTCTGTCAACATGTGGCAGGCATGCATCCGAAATCCTTGACTAATTGCAGCTTTCTGTCCTTTAGGGACACTCCTAGCCTGTTCATACTTACGGTGTTCATTGGGAGGTATCAGTATACAGTACATGCAGCAGACACATCATGTATAAACTAGTGTCAACTGGTGGTCCTCTTTAGGTGGGATGCCCTAAAGCCCGCAGTTCCAGTAATTGCGACTAGAAGTGAAATTTAAATAAAACATGGTTATGCTGCTGTATTTGTTTTCTTGCATGCAAACAACTTGTCATTAAAAGACAAGCGCTATCCCATATTCAGAGTTAATACTATGCAGCGAACAATGATTTTTATTACTTAATGTTATTGGAAACAATGTTTGTGAAAATTAATGCATCAGTGTCCTGAAAAGGTTCCAGATTCTCCTCTGAAATCAGCCAGTGTGAGGAGGTACAAATAAAATGTCACATATGGCTGATTTTAGCACAGATACATTTATTATATTTAAACAGCTAGGGTAAGAATAAACTTGAGTATTTGCCTTAATTGAAATCAGTGCCATTTTTACTTAGGCTTCTTAAAAGGAAATGACTTAAGAATATTAAGTATCAACTAATTAAGACTCTTAATTAAATGCAGATGCTGCTTAACAACTAATTGACTTAGAGAATATGTCTAGAAAATCAGTAACATTAAATACATAAAACTAACAGAACCATGCAAGCTTGCCATGGTTTTATTGCAAAAAGGTGCTTTTTTAGATATGTGGAAGTTATAATTCCACATATCTGTTAAAAACAAAACTTTAAGAGGCTGCTTCATACATTACATTTTTAGGAAACTATTTCTAGTCTGTATGCAAACATGGCCTTCTACTGGGAGGAAGGGCAGGATATAAATGTAATCAATCAATAATAAAACACAACATAGTCAGTGAAGCATTTTTCAGTTTGAAGAGTTTTTTTGTGTGAAATATATGGTGTCTAACACTTTGGAATATTCTGTCTTGTTTTGTTTAATCTATTTTAAACTTCCTGAACTTTCTCCTATCTTTCCATTTTTAGAGTAACCTTATAATATTCAATAGGAGAATGGTTGTGCCATTATAACTATTTCCAAATACTTCTGCAGTCTTGAGATACTCATAATCAAGGCTAAAAACTTATCAGTTCTCCATTTCTGCCTATAGTTGGAACTAAGTATTCAAATATGTTTTACAAGATTTAAAAGGTTCTTGTTATTCCCACAAAAGCCAGCCTTTTCATAAACCATTCAACAGCAGTAAATAGGTCTGTTTTGTTACTGTTTCACACAAGCGAGATGTAAATAAACCAGTAATTTTACTGAAATTGGCATAATATTTTCCATGAAGCTGTGTAAACCTTGCCACCTATGACCCTCAACTCAAGGAGCTTTCTGTGAGTCAGTGCACTTGAACTCTGCTGCACTCCATCATCAATCACTTATTGGCCCCAGACCATAGCTTGAAGGTAAGCTAAAGTAGCATTGTGATTTTCTTGGAAAGCTGAAGACAGTGATAAACTAGTTTTGTTTTTCCACCCATGCTTTTGTACCCTAGGAAATGCATATGTCAGCCATATCCAAGGTTCAGAGATTTTATGTAGTAGCTCAAGTACTTAACATTAGCATGAGTAGAAAACAAAAAGGGTTTTAAAGTTAGTGGGTTGGAATCAGACTAAGCTAGACTTTATGTGGGACTACAGTGTGGCTGAGGCTGCAATCCTAACTCTACTTACCTAGGAATAAACCCCAGCTAATTCAATAGATTTACTTCTGAATAGAAATGTTTAGGATTGCAGTTTAATCTGAAGCCAACCCAGCCTATTTAAATGTTTGTATTGGTAGATTCAAAAGCTGCTTGTGGTTTTAGATGTCCAATTCCCACATTACTCCCTCTGTCAGCACGTGTGACCATATTTTTGTTTTAATAAGTTTGCATCAAAATCCAAACTCCTTTACTCCACTTAACAATAGAATATTACTATATATCCCACAAAAGCTAATTAAAGAGAACAGCAGGACTTTGGCACAGAGCTTGGATGCACTCCAACTCACATTTATACTGGGCTGAGGGGAGTTGGATGCAGCAGATCTCCAGCTGAACCGGCTGGGTCCCAGCTCAGCCAGGCTAGGCTGGTATAAGTCTTTGAGCCTGGCTCAGCCAAGACGGAGGTAAGTGAAGCCAGCATAAGCAGGCATAAGTCCCGAAAAAGGGCGTTCCAGGGGTGTGTCAGGAGTGGCCGAGGTCAGAGGATTTAGGCCACATCCAACTCATGTTCGGAGCGCTCTTGCAGTTCCTAATTCAGGCAAAAGTTATGCTGGGAAAAAGGTCAGTGTAAGAAAATAAATACAATAGAAGTCAATGGAGAGGGTTTTCTCCTAGGCAGAAGTATTTGGGAAGCAGGTTTGTACTTTCTGGTCCCTACGTGCAGCTCCTGACTGGTCTGGCGTTCAGCCAGTCCTGAGGCTCCTGAACTGCAGTTGGATGCAGTGGAACTTTAAACCACTTTTTTTTGGCACCAGCACCACTTATACTGGCTTCCTCTCAGTTGGATTACTCGGGTAGTCAGGAACCCACCCACCAAATGTTTGCAGCAAAAGAAAGAAAAAATGCTTCTTAACCTATTTCTACCATGAGCAGTTCCAAGGAAGGTTATATTGAATGGAGCTGTATTGTACCTTTCATATATGTCTTTATAGATTTCAGAACACTTTCTCAAAATATTCTTATATGTGATTGGTTTTCCACTGTTCACTATTTCTCCACTGTTGCCTTGATTAAACTGATTTCTATTTATTTTATGTTACATAAAAGTGATTTATTGATGTGTAATGCTCTGTAGTAATTTGATTCTGTAGGTTACATTGAACTCAGTTTTCTGCTGCAGACGAAATATTATTGTCAGTTCTTGAACATGCAGTCCAGACTTTGTAAGGGGTTGGGCTGTTTTCCTTCACATCTTTTGGAGGAGAATGAGGAAGATGTTTTTCTTGATTGGCTGTATGAAGTTGAAGTGATGTTTTAAAAATGCGTGATGCATTTGCCTCCTTCACACCCTCTGTTAGAAGAACAGGAATTTCCTAGTTCGTTGCTTTTTCTTACCTTGTCATTCTTGCCTTGTTGTCATCATCTGGTTCTGTGATCTTTTAGGCTGCAATTCTAAACACAATTACTAGGGAGGAAGCCCTATTGAACCCACTGAGACTCATGGCACAATCCTCAACTCAGAAGTAAATTTGATTGAATTCAGTGGGGCTTACTCCCAGGAAAGTGGGGTTAGGATGGCAGCGTTACTTCTGGGTAAGCATGCACAGGATTGTGTTGTTACAACACAACTTGTAACATGGAGGCTGGGTTTTTCACTGGTGGCATTAGTGTTATGGAATGCACCCCCTGCTGAAATACAAGAGGCCCCATCTGTATTGGTATTCTGTTGGCTTTGAAGACAGCACCTGTTTACAAAGCCTCTCCCTTGATTTCTTTACCTGTCTCCTCTTTTTAAGTTCTGTATTGTTTTCGTGGTACTATTTTAATGTGTATTTTAATTACAAATATTTATATTTTAATGGTTTGTATAACTTGTTTTTATACTGTTTTTTGCATTAAGTGGTATATTAATTAATTATATTCTTGGTGACTCTTGTCCATGAGCACCCCTTGATGGTTTATGTATTCTGACAATAAACCATGTTCGGTACTAGTTAACTTGAGCTACCATGAAAACAGGTGAAACAGGTAATCCTGCAGGTTTCTAGTTGTGCCTATATTGCTTGGTCATATTTTTATCTATTCATCTGTCGATCAGAACCGATGAAGAATAATGTTTGCTAAGAAAGTTCATAATAAGTTATTGGAATAGTCTTATGGACGGCCAAACCACATTAGTGACTGAATTGCAAAAGTGTTTTTTTTTTTTTGGTATCTATATTGTGTGAGCAATCATTGGTTAAGCCATTAGCAAGTGTGTTGTACTTCTTATGACCACCTTAGCCCATTTGGATGAAAAAGCTACGATGTGCTGAGTTCTACACTCTCAGCCCATCGTGAGGAAGTTGCATTGATTTGTCTCTGGATTCTTTAACCTAGATTTGAAATGTAGCATGCCCTAAGCAGCATTATCAGTTGTGTCCATCTGCACAACTGCAGTCCTGTACATACTTTACTGTGAGTAAAACCCATTGAGTATACTTGGACTTCTTCATGAGTATGCATAGGATTGCATTGTATGCATAGGATTGCACTGTAAGACTACTATGTGGAGAAGTGTCATTTTGCAGTTGTTGGGAGGAAAAGACTAGAGGAAGGGATCAATTTCCAGCTGCCTGCAGGAACTAGGTGTTGGGAAATGGGTTTAAGGAATTAATATGCAGAAATTAACAGGAAGAGAAGAGAATGAGGATATAAAATCAGAAAAAGAGTTGAACAAATATGAATATAGGAATGATGGGGTTAATTAAACAATTGTTTATGAGAGGGTAAACTATTTATTGTTGTTGTTGTTGTTGTTGTTATTACATTTCCTCCAAAGAGCTAAAGGTGGCAAACAAATATGGTTATGCACCTTTCCATTTTATTTTCACCATAACCCTGTGAGGTAGGTTAGGGTGAGAGATAGTGAGTGGCTCAAGGTTACCCAATTACCTTCATGGCTCAGCAGGGAACAAATAAATAAATAAACTAATAAGGGAATGTGAGGTATGGAAGTGAACTCTAGAATTAGGCAAGTGCAGCCCATAGTAAATGCACAGAATAGCAGCACTTATGGGGATATTAAAGACTAATGTTTCTGTTGAGTGAATGTAAACTATTAAAATGTATTAGTCAGCTGATTAAGGATTTCATCTGATTAGTAGTGCTTATGCAGTGTATTCAATGTATATGATTAGCAGAATGCGTGTGTGAGACAGTATGTGGTCCTCAAGGATTTCTGTGTACTGTGAAAGATGGGCCAGCTTTTTTTGACTGACCTGGTAGAGAGCAGTGGCTCCATGTCAGTGGGGCAGTGGAATCTGCTCCAGGTTTTAGTCCAAACTTTCAAGGCGATATCTAAAGTGCTGAAACTATTTGGGGAATAGGTTTCCACACATTGGACAGCTCCTTGAAAGTTTGGATTAAAACCCAGAGTGAATTCCACTGCCCCACTGACGTGGAGCCACCAGCTGCCACTAGTGGAGAGCTTGGGAAGATAAAGTGTATCAAAATGATGCCACTGCCCAAGAAAGGGGCCCAAACTGAGCCTTGGGGTTTATTTTATTTTTAGTACCAGAACTAAACGGAGCTCAAAATCCTTTCACACAAAAGTCCACTCCTGGTTAGCTGTCTTCATTTCAACAGGCTAGTATAGAGGGGGACAGTATTTTTTTTCCTGATGTTGTTAAACAATTGGGAATCAGAAACCCTAGTCTGGATATGCATAAGTCCTATTACATGATACACCATCAACAGCTTTTTATTATTGTTATTTTTTAAACAAGCTCCTTTTCATTAGTCTGATCCCTGGGCAATGAGACATCACCCTCATAGTTTTGAATGGCCATATCTTGTGCCACTTGATGCCTAAGCAATTTTTCTTCTGCTAAGAATAAATGGCAAATCCTTTGCTTGGGAAGTAACCAGAAGTAGGTAGCAGCAATGTTTGTTAGAAACAAAAGAAAGGAGATAAGATTCCAGTTCAATGTTATGGTTGAAAAACATGAATTCAAAGGAAAAGTAGGGTCAAGGGGAAAAGGGGGTTCTAAGACTATATCACACACACACACACACACACACACACACAGAGGGAGAGAGAGAGAGGGAGAGAGAGAGAGAGAGAGAGACTGCACCCTTTACATTTTACCATATTATAATAAAAATGAAATATGATTCTATCGACAGTAACTAGTTTCTGTTGGGGTTTCTGCCAATTGATGTGATCTCAGTATTGGAATTACTTTCACAGCACATAGTTGATAGATTCCTGGTAGCATGTTACATTATGAGATAAAGTGTGGGGCCCACAAAGGTTAAGTTGTTCATAAAATCATTAGTGAAATATTAGAAACAATTTGATCTAAAACGTATAAACCCCCAAAGAGATGAAGTAACTGTTATAAAGCATTGCCTCATTCCATATTGTTGCCTCCAGTCAAGCAAGACTTGCATATTAGCAATCTGGGTTTTAATACATCACTTCAATATGCAGTTAGTGACAATATTTTATTGCCTTTAGGCTTTATTTTTTATTTTTTTAAAAAAGAAAGACTTCGATCTCATGCTATCATATTTTCAACACAGGGATTTTGCAAGCACTGGCATGATTTCCCCATAGGTAAAAGAACCTCTCTTTCTCTCCATTCCAGCTGCTAACATTTCCTCACACTGTATTGCAGCCACAAAGTAAAATACCTCCTCTTTCCCAGCATGCCTGTTTAGATGGCTTTTACATTTTTTATGAAATGAAAATAAGACCAGAGGCTTGGTGGAAATAAAATATTACCGTTAACATGATATGTTCATCAGATTTCCTAAGCACCTTTGACAAATAAGCAATTATTTTTCAATATTGACATCTGTCTTAAATGTGATAGTTGAATATTGTATTTTTGAAAAAGCAAATGTTTTGTTGTACTACAGCCTTATATTTTATTGAACATCTTGATGTTCAGTGATGTGTCTGAGATTAGCTATTATGGTGGAACGATTGACCTAATAAACTGATCATGATCATAGCATAATGAATTATCTCTTTCAGTTCTCTTTTGATACTACATGAACCCCAGAGAAGTCTTGAAGGATAAGCCATACATAATACCATTGAAGTTTTTCACCCAAATAACCCGACATTCTGTTGGAAACCCTCTCATAAATAGGAACAATCCATTTGCTCAAGAGATTTTAAGTGTTCACTATATGGCTGTCTGAAGATGAAATTGAACCACATCTTTTCTATTCTTGACATAAGAGTTTTAAAAATTTTCCCCAAAAAGTCTTTGCTGTCCTCACAAAAGGTCAGCTCTTAAAAGACTTGTGGGAATAGTACTTTGCCTTTGGCTCCCTTGGGATCCCATGTTTCTCTTAAGTAGTTTGGGACTGTATCTTCAATCAGATGCATTTAGATACATCTCCTTGCTTCAGCTAAAACTATTTCTTTGCTGTCCTTGAGTTTTTTGTAACAGAGACGTGGATAGTTGATTTTCCTCAAATATTTCCAGCTCTTTGACAGATTTGTCAAATATCTGAGAGGAGAATGGAAAGAATGCTCTACATAATCCCAGTCTTCCAAGATGTGCTTGGTTTTGGCATTATTAACAGAGAATTGCCCTATTAATCAATGAAGTTTTCCAACCCACATCTAGACAAATTACCTGAAAGTATGTCCCATTGATTTCAGTGGAACTGTTGTTACGAAGGGACCTTGAACTTCTTCATGAGCAGAGCTCACTAGAAATGCAAGTTCCCCTATAAAGAGAGCAGCAGGATCTTTTGCTGGAGTTACCTGCACGTCACCCCCCAGGGCATGTATAATTTTACCCTTAACCCAATGAAACATACACAGAAAGTAAAATAAAGAGTGGTTTTATTAAGAGAGGAAACAATGGAAAATATTGCTATGTACAATTACAATTTTAACAATGAACAGCTTTCTAACTATTATTCATTCATTCAGCAACACTGGATAGACTAAAGTAAACAGACTAACCCTATGAACATTTTCACATTAAGCTCATCCACACAGAAAGAAAAATAAAAGAAAATCCCCAGAATTTGCATATACCTGTCCTGGAGAGTTGCTCTAAGACTAAGGGTGAGAGAGACTTTTGTATCTAGCCCAATGAGCCAAAAAGCTCTGCCCTTGTGTAACCAGCGCTAGATTTTAAAGTTGTCACTCAAATCCTTAGCTCTGAAATTGTCCCAAAGATGCTAGCATGCGTTGGTAAGAAAAGCAGCTGTTGGAGCCCTTCAGAAGAGGAACTCCTGACCCCTCCCAACCCCTCATGTTTTATACCCATTTCTCACTAAACTGACTCCAATGTAAATGTGACTAGGAGGATGTGAACCAACCCATTTCCTGATAAGTTCCCAGATAATAGGTGTGACCTCCCTGCTGTAGATTCCTGATGATTCCTAAAGGTTAAGAATTGTCCTAATCCTTACGTAAAACCGTTTCTTTCTTTGAAAGGAGCGTCTGATTCTTCCTGGGTGACATTCCCCAAATTTCCATAGGAGTCAGGAAGTCTATACCATCAGGTTTGCAAGATATGTACTCAAGAGGTCACAGAGGGGCTGTCTCCCAGGAATCCTTGCTCTTGCCGGCTTTCCAAACTCTGGTTCACTGAGATGAATCAAAGATTAAAAATTCCCAATATTTGATTCCTCATTACACTCTGGCTAAATCTACACATTATACAAGCCATGGAAATACAACCAAAATGTTAAGAGCTTCCTCATTCAGTGGCTGCTATTGATGGGGATAGGGAAATTTACAACAATTTTAAATTGTTTTAAATTTTTAAATTGTGTTTTAAATTGTTTTTAAAAGATGTGTTTTTAATGTTTTTAATTATTGTAAACCGCCCAGAGAGCTTTAGCTGTAGGGCGGTATATAAGTACAATGAATGAATGAATGAACGAACAAATAAATAAACCAACCAGATTTGGCAACGTGCCCATAGTTTTCTTAATATATATGTAAGGAGCTGTCTCCTTATTCCAGTCTTAAGCCTTCTCTGGCCCGATCATTGCCAAGTGTGAACACTGGCAGGCCAGAAAACTGGCTGGCGTGGTGACAGGACAGAGATGGGAGTATTGGCTCCATCCTTATTGGCTAAGGAAGGCCCAAATAAACAGCAAGAGGGGGAGCAGCATCCATATAAGTGGAAGTTCCATAGCCTAAGGACGCTAGCAGCTGGAAGCCTTTGCCACCATGGGGGAGGAAAGCTAAACAAAAGAGAGATAAGTATTCTGGATCTGGGAGGAAAGAAGTCAGACAGAGACTATGAGTGATGGAACTCCACAGCTCTATAGTGGAGGAGAGTAAGAGAGAAAGTAAACTTGAGGACTCTGTATGAATTGACTAAACAAAATGACTGAACAGTATTTTTTGAAACTTCATTCTGAGAAGAGGCTGGGATTTCCTGTGGGGATAAGCAGCCTTACTAGGTATCCTCTAAAATCCTGAGACAGACTTGGGTCTCTGAAGAAACCTAGACTGCTGAAGGCTGCAACCCCTTTTAAAGGGCAAGTAAACTTCTGTACAATCTAGAAACAGGCTGCCAAGAAAACAAAATAAAGCCTGAAGGACTTGAAGCAAAGGGGGCAAAGTTTTTGTGTTGCTAACTGTAATGTTTGCAATCTTAGAGGCAGCTGTGGAAACTTCAAATGAAGTACTTTGTGGGTTGTCCCAATGACTTCCATGTAACTTGCTATCTGAGTTAGTTGAGAAATTTCCCATAATTGACTTTGCAATCATAAGCACACTTATTCAAAAATAAGCAGCACTCAGCTCAATGGGACTTAGTTATCAGTGTGTATAGGATTGCACTGTAAGATGCTGCTGTTGTTGATGTCTCCATTATATAGTTACAAGGGATGGGGAGGAAATTTGATTCAGTTCACATTTAAGGATGAATCTACCTAATTCGGACTTTCCAAAACAATACCCAAACCAAAACACAGCCATCCTTCAAAATTTGAACCTATCTAAATTTTGTAGTGCAGTTCTCCAACCAAGCTATGTGTGCAAAATGCATATACTAGGTTAACATATGCATATATTATTTATTTATTTATTATTTATTTAATTTAATTTATATACCGCCCTAAGCCCGAGGGCTCTCTGGGCGGTGTACATAACAATAAAACAATCAGAAAATATATAAATACAATAATACAATGGAATCAAATCAAACAGACGTAAACAAAAATCAAAGCAGCTGCGAAATACATCAATAAATATTAATAGTACACATTAAAATGCCTGGGAATATAAAAAGGTTTTCACCTGGCGCCGAAAAGATATTAATGAAAAATAACTTACAAAAATGCATTATATTCAGGAAAATTCCTTTGCAAATATGTGTATATTAGGAAAAATTCATCACATTCAAATGCTGATGAATTTTCATGAGGACTTTAACAGAAATCACAAACTGATGTGAATATGTGGAGAACTGAATGAATTTCAGATTGAAAAACAGAGAAATTGGAATTGACAATTTTCCCATCCCTAACAGTTGTCCACACACTAGTAACCTCCAGGCTGGATTACTGTGATGCAGTCTATGTGGGGCTGCTCTTGAGGTTGGTCTGGAAGTTGCAGCTGGTGCAAAATGCAGTGGTGAGTCTGCTCACTGGGGCAGGGAATTGCCAACATGTCACCCCGCTGCTGAAAGAATTGCACTGGCTGCTCATTTGCTACTGGGCCAAGTTCAAGGTTCTGGTTTTGGCGTTCAAAGCCCTATACAGCTTGGGACCAGGATACCTGAAAGACCTTCTTACTCCTTATATACCCAGTCGATCACTGTGCTCTGCAGGTGAGGGCCTCCTGCAGATACCATCTTATCAGGAGGTCCGTTCTGCACAACATAGGAAACGGACCTTTAGTGTGGCGGCACCTACCCTGTGGAATTTCTTCCCCTTCAATATTAGACAGGCTGTTATCTTTTTGGCGCCTGTTGAAGACTTTCCTCTTTCAACAAGCCTTTTAAGTTGAGACCTATCCCAATCTGTGTCTGTGCTGGAATTGCTTTTTAATATGTTCTTAAACTTTTCTTTTTAAAAATGTTTTTAATCTGAGATGTTTTGAAAGCTTTTTTTAAGTAATGTTTTTGAAGATGTTTTGTTTTAATGTATTTTAAAGTTTGTTTTTATGATGTTTTAACGTTTTTGGTGCTTTTGTTTGCCGCTCTGGGCTCCTGCTGGGAGGAAGGGCTGGATATAAATAAGAATAAGAATAACAGTTACTATATACAGTAAAATAATTCCCACCCAGTGTATTTTTCTTCTGTTGTTTAAATATGTTGTATAAATATGAATCTTTCCTTCATCACCACTTCAGCTCAGTTTTAAATTCATGAGGCTATCTTAAATATTTTGGCATATTCTTACAGCATCAAGCTATAGCGACACAATCGCTTTGATAACTAATTGGTTTACATTGGGTTTTTCTTTTACAAAACAATGGAATCTAATTTATATGTGAGCCCATCTGGGCTAAGACTGTTCAATTTAAGTTAAATTAGCAATGATAGACTGCTACTGGCCTTTTCTTTCCCAGGAGAAGAGGTTGACAGACAGCTGTGCAGAGATGCTATCTATCCAGTCCCCATCGTCTGTGAAGTTCCGTGCCCGAAGGATTGTGTACTCAGCACATGGTCTGGATGGTCCTCCTGCTCACACACCTGCTCGGGCAAAACCACAGAAGGAAAACAGATGCGTGCCCGTTCCATCTTGGCATATGCAGGTGAAGGTAAGGTCATCCCTTTCAGCAGCCTTGGCATATGATTACGAATTCTTAATGTTATCTTTTGAAAATTAGCAGGAAGAGTGGGGAGTGATTATAAGGAAAGCAGAGCTTTAGCATATTGTTTTCAGTATAATACTCTGTTACTATTGGTATTTAAAAATACTAATCCATGCTTGCTAATTATATTTTGCATTATTGTTTCTGCTTTATCACATTTAGAAGTAAATTGGGTTGTTTTTTGTTTTTAAATAATGATGATTTAAAAGACATATGGCTCTTATTTTCAAATTAAATTGGGCTGCGGACCCTGATGCTACATATGGACACTTGCAAGGTCTCAGGGAACAGATTAGATGTGAGTCTTTAAAATAGTTAGTAAGGTTGGCATTGCAACTGACGTCCATGAATTCAGGTGTTCCATGAAGAGCTGAACAACATGCATAAGCAATGTGTAGGGCTCTGCTTGTAACTGATGTAGTGGACGAAAGAGCCCCTATTCTATGTCTCGGTAAACTGTAGGAAAACATATTGAAGTTGTTCTAATTTAAATCAGAATAATATCTCCAAGTTATGCAGTATCAGTCCTGGACTCTAAATGGACTTTCCAGCCACCACAACCATGAAAATAACTGCAGGCCTATGACAAGTCAGATCCATGTGAAGGTTTGTGCAGTTATCTTTCATTTTAATGGGGCCTTTGTGGAACACGTCCCTAGTTAACTGTATCCTGAATTTGTGGAATGCCCCCTCCTCATTCCACTTGGATAACAGAAGTTCTGTTACATATACTTAACATTTCATGGGCCACACATAAAAATAGAGCTTTTCTATAGGTTACCACAGACAGTCAACCAGCTCCAAGGTAGTGTTGAGGCGGGAATTAACCACAGGATAGGCTAATATACTGTATCAGTATTGACTAAATAACCCATCTGTAAAGGGCTTGATGATTAACAGCTATAATTTCCTGGCATTTTGGAGCTTGAGTGAACATGGGAAGTCCTTCACACATCATGTTAAACTGAAAGGGTTTAGTTAATTGAATATGGTAGCAATGTCAGTGTCTAGAAGTGAGCACAAAGCCAGGTTCCAGTAAAGAGAAATTAAGGTAAAACAAAACAAAACTACAAAAAACCTCAAACCAAGCACACCAAACAAACAAACAGACAAACAAAACACCCTATGATGGAAGTGTGTTAAAAATTAGTCTTATGGGTTTGCTTAGGTAGTTCACAATTTTCTTGGTAGCTGCTGTTTGTGTAAACCACACAGAGAACAGTGTTGGATGTGTGGTATACAAATGTCATAAATAAATAAATAAATAATAAATAAATAAATATTATGGATGGGAAACTTCTGGTATCACTGTGTAAAAGTATGATACAGTATATGAATAATAAGTAATTTTATCAAACATAGTTATGCATGTGATTAAGCAGTTTTCCTAAACTTGGACCTTAGGGACTGCATAACATTTATGAATAAAAGATCTTTCAGAACTGTAATATCATTTCCAAAGGAGCTGACATGCCACTTTCACTTCTCAGATTAAATTCCAAAATCAAACTGTATCAGTTTAGATTATAATGTTTAGGCTTCACTTCAATCAAATCTGTTGTCACCGTAATGCCAGTAAATCCATTATGTAATTTTGTCATGTACTGTCTGACAAAGGATGACTCTCTTCACCTTCAGCACTGCATGGCAATGTTCCAGCAGAACATATTATGTCATTGTTTCAATGGGCAGCAACCTGTTGGAGGGCATTATGTGATTTAGAGAGCCAGTGTGTTGTAGCAGTTAAGAGTGTCAGACTGAGACTTCAGAGGTCAGGGTTCATATTCCTGCTTGGCCATGAAGCTCACTGGGTAACTTGGGCCAGTCACTGTCTCTGAGACTAACCTACCTCCCAGGGTTGTTGTGAAGATGAAGATAAAAGCGGGCAAGGGAGAACAATGTTTAGATGCCACCTTGAGCTCCTTGGAGGAAAGGTGGGATGTAAATGTAATGATAAATAAAATAAATAGTGGATGATTGTTGTCTATGTCCACAACTTGGTTAGCAAACAACAACAACAACAAACCCAGGTGTCAATATTAACTCTTCATGTATGTAACCCTTTCATGGACAGTAACTTTAAAAGGAGCTTAAAGTTGTAAACACTATGCTGAAGGGGAAGGAAAGAGGAGAAATTGCTGAATTACATGTAGGGATGTCAGAGCATTTTGATCATTTTCTGTGATCCCCCTTCATTTGTCCTGTCAAACCATTCCTCAAAACAGAACAAAGATCCACAGTTAAATTCACAGATCTGTGAATCTTTTTCAGGATTAGTTCAACCATTGTACTTAGGTGGTGGACAAAGGACTTGTTTTTTCTTTTTCCTTTCTTTGTTTCTTTCTTTTTAAATACTGTACAGCTGCTTGGAGAAGATTGTCTCTGCTGCACCAGGTTAAAAACACTTTAAAAGTAGTGCAGAATGTGACTATACACCATTTCTTGTGTAATCGGCTGTGCCTACTGGCCTGTGTGTGTTGTTTAATGCCAAATGGCTACACAATAAGACCACACTCATCCATTATTTGATCGTGAATGAAGGTGCTCATTTGGTGTGCATTACTGAGACCTGGGTGGGTGAGCTGGGAGGGGTTGATCTGACCCAGCTTTGCCCACCTGGATACTTGGTGCAACACCAGCACAGGCTGCAGGGATGGGGGAGGGGAGGAGTTGCTGTCATCTACAGAACTTCCATCTCTATCACCAGGAAACCACACTGTCTTGGAGCTGGCTGTGAGGGCCTGAGCTTGGTGTCAGGCCAAGGAAATGGTAAACTAGGGTTGCTGCTGGTGTACCATCCACCCTGCTGCCCAGCAGCTTCTCTGACTGAGCTGGTGGAGGCCATCTCCGCTGTGGTATTGCAGGAGCCCAGAATGGTAGTCCTGGGTGATTTCAGTGTCCATGCTGAGGCTGCCTCTAGTGCTCTGGCTCAGGACTTCATGGCCTCGGTGATGACCATGGGGCTCTCTCAAGTTGTCACCAGCCCGATGCATAGGGAAAGGCATACTCTCGATTTGGTTTTTGCCCGAGATGGAGGAAGGGGGTGGTCTGGAGATAGGGGGGTGGATGTCACCCCACTGTAATGGTCAGATCACTTTCTGGTGAAGTTTAGAGTTATGGCTCCGATCCTTCCCTGCAGGGGTGGTAGAGAGATTAAAATGGTTCACCCCCTGAGACTAATGGAATCCACTGGGTTCCTGAATACCCTAGGGGAGTTCACAGTAGATAGAGCAGGTGACCCTGTTGAAGGCTTGTCACGCTGTGGAACAGCGAGGTATGTCGGGCTCTTGACACAGTAGCCCCTGAGTGCTCTCTCCGGCATTGGGGATCCCGGTCTGCACCTTGGTACGCCAGTGAGCTAAGGGCAATGAAACAGGCTGGACCATGGCTAGAGTGCAAGTGGCAAAAGATGTGCTGTGAGGTTGATTGGGCATGAGTAAAACATCATAACTGTGCCTACAGTGTGGCGGTGAAGAAGGCCCACTTCTCTGCCTCCATCGCATCTTCAAGTAGCCGTCCAGTGGAGCTTCTCCATACTGTCAGGGGTCTGTTGACATCAACTCCAGGAAATTAAGTTTTATACCCTTCGCAGGTCCACTGTGAATTGTTTGCAAAGCATTTTGAGGGTAAAGTTGCTTGCCTTCGTAGCAATCTTGATGCCCCATCCACATTTACTGTAGTCCCCAAGGAGGTGTTCAGTCCAATGTCTGCTGTAACTTCTTGGGAACAGTTTCAGTTGATGCGGCCTGATGACGTAGACAAGGTGCTTGCGATGATGTGGTCATCAACGCGTCCTCTTGACCCTTGCCCTTCTTGGCTTATTAAAGCTTGCTGAAGGGGTTTGACCGAGTGGATCCAGGGTGTGGTCAACATATCATTGCAGGAGGGAGTGGTTCCAGCCACCCTGAAAAGAGGCCGTGATTCGACCACTCCTGAAAAAGCCCACCATGGACCCATTGGTTTGTGAAAATTACCGACCAGTTGCAAATGCCCCCTTCTTAGGGAAGGTGATTGAGAGGGTTGTGGTGCAGCAATTGCAAGTTGTCCTGGATGAAAGATTATCTTGATCCATTTCAGTCTGGGTTCAGGCCTGGTTATGGGACTGAATCAGCCTTGGTCGCCCTGATGGATGACCTTTATCAGGAGGACAGGGGAGTATGACCCTGTTACTGGTACTTGATCTCTCACTGGCTTTTGATACCATTGACCATGGTATCCTTCTGGGCCAACTGGTGAGATGGGTATTGGAGGCACTGTTTTACAGTGGTTCCGATCCTATCTCCAATATCGTTTTCCGAGGATAGCATTGGATGATTATCTTCCAGCCCCCTGGCATTTGTGCTGTGGAGTGCCACAGAGTACCATCTTGTCCCCTGTGCTGTTTAACATCTATATGAAGCCGTTGGGAGCAGTCATCAGGAGATTTGGGGCAAAGTGTCAGCAGTACGCTGATGATACGCAGCTCTTTTTCTCTGTAACATCTGAATTGGGAGAGGCCATGCAAACCCTGGACCACTGCCTGGACTTGGTGGTGGGCTGGATGAGGGCGAATAAACTGAGTCTGAATCCTAACAAGATTGAGATGCTGTGGGTTGGTGGTTCCCGAGTTCAGATAATTGCTGCCCATTTGCTACTGGGCCAAGTTCAAGGTTCTAGTTTTGGTGTACAAAGCCCTATACAGCTCAAGACCAGGATATCTGAAAGACTGTCTTACCCCTTATATGCCCAGTCGATCACTGTGATCTGCAGGTGAGGGCCTCCTGCAGATACCATCTTATCAGGAGGTCCGTTCTGCACAACTTTGGGAATGAACCTTTAGTGTGGCGGCACCTACCCTGTGGAATTCCCTGCCCTTAAATATTAGACAGGTGGCATCTCTGTTATCTTTTCGGCACCTGTTGACGACCTTCCTCTTTCAACAAGCCTTTTAAGTTGAGACCTTATCCCAGTCTGCGTCTGTGCTGGAATTACTTTTTAATATGTTTTTAAACCTTTTCACTTGCCTGAAATCTATATGGCTGCTTCCTGATCCTTCTTATAGTCTTGTCCATGCCGGCCTGGATTATACATTTTTTGAAGGAAGCTTTTTCTGAAGTCTTATCACCAAAGCAATTTTAAGCCTCAAAGCATTTTGCTGATTAAGTACTCTAATGAATCTATTAATGCTTTGATAGAAGATTAGCAACATAGTTCCAATTAATATTCAGTGTGGGTGTATGGGTATGCTTCTTCAGCTGTTAATGGGTGTTAAGACTGATTAATTTTAATTAATTAATTACAAAAGGAGCTGGTTGGGATCCTGTATATGTAAGAGAAAGATTGTCCTCTAAAATTGCTGAATGTAAGAAATTTAGTTGTTTTGTTTATATCACTAGTCCTTTTGACTTGCTGTGTCCTGACACAGAATGTGGTTCTAAACCCATTGACTAGTGGCTAAGTCCTATTGAGATCAGTAAGATGCTGTGTTTAGGATTGTTTTTACAGCTTCAGTGTTGTGTGAAGTAGTAGCCATTCCCAGATTTATAACACAGTGCCCTTGATTAAGGGAATGTATTGATGAATCTATTATCTCAGAAAGTGTAAGCAGTCCTGAGAACAAACCAAATGTCTCTATTGCCTTGATGAATCAAGATCTCCTGGAAGCATTCTAACATATACCGGTTTCCATGTGCGGCTTGCCCATGGCTCATTGCCAATAAACATTTAGCTGAAATTCCATGTGTGCAGAACTTAGAAAGGGGGACAGAAATAGATGCAGAGATACACAACTAAGGGGCAAAACTGGTAACTTAATTCGGTTAATGACATTATCCTGCTAAATTAGTCTGTGGCACCTTAAACACTTTTTTCTTTTGGCATAAGCTCTTTAACCTAGAGTCTACTTCAGTGATTCTCAAACGGTGCGCCCAGGCACACTGGTGTGCCCTAAGAGGTGGCTAGGTGTGCCTCAAATATTATGAAAGTATATTTTAAAAATGAGAAGGATAAGTAATAGTTTTCTATAGTTTATTTTTATTCATAGTTTAAAATATATTAATATATTTTTAATTTTGTACATGAAGTGCGCCAGAAACTTTTTATATGTTTTACAGTGCGCTGCAAACCAAAAAAGTTTGAGAACCACTGGTCTACTTTATCAAATGCATGAAATGTTTTCTCAATGGTGAGAATAACTGTTCTCACTCACTCACTCATGTGGGTACAGAAAGAAATAGTAAACAATGGAGCCAAAAGGCCACAAAATACGAGAGGTGAAATCTGTGATTTTTATTTGTTTATATATTTATTTATTATTTGATTTATATCCCCCCGTTCCTCCCAGTAGAAGCCCTGGGTGGCAAACAAAAGCACTAAAACTCTAAAAATCTTCTAGCTCTCCAAAATTACAAGTGCTTGCTAAAGTTCACAGTGCTGTGACATAGCTGTCTAATCCTTCTCCTTCCTGCTGATTTCTTGTAAAGAAATTATATCTCTCCACTGTCTCATTGCACTTTGGAGAACAGTAGGCCTCCAAAGCTGCCAGCAGAGCAGTTAATGTGGAGTCAGCTTAAGGCTAGTACAATTTTTTCTCTCCTGCTCCCAGCAAGGTAAAATAAAAGTTTCACTTTCCTACTTTCTTCTTCTTCTTCAGGTATGACCAGATCTATGTAGAGCTCAAACTCCTGTTTCCAGCAGGTCCATTCCTGAGCTAGGCTTTTAGCTGCAAAATCCAGGGCCCCTGGAGGTTTCAATCCATGTGCCATGTTTCCTTGTTGTGGGAATCACTCCAGAAATTCTTAGAGAACCTCTGCCACAATGTTTCATTAGTCAATGCACTTGCAGGCGTTAGGTTAGAGGCAAGATCTTTATTCAGTTGAAAATGGTATCAGGCCTCAGTCAGAACTGCCCCTAGCTGCAGAGAGAACATGGGTGGGGCCCTGTCCCTGACTTCCTGTCCCAACACTTTCTGTTTCCTTTCTAGGACCTGAGTCTCTCTACTTAATTCTATAGCTCATTATACAGTAGGTGCCACTACACTACAGGTCCATTTCCTATGTTGTGCAGAACGGACCTCCTGACAAGATGGTATCTGCAGGAGGCCCTCACCTGCAGAGTGCAGTGATCGACTGGGTATATAAGGGATAAGGTGGTCTTTCAGGTATCCAGGTCCCAAGCTGTATAGGGCTTTGTACACCAAAACTAGAACCTTGAACTTAGCCCGGTAGCTAATAGGAAGCCAGTGCAGTTCTTTCAGCAGCGGGATGACATGTTTATTTATTTATTTTATTACATTTATATACCGCCCCATAGCTGAAGCTCTCTGTTGACAGTACCCTGCCCCAGTGAGCAGTCTTGCCATCACATTTTGCACCAGCTGTAGCTTCTGGACAAACTTCAAGGATAGCCCCACATAGAGCGCATTACAGTAATCCAGCCTGGAGTTTACCAGAGCATGGGCAACAGTGGTCAGGCTATCTTGGTCCAGAAACGGCTGTAGCTATCTTACTAGCCAAAGCTGGTAAAAGGAACTCCTAGCCACGGAGGTCATGTGGGCCTCTAGCAACAAAGATGGATCCAGGAGCACCCCAAGATTATAGACCTGCTCTTTCAGAGGGCATACGGCCCCATCCAAAGCAGGCAACTGACCAATTATCTGAACTCGGAAACCACCGATCCACAGCATCTCCATCTTGCTAGGATTCAGGCTCAGTTTATTGGCCCTCATCCAGCCCAACACTGAGTCCAGGCAGTGGTCCAGGGCTTGCACAGCCTCTCCCGATTTAGATGTTACATAGAAATAGAGCTGGGTATCATCAACATACTGCTGACACCTCACCCCAAATCTCCTGATGACCACTCCCAAGGGCTTCATGTAGATATTAAACAGCATGGGGGACAAGATGGTATCCTGTGACACCCCACAGCACAACTGTCAGGGGGTAGAAAGACTATCACTCAGTGCTATTGTCTGAAAACAACCCTGGAGATATGATCAGAGCCACTGTAAAACAGTGCCTCCAATACCCATCTCACCAAGTCAGCACAGAGTGTATCAAAAGCCAACCAAGAGATCAAGGATCAAGGATAACAGGGTCACACTCCTCCTGTCCTCCTGATGAAAGTCATCAATCAGGGTGACCAAGGCCGATTCAGTCCCATAACCATGCCTTAACTGGGGTTGTAATGGGTCAAGATAATGTTTCATCTTAGACTACTTGTAATTGCTGCGCCACAATCCTCTCAGTTACCTTCCCTAAGAAGGGGGCATTTGCGACCAGCCGGTAATTGTCGCGACCATGTCAAGAGCCCAACATTCCTCGCTGTTCCACAGCATGACAAGCCTTCAACAGGGCCACCTATTCTATCTATTGGGAACTCCCCAAGGCATTCAGGAATCCTGTGGATTCCATTCGTTTCCGGGGGTGGACCATCTTAATCTGTCCACCATCCCTGCAGGGGAGGATTGAAACCATAAGTCTAAACTTCACCAGAAAGTGGTCTGTCCATGACAATGGGGTGACATCCACCCTCCTATCTCCAGATCACCCCTTCCTCCATCTGGAGCAAAAACCAAGTCGAGGGTGTGCTCTACCCTTTGCGTCAGACCGGTGACAACTTGAGAGAGTCCCATGGTCATCATGGAGGCCATGATGTCCCAATCTGGAACGCTAGAGGCAACCTCAGCATGGACATTGAAATCACCCAGGACTATTGTTCTGGGCTCCTAAAATACCACAATGGAAATGGCCTCCACCAGCTCAGTCAGAGAAGCTGCTGGGCAGCAGGGTGGACGGTACACCAGCAGCAACCCTAGTTTACTGTCTCCTTGATTCGACACCAGGTGTAGGCCCTCACAGCCAGTTCCAAGACAGAGTGGTTTCCTGGTGATAGAGATGGACGTTCTGTAGATGACAGCAACTCCTCCCCCCCTCCCTGCAGCCTGTGCTGGTGCTGCACTGAGTATCCAGGTAGGCAAAGCTGGGTCAGATCAACCCCTCCCAGCTCACCCACCCAGGTCTCAGTAATGCACACCAAATCGGCACCTTCATGCACAATCAAATCATGGATGAGTGTGGTCTTATTGTGCACCAATCTGGTGTTAAACAACAACATACACAGGCCAATGGGCACTGCAGATGAGCATTGAGGAACCCATCCATGAGAGGAGTGGGAGCAAGGAACAAGGCGCAGATAGCCTTGCCCTTGTTTTCTATGGTAGTTCACCACCTCCCCATGGCCATACTTCCCTCTATCCGTGATCACTGAAATTGGGGTGGCATCACCCATGTTCCTCCTAACACTCCTCCTAAACACCTGATATGGACGCAAGAGTCCACCAACAAAACCTACCAGTAGGCCTCTCAGAGAATTGGGAACAGTCAGACCCACTCAATATTTTTCACACAGGGCACATCTACTCTGCCCTGTCTCACACCCAGGGTTGACCAGGCTTCTGCCAGTTGCAGACTCTCACTATGAAGGCATCTGGCAACTTTTTCCTGTCATTCTGTCCACTACAGAGGCCCCCATCCTGCACAGGAACTACACATGCACCATACGCCCTCTCCACTACCAATCTCCTCTAGATTGGTTAAAAAGAAAAGGAAATAGAAGGGGTAGTGCTGTCACTCTCGGAACTCCTGAAGGGGCAACCCCTTCAGTGGCGGCCCCACTGGTGGCCAGAGCTTGGAAAAGTTACTTTTTTGAACTACAACTCCCATCAGCCCAATCCAGTGGCCATGCTGGCTGGGGCTGATGGGAGTTGTAGTTTTAAAAACTAACTTTTCCAAGCTCTGCTGGTGGCACACCCGCTGCCCAAGGGTAGCCGGGCTTTTATGCCTCCTGACCTAGACAGGAGCTGACGCAAGAGGCTGCAAGATTAACTGCAGCCTCTCTCTGGAGCCAGGGTCAGGCAGGGGGTCCCAGTTCTTGCAGCACTTACCAGGGACTTCAGCTGTCTCAAGAGAAAGCAACCCAGAGGAGTGAGCAAGCAAGCACCCAGATGCTCAAGTACTCACTCCCAGGGCAGGTCTTCTCCAGTCCCCCCAGTGCTGCAGCTGTTCCAAGGACCAAAGGGCAGCCGGGCTTTTCTGTTTCAAGTGTATACAAGACAGGCCCAGTGACCATTCATGAGAGAAGGAATTTGTGATAGCACAACTGACAAGCTTTCTTTTGCTAAATGAACACCTGTAATGGGAGAAAGTCTTGGTCTCAGTCGAGTCCTAAACAAACTTGCTGACTAATTCTAGTTCAGAGGTGTCGTGCTACATGCCTCCTTTGAATCTCTTAGTTGAATAAGGGTGGTTTTCTCAACCTTCTCAATTTGGGCCTTTTTTTCTTTTTTAGACGAATGCCCTGATAACACATGCACATGCGCGCGCGCACACACACACACACAAAGTAAGTGTTAGTACTAATTGCCTCTGCAGCCACAATGCAGTGGGCAATATTATGGGCAGTCTGAATCCATGGTTTGTTGTACTGTTGCATTGTTAGGCTGCACAGCACTGCCCATTTGCCTCTAGAGCTGTTGAGGCGATACTCATGGGTAGACGTCCAGAGCTCCCAGTGGCCAGAAGCCTTCTAAACCCCCTCCCAAAGACTCTGCTAGCCAGTTTCTCTAGGCTTTTCATTTTTTAAAATTGCACATATTCTGTGTGCATTTCAAGAAGCTGGTCCCAGCTATTCTGCATTAGGTTTTTATTTTATTACCTTTGACATTGAGCACTAGACAGAACAGTTACTGTTAAGCAGCTTTAGTGTAAGAACCTAGCATGCCCTCTATGGAGGATTCAGTGCTGGACATTGAATATATTCACTAATATGCAAAAAACTTGCAGTTTAAGAATGTACCTATAGCCAACAGATATTTCTATCAAACTTTAAAAAGCAGGGAAATTGGACAGCTATAGTGAATGCACCAGGGGAGCAGGAGACCTGACCTCCTCTCTGAGATATTGGACTGCCCTACAAATTTGCCAAAATGCAAACACAATTTGGGTTGGTCTTTCACAATCCAATCCACTTTCTGTGTAGCTTGGAAGAATTTGGTAACGTGCCTCTGAGCATATGGTGAGTGGTGTTGAAAGGACTAAGCGTTCCTAACATGCTTAAAACTGAGATGTATTAACTAACTTCAGGAAAAATGAGTATTTCCTATTATTGCTGCTTAATTCAATCAGTTTTTATTTTGATTTGTGACATGCTCTGATATTCATTTGGACCTAGCAATGCTAATTATTCAGAACCATTAGATTATTCAATGCGGTCAGATATCAGTTTGATTCTGAAAGCCTCCATCCATGTTTTCTTTGCCGACTGAATTCTATCTAAGACATCTTAATATCCATGGGCCATAAAAAATAGATCACTTATGCCAGCAGTAGTTCTTTCTTTATACTAAATATGACTTAATGCATTCTTTTGATTTTAGCTAAATCTCAACAAACTCAAGCAGCACCAATCTAAGGAAATGTATTGCTTACTGTAAATAAAATCGAAGCGCTATGTGAAATTGGCCTGGTTGAGATGTAACATATCTTGGCTTATTAAGCCAACATGTGCTTTGTGCCTGTGATCTGCCCCTTCCCAGGATGCCATCAATGAAGATTTCCTGATTTAATTAACCACAATTTCCCATTATATCTGAATTTGGAAAGGATGGTCATCGGGATCAGAACAAACCAGAATCTGAAACCAACTTCAAACTGTTGTGTCAGATTCTGTTTTGTTCCAGTCCTGCCAACCTTAGTTTCCTGGCTTGGACATATTAGACAACTACAGCTAATTAATTCAGGATGTCATAGAGCTGGAAGGATCCTGGAGGTCATGTAGTCCAACCCCCTGCTCAATGCATGATTTGCAATGCAGGATGCAATTACAATATCCCTGACATATGACCATCCAGTCTTTGCTGAAATAACTCCAGCTAAGGACAGCCCACCACCTCCTGAAGTACTCTGTCCCACTGTTGAACAGTTCCTGTGATTAGAAAGCTGCTCCTACATGTTTAGCTGATTTCTCCTTCCCTGGAATTTCAACCCATTAGTTCTAGTGCTGGCTCCCGCTCCATCTTCTGTATGACAGCCCTTCAGATGTTTGAATATCTTTCTGCCATTCTCCCTCTAATCTTCAGTTCTCCAGGGTAAACATGCTCAGCTGTTTTAATCATTCTTCATAGGACTTGTTTTTTCCAATTATGGCGTGCTGACAACCATAGGAGAGAAGAGGTGGCGTGTGGGAGCACAGGTTTTCTGCATATTTCAGATTAATAAACTAAGGTGTATTACATCTAAAGGTATTTTAGGCCTCAACTAGTTTTGAGGTGGTAAACCTTTATTTGGGCTGCACCACTTCATATTGTAGGCGAGGGCCCACATGGCTGAATATTCTTTATTAAAAACAAATCTAGAAAGCTAGATTTCAGGGAGAAGGCTAGGCTGGAACCATTCTTCCTTAGTTTTGTATGTGTGCAGGGTTGATTTATTTTCAGTATAGAGGTGCATTCAGTCATGTGAACCCCTCTCCCACAGTTTAAAGAGACACAGCCAGTGTGACCAGTGGTCAGAGGTGATAGCAATTGTAGTATGACAACATCCGGAGAGCTACAGGTTCCTCATTCCTGCCTTAGGGCTTATATATTTTACAACTTATTGTCTTAATTCAAATTTCATATCTTAGGAACGAAGAAGTGAATAAATTTATTTATTTAGCATGATTTCTCCAAGTATAGTTGCAATGCTTTTCCTCCCTTGCCACTGTGCACTTAAATGTTGCTTCTTCCAGGAGGAATACAGTGCCCAAACAACAGTATGCTGCAGGAAACACGCAACTGCAATGAACATCCTTGTACAGTGTACCACTGGCAGACAGGACCTTGGGGCCAGTGTATAGAGGATGTCTCTGTGTCAGCATTCAATTCTTCTACTAGCTGGAATGGAGAGGCCACTTGTGCCGTTGGGATGCAAACAAGGAAAGTCATGTGTGTGAGGGTCAACGTGGGACAAGTAGGACCCAAAAAGTAAATATAGATATTCTGGTACCCAAGCTTTGGTTGTTCAAAGCTCATAATTATTTGCCTTTTCTATTTGTCTTTATGTAGCTCTGTTACAACATAGCCTACTTGTATAAATACGTTCTTCTTTGTCTGAATTTATAATAGAAATGAACATAATCAAATTACACTATTCCGGCTGATGAAATCAAAACATCTCTCAGAATTGTTTTTTGTTTCCAAATTAATATAACAGATCATTAACTTTAAATTTTGGTTTTTGAATAATTATACTATTGCTGTTTGAATAATGTAAATAATAAATTAATGACAGTATGTAAGGGATGTAGTCTTGAGAAGCAAAAAGAAAAACAGGAAAAGAAAAAAAGAAAGGTGTTCCTTGATCTCTTCAACCATCATGTTAACCTTACTTAATAAGTTTTTAAAGAGCAGAAGATGTACATGAAAGTATAAATGAGAACCGTGTTTTAAACTCCCCATAATAGAAAGGATTACTGTGATATGACAAAATCAATATTATTGGCATAACTTTCAAAGTAACACACTTTAGCTTATATTACTTCAGTTTAATTTGACCTTGAATAAGGTGGAAAGCCATAATTAGAGAGAATGGATAGATAGATAGATAGATAGATAGATAGATAGATAGATAGATAGATAGATAGATAGATAGATAGATAGATAGATAGATAGATAGATAGATGTAGATGTGATATAATCTCAGTAACTTGTTTTAAAGGCAATACAACAAGTAAAAACAAACAGTATGATCATTAGGGCTGCTTTCACACTACACTTTATTCTGTTATTCTGATAATTTCTTACCTAGTAATTTGCACATTATATTTGACCTTTCACATGACTTACAAGCTAGCTCCGGAATTCTAGTGGAATGTAGTGCAAGTTTAGCGCAGATTTCCATGATAAATGTTACCAGAAATAATCCATTAGCAAGGCTGCGAACCCGGAAGATCACGGGAGTTTTTGCTAGCTGCAGCTGCTCACATGACAGGCATCCCAGCATGCAGTGCATTCCCACCCTTTAGTCACATGAGGGTTTTTTGCCTGATGAAAATGTTACCAGTATTCCAGCATCAGCGCAGATAGCCGCAGCATTTCCTACACACACCCCTGTGTCAATACAACTAACATAATTTAAAAAGTCAGATCCTAAAGGGCGAGGGCTTGCATGGTGATGAGATGAGATCTTAGACCTCCTACACAGTGGGGAACAGTGTGCATGTGTATAATGGGTGAGGGACAAAAACAAGCCACTTGAAAGACAGTTGCGCGAAATGCCGGTATATCGGCTGAAGAAACTGCAGTTCCTTAACATAAAAGGTACTGAAGTGTGAAAGGGATTTTAGAAATCAGGACCTTTTTAATCCATTAAACTAAAGCAATCAGCTCCATGTGTGAAAGCAGCCTTTGTGAAATTTGGCATGACTTTGAATGATCACTAAGACATCGATTCAGATGGACAGCAGAGGTAGGAATAAGATGATGGATCCACCATATGATGTAAATTTTGTTTAATTTTTTTTTCATAGTCAGTGACACATGGTGAAATTGCAGCTCATCACCTCCTGGATGAATGTAGATATTATATGTTTCCCAGGAGGTGATTAGATGTGGGTTCCTCTTCCCATTCATGTACAAAAAAGAACAAGCCCTGGTCAATTATGTGATTGATACATTTGGTAACAGGACAAATTATGCAACTATTGCAAAAAGTACATAGGGAACAGAATTCCTTTTGGACCTCACTGTGATAATTAAAAAGTAGCTGTCATCGCTGTTGTGTCAGCATTCAGCCCTTCTTGTGACTTTTAATGAGAGACCCTCCTGTACTGTTGGAATACAAATAAGAAAAGCCATCTGTAGGAAAGGTCATTGTGGGAAAATTAACAGTATATAAGTTCCATTCTCCAAAACGTGGTTCTCCTAAACTCCTACTTGATTGATTTTATTCTTAGTCTACATATATTTCCCTGGCAACATGGTCATATCAGTATTATAGCTTTTGAGTGCCTGCTTTCAACATGACCTACCGCTTAATTTTCATTCTATCCTTTGTGTTGTCATTGCCCATTTTAGGTGTCCTGAAAGCCTTCGCCCCGAGACTGTTAGACCTTGCTTACTACCCTGTAGGAAAGATTGCATTGTGACGCCTTACAGCGACTGGACGCCATGCCCTTCATCATGTCAAGAAGGTAATGTTGTTGAGTATTTGTTGGTGGGTGGTGTCTGCACCATACTGTAACTAATGTAATGAGTTTCCAAGTTTCCAACTTGAATATTTCAATACGATGTAAAACAATTTCAGTATTCTCTGGATTGTGTCTATTGAGTCATCAAAGTTTATTTAAAAGAAGCTCAATTCTCTGTGGCTACTGTGTTAGTCCTCAACAGGTTTGGATTAAAAATAATTAAATGTAGATTGGGGTCAAAGGCAAATTGAGGGCCTATCCTGTGGTTTAACCACCAAGACTTTCTTTATCCTATTTGCTATGATGGACTCTTGATAGTTGTTTCCTTGTCACATGATAAGATGGCAGTAGCCCTTTCTCCAACTATGAAGAAAGAAATAATGCTGACAGCATGCACAGCAGGAGAAACATTATGACTCCCTGTATGCTTTGTGTGCAGAGGAAGAATGAGTAACATAAACAGCATCACTGTGCCCCAGAATATGCTTTGGCAGGCATAGAACATCTCTGTCCTTTAATTCAACATTCATGCTTTCAAAAGTTTCCAGACAATGAAGTCTTCAGAGAACTCTCTGCATAGATGGAGGTGATAAATGAACAGGAGATCCAATATATTTAAGGAGCCCCTGGATCAAGGTGTTGGATGTTACTTTGTGTGACAGTAATATTTTAATATGTAATCATTCAATTTCTATCTTGTACTTTATCATATATGATCTCATGGCGAGTTGCTTGTAAAATCACATTACCATTAAAATAGCAAAGATTGTATATATTAGAGGTTTCTTCCAGTGCAATCTCAGCAATACAGCAAGTGCATACTTACAATTTCAGAATTGGCTATCTAAACTCAGAGCTCCACAAAGGTCTGGGCAGAGAGATGTATCCTCAAAGTGTACTAAAAGTATACAGGGATCAAGCCAAATGCACCTATGTGGGAAGGGAATTTCACTTGAGGTGCCACCACAGAGAAGGCCCTGTCTCTTCACTGCAGAATGGACTTCACTGTGTGCAGGGACCATAAGAAGGGCTCCCTTACAGATCTCAGTAGATGGGTATACAGGGAGAGATGCTCTCTCAGGTATTTGAGCATTTAGGACTTTATATGTTAGCACTAGCACTTTGGATTGGGCATGGTAGCTTACAGGCAACTGGTGCAAGTCTTAGAAGATGCTTGGATAAATGTGTCTTCAAGATGCCAAGCTAGTCAATATACTTGCTGCTGCATTCTGCCCTAGCTAACTTCTGAACCATTTTCAAGGGTAGTCCTATATAGAACGGATTACAGTCATCTAGCCAGGAGACACTAGAGCAGCCTTTCCCAACCGGTGTGCCTCCAGATGTCAGTGGACCACAATTCCCATCTTTCCTGACCATTGGCAATGCTGGCTGAGGCTGATGGGAGTTGTGGTCCAACAACATCTGGAGGCACACTGGTTGGGAAAGGCTGCACTAGAGCATGGATTACTATAGCAATGTTATCACGGCCCAGGAATTGCCATAGATGGTAAAGCAGCTATAGCTAGGAAAAGGTCCTTCATGCCACTGGTGACACTTGGGCCTCCAGTGAAAAAATGGATCAAGGAGTACCCCCAGACTGTGTACCTGTTCCTTCAGCAAAGTGTAACCCCATCTAGAGCAGGCAATTTAGCCAAATCCTGGTGACATAGCACTTATATCTTGGGATTCAGCCTCAATTTCTTGGTCCTCAGGTAGCCCATAACTGCCTCCAGACAACAGTCCAGCGCTTGCCTAACCTATTCTGATAACACCAAGAAATATTGATGATACCATACCACAAAACTTCTAATGACCTCTCCCAGCAACTTCATATAAATGTTAAAGAACATCTTTATTTGTAAACAGCAATTTGAGGGCTTATGGTAGAAAACAGCACTAAGAAACAGTAATGTATAGAAGTTAATGGAAAACATATAAGGGCCCCACCTTCCAGCATAACCCAGACCATCAAACTATGCTGTGCACTTACAGATGTGATGCAAAGCCATCTGTAATCATTGCAACAATGTTTTCACAATTCCTTTTCTTACTTACCTTTCTTTGTCTTTCTTTAAACTCCCTGCATTTCAGGGAATAGCTTTATTGATCCCTTTTGACCTTAATCTGTCAGATAATTCTGTTGATTAGAAACCCAGCAGACAGAGATCTCTTACATTAGTATCAGCAATATGAATACAAAAAGTTTAAAATGGTAGGTCTGTGTATTTCACCTGTGAGTTCACTGTGCATTCATGACTTATACTCTTGTATACTCTTTGTGGGAGAGCCCGTTGAAATGAACAGAGAGCTTATGATGCAGCAGTACTTGATGAATGGCACCTTAGGGACACAGTCCAGAGATGCAGATGGCTTATGCCCTTTTATAAGGCATATAAACAATTGCCTGAGAGAAGCTTTCCTTAAACATAAGATTGATACACCTACCTAAAATGCCACAAATGCAGCCTTACCTTGGACCAATAAGTTTTGAATGCTTTTCTAATGCTGCTGCAATGACTTTACTCTTTTAAATGTAACATATTTATTTATTTATTTATGAGTTTTCTTTTCCTTCTTTCCTCTTCACTGCAAGTCCCAGGATGGGTTTCAGCCAGATGATCATACAATATTAAAATCCAATAAAACAATTTCTCCTCTACTGTGAGCAGAGACTAGATACACTAATTTTACCTAGTTGATGTGCTAGTTCTGGATTTAAATTTTTCAGTTTCTTTCTTATATCGTATAGTTTGTGCTGTGTTATACACCAGAAGTGTATTGGTATATTAGCTGAATAACAATTCATGTCATGCTGCCTTTATATTACAAACCCTCAGAAGAAGCTTGCATGCCTGTCTTTTTTGAAAGATGAATGTTGAATTTCTGAGCTAAGGGAAAAATTCATTGGTGCTGCTATCTTGGAGTGCCCAAATATATGAGGTACAACTTTCATGTATGTACAATGTGTTTCAAGACAGCATATTCCTTTTCATATACTCAAAAAAAAAAAAGGTTTCCCTGTCATAAGTTCTGCCAGGCAAGCTAGGTATCAGAAACATCTTTGAGAAGGTCTTAACTTTCTAGCAGCCGATCTGTATTTTACAGGGTCTTTCTGCAATCCAGCTGTGATATGACTGTCCAACTTGTAGAACAAACAATTAGAGAGTAAAATGCACTTTTACGTTCATTTTCAGGGGATGTTAAAGTAACAAAACAATCTCGGCATCGAGTGATCTTGCAGCTCCCTGCAAATGGTGGCCGTGACTGCCCAGATACTCTGTATGAAGAAAAAGACTGTGAACTTCCTCCTGCCTGCTTGTATTTCAGGTGATGCTTTGAATGGTAGAGGAGTCCTTTAATTTTCATCACTAGTAGACTTGCTCGCAAAACTAACTTGGTTTTGTGATAAGTTGGGGTGGTGGTTGGGGAGGGAATTATTCTCCTTCTGTGAGTAATCTGCCTCAGATGTTTTGTACTCCAGAACTTTCTACTTCTTGTTTTAGTGTGTTAGTTTCAACAAGTGGAATTTGCAACAAAAAATTGCCATGTGGAATGCTCCTGTTCAAAATGGAAATGGACTGCCTTCAAGTCGATCCCGACTTATGGCAACCCTCTGAATAGGGTTTTCATGGTAAGGAGTATTCAGAGGGGGTTTACCATTGCCTCCCTCTGAGGCTGAAAGGCAGTGACTGGCCCAGGGTCACCCAGTGAGCTTCATGGCTGTGTGGGGATTCAAACCCTGGTCTCCCAGGTCATAGTCCAACACCTTAACCACTACACCACACTAGTGAAGAACAAAAGATGAGCCCTGCTGGATTAGACCACTGGCTCATTTAGTCCAGCATCCTGTTCTCACAGTGGCCAACCAGATGCCTACTGGAAGCCCTCAAACAGGACCTGAGTGCAAGATATTCTATTCTGTTGGATACTCTATTCCATTTCCCCTCTCTCTTTGTTTTCCATTTTTCTTCCAATTGTAAGTCAGCATTGTATGTTCATTAAGCATGCTTAGTCTTCACAAGGCTATTTGGGGGGGTTTCTCCCATTTTTACAGTTCATTTTCTAAATATATTTTTCTAAACCTTGGGGTTCCATTGAACCTGTTGACATCTCCCTAGTGTGTGTGGAATGGATGGTGCCTTTTTGTCTGCAAAAGGACTGGCATGTGATGAATTGAGATTGCTGTTAGTATATCTGATGAAGTCTGTTGACATTATTGCAAGGTCATATGTTTGGTGGGGAAAGGAAATTTGTGTTATCTTTGGACAATGAAGCAGCTGGCTTTGCAAAACCTCTTCTGCTAGTCAGTGCAGATTTTGTCTGTAAGGCAGGCCTGCTGAAATATGACTGAAAATCATGTAGTTGGTACTCATTATTTCACAGTTTAGTGTAATCATATAACTGTCCATCTTTACATATTAATTAATAATTAATACAACACTCCAAATTAATTAATACAACACTCCAAATTTGGGGAGAAGTATTGAAGAGTTATTTCCTTGCCATTGTTTCCAAGATTTATTCTACATTTACAGCAGTTTACTCTAGCAATAACTTTAGCAGTAAAGTTTCGTTATGTGCAGGTACACAAAAAATTAACAGAAGTAGTTTAGTTCCCATTGGGTTAGCAGTGAAAACTATACAGAAAACACTTTACTTCTGAAGTTACTACTTGAGTAAACTGCTGTTGGGAGGGTAGATAGGAATGCCCCCTTAATTGCAATGCCAGTTTATCTCAGTGGGTTGGATTCAGAATAAATGAGTTGCACTTAAACCAATGGACTTCATATCATTATGCCTAACTTTTCACATTGATTTCAATGGGACCTATTTGTAAATGACTAATGCTGCAGTCCAATACATACTTACCTGGGAGTAAGTCAAACCCAATAGAGCTTACGTTTGAGTAGACATGTACTGGATTGCAGCCTTAGTTGGGATCCATACCTATATTTTTTGTAATTTAGTTGCTTAGTATCCAAATGGTTTCCTAGAGATAACTGAAAACCATTCAGATGGGATTTTTAAAAAATGTGGTTTTTTTGGGGGGGGGGCTTAGGGAAGATCTTGTGATGAAGGCCTGTCTGTTTTCACTAGAATACTCTTTGCTTGCCGCAATAATTGACAAGAAGCATGAACATATACTACCAATGGTTGTCTCTTGCTTCAGCTCAGGAACAAGCCTATGACAAGCAAGTCACACTTATGTTTTGTAGAGCAGGTAGAGCTGCCCCTCACTAGACTATCAGTGCTTGTTGCTGAAGCCACTGAATTATAACAGCTATGCCCACAGTAATTTCACCCCAAATGACTCAAGTCTTTTGGGATGACTGACAGAACAAGGCAGATAATAATAACCACCCTACTGCACTGTGAAAAGCCCTATGTATTCTCTCCTAAATGTATGTGAAAATATGTTGCAAATGGTAGATACTCTAGAAAATTTCAGGCATGTTTAAAAAAAATGAGAACTTGGAATTATGATCTTACTCTTTTTTGTTAAAGCTGTTGAGCACCACCAAGCATGTAGCCTTTTGTGTGAAATGTTTGTTTATGAGGCAGATACTCACAGGTATTTGAATAAATACTTGAAAAGCAATAAATAATTTAGTTGAATAGGTGTCTAAATAATTATGTGCTTATTTTGGCTATTTAACTGTGGCTTTCCTGCTGTTTTGTAATTCAGATTAATATTGAATTCATATTGTGCTGGACCTGCATTTCCCAAGTTGGTATAGGAAAGAACTTTAAAAAACCAAAACCAAAATCTGACATTAAAATGACCTCCATAGAAAACCACACTAGAAAGGGTTTTTCACTAATGCAAATTTAGAACTTCAAACCATAGCACAGATGCACATGTTTATCTGATGTAGTTTTGCATAACTCAGTTGGAGGCAAAATTTCAAAGTGGACTATGCGGCACTCTTCCCTGCAACATAATTTTTAATGGTTAGTGTTTTTGTGACTTACACAGCACTGAGAGTGTGTGATCAGTGATGAAAAATATGCTTCCTTCCTCCAAAATCACAGGGAGCAGATTAATCTGGATTTTACCATTTTAGACTGCAAGTGGAGCTCATGTGGCTAAATACTCTTCCATAACAAAACAAAAATAAAAAGTCCCTATAGGAAACTAGATATTAGATTGAAAGCTAGCTTTCTTCTATGGAGGAGCACATTTTAAATTATTTATTATTATTATTGATGTGCTTGCTGCCCTTGGCTCCTTCGGGAAGAAGGATGGGATATAAATTCAACAACAGCAACAAGAATAATGTGAATTTTATTTATTGCATTTCTACGTTAACAACACATGCTCAGGGCTGTGTCCATCTCACAGATACATGCAGCAGGGAGTTAACATTGCTCAGTATACCCTTTGCTAAGCATATACAGAATGACAAGTACACATTTGGTCTACAAGCAATCAGCTCATAGGGCATTATGCATGTGAGTCTGGGAATGCTTTTTAGCCTGGTGCGCATTACTTAATGTCAATCCAGGACATAAAGCAGTATTACAAACATGGGTAATGCCAATACTGTTGTGTCACCTGCAAAAAATGGCCTTTTTGCCATGTTTCTTGAAATATGAAGGTGAATAGCAGCTAGGATATATGGATTATCCTCAACTTCTAGATAAGGGAATAGCAACTTTAGAGCAAAGAAAGGAATGGGGTGGAAGGTGGCAAGAAGGGGATCATTATGGTCTTAATATTGTGTTATTTGCTTAGATAAAGCTGTGGCAAATACAAGGGCTTGCATTCATGTGGTCATTTTCCTGCTGCAGATGGAAGACGCATAAATGGCGCAGGTGTCAACTCGTACCATGGTATGTTCGTCAAGACAGCCCAGGTGCCCAAGAAACATGTGGTCCTGGTCTACAAGCAAGAGGTTAGAACCATTGTAACTGCAGTGTATGCTAATTTATGTGATATCACAGTTATCACAATAGAGAGTCATTGTATTCTATCAAAAGATCCCTCCCTCCTCCCACTGTAAGTGCTAAGAGTTTTATACTTTATACAATCAATGACAGTAACCAAGAAGGTGTTAGCACAAAGCAGATGAATCACAGGGAGACCTCAGGATGTCTTTTATTCACAGAACTGTTGAATTGGAGTTATTCACATAATAATGTTATAATATTATGTGAATATTATTGGAGTTATTCACATGATAATACTGGAGTTATTTGCATGAGATTATTGAAGTTATTCACATAATTCATGCTTGAAATCATTGGTTGAATATCATATTTTGTGTAAATGTGAAATGCACAGCTTCTTACCTAACAGTTCTTTCCAGGACTGTTCAGGAGGCTGGGGTTCATCCAGTGGTGGCTGGTGGCTTCATGTCAGTACCTTGGATAGCTCCTTGAAAGTTCAGACCAAAACTCAGAGTGGATTCCATTGCCCCACTGACATGGAGCCACCAGTTGCCATTGGGTTCATCAATATTCCCTGAAACAGATACCCTTAAATGGGGCAATGGGTACTCATTTTTTTAAGTGAACATTTTGTGTCAATGAAAACCAAACACTGTGCCCTATCCAATTTATGTAAATTGGACAAATGTGTATATATTTGCTTGCTGTGCAGAATTTGCTCTGAGTTTTGTAAAGGAAGAGAACAGGACATTTTGAAAGGAATTGTTACTGGGTGTCCATTTTATCATTCAAATGACTTGCATGTATAAGCTTCTCTACCATGTATAAGCCCTGACATTTGGATTGAGGTGAAAGCTCCTGGGCTCCTTCTGGGAGGAAGGGCGGGATATAAATTAAATAATAAATAAAAATAAAAATAAGTGTTTCAAATGTTACAAAGGGAGTTCATGAATACAGCCTTGCAAATGCATTTACACAAGTTACTAGCCTAGCAGCAGAATTCTTACTAGCCTCCTCACCCACCAGTAAATATAAGAACTAAAAAACAAATTAAAATTGAAATTTACTACTTATGATCCACACCCTGCTATTGCAGAATTCTTATTTAAAAAAAAGAAGATACAGAGAACCAGACATCACAGTGTACAGGAAGAGAGAATTTGTTGATGTTTTTCAGGAAGACTGGTAGCTTGTAATAACCCTAAGAATTATTGTGTAATGTGCCCCTATGTTAGTTCACTAAAATGTCATACGTCTAGTCTGTGTTTCAGTGGCTTCCAATCTGAATTTGTGTTCTTAGTTCACTGATTAAATTTGATGTGTCCATTTGTGTCCACTGGGTGTCCCAATGCTAGGATGGGGTGTCCATTTGGACACACAACAATTACTTTAAAAATGCCTAGGAAGAGAAGGATATAAGTAAACAATGATAGGGTGTGAATTGTTTGAATGTGTACCTGTGATGTCACAAACCCACCTTTGCCTTTATCCTAATCCTTCTGTCCTATGAATATTGGAAAGCCTGGTCAGGCCCTTTCTGGCTTTAGAGAGCGTTGCCTACACACAGACAGCTTCCAACCCACTATGGCTTACTTAAAAAAAAAAAAAGCTTAGATTTCTAGGTTGCTGGTTACTGCACCCAGTGACAAATTCTGTAAGCTTTCTGCATATCCATTAAATCCCTTTCTCTAATGTCTCCACGTAATAGTCCTTCCCCTGGAATCCTTGTATTAAAAAGCTTTGGCTGAAGTAATTGGCCCACAGTTTTTCATAAATGTAGAGAGATGGAGTGAAATCCCACCCCCCAAAATGATTTTTTGAGGGTTGATGAAATCTTTTAATTTTAGAGCAACAAGGCACCAAAGGTTTTCCTTTTTTATTATTATTTAAGAAATAAACGTTTTGGTACCTCTTCCCTTGCAATAGCTTCTGCTCTTATAGCCCATTAAAATGTCTCTGGTCAAAAGCCTTTTATCTCCATGAAGGTTATTTTTTTTTGGGGGGGGGAACAGACTTCAGGGACTGATCTGCATGAAGCCTGTTATTGTGATCATCATATGCAAAGGTTCCCATGGTACTATATGCCTGGCACATTCTCTGACACACAGATTGCAGAATTATTGGTTGTGTGATGACTCTATTTACAAGGTGAGTTTCATACACTTCATTGTGATGAAACGTGTTGTGTGAGAATATGAGGAAGAACCATAGCTCAGTGGTATAGCACATGCTTTTCATGCAGTTGGTCCCAGAAATGCCTTCCTAATTTCCTAATGGACAGCAGTGGGGAAAAATGGCTACCACCACTTGCAGGCAGTGAACCCTGGAATTAGCCCCACCATGCTGCTTGTTGGTGTCAGGTCTGGTCAGTGCAGTAGTTCCAATGATGTTAGTGGAAACATGGGATGGGCATACCTCAGTCAGGCATATTTGTTGGCAATATGTCTTCCATATTTGGCCATAGTGCTGCTTATCATGGACAAACTAAAAGATGCACAAAAAAGAGTAATCAGTGAAATGCATATGGAGAAGGCTGCCCTTGTCATCTCATAGACCTAATTAGAACAAACTCATGCCTTGCTTTTATAATTAAAGGCTAATATATTTGCATTTTCCAGCTTTATTATCACACTGAGCTTGTGTGACTGAAAAAGTGCCAACATGAACCAAAAATTTAGCGGAATGATTCATCCTCCAAGACAACTTTGATTCTAGTTGTCCTTTATTATTGAGCTTTTATTGCAAATCATGTCAGTATAAATGAACATGTCACAACTTTAAACCGGGACAATTTTTATTTCAGTTTTGTAAGCAAGATCATTTTTTCTTTCATTGTTTTTCTATGTATAAACAGTAAAATAAAACAAATATCCCATGCCAAATGTTTTTTTTAAAAGTCACCATATCTTGGGAAAGCACTGTTCATCTGTAATCAGGAAAGGGAACATTTCTAAAAAGTCTTAGCAATGGAGACTCAAGAGCACTGTTAAGAAATGTTAGATGAGAATTCAAACTAAAAACGAAATGGCGTGAACATCTCTTACCCATATTCTGACCTTGTTGAAAAAGCATAGCTAACTTCTTCTAAATCTTATGTCTCTTAAGCCACAAGAAGAAAAAAAGGGGAGGGGAATGGTAAAGTTTGGTTATCTTCTCAAAGATGGTCTGAAGATCATGGTTGAAACATACAGTGCTGTATAGTGCATACTTAGTTCTCCCTTGATACAGCCACTCCGCCATATTTCATGCCAGACTTACAAAAGCTTGCTATTTTGGTCAAGAACCTCTCTGGAGTGGAGGACTGACAATTGTACCAGAGCCTCTGTTTATATCTTATGCGATTACCAACAGAGACTTGAGAACGAAAGGACATTCCACTTGAATGAAAATATTTTTACTCTCTCATAGTAATTAAAAAGTAGTGCATATCTGCCTTACACTCATCTTGAACATAAAGAAGTTTAACTCATATTTCTGAAAACCTATGCAGCTTTCCTTGGACCCTATTTTCTGTTCACCCTTGGAGAGTAAATACATATGGAGTTGATAAGCACTGATTATGTGCTTGGAAATTTCCAGGGAAGCATGCAGCCTAAGGGCAAAACTATGTGTTCTGTCTCAGTCCTGTATCTTGAAACACTGGCCCCTGTTTTTACAATGAAAATTGAACTCAGGCTATCATGATTCATAATTACCACATTTGGGGAGAAGGAGGCTTTTCCCCTGTCTGATAGTTTTCCCTCCCAGCTTTTCTCCCCGCCCACCCAACCCTGCCGAGCTTCTGCACCTGTGTCTGCAACTGACACCCAGGTCTGGAATGCAGCTGGTAGAGAGCCAGGGGTGGGGGGAGAGGGAACTGATTAGTGAGGAAAGGGTTAAGTGCTCATATTCTTCCAGCCCAAAGATGAAAGGTGGGGTGCAAGTATGGAAGTGTATCAGTTCAAGGTCCGTCTCTTGATCTCTCTTCCCCTTGGACAGTTCTAGGTTGCTGGTGATGATAAATAAAGATAAGCAGACCTTGTTGGTACAACAGATAAAATGGAGCGGCTGCAAGTATAGCACAAAAAGGGCATAACATTTCATTAAAGCCTTAATACTGATGTGGGGTATAAATTTGACTAATATGTAACTTCTGAGTGAATCTGGATTCTGAAAAGTCAACATATGCCACAATCAGAAAACAATCAAAACTCAAGGCAAAAGAGAAAATAAAATAGCTAATGTATCTTGTTTTTTGGACAAATCTCAAAAAAAGAAATGTTTCACAGAAATAACATATCAGGCATTTTTATTGTAATGCCTCAAATCTGGATGTTCTCATGCAGATCCAAAAGTGACCAAACAAGTGTCCAAACATGGAAAATAGGGAACCATTATTTTAGATTTTGCAGATTTATCCAACTTTTCTAGAAATACTGGTATTTTTCTTTGTGTATAGATTTCAGAAGAGCATGTTCTTCAGTCATGTTTTGATACAAGAGATTGCAGTAACTAGAATTTCATCATACAATGCCCCTCAGCTTTAATGCTTTTTAAAGAGTAGATGTGTAAGCCTTAAAGTATCACCTTCGAGCTAAGAGAGATTGATAGAGATAATGAATGAAAGTATTTATATATGGATAAAATCAGACAGCATGCCCCATAACAAAGCCATATAATACCCTGAGTTCATTGTTAGTTACAGATCTTTGTTTTAGAGATGGTTTAATTCAGCAGTGTTTTACTTGGGCACCTTAAGGTTTTTTTAGGAAACAAAGTGGCACTAATTTGCATACACAGAGCAGGCTTTGTATTTAATTATCCCCACAATAATCATTTATCAGCTTATGGCCCCTTGTGGTGTAGTTCAGGCTATGCTATCAGCTCTAATTATATCAAGGTCTTTGTCTACAAAAATTGAAGTGCAGTTTATTTCATACCACTCTTCTGGGAGACCCTAAATGTTCAATAGGGAAACTGTGTTAAGTCAACTGAACCCATGTTAAATTTAATTTTACTGGCAACTTCATCCTTGTGCTTTATGGAAACATTTTACAATTATTTGAGTTTAATTCAAAATTATCACATTTGGTGTTCTCGCTGCTAATGTCTGTAATCAATTTGATGGGAGTGGGTATGATTAATTATTAGGCTGGCACTGTGTGATAAGAGACTGATTTCTGGTCCCAGATGCCATTTGCACCATGTAAATAAAGCATGTGGACTTGCCTGAGAGAACATGCTACTTAAATTGTATTAGGATGTACAATGATTGAAGAATTTCAGGAGAAAACATGGACCACTATGTAACCAAGCTATCTCTTCCCTTGCAATAGCCCATTAAAATGTATCTTCGCAAAATCATTTTCTCTCTACAGAGGTGATTTTTTTTTTTAGACTTAAGGGACTGATCTTTATGAAACCTTTTTAGTGATCATGGCATGCCAGGCTCCCATAATACTATATGCTTGCCATATTCTTTGACACAATGTAGCAGGCAGGCTAGTTGTATGGTGACTGTGTTCCCAATATGAGTTACATACACCTCTATGCCTCTGCATGCCAAACTATCATCATGTGGGGAAACGTGTTGTGTATGGGGAGGGACTACAGCTTAGTGGCAGATCATATGCTTTGTGTGTAGATGGCCCCAGGTTCAATCTCTGGCATCTCCAGTTAAAAGGTTTAGGTAGCTGGTTGATGGGAAAGACCTCTACCTCAGACTCTGAAGAGCTGCTGCCAATCAAAGTAGATGATGGCCTAGATGGGCCAGTTGTCTGGCCTTGTATAAGTCATGTTGCTATAAATGTTATACGAAAAAGCTGGAGGTATTCAAAACTGATTCCCCGTGTTCTGTGTGTGCTGTATGGGAGGGTTGTTTTATTATTTTGTTTTGTGGTATAATATATTTATTTTGGTTTTAACAATGTTGTAAGTTGCTTGGAGACCTTTGGGTAACCAGCAACTAATACATCTAACACATCATCATCATCGCCTTACTTTTTTGAAATCACAGTGTGGTTATTTTTGGCCTTTCTCCACTTCTGAATTGGTCAGACCACCACATGTTTTATGATGAGGAAGCTGTTTTACAAAGCACTGGATTTTGTTGTTGATGCATACCTCTAATTTAAATCCTAAATAAACTGATCTAATCAGATTGCTTATTTTATCTCTACCACAACCATTTCAAGACTTTCTCAGCTAGTAGTTGCAGTTGCTTTTCGGATGGCTGAACCTATTCGCAGATAAATCTCACATGGTGGCTGCTACATAGATTCTGTTGTAGCCCTTGGAATTCCTCATGGTCCTTTCCATCCCACACCATTTTAGATTGTGCCTTGGAGGCAAAAGTGTATATTTCAGTTATACATGTAGAAAGAGCAAAGACTATACATGACCTTCCATATATATTTGTCCATAAAGGGTCCTCTGTGTATCACTAAAAAGCCTTGCACATTTGTGGATTCACATTTATTATATTGTGTTCTTGGTTATGCTAGTATATCAGAAAGTCTATAGCTGTCATTTTACCATTTAGAAATGCACATTTCATATCTTCAGAGATGTTAAGCCTGTAAAACCACACAGGAAAAATTAATCTCAAGCCAATTAACTGGGTTTGGTGACAGCAAAATAGTATTTACAGTTCCGGGAACTGTGGAGGTCAAGGGTAGGACCTGTCTTTGGAATCCTAGGCTACAAATAAATAATAATATTTGTTAGGGAGATGTTCAGTTGTCTGATACTGAAGAGAAAGCAAAATTGACACCAGCAGTTGTTTCCTCATACAACTTAACGCTGAGTTATAGTTTGTAAAAAGATAATTTCTCTGCCTCAGTTCTATGCATGTTTGGGAGTAAGTCCTATTGAATTCAGTGATACACACTTCTGACATCAGGCTGCATAGCTATTGAGCAAAAGCAAGATGTAAAGTACCTTGTATAGTTTAGGGCTGTGTTCAAGTTTTCTTTTTGAAGTATTTTATTAAAGAGTAAGTCCCATTGAAGTTAATAGGTAGATAGATATAGCATTGCAAAGTTAGAGCCTTACTTATAAGCTCTTTAAGAATTTGCTGGTTTGAAACAGTTTTTATTTTATGACATAAACAGTGCAACCTATGTATCTCTTCTCAGAAATAAGTCTCACTTAGTTCAGCAGGATTCACTTCCAGATAAGTGTATAAGATTACATTCTAAATGAACAGCAAGTCTCAGAGAAAATGGACACTTTCAAAGAGAGCCTTAGATCTGCAGCAGGAGCAGGAAACCTATGACCCTCTAGATGTTGTTGGACTACAACTCCCAGCATTCCTGACCTTTGGCTTGCTAGGTAGGGCTGATGGGAGTTGTAGTCCTACAATATCTAGAGGGCCACAGTTTCCCCCTCCTTGTTCTATAGATATGCATTTCTATATTTAAATGGATTTATTAGTTTCGTCTCTTACAAGCTAATTATGCTGTTGTTGTTGGAAAGAAGAATATTGTGTTGTTGTATGGAGGTTTTAATATAATGTTCAGGCTACAAAGTATTTTCAGGTGAACAAACCTTCCTACTTTGCCATGGAGGAAATACATTTCTCAAGGTTTTTATTATTATTCTCTTTTCAGATTTTTAAAAAGTGTGCATGAACTGTGAATATAATTATAGTATATTTAGAATTATAAAAAAACCCAATTCATATCCCAGTAATACCCATTATCTGGGAAGTTAGTAATATAGGGCAGTTAAATTATACCATAAAATGGGGTATAATAATAGGTGACATTATTCATTCCTTCATAGAATGGCTTGCATTGTATTACTATGCTGCATTTTTATGTCAGTTGCTGATCTGAATTACATGAGAGATGTGCAGTATTTTGCGTTTTCTAAAATTTGAAAACAAATCCCTGATACTAGAGCTCCTCTCAAGCAGAACATTATTGTTCATGAATATATTGCCGGACGTGCAAAATCAAATGTGGCTGGTTCTGGTTAGCTGCTACATTGTCTAACTAACAAAGGGCCTAGCAACTCATAATTTCTTCTGCTTTTCTCCTTCCAGCTATTACTTGTCGCAAGCAAGATGGCGGACAGGCTGACATCAGTGAATGCCTTAAGTATGCAGGCGCTTTGCCATCTTTAACACAACCCTGCCAAATCCCTTGCCAAGATGATTGTCAGTTCACAAGCTGGTCAAAGTTCTCTTCTTGCAATGGGGACTGTGGAGCATTTAGGACAAGAAAGCGCTCTCTTACTGGTAAGAGTTGGAATATACTAACAGAAATGTTGTTGTTGGACCAGTAGCAGTGCTGCAATGAGAATTTTACTTATAGAATAGGTAGAATCCCTAAAATGGCTGAAATGCAGGAATTGTTGGCACTAGTTGAGGAATAGCAAAGTGCGAGGTATCACTAGAAACAAATTGACCAGAAAAGTCTTTCTTGTAGGAAAATTGAACTGGTTTATATTCCTCAAGGTTGTGTATGATGCTCTTCCAAGATATGAAAGGCAATGTGAATATTTAACAATAGGCTAGAATGAACTTGCATTTAGCTTTCTTCATATCATTGTTTTTGATGTTATTGTTATGTAAAAGTTATCCCTGGAAGGGGGGGAATCCAAACAATCTAGGAGGAATTGAGGTCTTCCATTACAATTTATTATTAATATTGCTTTATTTACCACCTACCTGAGAAAGAATTTATATTTTGACAGAGGGTTGAAATAATACACCGACACAATAAACTGGGTTGAACAAATGGCCACTTTATTAAACTATAAACCAAAACTTTTAACTAACTTGCAGATGAAAACATAGGTGTGGAACTATCTATAAGCAAGTATTTGGAGTACAGCTCTTGGGCAACCAGCTCCTACTGGGGCAAGTGCAAGCCCCTTTTTCTTACCCCTTACCCCAGCCACACCTGTACGTGAGCAGGGGGGCATTCCCACGTCACCACCACCCCGTGGCCCTACAACTGTGGGTGGATGAGGTAAGTAGGCCCCAGAAGCAGTCCATATTCTGCCCTCAGGCCGTAAAGCCCTTCCTGGCAGGCCTCCGGAACCACCAATTGCCTCCAAAGGTGCCTAAGGGGGCCACCTAGCTGTCCTTACCTATTTCCCTTCCCACACCTATCCGCATAAGTGACCAGACAACCTAAACCCACTCAGGAAGCTAACCTTAACCTTGTCGAATTAGCCAAATTAGCCAAAATCACCTATTAGAAACGCAACACCCCCTAACCCGATTCCATCTCACCACAACAGTAGGCAAAAAACCTGCCCGCTAACCTGGGTAAGCAGGATAAAAATTCCTACTCGGCCCTGAGCAACCACAAACACACTATAGCAATGGGAGTGCGGGGTGGGCGTCGCGTGCCAAGAGGAAAGTAGGGAGGGTGGCACAGGCTTAAATAGGCCCGATGCTGTCCCGCCCCCTCATGCAGCAAGCCGTGCGACTGCTGCCCATACTTCCAATGGCAACTTGGGCTTCAACTCCAGCTGCAAATATGCACCGCCCGTCCAGGCTTCACTCGGGTGGGTGGAGCGGGCCTTCAATTTGACATGAACGTGTAGATGATAGAAATAATGCTTGCAACCTGCTGGGCATTAGTGGCAAAAACTGGAGATGTGTCACAAGGGATTTCAAGCTATTTTTCATTATAGTGACTTTGGTCACAGAACTTCACAACTACTATTCGTTCATAGATAAGAATTTTTATGTACACCTTGAAAGGAGAAGCACTTTAGAAACAAGGTTAAATAGCTTGGGCTATACAATCCTGTGGACACTTTGGCTGCTTCAGTCCAATTGAAGTTAATGAGATTTTAGCAGCCTGTGTGCAGAATTTGCTACATAAATGAAAAACTGAAAGTCTTGGCCCTGAGCCGGTAGGTGGACCCTCTCTTTTGTTGAATAGACCCATTTGGGTGTAGTGGAAACAGTGACAATGTAATTAGACACAGGATTTATATGCATAATCTTGATAATATAATCTGAATTGCAGAGCTAAAGAAATGTGAGAAATGATTCATGTCTGCCTGATAGGAAATTCTGTGCAACTCAAAAGCTTGCATATTTCTGCCCAAATTGATGTTTGTCCAATAAAAGTTGTACATTACGCACTTTGGGTCTCTTCCTCTTTAGGGTATAGTAATTATTCATGAGCAATAAGAAGAGCTCCAAGTTTAATCAAAACTCAGAATTGCTGGTGCTTTGTTGACTGTCTCAGTTCTGTCTATGCTGGTAAACATCTTAATGACCCACCATCATTCCGAGACACATCTTATAACACCTCATAAAAACTGTATTATTTCTGAGCAAAGGAAAACATTGCAGCATCCATTTATGCCCCATTGAAATAGCAAGAAGGTAGATACTGATTTCAGATTTAGATTTAAGTAATAAAAGTTTCATATAATGATGCATTTCAAATAGAGCTCTTCACCAAGACTACTTAAAATGAATACCAGTACTAACAAGATAGAGAGCAACAACCTGTGAAGACAGTTCTGCACCTAGTTGCTAATAAGTGAGCCCTGTTGATTTACAAGAGACTTCACAAAATAGCAGATAAAAGGGGAAAGTTGAATACATTATTAAGACAAAAAAGTAGTAGAGCAAACTGAGACTTCTTTAAAGAAATGTGTTTTATTTATTTTAAAAAATGTCTATCCCCCTTCATTTTTAGAATAGTTCTAAGCAGGAAACATGGGTTATTTTTTAAAAGGGCATTGAAATCAACACCTTTGAAAGCCTAGTTTCAAGGCAATTAAAAGCCCAGTGCCATGTTCATCATGGAATCACACAGAGAGCTCCCAGTACCAGCACAAGAGAAGAATACTGCCATGCACTTGGTCAGGTGTTGTGAGTTGCCTTTCTCCCATGAGGTAGAGCAAAAGTAACTGTTGGCCCTGGAAAGCTAGTCCTGGGCCTCAATGCATAGCAAAAGCAATTTGGAATACATGATGCTTGAGAGTGGCTCTCTGCTTAGAGCAGGGATGAGGAACCTGAGACTCTCCAGACGTTCTTGGTCTCTAAGTCCCACCAGCCCAAACCTGCATGGCTAATAGTCAGGCATGATGGAAGTTGTTGTCCAACAACATCTGTAGATCTCCACATCCCTGGCTGAGAAAATTGGCAAATAGTCATAACACACAGCTACATTAGAGAAATTATGAAGATTGGTATTAATGTTTTGGTGTTGAACTGTTTGTGCATTTTTGGGAAGTTTTTTAATAAATAAAAGAAAAAATAAATGTTTTATGTGATTCTGTACAAAGGCAGGTAATTTCATCTAAATAATTGCGTAAAACATTTTAAAAGTGCATTAACAGAAGCACAAAGAGGAGTTGTTTAACCCAGGCATTGAAGTCTAATGGGAAACCCAACCTATTCCAGAGAGCTTCGGCTATGGGGTGGTATACAAATGTAATCAATAATAATAATAATAATTCCAAGAGTTCAGGTATTGCTAAAATGGCATCCTATGCAAACCAAATGTGGCAGACTGCCCAGCTGAAGCACAATTACTTCACAAAACCTCTCTCTCTATATTTATTTTATTAGATTTATATCTCACCCTTCCTCCCAGTAGGAACCCATAATTACAACTTATGTATGAACTTGCCCACAATTATTTTTCCAAATTGAAAAATCCTTCTTTGGAGAAGGGGCAGGTCTCGTATTATTTTAGTATGAGAAATAAGTCATTCTATACAGGAAAATATTATTTTGACTAGCCCTTTGATCACATGTATCTGATTGGTAAGCTTCTCTGCTACTGCTGTCTTCCAAAGCTTACTGTACCAACAATCCACAGACAGCTCTATAAAACTTTTCCAATGTTGTGTAATAACAAGTTTAGCTACAACCAACATGAAATGTATAAGCTCTTCGGTTTCACGCATGTTGTCTTCTTCAAACGCAAAAAGCAGTATTAGTTCTGAAGTTTTTACAATCAATTTAAGAGATTCCTATAATTTTAGAGATTTCTTGTAGCACTCTGTTTTAGAACCCCTCTACCTGAGGACATTCTGACGAAAGATGCATATAAATAGTAGTTTCATGAGTGGATGACCTTCAGTGCAAAAATCCCTTAGTCTACGAAGTCCTCCCACTCTTTGAATTGGACCTCCTTGTTAGAACTATAACAAGATGAGTGAATTGTGATAGGTGTAAATGGTAATACATAAGGTATTCCAGCACATTTTCCCAGTACATGTTTTGAGTACACATTTTACGAAATGGTTTCTCTGTGTTGCAAGTCATTACCTAGGTAAGTTAAGGAACTGATTTTATTTTATTTTTGAGATCTGTCTTGGTACCTCTAGCTGAATTTCTACCCCTGGTTTGTTTTCAAGTTCCAGCACTACATACATCAACTGCCTAAAAAAGCACCATAATAAAAATTCAGATTAGGGTTACCCCAAGAAAGTACTTTCTGAACGTCTTTCTTTTCCCTTCCAGGAAAAAGCAAAAAGAAGGAAAAATGCAAAAATTCCCAGCTGTATCCACTGATTGAGACCCAGATTTGTCCTTGTGACAAGTATAATGCTCAGCCTGTGGGGAACTGGTCAGACTGTATTTTACCTGAAGGCAAAGTGGATGTACTGTTGGGAATGAAAGTACAAGGAGACATCAAAGAATGTGGGCAGGGCTACCGTTACCAAGCCATGGCTTGCTATGATCAAAACAGTAGACTTGTTGAAACATCACGATGCAACAGTCACGGTATTTCAAAATTTCTTCTACTTTCCTGTTGGTTAAGAATGCTAGTTAATTTTTGTATATCACGGAGACACATTATATAGAATTTGTAGGGGGAAAATAGTGAGATTTATGCTTTGAAAAACATGTTGTTGCCTTAGGATGGTGTTCAAACCCAATGCTTGTTAAGGAAACTCTCTCTGTAAGCTAGGAGAACTCCTTGTCTTTTTAGGTTGTTTTTACAGGTAGGTTTCTGTGTAAGTGTGTCTTTCTGTAAAAATAGATCCAGAGGCTACATCAAAATATTCCTCCTCCTGTTTATCCCTTGTGGCAAAAACAGTTGTTATGTTACATGCAGCACTATGTATTTCTTTTCGATTCACTGTATTTCCTGTATATTGAATATAATTTAAGTTATCATGCATTGCTTTTCCTGCAAAAACAACAACACAAGGCTACTGTTCTGGAAATACATTACTATTGTATTTGTATATTAGCATGTTCACACATCTAGTGTGAATCATAGAAAACTGTACATTTTCACATTCTGACAAAGATCTTAAAGTTTAATAATTGCCATTATTATTTATGCCTATACATACAACCTTGTGCCTGTACTTAATAGGTAGTTGCAGGTGTCCCTTTTAGATGTTGAGGCCTGATCTTGCTTTTTTTAAAAAAACAACCATGGATAATTTATTGTACTATTTTTAACTGCTTTTAATTAACAAATAAATGAAATGCTGCATAAAAATGCAGTGATCCCATGGAATTTAAAATCTTTCCAATTTTAAAAAATATTTTACATTGAGGCTTAGGCAGCAGTCTAAACACAAGATTCACTGGCATGAGCAAGTTAGGATCTGGTAGATCTCTGGCTCATCCAGCTGAACCCTGGTTCAGTTGGGGCTATGCCGGTTAAGTCCCACATCCCATCTCAGCTGGCTCACCTGAGGCTGGTGTAAATCCTGATAAAGGGCATTCTCAGGGTAGGACCGGGCATGGAGTGGGATTTATGCTAGGTCCTAACTTTGTTCAGCTCAGTTATAGGATAAAGCAACCTGGAGGAACTTTCACTGGCAAAAAGGGGGGTGTAAGTCAAACTCTGTTTTGAAGGCTTGTTTCCCCCTCTGCTAGGCTTGGGCCAGCTCAGCCGGCAATATCCTCCTTCCTGAATGGGATTTGGATCTGCCGTATTTTATGCTGGCTCAGCTTAAAACGGCATAAATTATGCTGATTTCACATAAGCCCCGTCCATACAACTGTATAATCTGCATTGATAAAGCTTTGTGTCCTCATTAATTCACCATCGTCCGTATGATGTTGCAACGTAGTACGGATTTCTGCATTCACAAATCTGCATTAGAAAAATCACAGAAAAAATTATATGCTTTCCTAAACCGATAATCAATTGCATTAATGTCCTTGCGCTCTGATGCAATGCAGTGGACTTTTCTGCAATACACAATCCATGGGCTTTCCTCTTGTCATATGCCAAACCTCTTGTCTCCTTCCCACACAATAGCATATCCACAAACCTGTGTGGGAATGTAAATACACATTTCTGAGCTCTTCCAAAAAAGCACACGAAAAGCAAATGACCATTATGGAACAATCACTGAAAAGGAGTGGACTTAGGGGAGCGGCCAATGTTAAAGCAATTTAGACCAAAAAAAACACCAACCACACATATGGATGCTTGATAATTGGGTTTTCAGAATAACCTGACCACTAACAGGACATGTATAGATCTTGAGGCCACCAATCAAGTGGATTTTGCAGTTAGGTATGGATGGCCCCATAGTTAGGATAGCTCCCTAACAGAGCAATCTAAACCCCCTTTGCACTGGACTGGGGCTGGGGGTTGAATTAGTTAGAGATGTTTCTTCTTCCAGTCCTGCTGGCCTCTGATGGCCTCCACCTGCAGAGTGAGATCAGCAGGGCCGGTTCTAAAGGGCGGCCAGGTGGGGCACTGGCTTGAGGGGCCCTGGAGCTACAGAGGCCCCTGAGGGGCCCCTCCACTCCCCTTCCAATTGCAGGACAAAAGGAGCTTCCAAGCCGCCCGCCATCGCCGCTTCACCTACCTTTCTCTCTGCTGTTATTTGCAGTGCGCGCAGGCTTGCCATCAATCAAGATGGCAGCCGAGGTTTCCGTAAGGGGCTGAAGCCTCTGCCGCCATCTTGGTTGATGGCAGCAATGCATGCACGTGCCTGCCATCAACCAAGATGGCGGCAGAGGCTTCAGCCCCTTACGGAAACCTCGGCTGCCATCTTGATTGATGGCAACCCTGTGCGTGTAGTGCGCTCAGGCGAAAAAAAAACAGCAGAGAAAGGTAAGTGAAGCGGGGGGATAGTGGGGGGATGGCGGGCGGCTCAGAAGCTCCTGTCCTGCGATCCATGCTCCTGCCGCGGATCGCGAAAGGGGAGCGGAGGGGCTAGTGCCCAAGGGCCCCAGCATGTCTGGAGCCGGCCCTGAAGATCAGCATCACACCACTGGTGCAGAGCTCTCCTTTCTGTCTGACAAACCTGTGGACATATTTTACTGGATGAGGCGGGGCTGAGTCAGCCTGGGATCCAGTGGATCTCAAACTGGCCCCGCTGCTGTTACTTATTGGCACAAAAATCTGCCTGCCCTTCCATCTTCCACTCTGGCTGATGTGTGCGACAGAACTGCGGATGCAGTGGCCCCACCACTTTGTAAAGCTGCGCTAGACTGGAATTGCTGCCACCTCATGTAGATTATATACTTCCTAGCTGGGGCGATGTCACTTCAATTCCATACGATGCTTAGGAATAGTGATGATGGTGGAGTTTCATAGCTTCAAATTGACTTTGACAGAAATACAACTTGAACAAGGCATATTTGCTTTTTTCTTCTCCTTTCAGGAATTGCTTAGCTTATCTCATGGTCTGAGCAATTTGAAACTAGGACCAGAAGTACACATTTATAGCAGATGCATGGAGGCTACCAAAGACGGTAGCACCATATCTCCTCTCTCTGTCTCTCCTTCTTCCACTATGTTTTGTAAGGCAAGATTTGCGACATGACGTCATCATGTTGTATGTTTCCCTGCTCCATTTGATTGACTGCCACTTGTGGGAGTAAGAATGCTTGCAACATGATTATTTCTGTATCAGAGGCCATTCTCCAAATGTTCCACACACACATATATTGAATCATGAGGGGGGTGACAGTGGGAGATAGGGAGCTTATCCTTACTAAAATTGGTTTTATTTAATTACCGGTGAAATCAATGGGATAACTTAAGCCTTGACTAACTTGTCTCATAAATTTCAGTAGGATCTAAGTACAACTAACTTTGGGAGTTTGTTTATTGAGAATTCATGCTGATATGTTCCCACAAAACTTGAGTGAAAGTCATACAACATTGCCTGTTTATTGAACATTCATCCTGATTATGTTTGTACAGAGGTTGTATGACATTGCCGGCTACTGATGGTCATCCAACACTTTCCAGTTCAGTTTTTCATCACTTTTCTTACTGAACTTTTGTAGATATAACAGTGATGGGATAATTGCTCTAGGAATTATGGGACAACAGCAAAAATTTTGTGCAAATAGACAGCCTGTCCGGCAGCACCCTTAATCCGGTTCCAACCCATTGCCTTCTCTCTAGGGGAGCAATATGTTTAGAATATCCTCCTCAAAGATATCTACTTGATGCCCACTATATTATGTTTTAGGAACCAAATGAAGGCTGTTCTGCTTTCCATTTAAGTATGGCTTGATTTAGAGTGATTAAGCTTTTTATGTTTTTCTGCTGTTTGTTTTAATGCTTACTTAAACGTTTGGTTTCTGTGGTTTAGTTGTTAATTTGTGGATGCTTTGTAATATTTTTTTAATTGTTGCTTATATTTGTGGGTTTTTTATGATTGCTTATATTTGCAAAATGCTTTGACCACTATTATTGGAAAAACAGGGTTTAAATGTTTTAAATTTAAAAAATACATTTCACATCATGTGAATTGCGTTACTAGGCATTACAGTAAAGAAAAGAGGAGGTGTTATGGACAGTCTCCATATTAGCTGTAATGTGAGTCCTATATACAAACAAATGTTTGGAGGGAACTGATCAGGTTCATATTTGTTGGACCTGCCCACACCCTCCATCTATTTCTGTGTTCATTTGCATGGAGCCTTCATTCGTGCCCCCTGAATGCATGCATGCAGGCTTCATTTCACATTACCTTCCATTTTCCAGAGGCCCAGACCCTGTCTACACAAGCCTATGCACATCGGATATATTTTCATGATCTCCATGCAAATGATACATTGACCACAAGGAGATCACGGGCAGCGCTAAGGCACATGACCTTAATCAACCCCTCTGCATGTTAATTTGTATCCAAATGAAGAGGCTTATATTTACTTCTTCTACACTGCTAGGATGTGTTGAGTTGCATTTTAAAAGAGTTGTGGCTGTTATGCATAACTAATCTTGCTATTCTTGCTGCTGTGCATAGCAAGTCATTGTCTATGAGCCTCCAAACAATTTTCACAGATTTGTGTGAGATGTTTTGTTTTAAAACCAACCTGTTAATTAGAGCTATAAGGCCTTGAAAAATCTCAGGTTGGATATAAATGTTTCTGCACATACAAAAAGCTGTGAGTCGAGAAACCTTTAGTCCATAGGAAATGTATAACAATAAAAGACCTTAAGTCCCAGGAGGAGGAAGAAGGAACCAGTGCCAATCACTGTAGCTCTGAAGGATTATTCTCTGTAAGAACAGCTATAAAAATGCTATATAAAACAACACAGAGTGGCTGGAGTGTGGGCAACGGGGGTGATGGAATTATTATCTTGCAATGTCAGAAGGGAAATTTTATTACATTGGATGGAGTCACAAAAACAGAACACAATACTGGAAAAATTAATCTTTGTACTTTTTGGGGGGGGGTGCCTCTGAAGTTAGCAACTTGTGAGTCACAGCTGATTGGGTGAGACATGTTCTTACACAGACCCCACTGACCTTGGTCGAATACCATCTATAATGATAACAAATATAGATCAAGAGTACAGCAGAATTAACCCTGTATACTTTCAGGATACACAGTTTCCTTTGACAGGAGCAGGATTAGGGATGCCGGCGTTAATGGACAAAGATGGCTGCTTTTGCATTGACTTCAGTTTAGACTGTTATATAGGACTGACATTTGCAGTCTAGACTTGGAGCTGCTTCATGTGTTACGTTTTTAGTATATGCCGGTATTAAACACATATTTGGTACTTATGAATGGGTTTCAAAGGATGTGTTAGATATGGGTAAACCCTTGAGCAGGAGTGTGGAACCTCAGGCCTCTCACTCTGGTCCTTGGGACTCTCTGCAGGCCACACCCCTTTCCCAGGCCACATCTCTTGGTGACTCTGCTTCTCACCCTGTTTCTTCCTGGCTGGAATGTATCCTTGATTTTTGATAATGCCTCTTGCTTACTTAGACGAAGGACAAAGAAAGGTGTGTGAGTGTGTAGAAACTAGCCCACTGTGCAAAGGTAAAATGCTGAAGACTAGGATTGCCAGGTGTTCGGTTTTTGCCCAGAGACTCCAGATTTTGGGGGTCCTCTCTGGGAGGGTCAGCTTAATCTCTGGACTCTCAGTCTCATTTTTTTTAAAAAAATTACGTTTCTAGGTGGTCTGGTTCACAAGCATCTCCCCCCCTGCAACTTCTGTTAAATCAGCTTGTAGCAGGCTGCTCTAACCCTGCCCTTTCAGGTTTGTAGCCAATAAGTGAAGTCAGGGTTGTGATTTGCTGACCTCCAGGCACTGCCTAGACCCCATTGCAATGCCAGAAAATGGTTGTTGTTTCCAGCTTATCTGAAAATCTCATAAATTGAGTTTTTTTCTCTCTTGTGTGCAGGAGTCAAACAAGTTTAAATTTTCCTGGGCTGTTGAAGAGGAGCAGTGTTTTGAAAACCTTCCCAACATGAATCTTTAATCCAGTACTGGCTTTTCTGGGAGTAAAGCTGCAATGCTAATCCCACATACCCAGAGTAAACCCCATTGAATTCAATAGGACTTACTTTTGAGTAGACATGCTTAGGATTGTGCTGTAAATTAATGGGACTTTTGAGTGAACATAGCAAATAATTGCGTTTGTGTTGTAAATCTTTCTCTCCCCCTCCAATCCCATTTTTAAAGCAATTAGGCGGGGCTTACTTAGGTATCACAGTTTTTATTATGTAGGAAACCAATACAGATTTTTAAAAAATGTTTAGTTTGACAATAAACTATTATATAGGGTGTATGTATTCTTATATCTGCAATGTATGTGTATATATGGAGTCTTTCCAACAATATTTATATTTATTTTATTTATTTATTAAATTTATATCCCGCCTTATGGCCAAAAGGCCCTCAAGGCGGCTTACAAAAACATGAATATAACACATCATAAAGCATAAATACAATAATGCAATTCTCAAAATTAAATAACAAATAACATTATTAAAAGAAAAGAAAAAACATTTAAATTTAAACTGTGAAGTAGGGCTGGTGACTGGAAAGTAAGGCAGCTCACAATAAGAAATAAATCCCTTCAAAACCTAATAGCCATAAAAACAAGTATAATAGTTGCAAAACAGCTTAAAGTGGCAAGATTCTGAATTTTGGGTTGGATGAATGAAGTTCCTTCTCACTTGAGGTTTCAGCTCCCTGCACACTCCCCTGTTTGACTAAGCTCCATTGAATACATTGGGATTTGGTTCTGAGTAAACAAACATAGGATTGCACTATAAATATATTTACAGGTTATGTAAATAATAAACATCTTTGATTGTTGTTGTTATATTCTTTCAAATCAATTTACAACTTATGAACCTATCAATCAGTGACCTCCAATAGCATTTGTTATAAACCACCCTGTTCAGATCTTGTAAGTTCAAGTCTGTGGTTTCCTTTATGGAATCAATCTATCTCTTGTTTGATCTTCCTCTTTTTCTACTCCCTTCTGTTTTTCCCAGCATTAATGTCTTTTCTAGTGAATTGTGTCTTCTCATTATCTGTCCAAAGTCTGATAACCTCAGTTTCATCATTTTAGCTTCTTGTGATAGTTCTGGTTTAATTTGTTCTAACACCCAATTATTTGTCTTTTTTGCAGTCCATGGTATGTGCAAAACTCTCCCCCAACACCACATTTCAAATGAGTTGATTTTTCTCATATCTGCTTTTTTCACTGTCCAACGTTCATATCCATACACAGAGATCAGGAATACCATGGTCTGAATGATCCTGACTTTAGTGTTCAGTGATGCATCTTTGTATTTGAGGACCTTTTCTAGTTCTCTCATAGCTACCCTCCCCAGTCCTAGCCTTCTTCTGATTTCTTGACTATGGTCTCCCTTTTGGTTAATGACTGTGCCAAGGTACTGATAATCCTTGACAAATTCAGTGTCCTAATTAAAGTTACATAAATCTTCTGTTGTCATTACTTTAGTCTTTTTGACGTTCAGCTGTAGTCCTGATTTTGTGCTTTCCTCTTTAACTTTCATCAGCATTCATTTCAAATCATTACCAGTTTCTGCTAGTAGTATGGTATCGTCTGCATATCTTAAATTATTGAAATTTCTCCCTCCAATTTTCACACCTCCTTCATCTTGGTCCAATCCTGCTTTTCGTATGACATGTTATGCATAAAGATTAAGCAAATAAGATGATAAAATATAGCCCTGTCTCACACCCTTTCCGATGGGGAACCAATGTTATGCTTATATAAATATTTCTTTACGCTGTGTCCTAATAAGTATTTGATTTCACACAAAGTTGTAGATTATTATTTCCTCTACATTTTACGTGTGCCCTTCTTCCTTTGGGTGGTCATGGTTCCCCTCCGTTGTTTTCATCCTGCGGGCAGATAGGCTGGGAAATGGTGAGTAGCCCATGTCACCTAGTAAATTATAGCTCATTTCCATTTTGAAAAAATAATTAAAGCGATTTACATGCAGGCAAAGGTTTATTAAGTAGATCCACACAATACATTTCAAGTACATCCAACTCACATTTAAAGTGCATGACTTCCTCTAAAGAATCCTGGGAGGTGTAGTTTCCCCCTCACATTTATAGTTCTCACCACCCTTAAAAAACTACAGTTCCCATGATTCTGTGGTGGGATTCATGTTCTTTAAATGTGTGTTGAATGTGCTTTAAATGAATGGTGTGGATTTCCCCTAAGTATGATGTGCACTCATTAGTGAATTAAAAGAACAATTTTAAAAGATACTTTTTTAATCAGGGAAAGGGCTGTAGCTCAGTGGTAGGGCACCTGTTTTGCATGTAAAGGTCCAAAATTCAGTTTCTGGAAAATACTATTGCCTGGAATCCTGGAGAGCCAATGCTAGTCCATGTCATCAGTACTGAGCTAGATGGTACCAAATGGCCTGAGTCAGTATAAGGCAGATTCCCTTGATCTAAAAGTAGAAAGAGATTCAAGGGTCATAACGACTTCAAAATTTATTTATGTATTTTATTTACAACATTTATATACAGCTTTATTGTAAAAATCTTAAAGCGCTTTACAGAAGGTATTAAAACAATAAAATTATTGGCAAAAACAGTTAGACAGGTATTTAAAAACATTCAAAATAATAAAACCAACAATGAGGTAAAAACAGGTAAAAAACACAATAGCTTCTACATGCCTGGATAGGCTTGCCTAAACAAAAATGATTTTAGTAGGTGCTGAAAAGAGTACAATGAAGGCGTGTGCCTAATGTCAATAGGCAGGGAGTTCTAAAGTGTAGGTGCTGCCAAACCAAAGGACTGATTTCTTACAAGAGCAGAACAAGTACTATTTGGAACCTGTAACATGGAAAACACACCTTGAACTTGGCCTGGTAGCAAATCAACAACTAGTGCAGATTTCAGAGCAGCGGTATTACGTGCTGATAGGGTCTCACTTATGTCAGCAATTGTGCCACAGCATTCTGCATTAAGTGCAGTCCCTGGGTCAGGTTGTGCTGCATGGGGATTTCTGTGATCTTGGCTGACGGGCTGCCAGGATTTTTTTAGTTTTGGTTTTTGGTTATGAATCCTGACAGGTTGTGGGATGCTGAGTCTTCTGCCTTACTCATAGTTATTTGGTATGGTATTGTATTTAAGAAATCATAAATGTCTTTTGTTTTTCTTTTCTATTTACATTTCATTTACCTTTAATCTCACTCCCTTACATCCATAAATTAACAACAGTGGTTCCATGTGCTGAGCTCAACCCCCTTAAACCCACTGATGATGCACCTTGTTGTTTGCATGACAGTTTGTTTCTTGCCCAATAGTGGTAAAAGAGAATCCACATATTTTGAAGTGTGGCTGCAATTGTTGTTGTTCCCAAGCTGCTGTCTGTGAAAGAAGACCAAACCATGTGTGTTTTCTTTCTTATTACTCACTGGAATTGGGTTGGCTGTCAAAGTGAGTTTATAGCAGCCCACAGGGTAGACAGAAAAGGGTAGAAAATCTTACTTTTACTCATTTCTCAAACCTCTTTCTGAAGTGAAGGGTCAAATCTGTAAAGAAGTTTAAGCAGCCGTGTTAAAAGATAGGGGCAGGGCATTGCCAACCCTCCTTGAATATGGATATCGTTGCAGAGAATTCCTAGTCAAGCCTTACCAACAGCACAATCTTAACCATATCTACTCAGAAGTACATCCTGTTGAGTTCTATGGGGCTTAGTCCCTTAGTAAGTGTGTTTAGAATTCCAGCCTTCAGGGGCATCCATCTTTACTCCTGAGTGCTCCCATCTAACATCTCCACAACACCAGGCTCCTTTCTTGCTACAATGGCCTTCTGATGACTGGCCTGGTGACTGAGGGCACTTAAACCCTTCGTCCCAGATGTAAGTAGGATAGATTAAATGTTCCTTACCCAGGCTCCATTTTTTAGCTAAGATTTCTATCTTAATTTCCAGTCAGAGAAATGTTTTTGTTTGAATGGTATGCTCCAAGCAACTGTGGCTGATGCTTAATGTATCATGCTTAATGACTTCACTCAGGCCTGCCCCTGTGACATTACTCAGGCCTGCCCCTGTGACATCACTAGGACCCACCCCTGAAGTATCAGGGTTTGAGATGCTTATGACCTTGCAGTCCTACTGAAGACACACCTCTTTACCCTGGCCTCTGACACCTGAGTTGTATATTTTTAGGAAGTACCCTGTTTTATGATTTTAAGTTGTTTTCAATTGTTTTTAATGCTATATTTTAAATTTGTTGTAGCCTGCCCTGGGGCGTTTGGGTGAAGGGCAGGTAATAAATGTTAATAATAACAAAAACAATGACAACAATAATAATTACATTCATTATTCCACCTGCTTTGGTCTCTGGTTCCCAGGGCAGCTTATGTCAAAAAATAAAGGAATGTAAAATTCAGGTTTGTTTCTGGGCCCAATTCAAAGTGCTCCTGTTAGTGTTTAAAGCCCTCAATGACTTAGGCCCCCAATATCTGAAAGACCTTCCCTACAGAACTTTCTCGAGTTTAAGATCAGCAGAGGGGGCCCCTGGGTAGTTCCTGTGCCCTCAGACGTTTGGGGGGATGGCCCAGGAAAAGACATTATTTGTGGCAGCCACTAAGTTGTGCAATTCTCTCCCCACAGAGGTGCATCTGGCATCTTCATTACACGTCTTTTGTTGTATGCTGAAGACATGCCTCTTTACCCTGACCTTTGACCCTTGAGAGAGATATTTTTAGGATCTTCTCTACTTATGATTATAATTTATTTTAACCTGTTTTTAATGCTTTATTCTACGTTGTTGAGACCCACCCTGGGACTTTGTGGTAAAGGTGGGTACTAAATCTAACAACAACAGTAAAATTATAAACACAGCATATAGTCAGAGAGAATAAAAACAGCTTAGAAGACCTGGGAAAATAAAAGATCTTCACTTAATGCCAAAATGACACTAAGGTAGCCACCAGACAATCCTCTCTGCAGAGGGCATTCCATGACCATGACCCCACCACTGAAAAAAACCCTGTGTTTTGTATCTACCCACCAGTGGTGGGAGCACTTTAAGAAGGGCCCCCAAAGAAGATATCTGGGTCCAGGTAGATACATATGAAGAGAGGTGATCCATTCTGGTCCCAAGTTGTGAAGTATCATAAAGGTCAAAAGCAGCTCCTTCAACTAAAACTGGAAACAGATTGGAAGCCAGTGAAGATACAGTAGGGCCCTGCTTTATGGCGCTTCACTTTATGGCACTTGGCTAATGTGGCGGTCTCAATTAGATGCAATTAGACTAAAGCCCCACTCATACGGCGCTTGTTCCGCTTTTATGGTGGTTTTCGGGCGTCACATGCCATTCTATTAAATGAGCCAGGGCCCCCCACTCTGCCCGTCTGTTCCCTGACCTCAACTAAACCGCAGTCTCCAACCCATTGACGTAATAAACCTTAAACAAAACTATGCAGGTAAGAAGCCAGCAGGGGTGTGGGGGCTTTCCAGGGTTTTGCACTGCCTGCAGCATGTACGACTATCTGCCTATTGGACAGAAGTCGTGGGTGTACTCTTGGCGCAATGAGCTCCTGGCTCTCCGGGAACGACTTCATTTCCTTGAGGCCAAGGTGGCGGACCTGGAAAAGCTGAGAGAGGCAGTGAGGTGTGTGGAGGAGGCCTTCAGGGACGTTATAGCTGTGTCCCACTCCAAGGATGATAGCTCTTCTGCTATCATGGAGAACGATGGTCTCGGGGAAGGAGAGCATCCAGCTGAGGAAGAGGGAAACGATCCCTTAGAAGGGACCCATTCCTTGGGGGATGAGCAGCTATCCTCTCGTGCCAAGGATATATCTCCAGGGGATGGAGGGATCCTTGTAGTGGGTGATTCGATCATTAGGAACATAGACACTGGGGTGTGTGATGGGCGTGCAGACCGCAAGGTGTTTTGCCTGCCTGGTGCAAAGGTTGCAGATATCGCCCGTCGTTTAGATAGTTTGGTAGACAGTGCTGGGGAGGAGTCAGTGGTCGTGGTGCATGTTGGCACCAACGACATGGGGAAATGCAGCCGTGAGGTCCTGGAAGCAAAATTTAGGTTGCTAGGTAGGATGCTGAAAGCCAGGATCTCCAAGGTGGCTTTCTCTGAAATGCTACTGGTTCCACGCGCAGGACCGGCCAGACAGGCACAGCTTTGTAGTCTCAATGCGTGGATGAGACGATGGTGTTGGGTGGAAGGGTTTGGATTTGTCAGGCACTGGGGAACATTTTGGGACAAGCCGGGCCTGTACAAAAGGGACGAGCTCCACTTGAACCAGAATGGAACCAGACTGCTGGCGCTTAAAATTAAAAAGGTGGCAGAGCAGCTTTTAAACTGACTGAGGGGGGAAACCCGACAGGAGCTGAGGAAGGTCCGGTTCGGAATAAACCTCCCCCCTGGGATAAAAACCAAAGAAATGATGAAATTTTAAAAGGGGTAGGCCTAGAAGTAGGCATTGTGAGAGCAGGGGCACAGGATATAAATTCAGAAGAGCAAAATTACCACATGCCAAACCACAAGTGCCAAAGACGCTTGAAGAGAGACACTGCTTACAAGTGCCTGTATGCTAACGCTAGGAGCCTCCGAACCAAGATGGGAGAACTGGAGTGCTTGGTCTTAGAGGAGAGCATTGATATAGTGAGCATAACGGAGACCAGGTGGAATGGAGAAAACCAGTGGGATACGGTTATCCCTGGATATAAACTATATCGGAAGGACAGGGAAGGACGTATTGGTGGTGGTGTTGCTCTATACGTGAAAGAAGGCATTGAATCCAGCAAGCTCGAAACCCCAAAAGAGGCAGACTCCTCCACAGAATCGTTGTGGGTGGTGATACCATGCCCCAGGAGGGACTTAATACTGGGAACGATCTATCATCCCCCTGATCAAAATGCTCAGGGAGACCTTGAGATGAGATATGAAATTGAGGAAGCATCCAAACTAGGAAAGGTGGTAGTAATGGGTGACTTCAACTACCCGGACATAGACTGCCCGCATATGTGTTCCAGTCATGACAAAGAAGCAAAATTTCTAGATATTCTAAATGACTATTCCCTAGACCAGTTGGTCATGGAACCGACCAGAGGGACGGCAACCCTGGACTTAATCTTCAGTGGGGACCGGGACCTGGTGCGAGATGTAAGTGTTGTTGAACCAATTGGGAGCAGTGACCACAGTGCTATTAAATTAAACATACATGTATATGGCCAATTGCCAAGAAAATCCAACACGGTCACATTTGACTTCAAAAGAGGAAACTTCACAAAAATGAGGGGATTGGTAAAAAGAAAGCTGAAAAACAAAGTCCAGAGGGTCACATCACTCGAAAATGCTTGGAAGTTGCTTAAAAACACTATATTAGAAGCTCAACTGGAGTGCATACCGCAGATCAGAAAAGGTACCGCCAGGGCCAAGAAGATGCCAGCATGGTTAACGAGCAAAGTCAAGGAAGCTCTTAGAGGCAAAAAGTCTTCCTTCAGAAAATGGAAGTCTTGTCCGAATGAAGAAAATAAAAAAGAACACAAACTCTGGCAAAAGAAATGCAAGAAGACAATAAGGGATGCTAAAAAAGAATTTGAGGAGCAAATTGCTAAGAACATAAAAACCAACAACAAAAAATTCTATAAATACATTCAAAGCAGGAGACCATCTAGGGAGGCGATTGGACCCTTGGATAATAAGGGGGTCAAAGGTGTACTAAAGAATGATAAGGAGATTGCAGAGAAGCTAAATGAATTCTTTGCATCTGTCTTCACAGTGGAAGATATAGGGCAGATCCCTGAACCTGAACTAACATTTGCAGGAAGGGATTCTGAGGAACTGTGACAAATAGTGGTAACGAGAGAGGAAGTTCTAGGCTTAATGGACAATATAAAAACTGACAAACCACCGGGCCCAGATGGCATCCACCCGAGAGTTCTCAAAGAACTCAAATGTGAAATTGCTGATCTGCTAACTAAAATATGTAACTTGTCCCTCGGGTCCTCCTCCGTGCCTGAGGACTGGAAAGTGGCAAATGTAACGCCAATCTTCAAAAAGGGATCCAGAGGGGATCCTGGAAATTACAGGCCAGTTAGCTTAACTTCTGTCCCTGGAAAACTGGTAGAAAGTATTATTAAAGCTAGATTAACTAAGCACATAGAAGAACAAGCTTTACTGAAGCAGAGCCAGCCTGGCTTCTGCAAGGGAAAGTCCTGTCTCAGTAACCTATTAGAATTCTTTGAGAGTGTCAACAAGCATATAGATAGAGGTGATCCAGTGGACATAGTGTACTTAGACTTTCAAAAAGCGTTTGACAAGGTACCTCACCAAAGACATCTGAGGAAGCTTAGCAGTCATGGAATCAGAGGAGAGGTCCTCTTGTGGATAAGGAATTGGTTAAGAAGCAGAAAGCAGAGAGTAGGAATAAACGGACAGTTCTCCCAATGGAGGGCTGTAGAAAGTGGAGTCCCTCAAGGATCGGTATTGGGACCTGTACTTTTCAGCTTGTTCATTAATGACCTAGAATTAGGAGTGAGCAGTGAAGTGGTCAAGTTTGCTGACGACACTAAATTGTTCAGGGTTGTTAAAACAAAAAGGGATTGCGAAGAGCTCCAAAAAGATCTCTCCAAACTGGGTGAATGGGCAGAAAAATGGCAAATGCAATTCAATATAAACAAGTGTAAAATTATGCATATTGGAGCAAAAAATCTTAATTTCACATATACGCTCATGGGGTCTGAACTGGCGGTGACCAACCAGGAGAGAGACCTCGGGGTTGTAGTGGACAGCACAATGAAAATGTCGACCCAGTGTGCGGCAGCTGTGAAAAAGGCAAATTCCATGCTAGCGATAATTAGGAAAGGTATTGAAAATAAAACAGCCGATATCATAATGACGTTGTATAAATCCATGGTACGGCCGCATTTGGAATACTGTGTACAGTTCTGGTCGCCTCATCTCAAAAAGGATATTATAAAGTTGGAAAAGGTTCAGAAGAGGGCAACCAGAATGATCAAGGGGATGGAGCGACTCCCTTACGAGGAAAGGTTGCAGCATTTGGGGCTTTTTAGTTTAGAGAAAAGGTGGGTCAGAGGAGACATGATAGAAGTGTATAAAATTATGCATGGCATTGAGAAAGTGGATAGAGAAAAGTTCTTGTCCCTCTCTCATACTAGAACTCGTAGACATTCAAAGAAGCTGAATGTTGGAAGATTTAGGACAAACAAAAGGAAGTACTTCTTTACTCAGCGCATAGTTAAACTATGGAATTTGCTCCCACAAGATGCAGTAATGGCCACCAGCTTGGATGGCTTGAAAAGAAGATTAGACAAATTCATGGAGGACAGGGCTATCAATGGCTACTAGCCGTGATGGCTGTGCTCTGCCACCCTAGTCAGAGGCAGCATGCTTCTGAAAACCAGTTGCCGGAAGCCTCAGGAGGGGAGAGTGTTCTTGCACTCGGGTCCTGCTTGCGGGCTTCCCCCAGGCACCTGGTTGTCCACTGTGAGAACAGGATGCTGGACTAGATGGGCCACTGGGCTGATCCAGCAGGCTCTTCTTATGTTCTTATGTTCTTATGAGCTCCGCTTTTCAGCAGTTTTCGCTTTTCGGCGGGGGTCCAGGACGTAACCCGCCATATGAGTGGGGCCCTACTGTAGTGCAGTACTGGTCTGATATGCTATATATTACCCAGTCCCAGTTAGTACCTTATAGCTTTATTCGGAATTAACTGAAGTTTCCAGACCGTTTTCAAAAGCAGCTCCACATACAGTGCACTGAAGTAGTCTAAACAGGAGGTAACCAGGGCATGGATTACTGAAGCAAGGCTATCTCTTTTCAGGTAGGGATGTAGGTAGTGTATAACCCTAAGCTGGTAAAAAGCACTCTAGTTACAGAAGCTACTTGTGCCTCAATGTCAAAGTGACAAAAATGAATCAATGATCACCTCCAGACTATGAACCTGAACTTTTTGGGGAATGCAACCCTTCTAGAACAGGTTGAACACCGCTTACCTCCATGGAATATATAATCTCCAATTTGCTTTAAAAATAATACATTTAAAAAAAATCTTTTTATTTTCCAATGTACAAAAAAAGAGTCTAATTGAAAGAAATCTTATAATCATCTGGAGTATCTCAAAAGAGACAGCACACCAGCTTGTCATCAGTCCCTGTTTATACGTCTTCAGCAATACTTTTATGTTTGCCCATCTGTGACTACTTATCCAAACTTGGTTTTATTTTATTTTTTAAAGATTTCTAAAAAATGTGAAACTGAATTCTGGAGTGGATACATCTTCTGCATAATGTTATATTGATCCTTTTATTTTGTAGTACTGTCAAAACTAAATAATTGTGTTGCATAATTTGTCATTTAAGTTTTTATCTGCATCAAATGGGGATATGTTTTTTAAAAAGAACATTAAGAATGACATTTTTGGAGGCAACATTGGAATTCAGAAATATTTAATTATATTCAGCTGATGTTTTACCCCAGATGATATTGCATAAGTCACTTCACCTCCATTTATCACAGCTATCCAGCCTGTAAAATATAGTCAGTGCCAGTCCACCTCTATAAGTGTTTTAAAATCTGTGAATGGAGAGCATCATATAAAAATTTCAATGTCTTCAATATACTACAGGGGAATGATAATATCCTGGCTTTTTCTCTATGACAGTAGGGTGTCATTGAGACAGGAGACTGAAGCTGACATACCAAAATGTATGATGTTTGGTGCCAAATTATAGAGGTATTTCTCTGCTTGGAAGTTATTTAGGACTTACATGATGTTAATAATTTACTATTTCCTTCCTTTCATTTGCTACATTGTGAGTGAGGTGGAGGGAATTAAAAACATGAAAGAATTAAAGACTATTGCGGCAAACACACAATAAACTACCCTCTTTTTTAAAGTACAAATTGCAGCATAGAAACACTTATAAGAATTCACTTTCACCACACCCTTTGCAAAATTTAGTCACTATGTCAGATGCCTAAGCTGCTCTCTACCCATTGGAGTTGGGAGGGAGATCTCATGTAGCAATGTGGTCACCATTTTCACTGCTAATATAGATGTGTCTCCCACTCCAAAGGAAGGCACTCCCTTACATGGTCCTTACTACACCTGACAGATGGGAAGAATTGACATTGCTCAAAAGGTTTGTGCCTATCCCAGAGTTCTAACTGGCAGGCGAAAGGGAGGGTGGAATTCCAAGAGACAAAGTTGCAAGTTAGATGCCTGTCTATTATTCTAGGAGCTTATCAAGAAAATGCTTATGTATCTTTCTGAGGATAAGAGCAAAGTGTGCATTTAATTTAAATCCAGAAAATGGAGACACCTGTGCCACAGATATCAAATCTTTGGGCAACACTAATATGGATGATGACTGATCACGTTATCAGTGTTGGCTGTAATACTATTGACAGCAGAATCCCCATTCTTGCCATTTTCCCTGTACCAATACTACCCAAATCTGAATACCGCTTACCATGGAAACCATATTCATAGGGTACCCATAAGTCGGGATTGACTTGAAGGCAGTCCATTTCCATTTCCAAATCTGTCTGTATATTTTGAACTTCTGCAGCCCATTACACTGTCATGGCAGGTGAACCCTGTTTGCAGGAAAACCTAATTTTGCCCTTTTCTGGAGGCTAATGATGGCAGAACAACTTTTTGCCTTTGTAATTCAGGCCAGTACTATATAATCAGACCACTGAGGTTTATGATCATCTTCTCTTGTAACTCTTGTCTTGGTCAGCACTCTGATGCAGCAAAGAGATTTAACATTTTTATATAGATCATAATGCACTTCTTAATTCATTGCAGTTTATTTTTAAGACCTCAGGCCTAGTCAACCAGTCCAGGATGGCTTGTCTTCTGCCTTATTAGTGGGAGATTATTTTCCCCTTTAGCATTAATTAAATGAGATACATTGATTTGTGCTGACTCTACAAAGCTCTGTGTGGTTGCAAGGCTTAGGCAGGGGATTAGTGGGGAATATCTGTGCATTGGCGAATGTTTTATAGAACAGCTGCTGGGAGTATCCATGTGAAGTGCTGAATTTCTTATTTAATTGCTTATGTGTCTGATAGTAAACTCTCAGATGAAATAAAAGAGTCGATGTGGTTGCAAATATTGCTTTATTGTTTACTATGTAAACTTTTATCATTTTTAAAAGTCTTTTTTGTATATTCTACCCTGCAGCTATGTGATGAGAAAGTAAAATGGAATGGAAATTCAGAAGAAAGACTTTTAAAGTTCTGTTTTTTTCCTTGTGCCATACTTCATGCAATTTGATACTAATTCCTCTGATGTGTTCTAAATTCATTTCGTTTCTAGCCACTTCAAGGATTTAGAAAAGTGGACCATAAACAAGCAAATGAAACAACATTAGACTGAACAAAATGGTTGTATATTCTGATTCTTGGCAGTATTTGGACACTGTTAAAAAAGAAAATCTTACATTTACATGTTCTTCAAAGCTGTAAAGAAGTTCCCTCTATTGAAATTAATGGAACTATAACTCTAAAAAAATGCATGAGTATCCATGAGTACATTACCTTTGCATTTGTCACTTTAAATATCCATACATTATTGCAGTACGAGATCCAGTGAGACATAGGTAAGAATTAAGTCTTTTGAAGGCTCCAGCACATCTTCAGTTCGCTGACTTCCATACAGGGCCAGCACCAGAGTGCAGTGGGCCCTTGGGCTCCAGGGTGCAGGGGCCCTTGGGCTCCAGGGTGCAGGGGCCCTTGAAGGCAGTGGTGGCACTACCGCCGTCGCCATAGGCCCAGCTGTGTTAGCGTGCTATGCACATTTACACTCCTGCTGCCATCTTAGCCTGCACAGAGTGTTGCCTGAGAGGGTGACTCCCTCTCTGTGATCTGCGCCAACATCAGGTCACAGGGCACACGCTCTGTGACCCAATGCTAGTACAGATCATGGAGCGGGAGCTACACCCGCCCAGTCTCAGCAGCAGGGGCCCCTCTCAGTGACAAGGGTCCTCGGCCAGTGCCCAACTTGGTCACCTGCTCACACCAAGCCTGCCTCCATGCATCTGGTACACTTCAAATATCAGGTTTGCCAAGCATCTGTTGACAGGGGAGCTGAATCTATGATGGACTTTCTCACAAGACTCAGAAATGTGAAATGATAAAGCATGAATTGATCAGGAAAACAACAGCAGCAGCATGAGAAGAGCATGGTTACCACAAAGTATAGTAATGGCCACCAACTTGAATAGCTTTAAAACATTAGACAGATTCATAGAGGATAAGGCTGTCAATGGTTCTATCTAACCATGATGACTGTGTAGTACTTCCAGTATTGGCAGTGGTATGCCTCTGAATACCAATTTCTGAGGAGCAGAGGTATGGAGAGTGCTATTACACTCATGTTCTGTTTGCGGACTTTGCAAAGGCATCTGATTGGCTACTGTGAGAACAGGATGCTGACTAGATGGGCCTCTGGACTTATCCATCAGGGCTTTGGTTATGTTCTTAAGAGCTGGTCCCTGAATTCATCCTTATACCTGTGTGCTATGAGCATGCCCATATTCCTTGGCAAATAGGTAAAACCCAAATGTTTCCTAATGGCAAATTGGAAGGGGGGGGGACAGGCATGCTACTACCCTAAATTAACTTGCTTAGGTGTACTTTCCACTGAAACAAAGGGATAAATGTGCTTAGCATCAGGATATTGGAATAAATTATATAGTGCCTTCTTGCATAGGTTAGAATGTATCATGATGGCATGATGATAAAAATGTTGATAAGACAATTCAACAACACTTAAGTCGGATAATGCTCTGTTTGTTCATCCATGTCTGACTGATGCCTCATAACATTTTGATGCACAAGAAAGACTCTGTTGCCATTTTAACTAAAGTCACCGTTTCTAATCTTGCAATGAGTCATGACCCATGAGGTGTCTGTTAACATGAAAAACTAGGGAAGCCTCTCTTCAGGAGAGAGAGAGAGAGCAAACTGCTGATGCAGAAGATCAATTGCCATGTGCCACTGAAGCCTTGGAGGCTAATCCTGCAAATAAGATAAAAGACATGTCATTGTTCAATTCATCATTCCATGGGCTCTTGTGACATAGCCCTGAATACAAATACTGTCAGGTGGATTGTAAATACCTTTGAAAGTCAAGGGAAATGCAAGAAATGGTGTCCTTCACTAAACTTGGAAGATCAGTTCTGTGGAAACTGTACTTGCACAGAGTAAAAGATGCTGGAATATCAGTATTCTATATAATATGTGGGGACATAATTCCAAGCTATTATTTCTGCAGATGTGTAGCTGTTGATATTGATTGCACCCGTTTTCTATGAAGCAGCTGCATCTTTTCAAAATGTGTCCAAAATTACAAATGTTGGGTTATATAGTCAAATCAAATGTTGGGTTATATATGAATTGCAACATGGATTTTTGTTTTACTGGGGAAAAACTATAGTCTACTCTCCATTTCTTTTTATTATTATTATTTGGAGATTTTCCCAATTGTACTGCTTGGATAATTATTATCTCCCTTTGCAATTAATTTGCATAGAAATCTACTCATGAAACTAGTGATGATGAGACAGTCAACCCATTTCCTACAGATTGTGATCCAATCCAGTGTACCTGTGGGAGAGAACTGTTATTAGGTGATGACAGCTCAGAAACAAATGTATAAAATACTTTAAAATGTCTAGCAGATTCATTAGGGATATTATATTTGTAAGCACAATAGGCTGGTTCAGATGTAACACTAAACCATAGTTAAAGCATTATGAGAATAAGCCACATACATACCTCCTTCCTTTTCTGAGAAGAGGCTTTTGCTTCTGTTTTTGATTCATCACAAACTTGGTGTTTCATCCAAACCTGAACAAAGTGAAATTAATCTTTTTTTTTTTTTTTTCAATAATTTTTATTCAGATTTTCATAAAACATACAAGACGAAATCATAAAACATTCAAAGACAAAAAACAAAATCAAAAATAGTTAAACAAAGTGAAATTAATCTTAACTAGGGCGAAGTGAAACAAGCAAACTTCACACCATGGTTTTTTGAAGCTGGTTTGTTTACTACTTGTAGTTAAGATTAGCCACAAGGTTTGGAGGACATGCTGAAATGAATCTGTGGCTAATCTAACATGTAAGCAGAAGCTTCCAATCGCTTCCTCACAACTTCACCAGAGGAAGAAAGGGGAGAAGGAACACATGAACCATTATAGAGGTGGACTGGCACTGACATTGCAGTGTCCAGGGAGAGATATATTGTTTAGATGTTTTTCAGAAAGACTGATGATTTAATCCCTTAATCCCTAAAAATTATTGTGTAATGTGTTCCTATGTTCTGTTGTTTCTGTTTAATTTCGTTAAAATGTCCTATCTCTAGTCAGTATTTCAGTGGCTTCCAAATGGAATTTGTGTTCTTGATTCATTGATTAAATTTTATGTGTCGATTTGTGTCCACTGGGTGTCCAAAAGATAGGACTTGGTTTCCATTTGGACATGCAACTATTACTTTAAAAATGCCTTGGCTTGAGACCATTTTATGAAGTGATGGAGTGCAGAAACTGTGGCCTTCCAACTCCAATTCCCATAACCCTGATGGTTGGCCATGCTGGTGGAAGTTATGGTCCAACAACTTCTGGTGGACTACAGGTTGCCCACCCCCTGGCCTATGTGGATTCTTGATTGTGTACTGTATATCAATGCCACTTGCAGATGTGCATCACATTCACATTTAGTGGTGCAGTAATCAGCCTGTGAAGACAAGTCCTAGGAAGCACCTCGCATATGCTAATCAACCAACTTTTAAAGAGTGTTGTGTTCATTTTCAACCTGATGTAGCTTTTACGTGATCTGAACAGGGTGGTTCATGACAGATGCTATTGGAGGTCGCTGATTCATAGGGTCGGCATAAGTCGTAATCAACTTGAAGGCACATAACAACAAAATGCTCTCCTGAAATTGTTTAATTGAAATTACATGAGCAGTCTGTAAATATATTAAGGGAGATACTGGAAATTGGTAGTTTGGAATAAAAGACTACTAAATACCACATATAGGCACATTAGACTGTGATTTTAAATTATTTAAATTCCAAATGGAATAGTTGATGCATGTGGATGTGTGCCTTTAACAAATAAAAATAAAATACAGCTCATATGATATCAGCTTGCTGTGGTCCATGCTCACTTGCTCTTCATTGCATATTTTCCTGTTCTAAATGCTGCTGAAAGTACTGGCTAAGCATATATCTTGTATTTTACACTGCCTCTTTAACTGCTTCTTAGATTTCATTTTGCATTAGTGGATTCATTTATTACCATTACAGCATGTCTGCTGCTGCAGTCTCCCATGGCTGTCTTCCATACTGTATCAGTATTATAGGGATGTTTGTATTATGGCTAGGCAGCCTCCTCCCTAGCATCAGTTTCCAACAAAGGGGATAGGCACTAGCACCCAGATTTAAGCCAAGCAGGGATGTCTGGCTCACTCAGGGCCAGTTCAAACATTATCACATTCCCATGCACCTATATCAATACATTGTTCCCCATGATAATGCTCAAGCAGAAGTCCCAAAATGCTAGGTACCAGATGTGACCCCTCTCTCCCTCCAAGCATTCACTAAAGGAATAAGTGAAATGGCTCGCCTAACAGGAATGCTGTAAGGATCACAGAATGCTTTGAACACTTGAAATGCACTATGCCAGCCTTTCTCAGCCTGGTGCTCTCCAGATGTTTTGGGCTACAGCTCCCATCATTTATGACCATTGACCATGATGGCTGGAGCTGATGGGAGCTGGAGTCCCAAAACATCTGGAGGGCATTTGATTGGGGAAGTGCGCGCCATGCAAATGTTTACTAATAATGTTAAGTAATGTTTTCAAAGCTTCCTTTACAGCACCATTGAACTTGTTTCAATTGTTCAAGAAGAGCAATACAAGTCTCAAAATATGAGACACTTTAGGTTGTTCACTGGGCCTGTCTCCTTCCATTTAATCTCTTGCTTCCAAAAGGATGCATCAGAAAAGAGATATCATTGACTTGAGTTGCCTGGGAAGGTTTCTGCATTAGTGAGATGAGAAGTCATCTAATATTAATTGGGTAGAGGAGACAGTGAGGCATCCTGCCCCTCTTACCACTGAAAGAATCCCTGGGGGTGATGAATCCTTGGGTGAGGCACACCAGTAGAAATCACTTCCTTTGAGGCCAGTTCCCTTAGCACACAATCCTTTAAATGATGAAAGACCAACTCCTCTTGCTTCCAAAAAGATCTTTGGAGAATTGGCTAAAACTATCCTGCGGGAAGGGGAGAATTGGGCTCAGAGGACCAATTCCCCATCTTTTGGTCCCAGCATGAAAGGATGCTCTAACCTGTCTCTCAGACCTCCAGCCCTAGTTGGCTGCATGCTGGTCTGTACTGCCAATGATACTCCAGATTCAGGGGATGGTTTGTAGGGGCAGCAGCTGGGAGGGAGTGATACAAGGGATTGTTTTGATCCCTCCCTGTTATTTTTCCATAAGGGTCATAGGTCTCTGTCACCGGTGCCCGTACCCTGCTCTGCATGGACGTCTGCATGCAGACATATCACTTTGATTATATGGGAACAAATGAGATGTGCAATAACATGTTGCACTGTAGAGCTCCTGTATTTCGTGTTCATCAACCAGCCATTCCCTCCTCCAGGATACTCTGCTCCATTCCCCATTCCACCCAGTTTACCATCCCCTTCCCCAATAGTGAGTCAGCATGCTGTGGACACTGTGCTTAGTCCTCATCAGGCTGTTATGTGGTGTGTGTGTCTCCCTTAGGAGTTCTTTTACTAAATTTGTTGTATTCCCAGTGGTGTAGTGGCAAATTTAGAAGTCCAGGGTCCCTTCATGAGTCACCAGGATTGGCCTCACAGGCCAAATTTGACAGGTGACTGGGGGCACCCACCTGTCAATCTCATGACATCATTGTCCAACCCACTTATCAAAAACCCCTTGCAGGGGTTCCCAAGCCACAACATCCTGCTGGCAATCAGGTGCTTGGAAATTGCTGCACATGGGGCGTTGCTAGCCCTGTGCTCGGTACTTCCCAAAGCACCAAACATAGAGCTAGCAGGGTGGTTGTTTCTCCCCTCCCCAACAAAGAAGCTGGTATTTTACAGCCATTGCTGCCTGCAAGAAAGGGGCAGCTCACAGCTGATCTGCAAAAAGCAGGTTTTTTCCTCCCGCATTTTGCAATTGAGCTGAGAGAAGGACTGTTCTCTCACACATGATGACTGTAAAATACAAGGGGCATTGCTTGACAAGTGTTTCTTTTTCCTTGCACAGACTCACTGCAGGCAAAATGGAGGGTGCACGGAGAGAGGAGGGGCTAAGAAGAGTGGGCAGAGAGTGAGCTGAGGTGGCCTTTCGTCACAAAGAAGGGGGCAAAGAAACCTGAAGAAAGGTAGAAGGTAGGCTTCCTGTAAAATACAAGGGGAATTGCTTGTAAAGCAGTTCTTTTTCTCTCAATTGTGCTTTGGCGGATTGTCTGTGAGAAAGTGGAGGGAGGGAAGGGAGAGAGCCTCACGGAGGGTGAGGGAAGACAGACAGAGCAAAGTGCTAAGAAGAATTGGGCTGCCTGTGTTTTACAAGAGGAAGAAACCTGCTTTTTGTAGATCAGCTGTGAGAAGGAGTTCTGTCTCACTCAGTCATCTCTATAAAACATCCTCACTCTTCTTAGCCCTTTGTCTCCCCCCCCTCCACTTTCTTCCAGACAATCTGCAAAAAGCAGCATTGAGGGAGGAAAAATGCGTTACAAGCAATGCACCTTCTATTTTACAAGCAGCCTTCCTTCTTGCAGCCTTCCTTCCTTCCTTCGTCCCCTTTCTCTGTGAGAAAATACTGCTTTGCCTCCCCCCTCCCCAGTGTGGCTGTCTTCACCTACCCTCCTTGTTGGCTGCTATGGGTCTGTGTGGGACTGTTTGAAAGCCCTTCATTTTAGTAAGATTCTGGTGCAAACCCCATCTGAAATCAGGCTTGGCTGTCTACTTTACTAAGTTCCCTCTCTTAACTCCTGTTGACTCCCTTCTTGTGTATCACTGCTCCCCACAACGATAGCATGCAAGGAGATTCATACAGACTGCTGATTAGCTGTAGTGACTCCTGACCTTGCTGGATTCTCCGGCTACGGCAAGAGGAAAGGGTGTGGCTTTTAAACACAGACATGCACTCCGCATTCGGGGATTGCAGTGGCTTGATTGGCTGTAAAGACAGAGGGACTCCAGTAGGAGGCCAGCTGCAAAAAAAAACAGCTGGGCTGCATCCCAGAGCGTCCGCACAAGAAAACATACCTGTGTATTCCTGGGTGGTTTGTGTTACATAAGCATCAGCACTCACACCTGAACCTCAGAGATAGTAGGGATGAATCCAGATAATGGCATTTTTCATTTAGAGGGGGGAAAAATAGCTGAGTAGTCCAATGGTTTCACTGTACTAGTGACCAGCTAACATCAGTGTAGCTTGTTCTGGAACCTAAAGCTCTCCAGTGAAGCCAATGTAAATGGAGCACAGGATTTTGTAGATTAATAATATAATGTTAATTCAGCGTTGCTGATGGTTTTGTTTTTGCCATATCTTTGTTGTAGTTTTCTGTGGTTCCAATAAAATAAACATAACATTTAAAAAACAAGCTTATGAGAATATTGGCCATGTTCTGTGGCATTTCTAGGAACTGGGGCTTTAAGAGAGAGCTGCGGCTTCCTGCAATTTCTTCAGATAATGTGTGCTGTTTGTTAGAATGTAATGAACATTAAAGTGAAAATAAAAAAGAAGAAATAAATAGAGTTTAGGATTGTGTGGTAACAAAAGTGGTCATAGGCATACCATAAATATCTGAATGGTAAAAAGAGAAACCTGGCATGATTGGATGTGTATTATAGCCACCTTGAGTGCTTTGTTTTGAAGTGGAAATGCCGGGTGTAACGTCTGCCGTCTGCTTCTACACTGGGTAGAAATCCCTAATATACATTGTCTGTTAATCAAAGAATATGGTGAATTTCAGTTGAGTAGCAAGGCAGGGTAGCTCAGCCTTGACCAGATGCTTTCCCATAAGGTCATAGATTTCAGTTTTGAAAGAGCTCTGTTGCATTTAAGAATAAATACTCACGTGTGATTTTGCCAGTTTCATTTCTTTTTATTAGAATCCAGTTATTTTAAACTCTAGAACAAGGGATTCCCAAACTTCGTTCAGGTGGTCTGTGGCCTGCCGTTAAAAATACAATTAAAAATCATACAGCGTCTTGCACAGCACATTGCAACTGTTACAACAGGCAGAAAAATCATTAAGTGATCCACTAAGCCCTTTAACAAATTTCAAATGGTCCATGGGGGAAAAAAGTTCTGGAACTACTGCTCTGTCCCTAAAGTGACCTATAGAGCCATTTCCTAACCAGCTGTTTTCTTTCGGGGGGGGGCAGTTGTGGAGTGGGCAGTTAGATGGACTCTTAGGTTACATTAGTTCGTGACCCCTTCTGAGTCTCTTTTCCCTAGTATTGGGGCTTATCCAAATGGAGCGGGATAATCCACAGTTTCCATATTCGGTTTGTCATCTGATAGTCCTCACTTTGCCTTTTAGTTCGCTCTTTCCCAATTAAAAAAAACACTTTTTTGCACCCGCACACGCAGCAGTAAGACCCCTACATTCTTTTTGCTTTTTCCAAGCTCCACCTCTAAAACCTCCCCCTATCAACCAATTGGTCAGCAAAAAAATTACGTATGCTCCTCTCCTCATTTGCAACAAAGCACAATATGGCTGTAAAGGAGTTCTCGCCTTGGAAGGAAAGGCTGCTGGTCGGTTTCACGCCTGCCTTGTTTGTATTTGCGATATTACGCTTAAATGAATGTATGCTTTTCTGCCTTTATTGATATTTAAGGAGATAAACACGCTGGCAATTGCACTTATTTCTCCAAAAAAGCAAGAAACGTGTCACCCCCCCTCCTTCTCCCTTTCCTTCCCACAGAATGAAATTGACAAAGCTTTCCAGAGCAGGCTTGAAACCGACCAGAAGCCCTTTTCTTGTTTGCATTTGCGATATTACACTTAAACCTATGCTTTTCTGATTTGAAGCAAAACCCCCAGCAAGTACAATGAAATTGACAAAGCTTTCGGAGGCAGGCTGAAACCGACCACCCCCTCCTTTCTCGCTTGCTGTGCATTACAGATCTCACCCAGAGCAGCTGCCCAGTTTGCAGGCTGGCAAAAAATAAAATGCATCTGCGCAGTAGTTGCAGACCCCCCTCCCAACACCCCACCATTGCGATGATTGGTTCAATTTTCCCAGGCTTATTCTCGCACATGCGCAAAAGTGCAGATACGTGATTGGCTGGAATGAGGAGAAGGGGCAAGGGGAAACCCCCAAGAACCGCCCATCAGCTGTAAAGTCCGCGGTATTGCATCCTAACTCCTGAAGGCACAGTGGATGATTCCCAATTTTAAACAGCAAATCGCATTTTTGCCGGTATTGCAAGGAGCGGATTTAACAAGCAAAAATGCGTAACAGCGCGAGACGTCATTTGGACGACCGAAAAATAATGAACACGCATAGCGGGCGTGTCACACATTTTGCAGTCGTCTGGATGAGCCCTTGGTTATGGCGTTTGGATGGGTTGGCATTGGTCTCAGTCAGTCTCTAGTTGAGCACTGATGCTGTAGCAGGTACACTGCAGGCTTGTCCCTTCACGTATCAGCTGCAAATCCCAAGGACTGCTACGCATTACCCTACTTTTCCCTGAGCCTAAGTAGTTGTCAGCCACCATCTATGTGCCAATTATTCTTCTATCAGATGGCGCCTGTGATTCCATAAGCTTTCTTTCCATCCACAGAGCTTGAATCATAAATGCCATAACTACCAAATGTGAATTAGTGGGAAATGTTGACATATTTATCCTCAGTCTTGTGTGTCAAAGGTGACAAACATGATTTATTTTATAATTTAGTTACTGAAATAATTTATTTCATGCTCTTCAAAAGTTTTTCCAGGGTGACTTTACAACACCTAAAATGAAAATACAAACAATAAATGTACAACTATATTAAAACTAGTGACAGATAAACAACACATAAAAGCAACATAATAACAGTTTCATCAGGGTCTAAAGTTGGGAAAAGGCCTGGGAAAACAAACCGTGTTTTATCTGGCACCAAAAAGAAAACGAAGTAGGCATTGGGCCTGGATGAGAGTATTTCGTAGCTGGGATGCTGCCACTGAGAAGGCTCCTCTCTTTGCCAACATTCTTGGGGGAGGGCCTCCAAAGATCTTAGCAAGTTGTCAGGCTGAAGTCATTCAGGCCTTTGAACATAAGCGCCAGTGCTTTAAATATTATAAAGTACAAGTGGCCCCTCTAAAATATTGCATCATATCCTCACTCCCTAAAAGGAGTGCTCCTGTTTGGTGCCAGTCAGCCAGCCTTGCTCTTCTCCAAGACACTACAGGTTGCTTAAGGTGGACGTGTTCTCCCTCTCCGTCCCCCACCACCAATTTCCCCCTTTTTTCTTTTTCAACTGAATCTCACATTCTGTCAGTCCTCATTGGGCCATTGTTGAGGTTGTATCATCTCCCCCCCAAAGATTTTGTGTACATTTGCAAATCTCAGGCTTCCCCCATGCAAGCTGATAGCTCCCTCTGGTTCCTTAGTAGCTCCATTTTGCCCCCATTTCTGTTGGCACCCACCACCAGTGTTTGCTATTAAAGGGAGGCAAGTTGCAAATTTCATATATAATACATAATGTAAAGTATAGATTGTGGCGTGGTCTTCGGGGGGGGATTCTAAGGATTGTGGCAACAGACTCTTGCTTAGCCTAGTAGGACTACCATCAACTTTAAACCCATTAACCATCAGAGCAAAGCATCTGCATTTTCTTCAGAGCGATTACTCTGTGTAGAAGCAAGGGCAGAGGGCTGTCAATCTGCAGATCACTGATGTGGCAGATCACTCTTTTCAGCCCCAATAGTGTGCAAAGTGTTAAATTTACTGGTTTCAAGAAGATCAGGCATGTTTAGCCTAACTAGTATGCAAAGATATGTTGCAACTACCGTGAGATATTCCTTGGTTTCACTGTGGAAGGGTGCCCTGGTAGACTGACTCGCAAGACATTTTATTTAACATACCTTTGTGGAGTGTGACAGTGATGTAACTAGAGACAGGGTGGTGTCAATTACATTCCAGCTGTCAGAAAGTCAGAGCTACAGATACCTGATGAGCCTGAATCCTAATAAGACACCACAGCAGGTGTTCAGGTATCAGTTCAGCACAGTCTCTGGGTGCATTTATCAGCTCCTTAGCTGAATTTTAATATAGGCCTAATGATGAAGAAATTTCTGCACTCACACACTTCTGTCAAGTCAGTTTGGATCCCATAAGCATACTGCAGGTTGCTGGCAAGGAGGACTTCACATACATGCCTGGTCTCTCCTAGTACTAGAACTTGGGATCACCCAATGAAATTGATTGGCAGGAGATTCAAGGCAGACGAAAGAAAGTACCTCTTTGCACCATGCATAATTCATTTATGGCATTAGCGGCTGTAAGACGTAGCGATGGCCACTAGTTTAGATGGCTTTAATGAGGATTAGGCAGATTCATGGAGGAGAGAACTTGTCAGTGGTTATTAGGCAGTGAAATTGTGTTCATAGGCAGTGTGTCTCTGGATACCAGCTTTTTTTGGGGGGGGGAGCTCCAGGAGAGGATAACTGACTTCATGCCATGTTTGTTGGCTTCTTGGAAGCACCTGGTTGGCCACTGTGGGAGTCGGGATGCTGGCCGAGGTGGGCTTTTGGGTTGGTTCACCAGGGCTCTTACGTTCTGAAGTTGTGCTGTTGTTTATCTCTACTCAGGGTACATTGAGGAAGCCTGCATCATTCCATGCCCCTCGGACTGCAAGCTCAGTGAGTGGTCCAATTGGTCTCGCTGTAGTAAATCCTGTGGCAGTGGGGTAAAAGTCAGGTCTAAATGGCTTCGGGAGAAGCCCTACAATGGCGGAAGGCCCTGCCCAAAGTTGGATCATGTCAATCAGGTAATTTCCTGTTCACTGCGCTTTGTCATCAATAGCTATTTTACATTACAAAACTGTAAAAAGGATAAGACTTTTCACCTCCTTCTAAATACTTCATTTAAGAGAAAAGTATCAAACCACATAGAACACAAAGTATCAAACCACACAGAAAAGTACCAAACCACATACCATCAATTTGTATTAGCTAGTCTAAGGTGTTTTCTTTTATGCTGATGCTCGGAGCCAGCTTGAATGGCTGTTTACCTTCCCCCCCCCTTTCTTAGCATATAGAGTCCTTGTTGGTTTATATTAGGATTGCAACCTTTCATTGTTTAGCTGTAAATTAATTAAGAACCTTTTAAAAAGCAACCCTAACCAATCATCATCATCAACAACAATAATTTTACTATAGTTATAGGAGCTGTGAGAGCCAGTGTGATGTAGTTGTTAGAGTGTTGGACTACAACCTGGGAGACCAGGGTTCGAATCCCAGAGAGCCATGAAGCTCACTGGGTGACCTTGGGCCAGTCACTGCCTCTCAGCCTCAGAGGAAGGCAACAGTAAACCACCTCTGAATATCGCTTACCAGGAAAACCCTATTCATAGGGTCGCCATAAGTCGGGGTTGACTTGAAGGCAGGCCATGGAAGCTGTAGTTGGCTGGCACCATTGTAGAAGAGACAGCCCTCCTTCAGTCTCACGATACAAGAATTTTAAGATGGAGGCTCCTGTGATATAGGCTGCATATGCACCACACATTTAAAGCCCATAAATTCTCCCAAAGAATCCTAGGAACTGTATTTACTGGGAATTGTAGTTCTGTGAGGGGGTAAACTACAGTTCCCAGGATTCTTTGGGGGAAGCCTTGTGCTTGCAGCACATGAACCCTGCAAAAACAAACTACCACCCCTGCAACATTATTATTTTAGTTATATGCAGATTTTTCTACAACAAAGGCTCTTACCATATATGGAACAAGAAATGCCAGATGTCCAAGCTGGATTTAGAAAGGGAAGAGGTACCAGAGATCATATCGCAAAGGTATGTTGGATAATGGAACGGACCAAGGAATTTCAGAAGGAAATCACCCTGTGCTTTATATGAGAGAACTAGAAAAGATCCTCAAATGCAAAGATGTAACACTGAACACTAAAGTCAGGATCATTCAGACCATGGTGTTCCTGATCTCTATGTATGGATGTGAAAGTTGGACAGTGAAAAAAGCAGATAAGAGAAAAACCAGCTCATTTGAAATGTGGTGTTGGAGGAGAGCTTTGCGCATACCATGGACCATGAAAAAGACAAATAATTGGGTGTTAGAACAAATTAAACCAGAACTGTCACTAGAAGCTAAAATGATGAAACTGAGGTTATCATACTTTGGACAAACATGTTTCACTAGAAAAGACAATAATGCTGGGAAAACAGAAGGGAGTAGAAAAAGAGGAAGATCAAACAAGAGATGGATTGATTCCATAAAAGAAACCACAGACCTGAACTTACAAGATCTGAACAGGGTGGTTCACGACAGATGCTCTTGGAGGTCACTGATTCATAGGGTCGCCATAAGTCATAATCGACTTGAAGACACATAACAACAACATGCAGATTTAGTTAATTAATAGATTAAAACTCAACAACCAACCAAGATTTCTTTAATTGTGGGCAATAGCCCTAATTCGTACTGGCTCATTGGTATTCTAGGGGAATCTGCTTTTACATGTTTGGCCAAACCGACAGTAGAGATGGGGAACATTGTGATGGGAGAGGATGATGGAGACTAGAATCAAACACAGGAGAACAATAATGCTGGGCTTGAACCTTCATTAGATGTTCAATAAGCTCTAGCATCTTCAAGGCTCGTTGAGCTCTGCTCCTTCTTCAAGACAAAATGAACAGAAGACACAGAAGAACAGCCAGTGTTGTCCTTCTCAGATTTGATTGATGCCCACCTTGAATTTTGATTTTATATGCATTTTGCTCAGCAAATGAAGTAGGGCGGGAAGAGACGCAAAGGGGGGGGAAACATTGGCCGTTTGCATCTGAGTAAGATGCACATTTGCTAAATGCCATTGTGTTGACATTTTGTAGGCAGAGAAGGAAATGGCCTGCTGATTTGATTTTCCACTTAAGAGGATGTAATTAGTTCTAGTTTAGAACATAATAAGTGTTAAACCAAAGCTAATAAACCAAGTTTGTAATCCAATTTAACACCAAACACAAGTAGGCATGAAAGCTAGACTGTGGGGAGGACACATTCAATTCTGTGGAGGAAATATTTTAAGAGGAGGAGCTGATAGCAAATCTTTTGCTTTTAGACTAATTCACAGCATGATACTTCAAAACACATTCCCTTTCTCCAGATATCAAGAATACTCAGTGGCTAGGTGTCCCTAATCTAAAGATTGTGAAGTCTATTTCTACAACAATGCTGCCCTCTAATGGTCTCTAGTGTCATAACATACTTAGGTTTATCTTTTTGTTAGAAGGCTTTGTCCGGATCAGCCAATGTTTTTCACCATCTAGTATTAATTTTCAAGTGTTTCTCATATATAGATGCTTCCTCCTTCTAGAATTTTATTTTGTTTCATTTTATTATTTTTGAACTGAATTTGCACAGTTGCACATGTGTTCCCATCTATCTGCTAGTTTGCCGACTCTTGATATGTTTTGCAGTGATCATGTTCATGAATTGCGAAAGGATTTTGCTTCTGTCTAAAGAAATTGCCAGATGAAATTAACAAAGTGTTTAGGTGAATGGGTGGAAGGCTCAGCTATAAATTCACTAATACTGTAAAAGAAATGTCTTCACTGAGGAAGAGCAGGACAGTGGCCAGAAAGAACAGTGTGGAGCTCCAGTCCAGACCAGCCTTAGAAATAAACCTGTCAAGGTCACTGAGTTCCAGACCCCTGGAGACCACAGACCTTGTGAGGCATCCTCAGCTACCAGGATTGGAGGAAGAACCAAAACCAACCCTGCAAAGTAGATCACACTGCTACCACCCCTTCTGTCTACACGTCTGGGCCAGGGAAAGCCCAAACCTTCAATTAAATGAACATCCCTGGGATTCCAAGGAGGCAAGAACTCTGCTTCCTGGAGTCTCAAGCCAAACAGACTATTTAGCAGCAAGTAGCCAAAGAGACCAAAGGTACTTTAGTACCAAGAAAGAACATATACAGGAGTAAATGTGAGGCAGCTTTATTAAAAAGTATTAAGTGTGTAAAAACAGCACAAAATTCCTTACACCAAAACACCCATAAGGCATAGGTATAAATCACTAATAAACATTTTTAAAAGCTGAGAATTAAACTACCAGACAAAAACAAACTAACTAACTATGCCTAACACTAGAACACGCCACCAGAGATTAGAGCTGTGAGCACACCAGTTGCCTACAGCAAAGCATTTCCATTGGCTACACCTGGGCTGATCTGCCAAAAATTGTGAAATATGACTGAATTATTTTTTTTAAAAAAAAATGAACTCAAGCGGATCCCACCAAGTTTTACAGTAAAAAGGGGCAGGGTATGACTTGCACCGTGTGCCCCCATTTTCAGAAAAGAGAGATGTACTGGAGATGCACTGGAACCGGCAGAACAGTAAGTGTGTCTTCACCCTAGGATAGCTGATCCCACTAGCACACATCACCCAGGATGTTGTGTCAAGATCTGATATGAAGCAACTAACAAAGAGAAGTTCACACTCTTATAGGATAAAGCACAGCAACAGCTAAGGGATCTATTAGCCAATCAGAGGGCTCCTGGAAGGCCACCTGGAATGTCCAGGTGGTTTTGGCACCTTCTCGGATGTGTGCTCCCATAACTAGATGAGGGAGCCGGTGACCTTGAATATCAGTCAGACACAGGCATCTCCAATTAAGGGCTCATTGCTCAGCTAGTGGGAGTGGCCTGCTTCTGAGCAGAAGATTTTACCCAGCACAGTCTGTATTTCCATGGCAAGATGTTAGCCACTAGTCCTCATGGCAAAGCCATGTTTCCAAGCCAGTCCTTCACAAAGCCTACAAAAGTTAGTAGCCTGTTGAGCTTGGCAGAGGAGAGACTGAGAACTGTGTCCCTCGCTAGCAGCTCATTGCATTGCTCTGCTGGGCATGGAGGAGGAGGATGCTTCTCTCTACTGGCAGCCAACTTGGTTTCTCTGCTGGGTGCAGAGAAGGGATTGAGTGCCCCATCGCTCCTCTGCTGGCCTGTTCATTTGCCTGCATGGAATTCCATGCACTTGCTTACAAGCAATTCCTTGTTGCTTATGGCTGCAAGGCAAATGCTCAAATACAAAGCTGATCCAGCCTAATCACACAAATGTTGGTACCTGTAATGAGGCATAAGGTCTTGTGTGAAGAAGAGGGAAGCACACACACACAGGAAGTGGAGCTCAACCACAGATCACAAAGTGCAGTGTGTCCTGAATGCATCACATCCTCATGCAGTTTTCTGCAGTAGACCACTGCTGGTGTGGATGCAAGTGCAGCAGCAGGAGCAGCAATGGAAAACAACTGTAAGCTGTCTGAAGCGTGATTCCAAAGGGGTATTCTGAATAGTTGAAAGCTTCGAGGCTGTGTCCTTTAATAACACTTTGCTCTAAATCTGTAAATGTGGAAATTCCACACATGCAGCCTGTGCCAGTGGCCAGACAGATGCTTGAGGCTGTGTAATTAATCTGTACCTTATCTGCAACTTAAAGGAAATCAAGAAGCTAAATGCAAATCTGTGTTTGCCATAAAAACAGCACATGGGAAGCATTATCAAATAAATATTGAAGCATAAAGGATTAGTAGATGAAGTAGGCGTGGAGAACAATTTTAATCAATTTATATATTAATTGAGAATTATATTATATTGTTGCTGGATTCTCCCCCTCCCCGCATTAAATGGCGGTTATATATCCCAAGCAACCAAAGGGTAGAGAATGGACTAAAGCTCCAATCCTAACCCCACATAACTGGGAGTTAGCCCCTTTAAATTCCATAGGATTTTCTTCTGTGTAGGCATTGTTAGGCTTGTGCTGTACTTTAGTGAAAGAGATTTTAAAACAGGATTTGAAATTTCTAAATTGCAAAAGCAGAAAAATAACTTTTTAGTTTTTCTCTTATGTATGCTAAATGAAACACATACAGGTTCAGAAGAGTAGTTTAATTATCAAAGAAGTATAATCTCAATCCCAGTGTGTATCTAGCAGCACAAGACTTTTAATCAGAGGACTGTAGATAAAAGTACATAAAAATGCAATAGACACCAGTAACCCCCCCTTTTTTTTCCTAGTTAGGAAATACTTTAAACAAACCAACTTCATACCATGTAACATCTTAAACAAGCACCAATAATTTTTCAAAGGAACATTAGCTATTCATCAGAATACAGTACAGATGATAAATAGTACACCAATGAAGGGAGCAACCCTATCCTTCTCAGGAGGGCAAGTGAGAAGGCATAGAATGTGGAAGCCGCAGTGGCAGAGAGGGAAGCCTGCCAGCGGAACAGCAGCCCCCTCTCCCCAGAGGTTTCTTGGTGTGCTGGTGGAAAAATCCACTCCCATGGCTGTGCAGCCAGCAGTGATCCGCAAGTGGTTAGCGCAGAGCCAGTGTGGTACTATGGTTAGGGTGTTGGACTATGATCTGGGAGAACTCTGAGGAAGTATTAGTTTAGTCTTCTTTGCTGAGGGGAGAGAGAAAGAGGCAGACGTCAGTCAATGGGATTAAACAGGCCACAAGTTTATTGAAGGGATGTGGCATTTATGCATTGACTAAGGCGGCCACTCTAAACCCTCCCTGTGAAATGCTCAGGGAGACTAGCATAGAGAGCCACTGTAGCGAAGTGGTTAAGTGTTGGACTGTGTGACCTGGGAGACCAGGGTCCAAATCCCCACTCGGCCATGAAGCTTGCTGGGTAACCTTGGGCCAGTCATTGCCTCTCAGCCTAACCCACCTCACAGGGTTGTTGCAAGGATCAAATGGGAAGGGGAGAACCATGTATGCCACCTTGAACTCCTTGGAGGAAAGGTGGGATATAAATGTAAGAAATGTGATGTGTCGGGGATATGTCCAGGAGATCATGTACTTGCCGGATCATAAGCCCCCCCCCCCAATTCTTCCAACACACATCGAAACAGGCCTCAAAATTATGCTGACCCTGTAACTGGCATAGTAAATTCCCTCTTCACATGGTTACTGGGAGGAGGGAAAAGAGAAGGAAAACGGAAGAAGAAGAAAAATTAAAAAGGCACATCCTGGCCTAGGTGTGGCTATTTGGCAAAGCTCTGGATATGGCAGTTGCTGCACCATGGAATCTCACTACCACTACTGTAGGTTAGAAATGTTAGAATGTGAGGTGAAAGCTGCTCTTAAAGTACTTGGAAGAAACAAATCACCAGGAACAGATGACATACCAATAGAGTTGCTGCAAGCTACTGAGACTGAATCTGTCCACATTTTGACAAAAATATGTCAACAAATATGGAAAACTATTCAACAGCCGACAGACTGGAAGCGTTCATCCCAATTCCAAAGAAAGGGGATCCCAGGGAATGCAGTCATTATCGAACTATTGCTTTAATATCCCATACAAGTAAAGTAATGCTCAAGATTCTACAACAAAGGCTCTTACTATTTATGGAGCGACAAATGCCAGATGTCCAAGCTGGATTTAGAAAGGGAAGAGGTACCAGAGATCATATTGCAAACATACATTGGATAATGGAACGGAGCAAGGAATTTCAGAAGAAAATTACCCTGTGCTTTATAGATTATAGCAAAGCCTTTGATTGTGTAGATCATGAAAAACTATGGAATGCTTTAAAAGCAATGGGGGTGCCACAGCATCTGATTGTCCTGATGCGCAACCTATACTCTGGACAAGAGGCTATGTAAGGACAGAATATGGAGAAACTGATTGGTACCCCATGAGAACTGGTGTGAGACCGGGGTTTATTTTGTTGGAATAAGCAAACTTGCATGATACCAAACATATTTTATCACTCTATTTGTTTAATCTATATGCAGAACGTAACATATGGAAAGCGGGATTGGACGGAGATGGAGGTGTGAAAACTGGAGGGAGAAATATCAATAATTTAAGATATGCAGATGATACCATACTATTAGCAGAAACCAGTAATGATTTGAAACGAATGCTGATGAAAGTAAAACAGGAAAGCACAAAAGCAGGACTACAGCTGAATGTCAAAAAGACTAAAGTAATGAGAACAGAAGATTTATGTAACTTTAAATTTGACAACAAGGTCACTGAAGTTGTCAGGGATTATCAGTACCTTGGCATAGTCATTAACCAAAAGGGAGACAATACAGTACGGCCCCACTCAGACGGCAGGTTCCATTCCAGGCCCCCGCTGAAAAGCGAAAACCACCGGAAAGTGGGGACCTACTCAGCTGGCGCATGCGAGCTCCCCCGCCACAACTGGTCAGCTGGAGCACACGAGCTCCCCCCGCAACAGCTGATTAGCTGGAGCGCGGGGAGCTCACGTTCTCCAGCTGATCCCTGTCAGCTGGAGCACACAATCAGCTGGAGCATGGGGAGCTTGCGCTCTCCAGCTGATAGCTGTCAGATGGAGCGTGGTGGCTGGAGCTCCCCACACTAGAGCTGATTGCCCTGCTGGCACCGCCATATTAGCGGAACGCTGAAAAGCGGGGTGCCCACAAGCGGGGCCCTACTTTAGTCAAGAAATCAGAAGAAGGCTTGGGCTTGGACTGGGGAGGGTAGCTATGAGAGAACTAGAAAAAATCCTCAAACGCAAAGATGTGTCACTGAACACGAAAGTCAGGACCATTCAGACCATGGTATTCCCAATCTCTATGTATCTATGTGAAAGCTGGACAGTGAAAAAAAGCAGATAAGAGAAAAATCAACTCATTTGAAATGTGGTGTTGGAGGAGAGCTTTGCGCATACCATGGACTGCAAAAAAGACAATAATTGGGTGTTAGAACAAATAGAACCAGAACTATCACTAGAAGCTAAAATGATGAAACTGAGGTTATCATATTTTGGACACATCATGAGAAGACACGATTCGCTAGAAAAGACAATAATGCTGGGAAAACCAGAAGGGAGTAGAAAAAGAGGAAGACCAAACAAGAGATGGGTTGATTCCATAAAGGAAGCCACAGACCGGAACGTACAAAATCTGAACAGGGTGGTTTATAACAGGTACTGCTGGAGGTCGCTGATTCATAGGGTCGCCATAAATCATTATCAACTTGAAGACACATAACAACAACAACCGTAGGTTTGCTTTGTATACAAATTTACATCTTTAAAGAACTGAGAAATGAAGCAGGATGGCAGCATATGCAAATGCACTTAAAAACAAAGTGAGAACATCTTTCCCTATCTTTACTTAAACTCAAAGAATGTAGCAAATCCACACCGAACACTTGTTTTGCTCAGTAATAGATCCATTAACTACATTATAGTAGTTTTTAAAAAAATGTTTTCTGAGTATCTGAAAAGACAAGACACACTTCTAGAGAGTTGTAATCCATCTTAGAATTTTTGTGCAATAATGTCTTAGCACTTCTCATAGACTTGCAACCGGACAAAGTGATCCCATTTTCTAAATGTTATTTGGCAGCTGTGTTAGTACCATTCTTGACTACCCTCGCCCATAGGATCTCTTTTAACATCTGCATCCAATTTCTGGCTATACCCAAAAGGTCACATAAATTCATGTGCATGTTTGTGGATAGTGTAAAATGATCCTAATACTGGGTTGTTTTGTTTTCTGAGATCTCCAGATTTTCTTTGTCTTTGTATACTCCATGCCTATATAAAAGCAGGGAAATGAAGAATTGCCATGAATCTAAATTTTAATTTAATGTGTGATTTGTAATATATCACAAGTAATACCCTTTGTACCCAACTGCATTGTGATTTTTAAGAATTTTTGAGAGTCTGTGTTTTGGTGTTATATCCCTCTACCCGTTTAAAATAAATTATTTCTGTATTTGCTCAGTTTTGTTTTTGAAAATCAATTTTAAAATGCTGGTGATGTAAGAAGACACTACGAAACAGTTTTTGTAGTGTTCTGTCTAGACACAGGTAAAGATTTTCTTATTGCAATATGGAGTTAGAATATGTTCTTATCTGAGGAATAATCTATTGGCTTTTTAAACACTGTGCATGGGATAAATGAGCTCTGACCGCCCCTGAGAAGGTCAGCTGTAGCGCGCTACAGCTGATCTTCCCCTCCTCCAGCACGATCAGCTGGCATGCGGGGAGCTCCAGCCCCCCTCCAGCTGATCACCCCGCTGATGCCATATTAGCAGAATGCCGAGAAGCGGGGCGCCAAGAAGTGGGGCCCTACTGTATCTAGTCTTTCAGAAATTCTAAACATCAGTGCCATCAATAGAATACAAAGAAAAATTTAATAAAGTGCTACAAATAGGGTGCAATCAGAGCCCAGCATATCTGTACAAGCTCTTCATTAGGTAGTAGCTTCAAGAAGTGGTTTCTAGCAATGTGAGGGAATAGACACAGAAACAATGGGTTTGATTCAGGCAGTCATGTGTAGAGTAGACCTTTTGAAATCAATGGGACTAAATTAAGTGTTACTGATTTCAGTGGGTCAGCTCTAAGTATGGATCCGACCCAGAAGATTTGCCTTGTGTTTTGCAAAGATTGCTGCTTCTTAGGATGATCAGCTTCATGCTCTGAAGCAGCATATGCCTATATCTGAGAATCTGTTTTGCTTCCTAACAATTGTTTTTTTTTACCTTTGCTTGTTCCCTTGCGATCATGGCCAACACCTGCCTCAGGCTCAGGTAAGAGCCTTTAGACACGCCTCCAGATAAAATTCCCTAATATGTGCAGTGTTTGCCTCTGGCTTAAACTTTTCCTTAATACTGTATGGCATGCACTTATGTATACAGTTGCAACCTGCTTCATTGGCAGTGGGGGAAGGGCACATGGACACAGGTGGGGTGAAAAACAGGTTGCAACTTTGTTACAAATAGTCATTATAAGGCCTGACACATAGATGCGAATGACTTATAATGAACCCTGGGGGAGAGGTGATGGCTGTCAAGCCCTGTTCAGGTATTTCACAGTGTGTGTGTGGGGGGGGGAATGGGGAGAAGCATGCTCACCCTGCTCCCCTCTGCAGCCAACCACAAGGTGGAGAGCGACTATCTGCAGCAGGGAACCTGCTCTGCTTATTGTGGCTTCCTGTGTGCTATTGAACCTTGGAAAATCAGGGTTCCAAAATGTGCAGGGAGTCTACACAAGTCGACTTAGATGTCATGGCATCATGTCAGCCAAGGGGTTGGTGATGGTGGTGAGGCATCATGTGCAGAAGCCCAGTAGATGTGGAAGGCTTGTCACATGAGCCTGTCCACTTCCAGCACACTGGTTCCATCTCAGTCTCTCCCCTCCTTTCCTGCCACTCAAAGCATGGATGGCTTTAAAAGAGGATTAGACAAATTCATGGAGGATAAGGCTATCAATAGCTACTAGCCACGATGGCCGTGCTCTGCCACCATAGTCAGAGGCAGTATGCTTCTGAAAACCAGTTGCTGGAAGCTGCCGCAGGGGAGGGTGCTCTTGCACTCAGGCCCTGCTTGCAGGCTTCCCATGGGCATCTGGCTGGCCACTGAGAACAGGCTGCTGGACTTGATGGGCCATTGGCCTGACCTAGCAGGCACTTATGTTCTAACCTTGTGCAGCAGCTCCTCCGAAAGAGTGCAGAAAGATTCACAATCATGTGGCAGCAAGGGGGAGGAGTGAACAAAGATAGGCATTGCTGAATGGCTTTTTTTGTTAATTAATGTCGCTTGGCAATGCTAATTGCAAGTGCATGCCTCCTAACTTTCACAGCAAATGACCTTTTTCACGCTTTAATTGTAAGCATTTTAAGCAATTTTTCAATAAAGCTTGTGATGTTGCTGATTCCAGCTGATAAGTTACACACCTGCACATGAAGCAAGCTCCTATTTTATGTGCGCATTCCAGGTATATGAAGTAGTCCCATGCCACAGTGACTGCAGCCAGTATATTGGGGTCCCTGAACCATGGAGCGTGTGCAAAGTGACGAACGTGGACTTAAACGAGAACTGTGGAGAGGGTGTGCAAACCAGAAAAGTGAGGTGAGCTAAATGTTAACATTGTCATTTCAGAATGGGGGGCATGGGAGCCTTCATCCTTAGATTAAAGGAGCATTCTTTGGAACTGTAGTTTGAGCGGAAAAGTTTGATCTATCAAATTCTGAACAATCAACTCATCATAGGAATGATTTCAGAGGCCTTTGCGGAATTTCCAGCACACATGGCTTCAGTATGCTGCAGGTCATAGAATCATAGAATAGTAGAGTTGGAAGGGGCCTATAAGGCCATCAAGTCCAACCCCCTGCTCAATGCAGGAATTCAAATCAAAGCATTCCCGACAGATGGCTGTCCAGCTGCCTCTTGAATGCCTCCGGTGTCAGAGAGCCCACTACCTCTCTAGGTAATTTATTCCATTGTCGTGTGACTCTAACAGTTAGGAAGTTTTTCCTGATGTCCAGTCGAAATCTGGCTTCCTGCAACTTGAGCCCATTATTTCATGTCCTGCACTCTGGGATGATCGAGAAGCGATCCTGGCCCTCCTCTATGTGACAACCTTTCATGTACTTGAAGAGTGCTGTCATATCTCCCCTCAGTTTTCTCTTCTCCAGGCTAAACATGCCCAGTTCTTTCAGTCTCTCCTCACAGGGCTTTGTTTCCAGTCCCCTGATCATCTGTGTTGCCCTCCTCTGAACCTGTTCCAGTTTTTCTGCATCCTTCTTGAAGTGCGGAGACCAGAACTGGACGCGGTATTCAAGATGAGGCCTAACCAGTGCTGAATAGAGGGGAACTAATACTTCACACAATTTGGAAACTTTACTTCTGTTAATGCAGCCTAATATAGCATTTGCTGCCACAAAAGGATTTTGAATATATACAAGACAAATCTCCCTAGATAGGCATGGACTACTGCTTGCTGAGAGTCTGAAGCCTCTCTGTTCCACCCAATGTTTGTGTATGTGTCAAATGGTTCATGAGGTTGATGCTCACTCCTACACCACACACTCTTTAGTGCAACACCAATAATTGGGTGTCCTTCCCTCTCCCCATCCCTGTTGATTGATAGCTCTAGCGGCCATTGAAGCAACCACTTTTTGCTCTGCGATCCCAGCATCACATACTTCCTAATAATATTTGCACTGTACAATATAGCAAAATTCATTTTAGTCCTACTTTTTCATTGGTTCTGATTTTTATTTGACTTTTAAAATTTTTGCTGCTTTTTAGTTCTTGTGTTTTTATGACTGCTTTGCTGCTGTGTTTTTCTTTTTATGTAAAATGTCCTGGGAATTGGTTTACTGAAGGATCATATCAAAACATCTTAAATAAAATTTAACACATGCTGCTGAAAAATAAGCAACAGCAGAAGAATAACATACAGCTCTAATACTATGTTATGTCTTGAATCTGTCAAAGCCAAGTAGCTCTGTGTTAATGTCCTAAGACCAGAGGTTCCCAAACCGTTTCCCCCATGGACCACTTGAAAATTGCTGAGGGTCTTGGTTGATCATGTAATGCTTTGTGTGTGTGTGTGCATGTTGTAGCAATTATAATGCACTATGCTAGATGCCGTGTGATTTTTAATTTTATTTTTATTGCTGCTTTTATTTCTTATAATGTATTACAATTTGAATTCCATAAAATTCAGATTGTAAGTGTTCTTCACAAACATGCCGCAGACCACCTTTAAAGAAGCTTGTGGACCACTGGTGATCCACAGACCACAGTTTGGGAACCCTTGCCGTAGACCAAGGTGTGCTTTGTTTTCCTTGAAATCTTAAAACAGATTTTTCTGTATAGAAAGAATCAAGATCAATGGAAGTACTATTTAAAGCTCTAATTAGAAATGGATTTCAGGGATCATGTTTGGATGTCACATGATAGGCTAGCATGATGAGAATGAACTATGGTGAGCCTTATGCTCCTCCTGAGGCATGCTCCTCCTTCCCCTCCTTATCTGTCATGGCTGTAAGGAAGAATTTGGAGGGTTTCGCTTCCATTTTGTGTTAGCCACAGTTTCGTCCAAACCCTAAACTGTTATTAATGTTAACTATGGTTTGTTTCAACAAAGCAGCTTCATAGCCCATGGTTTGAAATTCTTATTTCAAACAAATCATAGTTAATATTAATCACAGTTTAGGATTTAGATGGCATACCAATCTGTTGTTAACTGCAAACAGAAGTTAAACCTTCCAGATTCCTCTTCACAGCTGTACTAGAGTACGAGAGGGGAGGATGGGAGCCTGAGCCTCACTACAGCTCATTCTTGTCATGCCAAACTATGGTTTAGCATGGCAAACTCTCCCAATAAGTTCCCAATGTATAATAAACATAATGGAAGGCAGTCCCTCCCCTCAAGATTATCTGAAGAGTTTCATGTGCTTTGGATCATTTCCAGACATCATTCCTAGGAACCACTAAAACAGAAAATAACTCATTAAAGTGGTTTTTGTGTTGTGCTATTATCACTGTTTAGGTATACAATGGCCCTACATCCTCACTTCTACATGATGTTCCTGCAAGCTCATGTGGACTAGCAGCATTAGAGTTCACGCCTGTTCTTCTGTATAAAGTTGTAGTATGAGGGTGTTGGTGATTGGTGCTCTTATTAAGAGTGAATAGAGCCGAATTATATTAAGCACGTCCCTTGATCTATAGCATCTGCACAGAAAACTAAATATTAACTGGTGTGTTAGAAATTTGTTTTGCCACTTTTGTCATTTTAAAACTGGGCAAATGTTCTCCCAACCTGTGTATTGTGATATGAAAATGTCCAAATGTGGGTCCAGCATCAATTCCTGGGGCTCAGTCCCCATTGTTATCATATGTGGGCAGAGGAGTGGTGAGCGGAAGGAAAGCGTTCCCCTTATTTGGTTTTTCTTCTGCCTTTTTCATTCTTGCTTGGCACAGAAAGGAATGACTATATCCAATGGAGTCTATTTTCACTTGGTTCTCTCTGTATGTGTGTGTGGGGGGCTTTGCTATGTTTTGTTCCTATTTCATGTGCAGTTGCACAGATTTGCAGCATGACTTTGGAATCATGGTGGATCATTATTACAGGTATCCAATTATGATTTGGTATGATGGGAGGCTCAATGACAAGTGCCCTAATGAGCCCTTTGTTTTCAGACACATTTGCTCTGAAGTGCCAAATGTTCATTTTCATCTACCACGGATATATTATTCAGCTGCCAAATTTCACAAGGATACTTAGAAAATAGAGTCACGTTTTGAAGTTACAAAATATTTATTTGGGGAAATGCCATCTTTCTAGCTTCAAACTGTCACTAGCAGAAATGGTCAAAAGTAACTAAAATAGACATTCCTTTTCCCACTGATAATTTATTCTCTGTGTAGCTCTGCTCTGCCCCATAGAAAAGCAGGGAATAGGGAATATTGCTCTGCACAGTAATCCATAAAGAAAATGGATCTTTATAATGTTAAATTGATTTTTTATGGGGTAATGCAAAGCTTATTTTGAGATTTAGAGACACATAAACGTTTTCCAGTTGAGCTGTTTTCCGAACTTTTTTGCAAATGAGGAGCTGGAAGCTAGTAACCAACTTCAGCGTTTTGTCAGAGTAGTCAATACTGGGCTAGACAGAAAAAGAGCTTGATGTGGTATAAGGCAGCTTCCCAGGTAAGTGTTACTGCATGCTCATCTGCCCAGAGGATTGTTTAAGTAGGGGTAAAGGGATAGGATCTGAGAAGGGTTTTGGTTTTTTTAAGTGGTGGTGGAATAGTGAGGTGAAATGGAACTGCAGTATGTGATTACTTCAGCCAGGATTTATGAAAGGATGAGAGGAAGAGTAGAAAAATGATATTAAGATTAGTGAACTAGTTGGTATGTGTGGAGTCAAGTTCAAATTGTTTAAAAGAAAATAAGCCTTGTGCAGGATAGGGATGGAAAGAGCTGTCACTTTCGGTTCTCTCAGTTTCTTATTTTTCCAATCTTAAATTCAGTTCTCCACATTTCTGCAGGAATTTGTGATATTTTTTTAGTACTCATGAAAATTCTGCAGCATTTTAGTGCAGATTTTTCCCAATGATCACATTTTTGTAGGCAGTTTTGACTAATGTAGACATTTTTGCAAGCCATTTCTCATCATATAATGCCCTGTGCATGCTATTTTCACTCACATATTCATTTTTATGCATACTTTCCCCTAATATACATATTTTTGTAAACATTGTTTGGTTGGTGAACTGCATGGCAAAATGCGAATAAGTACAAATTTTGAAGGATGGCTGTGTTTTGGTTCTCATATTGTTTCGGAAAGTGCAGTTTTGATAGATTCATCTTGGAATGCGAACTTAATCAAAATGCTTGCCTATCCCTAGTGCAGGATGAGAAGCAAGCCAATGTCTTCTCTTTTTGCATGGATGTTGCTTCTTGGTTACTATGTTCTGGGTGTGCTTTTTCAAATTCTAGTCTCAATCTATAGCTAGTAGACTTGCATCCCTGCCAGCATGAATCCTAAATATGTGTAACTGCACCTGTGCACATTCGCCCAGTCTTACCCTTTCCTCTCCCAGTCCTTCTTTCCCCATTGTCAGTCTTTTAACCAGGGGTAGCCAACATGGTGCCCTCCAGGTGTTGCTGGACTACAACTCTCATCTTTCCCAATCAGCATGATCAGTCGTCAAGGATGATGAGAGATGTAATCCAGCAGCACCTGGAGGGCACCATGTTAGCTGCTACTGTATGTTCCTTGCATATTTTCCTTACTCTGTAAAATCCTGCATTTATTGGGTTTGTTCTATAAAGTATACATACATGACAGTGCTACTCTTATCCTTGGCAATATAGCATTTTTTAAAAAAGAATCTACAGCATATATAGGTAGGCATGGGCTTTGTTTTTCCAGATGCATGCAGAACACTATGGATGGACCTTCAGACACTGTTGAAGACTACCTATGTGACCAAGAAGAGATGCCTATCGGTGCTAGGAAATGCACATTGCCATGCCCAGAGGACTGTGTTATGTCTGAATGGGGCCAGTGGTCTAGGTGTTCTTTGGTAAGACATCTGTTACTAAAAACAAAACAAAAAAAGATGGAATTTAAGAGGATCAGAATTTCCTTGCTCAGGCTGACTCAAAGCCTATCTGGCTGTCTTTCGTCAGCTAGTAAAGACATTTTCATTCTAGCAGACTTTGCCTGCAAAGTGTTGTCTCTGAAGGCCACTTTCTACCTGTGCTCTCTGCAATTGCTGCTTTTAAATTCATTTTTTAAAGTTGTGTAGGTTTTCTTTTCTCATGTATTTTAAATATCTTTATCATTGCATCCTTTGTATTTTATTGTTATTGTCTTATGATTCTAAATTGTTGTCAGCTGCCCTGAGTGGTGCATGGACATAGAAGGATGGGAGCTACCTAGTTAGCTAGCATTTTTTCTTCTTCAATGGTGGCCAGTCAGGTACCCCTGAAAAGCTCACAAAGAGGGCATGTGGTATGCATAGGAAAGCTGTCTTGTACCATGTGAGGAACTGTGTACTGTGACTGTTCATGGCTCTCCAGAGCCTGTTTCCTGATCCTTTTAGCTGGAGATGCCAGAGATTGAACCTGGGGCCTTTGCATGCCAAGCACCTGCTTGGCCTGTGGTCCCCTCCCTGGTGATAGCCATTCCTCTGTCACTTGTGCTCATCATCAGATAATAATCATTTGTGGCAATGGGTGGCAGTGATGACACTGTAGCTTTCCCCTTTTCTCCCCCTTCCTCCTCCCCTCTTTTCTCCCCTCCCCTCTGTTTTCTTAAGTTCTCAGTGACCAGAAACAACCTCTGTACACCTGGGGCTAGGTACCATGGATTCCAGCTTGCATCCACCTACCTGGTGCCCTCCAGTCCAAAACATTCCCCCAACCTGGTGATCTTCAAATGTTCTTGGACAGGTGTGCTGGCTGGGGCTAATGGGAATTGTTGTCCAAAGCATCTGGAGGGCACCAAGTTGGGGAACGCTCCCACGCAGCCGCCTGAATCTTTTGTTAAAAATCACACAGTGAAACAAAGCCAATAACCCTTTTCCATTTATATACTGAAATATTTAAAAATGCTTTAAGCCCATTGGCTTCCTCTTCTATTTATTATAGTAATATCCTGCCCTTCCTCCAAGGAAATCTGGGGGCATGTACGATTTTTCCAGTTCCTGCTCCCCGTACACATTTTATCGTCACAATCACCCAGTGAGGAAGGCTAGGCCGAGAGATCAAGCTTTCTGACCGACTGGAGGAATTTGAACTCAGGACTCCTGTGTTTTAGTTCAGTACTTACACCATTACGCCACACTGGCCTAAGTGTGATATATATATCAAAAGTGAAATAATGTGTGGTCTCCTTTCTCAGCCATGTAATGGAAGCAACGTGAGGGAACGATCAGCGGAAGTCATGAGGCAGCCTCAAGGAGGAAAGGCTTGTCCTGCTTCTGTGGAGACAGAACCTTGCAGTCTGAACAAAAACTGTTTCCACTATGATTACAATGTGACAGGTACTCGTCTTAGCTAAAATAACTAATAGATGACAAGTGGGACCTGCAAAGAAGAAAAAGTTGCAGCGTGCAGTGCTCCTGATCAGAGTTTCAGCCCGCCCGCCCGCCCTTGCCCTTTTTGTTCCAGCCGGACAGTGGCTACTTTCTATTCCATTGCCCCTCCCCCTTCAATAGTCAGCATTCTGTGGCTACTGAACATGTTTAGTCCTCATTACGATTTTGGGGGGGGGGTTCTTCCCCAACCTTTTGACTCCTCCCAAAGTCTTTTTTTTTTAATTCTTCAAGTTTTTCCAAGCCTTCTGATACCTCTCTCTTCTGTATAAATAGTGCCATTTTAGCTTCCTGAGGCCCCATACTCAGGAACTAATTGAGATTTACTATTGGTTCACAATATAAACTTTTTTGTTTTCTTCGTATTTCTGATCTTTCACATACAGAAAGATAATTTGGAATGAAATCCTATGCACACTTACAAGACAGTGGGGTTTAAATGTCAGTAAGCACGTATAGAATTGCACTTTTATTCTGCAATCTTATACACATGAGGGCGGGATATAAATTTAATCAATCAATAATAATGATAATAATAAATAAATTAACTCAATTGGACTTACTTCTGTTCAGTAAGCATGATAGGATTGGCTGGTTGGCTGTAGTCTCCCAGTAGGTTGCACAAGTCCATTATAGATCACTGGAATTCAAAAGTAGAAACTGAATGAAATGTTAACGGGGGGATGGGGGTGGGAATGGCATGTTGGCAGTGATGGTCGGTGTGGCGAGACACTGCTGCTGTCCTGACATTGGCATTACTACAGCTTACCTGGACAGGACTGGGGCAGGGCAGGGTGGTGGTGAGCTTGGGGCTACACAGACACACTTGTGGGCATGCCAGATTGGCTCTGCCTGTGTGTCTGCACAGTCCCGTCCTTACTGTCACCCTGCCCCACACCACCTCTAACCATGTAAGCAGCAGCAATGCCAGTTGTCCTACCATAGTGGCCACTACTGCTAAAAATGGTTTATTACATGTACGTCCCACCTTTCCTCCAAGGAGCTGAAGGTGGTGTACATGGTTCTCCCCCCGCTCCATTTTTATTCTCACAACAGCACTGTGAGGTAGGTTAGACTGAGAGATTATGACAGGCCCAAGGTAACCCAGCAAGCTTCATGGCTTGGTCTCCCAGGCCCTAGACCGATGCTCTAACCGTTACACCATACTGGCTCGCCATTTCCTCCCTATTAAGATTTCATTCAATTTCATTTTTTGAATTGCAATGATCTATCACTCTGATGCACTGAAAAATGTATTTTCTTTGTCATTGCCTTCTTTTCTATTCCCCCCACCCCCAATCATTTCTAGACTGGAGTACATGCCAGTTAAGTGAGAAAGCTGTCTGTGGTAACGGGATCAAAACAAGAATGCTTGATTGTGTCCGCAGCGATGGCAAGTCAGTTGACTTGAAGTACTGTGAAAAGGTGGGTGGATGTGTGTCCCTTCCTTTTTCTTTCCTCTTTCTGGCTTTGTAAATAATACCCATCATCTGTCAGCACCTTAATTCAGACTTAGAGTCAACTGGCATAATGTTGCATGTATAGCCCCAGCACTCTGACAGATGTTTCCTAGTGTTGTTCAAGGATTGTTAAGAGCCTGTGTCATAAGCAGCGATTTTGTCATTTAATTTCCTCTGTTTGCTTAAGCGTGTGACCACAAAGGTATGGTATCTTTTTTTTTTATCTCCTAAAAGTAACGGTTTGGGAACAATAAGCAATCAAGGTGGATATGTATAATAAATCTTAATCAGGATGGTAATCATCATTCTAATTTGAACTGATTCCTTTGTAGTGCTTTGGACATCTGCCAGCACTATGTTATTCACGGTGTCCCTCCTTGTCCTTCTTCTCCTTCTCCTTGCCAGCTTTTCAGACCCAGATTTACAAGGCAAGGAACCTTTCCAATAGTATTGGGAAAACCAACAACTAACAAAAGAACATGGCTTCTTACATAAAAGTGCTTGAAAAATTAACACACACTTAGCAAACATCTGTATCAGGGACAGGAAACTTGTGGCCCTCTAGATATTGATGAATTCCAGCTTCCATCATCCCTCATCATTGGCCATTTTGGCTGAGGCTGATGGGAGTTCAGCAACAACCGGAGGGATACAAGTTCTCCATCCCTGCTGTTTTTAATTGTTTCACACGCCAGCTCTTCTATATAGATGATGCTAGAAGATCTAGTGATTTCAGAATGCTCCTACAATTAAGCACACCTAAATAGCCATGAGTGGGTGAGCAACAAATTAGAACCGATACACTTTATGTATCAGCTCCTTGAAAGTTCGGACTAAAACCCAGAGCTGATTTCACTGCCCCACTGGCATGGAGCCACCAGTCACCACTGTTTATGGATTACTAAGAGGCAGGAATAGGCCAAGGCAGGCCCAGTGAGGAACAATGTACTCAAAAGTAAAGAATTTGAATTGTGTATTGAGAGAAGGCCCAGTGTGAAGCTGTCCAGTATAGCAAATAAATAAATAAAAAAAGACTCAAGAATCTGTACAGTCTATCAAGATACAGTGGGGGGTGGAGGGAAGCAGCAACATTTTAATATTTTTGCAAGTATATCAAAATATAAGGACACCATTCAGTAACAAATACAAGGGCAGCAAAAAATCAAAGTTCCTCATCATAGTATGCAATGGCCAAAGTGAGCCATGTTTAAGTTTTAAAAGAAATTCTGTAAAATGTGGGATTTGCACTCAAGCCCACCCATCCTATCTCAATTTTCTGTATGATGATATAAATCCACTGAATCTACTGAGGTGGGGAAAAAGAGGAACTGATTAATACTTCCTTTTTCCTAGAAGATATGTGTGCACATAGACCAGTTTATCTTTACTCACAGAGAGATTGTTAATGTGGCTAGATTTATTTACATTTGAAGTCTCGGGCAGAAAAAAATGTGCCTCTGGATATTTGCCAGTAATTCCTATTGAAGTTAACAGGAGTTGTGCATTTGCACACGGGCATGCATATGCCTCCAAATGAGACTTGGCAATCAAGCTCTGCTGTATTATTTTATATTGCTTACTTAATGTGTCTCTTGATGTGGACATTTGTGAAGCATGAATACCTTTCCTGAAACACTAAGTAATGATGGATTTAATTCAATGGGAAGTCAGAATAATCTTTACATTTGCTGCTGTTTCAAGTGGCAGCAAGACCGTCTGCATCTCCCCTCCAAACTGTCATGTATGAGCAATATTTGGTCATTCTGTTTTCTCTGCTTCTGTGTTTACTGTGTGCTGGATCCATTTTTCTGTCTTGCCTGTACTGCAAACAATGAACATGGAGCTATACCTGTTTCATTCAAACTTGCTGCTGGCTTCCTTAATGCCTCAGGGTAGAGCAGGATATAAGTCTTACCATCCAGTCCTCAATTGAATAATTTACAGACTGAATTTATGAAGTGTAATTTTTTGCAATACAGCTTTCTGTACAGCTTTCCCCTTGTTGAAAGGTTGTGCTAACCTTTTCCAGACAGCCAGATGGAGTTCTGCTGGTTTCAGAATTGCCACTTTATATATCCCTCTTCAGGTGTTTTTCTTGGGGGGGGGGGATGCTGAGAAGATTGTGCCAGCTCCACTCTTCTGTTGCCATCCCAGTCATTCTCCACAAGTTGAATGGCAATCTTCTGAAGCGTGACACCTCCTGTACTTGTGAAGGGTGCCCATGTGTTGTAGAACCCCAGAAACTCAGGGACCCCCAGAAAATGTGTGTGGAGCCTCCACAAGTATAGGATGCTTCCTGCTTCATTGAATTCCATGGGACTTACTTCTGAATAGACATGGCTAGGATTGCAGCCATAGATGGCTTTGTGATGGGCCATTTGCCACTTCATTAACTTTAAGTTGTCATAAAGCGCTGTTGTTTTTGCTGCAAAAGACTAACAGGGCTACCCCTTCGGAAAATCATTAACTTTGAAAGGGAACACACAGGAAAGGTATTGATTTATAAATATCTGTTGATAACTGAGTTATATCTGTTGTGCACTATAATATATGTATATTTCCATATCAGTGGACGATGAAATGGAAGAAGGACTTGTGCAAAATAAGCCAATTGCAGCAGAATGGAAAAATCAACAACAGATGAAATGTCTGAAACATGTTCATACATCTCTAGCTTCAACAATAGTTACAGAATAGCATACTCGGTGGCACACAGAACATTGTTTTCCAACAGAGGAGAATGGTCAGGAGGCTCAGGAGGAATGGCTGGGGAACTGTTGCACATGCCCCACATCAGTGGCTGCTGAAGCATTCTTCACTCTGCCTAATGGTAGAGCAGGCCCTGCTCATAGAGTTGTGAAGATGAAAAAAATGGTTAAAGCCATAAAGATGACTGATCAATAACAATCATTTGCATAAAAGCCTTATGTTTAGGAGCTGAATAATAAGAATTCAGATATAGATCTTTTAAAATAAAAGAAAAAATAAAAAAATTAAATGAAAACAGTGGCCTACTGAGATGCACTTAGCACAATCCAAGCACTTCTGTTTGTAATGTCCCAGAACATAGGAAGTGGCATAGGATGACCAGCAACTGCCTGATCCAATAATTGTTTTCTGTAAAACCTGTTTATGAGATTAACAGACAATCATGTTGCTAAGCTTCTACAGGTCCTCTCATTGAAGGGAAATGAAAGTGAACTCTAAAATGTAGCCAGAAGGAACTCAGTATGCTGCAGGCAGGGGTGTAGTCATCCAGGGTCTCAGGGTGGTGGTGGTTTGGACTCCTTTCATTTTGGGGAGCCAAGTCCCAGCAGAGTCCCTATGTCTCCAGCATCCTATAAGCCAATCAGCATGAAAGGGGAGTATGTTAGCTGCTGAGAAGAGTCTTCTAACAGCTTGCCTCATTGTTGTTTCCTGTTGATTGGAGCCAATCAGAGTGAAAGGAATTCCTATTAGTTCCTGCTTCAAAAACCAAGACAAGTTGTGGAGAGTGAGAACTATGTAATTGCAGAAGAGACAGTGAATCCAGATGATAGCATCTCATCTGCATCATCAAGCAGTTTGGCAGCAGCAGGAATTAAATGTGTAGACACTGAATTCAGTAATTCAAGCAATATGTCTTGATAATGAGAAAGGACAGTCAAATGGTGACAGTAACAGAGAAGCAGAAAGAAGTATTCAAACCTGGTCACATTATTCTATCATCCTAGGGAGCAGTCCAACTGCTGGGCAGCTGGCAGAGGGAGGCCGGTGGAGGAGGAGGAGCCAGCGGAAAACTCCACGGGATCCTCCTCCCATTGGGAGCCATGCGCACAAGCCAGCCAGAAAGTGCCGGCTCTGGCCAACAGGCCTCCCGGGGAGTAAGTGCCTGAATGGGAATTTTTTTTTTTTACTATGCTGGCCTTTTGGCTGGCGGAATTCAAAGGGGGATCAGGACCCAGGGGAGAGGTCTGAACATGAGGAATCTCATGTAAGTCCCCCCCCATGTCTCCTTTCCTGCCACACCTCCGGAACACCCTATTTTTGGGCCTTCCAACAGCTTCCACCACGCTTCTGTCTGTCGGGCTGACTGTCCCCGGTGGACCTCTGGCAGCTCCAAGAGGCTCCTGGCAGAGCCACATCTTTGCTGTGGGAGAGGGCTGCTGCTGGCAGGTGCTGGCTCAGTCGGGAGCCTCCCGGCATTGCCGGGGATCCACAGCATTCAACTCATCCCAGTCTGGTGGAAGGGTGAGTTGGATTGCTCCCTTAGAAGGTTGTATAATTTTAGAAGAGGGTGTGGCTGTGAGTTTCATGAAGGGACCCTTCACTTCTGAATTTGAATAGCTGCAAGCCTGGAAGTCTGTGTAGAGAGATCAGACAGATGTGTACACATCAGCCTGATTAGCTAACTTATTTTATGCACTGTAAAAACCTTTTATATTCCTTGCTTTTTAGGCATGTATTTTATTATTATTATTATTAGTCCCTTCGTTTATCATGTGTGACCCCAGGGGGCACAACTTGTACATAAAAAGACATATATTGTAAATAATAGACATATTGCATTGGAAGCAGAGGAAGTTCATCATGCTTTAGTACCACTGAAATCAATAAAAAGCATTTCCAATCTTTTATAGATTTTTTTATTTTAAAAACCCTAGTATATTGCCTACGTACACATTGTAACATGTACCATACATATCAGCTGTCAGTGTCTTAATACATCTCACTAAGTTTCAGTCAGTGTGCTAAATAACCTATCCCCAAATCCTTATTGTTGCCAGGCTTAATTAATTCAAATAGCATATTTGTTATTGTTTATCAGAAAATCTCAAAGAACAGGAGAGCACTAGTAGATCTCTGCTGGGTGCCAAAATTAACACATCACAAAACTTTTCCTTGCCATTTCCTCGATATCTTTGAAATTCAATTTACTTAAATTCAGGACAGGCCCCTTGCTGTTCAAATACCCAGAAGCTTATTGTTGCTCATTTACCTGCATTAACAAATCAGGAGAGCTTAAACCAAGCTTTCTACCTTTACATTCTAAGCCTGTCTTACAAACAGGGTAGCAGCAGGTGATTTTCACCTTTTTATTAATGTGGATATCCTCTTGGCCCACTCCTGCTGAGCTTAGGCAGATATCTTGTTAAATTCCAGGCATTTACACAGAGAAGATCATTATTCACACTATGAAGTGACTTTTTTCAACTGCCATTTGAGAGAGATCTTTGGGGCTTGTGACTGATTTCACCAATATTAAAAACATTCAGAAACCAGTGGGAGAACATTTCAGTCTGCCAGGACAGTCTTTTGTTGTCTTAGAAGTTACCATTCTGGAGTCTCCAGCATGAAATTGCTGAATGAGATCTTAACTAGAAGTTTGCTTTGTATGTTTGGGCTTAAATAGGGAAAATAGTTCCTTGTCCTCCTACAGATGTCAATTAACATACCAAATCTAGGATGAACAGTTGCTGCTGTTTTGAATTGTTACTGCACTTATATTGCATACGTTTAATTTTTTATTGAATAAATGTGTACTTTTTATATTTCTTTGCCACTTGATTCCCAGTATAATATTCTCTCTCACACTCACTCTCTCACACTCACTCTCTCACATACCTCAGTTGAGGTTAATGCATCTGATGAAGCAGACTCTAAACCATAAAATCTTAGCTTTACATTATTGTTCTCCATACAAATAAATAAATAATTTCCTTCACATAGAAAATGAGAATTTCAGGCAAAGACTATTACAGCTGCATCAGTGTGTAACGCTAAACTGTGGTTTAACATTACGATGATGACACTGTGTTCCTTTGTTCCTTGTCCTTTTGAGGAATTCAGAAACTTTTGCACTTGTTTTCTTACTAACCACAGCTTAGTGTTACATCCAAACCTCAACAAACTGTAATTTTTTAAAAAATTATGGTTTACTAAAAGAAGTCAACTTTAAGCCATGGTTTATGAAGCTAGCATGTTTTAGTAAATCATAGTTAAGATTAACGACACTTCAGGGTTTGGACATAACACTAAACTGGTTAATCAGAAACAGAAATGGAAGCTTCCAATTCTCATGGCCATTCCAGAGGAAAAGGAAGGAGAGTGTGTGTAGGCCTGAAGCTCATGAGGTTCATATAGACTCATCTTCATAGCACTAAACCATGGTTTAGCATTACATGTAAACACAGCTACAACTCTTCCCCCAGCATCTCATTTTCAATATACAGGGCTTTTGGAAGAAAGAGACAAGCATTCAGTGATGTAGCCCTTGCCAGCAATCTGAAGTGGTACAGTTGAGGGGAAAAAAATCTGCTGACTGTAAGAACTAGGCTTTAGACTTAGTCTTGGGGATGCACACTAGTTTATTCTCTCTCTCCTTCATACTTTGTTTTATTGCCATTTGAGGGCTACTTTTATAGCTACTTCAGACCTCCTCCTTAATAGTCAAGTGCTAGGAATAAAGGCTGGCTTTCTGCAAGTTCAGGAATTAAGATGAGTAAGGTTTTGCAGTTCAACTGTAGCACATGTGTCTGAAAATCTGGCTCAGACAGGTTTCCCAGTATTGTATACTTCCATGTGATGTCCACACAATACATGTTGGCTGCAGGAAACATTGGCATAGCAGAAGCATTTCCACAGCAGTTGCATTGTGTGGAGCTGCTGTGAGTACAGGCTTCAAAGCTACTGTTGTAGCTTTCCTGGTTAGCCAGAGATTTCAGAAATGAAAGAACAAGTGATACAGTCTGTAGAACAGAAGAGAGGTCTTCAGACAGTCTCATTTGTGGCAGTTAATGATGCTGCAAATGTTCCACTTAGAAAGTGCAACACATTATATACTGATGGGCAGATAGATGTTAAATACCTATATTATACTTGCATAACGTAGCTGATAGCTTCTAACAGCTGTGTTAAATTTCAGACAATATACCACTTAACTTAGTCTTCTGTCATTGATCCCCAATTCTGGATATCAAGAATGTAACAAAATGACATTTGCTGCTTGCAGGGGCATTGCTAGATCCTTAAAATAGTTCTGGGGCACAGCCCCATGACACAAATGTGAATATAAATGCATATGCTAATTTATATGTATTGATGCACATTTAGGCCAACTTTCCCTCTGAGCAAAGTAAAGATATAGTGTTCAAAAATAGGAGGAAGGAGCAGGAGATCTGGAACCCAGTAGAAAAGAACTGGAGTTCAGGACTCCTAGGCCACCCCCTGACAACCCACCTTGCTGTTTGTATCCAAGTACTCAGAGTTTGTTTTAGGTTCTGATATGATGAGTACAACTCTAAGCAAACCTATCCTGACTAATAAATATATACAGTAGATTTCCGTCTCTCTTCTCCATAACTATTTACCTTTATTCAAAAATGATCACCTCCCATTCAGTTGATACCTTAACACCTTGCACTTTGATTTATTTGTATCATCTCTCCCCCGGCCCACTTTTTTAGCTTGGCTTGGAAAAGACCTGGCAGATGAACACATCCTGCGTGGTGGAATGCCCTGTGAATTGTCAGCTGTCCGACTGGTCTCCATGGTCTGAGTGTTCTCAGGCTTGTGGCCTTTCTGGTAAGTTCAGAAGCTTCTCTTTGACAGATACTTAAATGTCTTAAAGATGTGCCCCCAGCTCATATCAGTCACCAAGAAACATTAGGGGAAATTCCTTGGATAAAGTGCTTGGTGGGTTAGGGAGGTTTGCATTGCCTGCAAGCAAGCTTTCTCCGATGCCATACTTGTGCTAAGAGGATCAAGATTGTCAAAATCCATTTCTGGCTTAGATAATGGAAAAGAGATGTGGCAAGCACTGTATGATGTAACTACTATAAGAGGTGATCTGTGCCTGATGTATCAGAATGAACAGCAGACAATTTTAGGTCCCAGTTGGAATAGATATTCTTCACAACTTATTAAGGAGAGAGAAGTACCCAAAGGGGTTGTGACAGTTTCTTACGAATTCCACCACCATCAATATATTGTTATAAATAACTCTTTTCTGGTTACAGAATCTAGAAAATCAAGGAAGGTATTAACAGATAAGTTGAGTAAAAAATCCTCTGTTTTCCATTTCGGCTTAACATTAAATTATGATGAACAATTCTACACTTATCTGTAAGATGAGAAACATAAAGAGGCAATGCCAATGTCACATACTTCCTATAGACCCTGCGGTTTAGCAAACCAAGAACCTGTCTGTGGAATGGGTACTCTTTCCCTGCATCTGTTTTCCTCCCTGGAGTAAATTCCTCCTCCATCCTTACATCGGCACCATCATTAATTGTGATTAAGGGTAAACAGGGTTAGATTTAAACAGGATCTGAAACTGTGGTTTGAAGCTGTTGAAACTACAACGATGACAGCATATAGCCAGTGGCAACCACCACGCAGATGACTTTGGCTGCATCTGGACAATCATATCTTGTTTATCAAGATTTGAACAAGCCTCTTGCCCCTGCACACACCTATTCTGTTCCTCCCCTCATGCAAGGTGGGAAAACCAGGTAGGAAGCCACAGTGAACTATTATGTCCAAACTGGGTAACTGTGGTTAATGGCTTCCCAACCAGCCAGGACATGGTTTAAGGTTGGCTTAATATTCTGGCTTGTCTGGAAGCCAGACAGTGTGAGAGCCAGTGTGGCATAGTGGTTAGAGTGTTGGACTACGACCTGGGAGACCAGGATTCAAATCCCCACACAGCCATGAAGCTCACTGGGCAACCCTGGGCCAGTCACAGCCTCTCGGCTTTAGAGGAAGGCAACGGTAAACCCCCTCTGAATACTGCTTATCATGAAAACCCTATTCATAGGGTCGCCATAAGTCAGGATCGACTTGAAGGCAGTCCATTTCCATTTTGTTTGGAAGCCGTCAGCCATAGTTTCCCAGTTTGGACATAATAGGAAATTGTAGATAACTAGGGGCTTCATCCCTGTGCCCACCCCTTCCAGGGTCTCCCAAACTCTCTGTCTGTCTCTCCCCCCCCGGAACTCCCTCCAAGGACTCCCACACACACACATACATGCTCCCAAACAGGTATCCCCCCCCCGAATGAGTCACCATGCTTCCTCCTTTCCTCCCCTTTAGAACTTCTCCTGCAAAGAGGAGGGAGGTTGCCAGCTGAGGTGAATGACAGACACAGGAACAGTGAGGAGTGGCCAGGGCACAGCCTCAGCAACCATCCTGCTCTCCCATCACTTCCCTCCTCCTTGCCTTCCGCTGCTGAGGCTCTTGGGGGGGTAGCAATAGCAGATCAGTGTGGTTGATGAGGAGCTACTCCAGTCTGTCCTGATAATTCATCCGTGGCTTGTCTGGGCCACCTCACTCTCCTACTTTGCTTGCATGGCCACCCGCCTTCCTCACTTTCCCGCTCGCTGTCCTTGCTTTCCTCATGACCTTACTACATTTGCCTCATGCCCAGCACTCCCCCCCCCACATGACAGCTTTTATATTGTCACATTAAGCTGAGGTACAATCATCCAAATGCAGCCTTTGTTTATCAAGTTTATTTGGCATCACCTATATGAAGTTTTCATCCCTTACAATTTTGTGCTGCCATTGTAGAAAGAGCACCACAACACTGCATTAACTGTATTCGTGGCTAGGAGCATTCAACTTACTTAGCATATTGGCAGGAGACAGAGGAGTATAGCTAGCTTCTAATATAGCTCTACTGCCACTCAGTGGAGTCTAAAGGGAAGCTTGCTAATGATCTCTTTTTGTATAAAATTCAGTTCCTCTGGGGACAGAATGTTCTTAAAGCTCTACAGTAGGCAACCAGAATTGGGTTTTTTTTTAAAAAAATGATTATAATCATTTTCTTATTATAACTCTATTATACCTTTTAATTTCACTAATATTGTGTCTGCTTGTGGAGTGATAATACTTGATGCATTTAGGTTCAGATAAAGCAGGCCATTAAAATAAGGCTTTATTGCTGCCAGTGTTCAAGGGACCATTTAGTGCTACTACACTTGTGCCAGTACTGTACTACCATCTGTCTCAGTAATGAAATGTAATACCATAGGAAGAAGGAAGCAGAACCAGCCAAAAGGATCCCAAAAGGGAGGGAAGAAAAAAACCTTTTGTGATAGTAAAACAAAACTACTTGAAAATAGAGCCCAGGTCCTTGAGCACGTGGGTAGTGTGTTTGCCTTAGCTTGCCTGAAGATTAACAGCTGCTAAATCCATTCTACTTTAATTTTCTTTAAGTCTTGGTGAAATAACCTCTTTTTTTGGAAAATTCTCTGTTTATAATAATGATGACACCCTCTCCTTTCTAAGTGCCTTTCTCTTATGAGTTTAGTAGACTTCCATGTTTATATATTTTTCTAAAAAAGAATGTATTTTTCCCCTAAGTAACATAAAATAAATAAATGTTTAGGCCAAAGAAAGATGATGTGAACAAGTCACCTTTATTAAACCCTCTTAGACTCTGACCTCTTGACCTGGAAGCAAGATGTCATTGAGTATGAAGCACCAAGCTTCTGGTTCCCTCTTAAAACACAGATTCGTTATGATTTTTTGTTTACAACCAAAGTTTGTAATCCCCAGGCTTAGGTTACTAACTCTGGAAGCCCTTAATACTCACCTGACATTTATTTACTTTATTTATTTGTTTAGAAAGGGTTGGAAACCCCTTCAGCAAAGTGGTGTACATAATAGAACTGAAGATAAAAGCATAGCTAAAATCCACAAAACTATTAAAAATATATATAAGATAATTATCATTAAAACACAGAAAAATTCAGTAAAGCTTTTAAAATAAATGTATATAAATTATATTTCTGGGTAGGCTGGCTAAAATAAAAAAAAACCTTTTAGCAGGCACCTAAAACGGTATAGCAAGGATGTCTGCCTAATGTCAGTAGGCAGGGAGTTCCAAAGCACAGGGGCTGTCAGGCTAAAAGATCAACACCTTGCAAGTGCAGAATGAACATCAAGCACCCAATACCTGCTCAGTTTCAGAAAGCAAAGGTAGAAGGCAATCCAAAGGTCAAATTCTCCAGTAAGACAGTCCAGGCTTCAAAGACTTAAAGGGGTTGGGATCTCGATCACAGCTAGTGAAGGTCTGATGCTGGTGTCCAATGTTGCTTCCAGCAAAGGCCCTCTCAGTGGCTTTTAAATTCTACTCCCTGGTTCAGGTGATTGCAATCAGCCCTCCGGCTCCCAAGAGCTTGCAACCTTAAATGGCCAGAACGCCTGTGTTGCTGTGTTACTCACTGGTGTATTCACTCTGCGGGGGGCAGAGGGGCCTCCAGTACACTCACTGAGTCTGAGGGACTCCAGCTGTGTACTGAACATTTTCCAGTGTCAGGAGGTCTGGAGCTGCATCTTGGGAGATTCTGCTTGTTCCCTCTCCTCTAATATGCTTATTTAATTTTAACTATTCTTGCAGGATTGGATCCAGAGATCTGCCCTCAGCGGTAGCTGACTTTCCTGCCCCAACCTCTCCCCAGCAGTCCCAGAAGCTCTAGAAAAGACTCCCCTAAGGGGGGTGCGACCACTCACAGAAATGGTCTCCATCTATGTTTCTGTAATCTTCTTTCCACTCAGCCGCTTGTGTTAGAGAGTATCCCATTTTGCACCCCTCTGACTCTAGGACTTGGGGATGGTTGGGGGTGAAGGAGCTGGGGAGCAGACAGGGTGGTGAAGTCAGCTTCTGCCTACCCTGTGGGCAGATCTCTGGATCCTGCTGCTGCTTCCTCTTCTTGTTCTTCTTCTTATTATTCAGCACCCTCATTACACATGACATAGTACAGAGTTTCATCAGCAAAATACTGACAGGTCCCTCCCTACCCCTCAAAATCTTAGACCATTTTAACACAACTAAAACTGCCCTTTTGTCTGGTTCAGTATGGCCCCCAATATGAAAAACTCTCCAGCTAATGCTTGCCATTGTCTCATTTGTATAGGAGATTAATTGGGCACCAAATGTTCCTTCCTGCCCATTCCCCGGTCCTAGTTGATGTATGCCAGGGAGGTACAGGGGCCTTCCATATGTTGCTGAACTCCAATTCCATCAGTACAAGCCAGCAAGGCCAATGGTCAAGGATGATTAGGAATGGGGGATAAATTTGATTCAGTTCACATGTAAAGATAAACCTACCAAATTCACACTGAAACAATTTGTGAACTGAAACACAGCCATTCTTTGGAAGTTAACATTTTCAGTATTTTGCAGTTCAGTTCTCCAACCAAATAATGTATGCAAATATGCATATTCAAGGGTAAAGTGTGCAAGAAAAATGAATATATTAGTGAAAATAACATACAAAATGCATTACAGTTGGGAAATGCTTTTCCAAAATATATTAGGCAAAATTGCATACAAAAATGTGTATATTAGGAGAAATTCACATAGAATCATAGAATAGTAGAGTTGGAAGGGGCCTACACGGCCATTGAGTCCAACCCCCTGCTCGATGCAGGAATCCAAATCAATGCATTCCCGACAGATGGCTGTCTTGAATGCCTCCAGTGTCAGAGAGCCCACTACCTCTCTAGGTAATTGGTTCCATTGTCGTATGGCTCCAACAGTTAGTTTTTCCTGATGTCCAGTCGAAATCTGGCTTCCTGCAACTTGAGCCCATTATTCTGTGTCCTGCACTCTGGGACGATCGAGAACAGATCCCGGCCCTCCTCTATGTGACAACCTTTCATGTACTTGAAGAGTGCTGTCATATCTCCCCTCAGTCTTCTTTTCTCCAGGCTAAACATGCCCAGTTCTTTCAGTCTGTCCTCATAGGGCTTTGTTTCCTGCTGATGAATTTTCATGAGGAATTTTTTTTAAAAAAATGGCGAACACATGTAGAAATGTGGAGAAATGAATTTATGAATGGAAAAATGAGAAACCAAAATTGTCAGATTTGCTCATCTCTAGGGATGATGGGAGTTGGAATCCACAGGTTCCCTGTCCTGATCTAGGCTGTGTGAAAATACACACACATCCATAACCTGTTTCTTATTGCTTTCTGGCCCAAGTCTGGATTAAGTAAATCATTCCTGAGTAAAGAAAGCCACAGGTTGAAGCAGAGATCCCTTGATGCATGGAATTAATATTAGTGCTTGTTTCTCTCCCTCTGTTTGTTTTGAAGGAAAGATGATACGAAGGAGAACTATTATTCAACCCTTCCAAGGTGATGGTAGACCTTGTCCTTCACAGATGGAGCAGTTCAAGCCCTGCCCAGTAAAACCTTGTTATTGTTGGCAGTATAGTCAGTGGGCTGAATGCAAAGTTGAGGTAAAACAGAAGTTTGAAGCCTTTCCCTCCATTTCATCCTTAGACATTGTGATACACAGAGAGAGAGAGAGAGAGAGAGAGAGATGGTTTGTAAAATTGTTTACCTCTAAAGTTCCTTGTAATGAGGCATTGGAAGGTGAGGTCAGCACTATCTCAGCCTCCTTAAGAGAAACAAGAAATGGAAACCAGTATGTTATTTGACATCACTTGCTCTTGTAAGTTAATTTCAAATGTTTAGTGAGGGCAACTGGTACTGTCCATGAGGTCTATGCCACCTCAGAATGCATGTTTGAATAAGCAAAGCTAATATCTGCATACATTTGCATAGCTATTATGTCAAGAGGAAAGGTTCTAGCTTAGCCTTGTCTCTGCAATGCTGGTTTTGTATGTGTAAGGAAATTTTGACACAAGCACATACTTACAGTTGTACAAATGCATACTGAAGCGGTACAGTCTCTTTCTGAACATTTGTGTTGGCATTTAGCTATGACCCAAGGCAACAGATCTAAAACCATGGAGTGGGAGTGAACTGAAGCCATATTATGTTTTAAGATACATGTGGAGAGAAGAAACGTTAGTTGCCATGTGGTGTCTCAACATTGCTAATCTTTGGAAAGCATCAGGATAAGTGACCCTCTGAACCCAGAGCCCAATCCCTAGCAGAAAAGAGTCTGGGACAAGCTTTTGTTTCATCAGAAAACCTGCATGACTCCATAGGGAAGTTTCCCTCACACTTTGTCCTAAACCCAAAAGTGAACTTTGACAAAACAACCAACTGCCAATTGAGTTAAAATACTCTATTTTATATAAGTGCATTATGATAGCAAGTCATCCTTACCAAGATCTTCCTGGTCTGTTAATTAAGCAAATATACCAGTCATAATGCATAAAACCAGAAAATATGCACAGCCTAATTTTCCCCAGATTACCTTTGTGCTTAGCTAAAGAGATGTCATAATACTAAGAGGCCAGAAATTAAATAAGATGGGGTAGGACCACTTGCTTTAGCTGCTGCAGATCAGGCCACTGGTTATGAACTATGGCAAGCTAAATGGGATTGATAAAGCTTTTCCCACCTCCAACTTCCTTTTTTATGGTTCTCTTTTTCCAGGATGCTCAGTGTGGAGAAGGGACAAGAGTCAGAAACATTTCCTGTGTGGTCTATGATGGATCCAGTGATGATGCTGGCAAAATAGTGGATGAAGAATTTTGTGGGGAAATTGAGCCAGTTGTTGATGGCAATAAAAAAATGGTACTTGAGGAAACTTGCACCCTACCTTGTCCAGGTAACCAGTTGGGTTTGCATGAATGGTAGGCTTTTATTTATTGCACCCTTTGTTGATTAAGCTGTTGAGAGCAAGCCTAGAAGGTTTTGTTCTTTCCCACATCACATTGCTGTATGCCACAGTAAGTCAAAGGAATCATTTGCCCATTTGAAGCTTCGTAAGAATGTGATTTATCATGGTAACTCGCATTTTTGTCATCAGGAAATTAGATGTTCCATGTGTGATTGATTTGGAAACCCAAACAGGAAAAGGCAGGACTGGATCCTTATTAGTGAGAGGACCCCAAGGTATGCAGGAAAATCTTGCATTTGAGGAGAACCCCTGGCTCACCCCAAGTCCTAAACTCAGTAGGGGCCAAAGACTGCACAGGGACACTTTGCTCATGCTGCAAATGCCAGTAAACATTGGTGTCGGAGAACAGCAGCCCAGTGTGAGCTCTTGGTGCTGTGGGTTAGGCTCAAGTGTAAACTCCCTTCCCATAAGTCCTCCCACCTTAGTAAAAGACTATGTGTCAGCTTTGGGGCCAAAGAGAGAGGCAGCGACCTTCTCCCTTGGTCCCAATGCCATTGCAGGGCCTTGAGCTCAGGAGATGTGTGGCTTGCTGTGTTTGTCCCTCAGCTATGACTTTGGGACCAAAGCATCTCTCCCTGGAGCTGACTCAATGGAGGCCTGCCCAGGAAGACTAAGTCAGCCCTTGTGTTCAATCTGGACTCTTTCCAGCTGGAGCAGAAAGGCTGTTGCTTTGGTGGTTGTCCTTGGAGCCAAGCATAGAAGGACCCATCACAGCCGTTGTGCTGTAGACACAATCAGTTTAGGTGAAGGCGGCTGATACACAGTGGAGTCCAGGTAGTGGAGCAGCTTTCCATTGGGGGTCAACTTGAGTGTGTGTATGTTTGGTTGCTTCTTCTTGTTGTTAAAAAGCAGAGTGTAAGAAGCAGACTGTAAGACTTACAATTTTTATTCTAATCAAGTGAATTACTGACTTTCCTTCCAATTATTTTCTGTCCAGTCACATGTTAAGTGGGACCAGACAGCCAGGATGGCACCTCTGTTGTGTACAGGGTTAGCATGATTGGCCTGGCTGTGATAGGGTGCTTCCCAAAAGCTATTGAGTATGCTTTCTGATTAGTTCATAGAAAATGGATGTCATGTGGAGCTTATACAATGTTGCCTGTTTATTGAACGCTAAGGTTTGCGAGGTTGTATGATGACCCTGTGTAGTGGTTGTTATTCTGTACTTTCCAGTGCAATATTCTGTCTTTCCTTTTAATGAGCTTTTTGAAGTAAGAAGAGTGACAGAAAATTGCAGGGGATAGCAACCTCTAGATGGTGATGATCTATAACCTCTGCACAAATTTTGTGCGCATAAATCAGAATGCATGATCAATAAACAGCCCCTCTGGAAAATGCCCGTAGTAAAACCAATCCTTCTGTGGATGCTTTTTTCTCCATACAGGTTGCTTTCTTTATATGTGTTTCTGTCTTCATTAGCCACTACAGGAACTCTTTTAGTCCAAAGGCAGGTTATAAATATTTTAATAAACAAATAACCTGGAAATGACACATATTAATTTAGTTTCTGTAAAGTGCCTGGTTCCCGAGACTACTAAAAGATTTTATAGAGCAGTAAGCACTGAGGAAAATATGGTCATTCTTCAGAAAGTGCAACTGTAACCAAAATAAAAAGCCTGTAAAAAGTAGCTAATCCCACAAAGCTTGGTTTAGACCAACTTTAGGGGAAGGGCTATAGCTCTGTGGAAGTGAATCTGTCTTGTGTGGTGAAGGTCCCAGGTTCAATCCCTGCCATCTCCAAATAGGGCTGGACAGACTCCTGCCTTAAACTATGGACAGCCATTTCCAGTCAGTAAAGCTGAGCTAGAATGATCTGACTTGTTATAAGACCAGATGTGTATGACAGCATCCATTCCAGTGCAGACATGTGATCATCAAAGAACTACTGATTTCCCCCCCATCTTCATTCTTATGCCTAGTAATGTCCCATTACTAGGACACCCCATCCAGCCTTTCCTTTTAGCTCAGGTACAGTAGGGCCCTGCTTTACAGTGCTTCGCTATAAAGTGATTCGCTAATGCGGCGGCTTTCAATTAGGGAAAGTCCCCGCATTAAGGCGCTTGTTCTGCTTTTATGGCTTTTTTTAACATCGTGCGCCATTTTGACGTCATTTTTGCGCGATGCGCCCCATTATCATCACTGGGTTCCACTTTACGGCAATTTCTGCTTTACAGCGGCAGTCCGGAACGGAACCTGCTGTATAAGCGGGGCCCGCCTGTACAAGTTACTAAATAGATTTTGCCTGTAATTATGCCATTTTAGTGTGATTTCCCTCCATCTTTTAAAAATAAATTTTCAGAAATAAGCACAGATTGTGGTTTGTAATAGTTCTGAGCCAATTATTCTCCTGTTGTCCTTAAATTTTCACTACATACAGATTTCGGTGAGCGGAATTCCCCCAAACCCCTTCATCTTAGACATTCATAGGTGTAATGTTCCCCCTCCATTGCTGTTATTTTCCCCTCTATTTAATTTTTCCTCATTTATTTAAGTTTTGTATGTTGTTGATGATGATGATGATGTAAACTCCCTTGGGGGCTCTTGTTAGGGCTGAAAATAGATATAAAATGTTAGCATAGATATATAAAAATAAAATGAATGTTCAGATTACACTATGTGCTGACATCATTAAAGGCAAATGAAGCCCACTGGAAATGATTTAATGCTATAGCACAGTGGGGAGGAGAGCCTGGCTGGGAGTCCAGAGTCTGTGAGTTCAAATGCCCGCTCTTGTCTCCTGGGTGTCAAGGGCCAGCTAAGATCACCCCCACAGTGAGTGGCTCAGGGGTTACATGTCCTGCCACCTGTGCAGCTGTGGGCAAGCTGCACAGTCCTAATGAGCCCAGTTGCCCCCCAGCTGGCAGGTGCAGACAAGGAAGGGGCTGGCTTGTGCAGCTGTGGCAAGCTGAGCAGGCCCTAGCCATCTGGGGAGGACTGGCCTCAGAGGGAGGCAATGGTAACCCCCCTCTGAATACCGCTTACCATGAAAACCCTATTCATAGGGTCGCCATAAGTTGGGATCGACTTGAAGGCAGTTCATTTCCATTTTTTCATTGGTCATATGAGCAATCCTAGGCAATCTACAATCACTCTTAAGAGTGAAATACTTTCTCAGGCCTTTCATAACTATTCCTGAAAAACTGATGGAAGGGGGAGGGTAGATTCAGGCTAAGCTTTTCACAAAACTGCCTCCCTAATTTCAACTCAGTTCTGGTTCCTAATGTTGCAAAAACTAACACCTAATCAGAACAAGTGCTACAATACTTCAAGCTCCAATGTATCACTCTTCTAAAAGATAATCTTTTAAAAAATGGAGTGGGGGATTGTTGCTGTTCACTCAGAAGTTTGTAGAAGAAATGACCTTTCTTTGAATGGCCCCACGATTCACCGAGGAGAAGATAAACTGCCCTGTGGGGATGAGTTAATGATGCACTCTAGTTAATGGTTCCAAAGAACAAAACATGCCTTCCTCTTATACATCATTTATTCAATAATTCATTTCTTTACACAATTTCTTAATAATAACAAATAAAACCTCCTTCATTAAGGCATCAAGTTAAACGTTGAGTTGATTTTATTTGTTGTCAACATAATGTAAGGCAACATGAATTTTTAATAGTACTTTTGCTGAAATAATTAGAACTCTGGGCTCATTTGCTACCCTGGATGCCTTTTTAACTTTATGGCCTCCATATACAGGATATGACTGGCAAAAACTGACTTTCCAGCAAACCCACATGCAGTTTACATGCTGTGTTTTGTGTGGCCCTGAAGCCATAAGAAAACTTTATGTGCATGTGTGTGTATATCCATTCCTCGGCAGAGCACATATAGTATATCTGATTAGCAAGAAATGTATTTATTTAACAACATATATATACTACTTACTAGAACAAGAGATCTCTAAGCTGTTTACAAGACAGTCTGCAATGCACCTTTAAAATAACAAAAAAACAAAAAAAGAATTACATAAAACATTTTAAAATATGAAATAAAATCAGGAATTGTAAAACACTGATACCTACTAAAATCATGTCTCAAAATAATATTCCTGAGTAGGCTTTGCCTCTTTCATACCATGAAAACCAAAATCTCACACAATAATAAGCAAATTGGAATTGCTTTTTAAGATGTTTTTAAGCCTTTTTAAAAAGGTTTTCTAAAGCTTTTTTTAAAAAAGTTTTTTAAGATGTTTTGTTTTAATATATTTTAAAGTCTGATTTTATGATGTTTTAAAGTGTTTTAGTGCTTCTGTTTGCTGCCCTGGGCTCCTACTGGAAGGAAGGGCAGGATATAAATCAATGAATGAATGAATGATCGGTTCTAACAGCTCTTTGTGCTACCACTTAAAGGCTAGGATGAGGTTTAGTAAATGCTACACTAGAGATGATAGCAACTTTTTATGTCGGTATCGCAACCAAATAATCCTACCAAAAATATTTAAGACTAAGCTCCATGGTTATGACACAATATTGTAAATTCCTCAAATTGTTACTAGCTTCTTCAGGAATATTTTCCCCCATTATTGGGCAGGTGATTGTTATTTAAAGGAGTGGTCAGAATGGAGCCTCTGTCAATTGACCTGTGTAAATGGTGAAGACCTTGGCTTTGGAGGAATACAAGTTCGATCACGAGCAGTAATCATACAAGACCTGGATAATCAACACCTTTGTCCAGAGCAGGTTTTGGAAACAAGACAATGTAATGGTGAGTGCCAAAATCTATAGTCAGGTGAGTACCTGGCTGCTTTCACACTGTATTTCATTCTGTTATTCCAACTAATTTTTATCTGGTAATTTGCACATTTTGTTTGATCTTTCACACGATGTAAAACCTAGTTCTAGAAATCTAGTGAAATCTAGTGGAAATTTAGTGCTCATTTCTGTGATAAATGATTCCAGAAATAATCTGTTTGCAAGCTTGGGAACCTGGAAAATTGTGGGAGGTTTGTGCTAGCTGCAGCCATTCATGTGACAGGCATGCCAACATGCAATGTGTTCCTGCCCTGTAGGCACACGTCAATTTTTTTGCTTGGTTTCTTTTGTTTTTAGTTTTAGCATAAGCTGATCTGGGAAGTTCTCTTTGATGGGCATGGTGGAAATGTCTAAAATAGAGGCAAATATATAAAGAAGTGTGGTGTCCTATCGTCCCTGGGTGGGCATGCTAGGGGGCCCTATGATTTTATGGATCTTCCTCTCCATGTATGGCAAGATCTGCCACCAATGCTCATTCACTGTTTGTGCATCAATGATGGAGAGGGCAAAAAGAAAGCATGTTGGGGGTGGATTGAGGAGATGTTAGCTTTCCTGGATTTCCTCTCACATTACCCTGACACATTCCTGGAATGATGGGGGAAGTACACCATCCCTGGGGCTGGCATGCTTATTTTCCTTCACATTGGAAGTAATGAGAGGGAAAATCCTAACAAATAAATAAAAGAGGGATAGAGAAGAGGAGAAGCACTGCTCACCCGCCTTCTGCTCTGCCTCTATGAGCTCAGCAGGGTGGTTCTTCAGCCTCAAATTCTCTCTCCCCTGACCTTGTAGGATTGTTCTATAGATAAAGTTTTCCAGATACTTTTATGTATATGTGTGCATGTATAAGTTCCTTAGCAAGGCTTTACACAAAAAGACTGGCTGCCCAGTTTTACAATGCTGAGCAATTTTCCCCTGGTTTATGTTCATGTTGTGGGCTTGGTGAATGAAACGGAAAGCAAAATGGGGGAAGAGATATGACTTGGTGGGAGAACATATGCTTTGCATGCCGGAAGTCTTAGGTTCTATTCTTGGCATCATCCCCAGGTAGAGGTGGGAAAGGCTCCTGTCTTAAACGCTGGAGTGCTGTTGCCGGTCAGTGTAGATCAGGTGGTGGGTGCCATGTTCAGTTTGAGGGCTGGCTTCAAACCTGGCCAGGCTTCCAATGGTGGACAGAGCCAGAGGCAAAAAGGGCCAAATCTTTCAATGTATTTTTTACATATTTTACATACATTTAGGGATGGGGGAGAAATTCAGTTTGATTCACATTTAAAGCTGAATTTATCATATTCACATTTTCTGAAACATGAGAACCAAGACATAGCCATCCTTACAAATTCACACTCACCCGAATTTTGCAATACAGTGCTACAACCAATGTTTTAAAAAAATCATATATTAGAGGAAAGCGTGCATACAAATGAATATATTCGTGAAATTAACATACAAAAATGCATTGTATTCGGAGAAATTGCTTGCCAAATTGTGTCCATTAGTCAAAGCTACATCCAAAAATGGGTTTGGGCGGAGAAATTCACAATAAAATGCTGAAAATTTTTCATGAGGATTTAAAAAAATAAATAAATCCCAAATTGCTGCAGAACAGAATTTAAGGTTGGAAGAATGAGAAATTGAGAGAACTGAAATTGACAGATTTTATGCACTTAATGTACATTTTATATATCTTACGTTAAATTCCCCCTTAGGTGGAATTGTATGTAATATATTTATACAATTTGTAAAAATGTACATAAAATTTTAAATCTAACTTTGGAAGGCCATGGAAGTGGCTGGGCAGATTGAAGTGACTGACAGATATGACATCAAATGATGACATATGATAAGCGGTTGGGTGAAGTATGTTAGAAGTGGCTGCATGGGCCTTTCATATGCACCTGGCAGGCCAAATTGGGCCCATAAGCCAAGGGCTCTTCACCACTGGCATAGACAATTCTGGGCTAGATGGACCAATGTCTATGTTCCAATATTTTCTCAAGCCAAATGAAGGATTTCCAACGCTTTTACTGTTTTCAATTCAGATGGTCAGTGTTACGAATACAAATGGATGGCCAGCCCATGGAAGGGATCTTCTCGAACAGTATGGTGCCAAAGGTCAGATGGATTGAATGTTACAGGTAATTGCTCTTCCTCTTTTATGATCATGGACACACTCAGTCACAAAAAAGTATTTGTTTGCATTGGTCCAGATCAAGGGTAGTGTGTTGGGGATGTCATGCCAGTGGTGGGTGCGGCCAGAGCCAAAAGTGGGTGTGGCATGGCTACACACCACATTGTACAATCCATCCATCCATAAAGCATACCCGACAGGTGGCTGTCCAGCTGCTTCTTGAAGGCCTCCAGTGTTGGAGAGCCCACCACCACCCTAGGTAATTGGTTCCATTGTTGTACCTCTGTAACAGTTAGGAAGTTTTTCCTGATGATCAGTCAAAATCTGGCTTCTTGTAACTTGAGCCCATTATTCCATGTCCTGCACTCTAGGGGGCTCAAGAAGAAATCCTGGCCTTCTCTGTGTGGCAACTTTTCAAATACCTGAACAGTGCTATCATATCTCCCCTCAGTCTTCTTTTCCAGGCTAAACATGCCCAGTTCTTTCAGTCTCTCCTCATAGGGCTTTGTTTCCAGTCCCCTGATCATCCTCGTTACCCTCCTCTGAACCCGTTCCAGTTTGTCTGCATCCTTCTTAAAATTGGTGTCCAGAACTGGACGCAGTACTCAAGATGAGGCCTAACCAGTGTCAAATAGAGGGGAACCAATACTTCATGTGATTTGGAAACTATATTTCTATTAATGCAGCCTAATATAGCATTTGTCCTTTTTGCAGCCACATCACACTGTTGGCTCATATTCAGCATGTGACCAACAACAGTCCCAAGATCCTTCTCGCATGTAATACTGCTGAGCCAAGTATCCCCCACCTTATAACTGTGCATTAGAATGCATTAGAATCTCCTGTGTGCCAGATCCAGCTTGTGGGCTATTGGTTTTCAATCTCTCTGGTCTGCATAAAACACCAAATTAAAGTCCTGACAGAAAGCTAGGCAACCAAATCTCTAGAAGGAGAAAGTCCATAGCTCAGAGGCAGAGCATCGGCTTCAATCTCTCCAGGTAGAACTGGGAATGTCTCCTATTTGAAACCCTAGAGAACAGCTGCCAGTCCTAGGCAATACTGAACGAGATGGACCAATGTTATGATAGTATAAGGCTGCTTCCTTCTGTTCCTCTTGTGGTGATTGCCTTAGATTTAGACTTGACTCACACATTTGGTTTGTTTGCAGTAGCTCCAGCCTGAAAAATTCAAAATTACCATGTTGGAGAAAAGGACAGTGGGGGCTGTTTCACACAAACATCTACACATGCAAACTTTAGCACCACATAAACAAATATGTGAATTGCTGGGAACAATGAGCATTTTTGTATGTAACGTTTAGGTATTAATTAAGGAAGGTTTCCATGACTGCATACAACTCCCTTGCCTTTTTAATAGATTTCAGTGCAAGTGTAGACTTCCAGAACTCTTCAGTCTGGCAAACATGAAATTAGTGTCAACGATTGTTTATGAAATTAGCAAATTCTTAGTCTGCATTAATCCAGAGATTATTGACATGACAGGCTTTAAGAGATTACTTAAGGGTCATTAAAGGGTTGTTGAAAAAAAAGAGGAAGGCCGAACAAGAGATGGATTGATTCCATAAAGATCTGAACTTACAAGTTCTGAACAGGGTGGTTTATAACAGATGCTATTGGAAGTCACTGATTCATAGGGTTGCCATAAGTCGTAATCATCTTGAAGGCAGCTAACAACAACAACAAAGGGTTGTTATGATCAGACCATAGCATACAGGCATTAAAGTTCTACTAATATAAGTGCTTCGAAGCTCCTAAAGTCTTTTATGAAATGTTAATGAGCACTTGTAAAAGCCTGCGATTATTAGCTTTGCATTGTGTTCTATGGTCTCAGGTTCCCAAGATCTGCTAGTTACTGTGCACGCCAAATCACAGGAAACTAGCTCCTTTTGCTTTGGTTATAATATGAACTGGTAGCATTAGGGCGTATCTACATAGCAGCTTTCTATTTATCGCTTCTATGTATTTATTTAGGTCACAATCCAGCCCAACCTAAAGCACTTTTATATTTTGTTAATTTCAGTGGAAGAGATATCCACATGTATAACTGTTCCCCATTGAAATCTATGGGTTTATAATAGTGCTGCATTTTGGCTAGATTGTGTCCCCAGAGGTTTATAACCTGCTTCTCAATTGGCATCCTTGAAACAATTTCCAATTAGAATACAAGTAAGAGGTTGTATCCAGTGGCAGCTTTGACTGGGCAAAAAAGTGCTTCTACTCATGGAACTTAATTTTTGCAGATCTTCCACCTACTGCAGCATTCCCTGCCATATCCCATACTGTTCCAGAGGGTCCCCAAAACCTTTGGAACAGCCTTTCAGGGAGGTTGGCGGTGGGTTAAGTGGGTAGTAAACACTGGCGAAAATCAGGTGTCCCACCTTATGTGAGTGGCAGTGCATTCTGCTAAGGTAAAGCCACAATTGGTTACAACCCATCTAATTATTATATAAAACATTAAAAACTTTGAACAAACCTGTAAGACGTAGCCGTCATAACCAGGGCTGTGGAGTCAGTACGCCAAACCTTCAACTCCGACTCCTCTATTTTTCTACTGTCCAACTCCGACTCCAACTCCTCTATTTTTCTACTGTCCGACTCCGACTCCACCCAAAATTGCTTCTTGTCAATCAAAATTTATTTGGAAGTCAGAGTCAGTACATTTCTACCAACTCCAACTCCTCCCAAAATTGCTCCCGACTCCGACTCCACGACTCCAACTCCGACTCCACAGCCCTGGTCATAACAATCAGCATAAAATAAGAGACAGCCTTTGAAACAGCGACTCCGCAACAGCTATATCTTAGAAGTCTATCTAAACATAAAATATTTTTACAACATGCATCCCTGCAAAAAGGAAGCAACCAAGCGGATCCTGCCATTCGTCACAGGGCGGCAATCAACAAGCGATAAAACAGTAAAAACATCTTAAAAACCATTCCAGTACAGATGCAGTTTTCAAGGTTAAAACCCTTGAATTCAGCCTGCAAATTAACTAGCAACCTGTGAAGATCCTGGAATACTCGTAAAATATGCTCAGGGCAGCTAGCTATGCAGCTACACTGTAGCAATAATCCATCCACAAGCCTATTGACTCATCTCTCTCTCTCTCTCTCTCTCTCTCTCTCTCTCTCCTTCTCTCTCTCTCAGACACACACACACACACACACACACACACAGAGACAGAGAGCAGGTGTGTGTGTGTCAACTTTCTCCTGAATTTATTGAGATTCTTTGAAGATTAGCTATAGCCTTCCCTAGTCTTTGTTGTTGTTATGTGCCTTCAAGTTGATCAGTTTTATGGTGACCCTATGACTCAGCAACCTCCAACAGCATCTGTCGTGAACCACCCTGTTTAGATCTTGTAAGTTCAGGTCTGTGGCTTCCTTTATGAAATCAACCCATCTCTTGTTTGGTCTTCCTCTACTCCCTTCTGTTTTTCCCAGCATATTGTCTTTTCTAGTGAATCAGTCTTCCTAGTCTTAAGACTTGCCTAGTTTGATTGAACTCAGTGGGACAGACTTCTGAGTGGACAAGCAAAGCATTTCATTGTAAGGGGAGCTGCAAATCAGGAGTATTAAACCACAATGTGACCACTTAAATTTACATTCATGTCCTTATTCAAAGTGATAACTTGTTAAAGAAATGCTTGCATTTTGTCACAAAGTGGAGATATTGACTGACATTTTGCACAGATTAGTTATGTAATGGCTTGTGTTCCTTACAATGACATTCAGTATTCTTCATCCTCAAGGAGCAGATTTTTCAGAATACTACAGCATTATTCACATAAGTTTTACTGACTCCTTCAAAGGCTAAAATTACTTATTGGGAGGTGTTTTACACTGATTTTTCAACAGACATGTGCGCTCTTCTGAAAGTAAGAGGGCAGTAGCTAAAATTATTGCACTGATGCTGTTATGCTTAGCCACTCTGTAACAGTGTCAAAATGTCAGGTTATTATCTCGAACAACATATGGTTAAACCTTTTACATTTGTATTTGCTTAGAGTACCATTTCTCACTTGTTCTACTTCTATCATAGTATAATTGTTCTGACTGGCCTTTTTATATCTAAGTGTTATTTTTGCAGATACGTTAATTCAAAATGAAACAGGCAATGAAGCCGTTCTTTCATCCTGCAGCCCTCCAGATAGCTGACATTTTGTAACAAGGGCATTTACAGGCATGTTCATGTTACACCAGGACATATAAACTTTACACCATTTCATGTGTCAGCTAGCAAGACTGATTTGGATGTTTGTTAATCTCTTAGTTAACATACAGCTACCTAACTGCATCTAACTGCATCTGCTATTCTCAGGATTTCATCATTGTTTCTCACCAGTGCTCGGATATGATTGTTTCAGGATACAACAGTGTAGGTAACAACATTTGACTCGTGAAGATATTTATTCTATTTTGCAGCGACAAAATTTGGGAACTGGGTACTTCTGAATGATGGAAAAAAGAATTCTGGCTCAAAACAATGATGAAAGCCTGCTTGTGCGTATTGGTTTAAAACAGTAACTGTGCAGTATTCATAACTTTATAGCCACTGAGAATTAAGAGCAGAACGTTGAGAAAGATCATGTTTTGAGAACCAAATACTTGTTTTCAGCTATTTGCTTCACTCTAGTCTTGAACATGTTGTCCAACCTTGCACAACTTATGTGACAGCCTTTGGGGCAGAGATGGGGAACCTGTGGCCCTCCCAGTGTTGCTGAACTACAACTCCAGTCATCCCAATCATTCACCCTGTGCCTGGGGCTGATCTGAGTTGGAGACCAACAACATCTGGAGGGCGACAGATTCCTTAACCCTGCTTGAGGGTGACTAGCACTATAAAGGACTTTTCCTAAGAAATTGTTATTCTCTCTTCCATTAGGTAAGAGGGTTTCAGAGAGGCATGGAAAGTAAAGGGTGTTTCTCAAAAACGTTGCATGGTAACCTACTCCCTTTTTTTCTTGTGCTTAGATTTGCTCAGTGCTGAGGATCAACACAAAAGATATACACCACGTAGCAAAAAAAAAGTTCCTCCCATGTATCACCCTTGACTATAGTGCTGTTAATGGCATTAGGGCCATCCTGCCAAGAATACAATTATGTCTCAAAGATCAAAACCATTTATTCCCTGAACATTTTCACATACACAGCCAGTTACCAGCCTGCACCATAAAAACTAAAGTGGCATCTGGCATGCCAGGATACTTAATGAGACAAAGAGCGATGGTGATAAATCTATCCATTGCTGTATTCTTCCTCAGAGAAACTGTGGAGGAGTGGGAGAGCGTCCTTTTCCATTATGGGATGTCACTTTACCTGGCTGCAGCAATTAGCTTCATCGGTACTGAGGCACCATTGTGTTTAAATGTGATTTGTTTTGTTCTGCAGGAGGGTGCTTAGTGATGCGCCAACCAGATGTTGACAGGTCATGTAAGCCACCATGCAGCCAACCCTATTCTTATTGTAGTGAGGTATGTGCTACTGAGTCATAACAAGCCATCTGTCCAACATGTGGCTCCAGTCATATTTTGGTACAACATATTGAGAATAGGGAAGGCGGTGTTATTTAAATGCTTAGCTGCAAGTAAAATCTCAATAGGGGATCACAGCACTCAACAGGGAATTATAATACTTTGATTAAAAAAAGTTTTGAGTAGTTGGTCCATATTTTGAAGTGGCTTTGTGCTCTATTGGTCCTTATACCCCATTTGATTTAGGAAGAGACTTAATATAATACATGAACTCTGAGGAAGGGTTAGTTTAGTCTTCTTTGCTGAGGGGGAGAAAGAAAGAAAGGCAGATACCAGTTAATGGGATTAAACGGGGCACAAGTTTATTGAAAGGATGTGGCATATATGCATTGGCTAAGGTTAATATGGAAGGGGCAGTTCTAAGCCCTCCCTATGAGATGATCAGGGAGACTAAACACTTTGCTACACTGACTCTTCCTGTGACCAGGGAGACCAGGGTTCAACTCCCCACTCGGCTCACTGCGAGACTTTGGGCCGGTCACTACCGCTCAGCCCAACCTATCTCACAGGGTTGTTGTGAGGACAAAATGGAGAGGGGGAGAAACATGTATGGCACCTTGAGGCGAGATATAAATGTGAAACTAAATAAATAAATAGCCAGCTGCTGTATTCCCCTGGTACTTCTAAGCTCAAGCTTGAGCTATAGCAGAGACAGCAAAGCCCCACAGTCGCTGCTCTATTCCCACTTGCAATGCTGCTCCAACTCAGCTGCAACCACCTAGACACTGTGGCCACCAAGGAAGAAGCTGCACCTTGGAAAACAAAGAAACTCACAAAGCCAAACCTGGACACCTGACCTATAGCCCAGGTGTGGGGAAAGTTTGGCCCTCCAGATGTTGCTGAACTACAACTCCCATCTTCCCTGGCCATTGGCCATACTTGCTGGGATTGATAGGACTTGTGGTTCAATAACATCTGGAGAGTCAAAGGTTCCCCACATCCACTATAGCACAATGCCCCCCCCCTCAGCAGTGTGACTCCACCTTCTTCTGCTTGCCTTCCCCGTTTGGCTGGTTGCTTGAGTAGGAAACAGACTTTTATATGTTCTGTTCCTGCCTCTGGTTCACAGTCATGCAAGAACCTGGGTGGACATAGCCAAACATCTTCACCCACAGTGAGGCACAGCGGGCTGCCTCATCACCACCCCTTCGCACCACAGGCTTTTCCATGGTAGCCAGGAGCCCTTTTTAATTGTTCCATGACATATTGTGTAGCATTCAGCAATATGTGGCTTTGCTGCAGTGTGTAAAACACTTGTTCCTCTGCAGGCCAGAACATGTGCTTGTGAAGAAGGGTACACAGAAGTAATGTCCTCTGATGGCACACTGGAGCAATGCACTCTCATCCCGGTGGTAGTCATCCCTACAGTGGAGGACAAAAAGGGAGATGTAAAAACCAGTCGAGCTGTGAACCCCACGCAGCCATCTAATACCCAGTTGGGACGAGGAAGGACTTGGTTCCTGCAGCCTTTTGGACCAGGTGAAGTCTCACATGAATAGTTAGTGCTGCTAAATGCTGTTATTGGATATGGTAGATTTTCTGGCATCTTTGCACTACTGCAAGATGTTTATAGCAGGCAGAGATGGAAAGTAATGCATGAAGAACCAACACCTTGTTCCCTTTGTTAACAGTATATAAAAGAGGTGGCATGCTTTCCAAAAACTTTTCTTCCTGTACCCATGCATGTTTACCCACCAACACTTCTTCAGTTCAAAACATTAAAAGATTTCAGAATGAAACTTATATTGTACAGAGTACATATGTCCAACAAGACGTAAGCATCACATAACTTTGTGTCTTCTGTTGCACGGATGCTAGGTCATCAAATCAAAGTCATAATCCTATGCACACTTATAAAGAAGCAAGCCTCATTGAACATGGTGGTGCTCACTTCTCAGTTAGTAGGCACAGGATTGCACTGTAAGTCACACCCTGACTGCCAGCCCATAAAAATGCATACATTGACTGGGAAGGTGTTACGTAGCTTGATCGATAGTGTTAATAGGAATCTAGCTTGCTAACTTTTTTTTTTAAGTTCCATAGCATGACCTCTCTGGGCCGTGAATCATATCAATCAGTGATTAATGCTTGAGTTCACAGAATGAACAGATGAGGTTTTGTTCTTCTCTCTCTGGCTTTTTTTGTACTGACATACTGACAGGTGTTGCAAGCAAAGATGCCATCTCACGTCAGCTGAGCAATTTCATGCAGCATCCACGATGCATTATTGGGCAATATCACTAATTATACCTGTGTGCAAACTTTGTTTTACAACATCCTATTACAAGTTTTGTTCAGTGCTAACTTACAGACTGATTACTAATGTCTATTCCTTTTAGATGGGAAGCTGAAGACCTGGGTTTATGGTGTAGCTGCTGGTGCATTTGTTTTGCTCATATTTGTTATTTCTATGATCTATCTAGCCTGGTGAGTTCTTTAGTCATTTATTACTTTTTGGATTACCCTTCCTCAACCTGATGTTCTTCAGATGGTTGTGGACTACAACTCCCTTCATGCCTACCAATTGTCCATGCTAGCTGGGGCTTATTGGAGTTGGAGTCCACAAACATTTGGGAAGGCATCGGGTTGGGGAAGGCTAGTATAGACTGTAAAAGAAGTGAGCATATGATTCATCTGCATATATCCTTGTAGTTTTGCCTAAAATCAATTTATTTCATCTATTTTAATAATCTCTACTGATTGTTGTACTAGCTTTTATTGTTGTGTTCCACTTGTCACGATGTCATTGCTGATCAGCTTTTTTGTTATGTTTTTATCTGTATTATTTTCCATTGATACCAATGAATTTTATTTTTAAAAAAACCAACACGGATTTTAATAACAAAGCAAATACCTAGTTTTTTTTAATTCACTTCAGAAGATATGCCAGTATCACTTGAAATTCAATTGAAGTTGTTGTTATTAATGGAGGTGGCTTATAAAGCTAGTGAAGCTTATGTTGGGCTCAAACTCCCATCAGCCCCAGCCAGCATGGGCACTGGATTGAGCTGATGGGAGTTGTAGTTCAAAAAAGTAACTTTTCCAAGCTCTGGCTCAGCATTACATTAAGATTGTAATGTACCACTTTTTGTTGCTGTTTTTCCCCCATCAAATATTTGCTTGAATCCAGAAAAGACATTCAAAATGATTGGAATTTCTGGAAGGGAATGTGAGTTGGATGTTCTCTTTGATTAGAAGTTTGACTTGAATTAGACAATTAGTAAATGCAACAGCTAAGTAATCCATTCTTTCATTTAACTCATCCGGGCTGAAATTAAAAGTAAATCCTATATATTATTTCCATCATGTTGAAATCTGAATTTTTAAAGTTTTTTTTTCTTCTTGTTGTAGCAAAAAGCCAAAGAAGCCTCAAAGAAGACAGAACAACCGTCTGAAACCTTTAACACTGGCTTACGATGGGGATGCAGATATGTAAAATAATAACTTCTCTTGAAACTGTAGTGTTCAAAAACAGCGTGTACATTGTGTACATTACAGAGCAGATGTTACACCACAAGGAAAAAAAAGGGGGGAAAGACTTCACAATGGCCATGGATATTCCAAGAAACATGCTTTACCCTAGACCATCAATAAGTAAAACAAATTCTGGTGGCAAATTTGTCTTGTAAGCACGGCAGGGGGAATCTTAATGTGGCCTTCTTTGAAACTTATGAACTGTAAAGCCACTTGTGTCTCCAGCCCTTTGTATATGACCTAATATTGACATCTGAGAGTCTTGATGCCATATCTGCTGCATTAACTTAGTGTACTCAGTAAGTATGATCATACCAAGATGTCTATAATGCTTGATATACAACTTATATACTCAGTTGCACCATATGTATTAATCTGTCAAGTGATATCCTGGCTAAAAGGGCATTTTGTTAACTTTAAGAGAATAACAAACCACTGAGCAAATTTGGTTTTCTTAACCTACCTTTCAAAGGGTGAAGACTTACAAAAGTGTCCTATTCCCAGTTCCAGATGCTCAAGCGCCATATACCCACACTCACTTATCAAGGAGAGAAGCATTTTCAGGCTCAGTGTTTTATAGAGATTGTCTGGAAGTTAATATCTATGTTTAATAAGTTTTTACTTTCTCTGACTCTCAAACTGTTGCCTGCAACTTTTTTGCTACATGTAAGGCAATTTTTTGCACTATATTAGTGCAGCATGATATGCACTTATTAACTAGTATTGCCATAGAAACTGCCTCTTTTCAAAAAGGATGAAGGTGAAGATGCTGCATCTTTGCAAATAGCATCAAATAGACATTTATCAGTAAATTCTTGAGTCCTGATGAGAGTAGAGATCAGTTTCTGGACTGTGACTGGATCAAACCAGCTAATACAAGTACTGTTTCTACCATTTCTTGTAAAAATAACTGTTTTGTAGTCAATACTATGGCAGTAACATTAAGTGTCAACTTTCTGATTCTGTCCAACTTCTGCAGATAGTAGATTTTCAGGTTGATTTCTAATTACTTTGAAGGTTGTTTAACGACTAGATTTTTATATTGCTATCTTTGTAAAAAAAGAAAGAAAAAAAGTGGTTGCCCTCTAATCTTGGGGAAAATACTTATCTAAACAATGATCCAATATTTTCAAGCAGAAAGAATGCAAAATACCTGTTTATTTTTCTCCTGCTAATGGAAAGTGTTTTGTTGCTGAAGAATTGATAGCTCTCTCCTCTTTCCATATGGAATAACATGGTGACGTCCCCCCCCCGACTCTGGTTAATAAGGAACATTTTTTTTAAAAATCCTTATACGTTATTGTCTAACTGCCCAGTCAAAGTGTAGGAATGCTACTGAATTCATAGAGCTTCCTCTTGGAGGGGAAAGAGCTGTAGCTCAGTGGTGGAGCATCTTCTTCGCATGCAGGGGGTCCTTAGTTCAGTCCCCAGCATCTTCAGGTAGGGCTGGGAGAGACCTCCTGTCTGAAACCCTGAAGAACAGCTGCTAGTCAGTGTAGACAGTACTGAGGTAGATGGACAAATGGTCTGATTACAAGCTTCCTATGTTCCTCACCCATTGATTTCAATGGACAGAACTGAGTCTTTCAAGAATTCCTTTGAATGGGGCACAACCATCCTATACCGTTCCATGAATACCCATATTTGTGTATCCTCAAACTGTGCAACTTCTTTATAATACTTCTGGCAATATAACTACTTACAGCTTATTAATTTCTGTTAACATCTTCCATTCTGATGGATTTTCAATGTATTACATGCAAGATGAAGCCTCTTTCGCTGCTAGAAATCCACAACCTTTCCAAAATAAGGTCTTTATTCAAGACAGCACCTGTGTCTGTCTAGACTAAGTTATAAGCGGATGAATAAGCAATACAATTAATCAGCTTTATCAGGCATCTATTACACAATTTTTACACATTTTTAAACCTAGTTTCTCAGGTCTGTATCAATAAGCTAAACCATTCCTAATGCACCCCAATATAATGCCTGAGGCATTATGTCTATTGATTAAAGCCAATACACTCAGTTGTTTCATGCCAATATGGCTGCCTAGACAAGAAAGAGATGCTTTCATTTTTAACATCGGCTCAAATTAGATTTACAAACTTGTTGGGAGTTTGCCTCCACCATAAGGTCTCTGATGTTGACACACACAACTTCAGAAACTGTCTGATCTCATGCTGCTTTTGTTTGTTTGCTTGCTTGCTTGCTTTAAAAAGATTTATCATCACCTGTGAAGTGAAGCTACAGTTAGCAGTAAAATTACAGGAAGAGGAGGATTTATTCTAAGCAGAAATGCTCTTTGGAAAGATGGCTAATAAGGTTAAAATGAATATAAAACAGCCAATTTACTGAAACTAAATGCTGAGAACTGGCTAGCAAATGAAATGAATGAGTAGTTGAAGTTTACTACATTATCCTATGCATGTTTACTTGGAAGTAAGTCCCACTGTGTTAACTGGGGCTCACTCTCAGGTAAGGATTGTAGCACAAGAAACGTTCATCTTCAACTTACATTACAGGGTGTAAAAAAAATAGATGCACAAAGGTTTAGAGCTTGAAGGTTTTTCTTTAATTGTAAAGAGAAAGAATTATTTTAAACAACTATTGGGACAACAGGAAGGCTACAATTGCAGTCTGGATTATGTAAAATGCGGAGATCAGAAAGGTATCATGGAAGCAGGAATATGAAAAGTATCTGTGTAAAAATAAGTTGCTTTTAAGATGTGTTTCCACAAATCCAGTGCCTAAAGCAGCCACTTCAGTAGATTGTTAGTTTGTGGAAATAATGTTTTCAGTGACCAACTCTCTTTAATCCATTCCAAAAATAGCTGACTAGACATTTTCTTCTTATTGTGGCAGTTTTATAATTTCCATTTTAAAATGGTGGGTTTTTAAAGATAGTTATGTCTGCTTTGAGAACTGGAATAATTCTTCCTCAACATTTGCTGGTTCTGCACAAGCTTTCTTATATTTGTTACAGTCTCTGTATATTAAAATTCTCATCCCATTACAGAAATGTTAAGCATTTTTTTCAAATTCAACTCTACAAAAATGATAAATTTCCAGTAATCCTTGTAATCATCACTGCGAAAAAAATCACAGAAAGCAAACAGATCTGTCTTTTTTACCTGTTGTAAATTATGCTCACCCAAAGTTTTAAAAAATTATTTTGCCTAACTTAATTTACTTGAATTTATTTTCATTTAATTTTGGTAGAGTATGGAGGAATGTTTACTTTTTGTTAATTTGTAAATGGTGTAATGCATTTTTATTTTTAAAATTATGTATATTTCTTTTGTTAATGCACAAAATGCTTACTTACTGCAAATTTGTGTATATTTGTTTACTTACTGCTTTATTCAGTTAATGCAGATCACATGTGAAAATGAAAACATTCTTACATTTTCATATGGGATATTTGTACATAACTGAGGTAATGCAGACAATAAATATTAACACAAAATTGGTGTGTTTTAACTAAAATATTCTGTCATGGAGTAACAACAAACATCACTCCTTCAGTACTGAAACATGTGGAGTATCAAGAGAGTTGCACATTATTGTGTCTGTTGGGACTAGGGGTGAAATCCTCTCCTTGTTTATGTTTCATTTTTAAGTGTGGCCCCCCCGGTGGTCATTAATGATCCAATTCTTTTTTCTCCGATATCTTTTCATTTTTCCAATCACATCCTTTTTTTTTGCTTTGCTTTGCAGAGAATTATCAATATTATAATTGTTATGTCTTCACGAGTCTCCATTGGTATTGATCTTTATTCTGAACTCTGTAATGATTGCCTGTTTACATTTCTTTTCAAGTGCACTGCAGACGATTAAGGCAGAAAATCAAGTCAGTGTCTTCCCCCCTGCTGCTTACAATCAACATGTCATTCTCCCTTGCTGTTTTCTGTCTCTCAGTTACAGTCAAAACGTCATTCCTCTCTGCTGGTTTCTGTCTGTCAGTTATAATCAACACCTCATTGACATCAGTGAAAGGGAATACACATGTGAAGAGTTCACATAGAAAGCAGATTGATAAAAGTATCACTCACACTATTGGTGATTTCAAAGCAAATGTTTTTTTTAAAAGAATCAGAAAAAGAAGAATAAATTGGAAGCCAAGTGCAGAGAGTTGATACTTCCAGAGCTTGGAAGTAATTAGAAAATAATTGGAAGTAATTACAAAAAACAAAATGAAAAATTACTTGTAATTCATTACTTTTTTGAGGAACCAGTGGGTATTTCCTTTACATTTTGATTGTAATAGAACAAGGAGTAATTTTATTACTTTTGAGGAGTAATTGTAATGTTTCCAGCATTACTTTTGGTTATTACTTGGGGGAGGGAGCTGGGGAAGGCTTCTTCTCCTCTGATTTGTGGATGAAAATCATGTGCCTTAAACTGGGCTTCTGTGCAGCAGTGCTCTTCCCTCGTGGTCTGTGAGTGGGTAGGATGCGATGAGGGAGGAGGTGGAGACCGAGATGGAAGGTGGAGTGGAGAAAACAATTGTTTTAAAAAATGGACCGTGGTGTTGAAGAATGGAGTGGAGGGAGAAAAGAGCCAGAGGGCAAGGATGTGAAAGAAGAGGAGGAGGCAGCAGCAGAATGGAAATAAAGAACTGTAGAGGTAAAAGAGGTGTGTGAGAGTGTGTGAGTGTGTGAGTGTGTGAGTGTGTGAGTGAGAGAGTGTGTGAGTGTGTGAGTGAGAGAGTGAGAGAGTGAGAGAGAGAGAATATACTGTGTTTGCACTTGGCACGCAAAGTGGCCTCCACTGTCCTCTCTGGCTACTTTGCTGCATTTGTGGTGTTTTAACTTTTTTGCATCTCAAGGGAAAATGTTTGCTTGGGTAGGTGTCCCTTAGTTGGGGGCAGGGCAGGGCAGGGTCCGGGAGGTGGTTAAGTGAGAGAGATTATGCTTGCTGGCTCTGTGTGTGTGTGTGGTTGCACTTGGTTTGAAGTGCAAAGATCTGAGTAGTGGCCTCTGCCTCCCTCTCTGCCTCCCTTACCAGTGGAGAGACCACCACTGCTATATTGTGGATAAAAAGAATTATTCTACTACCTCTGTGTCTGTGTGTTTATTTTTAAAGTTGTTTTAGGCGACTTAGTGTGCAGCAGCGAAGGCCAGCACTTTGCAGGCACACTTTTTTTTTAAAGTAACTTTAGTGTAGTTGTAGTTATTACTTTTGAGTAATGGTAAAGTAGTCAATTCCTTTCAGAACGATTGTAATTGTAATGGTAATTTATTCCTTTTTGGGGGCCATGTAACAGTAATTGTAATTTATTCCTTTTTAAAAGTAATCTTCCAAGCTCTGGATATTTCAATATTCTCTCTGCAAAGATAGAGAATATTGGAAATGATAATTCGATGGCAACAACTACGATTACGGCAGAAAGGAGCCCATCTCTAGTGGGACCCAGGGAATAAACAACATCCTTTGTCCCTAAGTAAGCTACAAATCACAGATACCTTTGGGATCAGGGAAGTTAGAATAATGACACTCATAGATATAAGTGAACCAGCATGCTAGTGGAAACAACTGAAAAGAACAAAAAACAAACACCTGCCCAATTCACTGTTTTAACATTGGTAAGCAGATATTTTGGTCATTTCATTCAAGCTCATATGACTAATGGCCTCAGGGTGGCAAGCAACCTCAAGATCTGCAAGTGAGCAGATTTTGGAGGGACCACAGCTGAGTGGTTAATCTGCTTTACATGCCAGTGGTTCCAGGTTCAATCCCTGGCATCTCCAATTAAAAGGAATAGATAGCACATGATGTGAAATATGTTCACCTGAGACTTCAGAGAACTGCTGCCAATCACAATAGACAATACTGGCCTAGGTGGACAAATAGTCTGACCTGGCATAAGACAGCTGGCTATTTTCCTATGAGGCCCTGCTTCAAGTTCTATCAAGAGGGTTTTTTTTAATCCCACCTACTTTCTAAGGAATTCAAGGTGGCTAATAATTCAAAATACCTGAACAATACTTCAACTATAAAACAACTCCCAAGGTAAACCAAATTATACAAACACAAACTAAACACAAACTAAGTGTCCGTTCGGTCGGACAGATGGGCGTCTGATAAATAAAAATTTATTATTTATTATTATTAAATGCACAGAGTATTAATTTTAACACAGCCAAGCACAGACAGGGCCCTTTCCATTGGAGTTACCATACTTTAGAACAGTGGCTCCCAACCTGGGGGTCCTAGGGGGGTCGCAAAGTCATCCCAGGGGGGTCACAAAGAACAAAAGGAATAATTATTTATCATTTAAAAATGAATTATTGGCTGGTCTGTGCACCACCAACTGGGGAGCCTGGACTGCATGTGTATGCAGCCGCTTCCGCCTCCCCTTTCTTCCATTCAGCACAGTCAGTTCCTGCCACACACACAGCTGAGCAGCACAGCACTCGAGCAACTGCATCAAGAGAAGGAGTGAGCTGGGCTTATTTCAATTCCAGTGCTTCTCCCCCCTCTCTTTAGTCAGCAACAGTGAGGGATTGGCTCTGGCTGTAGAGAGAGCGTGGGAGGGGTCCTCCTGTCAAAAAATAACAGGATGGAGTCCCAGAGCATTCCCCCACAAATACACACCTGGGCACTCATTAAAAACTCACTGTATAAGTAACTTATAGTACAATGTATAATGTCAACTCAGAAGCATTTCTCTTCATATTTAATGGGGCTTACGTCCAGGTAAATCAAATTGCAGTGATCAAGCCATACTAAGGTTCTGTTGAAGCTTTGAAGCTGTACTACTGGGGGGCAGGCGAACATGGGGCTTTATAGTACAAAGATGCATCATTCTGGTTAAAGGAAGGAAAAACTGTCTATAATACAAGGACTTAGGTTGGAGTCCTAACCAAGTCTACTCAGAAGTTAGTCCTATAGAATTCAATGGAGCAACAGCCATATGAGGTAGGTTAGGCTGAGATCTAGTGGCTGGCCCAAGATAAGTGAGCAAAAAAATGAAGGGTAAATTAAGCTTTAACAATGTGAAATTGCACGTGCTCAATGCATTTTTGTTGCTGTTTATCATGGCTTTGACTGTGTTTTTATACAGTTGTATATGTTTATTTTAAACATTTTTAAATATTTTAAAATATGTTAAGTTGCCCATATTTTGTTGTTTTTACTCTGAACCTGAATTCTTTGCATGGGGTAGGGTTGGAATTTGGGAAAGCAGGGCTCTTGTCCCTTTAACAGCTGTGTAGCAGGCAGAAATTAAACAGAAATTAAGCCTTTGCTAGTATGGAAATACATTGCGGGGAAAGCTTCACCTGTTGACATTCTGTCTGTTAGACATATTATTGTCATATGGAGCTTCCTGAGCTGAGTGCTGAAGAGGAGGCATAATTGTATACAGGTGGAACATTTAAAACTAGAATCTGAATGCTGTGGCATCAACCAGGCTTTGTTTGCCACTCTGGATGGTTTATTTTTATCACCTTCCTTTCATTCCCTTCAAAATTCCTTAAAAGTTATTTAAAATGCTGTAATCTGTCCTGGTATCTTCTGGTGAAGGACAGGTAATATCATCATATATATATATATTTGTGATGAATAAAAATTATTTAATGCAGCATTATGTATTTTTTCAATTAACAGATACTAAAATTACAACAATTAGCATGTGGGGGTTGTGAAACGTTTTGAGGATACAAAGGGGGTCCTGTACTCATAAAGTTTATGAACCACTGCTTTAGAATGTGGTACCCCAAGATGTTCATATGTCCCCCTCCCTGCAGTCTTTTGAAAGCAGATGAATACTTTCTTCCCCCGTAATGATACTTTGAGTTCATTGGTTTATTAATTTTGCTGCTGCTGTTTTCTGTAATGATAACTTTTTGTTTTAATTGGTGGTTTATATTAATTAGTGCTCTGCGTTTTAATCTTTTTGAAATCTTTTCAACACAGCTTTGGAAATGTGAAGGGACAGGATATCCAGCTATTTTGCGTTTCATTTTTTGGCAGCAAAACTTGGGTTGTAAAATGGTTACTTTTTGCTGTAGCAGCTCTCCTGCACAGAGTCAAAAGTTCACTGGTTCTGCACAGGAGGGTCAAAGGTCCATTTAGGAACCTAGCAAGAGGAAACAGAATCTTAACTAGGAGTCTAAAATGTTGGGAGGAAGAGTGAAAATATTGTATATAAGTCAAACTAGAAAAAAGGGTAGTTAGTTGTGGTGCTTTAGAGTTGAAGTGTTAGTTGTGGAGACAGGGCCTTGAAGAGCTGCAAGAGAGAGAGGAAGGACCGAAACTCTTCAAGAGAGCTGAAACGCTAGCAATTATTAGAGAGCACAGTTGGGGCAAAAATGAGAGAGAAGGTTGCAAAGGGACCCTGAAGCTGAATTGAAGGGTGTAGGTTGATAAGGACTGACTTTGTTAAGGAAACAGTGAAATTGGTATAGCTGGAAATGTCTGTTCATTTTTATTTGAATGGTGAAAATAGGTTTACTAAGGAAAAGCATAGGATTTTTTTTTTAATGAAAATATTCATCTCACACCTCAAAGTCACACCACTCTACCCAGTACTGAAAATAATTTGGGCCAGTTAAAGTTCAAAAGGGTTTTAGTGGAGGAAGCTAGAGGGGGAAAAAAGATATATTCTCTTGGTGCTAAGAGTGAAGTTAGCAAGGAGGAGGAGATGGTTTGACTGGTTTACTTGCCTGCCTTCCCTCTCTTGGTGCAGGCTATAGGCCATGCTGTTACAAGGAGTTTTCATGAAAGTCATCATAGATTTTTTTTTTTTAAATCAAACTGGTGTGTCACAACAAGTGCACTTTGATGTCATCTCTATCTGCAGTGCAAATGTAGATATGTGTCCTGATGCAGATCGGCTACATGCATGAAAGCCTACTTCTGTGGCCTACTTTTGCTGGATCAGTGTGAATGTGTGGCACACAAGAGGGTGGGACGTGAGTCTTCTGGATCCTAACAGAAAACCTTAAATCAGCGGAGGCTAGTCCATTAGGGCAAATGGGGCAGTGCCCCACCAACCTTAGTCTGCCTTCAGCCAGCTGCTGGCCATCTTACTTAGATCCAGGCCAAATGGTGACTCTGGGTGTCAACTTCCTCCTCCTCAGTCACAGAGTTTCCCCTTTTGGGACTCAGCAGGAAAGAGGATGGGGACCTTAGAATAAGGTGCCTCTGCCTCTCATTGGCTCTGACTACACCTACTGCTGGGTTCCCTCCTACCCTATCAGTCCCAATGGATACCAGCCACCAGTGCCTTAAATTATCTTTTGAAAAGAAAAAAGCCCTGCTAAGTCTCCACAGTGAAAGGATGCTGATGTATACTTCTGTGTTAATACTGTGACAGGAAAACAAAGCAAGGATGACACATGCCATATTGCATGCTCCCTCTCCCTCTAAAGGACCCCTCCCCGCTGGACCCCTGTTCTTCACATCCTGAAGTGATGAGAACAGATGGCCCTTTCCCCCTCAGCTAGATATTTGCTTCACGTTTATTGATCGCTCTGACAGCCTTAATTCACTTCAGAGGTGGCAGTTCAGCTTTAATTGGCTTTAATGTTATCGGAGTGGTGTTCATGTGACAGCTTTTAAAAAGCACCAAGTCTAAAGGTCATTGAGTGCAAAAATGTACTTGAAATACATCCGTAGGGTGGCTTCAGGTAACCAAGATTCCTCCCACCACAACCCCAAGGTACAGTCTGATGTTTCCTGTGAATGTGAATACATGGTGGGACTTCTGTAAACCAACAGTATCTGAAAATGGTTCAGAGTGTAATTGACTCTGCCACCATGGTGCAGCAACTAAGAGGCACAGTCTAATTTTCCAAAAGCAAAACCACATCATGTGCCTGAGAATGGTTATATCTCAAATATAGACCCAGGCAGGCAAAGGCATATGACAAGTTTCTATGATTTCAATCACAAAGTCACGCAGCTTGGCAGGAAACATCCCCCAAATAAGCAAGCTCATGGGATTACCAGTAGCACAAGCATGTTTCTTCCATCTATCACAATGAACCTTTACTAGTGAAACAAAGCATAGATCCGATTATTATTCATCCTGTCTTTCTTCCAAAGAACTTGAGGCAGTATACATGGCTTCTCTCTTCCTCTCCCCCCCCAAAAAAAAATTATGCTGAGATGTGATCCAGACCTGTGGTTTCAGTAAGGGGCAGCATAATTTGCAATACCATCTGATACCAAATTCATAGAATCTGATCCCCCATCCCCCAATCAGAGCAAACTTCTAAACTCTTCTCCCAATGTGGTTTCCTACTGTCTCTGGAGGAATATTTTGTTCTCATACTGTCTCTCAAATATCCTGAACATGCTGACATCAAACATATTTTAAAAAGTCACTAATGACTGTGTATTTCAAGGACCATTTCCTTTCATTTCTTTCTTGTGTCTCCTAAAAGAAGACAGAAATGGAAGATGACATGATAAAGAACACCATGTGTGCTTCAAGTTAACACCATTCTAGAGGGAGTTATGAAAATAAAGAACCAAACTTCTCCCAATTTGGGGGGGAAGAGAGAGGGTCCACTAGCTTTTGTTGCTTTTGATGCAATCCAATTAGCTAAACAAAGACCTACTGCTGAACAAAGTGAAATGCAAGACAACTTTGACTAGAAACACCCTAAAGCAGATATTTATAGACAGGTTCAGTAGGAATCAAAGCAGGGCTTAGATTCAAAAATGTCCCATTAGGAAGAAAGTACCTTAACTGAGATGGGTGGCGGGGGGAGGGGGAAGAGATGAGGACCGATAAAACAACTTAAAAGCCATCAAAAGCAAACTAAATGAAATGATCAGTGAAGTCCAGGTGTAAATGAAAGCAGATCTCTAGCAGATTTTAATGAAGCTTATATAGTACAGAGGACTGATAGAGTGTTAGTTAGAAAACTGTATTAAAAATGACTATTATCTGTAAGACTGGGAGAGTTTCAGGGATGCCAAGAAAAGGATTTTAAAGAATTTGCAGTACATAAAACTTTTCCAGTGTAACCTTTCACTATATGTTAACTTGAATGGTACAGGGAACTAAATTCCTCAAGTCTGTATCAGCCTTGGCACAGGTCTGAAGTTCATGGGAGAAAATTGGTCAGGGGCTAGAGAGAACTGGAATAAGACTTCAACGTAATGATTTTCTCACACTATGAGGTCAAAGAGTGCTCAGAGAGATGGATCTTTAAGCCAGATGATATGGCTTGATGTTAATAAGTTGTCAATTTTCTGCTGTTAAGAGACTTAATTTTCGCCTCTCCAATTTAAAAAGGTGTGTGTAAGCTGCTCCTTTTGCTGCAAGGCCATGCATGGAGGGCATCCTCCACGAGGGATGAAAGACTCTGTCGATTTTGGTTCTCTCACTTTTTCATCTTTCCAGTCTTAAATTCAGTTCTCCACATGTCTGCAGCAATTTGCGTTCATTTTTTTAAAAAATCCTCATGAAAATTCTTCAACACTTGAGTGCAAATTTCTCCAGTTTTATATGTAGTTAATGTACATACTTTGCAAGCAGTTTATCCCAATATAATGTATGTTATTTTCATTAATATATTAAAGTTTATGCATACTTTCTCTTAATATATGCATTTTTTAAAACAGTTTGGTTGGAAAACTGCATCGCAAAATTCAGATGCATGGTTTTTGAAGGATGACTGTGTTTTGGATCTCATATTCTTCTGGAAAGTGCAGATTTGATAGATTTGCCTTTAAATGTGAACTGAATCAAATTTCTCTCCTGTCCCTAACCCTTCACATCTCTTACTGGCTGCAGTGGCAAACAAAGAGACTTTCTGATCAGAAATGCTACTTTCTATACAATTATTTAACTAGTATCTACTTTCATTTGTGTATTTTATTTTTTTTTTAAATCCTAAGAAGCAGTGTGCTAAGAGCACAAGCTGGTGGGAACATTCACTAGTGTACTAGAGTCAATACTGGCTTAATCTTCCTGCAGGTGTGCACTTAAATCCCAACCACTCAAGCAACTACAAAAGCAATCTCAACAGCACTATTGTTCATAGTTCATAGTGCTGTTTCTAAACAGTGTGTTTTGGGGGGGAGTGGGAGTAGGGGGCGAGAACAGTTTGCAAAGGAGAAGCTGTAACCTAGAACTATTACCAGAGGCTCCAATCCTCCTAGGAGGTAGTCCCAGTTAGATATTTGGAACAATGCCAGCTAGCTGTTTGGTGGAGAAGAAAGAGGAGAGGGAATTACATTTATTTTATTTATTTGGTATGGTGTAGTGGTTAGAGTGTCAGACTAGGCCCTGGGAGGCCAGGGTTTCAATCCCCATGCAGCCATGTAGCTCAGTGGGTGACCTTGGGCCAGTCACCACCTCTCAGCCTAACCTACCTCGCAGAGTTGTTGTGGGGATTAAATGAGGAGGGGGAGAATCATGTTTGTACACCACCTTGAGCTCCTTGGAGAAAAAGTGGGATATAAATTCAGTAAATAATAATAGTAATTACAACAACAATAATAAATTTATATCCTGACCTTCCTCCAAAAAGAAGCCCTTAGATCCAACCCCGCCCCATCCTAAGCAGCTAGTTGATGGTATTGCATATATAACCAGAGCTACGTGGACACATGGCTTATACTTGGATGGATGGATGGATGGATGGATGGATGGATGGATGGATGGATGGATGGATGGATGGATGGATGGATGGATGGATGGATGGATGGATGGATGGATGGATGGATGGATGGATGGATGGATGGATGGATGGATGGATGGATGGATGGATGGATGGATGGATGGATGGATGGATGGATGGATGGATGGATGGATGGATGGATGGATGGATGGATGGATGGATGGATGGATGGATGGATGGATGGATGGATGGATGGATGGATGGATGGATGGATGGATGGATGGATGGATGGATGGATGGATGGATGGATGGATGGATGGATGGATGGATGGATGGATGGATGGATGGATGGATGGATGGATGGATGGATGGATGGATGGATGGATGGATGGATGGATGGATGGATGGATGGATGGATGGATGGATGGATGGATGGATGGATGGATGGATGGATGGATGGATGGATGGATGGATGGATGGATGGATGGATGGATGGATGGATGGATGGATGGATGGATGGATGGATGGATGGATGGATGGATGGATGGATGGATGGATGGATGGATGGATGGATGGATGGATGGATGGATGGATGGATGGATGGATGGATGGATGGATGGATGGATGGATGGATGGATGGATGGATGGATGGATGGATGGATGGATGGATGGATGGATGGCACCTAAGTGCTCCTGTCACCACTGCTCACCTTGCCCTCTCCTTTTGGGTAGTGTTGCTGTCATCCTCTGGGCTCAGTCTGCAATGCTACCCAAAAGGAGAGGGCAAGCGAAATGAAGGCCATGCTTGGAGAAGGTAGGTGAATAGGCAGCAACAGCAAAGAGGTGGTCCAGTGGCCCCCCTGAGATCAGCACTGGACCATTTGATCAAGTGTGGGCCTTGGCAGGTACCCAGTAACAGCAACTCTTCTATATTTACTATCTGGATAAGTCATTGTTACTGGCAGGAAGCGAAAGGAAGAGAAGTGAGTGCACTCTAATGCACGGAGGTTTCTGAGAAGGGCATCTACAAGATCTCCCCAAGAGGCAAAACTAGGAGATGTGATTTATCAGTGACAGGTGGAAAACACACAGGGATTTCCCCTAAAATATAGGGAGAGTTGGAACTGATGACATTTGTATTGGGCTTTGTTGATATACGGTGCCTCTAGACTGTCACTGCTTTGCGGCAGACATTCAAGAGTATACCCAAACTATAGGTTTGCACATTTAAGATGAATTAAGGCACTCTATAATGTACAACAAATCCACTTTTTAGTATGCACACAGATTTTTTTCCGTTTGGAAAGTGACAGGGAAATTCATTGAAAAGTGTGGATTGAACAAATGACTGATGCGATGACATGTAAACACATTGTAAGCAAATCAAAAGGAATGCAGGATGAATGCTCATTGTAGTATAACCACTGCATAAACAAATCAGAAAAATGCTCAATAAAGACAGGATGTAATCTAACCTCCACATAAGCTTTGGACAAGGAAATCAGGTTGAACATGCAATTAATAGGTCATCTGGAGGGGCCCACAGTGTACAATACATTATATTGACTAACCTGGGGAATTGTGCACGTAGATAAGGAATACATAATCCAGAGTAACAGAGGCTGGTCCTGAATCTGTTCTCTTTGAACTGTAGCTATCAGGGCTGTGGAGTCAGAGTTGGAGTCGTGGAGTCAGAAGCAATTTTGGGTGGAGTCGCAGTCAGTAGAAATGTACCGACTCCGACTCTGGCTTCAAAATAAATTTTGATTGACAAATTTTTAAAATATAAATTCACAATGTCAAAGAAGCTTCCCATGAAGTCAGCTGTAGTTGAGCATTTCACCATAACTGAAGATGGAAAACATTTTGTGTGTCAGTGTATGACACAGGACCCAGATGAAGACAAATGCTGTGATGCCAAGATCAGCGCATATTCAGGCAGTGATAAAAATCCTCCTACGAGAGCTTCCAATTTTAAAAAGACATTTACAGCCCTTTCCAGGGCTGTGGAGTCGGAAGCAATTTTGGGTGGAGTCGGAGTTGGACAGTAGAAAAATAGAGGAGTCGGAGTCAGAGTCGAAGGTTTGGCGTACCGACTCCACAGCCCTGGTAGCTATTAGCATTTCACTATGAAATGCCAAGTATGGCTACTTTCATATTATTAATTATGTCTGTTTGAGGTTAAAAACGTGAAAGAGAAAGTACATGTCTATGGGAGCATCGTGGACAACCACAGGTCCCTTTCTCTGCAAAAGGATGAACGGTCGATCATCCTGTGAAGAATGAGAACACAAGGGAAAACTATGTCATGGGAATTCTCTTCCAGTCTCTCCTACAGACCCTATTTGGCTGCTATATGACTATTACAGAGGAACAACTTTGGTTGGAACAGGACAAATTACTGCTCTATACTTGACTGACTGCAGAAGTGCCAGAGAACTGAAGTGTCTCCTAACGCCACTGAATGTACAAAAAATGAGTTCAAAATATGCTTTAGGAAGCATTGCTCCATACTGGTGCCTTCCAGATGTATGGTCATGCTGGCTGGAGCTGTGGTCTAAAACATCTGGAGGGCACCAGGTTGGGGAAGACTGGTGGGTATGCAGCTAGAAACCAAAAGTGCATTTTGTGTTGATTATTTCCAACAGAAATTCCCTGGGTCTTTGGGAAAGATAGCCACTGGTATAAACTAGAGAGGTCCTGCATGACAATCGGGGAAGACAAAAGGATGCTTGTTCTCCTGCTCCCCACTTCAGGTGAATACACTGTAACACAACTGAGGGTACATTTGGCTTTACTACAGCACCAAGTGCACAAGTGAAGCCAAAACAAATGTGTAAATCGGGTGGGGAACCCCTGCGCCCTCCCCATGTTGTTGGCTTACAACTTCCATTATCCTTGACTGTTGGCTGTGTGGGCTGGGACTGATGAGAGTTGGAGTCCAACAGCAGCTGGAGGCCACCAGTACCATTCCGCCCCCCTCCGCATCCCATTCCTGGTGTGAATAATCTAATACTTGACTGAAGAGTTCCACTCAGCTTCTTTCAGCATTTCATGGGGGTGGGGTACCCACGGCCTCCCTCACAAGACTGATTTGATTTTAAAGAGGGGAATGCAAATTCTTTGTACAGGGAGGGTGCTCTCGCCTTTGGAAGAGGAGGTGGATTTTCCTTTTTCTTTCTTTAACTGAAAGGGGGGAAGTACCCTGCAGCCACTTCAAGTGGTGATGCGGCTGTGTGGGGCAATCTGGTGGCTCCCACCCTCCTTGATAGAATTCCCGATGGGGATGATTATGCTTTCTTTTTCGTTAAAGGGGGATGGGGAAGAAAAAAACATTTCAGCACCTCATATTGGAAAGGTAAGACTCCCCCAGTGAAAGGTCTGAAAATGTCCCCACCAAAAAAGGTACTGACTATTCCCCCACTTTTAGAGAGAAACTAATGGTCCCATGAAGGAGGGTGGTGATATTTAGCCTAGCCCTCAAAGGATCATAATGATCAATGTCCTGTGCTGCCACCCCAATATTATGTTTTTAAAGATCGTTAAGAACTTCATTTTGCAAGAAACAAGAAGCCACCACCAAGTGGAAATAGGAAACAGGAAGCTGCCGTTTACAGGTCAGACTATCTAGCCCAGATCTGACTATGCTGGCTGACACCAGCCCTCTGGAGTTTCAGGCAGGAGCCTTCCCCATCTCCTACTACCTGGCCTTTTTTAGCTGGAGATGCTAGAGAGTGTACCTGGAACCTTCTGAAGCTGATGGCCTTGCTGAGCTCTGCTCCTTTCCCATAGTGGCAGCAAAAGGATGACAAAAGTAACAAATATGGAAGAGAACAAGAGTTTAAAACAACCTGCTGATCACTCTGCCAACGACATGGCTTGCATCTTACAGTGGAAAAAGCAGTTTTGGTTATGATCCACAAGATGGCAGTCTTGTCAAATTTCATTGGGATGTTTGAGCCCTGTTATTCTGATAGCAAGGAAAGCTTGAACTTCACAAAAATCCAACTATCAAAACAGCAGCCTAAATAATGTCTATGCATGCATATTACACACATGTCCCACAACACTTCCGGAACAGCCTTTGGGATGCTGTGGGCCCAGGTATGAATATAAAGCCTTCAAAGGACTTCTCTTGCTTGCACCAGAAGATGTATTATCTATTAATTTTTATTTCTTCCAGGGAACATAGCGTAGCATTTATTGTTTGTCTGCCCCCCCACTTTATCACCACAACAACCCTATGAGGTAGCCTGGATCTAGTGGACTTCATGTCCAACTGAGGACTTGAACTCATGTATCTCTAGTCCTAGTCTGAAACTCTATCCACCGCACCACACTGGCTTCCTGCATGACCATCGTATGGCTGGAATTAATAAATTCCACAGCACAGCACAGCATAGCCCCAATATATATATTAAAAATTAAGCATTTCAAAATTCAGCACAGTATACCAAATTGTTAAATATACAGAGGCTAAATGTATCAGCCAAAATGCCATGCTGACTTTGGTCTCCAAGTGCTACCTCTTTAAACTGAAGGCATGCTCTGGGCAGCATGAGAGGGGTGAAAATTAGGAATTTTCCTTCATCTGTGGGGAGGAGAAAGTGTTTAGGGATCAATTAATTAAAGGGGGTTTGGTCTGGACAGGTGCTAAAGCCTGACACTCTGAGTCTATCTCTGCCTTCAGATCTTGGGCAAGTGACTTGCCTCCATCTGCTTCAGTCCTCTGTAGCCAAGCAAACTATCTCTGGGAAGTTGAGAAGTGGGGCATAAAGGTACTGTTTCCCTGTTTATCCAAAGCATCTTGTGATAGAAAGTTAGGGAGAAATCTGCTCCAGTAAAATGCAAGCACGGAGTCTGCTTCACTTTGCCTTTCACATATGTGTCTGGGGCTTTTGTCAATACAGTTTTTTAAAAAGTTTTACAGCTGTTTGTAATTAACTTTACAACAATATTAAGGCTTCCTTTGGGAGAAAGGGTGGGATATTAAAAATCAATAATAAAATAAAACAACAAAACAAGGCCAGCTTTAATATTGGCTTTATTTCACTAACATTCACTCCTCTGGGTGTCTGTTGCATTGGCACTTTGGCAAAGCTAATAAATGAAATGGAAAAGTCATTTCACAGTCAACAGCAGGCACAGGATGGGGTGGAAACAGAAATGACAAATGAAATGACAAAAGAAGAATGTTGTTTAGAAATCTGATGCCTGAAATAAAAAGTATGAGCACACGGAATGAATGAGGCTCAGACCAACACATCATTGAAAAGCTGAAACATAACAGTTAATATTCTGTGCTGGTGGACTGCATTATTAATAGTTATTTTTACTATTTAATTTATATTCTGATTAATGCCAAAATAGATTTCTAAGTGGTTTACAAGTACGAAAACCAATTACACAAACATTAAAATGTAAATATCCATATTTAAAATGCACAATAAAACAGAAGAGAAATGCTTGCTGTGGTTAGAAGTCATAGATATGCCTATCTTTTCCAGCACGACTAACAGTGCAAACCTGTACATGTTTATTCAGAAATAATCTCCACTGAGTTCAATTGTACTTACTCCCAGGTACATCTAGATAGAACTGAAGACTAAATAGTTTTTTATTCTGCTGGTCCTCACCACATTATATGACTGTTCACAACACAAGAAAACAATTCTGTTTTTTTTAGATCTGGAGGGATAATTACTTCTAGATAATGTATATTCTATAACAAAATCCCAATCAAGGTATGCTTGGAATAACAGTGCTTAGTAAAGACGTATAGTATACATCAGCTTCAATGCACATGCAAACATGAAGCTCAATTTGCAATCTTGTGATGGTTACAAAATAGATGTGTGTCATGCTGTCTTGCAGGGTGCTCTGAATGATGTGTGGTGGCTGCTGGATGCTTGAGGACTAGTGAGTATGTAACTCATTCACAGTCAGATGCATGGGGAACTTGTTCAAACTCTAAGAGTCAAGTCAGAAGAACAGTGCATGGATTGCAATCCAAACAGTTTGCCAAGTTACAGCTGCTGATGAATCAAGTTGAAGTAAACTTTCCACATGTCCCCTTATCAGTGTCACATAACAAACCTATGAGGTAGGTTAGTGTGTTCAGTTTCACCATTGCAAAATACTTAAATAATTCTGTTCAGCTCAGCTCAGCAAGCATTGTTATTTCAGCATCAACGTATGTATGTCTGCGGGGAACCTCAGCAAGTCTTATCATTTCATTGTGTGTGCATGGGGGGAATGGCTACTTGATGGGCAATTAATTGGCTCATTAATTTGTGAACAGAGACAGAAAACATATGGAGATCATCAGCAGTACTGAAATTTAACAACATTTCCTATGTAAGAGACCATTAAACTATTGTTAGATGAGATGTCAGCTGTAACTTTACAATCCGCGACTATAACTTGGCTTAACGGTAAAGATGTAGCATTGCAGATCGCGAACAGCCATGGAGTGGGGAATATAAGTGGTCTGTCAGATAGCACGTGAAATCAAAGCATATGGTGAACTACATCTCCATTGGAAATACACTATTGCTGAGCAAGATACAGGAATGGCTTCACAGAGGGGGTGGAACACATAATACCCTGTTTTTTGTGTGTGAAAGCTAGCATGCCATAGTAGTTAGAGCAGTCTGGGGCCTTCCAGTTGCTAGTGGACTCCAACTTCCATCAGTCCCAGCTATCAAGGCCAAAGGTCAGGGATGGTGGGAGTTGTAGATCAAAACATCTGGTGAGCATCAGGTTGGCGAAGGCTGTCAGATTACGAGCAGGGCAATGCAGGTTTCAATCTCTACGGAGTCATGAAGCTGACAGTGTGACCATGGGCCAATCTCTCTCCCCCCCATCCTAACTTACCTCACAGGTTTCTTGTGAGGATAAAACGAAAGAGGAAGAACTACATATGCTGCTCTGGGCTCCATGGAAGAAGGCGGGATATACATAAAACATACACGCATACATTCTAGCTTCCTCTGTACAAATTCAGTACCTAATAAATCAGCAAACTGTAGACAAAATGGAAAGCAAAATAAATACTGTATTATTATACTGGCACCGTTGTGAGGATATAGAGTACTTGAGAAGCTCAACCAGACAGATGCAAACAGCAGGAGCCTAGGAGTCCCTAGGTAGCCACTGCAACTCCAGGTGAGGCTTCACCTTCCCAGGAGGTCAGGAAGGGAAATGAAGTTCGCGGATAGTTTGCTGAATCCAAAATAGGCCATGAAGTAGAGACCTGTGGCAAATCAATGCATATTTTCCAAACAGGATGTAGCCAGTGAGCTATTTCTGTGCATTAATGCATGTGTTTGGTTGCTTGGGTTTTTTTTGTTTTTGTTTTGCAAAGTACTAATGTTTTTTTATGTTGTAGCCTTTTTCATGTACTGTTCTTTAAACCTTTTTATTTAATATTAGTTTTTTATATTGGTTTTATTCTTTTTATGGATTGTAAGTCACTTTGGGTTCATTTTTATGAAGAAAAGCAACTTAAAAATTTAATAATAAATAAAATAAATAATGAAAATGGAGTCTCATCTGATTTAGGGTGAGGAGAACACTGGCTCTTGTGGGCAGAGATAACTCGGGATACCTACACATCCCCTCTCCCCCCTCCCTGCCTCCAGCATTTACCACAGTGTGATAAAACAAAGGGTGGGCCATGTTTCAAAGTGTAAAGACCTCAGATATGATTAATTTGATGGAACTTGCAACAATACTTTTTAAAAAGTATGTATTTTCTGGACGAGCACAAATAACCATTTATAGGAAATGCTAGATGGATTCCACAAGAGGGCAGTAGAGGCCTGCTTTTGGAAGAATGGGAAACAAGGCAATTCATTTTCCCTGTGTCCTTTGTTTCTCTCCCCCTCCTCCTTCATTATAACTGAACTGAAAACAATAAATGCAAACGAACACTGTCAGTGAGTAAACAGCAATATATAAAGTGAGTTTTGAAAGTACAGACTGGCATGAAATGCCAGGTAGGTTACATGAAGAGTACACTGCACAAAGGGGATACATGCTCATTTTGACTGGTGTCCATTCAATAATAAGTATATTTTGAATCTTGGATTAAGCCAATGCAAGTGAGAAGGCGTTTCATCCATTGATTGCCAATGCAGTATTTAAATTGAATTTTTTAAAAAAGATGTGAATATATCAGATTGAATAGAAACAAAATTCTTATATGGGAAGCGACTGGTAAATGATGTTCTTGTTTGCCAGCTGGGGAAAAAGCTTTGCTACTTAATTCTGCTAAATTACGATCCCCAAGCTTGCTTAGCGTCAGCAAGGTAGTGGCCTCATTAGGTGCCTTCAGACCATACTCCTGGCCTTTCTTCAGTTTCTTTGTATGCTGTTTCTTCCCCTACCTTTCGAACTTTTATCTTCCTCACTGAATGCACAACAGCATCATAAGGCATTCCCTCTCCTAGAGGTTCACAGACATGTTATAGGCCTTTCCACATATTACGTGGAAGCAAATCTGGATTTACATCTGAATGTCCTTGACAAGGAGCTCTACAATCTCTAATGAGTGCACTGATATGAGACACGTATTTTCCACACTCATTAGGTTCACACATTGCATTTTAGGATGTACACTTTTTAAAATATAGGTATATGTCTAAAAGTGTAATATGTGAATTGGCTTCAAGGTTTGCCCAGTTTTTAAAGGTTTGTGACTCCTTGTGGTATGGAACTTTAGAACAAAGTGTAGGGGCAAATAAAAACTGGAAGCCATCTCGATGTAACTGAGGAGATTTAGTGTGGCATGCCCCATTCCCCCTGTCCCATAATTCTTTTCTCAGACCCCTGACTTATGGGGTGCTTATTGCTTTTGCAAACTGCTTGCCTAGTACCGAAGTCTGAAACATTCTGTTTAAGAGCAGTAAGCTCAAATTGCAGGCTTCTGATGGTGTTTAGGATGAAAAGCTGGGAAATCTTCTTTAACAAGTTTGTTTCACTCTGCCTAGGACAGCAGAAGCCAGGACAAGGCAATTTAATTAGTCAAAACAAGCAGGAGAAAAAAGGCTTTTGCACACTGAGAGCGAGGGGGAAAGCTTCACAGTTGCATTCTCAGCTCTGGCGAGCACAACTCCAAGGTCATGGTAAAATAAACAAATGTCAGAAGTATGAGTTCTAAAGACACTAACCCCTGGGAAAGATAAAAATCTCACAGGTATAGGTGCCCCCTGTGCCCCCTCCCAGAGGGTCTTTTGGGTATAAATAAAGGACCCTTGATCTGGGCAGATAAGCCTCACCACTGACTAGAAGCCTCAGGAAAGAGTGGCACGGTGTAAATCTAAACAGGGCCATAAGGGATCTCTCCTGCTGTTTGAGGTTTCTGGCAAGGAAAAGTCAAATGTAAGATAAGCTCTGCGCTCATCATTGCTGTGAGTGTTTTAGGGCCTGCTTGTCATGACTAATAGTTTTTGGTTCAATAAAGCACTACATTTTCCTTCTTCAGAAGTGTGTTTCATAGTCATTCAGATCTCAAACTTTCCTGCCTCAGGGAAGAGGAAAAAAACCTTTGGCAAAACATAAGGTACTTTCCTAAAGGTGGGCATCATATGTGAGGCATCTGGTATGGCGATGCCATATATGTCTGAAAGACCTGCACATTGTGTGCATCTAAGTACCAATGGCCAATAAAGCATGTTACAAAGTTGTTGACCTTCAAAGCCCCAAATTGGCTGGTTCTCTAACGGACTGTCTTCTACGATATAAAACTACAGTATGGCTGCATTCATACAGCAGGCTAGGTTCCAGACCCCCGCCAAAAAGTGAAACCCGCTGAAAAGCAGCACTCCATCAATAAAATGGTGCCCGATGCCCAAAAAACACCATAAAAGCGGAACAAGCACTGTATGAGTGGGGCCTTACTCTAATTGAAAACTGCCGTATTAGTGGAACGCCGAAAAGCGGGCCACCGAAAAGCAGGGCCCTACTGTCCTTGTCAGTTGGGGTCATGTCCTCAGGCCCTTTGCTATGTACCTCTGCTTCAGAATTTAACTCAGTGGCATCCTGAAAGAATTTTTTCTAGGATGTTTGACATGTTTGCCTAACACCACTATTGTTTTCCTTCAAAATGAGAGAAGGTCTATTACGTTCGCCTATAGTAATTAAGATCCTTCATCTTTTTTTATCTGCTGCTTTATTCATTATGTGATTTTTGTGAGCTAATGGGAAGATGAATTCATACAATCAAAACAAAATTTTAACATCAAGAATATTTTAGAAGATTTAAAAATTCATACATTTTCCAGTGTTTACTATTACCTAATTAATGTAGTCTTCATTTTACTGAAACCTGCTCTCATTTCTCCCTATTATAATAAATCCCATAGCTTCATAGATACATGTAATCAATTCCCTGCCCTGAAATCCCCAACTTTCTCTTTATGCATTGTATGTAACACAAAAATGTGAGGGCTTTTGAAGTCAAAGGGCTTAAATAAATCTAGGAAGGAAGGAAATCACCTGAAAGTTTATTGCACACAGGTTGACATGAGGTTGATCTGTTCTCAAAGTTCTGACGTGTTTCGATGTGCACATTAATCTGACACCCAACAAGAGTTTCCCCATTCATCGGGAGAGAGTTCCAAAGCTTGCATGCCATCACAGAAATAATTGCTATGTATGTGTGGAGGTACAGGAACACGGCAAAGGTCCTCAGGTGACCTTAATCCCATTCATTTCAACGGAAAAGGCAGCTGCAAATTCACAAACTGATAACTGTGTGTGGAAGCTGGCTGCTCCATTAAAGCAAACAGGGAGCTGACCACTGCAGAACACAAGGGGTCTCAACTGGAGTGCCTATTATCTACTATTTGTTGAATGGGACATTATGAATGCTTTATGGCAATTAGTTCCTGTTGCTAAATGGAGATCACACATGCACTGCACCCGCATCCCAAGAACCTGAGCCACTGAATCCCCAAGGCCATTTCTACCCATTACAGTTGGAGCAATGTAAAAATTGCCTGCTCTAAAACACTAGCAACTATTTGCTCTGGGCTTGTTTGAAAACAAACCTAGATTGGCACCTGCGTGGGCAGTACAAATCCAGTTCCTAAAATCATCAAGAAATGTCAAGTATAAAAATGAAGCTGGTCGGACATGAAAATGTATTGATGTTGTATGGCATGAGGCCAAGTCTTTTGTACCTTTTTCTTGTCAGCAAGTGCCTTCATTTCATTATAGGAAATGTGCTTTTGGAGCACCTTCCTTTATCAGATTTCACTTATGAAGACACCAAGGTTTAAATTCTCACCATGACTCCATGCTGAATTTTACAGAGCGGAGAGAATTATGGCCAAGGCATCACTTTAAAGTCAGTAGGTTGGCTTTCATATTGGGCAACTTCTGCTCAAAGCTTCTTTGTGAATCATAAATCAAATGAAAAGCATAATAAAATCACACTTTCTTTAAAAGTAGCTGTACAATGTATTCGTTTTAGGAAGAAGGGGAAAAATTCCCTCTCCTCTGTGAAAATGGCTGAAATAAAACACAAATGGTTGATATTTATCCTAAAGTGCCCAACACCAGTTTTATATGCTGTTATTTCTCTCTTTACAAATTTACTCACTGAAATGGCCTCATGAGACTCGCATCCTGTTTTTACAGTAGCTCTCACTACCATAGAAAGGAGGCATTGTCCATTGCAATTACTCCTCACAATAAAAGCCCCTGGTTTTATAGGGACACAAATTAAATTAAGGCTTGCTAAAAAAGAAGAGTTGAATGACAACAGCTACTCAGTGCTTGCCCCTGTTGTGCTTGAAGGATTGCTAGGAGGTGTTAGGTCAAAACTAAAATTCTGAGCTGTCCATTTAACCTTACTCACCTCACGTTTACCCCAGGAAGAGTGCGGAGCTGAGTCACATGAACCCACTGCCAGAGACCCAGGAAATAATGACAACAAAGAACCTTTGACAAAGGGGACCCAAACCTGTCCAGCCAGATGCCTTCCAGAAAATGGGAACCCCGTTTATTGAAAGGGGTTCAAATTATATACCCTCAAGGAGGGGCTACAGGTCAGGGGGATGAACCTAATACAGCATAAAGAAATGACACGGTGGCATAAAGGTCATGACAAGGGGGAGGAGGAGAGGAAGGGGAGATGGGCGAAATTGCCCGGGGCAGGCTGCCCCTTTGTAAATCAGATTTTGCAGACTGCTACAGCCTTGAGATAAAGGCTGGAGCCAGAGATCTCAAAACAAGTAGGGATAGAACATTAAAACATAGGTAGAGCACAAAATAAATGCAAAACACATTCTTGCTGGGACAAATGTTTTTCATCCTTTGGCACATATCTGTTAAAGCTCGCTGAGCATATGAAAAGCTGGATTCAGTTTGCATTCTGAACCAAAGTTTGTCCTGCAAAGCTTCCTGGGATGGGGGTCAGGTTAGGGGCAAATAAACCAAAATCAACTTTATTTCTTCCATAATTCATTTTAGCCCAACAGAGGGAAAGGTCAAAGATACTATGAAGAGAAAGGGTGCTTCCAGAATGACACTATTTTTGATTAGATTCAATTACTTATCAGCAAATTTAAGTTATTTTTCATGTGTGTGTTATTTTATTTTATTTTTAACAACCTGCAGATGGTAGAGGCCATCTTGGTAGCAGCATTCTCCCTTCACTCTCATGCATAACAGGAGATAATGCCTCTTTAAAGATAGTGCTTTTTGCAGTAATGCCATTCATAGTCTATATAGAAATATATTGCAACAGTAACATGCATAGTCTAAATAGAAATATGCATAGAGCATAGCTGTGGCTTGTCTCTTGAGTGAGTTACTTCTCAGTATGATTCCTCTTGAAAACAATAGGTGGGTGTCCTTGTGCTGACAGAAGGGTTTTTGATCCAGCAGATGCGTTTGCTAATGAAAGAATTTGGAAGACAATATTTTTCATTCCTCTCTCCCCTCCCCAGTTCCAGTGCCCCATGAAAATTGCCTCCAGTTGGGGACCCTCCAAAACAGAGTGTTGAGGAAGGGATACAAGGGAAAGAGAGACTTGACTAAAGTAGCCTCCCCTCCTGAATGAAAGGGCACCAAATGGATTCCACCCAAGGACTTTACTCTGTAAATACCTGAACTACTACTACATTTAATTATTTTTCTGACAGTAATTTAGCAGACAATCCAGAGAGTTGTGTGGAAAATTCTACCTCAGAAACACACATACACATCCCTAGCAGTCCACTGTGTAAGAATTTCAAAGCAGTTTAGGATATGGCATGGAGCAAGAGAGAAAGGGTGTGCCTTTCATTCAGAGAAAGAAGTCAAACATCAAACTGGCCCCATACAAAAGTTTAGGTGCACCTTAAATACCTTCCCAAACTAAAACGCTGCATTGACTTTAGGCTAGGTACATCTAGTATGTAAAGGAAGGATAGGGAAGCATGAAAGATGAAAAAAAAGTGACTGTAAGTATCAGACCTCCCTCATGCAAGTGCCCCTGAAATTCTTTTGGTTAAGTTGGAAGTGCTGTTATTAGAAAACTGAAGCACTCGGCAATCCGCTGTGGCAGATTGCAAGAAGTGAGTGGTGTGCAATTTACAGTAAACAAATTTGTTATCTTTGATGGGTCGTGGGGAGAATAAAAATGGGCTCCAGCTGAATCAGGGAGTGCTCTGGAAAATATCAGGAAAGCAAAATAAATAAATAAATAAATGATAGAATCTTCCTCATTTTAAAAAGCTTGCATAGATTAGCGAAGGGTGTGTACCTTGGGAACATGAAACTTGTGGGGTTTGGCAACTGGTTGTTCAAATACTGCTTGCTGAAAGCTCCTCCAAGATGTGGAAAGTTTCTACCAAAATGGAGAGGCGGCCAGTGCTGAACGCTTTGCAAGTGAAGCAAAAAATAAAAAAACAAAATTTACAAAATAAAAATGACAGAGAGTTTGAAGGCAGGAGGATAGTAGTCTAGAATCTGCCCCCGACACGACTAAGTTGGTTGTATGTTCACCAGATTCAGAATATCCTGTAAAATATTACACATTGATTTGCAAACTCCCACAATTGCCAGATAAAAATATATCCAGTAACCACTTGTTTTCCATTAAGAAGTTTAAGCTCCCCACTGTGGGATAGGCAGGAAGCATTGTGGCGATCAATCTTTATAGCTAAATAGTACCTCTGTTTACAGAGGGCAGTATATTTATATTTTAAATAATTACAAACTCCACATAGGGATCATTAGGAAAAGATTACAAACTCCACACAGGGATCATTAGGAAAAGACTTGAAAATAAAATTGCCAACATCATAATGCCTTTACACAAATCTATGGTGCAACCACACTTGCAATACTGTGTTACAGTTCTGATCAGCACATCTCCAAAAATATATTGTACAGCTGGCAAAAGTGCAGAAAAGAGCAAAAGTTGCAATATTTGGGGCTTTATAGGTTTCAAAAATCAAAAAGACGAATAAAGGGGTACATGGCAGAGGTGTATAAAATTATGCATGGTATGGAGAAAGTGGCAGGGAGACTTTTCCCCCTCTCTCTCCTAATATGAGAACCAGGGTTCATCCAAAGAAGCTGAATGGTGGAAGTTTCAGGACAGAAAAAAAAAGTACTTCACACAGTGTATAGTAACTATGGAAATTGCTCCCACAAGAAGTTATGATGACCCCCAACAACCGAAATGGCTTTAAAAGGGGATTAGATAAACTTATGGAGGGTAAGATCAGTGGTTACTAGTATCAGAGACAATATGCCTCCAAATGCCTAGGAGAGATGGACTTTAGGCAGAGGCTCATAAAGGCCCCATCTGCAATATTTATAGCAATATTATACTACTGTAAAGAGTCATAGCTTCCTCCAAAGAATCCTGGGAGCTGTAGTTTGCTAAGGGTGCTGAGAGTTGGTAGGACACTCCTATTACTCTCACAGAGCTACAATTCACAGAGTGCTCTGGGAAGAGGGGTTGATTGTTAATCCACTCTGGGAATCGTAGCATTATGAGGGGAATAGGGGGTCTTCTAATAACTCTCAGCACCCTTAACAAACTACAGTTCCTAGGGTTTTTTAGGGGAAGTCATGACTGTTTACAGTGGTATGAAACTACTTTAAATGAATAATACAGATGGAGCCAAAAACTAAGTTCACTCCAACTTTTGTCAGGGATAGTTGCTCACTAAGAGCTATCCTTGGCCCTGTAACAACCAACCACCCTTACTGGCTTCGCCTGTGGGTTCCTCAGAACAGGACAAGAGGGCAGCTAAGTCTAGCTGCCATTTTAATTTCTCACAATGCAAAAGAATGATACTACATTGAAGGCATTAGGGGACATTAATATGGCAAATAGACCCAGCTGACAAGCACTGCACAGAGTGTCAGTTTTTTGTATTTTTTTTAAAAGGCAGGCAGCATCAGTGCTGGGCCCTTTTATGGTGCTGTGGCCCTGTCAGCTGCCTAAAGATGCCAGGTACTTATCAGGGCCGGTCCCAGGCATGCCGGGGCCCTTGGACACAAGCCTGCCCTGGGCCCTGGGTCCTGGCACATGCACGCACACCTCACCTACCTACCTACCAGGCAGATGGAGGAGCGGGAGGTCGGGCAGGCAAGGGGGTGGGACAGTGGACAGGCAAGTGAGTGAGCAAGCAGGGGGCAGGCAAGTGAGTGGGGGGAGAGGGCAAGTGAGTGAGTAGAGGGAATGAGTGAGTGGAGGGTGGAGGGAGGGTGAGCAGGCAGGGGGAGGTTGAGCAGGCAGGGGGAGGGTGAGTGGGGAGGACAAGTGAGTGAGTGAGCGGGGGTGGGGGGAGGGTGAGCGGGTGGGGGAGGTCAAGTGAGGGAGCAGGCGGGGCAGAGGGTGAGTGGGTGGGTGTGGGGAGAGTGAGCGAGCGGGCATGGGTGGGCCGGCGAGTGGGCAGGCAGCTCCCTCCCTGTGATCCATGGCAGGAGCCTGCCGTGGAAGGGAAGAGCTACTCCACCACCATAATGAGGGGCCCTTGAGGGGCCCCTCTGGACTGTGGAGCCCTCAGCCAGGGCCCCACCTGGCTGCCTTTGGAGCTGGCCCTGGTACTGATGGTGGCCCTGAACAAGGCAGATCTTAAGTAGTATGAGCAAGCTTCTTCCTATAGCTTGTGTGCTTAACTTTCTGTTGGCTTATGGCCTAAACCATTGTATAAATAACCAAACCCAGTGAAGGTATATCAATACATGTCTCAGTAGAATAGCTCCATTGCAGTTAGAAGCAATAGTTTAGTGAGGCTTTTCTTTAAGAATGTCAGAAATGTACAGAACTACAGGTGGCAATAATAGTACTTAACATTTGTATAATACTTTCAGCCATTCAGAAGGTGAGGGAAAACATCTGAGTATAGTGAAAAGGCCCCTTGGTTTGGCAGTGGAATTGACCCCTAGTTGTGAGTGGACAAACCACAACTTGATTGATATATCCTCTTTGCCACTGCTTTCTGTGTTGAATGTTCTGATGGAGAAAATCCTCTCTTTCTATACCAGCCACTTGGCCAGTGCGTTATCTTCCATATGTCCTTACCTGCTCCCCTTCACTGGGGCAAATGAGGTGTCTAGTGATTCCATTGGCTAAGAAGCATGGATTTGGGAAGAGTTAATGTAAACATATGATCTTGTGATAGATGCCCATATATGTAGACATGGAAGGGGATGTCATTACACTCTTCAGATTTAGCCACAATGAACTAAGATGAATCTACATGAACTTACAACAAATTATGCATGCCCCTACACACAATTACAGGGAAGGAAGCCCACCTAAATTAATTAACTGAATGTGTTAGAGTTCTGCCCAGTTTGGATTTGGTACCAAATTTTCCATTCATTTGCTTATTTATCATTGTGAATCAGATTTTTATGTAGCGATTTTCCACGGCTAATTTTGAAAACAGATTTTTTAAACAAAAGATCTGCCTCTAAAATATTGATATTAAGAAAGTCTATCTATATTTCCTTTAAAAATATTGATTTTTCCTTTCAAAACATCAATATTTCCTTTAAAAATATTGATGTAAATATCAATATTTTTGGAGGGGGAAAAAGGATTGGTACGAACTTGAATCAATACTGGCCTGTTAGGCTGATGAAATGCTTTTGAAATGACACCAGCCAATGGATCCCATCCCTAATTAAGAGACTTATTCCCTGAGAATGATCCAAAGTACCTTGAATGAGCCAACATATAAGCAGGTGTCCATTGTCATGAACTTGTATATGTTCATGAGTTATTAAAAATCTTATAAGTAATATCTTGGCTCAAGCAAGGGACTCTGGGAGATTTCACAGTTATAAAAAACAGGCCTCTGACAAAGTAAAAATCTGAGTTTCACTTTCCAGCTGAAGGCGGTTAGGAGAAGCCTCAACAAGCTGCACCTGGTTATCTTTGCTGATTACCAAGTGCCTGGCACCCAAGGTCATCCTGGGCCTGTACAGTTTGAACATACAGTTGGGAGGGGGGCCGAGAAGGCGCGAAAAGGTGAGAAACATCCAGAAAAGGTTACATCAGCCATTTCCTGATTGGTCCATTAATCCTGGACCGTTAGGATTCCTTTCCTTAAGTATAGGGCTGAAAACCCCTAGCCTTTGTTCTCTGTTCTCTGCTGACTTGGCACCAGAGTTCCAAACCTTTCTGCCTTATGGTTCCACTGGGTTGCCTATGGGAGGTAACCTATGCCTGGTTCCACTGCTTTATGTTTAACATCTATCTCTCTTAGGAGAGATGCTACTGCAACCAACTACCTCATGTGTAAGTAGTTAGGTAAGCTAGTTTGTTATTTTCTTGTTGTGTGTATGAATTCTCTTGTATGTACCTAAACCCCTGTTTGGGTGTAGGGTCTTAAAGGATTACTTGCTGCTATATATTTTATGTGCACTTATATATTTGAATAAAGCTACTTCTATTTAACCTGGTGTGTTCATTGAGAGAGAGGGTGGTTCTGGATTCAGTACCTTGACCATTCTCAGTCACTAACTACCAAAGAGGGTTAAGAAGTTAAAAGCTTGAATTTGAGGTGCTAAACCAGAGGTGCCAGGCAAGGAGTGTAACTGTGACTCTTGCTCCATAGGACTTTGGTTTTACCTATCTTCTGGGCTCAGAGATCCCCTGGCTCTGAGTGGACCAGTAAACAGGGGTGGTGGCAGCCTACCTTCTACCTTGCAAGGTTGTTGTGAGCGTACACAGCCTTGGCAAGGGTGAAGTAATAGTCTTTTCAGTTCCGGTCTCATTTCCCTAAGGGTGGGGGTCTGAGTCTGACGCATGATCCCTGTGCCTTGACGGTAGGGATTCATGACATCCATTATTGCATGGATGGAATGTACACCCCTCAAACTATAGCATGAATAATCTGATATTGTTGCTTGCAACACAAGTAATATCTCTAAATGAAACTATGAGGGTGGGATGGGTAATATGGATACTTCTCATGTCAGTACTACATACTCCCAGGGAGGGTCGACCTATGTTGTTACTCTCTTATACCACACATTTGGAAAAGTGGGGGCTGATTCCATGCTGGAATCAATCATGTCTCTGACAGTAAAATTGCCTGTTAAGTGGGAAATGTAAACTTAGGAAGCTACCTTATACTGATTCAAATCATTGGTCCATCTAGCTCAGTATTGTCTACACTGACTGGCAGTGGCTCTCTGGGGTTTCAGACTGGGGTCTCTCCCAGCCTTACTTGGAGGTGCCAGGGATTGAACCTGGAACCTTCTGCATGCAAAGCAGATACTCTACCACTGCAAGCTATTGCCCTTGCAGGTGACAGATGCTCCCATCTCCAATCTCAGAGATGTCAGTGATTATCCCCTATAACAGGATTTATTTATTTATTTATTTATTTATTTAATTAAGCTTATATACCGCCCGACTAGCAACAGCTCTCTGGGCGGTGAACATTAAAAAAATGTCTTTGTAGGTGCAGGAGCACTACACAGGCATGTGCATTCCAAGGGCTAGATGTGGGGTGTCAACACAGTTATCCTTTTCACACATTAGTTCATATCCAGTGGGGTCCAATTTTGTACCTCCATTTCTCCCATTAAATTCAGATGAATGCATTTAGTTGGGGCTTAAAGAGTGTATATCATAAAAAGAGATTGTGTGAGTTCTATTCCCACTTTGCAACCACACTAGATACCATTGTTTCTAGAACAAAAATAAATTTCTGAATAGACTGTTAACTGAAGTTATCAGACCAATGTATTAGCCTTATTTATAATTGCTGTTCTGTCCCCCGAGGTGCAAGTACCAAGAGAGCCATTAGAGTCACTGATTTTTACTTTTGTAGTAGAACAGCTTTGTAAAAATTACTTTTTTTAAAAAAAGAGCAAGCTTAAAGTCTTTTCATTTTATCCACCTAAGTAAAGAGAAAAGCTGAACTAGGCAGAATGAACATGATTTCTCTGATGTGTCTGGCAAAAGGATTCTTCTGGATAGAAACTCCAACTTCCATTTATTTCACTTTATCAGCCTATCATGCTGCAGAGACCTTGAAGAAAGGTAGCATCCCAGGAAGTTGTCATTCATTGACTACTACTCTATAATCAGCTTCTGCCCCATTCTCAGTATCTTGCTTGCCTTTGGAGGAGATCCAAAACATCCTGTGGTCCTTGGGACCCCTTCTCATAGACCAGCCTTTCCTAACTAGTGGGCCACCAGATGTTGTTGGACCACAACTCCCATCAGCCTCAGCCAGCATTGCCAATGGTCAGGAAAGATGGGAATTGTGGTCCAACAACATCCGGTGGCCCACTAGTTGGGAAAGGCTGTCATAGACCATAGGATTACACCCTAAGGGCATTATAACCAACATGAGTTCAGCTATGTTGGTTCAACTTTACACATCTGATATTGGAGAGTAGTCTTTTAAAATGGAATAACTGACAAGCAACAGCTGGATAGACTTGTCTTATTAGCTAAATCAGTGCAACACACTCTGTGCATTATTGCAGTCCAAGTGAAAATAAGATATTGTAATTAGTGAGTGAATATTGCTTCTTAGTATGAATGTACACCAGATTCAGCTGAAATCTGAATTGAGATGGGGTGCCTCAGAGGGCTTTTGGGCATGTCTGAGGCTAAGATCTATGAGGCTGTACAAGTTGTAGCAGGGACTGTAGTCAGGAGTAACACTTTGAAAATGCTGCAGGAAAGTATCTACTAAAGGTCTGTCTCTAAGCTTACCATATAAAGAAAATGCCAGGATGTGGGTGGGGAGGAGGAGGGATAAAGAGCAGATTTTCAAAATTGAAACTTGACTCTAGTTTGAGAAAAATGCCAGGAACAGGAAGGGGGAGTTCATTTGCGACTAACAGGTCTGGCTTGTAATCAGAGAAAATAATTTTACTAGTGCCCTCTGTGATGATCCTGTATTAGTGTAAATAGGGTAAGTGCTGTTTGAATAGAAGATACATGGTAAGTGGAGTGAAAGAGGAGGGGGAGTGAATGGGCAGTAGAATGCTGGATGATTGGCTGAGTGTTTAAAATGGCTGAGCATATAAAAGGAAGAGTGACAGTGGAATCTGGGTGGATGTGATGTGATGAAAGTGAGTGGGTTGTTTTGGTGGGTTTTAGAGAGTTGTTTGCCAGGAGAGCATGGAGAAGGAGGGGGGTGGAGTTAGGATTAGTATTAGATAAAACCATATGCTTATGTGCCTTATGAAGAAATCTTGTTATCTTTGTTATCTTTGTTATATTTAATAAATACTTAATTTGGTTTACCAAAGGCCTGATCCTTGGCTGGGGTTTCACAGACCAGAAGGGAGGGTAAGGTAATGACCAAGGCTGAAGGGAAACTGTAACAAATGGTGGCAGCAGTGAAGAGAATAACAATACAAGTATTCAGAGTCTCTGGGAATACTGGTATTAGGACGTGACTGGTGGTGCTGCCTAGCAGGGGGATCTGTTGAGATCTGTGCTAGAGTGGGGAGAGAAACCATAAAAAAGGACAGTCCGGACTGGTGGAGTCCCTGGTGGTGCCTAGTGACAGGCAGTAACCACGAGCAGGTAGGAACCTGACAGGGAGAGCCAGGGAAGGGCGTCACACCCTCCAATCCCAGTTTTAAGAGACAGAGGAGCTTTGCAAAAGCAAAACTTTTTTTGGGCCAGTGGGCACATTTGGAATTTTAAGAAAGTGCCATGGGCACCATTCATAAAATGGCTACTATGGGCATGTGGCATAACACAAAACTGGTGCCACTGAGTGTAGAATAAAACAAAATGGTTACTATGGGAGAATAGCATAACACAAAATGGCAGACACATATAACAGGGCAGAAAAAGAAAGGACCACAAAATGGTACAGATATGCCACTCCTATCAGCTCCCCCCCAATGAAAAAAAGGGCACCTTCATCGGCCATGAAAAGAGAGATCAATGAAATGTGAAATGTGGATGTGAAATGTGAGCATGTTTAAGGGGGCATGCTCAATGCAGGAGAGGCCAAGCCAGTGCAACCAGGAACGGACCAGGAACAGCAAACAGTCTCTCATGCATTGTGGATTTTTAAGGGGTATTACTGATACCTTTCATGGAGATACTGGCAGGTACATTCTCCTTATAATCAGAGGGAATGATTTTTACCTGGAAAGTGACTCCCTTTTAGTTCTTTCCACTTCAAAATCAACTTTAAAGGTCCCTAGCACAAAACCTCCAGGATCTATTTGTCTGCAATTTAGCTTATTTCTTAAACAGGGACGCCCCTCTCACATCTGCAATTTTCAGAACAATTGCACACAAAACACTAGGGAATATTAAGTGATTCCTATTTGACCCTCCTCAAAAAACTGTAAAGGCTGCTCTTGTGGGAAAACCACATAATCTATCCTTCTGAAATTTGGCAGTATTCATGCCCCCAGAAGAGGTGACCTTGCCTGCAAATGTTATCTAATTCTGCCCACAAAAAGAGCATTTCCTTTTTTATGTTACTTGAACGATATACAGCACAAAAGCTGCTGGATCTATTTGCTTGAAATTTGGCAAGCGTTATCCACGCTGGACTCTGGAGGGGCTGGTAGACCTGCAAATTTCATCCACTTCTGGATATAGCTGTTCTTTTGTTTTCCAGGAGTGAACAGGGGAGAAACGAAGTGGACTCAGATGCACCCCAAGGCTGCAAATCACATTGGCTCAAGGCAAACTATTTCCCAAAGTGCTGAATCAGGGTCTAAACTGAATATTTTGGTTAATGCATATATCTATATCTTATGACTGAATAATACATACTATAAAGAGGCATGGATTAACATTTTAGCTTAGTCTAAATTCTGGTCACTTACCCAATACTATTGAATTCTTGTTACCTAAGTATGACTGTATCTAAGCTATAAAAGTGCTTCACATGCACTACCGACTTTCTTTCTGAGCTTTCCAAAATCAATATTTAGATGTAAAGGAGTTTCTCACCCTTCTACAAATGATATGATTGTTAGAATAAGCAAACTTGCATGTTCCCTTTAAGGGATATTTGGGAAATATCCCATGTTTACCAGTGATGTAACTTCCTAAAGGGTGGGGTTAACTGGGTGGGGTTACCTGGCTTCTCTTCCTCCTCCTTTGTCTGGTAATTTTTGCATATTCTCCATTAAGCCCGAGGAGAGCGAAGCATGCACATGCTCCTCTCCAAGATGACCATTATCATCAACTGAGACTTCTACTTTTCTTTCACCTAAGCTAGAGCCTATGTTTCCTGAACTTATGAAAGGTCGTGAGTAAACATTCTTTATCTTTTACTTAAGAAGATTGTGTCTGTCATTATTTGTCTGAGGGAAAGGGTGGACTGGTTGATTCTCATCCCGCTGCTTGCGTTTATATCTCTGCTAAGAAATAGGACCATGAAACTATTCCTATTTCAAATATATTTTTAAAATACCAATAACATAAATTTGTTCCTTGTGATTGAAAAACTTAAAAAGAAATCTCTCTTTGCATTTCAAACCGCTGTGCCTCTAATATCTGTTTAAACACTTTTCCATTTTATTAACTCATCAAAGCTGAAATGCCATTGAAGACAGACATCATCTGTCCTTCATAAGACAAATGTTAAATACTCTTAGCTCTTCTCAGAATCATCTCTTTAAACAGCATAACTATGATCTCTAATATCTCTCAGCCAGATGTTTCCCAGTTGGAGAGTAAGGTTTTGATGCAGAGTTTCATGCTCTTAATCAATCTTTAAGGAAGCTTCTGGAGCTTCCAGGATGCTATGAATTATATTTCTACTAATTTCATGACTGTATTCTTCTTCTGACTTCATTATGTGCACACAAAGCACATCATTTTCTAAATATTCTAATTTCATTAGATTCCCTTGTGTTTTGAACAAGATTATGATTACTGCTCTCAAAGCAGGCAACAGAATTGTTTTGCAGTTGACATGTATACTTCAAATCAATGTGTTCCTTTTACAGGACCAGACTGAGTCTCATGTCACATTTGTAAAGTTCATGAGTAGATTCCTGCAAGTCACATTCATGTCTGAAGAGGTTAAAAACAAATTAATCTAAGCATATTGTTTATCTAAGGATTTTTTCAGATGTAATTTCCTGGAGGAGCTAAGACTTCAAAATGAAACTTTCACACCAATTGAAAGGGGATGTCCATTTACTTATATAGATGGTAGGACAGTTCAACATAGGCAAAGAAATGCAGGCAAGGATCTTCCTGCTGTATTGAAGTGAATAGGTACTCTGAATGCACAGGAGTTGTCTTTTCACATGGAGTTCTGGACTGCAGCAATAAAAGCCTAAATCACTCCTAGAATCTTGTTATAGAAAACCCTTTATCCTTGATCTTATGTATTGTTATTCTCACTTTTAAAAGGCACATTAGTAGCTACATCCAAGTCTTTGATAGAAATTTAATCAATCAGCCTTTAGAATGTGTTTTTTAAAAACATAGAACTTCACCATCACCATCTGCTTTTGTGAGCTAGGAACACTGAACCGAACCATCTTTCCAAGATTACTTGAAAACTACACAGACAGGCAATGGAATAGTACAGGAAATCATACCAATTAATCTCTTCTGCATTCCCCGGGTCACAAACACTATTTACTCTAATGACTCTGAATATAATCCACCAAATGCCAATCATCTGTAATCTCCAGTTTGTTATTTATTAGAATACTTCCCAAACCCACATATCATTCTTTAAAAAATATCAGCAATATTATCAATATGAACAGAAGCATGGATTTTGAATTTCCAATATTCAATAAAAGACTATCAGTTTTCTCTGACTAGTTCTCTAATTAGCACAAAACTAATCAATTTAGTAGATACTGCTCTGTGCTGGGGCCACATAATGAGGCAAATTGGGGTGAGACGTTATGATTTTACCCCTCCCTGAATCAAAATGTGACATCAAGAATCAGGGCCCCCTCCAAGCCTCATCTGCTCTGTTTTTCTGTACCCTCTTTTCTATTCACTATATCTCTATGTTTTTCTGTGTCACTATGCTTCTCTAGGTCAATAGGCTTTGCAAGAATTGAGGCAGTCCAGATTGCTGCCTGCAAAGCACTGAAGAGTTCTAGATTATTTTCTTTTTGTTAAAGCAGTGCAACAGAGGATCTTTAAAAAAAGTTAAAAGCTTCATTTATCTCCAGCATTCTGCAGGCAGCATTTAGGACAGGCTCACCTTGTAATGTCTATTGGGAGACATCTACATTGGCTGGTAGGATGCTGGTACTGTATTAAAAACATACAAACAATAATACACACCACTTGGACACCTCAAGTATTTTAATTATTTATTTTAGGGAAGTTAAGGGCAAACCCTTGCCTTCCCTCCCCCCTAAATTTTAAACTAATATGGATTTTGAAGTTTTTGTTGGCTTAATAAAGATATTACGCCAATATGATTATGGACACAGTGAATTTCTATTACTTCCACCACAAAAGGCCTTGGATCTATTAAGCCTACAATTTGGCAGGATTAATCCACTCTGGAGGGTCTTCTGTGCCTACAAATTTCATCCACTTCTGCCTATAACCATATAAACAAATTCAAGGCTGAACAGAAACCAGCATAAACATGATTATGAATGTAGACTCCCTATACAGCAGTTACTTTTCTAACATGGGGTTTTCTTCTAGGTTTTTTTTTTAAACAAGCATTATTTTAAAAAAGCAACAGGATGGCACTACACGTATCAATGTAGCCAAATACAAATAAAATATACAGCATTAATAATTAATGCAAACCAAATTTGAGAGGTAGGTTTTTTCAGTTTTGCAACAATTCCATCTCCCATTCTAATTCCTGTTCCAGAGCCTGATGAACACCCCTGTCATTCCTGTTGCAGGCCTATGCTCTCTAATATAAAATGCAAACATGTCCCATACTGTAGAAAAGTCTAATGCTGATGATTTTCCCTTTGTTATTTGCAGTTTGTATGTCAGTTTTTCACATACCCAGAAGTGGGTGATCCAGTTTTCTATCGTTCAGTGATCAGCCTGTTTCCAGTTCTTTGCAATCACCATCTGGGAGCTGCCAACATGAAGCCAATCAAAGGTCTGTGGGAAAACCCTGGCATTTTCTTCCCCCCAAATGTTTAACACCACCAACACTGGGGACATAACAATACCTGGCTTTGTTTTTCTCAATTTTTAAAAAAATGTCTCTCAGAATTTACACATCTTCTCACATTGCCAGAACATATGAACATAAGTGCTTCATTGTTCACAACCTCTCCAGCAGTTATTACTCCCTGAGCTTATAATATGGGCCAGCCTGAGTGGTGTCAAATACCATTTATGAACCACTTTTAAGGAATTTTCTTGAGTGGCCACTGAGATAGAATGAAAAGGTAATTTATTCCAAATTCCATTCCAGGAACCTACACATACCTGCACACCCAGGTCACCCTCTCAAGCCATCCTCAAAGCACTGGAAAAAATTGTTGTTGTGTCAATTCATACAGCATACATTTTCAAAATCAAGCCTCTTGTAGTATGTTTGTATTCTTGTATCAGCCTCTCAAAACATGGTAGCTCACTCATGGCATTCTCTTTATTGATTCTTCTTCTGAATTATTGACATCGGTATGATAGCCATTGTATACTTTTAACATTCGAAATGATGCATGTTTCAATTAGAAAAAACACGCAGATTGCTTGAACATGGTTTGTTGTTCTGTACTTTCTCACAGCTCTTTGCAGTATGTCAGCTGTTCTGCCAGGATTAAAATTACAGTTCCATTGAGAGATCGAAGTCTGAGGTGCCTTAAGTATTCTGTAGGCTTGTTTACTGAAGCCATGTGAAAGGGATATATTTCTTATTTAGTTGCAATATCCTTACTCAGCATGTCAAACAGCAGGGGAAGGATATCTTTATATGGCACATATTTCTCTCTTTTTGAGCACTGGCTCCATGTGTCTTTGCTGTGGCATCCTCCTGTACCTCTCTCTCCTGCACTCCATTTCCCCTTTTCTTCTATTTCTTCTTCAAGGCACTCAGCCTTTTTCTTTCTGTTCTTCCTATTCTTTCCTCCTCGTCTCCATCCTTCCACTACTTAGTACCTGCTTTCACTTCAACTTCCAGGTTGACAACCATCACTGTTAGAAGTGATATATCAAAGTGCCCTCAATTCTCGACTTCCGGGAAGGGTGACTTCGCTTGTGCCTGCTTTTGGGACGGGCTCCCGCCTCAAAAGAAGCTTATTCAGATATAAATCAGTCAGAACATTTTTTTTTTTGACTGATGAAATTTCTCCCGGGCAGGGAGAAACGTAGAGATCAACCTCAAAGCCTGTTTTTGTTGGGAGGACTGGATTTCATTAATTTATGAGATAAGGTCCAGCCAACAATGCCGGACGGACTTCCTAACAAGCTCTATCTGCTTAAGCGATACGTTTATCTTTTCTTGAAAGAGAGAACGGACTAACAGGCAAGCACCCTTCTTTCTATTATTTTTTTTACTTGGTTTAAATTGTTGCAGCAAAAGGAGATTTGTCAGATTGATCGGCTTTGGACAACTTCTGGGTGAGATATAGCTCTTCTCTGTTATTCACGAAATTAACAGCTTATCTCTGTTTCTGTCGCAAAAAGCTGTCCTGGAAGTGCATTCTAAAGATAATAAACAGAAGAGGGATTTCTATTCCTGATTTCTATTCCGAGGAATATTATATTGTCTGGGACTATTCTCTTTTTGGTCTATTTTATTTTGACGAATCTGCTTCTTCACGACGCCACTAACTGTTTTGATGCTGGGAACTAAATTTATTTTGCATTCTTGAACATAGAGAGATAAGGCAGGTTGCTCTGTTTATACTGTGATGTCATCAAGCCTGGAATATTAACCCAATTGTTGCTGAAATAAGAAGTGGTTCTTCTTTATTTTTGTTTTGCTTTGTTTTCGTGGTTTTAAAAATGGCAATCAAGAAAGTGGCTGAGAATCTGGAAGTAATTATGTTTCAGAAAATAATGGATGAGATTGAGATAATGAAACAAACCCTGCGACAGGGTAGTAAGGAGCTGAAAATTGAACTGAGCAAAATGACGCAGGAGTTTAAAGAAATAGGGGACCCTGTGAGAGAGGAGAATGAGATCAGAGATGAGAAAAGAAAAAATAAAGGGAAGATACAAGCCCTGGAGATTGGAACAAATGTGGAATTGGAAAAAGATCTGGAGTTTATGGATTTTAGAAATAAAATCTACTGTTTGGAATTTAACGTTATCTCTGAAGAAATTAATGAAGATATTAGAGATAAAGTTATCAATGGCTTGGATAATCTTCTGGACTGGAATGATGTGATGGAGCTTGATATAGAGAAAATCTATGGAATTAACTGCAGTCATGTGACAATGGAAAAACTCTTAAGAGATGAGCCAGTGCATTTTCTAAAAAAGAAGAACACAGATATGAATTTACAACAATGTTTCAGCAACTTATTCAGAATGGATGGCAAGAAAATATTTGGGATAGAGGAAATTCCCATCAGACTCTTATTATATGACTATGGCTACAACAGCAAGATTATTATGGAATACTGATAATGGAAGATTGGACACTGAAATTACTGGACTTAACAGGACTATTGAAGATGGAAGATGGAACTAATAGGGATAATGGAATAATGGCTATTGAAATTATTGGACCTAACAGATTCTGATGAGATGGATTAATCGAAATGTTTATTTGGACTAGGATTATGACAATAAGATTATTATAATTATTAACGAGATGGATTAATTGACATGTTTATTTGGAGAAAAATTGATAGATATATTTCTTAAATAATTGAAACCTCTCTTTGACTTTTTGTGGAAAGAATAAAGTAATGTTTATGAGATTTGATGATTAATTAAGATAACTACTGGAGGAAAGTGATTTTATAATATGATTTAAGAGACAGGATTGTTATATATTGTAGACCTATAACTGATTTGATATGTGACAAATGGGAAGTCAACATTTTATTTTTTTTTGTTTAATCATTTTTGTTTTGTTTTGTTTTTTGTCTTTGAATGTTTTACGATTTTGTTTTCTATGTTTTATGAAAATTTGAATAAAAATTATTGTAAAAAAAAAAAAAGTGCCCTCAATTCTCCATCTGTGAAATGGGCATATTAACAATCCACCTTACATGATCACTACAAGAATTAAATATGACTTTTCCAAATAGTTAGTTTTAACTATGGTACTGCATAGCACTTCTTAAGTTATTATGAAAAATCCTGTTGATGCCCTACTCAGACAGATTTCTCCAGTGAGGGGACTTCAGTTTCACATCATTGTTTGCTAAATGACTGGGGACACTGCACATGCACAAATTGTATTTATGAGTGCAAGTGGTCTGTGACTGTAGCTGGTGCCCATTGGGACTGGTAGGGGGAAGGCAGACAGACCAACAATAGACAGAGCCAGAAACAATGACAGGGGAGCCAAGTAATTCTGGTTTTGTCTCAAACTTTCTCCCTGTTGAGTTCTACAAAGACAAAACTCACACACTAAAGGATCTTGGAATTGTTGTTGATCACAAGCTAAATATGAGCCAACATGTGGCTGCAAAAAAGGCAAATGTAATTTTAGGTTACATTAACAAAAGTATAGTTTCCAAATCACATGAAGTACTAGTTCCCCTCTATTTGGCACTGGTCTGGCCTAATCTTGAGTACTGCATCCAATTCTGGACACCACACTTTAAGAGGGATGTAGACAAACTGAAACAGGTTCAGATGAGGGCAATGAGGATGATCAGGGGACTGGAGACAAAGCCCTATGAGGAGACACTGAAAGAACTGGGCATGTTTAGTCCTGAAAAGAGAAGACTGAGGGGAGATATAATAGCATTCTTCAAGTCCTTGAAAGGTGGTCACACAGAGGAGGGCCAGAATCTCGATCATCTCAGAGTGCTGGACATGGAATAATGGGTTCAAGTTGCAGGAATCCAGATTTTGGCTGAATATCAGGACTAACTTCCTAACTGTTAGAGCAGTACAGCAATGGAACCAATTACCTAGGGAGGTAGTGGGCTCACCAATATAGGAGATATTCAAGAGACAGCTGGACAGCCACCTGTTGGGTATGCTTTAATTTAGATTCCTGCACTAAGCAGGGGGTTGCACTCAATGGCCTTATAGGCCCCTTCCAACTCAACGATTCTATGATTCAGCGGTTCTATTTTATGATTCTAGGAAGCAGGCAGTGCCACCTCCTGGGCTGGTTGTAAGTAAGAAGTCAGGCAGGTAGGCACTGGCTGAGGGCTGACTGAGGATGGTGGGGCAGTGTTCCATTCACCCTGATGAAGCAGCCTCAACTGTCACTCACCTACCACTCCACAGTAGGAGACAAGCACTCATTTAGTGCTTTAAATACCCCCAAAATGAGGGCAAACATGAACAAGACACCCCAGAGCTGACATTTTCTGCCTGAGGAGAAGCAGCAAATTCCACCCTCCCTTCCAGTCAAGGTGCACAGTGCCCAAAGCTGCCCAAGTTATTTTTGCACTTGATACACACAATTCCAAAAACGCTTCTCCCCTTAACAGAAAAAAACACAGTATTAATAAATAATCCATGATTTGCTACTTTTTCCTGACACCAGACTCAGCTGCCTAAGGTGGCTCACTCTGCCGAATAGTAGGGCCAGCCTTGAGACAACTTCACCTCTCCCTTTCTAGCCACCATGACTCTTGCTTTTCCTCAGCTGTGAGCACTTGAGCCATCTAGTGCTACAGCACACACATTTCTGTGTGGAGGCAATCCACACATTCAGCTCTGAATATTATTATTGTTGCCATTGTTTTGTCACTTTCTTTGCAAAGTAACCCATAGGGATTTACAACAATATGGAATCAAGCCTTGGACTATCAACTCTAATGCATGTGTGTGTGTGAACTAGCCTGAAGCTTTGATAAGTAGGGATGGGGGGAGGGGATGCTATTCAGTTCACTTTACAGTTTGCAGTTTTATACTTCCTGCAACAAAATGCTGCTATCCTTCAAAGTTCACACTTCTACGAATTTTGTGATGCAGTACATCTACCGAAAAAAATGTGTATAGTAGGAAAGTGCCACCTTGGCCTCCTTCTGGGAGGAAGGATGGAATATAAAGTGAATAATAAAATAAATGAAAGTGTGTAAAAAGTGAAAATATATTTCAAAAATTCATTATATTAGGGAAAGGTAACTACGTGTGAATACAAAAATGTAAATTTAAGGAGAAATGCACACTAAAAACTGGACAGATTTTTCAAAGGGCTTTAAAAAAATACATCTATCACAGATTCATGCAGAAACGTGGAGAATTGAATTTAAGATGGGAAAATTGAGAAATGGAAATTGACTGATATGTCTATTTCTATTTGAAAGGAAGCTTTCAACCTGCAACCTGAATCTATTGCTGTGGAAATTAGAATTGACCCTCTCCATTTCCATTTCCTGCTGTTGTACAGAATTTTAGGGGAATCACATTTCCAGTGGTTTACCAACTTGGCCCATTTTTGTTCATGCTAGCATAGTAACCCCCCTCCCCCAAATAGCATAATTTGATTGCTTTATCAACATATGACAGATCTTCCATAAAAAAAGAAACCTTGTAGGTTGATTACAGTGACCTAACAGTTCTCCTAATCTTAATTCTTGCATAAAAATGTAATTTTGCAAGATAGATCCTGCTGGGCCTTAATGAAGGCATATATTTTATTCTAGCTTTTTAAAATCCTCACTTCTTATGCATAAAGCCATGATGTAGAAATCTGAATGTTATGAAAATGAATCCATAAGCTAAGTCTGCCTACCACAGAGTTTGAGCTAAACACAGCAATGGGTGATGAGACTCAGTGGGTGGCCAACCAAAATTGTCTTTTGAATTGGGGAGGGGGGAGGGTTGACATCGAGTAAGAAGAGACAGAGATGCCAGATATCTGCTTAATGATCATGCTGTTATGTATGTCACAGGCTCCAGTGAAGAAATCATATGTGGAATCACATCACTGTGCTGTTTAGTAAAGGAGAGATTTATTTCTTTTTTCAAAATTGCTTGATTTGTGTACTTGTATCAAAAAAGCCCAAAGCCTTTTCCACTTTATACACAAGTGTACACATTCCCCCTTGCACATTAATTACCTACATGTAGTAAAAGTTGGGGTGGGGAAGACAGTGAGAGAGTGAGCGAAAGAACATGTTTGAAATAATCCTGACTTGGATGTATGCCTGACATTCTTAGTGTAATAACAGTGTAGTAAAGTAATGCCTTGCCTTTCTTTCAGAAGGGAACACAAGTAAGAGGACAAAAATGTGTATATAAACAATTTAGTCCCAGCATTCCATAAAAATCTATTAAAAATTTATATATTTATACAGCATTTGTATGTTAGCAGCTGATGAAGGCGGAAGCTGAAACGTTTTGTTAATACAATAAAAACCTCTGTTTGGTTAATCACAATTACGTTCATATATATATATATTCACTAATAGGCAAAAAATCTTGCGGTTTAACAATGTACCTATATAAAATTTTCTAGTTGAGATTCTCTGTAGAAACATTAGTAACACAGGAAAGAAGCAAAGTAAGAAGAACACCAACAAACATACAAAAATATAATTCTCTATCTTTGGGGATGGCAGGTGTTGCCACCACTCACCATATGCTCAGAGGCACATGTTACCAAATTCTTCCAAGCTACACAGGAGGTGGATTGGACTGTGAAAGACCAACCCAAATGGTGTTTGCATTTTGACCAATTTGTAGGGCAGTACAATATCTCAGAGAGGAGGTCAGGTCTCCTGCTCCCCTGGTGCATTCACTATAGCTGCCCAATTTCCCTGCTTTTTAAAGTTTGATAGAAATAGCTGTGGGCTATAGGTACATTCTTAAACCGGAAGGTTTTTTGCCTATTAGTGAATTTCCCTGCTTTTTAGTCCAGGAGGTAAGAGATGGGATCCTGTGCAAGTTAGCACCAGCAGCAACAGAAATTGTTCAGCAGTGTATTTTAAATGTTATATTACCATCAAGAATGCCTTTACTTTTACAAGAGGGTCATGGCTTAGTGGCAGAGAACATGCTTTGCATGCAAAAGTCCCCACATCCAATACCCAGCATCTCCAATTAGGGCTGGGAGAGATCCTTATCTGAAACCTTGTCAGTCAGTACTGAGCTAGGGACGTCTATTGTTATAGGAGAAGGCATTAAAAAGGATCTTATTCTCAACTCAGCAGCAAAAAAAGGAGGGGCATGGCTGTGACTATCATGAAGAGACCCTGCACTTTTTAATTTGCTACTGCACTACTGGTCACAAACAGAAAAACCACTTGGCCACCTCATTAGTGTAATATGGTATTACACTAACTGCAAATGTTTGATGCCCCTGCAAATGTTTGATGACGACCTTCTGTTCTCTGCAAAAGATGAAGAGGAAAATGCCTCTTCCCTATACAGCAAAGGCTTTCACAAAAGTGGGAGGCAGTGGCCAACACAGCACTAATTTCAGATGGGGGCTTCAACACAGGACTAATTTCAGATAGTGAGTGAGTGAGTGAGATTTAAGATTAAACAACCAAGAGCTAAATTCAAGATTAAAATGTTAAAAACAGTCGCATTAAATCTCAAAATAACTACAGCAATGTTATGAGCACAGGTCAAACAGCCGCACACACTTTAAACAAAAAGTATTTCAGCGTTTGTCATTTATAAACCCATTTAAGGATTTATATCACCAGCATCAACCCAAATGCAAGAAGCCTCTATTTTTCTCCTATGAGTGGGAAAGCAATGATCCCTCCACCCATTGCTGCCCTGGGCTCCTTCTGGGAGGAATGTTGGGATATAAATTTAATAAATTAAAGAAATAAATGCTGCTGCTACAGTCAATTTAAAAGTTCTTTTCAAAAAATAAAAATAAAAAACACAAAACCAAGAGACTGAACAACACTGGACTACACTTCAGGGTTGTCATACACAACTCCCTCTCAGCCCCCCCATATCTGTACAGCCACACTAGGCTACTTTGCAGGGCTGCTATAACGTATCCAGCACTATATCCACCCCTCCCCACTGCTGCACTATGCATGTACTAATGATTGTGTGTGTGTGTGTGTGTGTGTGAGAGAGAGAGAGAGAGAGAGAGAGAGATTGAGATTTAAGAACCAAGAGCTAAATTCAGGATTAAAGTGTTACAAAAAAGAGTCTCATACAATCTCAAAATAACTACAACAATGTTATGAGCACAGGTCAAACAGCCACACACTGCAAACAAAAAATAGTTGAGCTTTTGTCATATATAAACCCATTTAAGGGTAGGGGGTGGGGGTGGCAGGGCAACTGAGCCAGCAGAAAGAGTTGGCTGCGGGAGACAGCGGGGGTGGGAACACACACACACACACATCACCGTCACTCACCTCCATTCTGCTGCTGCCTTCTCTGTCATCCTTGCCCTCAGGCTTTCTCCCTCCACCGACCATTTTTTTCTCTCTGCCTGGTGCTTCCTTACACAGAGCACAAGGGAAGAGCAAGCTCAGCAGAAGGCCAGTGTGAGTCACATGTCTGTTGCCCACCAATCACAGGAGCAGACTTCCCCTGCTTCCTCCAAGTAACTGGAAGGGGAGGGGGGAGGGGGAGTGAAATGAAAGAACTCCTGCTTTCTACTGCGCCTGCATGACATTATAACCCACGGTAATGCATTTTTAATCTATTAATAAAAAACAAACCATGCCATTTTTTTACTTTAAACCTACTGAAGATGAAGGTCTGTGTTTGGGGCAAGCTCAGGGATTTGATTAGAGATACCTTACAGTCATCTCTGATTTTTAATGAATTTCAACAGATTATGAGAATTTCTCAAGAAAAAAGTCCAAACGGCTCCTTGTTTCTCTCCCTCCCGTTTTTCGCTTTAACCTGTGGATTCTCCATGGGGGGGATGTGTATCACCAAGAAAACTTTCAGAGTTGTAGAGCAAGCAATTCTGAATCCAACAGTATAAGACTTGTAGGCTTTTGTTTTGAATTGGGACTACAGAAAGCACCAGAAAGAGGTGTGGGGGAGTATTTTCATTTAACATGGTACAACACGAAAAATCCCTACTGGCTATAGTATACAGCCACTCTCATGGCTGTATAATATATATATATTATAGATTTAGAAAGAGTTTCAGATATAACAGACAGTGCAGGCACATTGTTGGGCTTGGGAGAATCAGGGTTAAATCCTCACTCAGCCATGAAACTCAGGCTAATTATACAGCCACAAGGGTGGCTGTATACTATAGCCATCATGGATTTTTCACATTCTGCAATGTTAAATTGAAAATACCCCTCATGCCATTCTGATGCTTCCCATAAGCTCATTTCAAAACAAAACCTTACAAAACTTAATAGTCCTGAACTCAGAAATGCTTGCTTAACAACCATCTCAATTTTCATGGTGATAAACAAAACAGTCAGAAAGAATAGAGAGTTCAGAGTCTAAAGAGAGAGAGAAAAACCCTGAGCCCTTTTGGACTTTTATATCCTAGAGTTCTCATAACATGTTGAAATTCATTAAAAATCAGCCATGTTCACAGAGGACCTGTAATCCTGTTACTGACCTTGCCCCATACTCTGACCTTCATTTTCTGCAGTTTAAAAGTTAAAAAATACCTGGCTGAATTTTAATTAATTTAAGAAATTTTGCATTGAACTGAATGATAATGTCGGGCATGCTCAGTAAGAACCAGCTGTCAGTTTTCTAAAAGCCAGACTCACAGCTGCTGGGCTTGCCTAATCAGGGGGCCACACCCACACCAGACTTTGATTTCACGTGAGACAATCATGGCTTCCCCCAAAGAATCCTGGAAAACGTAGTTTGTGAAGGGTGCTGATAGGAGACTCCTATTCCACTGACAGAGCTCCAGTGGCCAGAGTGGTTTAACAGTCAGCCACTCTGACTGAAGGTCTGTGAGGGGAACAGGGCATCTCTTAGCAACTCTCAGCACCCTTCACTAACTACACTTCCCAGGATTCTTTGAGAGAAGTCATGCCTGTCCAAAGTGAAATAAAGGCCTGGTGTGGATGTGGCCAGGGACAGCTTTGGTTTAAATTTGGGTGGGAGGCTACCTGTGCCTGCTGTGGAATAAAAAGGTGGGGGAAACCCTGAAAAAGAATTATACTGTTCACAATGTTTTCCTTTTGGAAAGGAAAGGAGTTGATCAAACCCACCCTCGCTTCTCCTTCTTTCTATCCCCTCGCTCCTGCTCCTTCCCTACCCTCTCACTTCCCCTCCAATCTCCTCCCTCCCCCTCCCCCTCTCCATGGTCAGTTTCACCTATTCTAAGCATGATTGCATGGGAGTAAATACCATTGAACTCAATAAGCATGCCAATGATCAAACCTGCCCTCCCCTGCCCCCTTCTTTGCCCATCCCAATCCAATCTCCTCCTTTCCCCTCCCCCTCCCCCTTCTTCGGCTCCCCTTTCCCTTCTCCCCTCCCTTTCTCCTTCCATCTCCTCTCCTCTCCCCTCCCCATCTGCCATGGTCAGTTTTACCTATCCTAACCATGATTACATAGGAGTAAATCCCATTGAACTCAATAAGCATGCAAATGATCAGACCTGGCTTTCCCCTCCTTCCCCTCTCCTCTCCCTTTCTCCTCCCCTCCCCTCTTCCTTCTTCCTCCTTTCCTGCCCACTCCAGCCGTCCCTCCCTGGCACATGTTACCAAATTCTTCCAAGCTACACAGGAAGTGGATTGGACTGTGAAAGACCAACCCAAATTGTGTTTGCATTTTGACAAATTTGTAGGGCAGTCCCATATCTGAGAGAGGAGGTCAGGCCTCCTGCTCCCCTGGTGTACTCACTATAGCTGCCCAATTTCCCTGCTTTTTAAAGTCTGATAGAAATATCTGTGGGCTATAGGTACATTCTTAAACTGCAAGGTGAATCTCTGTTTCAGTCTAATTTACCCCATGGGGTTAGGATAAAATGGGACCTCTATGTACAGAACTCTGAGCTCCTTGGAGGAAGGGTAGGAACAGAATATAAAGATAACAACATAAAATGATAATGAACAAACACTTTCCTATATGTGCTCCTTCATCATCTCTATTTCTGATTCCTCCCCCTTCACAAAACATTCTGCAGTATTTCACAGCAGTTGTTAAGAGTTAGTGATGGACCAACCACCTCCAGCTCAATTCAGAATTGTGTTTGAATTTTCTAAAAAAGCAGAAGAATCCCTTCTTTTTTGTCACAACCTTGATTTCAAATTTTGAAATACCCTCACGCTTGCAGAGATGCCATCAAGATCGCAACAGGGTCCAAATCATAGGAACACAGGAAGCTATCTTGTACCGAGTAAGACCATTGGTCCATCAAGTTCAGTATTGTCTACACTGACTGGCAGTGGCTCTCCAAGATTTCAGACAGGAAGTCTCTCCTAGCCCTACCTGGAGATATCAGGGAATGAACCTTGGATCTTCTTCATGCAAAGCAGACGCACTGAGCTATGTATGATGGGACATTCTAGAAGCAATATGTTTAAAAAAGAAAGATACATTTCACATTGCAAAATCTACTATCAGTATACTATTATTTGGAAGTTCCAAGATTCTATAAAGAATAAAGAGAGCTATAGAGTACACAACTTTGCATGGAGAAGGTCCCAGTTGTGTCCCTAGCATCTCCAGCTTAACGAAGGATGAGATGGGAAAGAGCCTTCTGTGCTTGTGGCCTGCGAAAGCCACTATCAGTCAGTAGATGATGTTGGGCTAGATGTACCTGGTATGGCAACTGGTTTTCTATGTTCCTGGGGAAAAAAGTTGCAGCCGATGGGCGAAATAATACGCAAACAACAGCAGCTATGGTTGAACAAAGGGCCACTTTATTAAATTATAACCAACCTTTAAAGCGACCTGCAGAGGTGAAACCTAAGTGCGGGAACTAACTATAGGCAAGCAGCTTGTGCTACAGCTCTCGGGCGACCAACCCCTGGCTAAGCACAGGCAGGCGTCATGCCCCTTTTTGGCCCACCTCTCCCCTTTTAGGAGGCATTGGGCTTATATCTAGTTATAATTAATTATTTAATATTTAATGCAAATATTCAATATATTTAAGTGGTATTCTTATTCACCCCCTCCCCCTTTCCGGGGGGGGGAAAGAAATCAGCAACCCACAGGGATGCGTCTATCATCTATCTATCTATCTATCTATCTATCTATCTATCTATCTATCTATCTATCTATCTATCTATCTATCTATCTATCTATCTATCTATCTATCTATCTATCTATCTATCTATCTATCTATCTATCTATCTATCTATCTATTCCTTTAACTGGCTAAATAACTTGCGTTATATTTAAATGTATGTGGGTGTAATTCTTGCTTAACATCCACTCCCTCCTCCCTGTATAGGGGGTGGGATGTTTGTGTGATCTTGCTTAACTTGGCCAGGCCTCACCACCAGGCCACCTGTTAACACTGCTGCGTGGCTGCAGCCTTAAATGGGCTGATCAGGCCCAAACGTTGACCATGTGGCCAGAAATGGCCGCTGCTCTCTGTCCCTCACTGTTCAGTAGCTCCATCTGTCCCATGCCGTCATTCTTCCTCTCTTCATCGTCACAAGCCAAAAGGAAGGGAGAGGGGGCGGTGCTGGCTTAAATAGACCCTTCAGCGCTCCGCCCCCTCCATGCAGTATGCCCTGCACAATCTCTGTGCGACGTGTGATGCTGCCCTTACCTATAATGGCTTCTGCGGCTTCGCCTTCCTAGCCGCAACTACTCTCTGCTCCGTCAGGCTTCGCCCAGGTAAGCGGGCGGCATATTTCTCTGGCTTTGTCAAATCGATGTGTAACTTTCATCCCAGCTCCAAACTGTCACTACCCTTTTCTCCTCCTGTCAAACTGATGCCTGGAAACATTTCTACTTTTTCCGCCAGCTGCTTTTCTTTTCACTATATCCTATGTTAGGGCTTTCCATAACGCTCCTTTGCCTTCTGGTCCCCAAGCATCTGGGCCTTCTCTGTCCTTGATATCATAGCACATTTGGAATTTTGAGGAAGTGCTGTGCGTGCCTGTCACAAAATGGCTGCAGTGGAGTGTCCTACATAACATAAAATGGCTGCCATATCTAAAAGAGCAGAAAAAGAGAGAGGAACACAAATGGTGCAGACTTGCCCACTCACCACTCCCATCAACGGGGGGGAAAGGCACCTACATCAGTCACCAACATACTCGCTCACAGAGAGAAGCTCTTTATACCTTTCCTCTGTTCAGAATGGAAGCGAGAATGGGTGTCCAGTCTTGGCATCCAATGAAACAATGCCATATTTAAGGGAGCATGTTCAATGTAGGAGAGGCTGAGTCAGTGCAAACAGGAACTGACCAGGAAGAACAAACAGTCATTCATGCCTTGTGCATTCTTGAGGGGATATTTTCTGAAACTTTTTGTAGGCCTCATAAGAGGTCCTGAGGGCACACCAGTACCTGCAGGCATCATGCTGACGACACCTGTATAGCAGTTCAGCTAGTAGTCTGTGTGCGTGTTTTGGCAGTCATGGAGGAGGTGAAGTGGAGGCTTACAGGCAACAACTAGTTTTTAGTTTACTTCATGATTCTTAAACTTTCAAAGTTAAGGTTATATAATGTTTTTAATCAAACTGAGATTACATGCAACCTCATAAAGTTATCCAGGTTTTAGAAAGTCACTATACTTACATATAGTTACATATGCTATGCTTGTTAGACAGATCAAATATTTTAATTTCTTCTGCATAGCCTATCCTTAGCAAAAAGTCCTGGCAGACCAATCTAGTTAAAAAGTCTTGTGTGGAGGGCAGGGAAGAGGTTATTTAAAAATGCATAGACAATTCAGTACTCAATAAGTTTTGCCTTTTTCCCAAAAAACAAAGGAAGCCCATTACTTGTGATCTTTCATCTTTTGAAATGATTAATCTCTACAGTAAAATTTTCCTTAATCAGCACTTTAATGCTAATCACAGAAAACGACTCCTCAACTTGTAGAAGCTTAATTTTGGAACAATTCCTGGTTCTAAGACCTCTTCTGAAACACAGTCTTAAAAAGTAAGCTCATTTCTGCTGGGGACATACATCTAGAAGGTCAAAAAATAAAACTTGTGCTATTTCTACTCTTATATTAGAAGATGTATCAAACTACCCATGAAGACTCATACTATATATCATTGAACATGAATGGATCCACTGACCTGCAGAGGACAAGGTTATTGAGCAACCTATTAGATATACTGACAAAAATACAATATTTGGGTCATATTATGCAACATAAAAACAATTACTTTAAAAATGTTTCACTGGAATAGTTTAAAGATACAGCTCTCAAAAACAAATTAACTTAGAAAAGAAGACCTCTGTATGTATGACATTTGGAGATGACAACTGAATACATGCATCTTATGGGCAACAAAAATAAGTACTTGTAATTGGAGGTCATAGGGTCCCCATACGTTGTAATTGACTTGAAGGCACATAACACACAACAAGCTAATTGGAATGATGCTCTGTTTTATGTCTTAAAAGGTTATTTTAAGCTTTGCAGATCAAAAGTATGCCAAGCCAACAATAGCTGCTTTAGGCACATCAGTTTTTTTTATATATAGAAATGCCTTTGAACAACATATTCCAATCCCACATTTCCATGTGCTTAATTGTTGCTTTTTCAGTAATGCAAAGTAAATAGAGTATCACAGAAGTTCCAATAAGCAGCCAACCAGTCAAAACTAAATACACTCTGTATTGGATTGATCCGTCCAAGTTCTCTCCATTCATTGTATGTTTCATACCCACATGTTATGTTGATTGTTTCATTGATATTATGTTCTGTCTACCTGAACAGAGACACTCTTATTATGATTTCTAGCACCTCTTTTCTAATATCATAATACTTATTTTTAAGCATTTAGTACTGAATAAATTTGTTCTGATATTTCATAGCAAATTGTTTTACGTTATGCCCCTCCTAAATAATCTTGAAGTGTGAAATTTTGTACACCAGCACAAAATTGTTACTTGTTGTACATTGTTTCTGCACTTGTTCAGTGTCACCATTCTCCCCACCCCCACAAGTTTTTGGCTATTAAAACTCAAGCTGAGGTTAACATATCAGTGACCATGACTTTATTTTAGGTGATATTATCCCATCTTGATTACCTAATAAAATAATTATATGACCCAGGAGGGATTTATGTTCTGAGTTTTCTTCAACAGTCCTAATTATAGCAACATGTTGATCGGCTTCTGAAGTACCCTCGCCTCATTTTCAAAAATGCTTTGATGTGAAATGTCATCCCAAAATCTCCTTGGCTAAACAGAACTTGTGGACAGTGATTTGAATACCATTCACAGGTTTGTTTGTTTGGAAAATAAATAAATTACAAGTTGCATGAGCCCCTGAAAATCTTCATCATACACACACACACACACACACTTGGGCCACCACACAGTATATAACCTGACATTCCGAAAAACAATAACAATGAGTTTTACTACTTTTGCACATATAAGCATCATATGAACAGATAGCAGAGACATTTAAAGATGTTTGAAGACAATGAATTCTCAAAGAACCAATATGACTTTCAGTGCTATAATTACCATAAAAAACAAACTGCACTGAATTGTCTGATCAAGAGTACCCTCCTCTTTCCAACAATATAGCTGGGTGGACTTTGAGTCCATAATAATGTTGGTTTCAAGAGCAAGTTTCTATGATAGCATAAAATATGACACTTGTATACTAGGGATGGATAGCTTGTCCATCCCTGCCCATCCCCTTCCCCAGATCACAATTCGCAGCATCCCTAACCATTGGCAATGCTGGCTGGAGCTTATGGGAATTGAAATCCGATCGCTGGAGGGCCACAGATTTTCCATCCCTAGAGTACAAGACACTCCTCTTACTTAGTCTTCTTCCCTTCCAACACTCATTGATAACTGGGAAAGAAGATGATGTCCATTTCATCCACTTACAACCATCTAAATTTATCTACAGAACTGGGAGGAATTCAGGTATTTAATCCTGCATTTTCATGCTTTGGAAGAGATCTAGGCAACCCCTCTTGACTTTGGGTGCCCTTCTTTTCTGAAACAGAATTTTACAGACATCTCTCAGGGGTCCTTCTTTTGTAATTCTCAAAATAATAAAAGGAAAACAACTAGGATCCAGGAACAGAAAAGAAATTTGATCTTGGATTTGCATTTATGCTGCTTTTTATGTTTTATTGCTGATCTGTTCTATTGCATGTATTTTTAATGTGCTTGTTCAAAGCCACTCTAAGCATTTGGCAATAGAGTGCAGTGGCACACATATGCCTAGAATAACTAACTAACTAAATATTCCACAGACCAGTGACGACTGGCAGGTGGTGAGGCTCTCTCACACTACCACCAGCCTCACCTCAGATGGTGGGGTCATGCAGGGGAAGGCTTCCTAAGATCTTAACGTACAGGCAGGCTGAGATGGAGGCAGAAAGAGGTAGGTAGACTTGAAGCAGGAAGCAGGCTATATTAGAAATCACTAATCCCAAAGGATTTATGATGGCACATGTTGTTGTTATGTGCCTTCAAGTCGATTTTGACTTATGGCGACCCTATGAATCAGCGACCTCCAAGAGCATCTGTTTCTGAACTACCCTGTTCAGATCTTGTAAGTTTAGGTCTGTGGCTTCCTTTATGGAATCAATCCATCTCTTGTTTGGCCTTCCTCTTTTTCTACTCCCTTCTGTTTTTCCCAGCATTATTGTCTTTTCTAGTGAATCACCTCTTCCCATTATGTGTCCAAAGTATGATAACCTCAGTTTCATCATTTTAGATTCTAGTGACAGTTCTGGTTTAATTTGTTCTAACACTCAATTATTTGTCTTTTTCGCAGTCCATGGTATGCACAAAGCTCTCCTCCAACACCACATTTCAAATGGGTTGGTTTTTCTCTTATCTGCTTTTTTCACTGTCCAAAGTTCACATCCATACATAGAGATCAGGAATACCATGGTCTGAAAGATCCTGACTTTAGTGTTCAGTGATACATCCTTGCATTTGGGGATCTTTTCTAGTTCTCTCATAGCTGCCCTCCCCAGTCCTAGCCTTCTTCTAATTTCATGACCATTGTTTCCATTTTGGTTAATGACTGTGGCCAAGGTATTGATAATCCTTGACAAATTCAATATTAGCAGTTTTAATTCCTTTCCTAATGATCCCTAGCATGGAATTCAATTGGAGGTCGGGTTGTGCTGCATGGGGATTTCTCTGACCTTAGCTGACTAGGTGCCAGGATTTTTTAAACATTTTGGTTAGGAACACTTAATGGGGAATTCTATATATCCACACATGTATGATCATGACTAGTAAGAAGGCATATTTCTTTTATAATTATAAAGAATTAAGTATTAAATTGCAGGCCTAGTGGGGCCCTGAGGAGTTCTGAATTTTAGCATTTTATTCAGGCTAACAGCAAAAATCTGTTGCGATGGCAACGGGTCATACTGACTGCCTATTTTCCTGGCAAACCGACTAGTACTTGACAAGGCTGAAATTAAAGATTTTATTGTTTGGAATTAAGAAGTGTAAAGACTGTAAAAGACGGTTGGGTTTGATGAAATCAGTAGGGATTTCCAATGTTTGATTCTTGAATGCCATCTAGGGGACAAGTAATCAAATGTTTTAATAAACAGATTTTAGTAAAGATTTAAATAACAGTGTATTAAATTTATAACTTTATAGATGTCTTTCCATGAAGAAAAAGGTACTTCTGGGGTGGCCTGCTTGTCTGTTTATATATCCGAAGAGGCTAGAGTCACCCAGCTTTCCTTTGTTTGTGTAACTTCAAAATGAGCTCAAGTGTTTTAAATAAAATCCTTCATGAGCTATGTATTTTATAAATAAGGAAAAGAGATTTCTGAGAAAAATAGGACAAGAACCCCTATGGCAAAGAAATTAGAACTGGGGGTGCTCATACATTCACAAACACCCTGAGTTAAGTTCCCAAACTTAACTCAGGGAACTTGTCCAAAATATTTCTAGGTGTGCCAGAGTCAGCCTGACCAATCAGAAACAATGTAACAATGGCTGTACAAAAGTATGCTTGAGAACATGTTCACGGAAAGAACTGCTCCAGCTAGTCCCAAAATTCATTTGTCTTGAAGGAACAGTAGGACAATGGTAACGTTTATGATATGGACAGAATTTTGGAAATCACCACTGGAGTTAGCTAATACTTTCTGATTGGTTTGGAATGATGTTATGTGGGCAAGAACTCATAAGATTGGTCAAATCATTGTCACATGCTGTACCTATACTCTATAAAAGAAGTTTGCACACAGTGGCTCATTGCAGTCTCTCCTGGATGTTTCTGGAGGGGGTTGACCCTGCATGTGCTGGCATGTGCTTGTAAAGAATAAAGGCCTACCTTTTTGCTTCAACCTGTGTCTTCAATTTTTATTCATGGACCCCCAGCAAAAGATCCCAATGGAGAAAGAATTCTCCTACACATTGACTGGTTGTGGGATGCTGAGTTTTCTGCCTTACTCATAGGAAGTTTGTTGCTGTTGGTATGGTATTGCATTTAAGGAATCATTACTGTCTTTTGCTTTTCTTTTCTATTTGCATAAAAATTACCCCAAACCTCACTCCCTGACATCCATAAAAGCAATAACAGTGGTTCCATGTGCTCAGTTCAACCCCTTTAAACTCACTGATGATGCACCTTGTTGTTTGCATGACTATCTGTTTCTTGCCCAATAGTGGTAAAGGAGAATTCACATGCTGGAAAGTGTGGCTGCAATTGCTGTTGTTCCCAAGCTGCTGCCTGTGAAGGTAGACCAAACCATGTGTGTTTTCTCTCTGTTAACTATTTTTCACTGAAATTGGGTTGGCTATCAAAGTGAGTTTATAGCAGCCCACAAGATAAACAGAAAACAGTAGAGAATCTTGGCCTGAGGGCACTTGAACCCTTCTTGCCAGAAGCAAGTAGGCAAGATTAAATGTTCCCTACCCAGGCTCCCTAAGCAGGTGAGAAGGAATGATCCTGTAACTTCAGCTGGACCTGGGAACACCATCTTTTAGCTAAGATTTCTATCTTAATTTTCAATCAGATAAATGTTTTTGTTTGAATTGTGTGCTCCAAGCAACTGTATCATTTTTAATGACATCGCTAGGGCCAGCCTCCATGACATCACTAGGGCCCGGCCCTGAAATCTCACGGTTTGGGATGCTTCTGACCAGGCAACCATAGTTTGGCCACCATTGTTGATTTTAAGAGAAAACCGTACAGATACTAACCATGGTGTGGTTTATACGTTTTTACTGAGGAAAGGACTTAAGTGTGGTGGATCTTATTTTATCATTCTGTGACTTTCTCAAAACTCCTTTATTTTCCTGTGAACCATTTTGCAAATGTGCATAGAGTAGCAGACTCATAAAAGTGTGCTGTGCAATTTTCAAATTCTCTCTCTATAAGCATTTTCCCCACTCCTCTCCCTCCCTTTGTGCTTTCCTTTATATTCTCATTTTCTTCCAGAAAACTTTAGGCTTTAGTTAAGATAAGCTTTGCGGAAATGGTAACACTAATTAGCACGTACAAGAGCAAGTTCCTTAGGGGATTTTGAAATAAGAACTTTCCCTACCGAGATAAATAGTGGCAACGTGAAAATCAAAATGTTTTGGTAGCACTTGATAGAACCACAAAGACTCTCTAGTGAATTTTATCACATGGCTATGAATGCTTGTCCACTGCTCCACATAATAAAGAAATGTCTAATGTCAAAACAGTTGCCTCAGAAACCTTAGATAAGTTCTTTTGAAAAGTGTAAAATCTGACCACAAAAGAAAGACCAGCTGTTTCTCCAACTGCCTAAACAAATTGAAATAGGCAAGTTTTAAAAATATATAATCTCTCTGTCTCTGATAAGTTAATTTCTTAAATGGGGCCCTAAAAGTGCGCTCACGAGCAACAGTAGAAAACAAGGGGTGTCAGATAACACTCTGTGTGTTTATTGTTCCAGTCCTTTGACTTTTAACTATTATAGTGTTACATTTCTCTTTCAATCATTTTGGGAACAGTTTAAGTACAGCTTGCCCTCCTCTCTCATGGCAGTGACCCTATTATTCTATTATATGAATGTGGTGCAGGGTAATAAAAGAGACACCCACAATCATTAATGCACGCCAATACATTCTCCCTAATCTTTCAGCATCTCTTTGCCTCTGTATGCGTAATTAGTACACAGAGATAAACGGCTTTTTGGCTATGTTTGATTTATTCAGTGTGGTGTAATTATAAATAAATTGAATCAACGAATACTGAATAAATCAGTTTCTGCCAGGAGAAAATTGAAACCAGTGGCCTTTTGTACAACAGAATCACTCTCTTGTTTGTCCTTTGATAGTTGTTAAAATTTCACTCCATAAATATTTCTTAATACATTAGATGACAATATGGAAATGTTCTTTATTCTCTGTAAAGTATACACAAATTGTTGTGTCCCCCCCATACACACAGTTAGAAAACATAAATAACCACACAATAAGCCTTTTGGGGGTTTGCTGCTGTGCTAAATTGAATTAATTGTGATATTTTTTAGAATTGTATTGGTGGAGGGAGCTAACATCATTTGCTGATAGTACTATAAAGAGAGGCTTAACAAGACTTTGTAAAGTATGTTATGTTTCTTAAATACCATCCTGTTAAAAAGCACTGGACAGACCAGAATGTCCCCACATATGATTTATAAGTATAAGCTGCAACAATGACCCAATATAGTCAGTGTATGATTTCAAGAAAAAGAAATGCAGAGGATTAAATTTGTCGGGAAATGACAACATATCCTGATCTGGAAGTCCCTTCTCCAAATCCCTGTTACTGTAGCATAGGGATGGGGAACTTGAGTCCTCCAGATGTTGTTGTACTACAATCCCTATAATGACCATTGCCTTTGTTGGCTGTGGCCAACGGGAGTTGCAGACCTATAACACCTAGAGGGTCACAAGTCCCCCCATCCCTCTGTAAACAGTAACTCAATATTACTCACTTTCATCTCTTCCATACTGCATACGTTCATGTGTTAAGCCCTGGAACTGAAAATAGTTGTCCAGGCAAGCCTTAGCACAAAATTAAATGTTGAGCATCCTCTAATATTTAGGATGTTGGATTTAGGCCTGGAAGATCTCCATTTAAATTACAACTAAGAACATAAGAACAACCTATTGGATTGGGCCTATCTAGTCCAGCATCCTGTTCTTATAATGGCCAACCAAACGCACATGGGAAGCCCGGAAGGAGAACCTGTGTGCAAACAACACTCCCCTTACCTGTGATTCCCAGCAACTGGTAATTCAGAGACATACTATGTCCAAAAGTGGAGGTAGAACTAGGGTGGCCATGTGTCCTACTTTACAGAAGACAGTCATCTATCTGAAGGACTTCTCTATTTGAAAGGGTTGTCTGGCCCAAGTCTGATTTAAAGATAAAGAGCCATTTACTTATTTTTATTTTGTTTATTTCTTACATTTTATATCCCAACATATAACTTTGGAGTTCTTCCAAAAAGCTCAAGGTGGCATACATGGTTCTCCCTTTCCCATTTGATCCTTACAACTACCCTGTGAAGTAGGTTAGGGTGAACAACAGTGACTGGTCCAAGGTTACCCAGTGAGCATGATGGCTGAGTGGGGATTCAAACCCTGGTCTCCCAGGTCATAGTCCAACACCACTGAAGTTGCCCATCAACACTTAGCAAAGGGACAGCAGACTGAGGAGGCAAAAAGGTTGCCTGGTCAAAGTTTTCCCCACTACCGTGAGGTGCATTGTTTTTCTATTTTAATTATAGTGATTCTTTCTAAATTTGCATCTATACATATAACCTAGCACATGTAATCTTTATGCAAATCTGTGCCCTGTTTTTGGTGATGTGTAAGTAGCCACCTGAGTCATAGGTCAGGAACAGACTTGAATGGTCAGCAATCTAGAGTAGGCCTGCAGTCCTATCATGCCCTTATTTGTATGTATCATTGCATCCATAATGAAATTCCACCCAGAGCTTGGAAAAGTTACTTTTTTTGGACTACAGCTCCCATCAGCCCACTCCAATGGCCATGCTGGCTGGTGCTGATGGGAGTTGTAGTTTAAAAAAGTAACTTTTCCAAGCTCTGATTCCACCACTTAAAGCATTTGAGCTTTGCAAAGGTGTATTGTAATGTGCATTATTGCACAGTGCTTGAATAATGAGGAGAAAGGTGTGGGGCTCCCTCAAATAAAATCCACAAGACCCAGTCTCTGACTTCCCTGATTTTAGTCAAATCATGTCATCTGTAGTCTTCAAAAACAGTAGCTAAAGGGATCCTCAAAAATGTAAGAGGGCCTCTTCTCTGGCATCTCTATAATTTGAGCACTGTGGACACATAGTATGGCTGGACATGACAAGCATGCATCAGGAACCAGCTTCAACGGCACAACATCCTCATCAGAGATTCTCTTTTGCCCACTTACTTGCCTGACTGATTGTACAGCCTTTAGCAATCAAAGGGGCACCTTCTGTTGGCTTGCCTCCAACTTTCAGGAACCTAGCCATAATTTCCCAGGCATTATGCCTCACACTGAGATCTAGAAACAAGGAAAATTGATGTTACAATTTAATTTAAATATTGAAAATAAAGTTACAGTCCCCCGAGGACACCACTGCCCTACTTCATTGAGATTAAGGACGTGCTTTGCTAGCTAAAGCCAGGGAAAAGACATAAGACCCCCACAGTTTCAGAGACTCCTCTGCCTTCGCGATACACTCACAGTCTCACAATAAATCTGCTAGCATGTGAAGCATAGATGCAGAATAACTTACAAAGGCAAAACAAGTTAGTTGTATAATAATCTGTCACTGGAATGGGTCTGATGCTTTGCCGTAACCAGAGTAGGTCACTCCTTGAGAAGTGCTTCGTTGCTCCAGTTTTGCAGCCTAGGGTTTTGTTTTTTAAATAAATAAATAATCAATCACAGAGCTGCTTCTCGAGCCATCTAGTTGCCTGTTGTAAGTTATCTCATTTGTGGTCTCTCTTTTCCCTCACAGTCACTTCTATTACCTGTGATGACACAAATCACCTTGCTCTGGATGCAAGGGTAAGAATATAGAGGCTCCTCCTCATAAGGTGATCAATACACCTGCAAAGATAAGCTAGCTATCCAAAGATGGCGGGGCCGTGTCAGCTCGCTCTCCACAAGAGCTCCACATATGTTACCGAGGCAGTACGCTTCATTCCCATTTACCTGATCCAAGAGAAAGAAATGGTGCAGCCTCTGCTGCTGACAGAGTTCGAGTGGTTACAACTGAGGTTTGTCAGACAAACCCTTTCCATTGCCTGCTTTACTGTTTCATAAGTAAGCAATATGTTTTTATGATGCTGGGTGCCTCTGACCTTGAAGCCTGAGGGAAAAGACTAAACCTGTTACCATAAACAAAAAACAGTGTAGGCTTCTTTTTTCTCCCACCAAGGAAAATTTATTTATTTATTATTTAGGCCATTTATATATCGCTTATATTTAATTAAAACTCTAAGCAGTGAACAACATAAGTTAAAACATTTTAAAACAGCAGATACAAAACCCCCACAATCGATAAAATACAATTAATAACTGAAAATGTGTGTATTATGCCTCGTATATACAGTCAAACAGCTCAGTTGCAATGTGGTGTTTTTGTTTCATTTAGTCCATATATTGATTTCTAGAAAAGCTATTCAGGAGCATTAACTTTATTGAAGTCTGATTTACAAATGCATCAGAATGAGGAAGGAATAACAAGAGAATTTAAACAAAAGAAAGCAGGGACTACTTGATCTAATGTACTGCCCTTTGCCATTCACACACCCAAAAAAGCTCTGCCTTTAATTTTTTAAGGGCTGCCAATAGGAGTAAAAGAAAATAGCTTGTGTGCAGGTAAAGGTCCACTGTTCCTAACATTACATATGTAATTGGTTGCATCATATATCACATGAATATGACATATTCCAACTGCCTACCAATGAATTTAACCCACCCACTCACTGCGTGCAAGTGTATCTATATCTACGCACATCCCCACACCAGTGCACACATACATATTACATAGATGGTTTAGAAATGTATAGGTCTCTTGCCCTTTAACAGTTTAGTACAAGAAGTCATTAAATCTATAGTGTTAATTAATTGACAAATACCATTAGCTGGACATGCATTCTGATGACTTTGGATTTAAAGTGTCAGGAGATAAAGCCCTCAAATGAGAAGCTTTACTAAAATTAGAAATGGTTGTACCAGAAACAGATAAAGGTCAGCTCTGTTTTTCTGTAGTGTAGATAAAGTGATATTGTTATGGGGATGGAAGCATCTGGGCTGCAACTCATAAGGGAACCATAAGTCACCCAAAGCTAAATTAATTTGTCTTTCTGATGGCTTTGCGTTCAAAATGAGAAAATACAATTTAAAACTGAGGTATTCTGAAAGCTACAGTCTATCACACCTCCCCTACAAGGGCCATCTAGGTGGGCAGCAATGCATGGCAACCTAAAGTGCTAATTAAGGTATCCAAGCAACTCTTCATTGTCAGCCTTTTTTCAAACACACTAAGTTAACCATTTAATTTTTAGGGTTAATAAGCATGAAGTGCAGTGACATTTCTAATTGTTACTCTGATATTTGGGACTTGCTGAGCTGTTCTGGTGCGGCTGTAATTTAAAGAAATGCATACAGCCAAGCCAACTGAAATGAGAATTTCCCTAGCCCATCAAACATATATTAACAGGAGGACAGGACTACATCCAGGCATCACTGAAATCTTATGCAAATATGGCATGGTGTAATGCTGAAAGCCAAGTTCCTATCAAGGTGACATACAGAACCTTGAAACCTGTCTACTATAATTCTCTAGGAACAAAGTGATTGCAGTGCAAAGCCAGATGAGGGATCACCCCTGCAGTTTTTAGCCACAGGTGCTTGTCAGAGGATGCAAGTCAAAATCATCTCTCCGGCTGCCTCCTTGTAAAAGCATGACTAGAGCCCCGTTGCGGGCCTTCACTTTCATGTGATTATAATGCCATTGGGGTGGGGAGGGGGGAGAGCAGGATTGCTCTTGCCAGGCCTGTCCCCTCTGCCACATCCCACTTCTGAATATTCAGCACTGACATCTGCCAATGGTTTGCCTCTGCGTTTCTTCTGCCTGTATTTTGCATGTCATAACTAGAGAAGAGTTCTGCAGCTTCACCGCCAGTAGGGATGGCCGAATATGTCAGTTTCAGTTTCCCTCCGTTTTTCATCTTTCCAATCTTAAGTGTTAGCTCTCCATGTTTCCATATCAGTCTGTGAATTTTTAAAAAAATAAAGGACCTTTTGAAAATTTGCCAGCATTTTAGTGTGAATTTCTCCTAATATACACATTTTTGTATGCAATTTTGCCTAATGTACTCATTTTTGAAAACACAAACCTGATATGAAGAAAATAAACCTTGACAAGAGACCAAATTGAAAAGCAATTTTCCCTAATACATTTCCCCATTTTGTATGCTATTTTCACTAAAATATGCATTTATGTGCACATTTTATTCTAGTATATGTATTTATTTATTTATTATTTGATTTATATCCTGCCCTTCCTCCCAGCAGGAGCCCAGGTCGGCAAGCAGAAAAGCTAAAAACACTTTAAAACCTCATAAAACAGACCTTAAAATACATTAAAACAAAACAACGTTAAAAACATTTAAAAAAATCTTTAAAAACATCTTTAGAAAAAGGGTTAAAAACATATACAAAATTAAAAAGCAATTCTAACACAGACAAGGACTGGGATAGGTCTCAACTTGAAAGAGGACAGTATATGATTTTTTTGGTACACATTACTTGGCTGGATGACATAGGGTTCACAAGGTTTTCATGGTAAGAGGTAATTTACCATTGTCTTCCTCTGAGTTTGGATGCATCTTAGTCTGGTGTCTCAGCTTTGACCATTCCACCTTGGATGACCCTGCTAGTCGTCTAGCCTCTTGGCCTAGACTCCTGATGGCATTGCTCTCAGCTTCTTCGACACTCTCAACCCCCCTCATCATGTTTAGGTGTGCATCCTAGAGGAAGTGAATTAAAATGGACAGGAATGTGACACTTTCAGTCAGGCAACTACAAAATATTTTATGCAGGAAATGAGAAATTAAAAAGAAACAGGGTTGCTTTAATAGTGAGAAGTGATGTAGCAAAATCAGTTAGGCATTATAATGCAAGGTCTGAGTGAGTGATAGCAATGAGATTTAGCGGGAAACCTATTAACATAATCATAATCCAAGTCTATGCTCCAACAGCAAACACAGAAGAAGAGGAATTGGAGAGATTTTATGCAGAAGTACAGGAAGAAATTGATCACACACTAAAACAAGAAGTTGTGATAATAATGGGGAACTGGAATGCAAAAGTAGGGAACAGAGAAGAAGTACAAACTGTGGGGAAATGGGGCTTAGGAAATAGAAATGAAGCAGGAGAAAGACTTATTGAATTCTGTGAAACCAATTATTTGTTTCTTGCAAACACATTTTTTTAGCAACCGAAAAGACAACTGTATATGTGGACATCACCAAATGGTCAATATAGAAATCAAATTGATGGTACAATTTAAATAACATGCCAGAAGAATATAAAGATCAAATAAGGAACAGATTTGAGGCTTTAAACTTAGTTGACAGAGAACCAGAAGAACTATGGAGTGAAGCAAGATACACTATCAGAGAAGAATGCAAAAAGACAATAAGTTAAAAAGAGAAAGACCTCAATGGATGACTGAAGAAACTCTTAAAATGGTTAAAGAGAGAAAGGAAGCAAAAGCAAAAGGCGATAGAAACATGGTCAGAACCCTAAATGCAACAATACAGCGACTAGTACGTAGGGACAAAGAAAACTATTTACTATGGTTATTGTATAGAAATAGAAGAGGACAACAAAAAGGGAAGAACAAGAGCCCTATTTCAAAAGATTAGAGAAATGAAAGGAAAATGTAAACCACGAGTAGGGATGTTGAATAATCAACAGGAGAACACACTGACTGACCGCGATGAAATAAAAGGAAGATGGAAGCAATACACTGAAGAACTCTATAAAAGAGATGCAAGGATGACAGATTCATTCAAGGAGGAACCATATGATGAAGAACCAGAAATTTTAGAATGTGAGGTAAAAGCTGCTCTTAAAATGCTTGGAAGAAACAAATCACCAGGAATAGATGGCATACCAACAACAATCTTTACAGTTGACCGACCACAAATACAAAAACATGGTATTAAATATTAAAGATAAAAAGATAAAAATGCTTAAAATCAGACACTAAAGCAGACAAAAAAAATCCAGTTGAGTTAGTTGCCATTTACAATCTTACAGGGTCTAATTAAAATGGCCACGTTAAGAAATTTTGCCACTTGCACGGTAATTGCCTTGTCAGAACCCTCAAGTAGAGTGATCAGAAGAGACTCAAGGGGGCGGCCGGGGAAGGATGGCATACCAATAGAGTTGCTACAAGCTACTGAGACCGAATCTGTCCAAATTTTGACAAAAATTTGTCAAGAAATATGGAAAACTAAACAATGGCCCACAGACTGGAAGTGTTCAATATATATCCCGATTCCAAAGAAAAGGGAGCCCAGGGAATGCAATAATTATTGTTGGATAAAAATTGGACCTAAGTAGAAATAAAAATGATCTCAGTTTATTTGCCCCTCACCTCCATGTTTATTGAGCCATACCAGAGACATGTCAAAGGATGAAAGCCTTTGCCCTACAAGAATGTATTTTACACGAGCCTGGGATCTCTGCCTCTTTTCCTATTTGTTTTGATGTTCCCTGTAATCTGTTTCCAGGCATCCTGGCACCAGTTCTTATCTCAAGGTTGTATAGTATGCAAGACTGATCTCAAAAGGGGGTGACAAGTCCCTGGCATTTTTCTCGCCTCCTCCTTTGTGCCCCTTCCCCTCCTTTGACCTCTATACTGACATGTAGTTTTCTCTTTATGTTTTATGACGTTTTACTCCCCTGTGCTGTAACCTCTTAGGGAGGGTATATAATCTGAACTCTTTCAATAAACGGGGTTCCCTTCTCTGGAAAGCATCTTGCTGGAAGGATTGGGACCCCTTTGCAAAGGTATCTGTGTTGTATTTCCTTGGGCCTCTGGCAGTGGGGGAAAAGTCACTCAACTATGCACTCTTCCCGGGGTGAGTAAGGTTGTGGACGGCTCGTGGTTGGGTTTGGACCTAATATTATCAAACTATTGCCTTAATAGTAATTGCCATACAAGTAAAGTAATGCTCAAGATTCTACAACAAAGGCTCTTACCATATATGGAGCGAGAAATGCCAGATATCCAAGCTGGATTTAGAAAGGGAAGAGGCACCAGAGATCATATCTCAAACATAATGGATAATGGAATGGACCAATGAATTTCAGAAGAAAATCATCCTGTGCTTTATAGATTACAGGAAAGCCTTTGATTGCATAGATCATGAAAAACTATGGAATGCCTTAAAAGAAATGGGGGTGCCACAGCATCTGATTGTCCTGATGTGCAACCCATACTCTGGACAAGAGGCTATGCTAAGGACAGAATATGGAGAAACCAATTGGTTCCCCATTGGAAAGTGTGTGAGACAGGGGTGTATTTTATCACCCTATTTATTTAATCTATATCCTGAATTTATCATATGGAAAGTGGAATTGGACCAAGATGAAGGAGGTGTGAAAACTGGAGGGGGAAATATCAATATTTTAAAATATAAATCAAATAAATAAATAATAAATATGCAGACAATACCATATTACTAGCAGAAACCAGTAATGATTTGAAACGAACGCTGATGAAAGTTAAAGAGAAAAGCCCAAAAGCAGGACTACAGCTGAAAGGCAAGAAAACGAAAGTAATGACAACAAAAGATTGATGCAACTTTAAAGTTGACAATGAGGACATTGAACTTGTCAAGGATTATTAATACCTCGGCACAGTCATTAACCAAAAGGGAAACATTGGTCAAGAAATTAGAAGAAGGCTAGGACTGGGGAGGGCAGCTATGAAAGAACTAGAAAAGCTCCTCAAATGTAAAGATGTATCACTGAACACTAAAGTCAAGATCATTCAGACCATGGTATTCCCGATCTCTATGTATGGATGTGAACGTTGGATAGTGAAAAAAGCAGATAAGAGAAAAATCAACTCATTCGAAATGTGGTGTTGGAGGAGAGCTTTGCGCATACCATGGACCGTAAAAAAGACAAATAATTGGGTGTTAGAACAAATTAAACCAGAACTATTATTAGAAGCTAAAATGATGAAACTGACGTTGTCATACTTTGGACACATAATGAGAAGACATGATTCACTAGAAAAGACAATAATGCTGGGAAAACAGAAGGGAGTAGAAAAAGAGGAAGACCAAACAAGAGATGGATTAATTCCATAAAGGAAGCCACAGAGCTGAACTTACAAGATCTGAACAGGGTGGTTTATAACAAATGCTATTGGAGGTCGCTGATTCATAGGGTCGCCATAAGTCAAAATCGACTTGAGGGCACATAACAACAGCAAGATGGCTGGAAAATGGTATGGCTAAATTTTGTAAAGTGGGAATTTCAAAGGATGGCTGTGTTTTATTTTGTTTATTGTTTCTGAAATGTGAAGTGAATCAAATCCCCTCCTCCTCCCTCCCTCCCAGGTGAGAATTCTAATATATTATCATGATAATGTTGATGATGATGCTATCTTAAAGTGAACCAAAGAAGTGTTGGCAAAGAAGGAGGCAGGACTGGAACTAGGTGAGAGGCTCCTTCCACTGAAGAGAACGAAGCACAAAGTCATTTGCATAGTCCCATCTCTGAAGCAAGTGAAAGAAAGAACCCACACCTGGATAAGCTCCATATGCTGGCAGATACACGCACACACACTAAATGGATTAAATAAATAAACAAACTTCCTTTGCCGGGTGTCTCACCATGTTCCACATGTTGGAGGAGGAAAGTCTGAAGAGGAGAGCCTGTTCTAGCTGTGTAGGGTTCCGGTGTGATTTAAAATCCTAAAATCTGCTTTGGAGATTCTGTGTGTCCTTTGGACTCTGGTAAGACCAGTTAGGTTGGCCTGTGATGGTCCCATAGTTCTGGAACTCCCTTCCAAATGAATTACACTTGCCCCGTACCGTACAAACTTACCAGTGGGCCTTGGCAACCTCTTTCTTCAATGCTGCCTTTCTCAATGGCTTGTGTGGTTCAGGGTACCTTTCTCTTGTAATGTATACCCATTCTGATGCATCTAATGTAGGGGGTGAGGAACCTGTAGCCCGCCAGATGTTCCTGAATGACAACTCCCATGATCTACCACCATTGGCCATGTTGAGTAGGGCTGATGAGAGCTGGAGTACAACCATATCTCGAGGGCTACAGGTTTCCCTAGCCTAATGTAACTTTGTATCATTTCTTCTGTGCACATTGCTTTACGAGGGTATGGCCCTGAAAAGTTGTATCACCACCACTGCCATCATCATGAAGATCTGCAACAGCAGGTAGAACTTTTAGAAGGCTGGTGAAGAAGGCTTATCATCATTGCCGTCTCCAGCATTTTCCTTTTGGTGCTGTTCGTCTCCTTTGGAGGATTGATGAGGAAGCCAGCTGTAAATCATCTAGCCTGGTGAGAGGATCCCTCCCTTCTGACCTGTATTAAAGTCTTAGAGGCTGGGCCTGGCAACCAAGAGGTCTTCTGTATCTTTAATAGTTGTACAGGGGGAAGGGAGAATTCCACCTTGTGGTTTTTCCCATTACAGTGTTGCAAGAACACTTGCACTTGGCTGACTTTCTCTTCTCCTCCTAAAGATACAGGATCAGTCTCAGGCCCTGAACCTGGCAACCCTATTTCCCACACATACCCCTGTCTTGATACAACTAAAACAATTTAAAAAGTCAGATCCTAAAGGGAGAGGGATTTCATGATGATAGGACGAGATCTTAGACCTCCTACACAGTGAGGAACAGTGTGCATGGGTGAGGGACAAAAACAAGCCACGTGAAAGACAGTTGCGCGAAATGCCCATATATCGGCTGAAAGAGCTGCTGTTCCTTAATGCCAAAGGTACTGCAGTGTGAAAGGGATTTTAGAAATCGGGACAGAAGCGCTACCTTTTTAATCCGTTAAACTAATGCAATCGGCCCCATGTGTGAAAGCAGCCCTATTCTCAGAATGGTCTCTCTGTGAGGGGAAGAGGGGCTTTCTTGCAACTCTCAGCACCCTTCACAAACTATACTTCCCAGGATTCTTTGGGGGAAGCCATGGCTGTTTAATGTGGAATAAGTGTCTCTTGTGGATGTGGCCAAACTCTCCCTTTTTAAATCTCATCAACAAATTCTTTTTGGAGTCTCCTCAGAAAAATCCTCCCAAAAAACCCGCCTAGAGTCTCCTCAGAATCAGGCCACAAGAGTCCTTAGGCCAGAAAAGACTGTACTCCAAACATCCTGCAGGGGGCTCCTCACAAGGGAACACACAGAAAAGGTATCATTACTTTTGCATGTTGGAGCAAGAGAAGAGGCACTGTTCTGTGAGAGAGTGATGGGGAAGGAGTCTTCTAAGAAGATGCCTGATATCTGCAGTTTTTATACAGTACTACCATTCAAAGTAATTATTGCTCAAATAATCAGGGATGCTTTTTTTGGTCAATGCTTCTGATCAGTCAATGAAAGATTTCAGCCCTATTTCAGCCCACATGTTCCTTGGGCCAGCTCTGTGATCCTAAGCCAATCAAGGTAGACTCTATACCTGAGTTACAATTAAAAAAGAAAAAGAAAAAAGCAAGCACACAAGGAAAACTGATTACAACAGTCTGGATCCAAACTGTGCAGAGGGCATGCTTAATTTTCTGTTAAGCAATACAGGTCTGTATCTATAATCACACACTGGGACAATAACAACACTTTTTACACAATCCAGTTTTCACACCATGAATAAGCATAGGGGACACTGGAGCTGCTGTGGTTGTGCCCTATGTTTTTAAAGAAACTGATGACAAAAAAACCCTACAGCACAAAAAAGCCTACAGTTCTGTTACTGATAACATGCAGTTTTAAATACTAGTCAATGGAAGGCAAAGGATGGGAAGAAAGTTAAACAGACACCTCTTGTCTTAATCTAAGTGTGTGGGACTTGCTCATAGATGGGTACAATCCCAAGTGAAGTTAAATGTCTTTTAAACCCTTTGGATTTCAATGAGAGTTATGTAAGCATGTGTATATTATGGAAATAATTTGGGATTCCAATGTGCTTAACTCTGGCTAGATTGTGCCCTAAGTTAATATGATGTATTACAATCACAGAAACATCAACTTTCAAACATAAATAAAAAAACTGATTGGGGAGCAGGGAGGAGAGAGAAAAACATAAAATGGATTATAAGAGAAAATTGTATGGCACTGATGCTGTTGGACTGGCCATTTATGCATTGCCAAAAAGGAGGAAATGCATCATCAAAGGAGGGAGACAAAAGAAAGCACAGATATGCATAAATTTGCATATGCTAATACATGTGTGTAATGGCATCCTAATTCACTGGGCCCTGTGCTGTGAGGGGGAGGGACATCCTATCCAAACAGAATGTGCCCTTCTGTTCGCCCATCCTTCTCTTCAGACCTTCACTGCCATCAGGTGCAAGTATTTATTTTACTTTGGCTCCCTTACACCAAACAGCCAAAAATTCCTTTGTGTTTTCTCCAGAACACCTCAAGGCAGCATAGAACTTGGCTTAGATATGGGGTGGTTTTAAAATAATAGAGACCACAAGCTTTTATGAATTAAGATTAAACTTTTACTAAAAGGATAGTTTTTCAGATACAGGTTTAACATAGGCATGGTTACAAGCATACAAACATTTCCTCAGTTGGAGCAGCAGTACAGCAAAATAAGCATAGGGTTAAAGGCAATCCAGCTGTCCCTCCAGCTAAAAGGTCCCTAACGACTTATGACAGACTTGTAGTTCTTCTGTTGATGCCGTCCTGCGTGGTGAGTGTTTCTTCATCTGAGATCACACCTTGATCTGCTCTTACTTTCATCTGGTTCCCTAATATGCCCTCTGGCTACTTGACTCCCTTGCTTCTCAATCCACAACCTTCAAGGAAGTGAAAAATGGAAATGAACTGCCTTCAAGTTGATCCTGACTTATGGCAACCCTATGAATAGGATTTTCATGGTAAACAATATTCAGAGGTGGTTTACCATTGCCTTCCTCTGAGGCTGAGAGGCAGTGACCGGCCCAAGGTCACCCAGTGAGCTTCATGGCTGTGTGGGGATTCAAACCCTGGTCTCCCAGGTTGTAGTCCAGCACCTTAACCACTACACCACACTGGCTCTCTTCAAGGAAGTACAGTGGTCTTAACTCCAGCTGCAGATATGGCCTGTGTGCAGTCTGTGACTTCTCGAATTTGGCATCTTCCAGCTTGTTCACCAGATTTAAGAAGTTAACCCCCAAAAAACCTACATGCAAGATTTTTTTTTTTTATAAAACATCAATTTCCTTCACAATATGTATAGATGCAAATTTAGAAGTACAGTACGTCTTACCATAATGGGGAAAATTGTGATCAGGTGAGCTGTGCACCTGTTCAATGTGCTGTATAGGTGCTAACTGTTGATGGCAATTTCAAGGTCCTCACTATCCCTTCATATGGTTATTTTTAATTCAGACTTGGATCAGACAGCCCTTCAACTAGACAGACTTCTTCAAATAGAGGCCTGCCCTCTGACAGTCTTCCTAATAGAGGATTGTCCTCTGTAAAGTAGGACGTATGACTACCCTAGCTGTGAAAAAATAGAGTTTACATTCTGCTTTAGCCATATGCTCTGGGCCAGCTGTGGTCTATAGTCATTTTCTTCTGAATTGGTTTTCTTGAGCATAGTAGGAGTACTTTTTAAAAAAAATACTTTTTATTGAAACTTTAAACTTTTTTCAATCAAAACAAATCCAAAATATTATTTTCATATTTTGTTATATACAAATTTTAAAACAAAAGCCATTATGATAAATCAATCTAAGATAAAAAAACAATAAATGATTATAAATAACTCAGGTCCATATTCTAATAGTAGGAGTACTTTTGAGTCAATGGTTTGCAATATGCAGGTACCATTGTTTTGCCTCAGATTCCCATTAAACGGGAAGCCACATATGTCCTTTGAGGTATACAGTAACATCTTATGAATGTTTACTCAGAAGTGAATCCCAGTAGCATTCAATGGGGCTAGATAAGTGCCTGGGAATTAAGTACTTTATACATTAAAGCATTACTAAGTTCTACTCAGAGTAGCTCCATCGAAGTTAATGGACCAAAATTATTTGTGCCCATTAATTTCCATGTCCATACATAGTTTAAAGGATTTCGTCTGAGTATGACTAGTGTTGGATACAACCTTATATTCAGATTTCAGTTTTTTAATATGATATTGAAATTGATTTTAAAATCATCCTGATGTATAGCTATACATCTTAAACTGATTATGACTTTTAATTATTGTTTTACTTTTACGTCTTCCCATTTGAGTTTTTATTCAAAACCTCTAATACTATTTAAATCTCTTTTTAAAACTGGCATGTTTGGTGTTTTGCCATTTTTAATGTCCTTTATTTTCTTAAAAAGTCTCTTTCTTCAGTTGGCGTGTGCATATTTCCCCTTTTCTCACTTTTCTAAATGGCTGTTCTGCAGATGAAGGCAGAAAGACAAATTATTCTCAAGGCAGAGTTTCTCTGTCAGCAATTTGTGCACTGAATCCTGCTTGTGATTAATGTTAAATGCAGACATGGCATTATAAAAATAAAATAAAAGAGGGAGTAATTACCAGAAGCAGTCCTTGGAGATGCAAAGACTACATTTGTATCTCTGTGCATTTAACTGGAAGGACTGGGTGGGGATTTTATCACATTTACTTCATACCCTTAAATCAATGTCATAGGGAATCTATGTTTAGTCCAAACCCTCAGTGGGAAGGAGCGAGTATGGAGACATGAACGAATATGAGCAATTTATTAACATTTTTTAAAAATGAAAACAAAACTCAATCTCAAATATGTCTCATTCCTTCTTAAAAAGCATATAAATGGACTGATTTTCAAAGACAAAAAGCCCTATAGAGCTTTATGAGCTGGATAATCTAAAATGCCCTAAAATTTGGCCCATGTGTTAACAGAATAAGGGGAAAGGGATTTACAGATGGAATAAAGCACTTAAAAGGTCCCTGTTTGCTGTCCATAATTGTTGATCAGGTTGCATCATAAATGCCACTCTTAACCTCAAGAGCCTATGAAGTAAAAACACAGAAGGGCACTTTGAGTCAAGCACATGCTGTGTTTTTCACACACTGCTAAGTAGTTACGCTCAGCCATATTTAGGATCAAGGATAAGAGTGGCTTGAGTCTCAGCCCCCCTTTCTCAAGAATTAAGCACTATCCTACAGGCTTATCAGTGTTTTGGAGAAACATAGTATTGAATAGCAGATTATACATCTTGTAAATAAATGAATCTGTACCTGATACCAACCTTCCTGTGGAACTTTAAAAGACAGGCAGAGCAATCCAAATCTGCTGCTACAACGGTTCCACAAAAGGACAGAGCTACTATTGTAAATGAACCCTGGCAACTGGGGAGGGGGAGGAGAGGGGGAAATCAGATTGGGCTCAATACCTGCACCAGCTCCAGCACCCACAACCATCTGGCCTAGATCGGGCTCTATGCCAGCCAGAACTAGGTATAAGAGTGGCTTGGGATCCAGTGAATCCTGAGCCAGTTCAGCCTTGCTCCATGGTCTTTTGCAGGTCTACCTGGTGGGAATGTGGCCACTGGACTTTCCACTTACCCTGTCCATTGAGCAGGCAGAAGGGGGGGATGGTCCAGACCAGCCGAGTGACATCAGCATCATTCCATCATTACAGGATGACGGCTGAGCTGGCAGAAGCAGACAAATGAATGCCTCTACCCAATCCAACTGCCTCCCTCTAGGCAGACATGGCAGAGGGGTAGGAGGGTGTATTGTGGCCTAAGGCTGCAATCCTAACCCCACTTACCTGGGAATAAACCTTATTGAATTTGCTGGTACATCTGAGTAGATATGACTAGGGTTGTAGCCAGAGTCATTTATTGTGACATAAGCATTTTTTTTTTGCTGCTGAAGCTCATGTAATATAAAAACTAATTACTCTTTTAAGTTACCAGAGGATTCTTTTTGACATTTTTATCTAATCTGAAGTTCATTCGTCATCAACTTTTAATCATTTGGCTATTCATGGTGCAAGAACAGGATCCCTCAGTTTGGTAGATGTGCTGCATTTTGAGATTCAATATTTTGGCAGTGAATGTTTGACGATAAAATAATATTTTGGGAGTGGATGTTTGTTTACAAAATAGACACATTCAGGGCAGCTAAGTCTCAAGACATGCCTTTTGCATGGTAGGAAAGTTAACCTCTTAAAAAGATTTTGATGGGGAAATGCCATCTGCTTTCTTGAAAGTGACTCACTGAATTGGTTTATTTCCACACACTCTCTTGTTAACTCTATCTAAAAATAATAGGCATACCAATTTTCTTTTGAGATATGTTGGAGGATGTACTTCAGTTCAAACCCCTGCAATGTGACCAGCTCCAGGATGTCTCCTAAGAGTATCATTAAATATCAGAATGAATGGCAATAACAAATAGCCCAGCACATTATAATGAAAAGTTTTAAATTATAGTATTTGCTAGCAGTTTGAGCAGTGCCCACATGAATACCTCCCCCCCCCCCCAAGAGTACATGTTTCTTTACTGGGAAGTTAGATTATATTTACACTGCTCCATTAGGCTAAGAATAGTAAAAAGAACAGTATCAGTGGGAAGGCAATTCAGTGATTTCTTTTTTTGTTCAGTTAATATGAAGACGAGATAATTAAAAACCTACAAGTTACTTACGGCAGTTACTTAACCAAGTTTTCAGTGCATGTCATTCAAGTAGGTGAATTTTAGCTACTCAACAACTGTCACTAATATTAGCAATCATAAGCAACACAACACTGTATGAATGTAATTGTTCCCAGAGATGTGTCATCTGGTAGACAACATGATGCTCTCTAGATGATGTTTGACTACAGTGCCCTTTATCCCTGACCATTGGCCATGCTGAATGGGGCAGATGGGAATTGGAGTCCCACAACACCGGAGAGCACCATGTTGGCTGTCCCTGGATTAGATAGAAGCAAATATTGAAACCCCAGCTTTCATGTGCATTCAGACACACACAGCCCCTTGGACTCATGAATAAGACATTGAGTGTGGCTAAGTGGGAAACAGCTCATTGCTTCATCTAGCATCCCATTTCCAAAAGTCTGTTATGGAGGGTTTTTATTACTTTTTAAAACACCCCATAATCAGCAAATTAATGATAGCAGAGCTCAATCTGAATGTGTCCAAGGAGGTGCTGGACAAAAGACAGAATAAGACACCCTATCGAGCAGCAACAGGCTGCTCAAGCTTACACTAAAGAATATTTTGGACTGGCACCATCCCATATACATGCAGCTGAAAACTACTGTACCAATACTACTAATATTCTATCCCACCTTTCCTCCCAAAAGGAGCCCAGAATGGCAAACAAGGAACAAAACACTAAAAACATCTTAAAACATCTCAGAAACAAAACACCTTTTTTAAAAAAAATCTTAAAAAGCAATTCTAACAGACTCAGACTGGGATGAGGCCTCTTTCATATAAATGTATATGAAAGTGGGAAAAAGAGATACATTTCATCTTTGCATGTCCATCTTCAATCACCACTGGAGTGGTATGTCAAGAGCAACAGACTTGCTTAAAATGATATGAAGCCATAATGATTAAGATATGCCTGTGTTGTAATACCACTGACATTGTGCACCACACCAAAAGAACTGTTCTCACTACTTTGGGGGAAAGGGGGTTATTTAAATTGTCCTCTTCATTGATCCATTCCATGTTTATTATGCTAAGTTTATTAAAAGGGTGTGATAAGGCAAAACCCGGGTTAAGTATTAAACCTATTATACCCTTAGCTAAATAGCATTTTATTTTATATACAAAACTATATGCCATCTTTAAAATAACCCCCCAACTGTTTAGCATTCTGGAGGTGTAAATAGGAGTTTTAAACTAAGTATCAAACATGAACCTTTTAGACATTATGTGGTGATAGCTGTGTTATTATGAGCCTAATGATATCTACTGCACACAAGAATACATAGGTATCATGCTGAGAAACCAATGATCTGGTTCTCATTTTGACTGCGGGCAAAGAATCTCTCATCAAAGCTATAAATTTCATGAGTCTGTTCCCAAATTTAAAACCCTTAAGGAAATGGCTTTTATGGTTCAATGGTTTTAAAGGGTTGTTCATACTTGGCTTTGTAACAAGGAAATTAATCGTTCTAAAACAAATCAGAATTATGCCATAGTTGCATGCCTTTCCATGCTGTTGCCTTTAGCATCTTGCTGCTTTTCCGAAAGAACAGCACTGTAGAATCCACACTGAACTCGCCATGGGGAAATGCTTATTACCTGCGATGATGGCACACCAGAGCCATTTGGATAGGTAGCAGAACTTGCTTAGCCATTGGTACATGAAAATTGTTTCCTTTAGGTCATGCGAAATGGAGCTAGTTTCTAATCAACCTTCACTTTTCATAGCGTGAAACATATTCAGCCTAGTGTTAAGGAGAGTTAGGCTGCAGACACACTAATTGCTTCAAAAGCAGGCTGACTGTTTTCTCTGGCTGTGTTTTAAAACAACTTTGCCCATGGTTGGACACATTTCCCTTCCCCACTGTTGATGAGGACTGCCTACTGCAAAGTGTTGGGCCAATCACTGTGTCTGCCTGAGCCTACAGCAAAGCCTTTCCATTGGACACACCTAGAGTGGCAACAGGGTTGATGGCCAATCAGTTCTGAAGTCTGTGTGAAGCTGACTGTAAGGGAATACGTGCTTGAGTGGCAACTTCTGTGGTTTTGGAGTAAAAGGGGGAAGAATTTTACTAGTGTGGTGTGTCCCTGTGTTCAGAAAGCTGCGGTGGAGACGCAGTGAAGCCAGCACAACTGCAAATGTGTCTCTGCTCTTAGTTTCCTTCAGCCTGATGCAAAAGCAAACTAAAGCAGTGGGAATAGAATAGGCTTTTCACAGATAAAGGTAGAAGTCATAATAAACAATTCAGATCTTTCTGTGGATGACTAGTCTTTTGATGTAACTAGTGAATAAATGAAAAATGGCTTCTGAAATATATTGGTACAAGTGATCCGTTCTGCAGGTTTTTAAAGGAAGTATAACAAATGCACTATAAGTAGCAACATGTATATGTCCGTTCCATGTTGATGTTAACATCTGGAATCCTAAAACAGTATTATTTCAAGGACTGTGCCATGTCCAAGTAATATACACCCAATAAATACTAATCCATGCTAAATATTTTGAATACAACAATCAATAGGTATGCTATAAAGCAGTGGCAAGGAATCTCATGCCCAGGAGCCCTCTATACCTCTCTGTTGAGCCCTTGGAACTCTCCTCAGGTCACACCCCTCAGGAGCTCTGATTAACACTCTCTATGATTTTGCCTACCTGGAATGTGCCCTTGAACTCTGATGAGGTCTCTTTGTCTGGATGGAGGATAGACAGGAGTGTATGTAGAAACTAGCTTACTGTACAAAGGTAAAATTTACATTAATTGCTCTACCTACCTTTGCCTCTTCTCCCACCCACTACTGGCATGTGGCCCTCAGAAGATTGTCCTGAAGGGAATGCAGCCCTCAGACTGAAAAAGGTTTCCCATGCCTGTAACATTTGGGTGAAGATATGTTATATGCATACATTTCAGTTGCTGTAGTATCTAACAGCATTAGACTCCAGTGGGTCAACAGAACACATTTGGAAAGCAATTGCTTTAAGAAATCCCCTCCCAGCAGCTGTTCCCACAGAACCCGCAGTGTACTTAATTTCTCTGACTGTGAAATGGAGAAAATTCTTATAAAGAACATTGAACACAGACTGGACAAGGTGTTTAAAACCCTAAAGCTCAGCCCAGACAAGATGGGAAATAATACTGGTGGGCTGTTTAATGGTTCTGGGAAGCATTCTAGATGGAGATATACTCTCTCATAAGGAGCAGGCTTGCAGCTTTGGCTGCTGTTAGATCCGAACCTTATTTTGAATGTTGCATCCATGAAGCAAAGGACCTTCCATCCAATTAGACTGATGCACTGACTGAATTTTCGTAGAAAGTGCCAACTCTACTAATATCCAGGTTAGATTACTATAATGTGCTGTACAGTCTTGGAAGATTATTGGGAAAATTTAGCTATTTCAGAACAGAACTAGATTGTTTACTGTGACATGTTGGTTTGAACATATCTGATTTCATATCTGGCCAGTATGAAAAGATTAACACTGACTACCAATTTGTTTCAGGCACAATTGAAAGTGCTACATTTGATCTAAGAGGCATTGGAATCAAGTACCTTCACGAAATTGCTCCTTTCAAGGAATTTCTCTCACATGTGACCCTCACCAGCTATCAATATCTGACTCAGACAATGTATTTGCTGTCAGACAGGCAGCAACCAGAGAAAGAGCCTTTTCACTGGTGGTGCCCCATTTTTGGAATGTCCTCCCGATTGATGAGATTCATGATTCTGTTATTCAGATGTTAGATCAAGTCCTTTTTATTCACCAAGGCTTTTAGCTGATTTATGTTCCTGCTGCATTCTGGTTTGCTTGATCACTGCTTTAACTAATTCAGTTGTTGCTGGGTGCTTGGTTTTATTTGTGGCAGTTGGCTTTTATTAATGCCATTGTTTTAAGATGTCTGTACTTTCTAGACCATTTTATTGGAAAGGTGACTCAATTGAAAAAAATGCATGTGAGATTCACAAATATAGGTCTCTATGAGCTCCATGTTCTATGCTATAGGCTTCCAGATGTTGTTGAACTAGAACTCTCATAATTTCTGACAACTGACCATGGTGGCTGGGAATAATGGGAGCTGGAATCCAACATTTGGAAGGCCATAGGGAATAATGGGAGTTGACAGCGGCATCATTGGAAGGTCACAGGGGCTAATGGAAGCTGGAGTCAAACAACATTTGGAGGGCCACAGATTACCCATCCCTGCTCTAGGTATATCCTCCTGAGAAGTACTTTCAAGACACTCACATAATGCTTAGAAATTGATTGCTTGGAAGCTAATTGGAAGAATCTAGTAGCATGGGAGCCACAGACAATTATTGAGAATTGCTAATGCTGCATCCTTTGGAGAATAGAGAGTGAGGCAAGTGGTAGGGGACATGTATCGCATAAAGAAGCTCTCAGGTTCAACCCCTGGCATATCCAGCTAATGGAGACAGACCTATCAAGACAGCCCCTGGATAGAGGTGATGTTGTTTGTACTAGTGTGCTGCAAAGCTTTCTGTGGCTGTATGGGGATGGTGGTTGTTTTATTATTTTGTTTTTATGGTATGGTATAATTACTATTGCTTTTAACAATGTTGTAAGTCACTTGGAGTCCTTCAGGTAACAAGTGACTAATAAATCCAATTATTATTATTATTAATACTAATACTACTACTAATAATAATAACCTGCTGCCTGTTAAAGGGTTTGCAGCACTGTGCTTGAAGAACCACTCTTCATATAATCTATGGGATAGTTCATCACTGCATGTGACTCCAAACAGACGGCTTCCTATCATCTTCTCAGTTCTTGGATTCCCATCAGAAGTATGACTAAGAGACAGAGAGGTAGTTTGTTGTGCAAACAAAAACACTGCTTCAACCCCTTCCCTTGAGCCCCTGATTTTTATCATAGAAGAACAAGGAGTAGAGTGCAAGGAGAGCTCTCCCCATCATCAGTCATCAAGGTCGCCACCACAGGATAGAGTGAGGTGCAGGGGTGAGCCCATTAGGCCTGGCCCTGCTTTTCACTCATCTGGTGCTGAAACCTTGGAGCCTCATAGTTTTTGCAAAATTAGATTCTAGCGATGAAGGTTTATATATGGCCTTGTGACAATATTTAACTATGGTACAACTATGGGGGTGAGTCTGTGTTCACTGATATTGGTGCAATATCACTGATTACATATCAAGCAGGCACAATGCGATCAGTACAGCAGGTATTAAAACAAGCATGACTGCACGTCTTTTCTTTAATGAAATACGTGAAAAAGCGAGGATCATAACAGAAGTATTTATCTTGAACTGAAATTGCATTTATGAAGTGGAACAAACTTTCAAAACAAGATTAGGCCACAAATACATCTGCAAAATCATTCCATCAGGGAAGAACCATCTCAAATGAGTTCACTTTTGCTTGTTTATTGAAGACTGATGCTTCAAAGCTTAAGCAAGAGCCATCAGTTAGATGCATTTCCACTTCAGGTAATTTGATATATGCCAATTATTCAAACCCATGATTCAGTGAAAAAGAAAAACAGAAGGTCAACATAACGATTGATTATTCTGTTGTGTGATCAGTGGCCTATACTTTAAAATGATTGTTTATATTGCTGCCATTGGCACTTAGTTTTACAATTATTATATTTTATTTCATATTGTGAGCTGCCATGGGTGGGTTATGCCCCCCCTAAGCAGCACATATATAACTTTACAAATAAACAAACTGCATTTACACTCCTGCTAGCAAGCTCCATGCTGTAGCGCTCTAGGTTTCTATGCAAATAAACTAGGTTATGTTTGGTTTTGGAGATGGGCTAAATGCAACACTAATCAGGTCCATTCATCAGTTAAATTACTTGAGGATGCTTCAGTCAATCCTCTTGCATCATCCCTCATATCATCCAAATTGCCTTTAAACTATCTTCACTTGCAAGCCCTTTTAGCTGTCCTCACTTTGGTCTTTCCTTTTCTCAACTACATGCAGATGAAAATGAGATTGGTCCAGAGACCCTTGTGCTGATGCAGATGTCTCCAAACAATCTCCCATTCCCATATGTAAGGAGCAACCATAGCAACCTTCTCATGCTACAAAAATCTAGCAGGGTGAAAAGGAACATGAAAGAATAGTACTCTGCTGCCTCCAGGCTCATGTCCCAACTGGAAATGGGAGAACACTCTACATAATTTGGGACAACCATCCTTCCCAGGTAGAAGGGCCACTAGGAGGAAGCAGAGCTCAACTGTTTCACATTCCTGTTAGGTTCTGCAATCAGGGAAGGGAGCCCAGCAGAGGAGCTCTGCTTCCTTAAGCATAGCCATGATTGGACAATGTCAATTTCATAGTGTCTGGCTGGTTCTTGGTACATCACAGGCAAAAGGTTAGGTAAAATGCAACTAAAGACCTTTTGGTAAAGTGCAGTGATTTGGGTGGAACCTAGACAGTCAGAAGTAAGCATTACTGGGTTCAATGGAAACTATTCATAGGATTATAGTAATATCAACCATAACAAATTGGGTGACCTGCTATGCAGTGCTCCTGGGTGTGTGTCTGTAGTTATAGATCAACACAGCTGTCTGCATTGTTTGGAGTCTTCCTAGGGGGCTTGGCTATTTGTCACACTGAACTCCTGCACTTCAAAATTTATTGATGTCCATCACATTGAGTGAACACCAGTTGCAGGGGCATGTGGAAAAGGGGAATTTATTTGACTGACTGTGGTTGGAAATGCAATACTATCAGTTGGACCTTTGTTGATTTTGTTTTAACAGGTTTTATTAGCGGTAGAACCTCTGCATCTGTTGCTGTGGAAAAACAAAAAATGATAGAACCATAAAGCACACTTCACACTGTGAATATGCATACATGTCCAATCAATATATTTCAAAGAGAATGGAATTTTTATGAATATGAAAATTTAATCAATAGATTAAAATAAACTAAAGATCTGATGATTAATCAATTAAAATTTCTTTACATTGAGTTACAGCCCTACTACAAACTCTAAGCCACACAAGCAAAAGAGTGTGTTGCAGAACAGGTTTCCTTATATAAAGTAAGACTATATCAAATGAAATTTTCTAAGCTAAGGAATGAATAAATGCTAGGTAAATCATGAAAGCAAACGGGGAAGCTGCAACATTCCACATAAAATTGGATTGTCTACAATGGAGGATCTAGTTCATGCTGCGAAAATGCCAACTATTTGGAACAGCTTAAGAGATATGCAGATGATGCAAAGTTGTCTTTGCAATCAAGAGAATCTGGTTGCCTTCCCTATTGTAATTACATCTTTATTCAAATTCATACGTATCAAAGTCAATAACTAGCCATGCATCAATGCTGAGAGATATTTGGTCCTTCAGGATTCACATTAAATAATGCAATGAAGAATTCCAACAACTTTGCATAGCAAAAAATTACAGTAATGAGGACACTGCTCTTCTGCTCATAACTCTAACGTTTTTATATACTGAACAGTTTTCTTCATGAGTACTGAAAATTCATGTTTTCATATAATTATAAATGTCACCAAGAGCCAATTAAACAATTGCCCAATACAATGTATATTTTAATTTCCAATGTCATTTATTGACAACATTCTGTAATTTTTACAATGGCACACATTAATCACTGTGGTACTACTTGAAAATATTTCCAAGAGGAAAGAAATTCCTATTTTTTGGAAATATTCTGTTCCATGTTTCACTCTTGAGGTGATTTTTTTCCTTCTGCTTCATTTTCATCCTCCTGCAAAACAAAAATTTGAGATCTTTTATCAGCCTTTAGAAGAAAAATCCATGTCACCTTTCTGAGCAAGTTTGTACATCCTACTTTATTTATTTACTTACTGACTACTTCAGATGTATAGGCCAATTTTCAGCTTTGCAATTCCCACTGAATGTTCAATAAAAGTTAAACAATACAATTAATAAAACAATATAAAAATAAAATAACAATAAAACATGATACACTACAAAATGAGTATGTGGGGTGGGGGAATCAGCAGCACAAATAATGAAAAATAAAAACCCAGATAGAATAAGATTTCTCCTCCCTGTACTTCAAAGGAGCAAAAGTTGCGGATCTGCTGGGGTCCCTTTGGAAGAATGCACTATTCCTAGTTGGTGGCAATCCTTCCCATGGAACTGGTAGTAGAGTCCCATTGCTAGATGTGGGGCAGAGGGAATTTACAAAAGAAAAGGTGTCCCCTCAAATATCGTGGTCCCACGTCATTTAGGGCTTTGAAGGTTACAACTAGAAACCTTGAATTTGGCCTGGAAATAAACCAGAAGCCAGCAGAGCTATTGCAGAGTGAGCGATGCCGTTGGGAGTCATGTACTCCCAGCAGGGTCACCCATGACGGTAAGGTCAAGGGAGAGGAACCAGACAAAGAACGATCCAAGAAAGTCCTCAACAGCAGAACAGGCGGAGGATAACAATGTGTACGTTACAACAGCTGTGAAGGCGGATGAAGGCTGCAGGAGATAAAAGACTTCCAATCGTCATGGTACCCATGCCATTGGATCATAGCCTTTTTCTGTCAAGATTGTGTGTTGATCGTCGTGCGCCAATCTCCCCACATAAAACAAATTCATGCACAGGCATCTTCCAAGCAAATTTATTTATTTATTTATTACATTTATATACCGCCCCATAGCCTTATCTTGGAAGACAATCTTACTCGGCCACGTATGATCACCAATGAATGAAGTGCATAACGGTAGTTAAGTCAAGAGATTACCAAGGCATGCTATACCAAGGTCCTTATCATCTAGAAAGGAATGAAGCTGGTACTCTGATGAAGCTGGTTAAAAATGTTCCTAGCTACAGCCACTAGCTTGAGCATCTAGAAGTAGGAATGGGCAAGCAACCTTGTGCTCACCCCACTTGGGCTTTTCAAGCATTCCTTGATGGAAGATTTGAATGTTCAAAAAGAATGCCTGAAGGGGCCCAACTGATGCTAGCTCTCCACTGGAAATTACCCAGTTTCTTTTCTCTAAGGGGGGGAGCTTCACCTTGGGGAAAAACTTGCTAAAGTGGCAGAGGTTCCATTAAGATGGAGGAGGTCAAGCAAGCCTCTCCTTCAGGAAGTGATACTCACAGACTCTTTTGCTGCTGGGAACCACTGAGCTTGTAGTTCATTCTCATGAACCTTGATGGCGAAAGACCCTGCAAGTGTGACTTCCCTGAAGGAGAGACCCAACAGGCTTTTCTGTCTTCATCAGAGCCTTCTGCTACCTGATACTCCATTCCCATATCCAAAATGGATGGGAGATAGCAGGAGAGAAATAACTGTGTGCGCTCCAGGTGAGAGATGGGGTGGAATGACTGCTTATTTGTTTTGTTCCCTTAGGTGGAGGATGGGTATATGTAGGGCAGACTGTATTGTGGTCTAATTGTTGTGTATAGATGTCTGCATAGCCTGGTATATTGATTTTCTTTTATTCTAGCAGAGTGTGTCTTGGATGTGTCTTGGAGGGAGAATACTGGAGGGGGGATTGTTGAGCAATCTATCTCAGTGATTGAGAGGTGGGGTAGGCATAGCAGAAGGAGACATCAAAGGGATGATGATAGGTGCTTGCACCTAATATCTCTCTCTTGGGTCTCCCCTACACTTGATACTAATGGATGCTCTACCACTGTCATAAGAACATAAGAACATAAGAAGAGCCTGCTGGATCAGGCCAGTGGCCCATCTAGTCCAGCAACCTGTTCTCACAGTGGCCAACCAGGTGCCTGGGGGAAGCCCGCAAGCAGGACCCGAGTGCAAGAACACTCTCCCCTCCTGAGGCTTCCGGCAACTGGTTTTCAGAAGCATGCTGCCTCTGACTAGGGTGGCAGAGCACAGCCATCATGGCTAGTAGCCATTGATAGCCCTGTCCTCCATGAATTTGTCTAATCTTCTTTTAAAGCCGTCCAAGCTGGTGGCCATTACTGCATCTTGTGGGAGCAAATTCCATAGTTTAACTATGCGCTGAGTAAAGAAGTACTTCCTTTTGTCTGTCCTGAATCTTCCAACATTCAGCTTCTTTGAATGTCCACGAGTTCTAGTATTATGAGAGAGGGAGAACTTTTCTCTATCCACTTTCTCAATGCCATGCATAATTTTATACACTTCTATCATGTCTCCTCTGACCCGCCTTTTCTCTAAACTAAAAAGCCCCAAATGCTGCAACCTTTCCTCGTAAGGGAGTCGCTGCATCCCCTTGATCATTCTGGTTGCCCTCTTCTGAACCTTTTCCAACTCTATAATATCCTTTTTGAGATGAGGTGACCAGAACTGTACACAGTATTCCAAATGCGGCCGCACCATAGATTTATACAACGGCATTATGATATCGGCTGTTTTATTTTCAATACCTTTCCTAATTATCGCTAGCATGGAATTTGCCTTTTTCACAGCTGCTGCACACTGGGTCGACATTTTCATTGTGCTGTCCACTACAACCCCGAGGTCTCTCTCCTGGTCGGTCACCACCAGTTCAGACCCCATGAGCGTATATGTGAAATTAAGATTTTTTGCTCCAATATGCATAATTTTACACTTGTTTATATTGAATTGCATTTGCCATTTTTCCGCCCATTCACTCAGTTTGGAGAGGTCTTTTTGGAGCTCTTCGCAATCCCTTTTTGTTTTAACAACCCTGAACAATTTAGTGTCGTCAGCAAACTTGACCACTTCACTGCTCACTCCTAATTCTAGGTCATTAATGAACAAGTTGAAAAGTACAGGTCCCAATACCGATCCTTGAGGGACTCCACTTTCTACAGCCCTCCATTGGGAGAACTGTCCGTTTATTCCTACTCTCTGCTTTCTGCTTCTTAACCAATTCCTTATCCACAAGAGGACCTCTCCTCTTATTCCATGACTGCTAAGCTTCCTCAGAAGCCTTTGGTGAGGTACCTTGTCAAACGCTTTTTGAAAGTCTAAGTACACTATGTCCACTGGATCACCTCTATCTATATGCTTGTTGACGCTCTCAAAGAATTCTAATAGGTTACTGAGACAGGACTTTCCCTTGCAGAAGCCATGCTGGCTCTGCTTCAGCAAGGCTTGTTCTTCTATGTGCTTAGTTAATCTAGCTTTAATAATACTTTCTACCAGTTTTCCAGGGACAGAAGTTAAGCTAACTGGCCTGTAATTTCCGGGATCCCCTCTGGATCCCTTTTTGAAGATTGGCGTTACATTTGCCACTTTCCAGTCCTCAGGCACGGAGGAGGACCCAAGGGACAAGTTACATATTTTAGTTAGCAGATCAGCAATTTCACCTTTGAGTTCTTTGAGAACTCTCGGGTGGATGCCATCCGGGCCCGGTGATTTGTCAGTTTTTATATTGTCCATTAAGCTTAGAACTTCCTCTCTCATTACCACTATTTGTCTCAGTTCCTCAGAATCCCTTCCTGCAAATGTTAGTTCAGGTTCAGGGATCTGCCCTATATCTTCCACTGTGAAGACAGATGCAAAGAATTCATTTAGCTTCTCTGCAATCTCCTTACTGTTCTTTAGTACACCTTTGACTCCCTTATCATCCAAGGGTCCAATCGTCTCCCTAGATGGTCTCCTGCTTTGAATGTATTTATAGAATTTTTTGTTGTTGGTTTTTATGTTCTTAGCAATGTGCTCCTCAAATTCTTTTTTAGCATCCCTTATTGTCTTCTTGCATTTCTTTTGCCAGAGTTTGTGTTCTTTTTTATTTTCTTCATTCGGACAAGACTTCCATTTTCTGAAGGAAGACTTTTTGCCTCTAAGAGCTTCCTTGACTTTGCTCGTTAACCATGCTGGCATCTTCTTGGCCCTGGCGGTACCTTTTCTGATCTGCGGTGTGCACTCCAGTTGAGCTTCTAATATAGTGTTTTTAAACAACTTCCAAGCATTTTTGAGTGATGTGACCCTCTGGACTTTGTTCTTCAGCTTTCTTTTTACCAATCCCCTCATTTTTGTGAAGTTTCCTCTTTTGAAGTCAAATGTGACCGTGTTGGATTTTCTTGGCAATTGGCCAGTTACATGTATGTTTAATTTAATAGCACTGTGGTCACTGCTCCCAATTGGTTCAACAACACTTACATCTCGCACCAGGTCCCGGTCCCCACTGAGGATTAAGTCCAGGGTTGCCGTCCCTCTGGTCGGTTCCATGACCAACTGATCTAGGGAATAGTCATTTAGAATATCTAGAAACTTTGCTTCTTTGTCATGACTGGAACACATATGCAGCCAGTCTATGTCCGGGTAGTTGAAGTCACCCATTACTACCACCTTTCCTAGTTTGGATGCTTCCTCAATTTCATATCTCATCTCAAGGTCTCCCTGAGCATTTTGATCAGGGGGACGATAGATCGTTCCTAGTATTAAGTCCCTCCTGGGGCATGGTATCACCACCCACAACGATTCTGTGGAGGAGTCTGCCTCTTTTGGGGTTTCGAGCTTGCTGGATTCAATGCCTTCTTTCACGTATAGAGCGACTCCGCCACCAATACGTCCTTCCCTGTCCTTCCGATATAGTTTATATCCAGGGATAACCGTATCCCACTGGTTTTCTCCATTCCACCAGGTCTCCGTTATGCTCACTATATCAATGCTCTCTTCTAAGACCAAGCACTCCAGTTCTCCCATCTTGGTTCGGAGGCTCCTAGCATTAGCGTACAGGCACTTGTAAGCAGTGTCTCTCTTCAAGTGTCTTTGGCACTTGTGGTTAGGGCTGTGGTAATTTTGCTCTTCTGAATTTATATCCTGTGCCCCTGCTCTCACAATGCCTACTTCTAGGCCTACCCCTTTTAAAATTTCATCATTTCTTTGGTTTTTATCCCAGGAGGGAGGTTTATTCCGAACCGGACCTTTCTCAGCTCCTGTCGGGTTTCCCCCCTCAGTCAGTTTAAAAGCTGCTCTGCTACCTTTTTAATTTTAAGTGCCAGCAGTCTGGTTCCATTCTGGTTCAAGTGGAGCCCGTCCCTTTTGTACAGGCCCGGCTTGTCCCAAAATGTTCCCCAGTGCCTAACAAATCCGAACCCTTCCACCCGACACCATCGTCTCATCCACGCATTGAGACTGCGAAGCTGGGACTGTCTGGCTGGTCCTGTGCGTGGAACTGGTAGCATTTCAGAGAAAGCCACCTTGGAGGTCCTGGCTTTCAGCATCCTACCTAGCAACCTAAATTTTGCTTCCAGGACCTCACGGCTGCATTTCCCCATGTCGTTGGTGCCAACGTGCACCACGACCACTGACTCCTTCCTAGCACTGTCTACCAAACTATCTAAACGACGGGCGATATCCGCAACCTTCGCACCAGGCAGGCAAAACACCTTGTGGTCTGCACACCCATCACACACCCCACTGTCTATGTTCCTAATGATCGAATCACCCACTACAAGGATCCCTCCACCCCCTGGAGATATATCCTCGGCACGAGAGGATAGCTGCTCATCCCCCAAGGAATGGGTCCCTTCTAAGGGATCGTTTCCCTCTTCCTCAGCTGGATGCTCTCCTTCCCCGAGACCATCGTTATCCATGATAGCAGGAGAGCTATCATCCTTGGAGTGGGACACAGCTATAACGTCCCTGAAGGCCTCCTCCACACACCTCTCTGCCTCTCTCAGCTTTTCCAGGTCCGCCACCTTAGCCTCAAGGAAATGAAGTCGTTCCCGGAGAGCCAGGAGCTCATTGCACCGAGAGCACACCCACGACTTCTGTCCAACAGGCAGATAGTCGTACATGCTGCAGGCGGTGCAAAACACTGTCCCCAGCAGCCAGGTGGTTCAACTACTGAACTCAAGGTCAGTCTGCAATAAAACAATGCTGATCCATGATTTGATCATGGATGAATGGGCCAACCTGATATGCATCACCAAGAGCTGGGTGGTGGAGCTGGGTGGCCCAGATCTGACTCAGATCTGCCCACCTGGGTACTCGGTATGACATCAGCCCAGACTGGAGGGGCAGGGGAGTTCACTCCCTATCACTGGGAAGCCCTCTGACTTGGAGCAGGACTAGAAATGGACTAAAGAGACAGATTAGAGATGCTGCTGATGTATCACCAGTCCTGCTGCTCAACAGCCTCCCTGATCAAACTGGCAGAGGTTGTCTTGGGTGTGGTGTTGGAGGAACCCAGAACAGTGGTTTTGGATGACTAACATCCATGCTGAGGCTGCCTCAGGTCCAGCTTGGGAGTTCATGGCCTCCATGGCAACTATGAGCCTGTCTCAAATGGTCATCAGTCCAACACAGAGAGCAGGGCATACCCTCAATCTAGTCTTCGCTCCATGTGGGGAAGGACTGGAAATTGGTGTGTTGACTATCACCCTATTGTCATGGTCAGACCACTTGCTAGTAAGATTTGGTCTTGCAGCAGCAATTCTCCCCTGCAGGGGTAGGAACCAGTTATGATGGTCCACAACTGGAGACTGATGAAATCTGATAGATTTATTTATTTATTTATTACATTTATACCCTGCCTTTCTTTCACCATGGAATCCAAGGCAGCATACATGTTCCCAGGTGGTCTCCCATCCAGGCAGCAATGAGACCCAAACCTGCTTAGCTTCAGCAAGGTGGTGGCTTCAGGTGCCTTCAGAACATAGCCTGGGTCTGAACACTTTGGGTGATTTCCCAGTAGATAGAGCAGGTGATCCTGTTGAGGTCCTAGTCTCACTATGAAATAGTGAGACTCGTACGACCATTGACACAATTGCTCCTGAGGGCCCACAACAGTGCCATGGAACCCGTTTTGCTCCTTGGTATACTGAGGAGCTGCGGTCGATGAAATGGGCTGTGTGAGGGCTAGAGCGTAAGTGGTGTAGATCTTGCTCTGGAGCAAACTGAGCATGTGTTTGGGCTCACAATTGGGCCTACTACATGGTGGTGGGGGCAGCAAAGAGATCCTACTTTGTTGCCTACATTGTGTCCTTGAGGAACTGTCTGGCTGAGTTGTTCTGTGTGGTCCGGAGGTTGGTCACTCCTGACGAGGAGGATGGACCTCTGGAGCAGTGTCCAGCTGTAACCAGCTGGCTAAACACTTTGAGGACAAAGTTGCTCAGCTCTGCAATGATATAGATGCTACTACTGTGGCAATGCCAGCCAAGGTGTCCAATGCGACATCGAACCCTGTGTTGTGGGATCAATTCTAATTAATGAGGCCTGATGATGTGGACAAGATGCTTGCAGTGATGTGCCCGACCACCTGCTCATTAGATCCTTGTCCATCCTGGGTTATTAAAGCTAGCCAGAGTTGGGTGACTGAATGGATCACAGGTGTAGTAAATACATCTTTGCATGATGGTGTGATGCCCACTGCGCTTAAAAAGGTGGTGGTGTATCCACTTCTTAAAAAGCCTACACTGACCCCAATGTAGTGCAACAACTATGGACCAGTAACCAACATCACTTTCTTGGCAAAGGTGGTGGAGAAGGTGGTTGCAGAGCAATTGCAGGTATTCCTGGATGAGACTGGTTATCTAGATCCATCACAATCAGGATTCAGACGTGGTTTTGGACAGAATCAGCCTTGATCGCCCTGATGAATGTCCTTTATCATGAGAAAGACGGGGAATGTGACCCTGCTACCTCTGCTCGATCTCTCAACGGCAATTGATACCACTGACCATGGTATCCTCCTGGATCAACTCAGTGGGATGGATATTGGAGGCACTGTATTATGGTGGTTCTACTCTTATCTTCAGGGTCACGTCCAGAAAGTAACACTGGGTGAGTATTCTTTGCCCCCCTGGCACTTGTGCTACGGGGTTCTGCAGGGTACTATTCTCTCCCCAGTGCTATTCAACATCTATATGAAGCCGTTGGAAGTGGTCATTAGGAGTTCTGGAGCAAAGTGTCAGCAACATGCTGATGACACACAGCTCTATTTCTCCATAACATCTGAATTAGGGGAGGCTGTGAACACTCTGGATCAGTGTCAGAATGCTGTAGTGGACTGGATGAGGGCCAATAAACTGTGCTTGAATCCTGGGAAGACAGAGGCTCTTTAAGTAGGTGGTTCCCATGTCTGAGAGATTGGGTCACACTCTTTCTGAAGGACCAGGTCCATAGCCTAGGGGTACAACTACACTCATCTTTGTCACTAGAGGTCCAAGTATCCTCTGTGGCTAGGATTACCTTTTACTAGTTTTGCCTGGTTTGTCAGCTACAGCTGCTCCTGGACAGGGATAGGCTGACCTCTGTAGTCCATGCATTGGTAACCTTGAGGCTGCATTACTGCAATCCACCCAATGTGGGGCCGCTCTTGGCCCTGGTTTGGAAGCTCCAGCTGGTGCAAAATGTGGCGGCCAGATTGCTGGTGGGAGCACATGGCTGACAACATGTGACACCACTTTTAAAACATCTGCACTGGCTGCCCATCCACTACCGAGCCAGGATCAAGGTCCTTGTATTAATTTACAAAGCCCTGAACAACTTAGATCCAGGGTATTTAGAAACCCTTATATCCCAGCTCTATCACTGAGATTATCTGCAGGAATGGCTTTGGTGGTCCCCCGAGTTGGCAAGACTTATTTAACATTGACACCAAATTGAGCCTTCAGTGTCATTGGCCCAGTTCTCTGGAATGCTCTGCCAACAGAGATTCAGCAGGCACTTTCTGTTTTAACTTTTAAGGCTTATGCAGGCAATTAAAATTTTTTCTCTCAACAGTTTGCCTTTGTTTATATTGCATTTCTAATGTTTTTTATTCAATGGTTGTTGTTTTTAATGTGTTGTGAACCACTTTGATGTTTTTAATGAAACAGTGGTATAGAGATATTTTTTATAAATAAATAAAAAAGATGAATCTTTTCTTTGCCCTAGGAAAGAGACACTTGATAGCAACCAGTGGAGGGCAGAGGGAGCAAACAGAAGCGAGGTAGCAGATCTGTCTGAAGTGGACTGCACCCCCCTCAATTCTGGTTACAACAATTCAAGTAAGATACTTGAAGACCTCTAATCTGAATTCTTGCTCAATCCCTATCCATGAGAGATGCTGGCTCAGGATCATTCCTGAGCTGCAAACCTTTTCTTTCAGGGGGTGCATAATCCCAGCCAGCACAGGTAGATCCACCATTTTTCTGGGCTCTGATCATAAGTCTTATTTGGATTGAGTTTCACCCTCATCCACTTCATTAATGACTCCAGAAAGCATGGAGTCTTCACCACTGTACCTACGTCTGATGAGAGACAGTCATCACCACATTAATGACATCTCACCCCAAAACTTCAAATATCTTCAAGTGATTTTCAAAGCACATTGCTAACACCTTAGTGCATAACTCCAAACAATCTCTCCTAGTGGTTTCATGTAAGGTACTTTCACACTGCACTTTATTCCATTATTCTGATGATTTATTTCCTGTTAAATTGCGCATAAAATTTGAGCCTTCACACAACATAACGGGTAGCTCCGGAATTCTGGTGGAATGTAGTGGAAGTTTAGTGCTAATTTTCGCAATAAATGATACCAGAAAAATTCTGATAGCAGGCTGGGAACCCGGAAGATTGCGGGAGTTTTGCGCTAGCTGCCGCTGCTCACGTGACAGCCATCGCAGCATGCAGTGCGTTCCCACCCTTACCAACAGCCCTCCCAGCATGCAGCCTTTGCTCAGCCTGTGCTGCTGCTGCTTGTGCTCAACCAGAGCCTCTGCTGCTGCGCTACTGCACCTCTCAGCTGATCGCAATTGCACCTCTCAGCTGATCGCGATCGCAATCGTGCCTCTTTCCACCCCCCCACGCAGAAGGAACAAGCAGAGCTTTTGAACAGAAAAGGCGGGAAAAGAAGCAGTCTTCTAACGGCTGTGGTAGGTGAGAGTGCTGTGTGAAAGACCATTGTGCAAAATGCCGCTAAATTGGTACTGCAGTGTGAAAGGGATTTTTGAAATCCAGAACGAAGCGCTAGATTTTTAATCCGTTAAACTAGCGCTATTAGCCCCATGTGTGAAAGCAGCCGTAAACTGTAAACATGATGTGGGATAAATGCAGTAAAACTGCCATAGAGTTAAATATAAATTCTTCAGCACCATCTCCTGGAATCTCCCTGTGATGTAAGAACAGAACCACAGCAATAGTTTTTCCTCCTTCCAACACATGCAGGTGATTCAGAAGAAAATGAGTGATGGCGCTGAATCTGCTGAGTGGTAAAGAAAGGGATCACAGAACCCCTATCTCCTAGTAAAGATTGTCCACTGGGTTGACCAAAGTACACACACTCAGAAACATGCACTGAAAGCCAAACTGAAATGGATCCAGAATATCCAGGTCAAGAGTGGTTGTAACTGTTCAAATCAGAAGGATCAAGAGAAGCTTAAAACAAAACAAAGAAACCAAAGTTAAATAGCTGCTTTCAGTGAAAATTGACATTTTTTTCTCCATAAAGGAAACATTAATTATCATCTGAAACAGGTCCCTATTCACTCATGGCAAGCTACTACTCGCTAGAAAAGAGGAGGTTGAGCAGGCACAGGTTCCAGGAGCAAATTTACAACGTTCATGATTTTCCTTCTAAGAAGAAAAAGTGCTAACATTTCAGATGGACACTCCACTTTCCTATATAATCCAGTTGATGCATTTAATAGGATCCCAATTTTATTTGCTCATTTATTAACTGTTTATTAGCTGTTTTTGAGAAATTCCAGAAGGGGGAAACTGGTAAAGCATTCAATAAAAGAGGCAATATTTGGCATTTCTCCCCAGACATTAGCTAGCTGATTTCAGTTTTTAAAATGCAAGAACAACCCTTGTACTTAAACTGTACTTTTGAACAGCATCTGCCACTGGGAAAGAAGTGTTTCATTTTTTTGGATATGTTTTCTTCTCCATTTGATAAAAGACAATAAATTTAACTTCAGAGACACTTTATGTGCTGCAGCATCGTATTTTTGTCCCATCTAGCAAGGTTTCTTGACAGGTCTGCCAATTTTCCAATTACTTGAACCGCCATATGTTATCTGAAGATCAGTCAGGTCTAAAATAGGAAACATGAGCATGTCAGGCAACAGCATGCTTACAATATTCTATAGCTTCAGCTCTAGACGTTGGCCTCATAATTCATTGCAAGCTTCTTTGGAACACCCTGAATAAATGAAGTGACATCACAATGACAGCATCTATAGGAATGAATAGCATCTTATGTCCAATGCTAAATTGTGACCTCCAGAGAATTAATTATGGAAGCCAGAACACAAAATTCAGACTGTTCCTCATAAACTACTCTTTATGATAAGAGATCTTAACTGTCTGAGTTGTGTGCACTGTTCTGTTGGGATTTTTAAACATCGTTTCAGGCTATAAAAATATTGATTTCAATTTACAATTAGATCAAGATGCAAACTAGTTGTGCCGAGCCAACACAGACTAAGTGGTAAATCAAAATGTATACTGTCACTTTACTACCCACAATATTAGCATAAAACTACATTAAGATGTTCACAAAAACATTATAATATGGTATCTATCTACTTTAAAATAGCTGTAAAATCTAAAAATAGGATTTTTTCCATGGAGAACCTCAGAAGCTAGCAAGATTCTGGATAGCATCAGTTTGTAACCCAACCCTATGCACTTCTCATATATCCCACTGAAATTAATTGTGACATATATGCAAGTAGCTGCACAGGATTGCAACCTTGAAGTATCAGTGCAGTTTTGCATCACGTTTTTCATTATACTTTAGGAAGTATTTGTTCTTTTGAATGCAGAATATTTAACTGCCATTGTTTCTAAGGTCATGAACAATGTTTGAACTTTCTGCTAAATGGGCTATTGCTGAACAGACTGAAGTTTAAACATGTTTAATGTATTTGCTTTACTAATTACCCATCTACATTCAATATAACTTTGCATCCAAAAGGAATTCATATGATCAGGTCCTTGTTCACTCACACAGTTGCATTTGGTACAAAACAGATGTTGCCATGGTATGAGTACTATTGTTTACTTAAGGAACATAAACATGAAATCTTGTAAGGGAGGACATTAGTGGTGGAGTACTACCCAGTCTACAGCCAAATTAAATTCAAATGAGGCTGATTCTAAACTACTGCCTTTTTAGGCAAAGCAAGCTTGGGAAAGAGAAATGTCCCATTAGCCATATATCCTCTGACTGGTAAAGCTCACTTAGAGCTAGATCATTGTGTGTGTGTGTTTGTACACACACATGCACAGACAAGCAGTCTCAAAGTTAAGATATGAACCAGCAGATAACTGTTGTTGTCAGCAGTAATTTTCCCAAATGTGTTTGCTAGGATATTGGCCACTGTAGCTGCATCTGTAACCTGCTGGGTCACACATTATATTTCTTCATTTAAATGCATAGTGAGGGAAAGTTAAGAGTGCTCACTTCAATGAAAAGTGTGCCAAATGGCCCCAACTGGATGCTTCTCCTTAACCTCAATAATACAGGCTCTGTCAGGAACAGACTGAGGCTGATGTCAGAGGACTCCTTGGAAGGCAGGAAGATGTGGGCACTGGCACCAACTGAGTTTTATAGGGCTCATATCCATTATATTACTTCCAAAGTATATTGAGGAATCATAAGAATGGTCCACAAAACTGATGGGATTTATAGAAACTCCTGTATTATTGGTCTTTTGGTTTCTGAGTTTTTAGGAGAAAAGATCTATTAACAGCGATGCTTCCAATTCTTCTCCAGATTTAGTAGTCCTGATGTCCCTTATGCTGGATGCAGTGCAGCAGTAATGGTTTCTGCTTTTGTTCCACCTTGAATTTTCCATAACTGTAAGACTGCTGCAGTGGTAGCACATTGTGTTCCCTTATCTGTGCATGAGAGGCACATTTTCTGAAATCTCACTGCAGAGCTTGTTTTTTTAAGAAATGCTATGTGCACCTGCACTGCTATGTATATATGCCCTTTTCTCTTGGTTGGCAAAGGAAGGGAGGCAATTACATGCTGGTATGGAATGCTGATGCTCCTGCAAAACTGACAAGGCAAGTAAAGCACTGTTTCACTGCTTCCAGTCTTTCTGTCTTTTCAAAAATTAGTATCTGCACCCTACTGAATACAATTGACAAATGTAAATATCCTGAGTTACAGGCCTTCTGTGACCCTAAGCAAATAATTTCCAAGTAAACTTGAGCATAGAATTGTAGTGTTAGTTAATTTCAAGTCCTAGTCAGTTTCTGCTATACCAATTGTTGGTTTAAAGCATATCTACTTTGTTGCAGAACTGGTGCTAATACATGCCCTTTTGAAGTAAAGAACCATCATGGACTTGTGGAAAGTTTAGCATACCCTCATTTTTTAAAAATTGTTTCTTTATGAATGTAAGTAGAAACAAATATTCTTTTCTTTTAAATGTGGCTGAGATTAGCATTACTATGCAAATAGGGATATGTATGATTTTACCATGAAAGAAATGTGGGTAGGAAAGACCTGAACAGAAACTGCAGGAAAAGCAAACAGTGCACGTGCCAGTTCTGAAATTATAGACACTCTGTCTAAACATCAAAGAAGTCTGATGAACTGAAACATCAGGTACAGCTAATTGATGGAAGATTTATGGATCAACAATAACAACAAAAATCCGTCCAACTCTGTTAATGAATTTTAAAACATTCTGTGTTCTGATTAGTGCTACAAATGTGTGGCACTCCTTCTGTTGACTATGATTTTATGACTATAAAGTTGTATCCTTTTGTGCTTCTTAACTAGGCAGTGTTATAGAGCAAAATATGTTGCTTGAGGTCCCTTATAGCTATAAAAATAACTAGAATTCCACTTCCATAATTTTCTTTTGGGGAAAAAGACCCTTAAACAATGTATAAGTAATGTTCGGAAATTATAAGGAATGTTTTTACAGGAATTAAAATGAATTGCTTTGTCCCTGTGCTTAGAAAACTGGTGGGGGGCGGGCAAGAGAGAAGAGTGCAGCAGAAGGAAGGAGAAAGATAAGAAAATTGACCTGAACCAAACAGATGGGTTTGAATGTTCACTTTCAACTTTCCATTGTACAGGAGAAGACAAATTTCCCCCTTTATATCAGATGACAACATGTAGTCTTGAAGAAAGAAGTGGCAGACAATTATTATCTCTACAGGAACTAAGAGAGAATTCTATACATAGATCATACATCAATCAATTCATAATGTTAGTAAGAACTCAATTGTAGAGATATGTGTAATAAACCATACCTATAATTTGCCCTTCTGTGTAAATCAGCATAAGAGACATATTGCAGATTGCACAGGGCCAAGAATAATGAGTGATGTTGCCTTTCTAGGTTATGTGGTAAAAGGAAAGATATAAATGTAACTAGGGATAGAGAGGTATTATGTCAGCCCTTAATAAGAAAAGCTGACGATAAGGGCAAGATAACTGAGATAGCAACATCTCAGTGTTTTAACAGGCAAATAATGGACAAGATCTGGGTTGAAAAGAGAAAAGTTCATGGAAATGGGCTAGCAGAAGCTGAATTTCCTGCCCCCCTCCCTGTGGCAGCTCCAGTATCCTGAGGGGCAGATGATCCCTTCTAAATGGGGTGGATAGAAGGGGGAATTCCCCAAAAATCATACAGAGCCATCTTCTGCAAGCACAGGCAACCCACAATATGGCATAGGGTAATAGGACCTAGCAGATCAGCAGGCCTCAAATAGCAGAAGACGTTTCCTCAACCACTCACTGCTTGCTGGAATTGAATATTGATACATATATATTACTTACTGTTAATTTTTTCTACCATAAGCATAACCCCTTTTCTAAATACATGAAACTGGAAGTTGAATAGTTAAGCACACATCAAGAGACACAACTAAAAAGTAAAAATCAATTTCAAGAGTCAAGTTAAGAAGAATTCTCCATTTTACCATCTGTGTTCATGTAAAGCCCCCCACTTAATTTATGGGCTTTTCTGAGGATAGGCTCAACTGCTCACCAAGCCTACCATGTCAGTTTCTTTCCCCCACACCTGCAAATAAAGACTCTGGAGAGTAGCAGACTGGAATAAGGTTATATTTATTAAAATATTACAACACGGAGGAACTGCAAATGAATGAACCAATTCAACAAAATCCAGAGTCTGGGCAGGTGAAGATTTTTCCTAATCTTGATAGGGAATCATCTCCGTCTGGATATGTGATACAGCCACAGGCTATGGCCCACCAGTAAAGAATGGGAGGAAATTACTCCCTCCTTGCTAGGTTAGCCTTGGGTCTGAACCCAACATGTGCACCTAGGTCCCACTGTCCAGCATTCACCCAAAATGTGCATGTCAGACCAAAAGTGCACCCCTCAGTCCTGTCAGATGTCACTGCACTGGTAGGTCCCTAAAGGGTGCCCTTAATTCAATAATGCCTCCGTATACCTATGATTTTCTCTCCAACTTCCTGACCTGCCCGAACTCAATGCTTTAGAGAGCAGCCAGACCACATCATTCTGCAACTGCCAATCTAATTCATCCCCAGCAGTGTGACAGTTGAAAACAGGAGGAACCCTAAGGCCAGTCAAGGGATTCCTCCAAAACATTCCTGCTTAGCCCTTTCAACAGATGATTAGCAGAGCCCACACTACATACAGAGAGGGAGAATGGGTGCCGCAATATCACAAAAAGGAAGAGGAAGAGGTTGTGGGAGGAGCAGGCTTTTAAAGTCATGCTCTCACCCCCTTCTGACTGGCCAGTCTGCCCACCTTGTGACCCTCCCCACAATCCCTCCTTTTGAAAGTTAACCTCCTGAGTCCTCTTTGAGGAATGGAGAGATGGGGGCAAACATTCTCCCATTAGAAGCACAGGAACAATATTGTTTAGAAAGTATTCATAGTTCTGTGATTGTAAGAGACAAAATCCTAACTGCACCTTAATCTGGTAAACTTCCAATTAATCCAACAAGAGATAAATCTGCCATACCTCACAAGTGAACATTTCCTGGGACAGTTAATTTCTCATTACAAATGGTATAGACAATCTATTATTATTTATTATTATTTGATTTATATCCCGCCCTTCCTCCCAGCAGGGCCCAGGGCGGCAAACAGAAGCGCTAAAAACACGTCAAAACATCATAAAAACAGACCCTAAAATATACCAAAACAAAACAACTTTAAAAACATTTTTTAAAAAAAAGCTTTTAAAACATCTTTAAAAAAGGGTTGAAAGCATATTGTTTTCTAAAAAAACATTAAAAAGCAATTCCAACACAGATGCAGACTGGGATAGGTCTCAACTTAAAAGGCTTGTTGAAAGAGGAAAGTCTTTAAAAGGCGCCGAAAATATAACAGAGATGACGCCTGCCTAATATTTAAGGGGAGGGAATTCCACAGGGTAGGTGTCACCACACTAAAGGTCTGTTTCCTGTGTTGTGTGGAACTGACCTCCTGATAAGATGGTATCTGCAGGAGGCCCTCACCTGCAGAGTGCAGTGATCGACTGGGTATATAACGGGTAAGACGGTCTTTCAGGTATCTTGGTCTCAAGCTGTATAGGGCTTTGTACATCAAAACTAGAACCTTGAACTTGGCCTGGTAGCAAATGGGCAGCCAGTGCAATTCTTTCAGTAGCGGGGTGACATGTTGGCAATACACTGCCCCAGTGAGCAGTCTTGCCACCGCATTTTGCACTAGCTGCAGCTTCCGGACCAACCTCAAGGGCAGCCCCACAGAGCGCATTACAGTAATCAAACCTGGAGGTTACCAGTGCATGGACAACAGTGGTCAGGCTATCCTGGTCCAGAAACAGCTGCAGCTGTCTTACCTGCCGAAGCTGGTAAAGGGCACTCCTAGTCACGGAGGTCACCTGGGCCTCTAGTGACAAAGATGGATCCAGGAACACCCCCAGACTATGAACCTGCTCTTTCAGAGGGAGTACGACCCCATCCGAAGCAGGCAACTGACCAATTATCCGAACTCGGAAACCACCAACCCACAGTACCTCTGTCTTGCTAGGATTCAGGCTCAGTTTACTGGCCCTCATCCAGCCCACCACCGAGTCCAGGCAGCAGTCCAGGGCTTGCACGGCCTCTCCCGATTCAGATGTTACACAGAAACAGAGCTGGGTATCGTCAGCATACTAATGACACCTTGCCCCAAATCTCCTGATGACTGCTCCCAAGGGCTTCATATAGATGTTAAACAGCATGGGGGACAAGATGGTACCCTGCGGCATCCCACAGCACAACTGCCAGGGGTCCGAAAGACAGTTATCCAATGCTATTCTCTGAGAGCGACCCTGCAGATACAGTATAAAACAGTGCCTCCAATACCCATCTCACCAAGTTGGCCCAGAAAGATACCATGGTCAATGGTATCAAAAGCCACTGAGAGATCAAGTACACATAACAGGGTCATACTCCCCTGTCCTTCTCCTGATAAAGGTCATCCATCAGGACGACCAAGGCCAATTCAGTCCCATAACCAGGCCTGAACCCAGACTGGGATGGGTCAAGATAATCTGTTTCATCCAAGAGTACCTGCAACTGATGCACCACAACCTCCCAATCACCTTCCCTAAAAGGGGGGTATTTGCAACCGGTTGGTAGTTGTCACAAACCAATGGGTCCATGGTGGGCTTTTTCAGGAGTGGTCAGTCACCACCTCTTTCAAGGCGGCTGGAACTACTCCTTCCTGCAATGATGCATTGACCACACCCTGGATCCACTCGGTCAACCCCCCTCGGCAAGAAGGGCAAAGGTCAAGAGGACAGTTGCATCATCGCAAGCACCTTGTCTTCGTCATCAGGCCGCATCAACTGAAACCGTTCCCAAGAAGTTGCAGCAGACGTTGCACTGGACACCTCATTGGGGACTGCAGTAGATGTGAATGGGGCATCAAGACTGCTCGGAGGCGAGCAACTTTACTCTCAAAGTGCCTTGCAAGCAATTCGCAGTGGGCCTCCAAAGGGTCTAAAACTCCATTTCCTGGAGTTGATGTCAACATACACCTGACAATATGGAAAAGCTCTACTGGACGGCTACTTGAGGATGCAATGGAGGCAGAAGTGGGCCTTCTTCACTGTCCTCACCCCCACACAGTAGGCACTGTTATGATGTTTTACTCATGCCCAATCAGCTTCACAGCATGGGAGAGATAGGTGCCACCTGACATTAACCAAATCAGAAACAATATCCAATTGGTGCCTGTGACAGTTGCCTGTGCAACCACATTTGACACAGCAATTACAACAGCAATAGTAATTAAAAAATGCATGTCTGGATAGGGTTACCTATTTTCCACATAGAAACAATTCCACTTTGAAGACTTGTTAAATGCAATATCCTTGCAACAATGAACATTATGTTCAGGAAGATATGTACAATTATGTACAACGAATGAGAAACAAGTTGTACAAACACCAGACAGCAATGAAAGGACACAAGTTAGGGTGGAGGTGATGATAAAAATGAAGATATATTAAAATTGTTTTTAATTTTTTTTAAATTGTGTTTTTAAATTGTTTTTTGTGTTTTAAAATTTGTATATTTGTTTTTAATGTTTAATGCTTCAGCTATGGGGCGGTATATAAATGTAATAAATAAATAAATAAATAAAATGTCATACCTGAAAACCAGAATAAATGCATTTAAAAAGAAAGATCAGATTGTCTTCGCAGCTGAACTTTTATCCCCAAAAGAAATGTGGGATACTGAATGTGAATTCCTAAGTGCAACACTATATGTGTTATATTAACTTTGGAATTTATTTCAATAGATACATAACAGACACTACAGTCATCCCTTATTAAAAAATTAGGAGTGTTTTCTCAGAGAATAAGGATTTTGCATTCTACTTTTTTCTTTTGTGATTTCTTACCTGTTTAACATAACATGCCAAGTTCAAAGGAAAGTGTGCTTAAATGGCGACAGATACAGAGATAAATCTATCCTACAGTTAAATCAGCATGGAGAGCACACTGAACTCTTCAAGCGCATGGGGGTCTTTTTCTATTTCATGTTGTCTCCTTCAAAACGTGCTACTGACAAACCTGACAATGAAGCACAATGTGGGAATGTGGAGTATGACTGGGACAGTCCTTTAGCACTGGATATTACAAGTAAATATACATTTCTTATGATAGATAGCAGGTTCCTGTCACTGCATCTATTTAGTGATAAGGCAGCTGTTTGTTTCCCAAGGAAAGGAGACCCTCACTACATGGATCATTTTCATAGTGACAAGCTTGACAAGTTTGACATTTACTTCATGAAATATTTTCAACCAACCATCAGGAAAATGCACCCTCTAGGGCTACTGACAATCTTACATTTCAGTGTGCATCTCCATTATTTCTCACCACCAAAACCCAACCAATTTCCTAACAATGTCTGTTTCCAGGCCTTATGGTTTTAAAAATTGATAGTATGAGAGAAAGAACCTTTTAATGCAAGTAAGAGTTGACCTCAATTAACAAACTGCAGCCACACACCCTCATTTTGCTCAAGCACAAAGAGATAGCCCAAAAACTGAGTGGAAAAGAAACCAGAAGAGAACATTAAAAATATGTACTACTGACATAGCACTCTAGATGGCAATGCAAGACCACATTAGGTTATTAGCATTACTATTTTAAAAGTAACAAAGAACATTTTAAGGTCTATAAACACATGCATGTTTATCTCAAAACAAATCCCTTTAATTTGTACAGATGTGAAAACTTCAAGGATTAAAAAAATGGGTCTGCCAGATTCTGTAAAAATAAATGGAGAAACAAATAAAACTGACATGGTAGTAGGTGTCTACTACAGACCCCCTGGCCAAGAAGAGGTGGTAGACGAGGCCTTTCTCAAACAAAACTCTGAAATCTCAAGGAGGCAAGAAGTAGTAGTGATGGGGGACTTCAACTACCCGGATATCTGCTGGGAGACAAACTCTGCGAAGCACAAAGCCTCCAACAAATTCCTGATGGGCCTTGCTGATAATTTCCTCTTTCAAAAAGTAGAAGAAGGAACAAGGGCATCGGCAATCCTGGACCTGATCTTAACTAACACGGACAAATTGGTCACGGGAATTAAAGTGGTCGGTACCTTGGGGGAAAGTGACCACGTAATGCTGGAATTCGGGATTCTGGGGAAAGCCAAAGAAGAATATAGTCAAACATGGACCTTGGATTTCAGGAAAGCCGATTTTAGCAAGCTCAGGGAAATGATGGGTAGGATCCCGTGGCTAGATAGACTAAAGAAAAAAGGAGCCCAAGAAGCGTGGGAGTTCATGAAGAACGTATTACAAAAAGCGCAATCGCAAACAATTCCAAAGAGGAAGAAAAATGGAAGACATCAGAAAAAGCCAATGTGGCTACACGGAAGACTGGTGGAGGAGGTAAAAGTAAAAAAGAGCATGTATAAAGAATGGAAGGAAAGACGCATCACCAAGGAAGAGTACCGACGAGCGGCTCGGGCTTGCAGGAATAGCGTAAGGAAAGCTAAAACCCAGAATGAGCTGAGGCTGGCGAGGCAAGCGAGGAACAACAAAAAGGGGTTTTTCAGATATGTTCGAAGCAAGAGAAAGATCAAGGAAATGGTGGGACTGCTGCTCAATGAGGATGGCAAAATGTTGACAGATAATGAGGAAAAAGCAGAACTGCTCAATGCCTATTTTGCCTCCGTTTTCTCCCAAAAAGGGAACAGTGTGCAACCTTGCATCGGTGCAATCTCAGTAAGGGGTCGGGACTGCAGTTCGAGATTGATAAAGAGATAGTCAGGAAATACCTAGTTAACCTAAATGAGTTCAAATCTCCAGGGCCTGATGAACTGCATTCCAGAGTATTGAAGGAACTTGCGGATGTACTCTTGGAACCTCTTGCCATCATCTTTGAGAAATCCTGGAGAACGGGAGAGGTGCTGGAGGATTGGAGACGGGCAAACGTTGTCCCACTCTTTAAAAAGGGTAAAAAAGAAGATCCGGGGAATTACAGGCCGGTCAGTCTGACTTCAATACCGGGAAAGATATTAGAACGGATAATAAAAGAGTCCATTGGCAACTATCTAGATGACAATGCTGTGATTAGAAGGAGCCAGCATGGGTTTGTCAAGAAAAAATCCTGTCAAACTAATCTCATCTCTTTTTTTGATCGGGTCACTAGCTTAGTAGATGGTGGAAATGCTGTAGATGTCATCTATCTAGATTTCAGCAAGGCGTTTGACAAAGTCCCCCACGACCTTTTGATTAGCAAACTAGTCAACTGCGGACTACATGGAAATACTGTCAGGTGGATTCACAACTGGTTGGAAAACCGTACTCAAAGAGTGGTCGTCGGTGGCTCTACTTCGGACTGGAAGGAGGTCTTGAGTGGAGTGCCACAGGGTTCTGTCCTGGGGCCGATACTCTTCAACATTTTTATCAATGACTTAGATGATGGGGTGGAGGGAAGCCTTATGAAGTTTGCGGATGATACGAAACTGGGAGGGATAGCTAACACAATGGAAGACAGGAATAAAATCCAAAGGGACCTGGATAGACTAGAAAATTGGGCTGAAATTAATAAAATGACATTCAATAAAGACAAATGCAGGATTCTGCATTTAGGCCACAAAAACAAAATGCACGGGTGCAGGATGGGAAATACCCGGCTTAGCAGTAGCGCATAAGAACATAAGAAGAGCCTGCTGGATCAGGCCAGTGGCCCATCTGGTCCAGCATCCTGTTCTCACAGTGGCCAACCAGGTGCGTGTGAGAAGGACCTTGGAATTGTAGTGGATCACAAGTTGAACATGACCCAGCAGTTTGATGCTGTGGCAAAAAAGGCAAACGCGGTTTTGGGCTGCATAAACAGAGCTATAGTTTCCAGGTCGAGGGAAGTAATAGTCCCACTATATTCTGCATTGGTCAGGCCTCATCTGGAATACTGCGTTCAGTTCTGGGCGCCTCATTTTAAGAAAGATATAGACAAGTTAGAGCGGGTTCAGAAGAGGGCGACAAGGATGATAGCCGGTATGGAGAACAAGTCTTATGAGGAAAGGTTGAAGGAACTTGGCATGTTCAGTCTGGTGAAGAGAAGGCTGAGGGGTGACATGATTGCACTCTTTAAGTACCTGAAGGGCTGTCACATAGAGGAGGGTACAGATTTGTTCTCTGCTGCCCCAGAGGGTAGGACTAGGTCTAATGGTTTTAAGTTGCAGGAGCGTAGATTCAGATTGGATATTAGAAGGAACTTCTTGACAGTAAGGGTGGTTTGGCAATGGAACCAACTGCCTAGGGAGGTGGTGGAATCCCCTTCACTGGATGTCTTCAAGCAGAGGCTGGACAGCTATCTGCGGGAGATGCTCTAGCTGTGGATTTCCTGCTGTGAGCAGGGGGTTGGACTCGATGGCCTACAAGGCCCCTTCCAACTCTATGATTCTATGATTCTGTATTTTTCATTTACTTGCTTCTAATTCTGATAAAAGGGGTATATATACCACTGCAGATTCCCCAAAGCCAAATTTCATTTACTGCTCAATATAGTGTTAAAATTTTAAGCCAGCTCTCAAAATCTCCATCTGTTTCTCCTCCTTTTTAGCTTAGGAGGAAGCCTTTCCATAAAGTGGCCCTTTTGGCCAACTGCCTCTGCAGTTGTGATTTTCAGCTGGGCAGGTGGTGCTTGGAACCAAGCACAAAGTTCTACCTTAGGAGTACAGCCAATTCTGCTCTACAGAAAAGAATAAGATGTTAAAAACATAATTTTTTAGGTGTTTCAAAAAATGTTGTTTGCTCACTTCTGAAGCCATTAGACTGGAATATTTGGAAAGAATTAGAGCTGGAAGGTTCCTAGAAGTCGCTTCCAGCTTAACTCCTGTGCACCGAGGCAGGAGGGGGGATTAAGGCACACCATGCCAGAAGTATCTGTGTAGGCTGAATAAATCTAATTTAAGCCATATCCAGATGGAACAACGCATTATCAACATTTACAGAGTCTCACAGGTCCATGAAACATGCATTAAATAGGAAACAACATATGCATTGTCTTGCATGTAAATAGAGGTGATGATACTTCTTACACCAAAATCCTTTTTACCGACAAATGTGTTTTCCCAGTGTTTATACATTTCACTGGTTTTCCTTGGCTCGTACATAAAATATGTCCTCGCGCTTTAAAAAATATGTTACTACATTTTTACCTTGCCCTTAGTCCAAGGAGCTCAGGGTAGGTACATGCACCTGGCACTTTTGTCCTCACAGTATCTCCCTGCTAGGTAGATTGGACTATCTATCTTTTAAGTCACTAAAAAATCACTATCTTTTAAGTAAAGTTTGTTGCTGTGGGAGTTAAACCCAGGTCTCAGCCAACATTCTAATCACTACACAACATTGTTCTTGCATACAAGGTTGAGGTATAGATATTTTAAGAGATAAAGTACAATTCATTAGAATGTGGACTTTCATTGCTGGAAAGGCAACATTAAAGAAAACCCACCATTTAATACATGTTCTTAATCCAAACATTACTATCCAGTTCCAGGATTTATGGACAGAGTCTATGGGCACAACCGACCAGAAAATTATGTACAATCTTACTGAAATGAAAGAATTACATTGTAATACACAATCAGACTTGTTGAACCTTGATAATCCTGTCAAACAATCATGGAGGACAACTGGATCTGCTGAAGGATCATCTGGTAAGGTCTAACTGATCCTCTCAGCCTTGGAGACTTGTGAGGCCTCCTCTGCTAACTTTTTCTTCAGCACATATGAACACTTTTGAAGAAGTACTCTGGGAGAAAGGGCTTGCCTTGCCTTTCCACCTTCTCCTCCTCTAATTCCCATAATGGGCACATGAGTATGGGTCACATATTGGACTACTTTGGGGCCTGATTGACTTCTTCTAAGGGACTTTGGACAGGACTGTCTCAGGTTTGGCTTGCCTGTCTCGGGTTGTTCCTTTCCCCTGGGGTCCTTTTACCGTAATTCCTCATGGAGCAATATTGCAAAATCTGTTTTGGAGCAACTGTATCTGAACTAGGGTTGCCAGGTGTCTGGTTTTCACCTGGAGACTTAGTTTTTTTGGGGTCCTCTCCAGATCTCTGGGTGAGTCACCTTAATCTCCGGACTCTTAGCTTTCATTTAAAAATAACAATTAAGTTTCTAGGAGGTCTGGTTCAAAAGATATAAACCAAAATGCAAGCTGCCCATCCCCGCAACTTTTGTTACTACTGGCTGCTCTAATCCCTGCCCTTGCAAATTTTTTAACCAGTAAGTGAAGCCAGGGTTGTGATTGACAAGATTTGTTGACCCCAGGCAATAGCTAAACTCAGAGTTTCCTTTTCCTGCTCGCCTCACAACAAGAATTCAGTAAATATACAGCTTTCAGCAGCATACAGAGTACATTCTCTATACAGGATTGGGACATGCTTCTGAGTAAACATGCATAGGATTGCACTACAACAGATGATCACAGCAGGATCTTGGTAGGCATAAAACTGAACATGCAGGTTTTTTTAAATTACTTGCAAAAATGGCATATACATTTTATTTTTCAAATGATTTTTGAACAGACGTTTTAAAAAGTGTACATGCTGCAGTGTTATACTTTTCTAATTAAGGAGTCAAATAAGTTTAAATTTTACTGGAAGAGGGCAGTTTATTTGTCTTATTCATAACCTGTTTGGAAAACCTTACCCATATGAAGCTTTTGTGGGAGTAAAGCTGCAATGCTAATTCCACATACCTGGAAGCTAACCCCATTGAATTCAGTGGACTTACTTTTGAGTAGATGTGGTTAGCATTGTGCTGAAAATCAATGGGACTTTTGAGTGAACATAGAAAAGGACTGTGTTGTAAATCTTTCTCTCCCCCACTGATCCTCCCCTTTTTAAGCAGTTAGGCAGGGCCTACTTAGGTGTCACTGCTTTTATTTGGCAAGAAACTAATATTTTTTTTAAAAAAAAGTTCTGCAATGGCCAACTGGTTTTGACAATAAACTATTATATGAGGTGTATGTATTTTACATCTGCAATGTGCATGCATATGTAATATTTCCAACAACCCTGTGAGGTAGGGTTGGAAACCAAGGCAGCTCACAACAAGAAATAAATCCCTTTAAAATGCAATAACCAAAAAACAAGTATAAAACACTTGCAAAACAGCTTAATGTGGCATGATTCTGAATTTTGGATTGGGTGAGTGAAGTTCCTTATCACTGAACTGCAGTCCTGTGCATGCTTCCCTGTCTAAGTCCCACTGAATACACTGAGACTTGCTTCTGAGTAAACATGCACAGGATTGCATCTTGGGGTAGTCATGGTCCCCCTCTGTTGTTTTCATCCCGAGGGGCAGATTAGGCTGAGAGATGATGTGTAGACCATGGTCACCCAGTAAACTTTGTGTCCTATTTACTTTTTAAAATTAAATTAAAATGATCTATATTGCAGGCAGCTTATGAAGTAATGCAGATCCACATACTACATTTAAAGCACATCCAACCCACATATAAAGCACGACTTCCCCCAAAGAATCCTGGGAAGTGTAGCTTCCCCCTTACAGTTATAGTCCCCACCACCCTTAACAAACTATAATTCCCAGGATACTGTGGTGGGATTCATGTGCTTTAATGCTATTGGAGGTCACTGACTCATAGGATAGCCATAAATCGTAATCAACTTGAAGGCACATAACAACAACAAAAATATGTATAATGTGGATCTGCCCTAGTATGCTGTACAGTCATTAGTGAAATGAAAAGAACAATTTTAAAAGATACTTTTTTAAACATGGCTGTAGCTCAGTGGTAGGGCGCATGCTTTGCATGCAAAGGTCCAAAATTCAATCTCTGGAAGAGACTATTGCCTGGAATCCTGGAGAGCCAATGCTAGTCCATGTCAGCAGTACTAGGCTAGAGGATACCAAAAGACGAAAGAGACCCAAGGGCCACAGTGACTCAGAAATGTATTTATATATTTTATTTACAACATTTATGTACTGCTTTATTGTAAAAAACCTCAAAGCGGTTTATAAAAGGAATTAAAACAATAAAATTATTGGCAAAAACAGTTAGACAGGTATTTTAAAACATTCAAAATAATAAAACCAACGAGTTAAAAACAGAAAAAAACATAATAGCTTCTATGTGCCTCGGTAGACCTGCCTAAACAAAAATGTTTTTAGCAGGTGCCAAAATGAGTACAATGAAGGCGCCTGCCCAATGGAAATAGGAAGGGAGTTCCAAAGTGTGGGTGCTGCCATACGAAACGATCAATTTCTTACAAGTGCAGAACAAGTACTATATGAAACTCGTAACATGGAAAGCACACCTTGAACTTGGCCTGGTAGCAAATCAGCAACCAGTGCAGATTTCAGAGCAGAGATATTATGTGCTGATAGGGTCTCACTAATGTCAGCAATCATGCTGCAGCATTCTGCACTAACTGCAGCCCCTGAGACAGTTTGTGCTACATGGGGATTTCTCTGACCTTGGCTAACTGGCTGCCAGGACTTTTTTAGTTTTGGTTAGGAACCCTGGCTAGTTGTGGGATGCTGAGTTTTCTGCCTTACTCATAGGAATCTTGTTGTGGTTGGTATGGTATTGCATTTAGGAAATCATCATTGTCTTTTCTTTTTCTATTTGCATTTCAGTTACCTCTGACCTTACTCCCTTACACCCATAGAAGCAACAACGGTTCCATATGATCAGCTCAATCTCCTTTAAACCCACTGATGATGCACCTTCTTATTATCATGATGGTTTGTTCCTTGCCCAATAGTGGTAAAAGAGAATTCACATACTGGGAAGTGTGGCTTCAATTGCTGTTCTTCCCAATCTACTGCCTGTGAAGGTACCCCAAAGCATGTGCATTTTCTGTCAGTTATTACTCACTGGAATTGGGTTGGTTGGCAAAGTGAGTTTATAGCAGCCCACAGAGTAGGCAGGAAACAGCAGAGAATCTTCTTAATTCTTACTCATTTCTCAAACCTCTCTCTGCAGTGAAGGGTCAAGTCTGTAAAGAGGTTTGGAGCAGCAACATTAAAAGTATGGCAGGGCATTTCAGGCAGAGGGTTGCCAACCCTGCTTTGATATGGATACCGTTGCAGAGGATTCCTAGTCAAGCCTTACTAACAGCACAATCCTAACAATATCTACACAGAAGTAAGTCCTGTTGAGTTCTATGGGGCTTAGTCCCTTAAGTAAGTGTGTTTAGAATTGCAGCCTTCAGGGACATCCATCTTTACTCCTGAGTGCTCCCATCTAATATCTCCACAACACTAGGCTCCTTTCTTCCTACAATGGCCTTCTGGTGACTGGGCTGGCTTGAGGGCACTTAAACCCTTCTTGCCAGAATAAAGTAGGCTAGATTAAATGTTCCTTACCCAGAATCTCTAAGCAGGTAAGAAGGAATGATCCCATCTCTTCAGCTGGTCCTGGAAACACCTTCATTTAGTTAAGATTTTTATCTTAATTTCCAAGCAGATTTTTTTTTTTGAGTTGTATGCTCCAAGCAAGTGTGGTTGATGCTTAATGTATCATGCTTAATGACATCACTAGGGCACATCTCCATGACATCACCAGGATCTGTCCCTGAAATCTCAGGTTTTGGGATGCTTCTGAGCTGGCAACCTTAATCTGAACCCAGTAGAGCCATTCCTATATGAACAAAATTGTGCACTGGGACTATGCATTTCGGAGGCAGCACGCAACTAAATAGCAATTGCTGGGTGGTGGTGGTAGAAAGATGGGAGAGTACTATTGCCTTCTTGCTCTGTTTGCAGTCTTCCTGGAAGTGTCTGTCTGGTAGACTTCCTGGAAGCATTAGGGAACAGTAGCTCAGTGGTAAAAGGACATGCTGTACATCCAAGAGGCCAAAGGTTCTTTTCAGTTAAACAGATAAGATGATATGAAAGGCCCTCTGGCCTGGACTCTGGAGAGACTCTGGAGAGCTGGCCTGAGACTCTGAAGTAACAGCTGGTCTAGATGGACAAATAATCTGACCTTGTATAAGGCAGCTTGCTATATTCCTCTGGCTGCTCACTGTGGGAAACAGGATGCGCAACTAGATGGAACTTGGGTCTGATCCAGCAGGGGCATAATGTTATTCTTATGATCTAAATGCAGTGGGCCTGTCCAAGTAGGGCTATGATGTGAATACATATTTTTGAGCACATTTTATGCTTTTCTGAACCTATTTTCTCTCAAAGTACACATTTCTAAACTTTTTTTTATCCTAAAATACATATTTTGGTACTTTTTTGAAAAGGAACTTACACTGCAATATTTAAAGAACATAAGAACCTGCTGGATCAGGCCAATGGCCCATCTAGTCCAGCATCCTGTTCTCACAGCAGCCAACCAGTTGCTCATAGGAAAGCTGTAAGCAGGATCTGAGTGCAAAGAGCACTCTCCTCTCCTGCGGTTTCCAGCAACTGGTATTTCAGAAGCATATTTCCTCAGACTAAACTTCGCATAGAGAAGTATGAGATCAAAAAGATAACCAAATTCTGATCCACAGATTAGTTTAGGAGGTACAGATCTGGTCAGTCTGAATCAGAATTCATAAAGAATTCTGCAGGTGTCCCTACCAGTAGTGTAGTGGCAAATTCAGAAGTGCAGGGTCCCGTCAGAATAGTCACCGCCCCCCCCCCCCCAAGACTATACAATCTTCTAAGATTATAGAATAATCTAGCCAGGCTTGAATACTGCTTTGTGCTTCTCTATCACTGTCACCATTTGACTGTCCTTTCTCACTGTCAGAGATATTGCTTGAATTACTGAATTCAGTGTCTGCACATTTATCTTCTGCTGCTTGATGATGTAGATGGGATGTTATCATCAGGATTCACTGCCTCTTCTTCTGCATTTACAGAATTCTCACTCTCCACAACTTGGGTTTCTGAAGTAGGAGCTAATAGGAACTCCTTTCACTCTGATTGGTTCCAATCAGCAGAAAAGGACAAGGAAACAAGTTAGAAGATTATTCTCAGCGGCTAACACACTCCCCTTTCATGGTGATTGGCTCATAGGATGCTGGAGACATAGGGACCCTGCAGGGATGTGGTTCCCAAAAAGAAAAGGGTCTAAGACCCCTGAGATCCTGGATGACTACACCCCTGCTCTCTACTTCCACCTGGGCTTCTCAAACCTGGTGGCCTTTCTTGAGGTGGCCACAAACGTTCCAGAATATTTTCTGCCTTGAAATCCACCATTTAGTGGTCAAGAAGTATGGAATTCTATTTTGTCTCCCCTTGTTAGAGGAGGAAGTAGGCTTTCTTTGTAGCACTTGTTGTGTCTTAAGGCAATTATTAGACTATAGTATACATTGTTCCCTCTGGAGAATGTTCCTTGGATCTCTTCCTTCTATATGCCCAAGATGGTGTAAGGGTATGGGAGAGGGAGGGAGAGCCCTGCTGTTGAGAGAAAAAGGGGGTGCTGGTGGGAAAAAAAAGAAATTGAAACTGGGAGCCTAAGGCAGACACTGCCTTTTACTTCAGAAGACAAAACTGAACTAAGAACTTCTCTACAAGATTACAATCAACCTGTCAAGACTGGGTCCAGGTTTGAAGGGGCCCTTGCAATGTGTTCTCTGATGGACCCTTTCTGATGTTGGTGGGTTTATACTGCAGTGATGGGTGGCCATTTGAGAGCTGGGGCTCCAGAAGCTGCCCAAGGGCATGCAGACTGCTTCTGATCACACTGTACCCCAATCTTTGAGGACAGTCAAATTCTCATATTGAAAATGCCCACCTACAACTATCTTGGAATGATAGGTTGCAGTCACTGTATGTCTCTATATCACAACTACACTGAAGTATATGATGCTTGCATTTTCTCACATGTGATCAAAGATTTTATACACCATCCACACACACACATCCTACCTCACCACATTGACATATTCATCTCTAAGTAGAGAAGATGATAGCACTGCATAGCAAGGATGGAATTATCTCAATTATTAAACACGTTTCTCATATTGGAAAAAATAGGTAAAATAGGCACAGTGCATGGTTCTGACCAAAATTAATTAGAATTTTAATGTTTTACAATTCCATCATAATTCTTGAAATGGTGCATTTGTTTTATAGTAATAAACACTCAGTTCATTAAGTAAAGTTCAGAATCTGTGTTATGTGCTACATTTAGCAACCTTTGGCTGCTTTCTTCTGTCTTTCTCGGTTCAGTTTTCCAATGCATTGGATAAGCAATTGAGGAACACAATTAAATTTCCTGATGTTGCATATTTGGAATTCTTATTACATTTATAATAAAGGGCAATTAATTTACGATTCTACACTGAATTCCCACTTTGGTGGGCAATGATAGATACTGAAATGAACTTACAGGAAATGCTTCATTAAATTTACTGTAAAAAGAACTGAAGGGGGGTGTTGTACCAGAAAAAAAAACATATTAAATAAGATAAATGTTACAGCTGTACCATACATTTTGAGTAAGAGATTCTTAGCAAATCCATGAACCTGAAAGCACATATATAATAAAAGATTGAATGTTACACCAAGATACCACTACGAATATGACCCTTTGTAATTCTTTTAAAAAATATATCAAAATTTTCAAAGTGTAGCTTGTCCTTTAAAGGTCAGACAATAAATGAAAAGAGTAACACAACAGTATGAAGTTCAAACACCGAAATACGTTGAAACCACCAATCCTCTGCCAGATTAGTTTTAGATACTTTTTTTTGAACCCAACAATTTCTTTCCTTACAGCTGCAGTTTTTATTAACTGATATGTCCTTATTCAAATGACTGTGGCTTGCCATCAGCTGTTTCCCCATTTTTTACCTATCCTTGCTATCAATGTGTTTACTGTGATAAAGGTAAGGGATTGCTGGTAATTTGTTAAAAGTGGTGGAGGCCTTTCAATGGAAGGCTTTGTGAAAATGGTGGTCAATGGACTTTTAATACAGCATTTTCACTGGAATGGGGAACTAGTTGAAGATGCCCATTTGCCTCCCCCATTCCACCTTTGGCAATTTACCTTTTTACACAAATAGTGTGGAGGATAACTAGTAGAGGCACTAAAACAAAGATGTCATCATCTGCAGATGATGTTATGATTTTATGTCGAAATGTGATTGAGTCATTGGAGAGTTTCTTCAAGATTATGGAGGAATATATTTGGTTCTGTTGAGATAACTTAAGCCAAAAGCTAAATCAGTTTGATTAGGGCTGAATATGAATGAGTGACTGAAACAAGAGGTACAATAATTTTTTTAACAACATGCACTGGGTATCCAGTGAAATATTTAGGAATATCTTTATGCAAAGCTTATATTGAGAGAAATAGGGCAGACACTACAAGAGCCATTATAGGCCCAAAGGAACCAAAGAATAGAAGTCCTTAAAACCCTTGAAAACCTGCATTTCAGCAGACACTATCTTCTTGTTCACTCCCTCCTGCCTACTCCCTTCACTATGTCAGTCAATGAGGTTCAATACACAGCAAAACCAAAGGTGAGCAGGGGCAATGGAACTTTAACAAGTTATTTGCTATTTAAGAACAAGCATGTTAAGATCTTGTTATTTCAGTCCCTGTGCAATGGTTGGTGTTTATACTCCTGTGATTTGTATTGCAATTTAGTATGTTGGTCATGCTGTATTGGGGTTTTATTCTGGATTGAATTTTTAAGATTCACTGTGGATTTATTTATTGTGTTATTGTTACATTTTTAGCAAATATAACTGATAAATAATGTATGAGATAGAACAGCAAGGTATTTCTGTGCAAATAATATTATCAGTTAGAATTTATAGAAAATAATCTACTGATGCTAATGTAATTCCTAAGTAAATACTTTCTAACTGGGAAAATAATCTAGATTAATTTTAAACTCAAGCTATAACCTGTTAAAATCATTAATACATAATATCCTCAATATAGTTCAAGAGCCTGTTTGGCAAAATGTAAAGAAGCACAGCATGTATCCTTATAACAATATATTATATTGCCATGGGATCAAATGGTTCAGAAATGTAAGGCAATAATGAATATGTTCAGATCAGGCATTTTATTACTTGTAAATTAGGGAGAAAATTGACTTAAATGGATTGTCAGAATTTGAAAAGGTGCCTACTAATGTTTATTTTAAGAAATGTAACCACTGTTTCATTATCTGTAACAAACAATAACAGAACCAGACAACTAAAATTAGAAAAACATGGGGCTCTGCGGAATGATTGAATAAATGGTTTTCTGTTCTTAACCAGGAAAGCAGGAAAGATAAAGAAGAAGTAGATAAAAGGGAAATGAGAAGTGGGAAGAGGGGTGGGACTGGGAAATTAAGTTTTTTTTAAAATAAAAAATCTCAGCAGGGCAAGGAGTCAGATAGAAAAGCAGGTTGCAGCAGTTGCTGTTTTAGGGGTAATTTTGTTGCAATCAAGGTACTCCAAAAGGCATTCTATATGCCATTAACTGTTGCAAGTTACCCCTTTGCTCTCAATATGCCAGTTCTAGAAGTTGTGCTGCTGAATCGTCACTATCAAGAGGACAGCAGGATTTCCAAACCTGTAAAACCAGTTGCATAGCAACTAAGGCAGCACAACAAATTCAAATTGTATGATTATCATTTAGCTGTATACCATTTTAAATGAATGCAAAAAACTCAGGAAGGAATTAGTGTAGAGCAAAAATATAATTGTTTCAGAGATTCCTGCCAGCAGGGAAGCTAGTGCAAACACATTTAGTGATCTAGGACTCATCAGCACACAAACTCATGACAACTCTTTTCTCCAACCAAGAGTCAGCATTGTTGGAAATGCAGATAACAAGAAAGAAGTCAGCATGGGAGCCTCATACATGCTTATACACTTATTACACCCCATAATGAGTCAGGTATTATTTTGCAAAATGAGTCTCTGAAGAGGTTACGCTTATAATATTAATATTTTAGTGTTACCAATCATAAGCTAAATGAATGAGTGATGTTGATGCTAGCTCTCCTTCAACTGGTAAAAGCTGACTTTGTCTTTGAGAACCAAGAGGTGAGCTCCCTTCCTTTCAAGTTATGAATCAACAACACATGAATACACTGAAATGACATATTTGACATCCTGATAAAGCTGGAGATCCCTGGAAACATGACAACAGTTTGCCTGTCATGTAACTTTGGATAGGGTAAACAGAAAAATGCTTTGAAGATTGAACAACTAGTGGCAGGGAACAGCTTAAGAACTTTGGGGACAAAGACATTTTGAGCAAAAACCTCTGCAGCTACTCAAGGAACAGTGTGAAGCTTCCACCAATCACATGGCTCGAACCATCTATGCTATTGGACTGGTCATCTAGGTAGACACAGCAACTATCTTTGGTAACTATATTCATGCACAGCATGTGTGAATGTATTACATGATTGAGAGCCCTTGAATAAGTAAAATTAATAAATCACACACAAAAAATGGGACCATTCTCTTGGCCTACATGCTTTCCTCCTCTGATCCTGGGTTACATATATGACACACTGACATCAGTAACACTATTCTATGTCAGTGCTGGAGCTCCTATCATCATCATTTAAACTCAGGCACCTTGCCACAAATGTGAAAGATTGTAGGCACAGAGAAACAGGGCTCAGGTAGAAGTCATAAAGTAAGATTTGCAACCATTTATTTATTTATTTTCATTTATATCCTGCCCTTTCAGAAAGAGCCCAGGGTGGCAAACAAAAACACTAACATCATCTTAAAAACATCTTAAAAACACCTTTAAATATCTTATTACAAGGCATCCCGGCCATGTATTTGAAGGCTGGGGTATAAATACAAACAAACAAACAAAAATAAACAAGCAATACTAACAGAAGCAATAGAAAAATATTACAATGCTCTCTCTCAGAATGGTACCTCTGTTGTATCTCCTCTAAAGAACTGATTTTCTCTCTCTTGCATTAGTCAGACATCTGATTTCTCTCTAGTTATACTTAAAGTTAGTTAAAATAAACTCAAACCAGTTTGGGTCTTTCTGTGCTGAGTGCGCTACATCTAGAACATCCTTTGCATATAAACTAGTGAAAGGTCCTCCTTTTCCCCGTTTCCTACTGCTTGGGTTTCAACAGCATACTTCATTAGAATACTGTAGTTTAAATTTTAATTTTGTAAAGTCCCAGAAGAATATAAACATGCACATGTCAACTTAATGAACACTGATCAAAATAAGAATTGAGATCTCATGAGAATTCTATTTCCAAAAGCAGTCTCAACAATCCCAAGAATATCACTTTTATGTCAACTGATAGATGAACAAGGTAGTGAACAAATTACGATTGCTGAATGAGAAGAAAAAAGGCAGGAACAGCACCTCTGTCACAGAGAATATATACAAGAAAATACTCTACCTGTATAATAAATATGTATTAACTTCACCATCAGATTCACAAATAACGGCTGTCATTCCATTTTAAAATGGCATGAACAATTAAGAACATAAGAACATAAGAAGAGCCTGCTGGATCAGGCCAGTGGCCCATCTAGTCCAACATCCTGTTCTCACAGTGGCCAACCAGGGGCCTGGGGGAAGCCCACAAGCAGGACCCGAGTGCAAGAACACTCTCCCCTCCTGAGGCTTCTGGCAACTCGTTTTCAGAAGCATGCTGCCTCTGACTAGGGTGGCAGAGCACAGCCATCATGGCTAGTAGCCATAATAATAATAATAATAATTTTATTTATTGGTAGCCTATCTGTCCAGGTTAGTGGACACTCTAGGCGACTTACAATAGCTAAAAGCTATACATAATATAAGTTCTAAAAATAAATATAATAAATATATAATCTACAATATACAAAACAATCTACAGTCCTAACAATTTAAAACCAATTTCCAATTAAAACATCATAAAATTAATCCTCCTCAATCCCATAGGCCTGCCTGAATAGCCAGGTTTTTAAGGCTCGACGAAAACCTATCAGGGAGGGAGCATGTCAGAGATCATACGGAAGGGAATTCCAGAGGGTGGGGGCCACAACCGAAAATGCCCTCTCTCTGGTCCGCACCAGCCTAGCTGTTCTCACCGGTGGGACCGAGAGAAGGTCTTGAGAGGCTGATCTTGTGAGGCGGCATAACTGGTGATTCTGGAGGCGCTCCTTCAGATAAACTCAGCCGAAACCGTATAGGGTTTTAAAGGTCAACACCAACACCTTGAATCGGGCCCGGTAAACAACTGGTAACCAGTGAAGATCTATTAATACTGGAGTGATGTGATCATGGCGACGGCTGCGCTTGATCAAGTGCGCCGCCGCATTCTGTACCAGCTGTAATTTCCGGACCGTTTTCAAGGGTAACCCCACGTAGAGCGCATTAAAGTAGTCTAAGCGAGAGGAGACCAGGGCATGTATCACCTGTGGGAGCAGATGAACAGGGAGGTAGGGTCGCAGCCTCTGTACCAGATGTAATTGATACCAAGCTGCCCGACTCACCGCCGAAACCTGAGCCTCCATGGACAGCTGGGAGTCAAGAATGACCCCGAGGCTGCGGACCTGGTCCTTCAGGGGTAATCTCACCCCATTAAGTATCAGGTCTGTAATACCCAACCTTCCTCTGTCTCCCACAAGTAACACCTCGGTCTTATCGGGATTCAGCTTCATTGATAGCCCTGTCCTCCATGAATTCGTCTAATCTTCTTTTAAAGCCATCCAAGCTGGTGGTCATTACTGCATCTTGTGAGAGCAAATTCCATAGTTTAACTATGCGCTGAGTAAAAAGTACTTCCTTTTGTCTGTTCTGAATCTTCCAACATTCAGCTTCTTTGAAAGTCCACGAGTTCTAGTATTGAGAGGGAGAAAAACTTTTCTCTATCCACTTTCTCAATGCCATGCATCATTTTATACACTTCTATCATGTCTCCTCTGACCCGCCTTTTCTCTAAACTAAAAAGCCCCAAATGCTGCAACCTTTCCTCATAAGGGAGTCGCTCCATCCCCTTGATCATTCTGGTTGCCCTCTTCTGAACCTTTTCCAACTCTGTAATATCCTTTTTGAGATGAGGCGACCAGAACTGTACACAGTATTCCAAATGCGGCCGCACCATAGATTTATACAACGGCATTATGATATTGGCTGTTTCATTTTCAATACCTTTCCTAATTATCCCTAGCATGGAATTTGCTTTTTTCACAGCTGCTGCACACTGGGTCGACATTTTCATCGTGCTGTCCACTACAACACCAAGGTCTCTCTCCTGGTTGGTCACCGCCAGTTCAGACCCCATGAGCGTATATGTGAAATTAAGATTTTTTGCTCCAATATGCATAATTTTACACTTGTTTATATTGAATTGCATGTGCCATTTTTCCGCCCATTCACTCAGTTTGGAGAGGTTTTTTTGGAGCTCTTCACAATCCCTTTTTGTTTTAACAACCCTGAACAATTTAGTATCATCAGCAAACTTGGCCTTCACTGCTCACTCCTAATTCTAGGTCATTAATGAACAAGTTGAAAAGTACAGGTCCCGATACCGATCCTTGAGGGACTCCACTTTCTACAGCCCTCCACTGGGAGAACTGTCCATTTATTCCTACTCTCTGCTTTCTGCTTCTTAACCAATTTCTTATCCACAAGAGGACCTCTCCTCTTATTCCATGACTGCTTCCTCAGAAGCCTTTGGTGAGGTACCTTGTCAAAAGCTTTTTGAAAGTCTAAGTACACTATGTCCACTGGATCACCTCTATCTATATGCTTGTTGACACTCTCAAAGAATTCTAATAGGTTACTGAGACAGGACTTTCCCTTGCAGAAGCCAGGCTGGCTCTGCTTCAGCAAGGCTTGTTCTTCTATGTGCTTAGTTAATCTAGCTTTAATAATACTTTCTACCAGTTTTCCAGGGACAGAAGTTAAGCTAACTGGCCTGTAATTTCTGGGATCTCCCCTGGATCCCTTTTTTAAAGATTGGCATTACATTTGCCACTTTCCAGTCCTCAGGCATGGAGGAAGACCCGAGGGACAAGTTACATATTTTAGTTAGCAGATCAGCAATTTCACCTTTGAGTTCTTTGAGAACTCTCGGGTGGATGCCATACAGGCCTGGTGATTTGTCAGTTTTTATATTGTCTATTAAGCCTAGAACTTCCTCTCTCGTTACCACTATTTGTCACAGTTCCTCAGAATCCCTTCCTGCAAATGTTAGTTCAAGTTCAGGGATCTGCCCTATATCTTCCACTGTGAAGACAGATGCAAAGAATTCATTTAGCTTCTCTGCAATCTCCTTATCATTCTTTAGTACACCTTTGATTCCCTTATCATCCAAGGGTCCAATCTCCTCCCTAGATGGTCTCCTGCTTTGAATGTATTGATAGAATTTTTGTTGTTGGTTTTTATGTTCTTAGCAATGTGCTCCTCAAATTCTTTTTTAGCATCCCTTATTGTCTTCTTGCATTTCTTTTGCCAGAGTTTGTGTTCTTTTTTATTTTCTTCATTTGGACAAGACTTCCATTTTCTGAAGGAAGACTTTTTGCCTCTTAGAGCTTCCTTGATTTTGCTCGTTAACCATGCTGGCATCTTCTTGGCCAGGTGGTACCTTTTCTGATCTGCAGTATGCACTCCAGTTGTGCTTCTAATATAGTGTTTTTAAACAACTTCCAAGCATTTTCGAGTGATGTGACCCTCTGGACTTTGTTCTTCAGCTTTCTTTTTACCAATCCCCTCATTTTTGTGAAGTTTCCTCTTTTGAAGTCAAATGTGACCGTGTTGGATTTTCTTGGCAATTGGCCATTTACATGTATGTTTAATTTAATAGCACTATGGTCACTGCTCCCAATCACAACACTTACATCTCGCACCAGGTCCGGGTCCCCACTGAGGATTAAGTCCAGGGTTGCCATCCCTCTGGTCGGTTCCATGACCAACTGGTCTAGGGCATAGCCATTTAGAATAACTAGAAATTTTGCTTTTTTGTCGTGACTAGAACACATATGTGGCCAGTCTATGTCCGGGTAGTTGAAGTCACCCATTACTACCACATTTCTTAGTTTGGATGCTTCCTCCATTTCGTATCTCATCTCAAGGTCTCCCTGAGCATTTTGATCAGGGGGACAACAGATCGTTCCCAGTATTAAATCCCTCCTGGGGCATGGTATCACCACCCACAATGATTCTGCGGGGGAGTCTGCCTCTTTTGGGGTTTCGAGCTTGCTGGATTCAATGCCTTCGTTCACGTATAGAGCAACACCGCCACCAATACATCCTTCCCTGTCCTTCCGATATAGTTTATATCCAGGGATAACCGTATCCCACTGGTTTTCTCCATTCCACCAGGTCTCGGTTATGCTCACTATATCAATGTTCTTCTCTAAGACCAAGCACTCCAGTTCTCCCATCTTGGTTCGGAGGCTCCTAGCATTAGCGTACAGGCACTTGTAAGCAGTGTCTCTCTTCAAGCGTCTTTGGCACTTGTGGTTTGGCCTGTGGTAATTTTGCTCTTCTGAATTTATATCCTGTGCCCCTGCTCTCACAATGCCTACTTCTAGGCCTACCCTTTTAAAATTTCATCATTTCTTTGGTCTTTTTCCCAGGGGGGAGGTTTATTCCGAACCGGACCTTCCTCAGCTCCTGTCGAGTTTCCCCCCTCAGTCAGTTTAAAAGCTGCTCTGCCACCTTTTTAATTTTAAGTGCCAGCAGTCTGGTTCCATTCTGGTTCAAGTGGAGCCTGTCCCTTTTGTACAGGCCCAGCTTGTCCCAGAATGTTCCCCAGTGCCTAACAAATCCAAACCCCTCCTCCTGACACCATCATCTCATCCACGCATTGAGACTACAAAGATGTGCCTGTCTGGCTGGTCCTGCGTGTGGAACTGGTAGCATTTCAGAGAAAGCCACCTTGGAGGTCCTGGCTTTCAGCATCCTACCTAGCAACCTGAATTTTGCTTCCAGGACCTCACGGCTGCATTTCCCCATGTCACTGGTGCCAACGTGCACCACGACTACTGACTCCTCCCCAGCATTGTCTACCAAACTATCTAAACGACGAGCAATATCTGCAACCTTCACACCAGGAAGGCAAATCACCTTGCGGTCTACACGCCCATCACACACCCCACTGCCTATATTCATAATGATCGAATCGCCCACTACAAGGATCCCTCCATCCCCTGGAGATATATCCTCGGCACGAGAGGATAGCTGCTCATCCCCCAAGGAATGGGTCCCTTCTAAGGGATCGTTTCCCTCTTCCTCAGCTGGATGCTCTCCTTCCCCGAGACCATTGTTCTCCATGATAGCAGGAGAGCTATCATCCTTCAGTTGGTCTTTATTTTTCTGGCAATGATGCTATCAGAAATCTCAACAGAAGTATAGTTTTGTTATATATGGCACAATTTAGTGTATCTCATGCCATTATTAGTAACTCACTTAAAACCATGTAGAATAAATGTCACATACACTATATGCTACAAAGAACACTAACAAAATTCTTGGTGTTTTCCATTTCTTTTTTGGTCTCCAGACAAAAGCCCTAAGGGGATTCTGTCTGAGACTTCATCTGTGACATAACTTTTAAGGATTCACTGAATTTCAGGCTGATCTTCGTACCCAGAAGTGTATCAGAACTCAATACATTCACAAACAGATTTTCCAAATGCAGTGTTTTAAAATCCTATATTTTCCAAATGTAGTATTTTAAAATTCTTTGTCTTACATTCTGGAAAAAAAAAACTTTGTGCAGGATTTTCTGGGTTGCTCTTGTCACAAGTTATAACAAAAAGCTGCCATTTCAAAAGGTCCTTTCCATCTATGTGATCTATTGGTTTATGACCCACTGTTTTATATAAAGATCTTGTAACAGCAAAAGTAACTTCAGTTTAATCAATTCACTGCATACTCTCAATAGTGGTTAGAGTGTTAGATTGGGATCTTGAGAGACAAGGGTTCAAATCTCCACTCGGCCATGAAGCTTATTGGGTGACCTTGAGCCAGTCACTGTTTCTCAGCCTAACCTACCTCATAGGGTTCTTGTGTGGATAAAATCAGGAGTGGGAGAACCATGTTCATAAGCCACCTTGAGCTCCTTAGTGGAAAGGTGGGATATAAATGTAACGATAAAAATAAAATACACTCTCCTGCCCCCCGCCTCAGCACTGAAGCCTTCCATAAAACCTTGCATTATGGATGTTAGGCAAATAAACCTGGATCAAAAACAATGTCTACCGCTCAAGAGAATGCTCCAAAATTTTAATATTGCCAACAGTTTGATTTTAGATCTGGCTTCTAGTCCAGATAAAAGTATGCTTACTTCCAATGCAAATTCAAGATTGTAACATTACTGAAATAAGTACAACACACCTAGCTAAGAGAAGAGGAGGAATAGGGTTTCCTGGGATTCTGGGTGAGCTCCTCATATGTTGATCCATGCATGTGGTCATGTCCCAGACTGCTGCTTACCATGGCAGCCTAGAAAATTTCTCTAAGAACAGACTGATTCATGAAGGTGGCGCTGAATCTGGCAAATCTACTTGTGACAGTATGAGAGAAGGAATTCCAGTGCTCATATTTTTGTGGATTTTGACTGCAATGTATGTGTGTGTAAACATGCATGAAATGCTTACAGCTTTTGCAGATATTCACCTGTGGAAATATAATACTTAGTTTCAGCAATATGTTACATATCACCAAATTGCTAACTTTCAAAAAAATTCACCCAACTGCTATCTTTGATTTAACTGAGAAGACAAGCCTCCTGCTGAAGTGTCAAAGTCAAAGAACAGACAGTGGTCTAGGCCAGATGCTGGTTGTGATCCAGCACGTCAGCACTGGCAAGTACAGCCAGTGTTTCCCCACTGTTAGCTATTCAATGGCCTGTGCATGCAGTTCTTGGCTTTCTATAGTAGCCAGTGAGACCTGGCTACAAATAACGTTCTCTGGCTTGCAGTCACTATGATGAACATAGTTATTTACTGTTGCTTTTGTACAGTTTTGAGTAAATACATGCAGGCACAAGCAAGATACTTAACAAAAATTAAATGATTTGGTGTTACACATGCAGTCTGAATAGTTCAATTATACAAAGTCTAAATGAAGATCCAGAGCAAAATATAATTTCCTGTCATTGAGAATTATGTACTTCCATGACAGAAAGAGTACATTATAACTATAGCACTAAAAATGCTTACTTACTTTTCACAATCATATGATTGATGTATTATCAGCTATTTTAATTTTGCAAGTGCTTCCCAGGTATGTGGATCCAATAGAATATTCAACAGATTTTGCTAGTTTCACTGACTTTTGAATGCGCTTAGGTATGCAACCCCATGTTATCGTATGTAATGGCTTATGCCCCACTATTTTATCCATACCACACAGCAACAAAGCAATACAATTAAAAACTATATGCCAGCAGCTTTATTTTAATTTATCTATTTTTTTTAAAAAACTATAATAAAACATAATAAAAATACAAAAGAACCATAGGGCACAGAGCCAATGAACTGACTACCAGCTCAAATGTCCTCTGAAATAAAGTTTGACCTACTGCCTGAAGCCAGCAATGATGGAGCCAAGCAAATCTTGGTAGGGAAGAAGTTCCACAATTTAGGCACTACCACTGATGAGACCCTGTTTCATAAAGCCTCATATTGTATGATGGATACAGTGCCTTACAAAAGTAATCAGACCCCTGACCAATGCTCTCATATTACTGAATTACAAATGGTACATTGTAATTTCGTTCTGTATGATATTTTATTTTGAAATACTAAAACTCAAAATTAATTATTGTACAGTGACATTGGTTTTTGTTGGGAAGTGTTTGTAAGAAACAAAAAAACTGAACATGTTGCTTGCATAAGCATTCAACCTTTGTGCTGTGGAAGCTCCCAATTTCACACAGATGAAAGAAACTGCCCTATCAAGGACACAATTACCTTACCATTGACCATGTTTACCATGTAAGCAAAGTGAGAGGAACTCAAACGATTAGGACCAAGTAGAAATAAATGCATGTATTTAGCCATAAAGTTCACCCTGCACTCAAAGGATTAGGGTGGGTTATGAATTAATGCTTCGAATTATATCACTAATAATACATCAAGCAGCAGCAAGTTGGAAAGTACAACGGATCCAGAAGGTGGAAGCAAGAATATTACCTGGGATATGCCATATGGGATCTATTACTCTGATTACACACCCTAGAGATGGTTTCCAGAGGCAATTCAAAGTGCAGGTTTTGAACTTTAAAACTTCTTTTCCTTACAAACCTATGCATTCCCTTAAGACTATCTGAGGCTCTACTATATACAGTATGTGCTTTTAGAGGAAGATTTTAACATATCAACGGAGAGCACTTTATTGCAAATTAAAGAAACTGGATGGAAAGAGATGCAATTCACATGAATGATACTTCTTTCGTATCACTCTGCCTCATTCGTTAATATACTGTACTCGGCTGTAGAGATATTCATTGGCCTGCTTAAATGCTAGCAATATTTGCATTTCTCTTATATATTTACAATTCATCAAGTATTGTAAGAAAGCAAAACAGTGTAACTTCACCTGTCAACATAGGACTTTTAAGTACTATGAGTAAATATCAAACACGCATAAAAGTTATACAAAAATCTGACTGGCAACAGCAAATACAGCAACTTGGCTCACATTATATTTAGTTTTCAAGTTGTCCTTCCTATAGAACTTGGTAAGCTTTTACTACTCCTGTAAGTGTAGGTGGTGTCACTAAAGAGACACATTAATTGCTTGTGACTCAAGGTTTGAAGTTTACATAATTTTAACACTCTAAATGATTTTGCATGAAATCTGTTATCACGGAGTTGTTTAAACTGTTTGTATTGTGGTATAATTACAAGCTTTAACTGTCAGCAGGTAGCACTATTATTCTATTGAGCTCCTGTCTATTGAACAAGGCTGAATCTCAGGGCCAATTAAAGTAATAGTATTTATTATAGTACAGCCCTCTAATTTTACAGTGTCACAAGAGGTTTAAAATTGTTTGAAAGTGGCTCTGTGTCAGAACTGGACCTCATGTATAAAGTTCACACAAAGGTGGGGGAATGCTCTCTGAAGTTCAAGATGTACATGTGGGGTGCATTATTCTTATGAGGTGCTTTCAAAGAAGCTACTACATAAAAGCCCAGCTGAATGAGAGGGATGTACCACATCAGAAAAAGGTCATTTGAATTGGCTTTCAGTTCTTCTTCCCAAAGGACCGTCTCTTATCAGTGTATTGTGCTCTGCACAGAATCAATAAGCCATCTATTACATTCACAATATACCACCCCCAATTAGATATATTAATAGGAACATGTCTTATCAATGGTGTTTTGCCATGATATAGAACACTCTGGGCTTCCAAACCTTTTTGGACTGGGAGGTACATTCAGAAATATAAGAAACTGTTGTGGGTGCCACAAAATAACTATTTCACAGAAGAAAAACTGGCAATGCTCAGAACCTCCCTTGCAAAAACAGGTAAACCACTACACTTTCCTCCCACAAACATATCAAACAGACAAAAAAAAAGCAAAAAAGTAGAAACACTCCCCTAACAAAGGCAACCCTTCCCAACAACTAAAAAAATTGAGAGGGGCAGGGTTTTTGTCGGGCACCAAGGTGAGTGCCCAAATGTTTCCAGGACCAACAGCCATCATATTGGGGACCCCAGGAATATGCCATTAACACAATAAACAAAATATAACAGGTTTTGAACCTGAAAGAAAGCATCTCCAATTAACCAAATTATAAAATACGGGCAGGAGAGGAATTAAACTAATTCTGGTAGGGAAGCATCCCTCCAGATCCCTGGGCATGTATGTAGCTGATAGCTGTGGCTCCCCAGCAAAGGATGTGGAATAATGTGCACCTTGGCCCTGCTGTACTTGTGTTCAATCTGATGTGTGTGAAAGGCCACAAGGGGCCCCTCTGAGTTCCCCCTAGACCCAAAGGTCTGTCAGATTTCTGGAAAGTGCCCTTATCCAATACTGCCTCAGTATATCTAAATATTTCCCCCCAAATTTCTCACGTGCTTGAACACAATGCCATAACCGGCCAACAGCCACACCTCTCTGTCCTGCCCAGAGTGAGAATCATGAAACGGAGTAACATTGAAGGCAAGGCGTCTCATAGATTTCACTATCTAGCTCACTGTAATCCCTAACTAAACTACTCAGGCTTACTCTGCAGCTTGTAAGGGGAGTTGACTCAGCAGCCTAATCAGGGGGGGTGCGGGCTTAAGTAGGAAAGGTTTTCACCCATAATCTCTGAATCCTGTGCGGGACCTCCCTCTGGCTAAGCCTCTTTTCTTGGTGGCGCATACAAGGTGACAGAGGGCATGCACAAGTCTGCTCATCGGACAGTCTAGTCTCCTCAGGTGCCGGCTTCATTGAAGAGGGCGGAGATGTTTCAGGCAGGGAAACGTTTGAAGGGCCAGACAAGGAATCCTGGGGGGATGGCGTTGGCGCGTGCGCGAAGTCTTGCTACAATGGCTCTCCTGGGGCGCTTGGCAAGGGAGGGATCTCCATGAGAGCGGGCGAATTTCCCGTGGGAATCAGAGAGTGGTTGGTCGTGTCTCCTCCCCCCAGATCTTCAGGAGCATCCTCCACATCTGACATCTCTCCCATCTGCAGAGCTGGGGATGCACCCTCAAACAGCTCCCCCCCCAGAGTCACTCTGCACCAGGAAGGGGCCCTGGGGCTCCCCCCACCTCCTGATCTAGGCCCCCCTGGGTCACCTGGGGCTCGACACTCTTTCTAAAGCCAAACAAATTAAACCCAACAGTATGAAGTAGACAAAATGGGAGGGGTCCCAAACAGCAGGGCCCTACACAAAATTCCAAGTTGGCCCCTTGACAGACAACTGGCATTGCCCGTACTGTATATAGGGAGAGAAGGTTTGAAGGAGTGGAACAAGCTTATAACTCTGCTCAACCCCCTTCAGTTGGCTACAAGACGTGTGTCCCCCCCATATCCCTCCCATCAGGAGACACCCTCACAAGTTGTCTTTGCCAAAGGGAGGGGTGAGGGCAAACCCACCCCCACATTATCGTGGGAACGTTATCCTGCAAACAAGCTACTAACAAAAGTAGTGAAAGGACACTGTGGAATAGATATACAAATCAATATAGCAGATACTGCTTACAGGTTCTGTTATTGGTAGAACTTATTATTTATGTATTTATTGTTTATTTTTCAATTATTTATTTTTAATTATATTTCAACTAACAGTCAAATGTTACGACTAAAATTCAAGTATTTACATACATAGTTGTAAATATAATTACTGGTAAAAAAAAGATCTCATACCTCTTCATCCAAAAAAAAAAAAAATCTAAGAATTTACATGGCTGGAGGTTTGAAGATATCTATCTATCTATCTATCTATCTATCTATCTATCTATCTATCTATCTATCTATCTATCTATCTATCTATCTATCTATCTATCTATCTATCTATCTATCTATCTATCTATCTATCTATCTTTAAAATGCATTTATTCACAATTAAACCCACACTGACACAACTCTCTTTTATCCTAAGGAAAAATAAAACTATGTGGTGAAAACCTAAGCTACTGATTATGCTCTATTAAACAAATTTCATTGCCTTATCACAGTAATTAATTTTTCTGCATCACATTAGTAGTATTCTTATCATTACTGAAATGCTAATGCAATTTGAAAACAGAAGCTACCACATGATCAGTTATATTAGTATTGACACCAGAGACAAAGAACTTCATTTTCTAAGCCATGGTAAGACTGATACCATTGTATTTGGATCACTGCTGGTTACTTGCATAGCATACTATGCTAGTAGGTGCACAATATTACAAACTGACATTTATTCTAAAAAATGGATACACTGCAATAGCTACCTAAAGAAAGTGCAAGATATTTTTCAAATTTCTCAATATTTATTGCTCAAATATTTTTGGAAATAAAATATCACCTAGTATGTTAAAGCTAATTAAGATAGCACTACCTTGTTAGGCAAACACAAATCATAAGCAGCCTGAGAATATTAATTACATTGGTAAATTTCATTAAGAGGAGGAATGATGCTTTGGATGAGTAAAGGCTGAAAGGGTGCTTATATATTATTGCCAGGTAAAAGTTTATTAAACAAACCATTAATGTCTTATGACAACAAAGGATGATGAGGGTGAAAAATCATAAACCTTAAAAGGTCAACCCAAGTCCTAAAGAAAACAATGCTTCAGTCTTGTCACAGTCCATGTCTAGAACTGCCCACAGGGACTATGGATTAACCATTCCATATCATAAATGTAGCAACTAAGTCTGGTTGAGTCATAGCATCCAACCCTTGGGCGCACCTAACTAAGCTCTTTGGATGTCAGCTACTGAGACAAGGAAAACAGAACAAAACAAATAAATAAAATAAAATAGCACACCCTTATCCCCTTGGAATATGTTATCCATGTAAGATAAAATAAAATAATGATGATAAGGCAGCCTATAAGAACCACAAAAGAACGAGGTTTAGTTTAGAACATAATTTAAATCAGTGCCCACTATTTTGGGCTCAGAAGTCTAATTCTCTCATAAAATGTCTTAGCTAGAACTGCATGATAAGTGAAGACGGCAATGTGCCTGAGACTGTGCAGAGTACAACAGCACTCTCTCACCACTGAACAGTCAATCAATCGTTAAGATATATTGAACTGGGAGGCAGGGCTCTGGGTCATATCCATCATCACATGAGTGAACATGTGCGACAAGTCTTAACCTTCATCTCCTCCCCTTAGTTTCTTCTGCTCCCCCAAATCTGCTCTAGATGGTCTCCCAATCCTCTGGAGCAGATATTGGGGGAACAGGGGGCTGCAGGGAAGAGGAAGTGGAAAGTCTTGTGTAAATGGAAGTCTGTTGTACAAATGAGCTGACATTATTGGATGTCACCATAGTTTCTAGGTAAACTTGAGCACCAACGTATTTAATTTAAAAAGTCCAACAATACACAAAAGATATCCTGAGTGTAGGGGTGTTGGTGCCCACATAGTTTCAGTCACAAAGACTTTATATTTTCAACCTGCCTAGAAAAGGAATTCGCACTTCATGTTTTATTCTACAAATTGAAATTCTAGCAGGATTATTTTAACAGACCAACTGCAAATCCCACTACAGTTCCATTTTAACTTTCATTTGTCCTTTCTTTTAAAGCTATACACAAATTCTTTGCTATGAAACACATATATGGCAATGGTGGGGTTAAACTTGTCACAGACATTTTAATACTGAAGATTTCATGTAATTCATGGCAGATATATTTTCAAGGAGGAAAACATTGATGCTATCTTGGTTATAAGCTTGCCAGTGAAATGATTTAGATAGTTTTTTTCTTTCCATGTAGTATCAGAATAAGACCGTTCTTTGCAAGCAATGAATTATAGCTGACACTTCAAACCTATTTTGTCTGTATCTTCTATTTCAGAAAAATGAGAAAACATAAATATTTATTCTATATATATAGAGAGAAGACATAAGACTCTGATAAAAATGATTCACTACAGGATGATGAATAATTGTTACCTATGCCATTGTCAGAACAACAAAGGGCATGAAATATTTGCCAGATTTTAATTGGAGGATACCAAAGGTTACTGAACAAAACAGTAATCTTTTTATAATAGAATGATAAATATTTTAGCATAATGAAACTCTAAAAAGCACAGGGATTGAGTTATATGATACACATCTTGAGCCAGTGACACAGGACACAACATATTACAGAGGAGAAAGATATTACTATGTATACCAAAACTAATGTCTAGACATCACTGGACATTAGCAAACATTTATTATGAACTATCAAGGGTGATATGGAATAGGTTTCTTGGAACTGTTATGGTAGAATCATAGCTCAGTGGTAGAATACATGCTTTGCATGCATAAGGTCTCATTCAGTCCCTGGCATCTCCAGCTAAAAGGACCAGTTAGCAGGTGATGTGGAAGGCAAGAGGAAATGACACTGCGCAAGATGAACAAATAATCTGGTTTTGTATAAGGCAACTTCCTAAGTTACTAATATGTGGTGACAAACGATGTCACCAAATTCTTATGCTCATGATGCATCTCTTACACTTATGATGTATAACTTGTGATTTTCACTAATTTTTCCTCAGGTTGCCTGTGGAAGGATTTTTTTTTTACTTTGTTTGGCTTGGGGAACCGCAGATTTCTTTGAGGCTCAGTGACTGTAAAAACTGAGAGAGGATTTTGGATGGCATGGACTTGCACTTATCCTCTCACCTCCTCTACAGAAGCCTCAAAATATATTTTGTTTACAGAGACTCTGACTGATGATCATACTTGGAATATTTTCCCAAATCAGACTGACCAGCAGCATATTCTCTTGGCTCACTTACTTGTGCTGTCCAGATTTGTCTACTGTGCAAAGATCTTCCTGTCGTACTAGTGTGCTTGTCCATGTCACACTGGCCTGGATTGCATAAACTGATTTCTAGATGCTGAATGGTTTTGCCTTGCCAGAGTGAAACCAGTTACGTGGCTTTTGGGCCTTTTCAGCACTGTGAACCACATCATATTTGTTTTGTACTTGAGAACCAATTTCCAAGTGCAAAAAACATGTGAATGGTGCTGTTTATGAACAGCAGTCATGCATATAAATTAGGATTCTGATCCACAGTTTATGGGACCAACTGTGAGCTTAACTCTTTTATTATATTCCCGTAAAGCAACTGGACTTGTACATACCATACAAACTGGGATATAACAAACTAACCTTTGGGACCAGAGCCGGCACCAGAGGGGGCCCTGGCTGACGGCCCCTGGGTCCTAAGGGCCCACTGAAGGGCCCCTCCTTAGGGTGGGTAGCCCTCCCTTCTGCAATCCTCGGCAGCGCTGGCTCCCCACCTTACTGCAGATCACGAGAGGGAGCTCCCAGATACCCCCTACTGCCGTGCAGGCCCCACCTACCTCTCCCTTGATGTAAATGCTGGTTGCACTGCGGGCACAAGCCTGCCATCAACCAAGATGGCGGCTGAGATTTCCCTAAGGGGCTGATTTCCCTCCGCCATCTTGCTTGATGGCAGGGATGTGCACATTGCACTCACGCCTGCCATCAACCAAGATGGCGGGGAAGGCATCAGCCCCTTAGGGAAGCCTCGGACACCATCTTGGTAGGTAGGTAGGTGGGGCATGTGTGCACATGCTGGGATCTGGGGCAGGCTGGTGCCCAAGGGCCCTGGTATGCCTGGCGCCAGCCCTGATTGGGGCTATCAACTAGGAGTCACTAATAGGGAGAAGGTGAGGCTGACAGTGGACCATTGGTCTCACCTGAAGGGTGATTTTCATATGAGGACGGCCATCGTGGGTATTAGCTCCACCTATCGTGCGAAGGCAAGAATGTCTTTGAAGTCAAGACTAGGGGCGTCAAGCCCCTCCCACTCTCCAGTTCATTCGCAGCGAGTCTATAGAGAAATATCTAAAAATACAAGGACAGGGCCAACAGGCCTGCCAGCAGGAAAATAACATGCATAACAACATGACTCTAACATAGCGATATAACAGAACTAGCAGTCTTGACTTCACTAGTAACTTTAAATATAACTATATATAACATCTTAGTAAAATATCTATACATCCTCCAACTGGGAGGGTCGTGATGGCTGTCCTCATATGAAAATCACCCTTCAGGTGAGACCAATGGTCCATTTTCCATATGAGGCCGGCCATCACTGCGGGATGTACCAAAGCAGCCCATAATAGGGAGGGACCACCCACATGCTAATCGTTATTAAGAACCTGTTGCAACACTCGTCTGCCAAAAGAAGCATCGGCAGAGGCATAACGATCTATTTTATAATGCCTTATAAACGAGTGTGGGGTAGACCAAACAGCAGCCCTGCAAATATCAGCAACAGGAGCATTAGTAGCAAAAGCAGCCGAAGTGGCAGCTGACCTAGTAGAATGAGCTGTTATACTAGCTGGAACTGGCAGCTTAAGGGACTCATATGCTAAGGTAATACATGCCCTTAACCAACGGGATAAGGTAGAAGTGGTTACTTTATGCCCCATAGACCTTGGATGAAAGGATACAGAGACTCCGTTCGTCGAATCTCCTGGGTCCTAGACAGGTAGGTCTTGAGAGCCCTCCAAACATCCAACAAATGCCAAGCCTTCTCTAGAGGATGAGTGGGGTTCGGGCAAAACGAAGGGAGTACAATGTCCTGATTGCAATGGAAAACTGAATTGACCTTGGGACGGAAGGAAGGATCAGTTTTCAGCACAACAGAGTCCTTGTGAAAGACACAGAGATGGCGGGCAGAAGACAATGCGCCCAGTTCCGAAACCCATCTGGCAGAAGTGATGGCGACCAGGAACAAGACCTTGAAGGACAGTAGACGTAAAGGCACAGTCCTAAGGGGTTCAAACGGAGGACGTTGTAAAGCTTGTAGGACTTTGGACAGACTCCATGAGGGAAAACGGTGAACTACGGCCGGTGAACGTAAAGCAGTGCCTCTCAGGAAACGTTTAATGAACGGATGTGAGGAAATAGGGGCACCAGTGGAGGACACTGAGAGAATGGACGACAGAGTGGATGCATGTCGACGTAGAGTGTTGGGTCTGAGTCCCATCATAAAGCCGCTATGGAAATATTGCAGCACCTGATACATAGTGGCCTGGGATGGATCGCAGTGGTGAGACTGGCACCACTTGGAGAAAGCCACCCAAGTATGTTGATAAATACGGGTGGTAGATGGTCGTCTCGAGGCTAAGATAATATCAATAACAGCGTCAGACAGGCCAGCCGACCTCAAATGTCCCCGTTCAAACGCCACGCTGTTAGATTGAGCCAAGTGGGGTCCTGATGCCATACTGGACCCTGGGATAGAAGATCTGGCCTGACTGGCAGTGTCCAAGGATCCATCACCGACATTGCAAGAAGATCCGAGAACCACGGTCGGCGTGGCCAATATGGTGCTATCAGAACCAACTGTGCCCTCTCGCTCCGCGCCTTCCGCAAAGTTTTGGCTAACAGCGGTATGGGAGGGAAGGCGTACAAAAGACCCTCTGGCCACGGTATTGACAGAGCATCCACTGCTTCCGCTGTTGTGTCCAGGTATCGAGCAAAGTACCTGGGAAGCTGGTAATTGCGACTGGAAGCAAACAGGTCGAGTGAAAAGACGCCGAACCGATGCTGGAGACGATGGAAAATGGTCGGATGAAGTTTCCATTCTCCCGGAAAGACCTGTTGTCGGCTGAGCCAGTCTGCTGTCACGTTCCAAATCCCTCTGAGGTGCTCTGCTTTTAGGGATTGAAGATGGTGTTCTGCCCAGACGAAAATGAGGGAAGCTAGATCCTGCAGAGGACGGGACCTGGTGCCCCCGTCTGTTCAAATGTGATTTTACACACGTGTTGTCCGTTCGAATGAGGACATGGTCCAAAGGGAACAGAGACTGAAAATGAAGTAGAGCCAAGTGGACCGCCTTGAGCTCCAGCCAACTGATGCTCTGAGTCTGATCTGCTGTGGCCCAAACCCCCTGAACGTACTGGGAGTTGCAGTGTGCTCCCCAGCCGATGAGACTGGCGTCCGTGGTGACAACAGTCCTGTGGGATTCTCTGAATGGAGTGCCCCTGGAAAGATGTTGGACCCTTGTCCACCAGCGGAATGAAAGGCGCAGTGCGGGGCTCAGAGGAACTGTGTGATGATTGGAGTTGGCAATGTCCTGTTGAAAGGGCAACAAAGCCCACTGAAGGTGGCGAGAGTGGGCTCGAGCCCATGGCACAATATGGATGGTAGAGATGAACATTCCGAGCGCCCTGGCTAGAAGCATGACGTTTGCGGATGTTTGTTGCAACAAGGACCTCGCGATGTTTGTGATGGCAGTTATGCGATCTGGAGACAGAAACACCATCGCCTGCAGGGTGTCCAACATTGCTCCTAGATGTAGTAGGCATTGGGTTGGTTGAAGATGGCTTTTGTCGAAGTTGACAAGCCAGCCGTAGGCCTGCAAAACATTGAGGGTAAGCGTTAAATGACGATGAGCCAGCTCCTCAGAGTTTGCCCGTATTAAAATATCGTCCAGATATGGATAGAGGTGGACCCCTTGAATCCGGAGGTAAGCCACTAAGGTGAGAACTTGGTAAAAACTTGCGGAGCAGAGGAGAGGCCAAATGGCATCGCTCTATATTGAAAGTGCTGGGGGCCAAAAGCAAACCGAAGGAAGTTTCTGTGGGCTATGCAAATGGGCACATGGAGATACGCTTCCTTTAGGTCGATAGAAACCAGGAAGTCTCCTTCTTGTAGGCTTTCAGTAATGGAGTGGAGGGATTCCATTTTGAATCTGCGGTATGTTACAAAACGGTTGACGAACTTGAGGTCCAATACCGCCCTCCATGACAAATCTCGTTTGGGCACAGCAAATAGGAGGGAGTACACCCCTTCCGACCTCTCTGTTGTAGGGACTGGCTCTATCGCCGCTATGTCCAAGAGCTGATGTATAGCTGTCTGCATGATGCTGTGCCTGGCCGGCGACCTGGGGCAAGGGGATGGATGGAATTTGTCTGGTGGGGTCGCCCAAAACTCTATTGCATAGCCAGAAGAAAACAGGTCCCTGATCCAGGCGACCTTAGTCAGACGCAGCCACTGGTCTCCAAACATAAGTAGTCTGCCCCCAACCGGTGGTGTATTAGTACTGTTTGCGCTGGCGAGACCCTCCCCTATATGAGGACGATGAAGTACCTCTGCGCCCTTGGTACTGACCTCTGCCCTGGAAACGTCGGTTCCAGGTTCCCCTGAAGGGACTGGAGTCATAGGATCGGAAGTCGTGGCCTCGTCCTCCTGGCCGCGTTTCTCGAAAGGGCTGGTTAGTGCGGAAGGAGGGAAATCGCCTGAAAGGCCTACGATCGATGTTCTTGACAGTGGCCAAAACCGGTTTGTGAGCATCTTTGGGATCAACCAGCACTGCCTTTAGAGCTTCCTCGCCGAAGAGCAAAGATCCGAAGTAAGGTGCCCTGGAGAGATTCACTCTGGCCGTAGAGTCAACTTGCCAGTGGCGAAGCCAGAGCACCCGTCGAGCGACTATCTGAGCCGTCATGGCTCGTGCCCCCAGTTCAGTGGCATCCAAAGTAGCATCAGCTACAAATGCCGCTGTCTTGCGCAACTTTATCAGTGACCTTCTGAGAGAAGCAGGATCAGGGTTAGGGTCCTCTAGAAAAGCATCCAGCCACATCATTGCTGCCCTGGAGAAGACGGAAGCTGATGCAGAGGCTCGCATGGAGAAAGCAGTGGCCTCATGATTTTTGCGGAGAGCGAAATCTAATCTTCGCTCAGTGGCATCCTTCAGTTGGTATTCTCCTTCCCTAGGCAAAAGAGATCATGAAACTAGGCTAGCGATCGGCTCGTCTATGCCAGGAACGGCCAGCATGGTGGCAAAGTCAGGAGCTAGAGAGTAAAGTTTGTCGGCCAGGTTCTTGAAGCGGCGAGTTTGGAATGGATGAGACCATTCTTTGGTGGCCAGTTTAGCGATGGGATCCAGCACCGGGATGTAATGCTCAGTAGGTGCAGGAGATTTGAGAACCCTGGGTCCTTTAATAGCTGGAGCGGCAGCTGTTGGGGGCGCAGCTTGGAGACCAAGGGTGTTAACTACCCTGCGAGCTAGAGGTTGGTAATCTGAGGCATTAAACAAGCGATACGATGTATCCTCCTCATGTTCCGAAGAGTCACTCCATTCGTCTCCTTCAGCATGATCAGCAAAGGGTGACTCCTCCCCATATGAATTGTCATCAATACATCTGCCTCTAGCTACGTCAAAAGGATTTGGGGAGCAGGAGGGATTTGCCTCATGACCTACATATTGGTCCATAGTGTGTTGAGGTATGGCGGGGACTTGTGGTGGTGACTGCATTTGAGTAAAAAATGACAGCATACCCTGAAGTTGTGAAAGAAACTCATGAGACAGCTGCAGCCCCGTTGAAGCAGATGGTTGTGCCTGAGTAGGTGGGTCAGTGGGCTGTGACGTAGGATAAGCCCTGGGCGGCAATATGGGAGGAGGCTGGTTAAGTGTTGGCTGAGTAGGAAAGCCAGCAAAGTCCTCCTCATCGGAAGCAGCAGCAGGGGAATGAAAGATATCTGTTAGCTGTTCCTGGACTGCTGAGGTGGGGGTCGGAACAGACGCATGGCGTGGGCGCTTCGGTTTGCTGTGGCTGGAAAGATGTTTAGTCATAGCCAGTGCTTTGGCATGCTTAGTCTTATTTGCCTTAGATGGTTGTGGCTTGACTGTCTGAGACATGTCTGGCTGTTCCGCCATCTTATATTCACTATGGGTGCAGTACACAGCCACAGCGGGGGCAGAATGTAGAGACCCGAACAGGTGCAGTACACAACCACAGAGGGGGTAGAATGCACTGGCAGATGGCTAAGTACACGGCCACAGAGGGGGCAGAATGTACGATGGTAACAGCGTCAATATAATGCAGACTAGACTTCAGGCTTGGTACACGGCCACGGAGGGGGCAGAATGTACAGTCCAAGAGCTTGTGCACAGAATAAACGGCCTCAGCACACGGCCACGAATGGGGCAGAATGTACAGTCCAGCAACTGAGATCAGAGCCACAGCCTTGAAGATACAGCCACAGAAGTATAGGTTCAAGTAGTTGTAGAGCAGACAGTTGCAATGAGCAGCAGCAGTAGTCGTGTGGTAAAGAAACCCTAGTATAGTTATAGGGTCCTATCTGCAACACACATACAGGGAGCCCTTGCAAGGCAGATCCCCCTTGGTTAATATAGGAGAGGGTAACAGAAAAGGTGGGAAAAAAAGGGACAAACAAAATGGCGCCCTTAAAAAGAGCAGGAAAAAATGATCAAAAAATGGCGGAGATAAAGCAGGAGCAATGGCGGACTTGTACCAGCGAACTGGGGGAGGGGCTGTCCAGCGCAGTCTCACAGCAGGAGCCGCGGGGGCGAGAAAAAGCACTCGCGGCTCCGAAAAACCCAAGCAGGGGACGGCCAGGAGAAAGTTGTAACGGGTAAGGCAGCAATAGAAAAGCAGCCGCAGCCTCAGCCGCCGACTGCAGAGCTCTTCGCAGCGGGGAATTTAAAGCCACGGAGCGAGGTTCAGCCCAAGGATAAAAGCCGCTACAGGAAAGCCGCAGCCACAGGCTCCTGAGGAGCGTGGCAGAACCCAGGAAGACACCGACCCAAGTGGCCAAAAAACGTGGGTCGAGAAGGCTCAAAGCAGGTGGCGGGATAACGCAGGGAGCCGCAGCTGCAAGCTCCCGCCTGAGAGTAGAGAGAACTGCAGCCGCGGTCTCTCTAAGGACGCTGCGGAGCGCGGCTCGAGGCAGCCCAACGGAGAAAAGCTGCTACAGTAGAGTCGCAGCTGCAGGCTCCCGAGGGATGCGGCAGGACCCAGAGAGAAAAGAACTCAAAACGGCCAAAAAACGTGGAGAACCGCAGCCGCGGTCTCTCTAAGAGCCGTCAGGCAAACAACAGGGGAAATAAACGGCCCGGGCAAGAAAGAACCCCCCCCAAGGAAATTCCCCAGGAATCGAGGGAAAACAGTGGTAAACACAAGACAGAGGGAAGGAAAGCACTTGGGAGACACACAAGTAACAAAAACCTCCACACCCTATCAAACAAATACACAAACAGACACAAAAGACTTAGCTAAATGCTACGCTATAGAAATCTCAATCTTGTTCGTACGAAGGCAAGAATGAACTGGAGAGTGGGAGGGGCTTGACGCCCCTAGTCTTGACTTCAAAGACATTCTTGCCTTCGCACGATAGATGGAGCTAATACCCACGCAGTGATGGCCGGCCTCATATGGAAAATAGCAGGCTCATCTTCTTCCCCACCATCATCCCCAGCAACTGACAGCCCTGCCTTCTCAGTGTTCTGTCAGATCCTAACAGATGGCAGGAGTTTAGTGAAAATTGTTTCATCCTGTACATCTCTCTGTCTTTATTACAATATTGACTGTGAGACTTTTTGAGGAATCAAAAATGGGCTTTGATGAGAAACACTTAGAAATATTCAAGTAGCCAAGTAGGCTATGGCAAGAGCAAAATACAGCCATTTATGCAAGTCCACCCATGAAATCACACTGTTACTTGCTGTAGCTCTGATTATGCATCAAAGCAGAATTTTTTCAAGGGAAAAATGCATTAAGATAAATATCCACAAACATGATCCACAAATTAATCAAGCAAGTATTGGCACTGAAGCTTAACTTAAAATGTGATAAGCTATAGAAAAGCCAATATAAGCAAATATTTACAAGAACACACACACACGCATATATATGTATGCTATTACATATATAGATAAATATATGCATGCTTTGAGAACTGTTTAATGTCAAACAAATGTATTTTTACTCATGAGTAACAGTACATCTAATTGACACTAACAGTTCTCAAAACAAAGTAGAAAGCCAATGTATCAATGTTGTTTTAATGTATTTTAAGATGTTTTTATGATGTTTTAAAGTGTTTTTAGAGCTTTGTTTGCCGTCCTGGGCTCCTGCTGGGAGGAAGGGCGGGATACAAATAAAACAAACAAACACAGTATCAGAACATAAGAAAAGCCTGCTGGATCAGGCCACTGGCCCATCTAGTCCAGCATCCTGTTTTCACAGTGGCAAGTCAGATGCCTATTGGAAGCCTTCAAGCAGGATTTGAGCACAACAGCACTCTCCCCTCCTGTGGTTTCCAGCAATTGGTATTTAGAAGCATACTGCCTCCAGTAGTGGAGGTAGAACTTATCCACTAAAGTTAGTAGTCACGGATAGCCTTACGCTCCATGAATTTGTCTAATCTTCTTTTAAAGCAATCCAAGTTCATGGTCATCACTGCCTCTTGGGGGAATGAGTTTCACAGTTTAACTGCCCAGTGTGAAGAAGTACTTTTTTGGCTTGTCCTGAATGTTCCAACATTTAGCTTCAATTGGATGTTCACAACTTCTAGTGTTGAGAGGGAGAAAACTATTCTCTATCCACTTTATCTATATCATGCATAATTTTATACACCTTCTATCATGTCGCCTCATATATCCCAAATTTAATGTTTTAAAAACCAACTTTGGTAATGTTTTGATATCTATATTTTTAATATTATAAAATTGCTTTGGGATGCCTCATGCGAAGTGATTCATAAATGAAATGAATGAATGAATGAATATCTGCATATTATGTATGGAAATTGAGGCTGAGGCTGCTCACAAGTTATAACAGGTAACAGGTTATAACAGGTGCTTGCCCACCAGTTACCTCATCAAATGTACAACCCAACCAAGCGAGTTGGTAGTGGGATCATGATCTGTTCATGATTACCAATGAGATTCTCCCCATGAGAATATATGTTAAACCTTGCTGGATCACAAAAACAGTCCATTTAGTTCCACATCCGGTTCCCCATGGTGGAACCAACCAGATGCTTTCTGGGAGCCCATAAGCAGGATATGAGATGGCACTCTCCCATTGTTGCTCCACAGCAATTGTTATTTAGAGGTATACTTCCTTTGATCCTGAAGGTTCAATATAGCCATCATCACAGGTAGCCATTGATAAACCTGTCCTCTGAATGATCTAATCCCATTTTCAAGTCATCACCACATCTAGGGGGAATGAGTTCCATAAATTAATTACATGCTTCTTGACAATAATAACTTTTTTGACTGTCCTTAATCTCTTGCTGGTTAGTTTCCATATATGATCCTAGTATTATGAGATAGAATAAATCTCTGCCCACTCCCCCTCCATGCATAATTTTGTAAGCCTCATCACAATTCCACGACTTGTTTTTATGACAGCAACAAAAATAGTATATTCATAAGTTCCCCACAGAAGTGTAACTTTTGGGGCTCTACAAAGAGGAAGGCTACTAGGCTTTGGATGGGTATGTGCTTGGAGAGTCTGGACAAAATGTTTCAAAAGCACTGGCTAAGTCATTCATGTTGTTCTAAAGGGTTTACTGATTTTTTTGTGTGGAACACTAAAGACAATTAGGATAGATGTGTCTTTATCCCAAATTCTCCTGTTAGCAGATTGGACATAAGCAATCAGCAGATTCAAATTACAATTCTAGCATAAAATTTTCAAGATGTATATTTTTCTAATCCTGGAGAATGTGACAGATTATCAATCAGAATGAATATTCAAAAAATCATTAGCTTTTAACATTCTTAATTGCCTGCATAACATTATTTACTATACAATAGATGTGTGCATCATCTAAATAGAACGCATTTAAAACATTCCATGAAATATGATTTCTAACCAATGAATGCCAATTTCTATTTGCCTTTAATTTCCTCTCAATACTAAGATCATCAGAGTGTGACAATTAATTAACTTAATTAAGCTAACAATTATGCTCTTTCATAGGTCAATATGTAGAGCTACTCAGATTAATAGCGCAGCTTGTAAAGTTAATCTTCTTGTATAATGCAAATGACACTAAGTCATGTATTAAATACATCCTTGAGTAACAGAAGAAATTGGACTAAGTGTACTTTAAAGAAAGGCACGGACTGTGAAAAGGTTAAATAAAGACAAATGCCTTGGTTTTGTGACAATGTTTTAAGTGAAGTAATTCATATTTAAACTAGCAAATTCAGCTATCTCAGCTTAAACAAGCATACTAATAAATTAACTTGCAAGGCAATATTATTTTTTCTTGCTTTCTCTTACATTTTGTCATTAAATGATTGCTATAACACAATTTCGACTTTCTTTTTATCATTTAAAAAGAACACAACAGCATTATAAATGGGGGAAAGAAGGATTAAAAAAAACCAGGCACGACTAACCTTTCAAACCATACCCAACCCAACTCATTACTTGCAGCAGAGAGGTGATTTAAGAGCTACAAGTCAAAAGAACAGGAAGTCCTTCCACAGTGGTGGCAGGCCTATCGTGGTTCATCTTTAGTCCCCCCTTCCTTACTGTACCATAATGTCAAGATGCAGCACAGACAGAAGTAGGTTGATGGGTGAGGGAGAACTTCATTTCTTTTAGTAAATATAGTTATCTCCCACCATTCAAAGAAACATTCCCAGGGTGGCTGTAGAAAGGTAACAACTGTCATTTAAAATTTTGATTCTAGTTCAAATTGTGCTAAATAGCATTATTTTCTTAGATTAATTGTGCTAAACAGCATTATTTTCTTAGCTATTAATTTAGCCTACTAGATATTTCAGTAGAGTTAATACCATAACTCTTATTTACCATGCAGCTTACAAGGCTCAGTGTTTCTTTTTATCATTCTGTCACAGATTAATAATGTAGGTACACCATCATCACTGTTGACCAAGGAAGAAAGAGCCCAACAGAGCTTTCCAATCATTTAGTTTATTAACATTTACACAGAATATGCTATGTGCCAGTCTCTTTCTGGCTGAAGGAAAGAAGAAAGGAAAAGAGAGCAGCAACAGCCTAGGTTGCACAAGATACTAAACTATAGTTTGTTTAACAAATTAAGTTTTTCCACAGATGATCAAACAAACCATGAATTGTTTTTCCAAAGTTTGTATTGTTTTCGAGTTATTCTTGCCTGGTGTCTTGGAGCTTGGTGAGCATCTGGGGTAGTTTCTTTATACTGGCAAAAACCCCGAGATAAACTTAGGATGCTATCTTTGAAAACCTCCCAGTTGAGACAGCTTTGGCTTCAGTTGCTGTTTTATTGGAAATGTTGTGTAATTTCAGTAGATTGATTTGTATTTTTGTGATTATAATTTGCTTTGATGGCCACTGATTGGCAAAAAAGTAGCAAATACATAGTAGTAGTAATAGAAGTAGTAGTAGTAGTAGCAGCAGCAGTAACAACAACATCATCAACAATGATGGTGATGGAATGGGTCCTTGCTAGCTTTTGGCTTAGCTGCTTAGATATTATGGAATATGATGAACATTCCAACTGCTAAGATTTTTTTAAAAAACATAGGATTTTACATTAGGGACAAATAGGTTGTATGCTGTCAAGAAAGCATGTGTGAATGCTGCATTTATGAGTGTGATATATCAGTGATGTTTGTAAACAGTGTGCGTACAAGCAGGTTGAGTGAGAAAGTGTAGATACCAAAAATTATGTTTGCAGATTTACAGATTTCCGAACATGTCTGTAGAATTGTCTCTAGTGTCATTTGTTCTAATATTACCACAATATCTGTCCAAATTTTATATTCTGAACTTCATAGTGAAATCAAATTTTGGTAGCATTCTTTAGGTTTGAATACATTTATTTAGATTTGAAATTGAGATTGATCCAGCAAAAACTAATGTTTTGGATATATTGGACTCTACAACGACTTTACAGGAAGGCACAGAAAAATGCTGGAGGTGTAATGCTGAAAATGTCTCGTTGAGGCATATGATGTGGGCATGTCCAGTGATATATCCTTTTTGGTCTGAAATTAGTCTTTAAATTTTGTACTGGTGAAATCCTTGTTATTTGCAAATATTCATGTACTTTTAAACTATACTCCAGTAGTATGGGGATTAATGGCTGGACAACAAAAGTAGATTTTGTGGGCCCTTATGGTTGCTGAAAGTTATACTTCAAACCTGGAAGGATAAACACCTACCAATTATTACAGAATGGTCTGAGGACATCACCACCCTTGCTACATTTGAACATTTTTCTTATAAACATCAATCCTGTGTGGATACCTATTTGGACATCTGGAGGGCTTATATCAATTTATATGTTGAATTTAAGATGGATGTACTGATGGCTACCGCATCCTTAATGTGAACTGACAGGATGTCCCCCCCCCGTTCGCTTTCTTCTTTGGTAACTTTACTAAATTAAAAAAAATGTTGTGACAATATAATTCTTTCCTACTTCAATACTGGCACTATCTCAATATTAGAAAGAAATACTTTCAACTACTAGTAGCGGTACAAGAATTGTAAAACTGTGATGGAAGATCCCTCAAGCATCCTGGCCCCAAGCAATTTGGGCCCTTGAAAAATGATGAAGGAAAAAAGGCTTTCTTTCCTTATATTCACACACAACAGGCATTAAAAGCAGGCCTGTGTGTAGGGAAAGCAGGAAAATGGTCAAGCTCACCTTGCTGCAAATTCCTGAGCTCTTTTTGTGCCAAGAATGGCTAATGCATGACCAGCAGATCATTAATTTGGTATCATTTTAAGCAAAATGCGTACAATCTTTTGATTAATATACTTTTTACTATGTGATCTTGGAAACGAGGTTTCTAATCTCGTATACTACAGAGCAATGGCCTCAGCTAAGGGAAGACTTCATAACAGAATCAAGGTGGAAAGGAGATAAAATGTTAGCTTGATACTGATTTTTTACAATAGCATGATGTATATAATTTTACTCCATAAATGTAATAAGTGTGTTTTCGAAGTGAGAGGTATTCTGAGGTGGGCTACCTTCTTCATCCCTCTGTGTTTGATGGAGAGTGGCTGGCTCAGAGTTACCCCTTTTCTTTACTGCGTACCCTAATCATTCTTTATATTGTGTGGCTTTCAGCTATAGTATGGTGATTTAAAATTAATCTTTCTCTATAGCAAGGTAGTTATAAGCAGAATTTCACATAGAACTTCCATTCCAGTCACTCTAAGTGAACCAAACTTGGCCTTGTCTCATGGTGTTACTTAAAAGAACAGGTTGTATTGTCCTAAGAGATGTCCCTGGCCAGCTTGGCTGATCAGAAGCCATGATGGAATGGAATGTATAGTACAAAATCATCAGTAACATATGACAGTAGAATAGTAGTAATATCAATCAAGGGGACAGACTGACATAAATCTGGGAAGACAAGACAATAGGATGGAAGGTATCTGTAAAACTATGAATATACATGAATTACTTTTAATAAAGTTATCTGACTGATTGGAAATATTGCAAGAGGGAAGAACTGTTACGTTACATGGGGAAGAACTTAGGGGATTGGTTAATTACTGTCACATGCTGTAATTGTACAGTATAAAAGATCTGTGCAGACTGTCCCTCACTGCAGTCCTCCCCAGATTTTCTGTGGGACTGACCCTGCATATGCTTGTAAGAATAAAGGCCTACCCTTTTGCTTTAAGCCTGTGTCATTGATTACTTAAAGGACCCCCAGCAAAGATCCCACAGGAGAAAATAAGAAAATAAAAAATCCTCCATCAACTGCACATAGTGACTGGAATCAAACTAAGAGAATGTACCATTACTTACACCCATAAACTAGCCTAGAGGTATATCTAAAATAGCATGAACGAATAGCAGAAATTGCAACAAGAAATGCGGTTGCCATGCTGTGCAGAACATAACAGACACTGCTTTCAGAAGTTATTTGGTAAAACTCATAATTATTAAGATGTCTATTAGTTTTCACAATTTATTTTTTAGCCTTACAGCGGAAAGAACGGTGCAAGGATTTGTATCTAGGATCTGTGTGTTTGTTTATTAACACTTTCCTGAATGGAAAGGAAGAGAATAACTGCAGAACCTAAAAAACAAAAATAAAGATAAGGCAGTCTATTGCAGACTGCAAGCTGTTACAGAATATCATAAAAACTTGGTGAGCATGCAACGAAATGGTATATAAAATTTAGTACGTACTCTGTATCAAATCACAAAGATTTTATCTATACTGTAATATCTTATTTCTTAATACACATTATAAAGATGATACCTCATTACCTATTAAAAAGTGTATTATGTTACTGATATGAAGAATCTGTCATGCCATAAGCAGAGAGTGCCCACACTCTTAACAGCAACAGAAAGAGGTTAAGGATGGAGTGGAAAGGTCAATTCCTACTGTCAGCTCTATCTGCTTTAGTGCAGGCGAGTGCAGTAGTTGGGCCACTAGAGTTTACAGATGTACAGATATCTTCAATCAGCATCCCAATGAAAACATTAATAGGAAATTTCTCCAATGATTCAAAAACACTTATTACCAGAATTTGTTCCTCTGTGCTCGCCTACTTCTTTCTGACTTCTCCACTTGACAGTTTATCAAGACAACACACACAGTTAAAAGATACCTGTGCAATATTGATAGGATGGTGTAGTAGAGAATTAACAACACTAAGACAATAGATGAGTTAAAATTGGCCATAACTTTATTGTCTTCTGTTTATACAGAGTTTGCCATGGCAGTAAGCAAGGATCCAAATCTCTGACAGCCTGACTGACACCAATTACTCAGCCTCAGACTGATTTAGCTGGTGGTGCAGCTTTAGAACTGGCCTCCTCTGTGGGCCACTTTTGACAGGTGGGTGAGGTCACCCACCTAACTATCACCTTGGATCATATGATATCAGATGATCCAACTTCAAAGGAAGAATTGGGAGTGCACTCCTTATTCTTCCTTTGCAGCCTCAGCTTGAATTCAAGCATGATTTCTGCCAAAAGCTGGGGTTGACATCTGTACTGACTGCAAACCTCATTTTTTGCAGGATGCTAGCCGTGCTTGCAGAAGAACAATCAGGAAAAGATTCTAAGGTTCCTGATGGTTCCTCTGCAGCCACAGCTGACATCAGTTTTGGTGCAGGTGGGCTTGGCAAAAATGGCCTCACAGGCCAAAGATTCTTCACTCCCATGTTAAGGGATGGAAGGCAAGCTCAGACTGACCAAAGTGCAGACAGACACCATAGCTATTGCTGGGGGTAAGCTATTCACACCAGTTCCTGGGCTGGACTCCCAAGACCTTTAAAGAGAGTCCCTAAGTGAGAAACAATAAGCCTACTCCTGTTTACTCTCTGCTAACAATCTTGTCCAATGCCTCTAAGACCAGCTAGAACAACTGTGACAAAGATGGAACAAACAACTAAAACACTATGAAACAGGCCAATCATGAGTTCAGGTAAAATATCTTCCTAGCTCCATCACCTGTGGCTAATTGTGCCAGTGACACAAGTGCTACAAGATAATGGCGGGTAGGAGGGAAGCTGAAGAAGGCACTAGTTAGACTTTGGTTTGGCCTCTCCCTGGTTTGCAGCCAATCCTGGCAAAATGGGATGGAGCATGAGCTGTGGAATGGCTGAGCAGCAGATCAGATGACATCACTACTAGACATGTGAGACACACTTTCTTCTTTCTTATCATCTCCCCCCCCAAAAAAAGCACAAATGGAATCCCCAGTAAGCAGGGGTCCAGGATATTAGTAAGGTGCTTTAATGTTGTTCATCATTTGTTGCTTCCTTCTAAGACGCTACTTAACAATTCTCTTTGCTCTCAATTTGCTTCAGTATTCCTTGCACATTTTAGTCTGATAGATGAACTTTCATTACTTCAGTGACTTCTTTTATTATACTTGAAAAGCTCAGAGTTTGGCTATGTGAGAAGGTATTGCCAGCCAAAAGTCATTGCCAAGCTTACCTTTCCTCTGAATTCTGAAACCTGTAAAGACAGATTTACGAAGAAACATAAAATCCTCTGACAGCCAGTTTTTAGAATTTGATCTCTAAAAATTGGGCTACTTGAACAGCATTATAAACGTGAACTTATGCTTCCACTGGGGTCAAATATGACATCAGAAATTGATGTTACATGCTACCAAGTATTGGAAAACTGGATACCTGAGCAGAAGAAAAAGAGCAGAAAGGATAGCTTTCCTAAATGGCAGAGTTTGAACTAGTTACTGCATCACATTTTAGGTGGAAAGTAACTTTCTGGTAGGCCTGACCTGTGGTTTAGCTTCACTGAGTTCTTGAAATGGAAAGAAACCAATATAAATAAAAAAAACAAATAAAAATAGGAGAAAACCTCAAAAAGTTCAACAATCAGTTCAGTTAACGGAATAGACATGGAATGTCCTACCTCTTCTGGATATTTCTGTGCCACCGATACCAGCTGTTCAGAGCTACTTCTTGAGGTAGAGGGTACAACATTACTTGGGACCTCTGAGACCACCTCATTTGACGGTTCGGAGTCCTGAGGGCAACAGAGACAAACAGACCCCTAAGTAGCGTGCTGAAGTGGTACTCCATAAGAGTTTTAGTGTGGATTGACTGAAGGGACTGACACCAGAAATCTCTGTATTTCTAAGATATATTTTCTTTCTTTCTTTTGTTTAATTAAAGCCATTTAGGCTCAGTGGCTTGTATTCTATGTAGTGCTAAATAACTCATTCTGTTAGTTTAAGGATATATGCTTGCACAATACAACTTCCCCCCACTCCTTGCTACCAATCTGTTCTGGGAGATCCCCCAACCCTCTGGAGCAGATTTATGGAGGGTGTGCGGCATGTGGGGGGAAAGAGAGAAGGGGAAGTTCTGTTGTGCAAAAATAAATCCTTGTGCTAATGGAATGATTGCAATGGATACTGCCCAGCATTTCTTATTTACATGGAAAGCACAAGAATTCCACATTCTACTCAGTGTTATAGGGAATATGAATATATATTTTCCAATATAAATAATAATTTCATAGATATTTTTCCTCTTTACCTCAAAGACACAGCTCAGCAAGTAACTTTGAGGAGGAACTGAACAAACATGGGATTGAAATGTTACATATTTCTATAACAACAACAATCCCCTTTTTCCCAATCATACTAGTGTTTCTGTGTGAAATCTGAATCAGCCACAGAAATAAAACCCGATAGCAACATAAACTGCATTTGTGGCTAGCATTCCATATTCAGGCTGCAATTTGGGAAGAAACTGGACAAGGGAGGGAAACTTTACTGCTATGCAAATTTATTACTACAGGATCTAGGATTGTATAGGAGTTAGAAACGTCAGAGATTTACTGCTCGAAAGTATAATATAACTTCTAGTTACCATTAAAACAGATTTTTAATAGCCTCCTAATAGTTTCTGAATTTATTAATGACCTGAATAGCCTCCTACAAGTCTGCAACAACAGTATATTCTACTAGCAACAGGACCTTCAAAAAGAAGTGTCCTGTAAGAAATGTACAAATCTAAGAGTTTAGGATTTTAAATGAAGATTTTTTTTTCTTAAATGGAAGCAGAGGGTGAAATGTAAAAGTTCTGTGTGAAAGAATGTTAATATGGTGTTGCTGCAGTCCACTGACAGCTGTGGACTTTCAGCTGCTGCATGCATAAGGAAACATGGAACCCTTGACTTCTGCCCTCCACATGCCGTTGGGAGATGTGGATCCCCCCCTCAGTATGCAAGAACCTCCTTTATGCTAATTCTGTGACACAAATCTGTACTTCAATAAATGTTACCACCACTGTCACTGACAAAAACAGTTTCAGAGGAGCCAGTCTCATGTCAGTTTGGAAAGATGAAAATAAGCATGGTAGAAAGAATATATACGGGACTCTGCACAACCCTTCTTCCAGATTATGGCAAATTGCATGAAAAGTCACTCAGGTTTTGGTTGTGTTTCAATAAAGAATGAAAGCTAGACGTTTTATTGTACTTCTCTATTCACGTGATAGTATACTGAAATAATCCAGGATAAAACATTGATGGGAAAGGCTTTCCACATTTATTTTCCATCTAATTAACCTTTGTATTTTGTCTTCCATTGTATTAGAAGGAAGAATTTTAAACACCTCTGCTTCCTTTGTGGACTTCATAGTTGAATTTATTGAGCTATGTGAACATTTGGAACAAATATATTTATCTGTGACAAAGTTACTGTTGTTTGTTGCATTGATCATTCAAAATTTAAGATGCTATTGCACAGAATGCAAACTATGCACAGTTGATATATCACTTTAAATTGATGTAGTCATTAATTACAAAGAAATCAAGCCATGAATTACTGAGATCTTCTCCTTCCCATAAGAATCAACTCTGAACAAAGGCAAGTTTTAATTTCAGCATTGACAGTTATGGTCAATCAACTATTCTGAATTGAACTGTGATGCACATCAACGTAGCTTCAAATGAAAGTGCAGTACTGTGGTCCACACACATTTCTACATATAAGATAATTTTTGCAGCTGCCTGTGGATGTGCAGTTACTGGCATCTATGTTGCTTGCTAACACCATGTGTCAGATACATTTTCTTCCTCTGCACAGGAACATGGTAACTGTTGAAAAATGTAGGATTATCCTATTATCCATTGCACTTATCTTCCAACCACATTTTGGGGCACTAACTTTGTTCAGAGCGAAAGTGACAAATCTCATTTTGGAACATGCACACATATATACATGAAACACAGCTATATCACCTGCTTACATGCTTAGTCAAGCACTGATTTTGTGCACATTTTGTACAGGCTTGGGATTTAAAATAGCATTAATGTTCCCACTCCCTCTCTTTCAGTCAATGGGGCTTAACAGCCATTATAAATACTAAAGTAAAAATATGGGATAATTTCTATAGGATAATCTAATAAAAAATAGGTAAGTTTTTGTACTGTGCAAATACTTTTGTTTGTACAATTCCATGACAAAAAATGGCATTTGTTTATAAAAATATCCCTTACATAATTTCCTGACTTACATGATATATATTTCTTTTGTCTCTCAAGTGAAGTATCATTACATTTCATTCAAGGGAGCATTATATTTTTGACCAGCATATTCGGGACCATATTTTTGCAACATAAATCTATCATGCATCTTTTCAATGGAGTATATTGCTCATTAAATTATTAGCTATTAAAGAACTAGAGTTTAGAGTTAGGAAAAAATAGTGTCTCCAAAACAACATAGGAATAATATAGGAAACAGTGTTATGTTGTTTCAGATAACTGGTCCATCAGTTCAATACTGTCTACACTGACTGGTAGCAACTCTCCATGATTTCAAACAGAAGTATATTTTAGCCCTACTTGGAGATACCAGGGATTAAACCTGGGTCTATTTGCATACAATGTATGTGCTCTACCACTGAAGTCTATCTTTCCCTGAAGCAAGCTGGATCTCAACTTAGTGTTGCGGTGTTATCTATTTAAGTGCAGGCTCCCTTTATGATTTATGGCAGCCTACCTTTGCCTGGGTCTAACAACCCTGCAGGCCTTGTTTCCATGGAGACCTGCATTCCTTGCATGCCACCCAGAAAGAAACAGAGTACAGAAAGCAGAAGTGGAGTATAAGTATGTAAATTTCTTTTTAATGATAACACATGCAGAATATTGTTACTTTATGGCTAATTCATGGTCTGTAACTATAAAAGTGTGGTGTAGTGGTTAAGGTGTTGGACTACGACCCGGGAGACCAGGGTTCGAATCGCCACACAGCCATGAAGTTCACTGGGTGACCTTGGGCCAGTCACTGCCTCTCAGCCTCAGAGGAAGGCAATGGTAAACCACCTCTGAATACCGCTTACCATGAAAACCCTATTCACAGGGTAGCCATAAGTCAGGATCGACTTGAAGGCAGTCTATTTCTATTTTTCAACTATAAAACCAGTATAAACAACCTTTTTAAAAGTGTCAGATGCCTACACTTGTGGCTACTACCAGAAATAAGTGGAAGACACAGTGTACATGCAAAAATGCTTCCCCTTCCAGCACCTCATAGACTGGGGTTTCCCCCCCTTTTTCATTCTCACTAAACCCCCATACATCATACTTCACAATGACTGGAGGTTCAGAAGCTACTTCTTTAGGGGAGATGGGGGGGGAGATGTAATCGAAATTGTGTGTGCGTGTATCAATCAAAATAAATATCAAATACATTTTATGGAAAAGTGTTGATGCTTAATATAAAACAACAGGTGTGAAACATCAAAATCAATCCTGAATGGTTCACACATAAAAAATACAGATATATGAATTGCTAAGTCATAATAAACCATAAATTGTTTTTAAATGTTTATGTTGCTGTATACCGTTGTGATGTCTTCTGAGAGGATATACTTTTATAAATAAAAGGTTGCATTCAACTAAGTCCTGCTCACAGTTTGTTGTTGTTATGTGCCTTCAAGTTGATTACCCCTACTCAGAGTAGAAGCACTTAAATTAATAAAGTCTTTTAACTTCAATGGGACTACTCTGAGTAGGACTAGCAATGAATACCACCCAAAATAAATAAAATGAAACTCTCAATATAGCTGCATCTGAAAACAGAGTAACAGCATGCTAAAATACTCCCTTCACCTCTACTCATGCCAGCCTAGCAGACCCATAGTCAGAAATCTTATAGCGAGTGGGCATTGAGGGGTCCATTACATTAGTGCAAGTCAGCAAAAAATGAAATATGTCTAATAAACTTTAAAGTTATTCATTCATTCATTCATTCAATTCAGAGGAAGATGAGTCTCTAAAGGTGCTAAGGCCTCCACAGATCTGATGGCTATGGCTTGGTATAGAAGATGATGAGAAAGCACTAAACATTCCTTAATTTCTTCCAAGAATAATGAATCTGAACACTGTAAGTCTTACTAACAAAAGCAATACATCCGAAATAAATGTTGGCTAATTTCAATGAGTATTTACATTCTTATTTATACATGATACAAAACATACTTTTAAAAAATCATTGATTCTTGTGACAAAAAGGGAAATATTTCTCTTCAACATGAGATATTTGAATATATTATGTTAACTCTTATCAGTTTTCATGTATCATCCTTTACCCTGGATTCAGTTGAAAATTACGCAAGCCATAAATTAGCTTTAAACAAGCTTTGAATCAGGCTCGAGCTAGTTTTCAAATTAAAAAGCCGTCAGTATATTACAAGGTGCTGTCATTTTATTACTGCAATCAATTCAGGGTGGCCCGAGGTATAAGGAAAATGGATGCTGTCTTCATTTGCAAAGGGTTTATCTCCTGCACCAGGCTCTGAACTACTTGACTGCAGTAATGAATTGGGAACCAAAGTTACTAACAAAGACTTTTAAAAACATCAACACTGAAGACAGTTTGCTTTTAGAATGGCATAATGGAAAAAAATCTTGAAAGAAAAGGCATGAAACCATTTCTTATAAAGTGGAAGCATAATGGAAAAAGAGCCACCACTAGTTATCTCCATTAAAATATGTTAAAATTCCATTACTCTTAGTTACTGGTGTATTTTTGAAGGACATACGTGAAAATCTTTTTCTACTGTAAACCATTACAATATTGTTCAGATCACAGTAAGGAAGCACCAGTCTTTTTGGATTCTCTTATGTTAAGATATGTGTAACAACCAAAAGAGGAGGAAGTTTTAATTAGTACTAAATTGAGGGCAGGTTCAGATTTTGGAAGAAATGAGCAGCAGGTGCATAAAGTTTTGCATTTACACTTTTTGTAGCTCTACAGTAATGTCCAACAGAATTTGACTGGAAGGAGTATGCAAAATATATGCAAGTTTATCAGAAACACATTACCCTGGGAATGTTCTACTGTAGCACTAAGTTCACAAACCTTTGCTAGACATGTTAGTGCTCAAATATGTACCAATCATGTGAAGCCAATCAATTTTTCAAACACTCACATTATCATTGATTTCAGGGAAAGGTCCATAGCTTCATGGAGAAGCACAGGCTCTGCATGAAAAAGATCCCAGATTTAATCCTTGGTATCTCTAGGTAGGACTAGGGAAGACTCCTCTCTGAAACCATGGAAAGCTGCTGCCAGTCACTGTAGACAATAGTGTGCTAGATGGACCAATGGCAGCAAGCTACAAACAACTGAGTTAGTATACTAAGGTTTGACTTTAGCCTACATGGATTGTACATTATTTTTAATAATCCATCATCTTACATCGGAAGAGTCTCAAGGCAACTTACATCGACAGAACATAAGTATACAAAATACATACCACAAAAGTCAAACTGACTGTGATACATAAATATCCAAAAAATTAAAATCTACAACCTCTAATTCACCATTAAAAACAATGAACTAACAAACCTCCAGCAGCAGATGAGAAAATATCCACAATCAAATGCTTGAGAGTAAAGAAAAATCTTGAACTGGTGTCAAAAAGATGGCAAAGTTGTGCCAGGCTGGCCTCCTTAGAGAGAACCTTCTATAATTGGGGGGGGGGACACTACTGAAAAGACCCTCTTCCTGTAGCTACCTTCTGCTTCTGGAGAGACCACTCCGAGGAGAGCCTCCAATGATGACCTAAGGGTCTGGGAAGGTTCATATATCTGGGCACATTCATATGGGGAGAGACATTTCAGAAAGCAAAGGGGTCCTGAGCCATGCAAGGCTTCAAAACCAGTACTTTGAAACTTATTGGAAAACCAGTTCAGTTGTGTCATACACTCTTTGGCCTCAGAATTCTGCACCAGTTGAAGTTTCCAGTCTTCAAAGGCAGCCCCATGAACAACACATTGCAGTAATCTAATTGTGAAGTTACAAGCGATGAACAATAATTAAGAACATTAAATATTTTTATATATTTTTAATTTTAAGTATGTTTTTATTTTAATTGTATTTTTATTACTTTGTTGTTTGTGGGCCTTGGTTTCTTTGGAAGGGCAAGATATAAATTTAATAAAATCAAACAGATCACTGATGTAAGGCTATCCACATCCAGATAAGGATGCAGTTGGGCTCCAAGCCTAAGCTGGTACAAGGCATTTTGCACCATGGAAGCCATTTGTACCTCTAGCGATAGTAATGGATCTATGAGTACCCCCAAACTCTGAACCTGTACCTTCAGGGAGACTGCAATCATGTCCAGAACTAATACAACTTTTACAGACAGAGGAATAATCCACCAAAAGATATTTGTCTTGTCTTCAGTGAGCCTCAGTTTACTTATCCTAATCCAATTCATTACTGAAGTCATACACCAGTTTAGCACGTCCACCACTACACTTGACTGAGATGAAAAGCAGAAAGAGAGTGGTGTGTCATCTGTATATTATAATGACACAATCCAAAACTCCAGCTGACCCCACATGATTTAATGTGGATGTTAAACAGCAGGGCAAATAAAATTTGGTCTTTCAAATCCCACACTGAAGGAGGTATGGAGCTAAACAATACTCTCCAAGCACCACCTTCTAGAGTCAGTTGCTCACTGCAAACTAACATCACCCACCCCCAACATGGTCAACTGCTGATTATTGCATATAAATGTTATGTAAGTCTACAGATATGTTTGTTTTCACTCATTGACAATTGTCAAACTATATATTTTAAAAACGTCTGTAAAGGTCTTAAAAGCTTAAATCCACAATTTATTTACAAAATAAGAATTAGGTTGGTGACAGATATTTATCACCAGTTTGACAATTGTAAATGTGTTGTACTGCATGTACAATCAAATTAGGACCTGACAGCTGTTGTATCCAGGCATATATTAAATATTTTTGATGACATCCCTAGCTCACTTGGCTTCTGATTTGTTGTGGATGTCCAATAAATATTGCTTCATCAAGTTACCAGGTGCTATTGATGGGCGAGATTTCAATGGCTATCTTGGTGTGCCACCTTCCCCAGGTAAGACACGAGCTGCAATTGGACCCTGAATTGAGTGAGGAAGGAAAACATGATCCAAACACAATAGAACTTTGGTGGATTTTTATGGGGTTACACCCGAAGCATGGTCCATATACAGGTGGCAATGATACAGTAAATAGTTATTTGTAGATATTTCAAAATTATGTAACTTTGTGTAGAACTTCAGTTTATCCCTTTCACCCCTTTCATGCCAACATTTGTGATTCAACTTAATGTACATTTTGACTATGCTTCATTAAGAAGAAAAGGGTAATATAGTTCAACTCAAATTTATCTCTTCACACCCGGTAATAGTTTTATTATTACTCTGGTTGTGATGTTTATTTGTGATACTAAGAATAAAAACAAGCATTGTGAGTAAATGGTCTTTTTGTGGAAAGGTTTTCCAAAACATTATTCATACCCTTTATTCTATGCTTATTTAGAAATAGGTTTGTTGTATAAGGTTGAAAAGTATCTGATAAGGAAGACAAATCAGTCGTGCTATAAAATTGATTTAATGAAAGCTAGTTGAATGTTCCAATGCCATTTCATTGTAAACCGCTAATACAGATCCTTTTATTAATACAGTGGAAGCCTAACACAAAGAATATTTCATTACATCTAAGTCAGCAGCATTAAAATTGGACCTGTTTATTAAAAAAAGGAATGAAGAATCCAGCTACCACAGTTTAAGGGGCAAAATTAATCAGCAACCTTTTGCTGAGCTCACAGTAACTGAAAGGTCAAAACTAGTGCAGCTTCAAATAGTCAAAAATTCTTCACTCTTCATAAATTAAGGACACTGAAAATTATGCAGAGTACTACTCTGTTAAAAGTCACTGGAAATGTTTTAAGATGGACTCTGTCCATTGTGGTATCCCTGTTACATAAGGTTTTACCTATCAAATTAATCTGAGTACTCAGTCCTTTTTTTAATTACCTCTCCCCCAAACTCATTACCATAATCTTAAATATGTTTTCCCTATATTTCCACTTAAATTATTGAAAAGTCAGCTTTATATTACAGACAAGAATTAGACAGTGTTTTCACAAATGTATGGTATTGTGATAATGACCAGTCCTATGACCTGTTACTATGGCATCTGGGATTCTGCCCATTGGGATAATGGGACACTTCACTCAACAATATGGCACACTATTCTGCTTCTAGGACAGAGTATTTTGTTCCCTTGTATAGCACTTACTGACTTTTTTGGCTAATCAGAGCCACAGAAACTGGTGCAAAACATGTATGGGAAAGCACTCACCTTCTGAATATCCACACAGGACAAAAACTTACTGTCTGAGAAAAGGGAAAGGACTGTCTCATGTCTTTCTCAAATTAGAGCTTGAGATGGTTCCAAACTATAGCCCATCTATAAAGAAGTGCATGGTGGGCACAAAGAAGTGACAACATATCTAGAGTTTAGTAACTTGATACAATTACTCTTATTTTATTCACAATTCTACAGTTTCCAATATCCCAGTTTCCTCCTCTCTTCTATCACCAAATACATCTTTGCCAATGTCTCTGCTGTCTACTACTATTTTTCATTTTTAACTTGGTGCCTTACCATATGCACTTCAACTTTAAATTAGCTAATTTTCCTAACACAGCTTGACCTTCCCCCAATTTACTTCTATGATCCTAAACTCTAACAAACTCTTAACCTCTCATCCTGACCTTGTCTGCAGTAATATTATGCCTTTCTCTAATACATTTTATAATGTACTGTGATAAGCACATTACTGTGCTTTGAATGCTGTATTCTTTATCCCTACCTTTTCAGTTTGCCTTACCAATCTATTGTGATTGTATGGACCTTCTTGTCACCCTTTCTTGCTTTTACCACAAATCACTCAAACTGCTTGCTGCTTAAAATGTATTTAATGTTTCTATAGTACTTCTTCAAACCTTCTTGTATATGGATGGTGCTGTTTTGGCGACATAAAGATGGCAACATAATGACAGCATATTCAGATTTCTGAATATATTTCAACCATTTTTCTATGCTCTTGCCATCATTTAAAAATGGTACTGAACAAGTGCAGTGGGTACAGTACATAATACAGATTATTATATATTTCTGGGCAGGGAGAGCTCTAATATTTACAGTCCAAGGTGCCAATCAAAATGAATCTAAAGCAAACTGGCCAAATTTGTGTGTGCTTTTCTTATGCTAAAGTATTTTAAGTGCATTTAGCAAAATTACATATTATATTTAAGGTATGCAGTTTGTAAACACCTTGTTGTTGAAGCACTTGTTACTGCAATCTGCTACTCAAGCTAAATTTTAAGGAAGTAGCTGCTCAGCCAATAACCTCTGGTAGCTAAATATTACAAGGCTTCTGCAGATAATGTAGTTTTTGATACTATTTTGTACACATACATTTTTTCAAGGCAGAAGATGCGAAATAGACAAACATACCCAAAGGAGTTTTCAAACCAATGAACCACATAATCACTTTCATCCTTTACCAAAGATATGTTTAGTGAAAAGCTAGAGATAAATTTAATTGCTGCCAGAATTTAACAATGCAAGTGCATCTTCAGGATTTAGAAGAGATATTTTTAAAGCCAGCTACAAAAATCATAAAATATTTGTTCAATCTCTTGGGAGAGTTAATTACAATGCACTTAATATTATATTAACTTGTTAACTATTTGTTCAAGCAATTTTAAGAAGTAACTTTTAAAGAGGAAGAACAGTACAAGTTGAATAATTGGAGTTATCTTCCCTTCTGGACTTCATTAGTAACTGATAGTACAAACCAGAAATCCTCTGATGACTTTTACAAAGATACGAACGTCATTTACTTTATTCATTATTTTTAAATGCAATGCTTAACCTTCACTGATACTACCTAACATTATGAAGACTGAAATTTTGCACAGATACACTAACTACATTTTAAGTGCTAGATGAAAAAGCTTTTTAATAAAAAGGAATTTCACTGCCACTCCCCCTCACTCTCCAGTAAGATTATGCATTATACAGGAAACACTCACAATCTGCTTAGAACCTGACACATCATTAAGATCAATGGCATGTTTATTTTTAAAGCTTTGAAGTTGTCTGCAACAGTATCAGTTTCATGAGTGGATATATACAGGCTGTCTCACTGATGGCCAATTTTCACAACTTACAGAAAGGGGTAACGAGGAGACTTTTGATCTGGCATATCCAAAGTCTCCCTCAACACACTCATTTTTGGGGCCTACTTGCCCTTGGAGCACTGCTGGCAATAGTTCAACAGTGGGGGAACTCTCCGCCACCACAGTATGGAGGGTTCCGGTGGAAGGCCCCCCTGGAGAGACAGGTCTGCAGCAACCAACAGTTCCTCAGTTGCCTTCCCCAGGAACGTAACAATGCTCCTGCTCCCTTAGTCACAGATTCCTGAACATTAAATCAACTGCTAGATCTCCTATGCTTTTTATATTAGGCAGGGAGGGTATCCATTTTGTTAAAACACACACATTTTATTTGGATGTAATACAGATGCTTTTCTTCTGTACAAATAAAGCAGGGGCCATCCATTTGGTCATACAGATACCCCCCATTAGTTTTTTTATTTAACAAATAAAAAAGATTTTGATTTTTCTTTATTTAAGGTGCTGGTTATATTATATAGTCTTGGTTATTGCTCTGAAAAATGGCTGGTGGTTGTACTTTTATTATCATGCTATATGGCATTCTGTGTACATTCAGAAGAGGAGACATTACTATTCTACTTGCTCAGTTACAAATATTTTGGTCTATCTTGATCCTTCTTGCATCTAACCCTTGAACTACCCTGAATTGGTACTGACATCAGAAGCTACCACATTACACCCTAGAACAATGGGATTTCAAATCTGTAATTTTGAATGTAAACTATGTTGTGGTTTGGATATCAAGATCTAGTCTTATCTGCTGAAATCTCTTTTCTGCTATGTACTGCTACACTGATCCGCATGATAGAATGAAGAAAAAGTATGTTCATGTAAATAATTATAAAGGAATAGGAACCAGCTGTTAGGCATTATATAGTACACCTTCTAAATAGGTCAGCCAATGGTAAAAATGATTATAAGATGGCACGATTTAGCAGTCTCACTTCTATCTCCAAATTTTCTGCCATTTCAGATTTCTTGTCAGTGGTTATAGCCACATGGATCAATGTTCCTCCTGCTGGGACTGTCACAAGATATATTGCTATACTGGCTCATCTCCCATACCAAGGAATTTCTCACTGATGGTCTCCAGAGGCACATGTTATCAAATTCTTGCTCGGAGGCACAAGTTACCAAATTCTTCCAAGCTACCCAGGAAGTGGATTGGACTGTGAAAAACCAACCCAAATTGTGTTTGCATTTTGATCAATTTGTAGGGCAGTACAATATCTCAGAGAACAGGTCAGGTCTCCTGCTCCCCTGGTGCATTCACTATAGCTGCCCAATCTCCCTGCTTTTTAAAGTTTGATAGATAGATCTGTTGGCTATAGGTACGTTCTTAAACTGCAGGGTTGGGTTTTTTTGCCTATTAATGAATTTCTCTGCTTTTTAATCTGGGAGGTAAGAAACGGGATCCTATGCAAGTTTGTTGAGAATGGATTGATCATTTGTATGCTTATTGAGTTCAATAGGATTGACTCCCTTGCAATTCTTAGGATAGGTTAAACTGACCATGAGGGATGGGGATGGGAGGAGGAAGGGGGGGAGGAAGAAGGGCAGAGGGGGGAGGGGGTTGGGAGGAGGAGGGCAGGTTTGATCATTTGCATGCTTAGTGAGTTCAGTGGGATTTACTCCCATGCAATCATGCTTAGGATAGTTAAAACTGACAATGGGGAAGGGGAGGGAGGGCTGGAGTGGACAGAGGAGCAGGAAGGAAGAGGAGAAGGGAGAAGAAAGGGAGAGAGGTGAAGGAGGGGGAAAGGCAGGTCTTACATTTGCATGCTTGAGTTCAATGGGATTTACTCCTGTGCCATCAGGCTTAGGACAGGTAAAACTGACCATGGCAGAGGAAGAGGGGAGAGGAGAGGGAAGGAGGAAGGCAGAGGACAGGGGGGAGGGAGGAAGAGAGGGAAGGAGGGGATTGGGAGAAGTGAAGGAAGGGGGAGGGAAGGAGCAAAAGGGAGATGATGGGAGGCAGGAGGAGGGCAGGGCAGGGTTGATCATGCATGCTTATTGAGTTCAATGGGATTTACTCCCATGCAATCATGCTTAAGACAGGTAAAACTGACCATGTGGAGGAAGAGGGGTAGTGGAGATGGGAGGGGGAAGTGGAGGGGGAGGGGGAAGTGGAGGGGGAGGTGGAGGGGGAAGTGGAGGGGGAGGTGGAGGGGGAAGTGGAAGTGGAGGGGGAAGGAGGGGATTGGAAGAGGATGGGGGAGCGGCAAATGGAGGGGGAGGGAAGGGGCAAGAGGGAGGAGATAGGTGGGAGGGGGAGGGAAGGGGCAAGAGGGAGGGGATAGGTGGGAGGGGGAGGGAAGGGGCAAGAGGGAGGGGATAGGTGGGAGGGGGAGGGAAGGGGCAAGAGGGAGGGGATAGGTGGGAGGGGGAGGGGAGGGCAGGTTGATCATTTGCATGCTTTTTGAGTTCAATGGGATTTACTCCCATGCAATCATGAGGGAAAGACACTTTCTTTTCCAAAAGGAAAATATTGTGAACAATATCATTGTTTTTCAGCATTTCCCCCACCTATTTATTCTACAGCAGGCACATGTAGTGTCCCACCCAAATTTAAATCAAAGCTGTCCCAGGCCACCTCCACACCAGACTTTTATTTCACTTTAGACAGTCATGGCTTCTCCCAAAGAATCCTGGGAAGTGTAGTTAGTGAAGAGTGCTAAGAGTTGCTAGGAGACACCCTGTTCTCCTCACAGAGTTCAATCAGAGCGGCTGACTGTTAAACCACTCTGGCCATTGGAGCTCTGTCTGGGAAACAGGACTCTCCTAACAACTCTCAGCACCCTTCACAAACTACACTTCCCAGGATTCTTTGGGGGAAGCTATGACTGTCTAAAATGAAATAAAGGGCTGGTGTGGGTGTGGCCCCATGATTAGCCAAGCCAAGCAGCTGTGAGTCTGGTTTTTAGAACACTGACAGTTGGTTCTTACTGAGCATGCCCGTGCCTATCACTGACTCCAATGCTAAATTTCTTAAATTAATTAAAAACCAGCCAGTCAATTTTTTAGCTTTTAAACTGCAGAAGATGAAGGTCAGAGTATGGGGCAAGGTCAGTAATTACAGGTACTCTGTGAACATGGCTGATTTTTAATTAATTTCAACAAATTATGAGAACTCTGACAGAAAAAAGTCCAAAAGAGGTCTCTCTCTCTCTCTCTCTCCACTTTGAAGTCTCGATTCTCTCTGACTGTTTCGGGTATCGCCATGAAAATTTAGAGGGTTGTTAAGCAAGTGTTTCTAAGTTCAGGACTATATGTTTTGTAAGGTTCTGTTCTGAAATGAGCTTATGGGGAGCAGCAGTATGGCATAGGGGGTATTTTCAATTTAACATTATGGAATGCGAAAAATCCTTGCTGGCTATAGTTCACAGACACTCTCATGCCTGTATAATACCAGACAAAGGGCAGTGAATTGCTATTACTTGTGCATGACAAATGTCTTTTACAATAAAACAAAATCAGCCAAATTTCCACACTGATGCATTTAAAAAGAGACACAACTGCAATTTTAAAAAAAATAATGTAAATGATGTCTTCAAAATTTGAGTGTATCTTCTTCCAAGGCGCATTGAATTATTGCATGATTTTTGAGGGCTAAATTTTTGGGAAACCCTAATCATACATATTCATATCTCACTATTCTTTCTCCAAATATGTCATTTCTGAAAACTCTGTATTTGAAACTACCATTAATGTTCCTAGCAAGTGCAAAGTTCTATAGCAGTTTAACAGTTTATGTGGTGAGTTCTAAGTGAAAGAGCCATATCTATTTTTCAACAGTCTTATTCTATTAAAGTCAATATGAACTCTTGTAATTAAGTAAAAAATAACCACACTTTTCAATCACATGCTGCTAATAGAAAGTAGTAATGGCGAACTACAATTTGTTGGCAAATCTGCTTATAATTCTATTGTCAGCATGAGACCTTAATTATTAGTACACTAATTTAAAAGCATGTAGTCTAATCGAATTGATTTGCTTGTAAGTTTCTTTAAAGAAGATAATCTAAATGCATGTTCTAGCTTTCAAATTTGATAAATAAAAGGCTACAAAGGTGTTGCTGTTTAGAAGACACTGGCTTCTTTAACTATGGGACTACTATAAAGGAGAACTATTGGCCACAGATGGTATACATCATATGAAACAATCCAAGATGGAAGTTGTAAAATAAAATCTCTGGCAGTGTGCAACATTTGCCCTGTGGTACCAACAGTAAGTACCTACAATGAAGATTTGGAATAGGAGGTGAGAAATAATGAGTACTATTTAGAACTGGATCACCAACTAGGGGCACTGTGACTAAACCTGGCTCCCTGCAGTGTAATCATCTCTCCCCCCCACACCAACCTGTTTTTCTAACTGGGCAGATGTGGCAAAGGGCAGCCCATATTGGAAGACTGATGAAGATCTGGCCCATATCCTTCATTGCTCAAAGTGGAGAGGAGAGTCTGACCAGAAATTTTGGGTAGAGACACACTTGCAGTTGTGTTGGCTTCAGTGTGCCTTCAGCTCTATTTTCCAAAGTCAGAGACAAATGATGCTAGTCAAACTCTGCTCCTTTTTACTCCAAAACTGGGGAAATGCAGCTCCAGTGCGTTTCTCCATGAAATCATCTTGAAGATGAAATCAAAACTGTTTGGTAGATCAGCTAGTTTCCATTCCAAGGTGTGTCTAATGAAAGTGCTTTGTTGTACTTGGGCAGTGCCTTTGATGGACTCTATCCAGCAGGGTGGGGAGCGTTGCTGCAACTATCAGCAGTTAACTGGGAAACACCATTTTAATTTCCCTCCCACAATGTCTCTGATGCTCTAGGAAGTTTGGAAAATTAAGACAGTGGCCCAAGGATGACTCTAAGCTTTCTGCCACAGGCAGCCAAGCATCAGCACAGCCCCAAGCAGCAGCCTCAGGATGCCATGTGCTGACACCTAACCTGTTCAAAATATATCACATTCTAAGTAGGTTTTCTATTTATAAGTAGTAACATGTCTGTCACTTAAATAGTATGTGAACCTTGTACTCTCTGCATTGTTAATGGCTTAAAAAGTTAGTGACACACACACAAAAAACAATGGAGTCCCTTTTACGGGAATATTAAGAATTCCTCATGTCTGTTTTTATGCTACAAATTCTCCTGGATTTGGCTGACATCTAGTGCAAAATAGTTTTATGAGGAACTGACTTCTGAATCAAGTGCAATAATAATTTCTTAATTTGTTTTATTTGGAATTCATTTTATGGCACTAGTGACTCATTGAACTGCTTTGTTGACTCGACCTCATGAGCAAAAATGGCAACTATGCCAATTCATTTTCCTAACCACTCTACTTAAGGGCAACTACAGTATACACTTGCCAACTGTTCAGCTGATATCCTTGTACTATATGCAGTATTTTGTGCCCTCTTTCATAATGGATCTGTTCCTTTCCAAAAGAGTCAAGAACTTCATTCCTGTGTAACAAAATGGCATTTAGTTAATTCAGGAAACATCTGGTGTATAAGCCAGAGTACACATTAGGGTACGTAATGGTTCCTGAACCTTAATATTGTAATCAGAACATTCTTTAAACATTTTTCATTTGGAAAAATATATTTTGCAAAAGGTGAACATTTAAAATATTCTTATAATTACAAAACCAACAGGATTCAAATGTTATGTTGCTTAATGATAACTGCATTTAACAACCAGACCAGAGAGTTGGCAGCTACTACAGTGTTCCCAAAATGTAGAGCAATAATAATAATAATAATAATAATAATAATAATAATTTTAGTTGCTTTACTCGCAAAAGCAACCCAACGTGTCTTACATGGTTTCCTTATGAAACCTACTATATGAGTGCGCTTCAAACAGAATGCAAGTTTTCTCACCAATGTGACATATGACTAAATGCTTATTCAAGCATTTCCTGGCTTTAATCTGAGGGTCACCTCCCTTGGGCTGGACCTCCCAAGGCCTCTGGAAAAATACAGACTGGTTCACCATGTGTTCAATCCCAAAGGATTTTTACAAAAAATAAAAAAGTGATTGACCCAGATATTGCTGAGTGTGGTATACCTCACTTATTAAGTATTATGCCTGACTAGGGCTTGTGGTCAAAAGACTCAGTGAGCAAAGTACAATATCTAATAATTAGGAAAATACCTGGGGATATTATTGGAAGTTGGATTTCAAGGGCAGCACTGTTTTAATAAACAGAAGTTGATGGTCTTCATAATCTGTGGTATCTGCAAGAAGTCTGTAGTACCTTCTCTGGAATGGGCAGCCAAAAATGAGCTGGGCCACCATATTGCATTATCTGAATGACTTCTCTCTGCAAGCATAGCTGGCACATCTAGTTGAAATGTTCTACTTAACATATTTAGAGAAGTTTTGAATGCACCAGGAATGCTGCTAATGGAAGGGATAGAGGCTCTGTGCTGAAACTAACCCTTCTGTGGCTAGAACTTGACTCTATAGATGGCACATCCACATCTACTAACTGGTTCTAAGCATGTTACACACACACACCAAACGCCTTTAAGTATACATAAGCTGGGGAGGGAATTTGAACATTGCCTAAACAGGCAGCATCCACTACATACACGCTTTGGAATTCAGCAGTAAAATACCAATCACAGGGTTCTATATCTCACACTATCACAGTACAAATTACTCAGGTGTATGGTAATTGTTCTTGGAGGACTACAAAGGAATATCCATTTATCAAGACAGAATTGGAAGGAACCATGGAGGTTATCTAGCCCAACTCTGCTCACTGCAGAATAAAACTACAGCATCCCTAACAGATTGCCATCCATTCTCTATTTAAATACCTCCAGCAAAGAGCCCATCACCTGCCAAGGCAGTCTGTTCCACTATTGAACAGCTCTTATTTATTTATTTTATTTATCTATTAGATTTATATCCCACCCTTCCTCCCAGTAGGAGCCCAGGGTGGCAAACCATTAGGCACTTACCATTAGGAAAATTCTCCTAATGTTTAGCTGAAATCTGCTTCCCTGCAATAATACCACCAATTGGTTCTGTTCCTGTCCTCTGAAGCAACAGAGAACACGTCTGCTTTATCTTCTGCATGACAGCCCTTCAGACATTTGAAAATTGCTATCATGTATTGATGTGTGCATGCACATATGTTCAACACATCATTGTTATTCAGAACTTGGGGGGGAAAGCCAGAGGGCGCACAACTAAAGCCGTGTGAACATTTGAAGAATGACAGTTTAGCATCTACTCTACTTCAAACTTCTAATGCTTGCTCATTAGCACAAATCCATTAGCTGGTTATAGAGAATACTGTGCTTCAGCTGAGTGACAACTGTCTATGTCATCAAAAACAGATCACATATTTCACTCCAAGTGCAAAAAGACCTTACACATGTAGGTAGCAATTTCATTCCCAGGTCTAAAGCTCATTTTGGTCTGACTCTTGGGAGTAGGTATGGAGAAGGAACACAATTCCTAGGTAAAGCTGACAAAACATGATGAAATGGAAAACAAGACTGTAAAAATGTTCATGTGTTTAGTGAAGGCATTTTCATAAATTAATCCACAAGTAACACAAGCTCTACAGAGATGAAGGCATGCACCTTTTGGATGCAGGGAATTATGTCTGGTCGAAGTCATGCTTACAAGAGCACTTGAGGAAGTGGAAGCAGGCTTAGTCTGTTACTGAAATTCAGTTCCTTGTGATGATTTGTCAAAGGGAAGGGATTCAGCCACAGATGATGCATAGGTATCATCCATGAAACTTGAATTTTTTTGGGGGGGGTCTATCTGTAATGTTTAAGATACTTTGCAACGACCAACAGTATTCTATAAACAAAGGCTCTTCAGCCACAAATCTCAGGAATTGCCAAAGTGTAGCACACATGGACCTGTGCTCACCTGTGCCTTGTTGTAGCTCCTCTTATTTTGTTCCTCAAAGCAGGGTCCTTTTTGTTTCATGGCACAGGCTTCTTTCTACTGCAGAATATAACTGTCTGTACCAGTAATAAAAGTTGCAGTTTCCTGCATCCCAGCTCCATGCAATCTCTCTGGTTCCACACTGCACTGCACAATTATCTAAGGATCTGTGCTTTTATATACATATGCTACCATAATGCAAAATCATTAGCATTATTTCAAAAGCTGCTTGTAAGTATTCATGCTAAAGTAATCATATATATATTTGCCAACAACCACTATCATTTGAATTGCATAATAGAGATCTAATTTTACACATTTTAACAGTTACCTGATACTTGTTTTTCATTCCATCCACTTCACCCTATATTTAACACATAAGGCATTTTGCAGTTAGTAGAAATGAAAAGCACAGTGCAAGACCCAATTAAGCACTTTTAAGCTGCAATGAATTCAGTGGGAGAGAGGTAAGCACATACTTCATTAACTCTGAGCAAAACATCAAGTTCCTAAAATTGTGGAGGACTATTTGAAAAAATAATAGGAAGAAAATGAATGTGCCATCCTAATATATCATAGCAACCATTACTAAAATGAGAATTATCAGCTGATTCTAGGAGAAAGAGGCCTCCACCAAAGAGAAAGGTATTTTTTGCCAAAAACCAAATAATAAAAAGGTAAGAGTTACTGCTGAAGACAACAATGTGCTGGGTTGGTGTGTGTGTTAAGATGACAACAGATGTCTCTTGGCCAGGAGTATATGGAAAGGACTAATCAAAAGGTTTCCATTCATAGGTGTCTGTATTGGCTGCTGGAGGAATGGAGTCTGCTTTCTTTTGCTGGAAGTTAGTACAATCCAAGGGCTTGAATACTCATGTTCCCTCATTAAGAATCAGTGCTGAACCTGACTGCAGAATATGAGAACAAGTTGGATGCAATGCTGCCTTACTGGCCTTCTGTATGCTCAGTAATATCATCAAACAAACCATATCTCTTTTTTGTGATAGAAAGAGTTGTTCTCTCAAATGTCTTTATCAATTGGGCTACAGTAATTTATCACATTCTCACCTACAGAATAAAATGGGTTCTGGTAATCTCATGGGATGAGGCAAGTGTGTTCCTTTTATATTTTTACTCTGGTGCTCTAGCCTTTTAGCAGTTACTATTTTTAGTACTTACACATCTGAGGTATGAAGGCCAAGGAAAGACTCCCCTCTCCCAAAGAGCACACTGGTTACTCTGTGAGATCTAAAGTGCACAGTTATGGGGCTACCTAATGAATGAGATACCCCATTGACGAAGAAAAATCAGGAACACTAGGACTAGACTACTGTGCATCATTTTCAAAGGGTGAAAATTAAATTAAGCCCCTACTACTCAAATCAATAGTTGGAGACAATTTATGTCTTGTAGATCCTGGACACACAGAAATCTTGTCATCTGAGAATATGCACTTTTAAAAAGATGGAAAGTCCTTCCATTGCTAATGGTCAGGGCTTATGGGAACTGTAGCCCAGCAACGTATGGAAGCCTCATGTTCCCCATCCCTGTGCTAGAATAACAGAGTTCAACAGGTACACTGCTTTGGTTATAGACATGATTGGCCTGCCAATAAGGATTACTGCTCTGAAGGGCCCATGCCACAGAAAGATCCTTGTGCAACAGGTTGTGGCTGGTCATAGCTAGTCATGATATGGAGATTTGACTCATACACCCAACTGGTTGTCATCACTGAGCTCACTGTACAGCAGTGAGGGAGAGGGAGAAAGAGAGAGATTGCTTTAGTTGAAATAAGTGCAGTGAGTCTAGTACTGTACTCCCTTATGAACAGCCAACACACAATTCTTTTATTCACAAAATTTTTAAGAGCAATCTTTCATTGGTCTATGAGGAGAAAGGACAATATAGTTTTTATTACAATTTATTTATATAGCTCCTGAGTCACCTTTTCTACATGGTGCTGAAGAAAACATTAATAAAAACTGGAAAACCTAACGGTTTTTACATACCACTTGATTTTAAAAAACTTCCAAGCAGTTTAACAAGAAACATTAAAATGATCAATAAAACAGTCAAAAACAATTAAAACAGTGGTTGATTACAAAGAGATTAAAACACATCAACATCTAAGTGTTTAGGCAGCTTACAAAAACAGTAAGTCATAGTATATATTGTTACTCTATCAAACATGCCAGCAGAACTTTAGGGATCAAAGGCATGGTTCCAGCATTCCCCAGTCTAGATAAGCAGGATGCTCAACCCCCCCTGAATTTTCTGTGATACTTACAGCTGGCAGGAACAAAAATAGACTGGATAGCCCTCTCATCTGGCTTACTACCATGAGTGTGAGGAACTTCAGAGGGGGAAAAAGATGGCTGTCATTTCCCCCAAATGCCCTACAATCCTGGTTGTGCAATTTAACACCTACTCTACACCTGAAGTATCAGTTGTCTGGGATTACATACTGTGTGTTTTAACAGGCTTTGTTTATTTCCAGAGTGGTCTGAAGGTGTTTGAACTAGTTCCTTCTGAACTAAACAGTTTTGGGCTTCACAAATAGCATTGTGGGACATCATCTCAGAACTTGGGAAGGATGGAATAAAATGACTCATTTTAAGGAGTTCTCATAACCCCAAATAGTCCAGTATTAGCCTCCATTACTAGTTTTGGTGCTCCATATCTAGCTCCATGGCTTACTCTATCTAAGCCCGACATTTATTTCAGTCCTGGAAGGCTTAAAGTTTGTGAAAGGACATAGGGTAATTAATACAATTGGATTCAAAAACAGTGTGTAACAAATTGTGGCAGGCATAGGTAGGCAACACTGGGGAGACTGAATCTTAATCAGGAGAAAGATTTGTTATCCAACACCTCACTATTTTCTTTGTAAGTTGAGGACTTTATTTTTATGGGAAAAATAGTATTTTGGCCACACGCTCATGAATGGGTAGCATTTAGGAAATGCTGGGCAGGCCCTTTTTCTTGGAATGTCTTGGCTTTTGAGACATGTGGCTAGGTGGCTGGGTAGTGAACACTCCTGACCCATGGATCCCTATATCTGCATCTTTTCTTATGGAAGTGCATGTTAGGATACCTTTTTAAAGGTGAAAACTGATTAAGCAATCAGGAAGGGCTTATATGTCTCTATTTCTACTTTATTCTAACAAAATATGGTAAAACTACTGATAGCAAAACTACTGATGTCTGATTGTACAAATTCATACAGTTTTTCTTCTACTACTACTACTTTTTAGCTATTTTATAAAATTTGTATTGAGTAGGATCACTGCATAACTGCATCATTTGACTCAAACTAATATTGGTGTAATACGTCTGTGCTTTTAAATGGTTTCCATATCTTACAATATCTGTCTACCAAGTTCTTAGATCTGAAATATATTGGAATAAAATCCAGCAAACCAAGAATGCCTACATATCTAACAAAAATATTGTAAGAACAAAGGCAATAATTTAATGTTTTTAAAATATAAATTAATGTACTATTTAATCGTATCCACTTCTATTAGGCCAATTAAATGTGTTCCAACACTGTAATGAAATGTATACCACATGTAAACTGCACTAAGTAGCAAGAAAAATCCTTTAGAATTTGCTTTTCTAACATCAACAATGAATGCAAAATAATGTTTTTCTTGGCTGATGCTTCAGATATTTTTAGCGCCAGAAGTATAATTTCCCATCCATTGGCAGGGGTATCACTTTGTGCCCAATGGATGTAGAGAGATAATTGGAGCAGTATGACCTGTAGCAACCCAAATGTGGGCTAGATGTTTAGCTGTATAGACTGAAACAAGTCCATTAACATTCTGTTTTGTACTCTCTGCAAGTTCCATCAAAATGTTACTTTGCTTCTGCAAATGGTATGCATTTCCAAGTGTTTTGTGCTGGTGATCAACAAAGCTGCTTAGCTGTAATGGCTGATCTTTGAAAGTTGCCCACACATAGGAAGCAAGTTGGAGAGGCTAATTATTTTATTTGCTTGCTTGCTTGCTTATTTATTTATTTATTTCCTGCCCTTCCTCCCAGAAGGAGCCCGGGGGCGGCAAATAAACAACAAAACACTAAAACCTCTATAAAACATATTAAAAACAAAACATCTTAAAAAACATATTAACAAAACACTTTTTAAAAAAAAATCTGAAAAAGACATTTATTTATTTTTTAAAAACCCTTTCTTTAACATCTTTAAAAACATCTTTAAAACAATTCCAACACAAATGCAGACTGGGATAAGGAATTAATGGGAAATTCTTTTTTTAAAAATTAAAAGTAAACAAACAAAAATATTCCCTCTTTTGTAAAGCCTTACCCATGCTGCTGACAGAAAAGTGTATAGTTGAAACCCTCTCTTTTGACACTGTGTTAGAAGTTTTCCATGAAGTGGTCAGTCTGTCTGGGCACCCAGGCTTACGTGGGAGTAACCCCACTGAACACAGTAGGTCTTATTTCCAAGTAAACATACTTGAGACTACTATAACATTTATACACACATCTGAACACTACTGCTTGTGAAGATAAAAGAAATGGCTCTTAAAAGTGAAGCAAACTGATTATCTACCCAGTATAATGAGAACACTGATAGTTAGCAGCTCTGCAAAAACAGAGTCATTTTTTTGAAAGGAAAGAGACAAAGGTATAGAAATACTTACATTCTGTTTTTATGAACTGTTTAAAAAATAAAAAACCTACACATTTTCCCCAACTTTGTTGAGATGAGAAAGCTTGTCAGACCTTTGTGGTAAGTATCACCCATTGTAAAAAGTGACGCTATTACTAGCAGAGAAGATGCTGCCCTTGTGCCCTGAAGCAAAGTCACTGTCATTATTTGACAGCTAGGGTAATATGGGACTATGTTATGCTGGTGAGGAAATAACTTGACAAGATTGCAGGAGAGCTGCTTGGCATATTATGAACAAAAGGAAATGAGAAATATAAACACTTTAATAGTGTTTACTGCATCTAAATAAAAAGTATTTGTCATCTGAAAAAATCGTATTTGTATATTTATTAAGACATAAGCAACAAGCAATGATTCATTGATATTTAATATTTTTATTATGAACACAGATTATACAAGGGCCACATTTAGTAAAGAACACAGCTATCCTTTTTAGTTATATGTTTGTATGAGAGAGCATACTGGCAAAGTAATCTTAGGTAATTGTTAATCTTGGCTAACTTTTTCTTTAATGACCAAGAACAACATACATTTCCATTCAAAAGGAAGTCAGGGACAAGATATTAAAACAATATATTGTTAGTATTTGTTAACTTCTTTTTATAGGCTAATGCTCTAAATGGAAGCAAATATATTTAAATTTTCCCTCTTAATTTTAAAATTGGAATGGAGGCTTTCCAAATCTGATTTCTCTGCTGACAAGGAAAATGTCGCTTTTAGTAAGAACAAAAAACCCCAACACCATTTCAATTCCTTGAGCACCTAAATGACACTGCTGCAGTATACTGAAAATGGGACTGAGTGGTGGAAAGAAATGGAAGGTGCTGGCAACTCAAATTTGCAATTCATTGCTCTCAGTCAAAGAATGTATCAATCAAGGAAAACTTAGGTTTGGACCAGTCAGCTTCCTGTGTGTGCACATGTGAGTAAGTTTTATGCTAAGGCCACAATCTAGGGAAGTGCAAGGATAAGGGCAATGGAAGGTCGCCATCTGCTCTGCGCTTCTTCTGAGAGGAAGGGTGGGATATAAATTTAATAAATAAAATAATGATTTTTTTCCTCCTTTTTCACTGTGCCATTTTGGGCTGGAAAGCACTGATCAGCAGCTAGATAGGAAAGGGCTGAACCCCATCTGCTGAGATCGACGACTGGATGTAGTGCTCCCTCCCTCATCCCCTGTGATTACTCACCTAAGATTTGTGTGCCTGTGATAATAGTATGCTCTGGATAGAGCCTAAGCCTTTGCAAAACTCACCAACATGTATAAGGTATTAAATATACACTACGTATAGATGTACTAAAAGGTTTCATCAATAAAAATGGACCATTGGTCTCACCTGAAGGGTGATTTTCATATGAGGACGGCCAGCACTGCGGGTATTAGCTCCACCTATCGTGCGAAGGCAAGAATGTTTTCGAAGTCAAGACTAGGGGCGTCAAGCCCCTCCCACTCTCCAGTTCATTCGCAGCGAGACTATAGAGTAAATCTAAAAATACAAGAACAGGGCCAAAAGGCCTGCCAGCAGGAAAATAACATGCATAATGACATGACTCTAACAGAGCGATATAACAGAACTAGCAGTCTTGACTTCACTAGTAACTTTAAATACAATAGTGTAACAGTAATATATAACATCTTAATAAAATATCTATACATCCTCCAACTGGGAAGGTCGTGATGGCCGTCCTCATATGAAAATCACCCTTCAGGTGAGACCAATGGTCCATTTTCCATATGAGGCCGGCCATCACTGCGGGATGTACCAAAGCAGCCCATAATAGGGGGGGACCACCCACATGCTAATCGTTATTAAGAACCTGTTGCAACACTCGTCTGCCAAAAGAGGCATCGGCAGAGGCATAACGATCTATTTTATAATGCCTTATAAACGAGTGTGGGGTAGACCAAACAGCAGCCCTGCAAATATCAGCAACAGGAGCATTAGTGGCAAAAGCAGCCGAAGTGGCAGCTGACCTAGTAGAATGAGCTGTTATACTAGCTGGAACTGGCAGCTTAAGGGACTCATATGCTAAGGTAATACATGCCCTTAACCAATGGGATAAGGTAGAATTGGTTACTTTATGCCCCATAGACCTTGGATGAAAGGATACAAAGAGAGACTCCGTTTGTTGAATCTCTTGGGTCCTAGACAGGTAGGTCTTGAGAGCCCTCCGAACATCCAACGAATGCCAAGCCTTCTCTAGAGGATGAGTAGGGTTCGGGCAAAACGAAGGGAGTACAATGTCCTGATTGCAATGGAAAACTGAATTGACCTTGGGACGGAAGGATCAGTTTTCAGCACAACAGAGTCCTTGTGAAAGACACAGAGATGGCGGGCAGAAGACAATGCGCCCAGTTCCGAAACTCGTCTGGCAGATGTGATGGCGACCAGGAACAAGACCTTGAAGGACAGTAGACGTAAAGGCACAGTCCTAAGGGGTTCAAACGGAGGGCGTTGTAAAGCTTGTAGGACCTTGGACAGACTCCATGAGGGAAAACGGTGGACTACAGCCAGTGAACGTAAGGCAGTGCCTCTGAGGAAGCGTTTAATGAACGGATGTGAGGAAATAGGGGCACCAGTGGAGGACACTGAGAGAATGGACGACAGAGTGGACGCATGTCAACGTAGAGTGTTGGGTCTGAGTCCCATCATAAAGCCGCTATGGAGATATTGCAGCACCTGATGCATAGTGGCCTGGGATGGATCGCAGTGGTGAGACTGGCACCACTTGGAGAAAGCCTCCCAAGTATGTTGATAAATACGGGTGGTAGATGGTTGTCTCGAGGCTAAGATAATATCAATAACAGCGTCAGACAGACCAGCCGACCTCAAATGTCCCCGTTCAAACGCCACGCTGTTAGATTGAGCCAAGTGGGGTCCTGATGCCATACTGGACCCTGGAATAGAAGATCTGGCCTGACTGGCAGTGTCCAAGGATCCATCACCAACATTGCAAGGAGATCCGAGAACCACGGCTGACGTGGCCAATATGGTGCTATCAGAACCAACTGTGCCCTCTCACTCCGCGCCTTCCGCAAGGTTTTGGCTAACAGCGGTATTGGAGGGAAGGCATACAAAAGACCGTCTGGCCACGGTATTGACAGAGCATCCACTGCTTCCGCTGTTGTGTCCAGGTATCGGGCAAAGTACCTGGGAAGCTGGAAATTGCGACTGGAAGCAAACAGGTCAATTGAAAAGACGCCAAACCGACGCTGGAGACGATGGAAAATGGTCGGATGAAGCTTCCATTCTCCCAGAAAGACCTGTTGTCTGCTGAGCCAGTCTGCTGTCACATTCCAAATCCCTCTGAGATGCTCTGCTTTTAGGGATTGTAGATGTTGCTCTGCCCAGACGAAGATGAGGGAAGCTAGGTCCTGCAGAGGATGGGACCTGGTGCCCCCCTGTCTGTTCAAATGTGATTTTACACACGTGTTGTCCGTTCGAATGAGGACATGGTCCAAAGGGAACAGAGACTGAAAATGAAGTACAGCCAAGTGGACCGCCTTGAGCTCCAGCCAATTGATGCTCTGATTCTGCTCTGCTGTGGACCAAACCCCCTGAACATACTGGGAGTTGCAGTGTGCTCCCCAGCCGATGAGACTGGCATCCGTAGTTACAACAGTCCTGCGAGGTTCTCTGAACGGAGTGCCCCTGGAAAGATGTTGGACCCTCGTCCACCAGTGGAATGAAAGGTGCAGTGTGGGGCTCAGAGGAACTGTGTGATGATTGGAGTTGGCAATGTCCTGTTGAAAGGGCAACAGAGCCCACTGAAGGTGATGGGAGTGGGCACGAGCCCATGGCACAATATGGATGGTAGAGATGAACATTCCGAGCTCCCTGGCTAGCAGCATGACGTCTGCGGTTGTTTGTTGCATCAAGGACCTTGCGATGTTTGTGATGGCAGTTATGCGATCTGGAGACAGAAACACCATCGCCTGCAGGGTGTCCAACATCGCCCCTAGATGTAGTAGGCATTGGGTCGGTTGAACATGGCTTTTGTCGAAGTTGAAAAGCCAACCGTGGGCCTGCAAGACATTGAGGGTGAGCGTTAAATGACGATGAGCCAACTCCTCAGAGTTTGCCCGTATTAAAATATCATCCAGATATGGGTAGAGATGGACCCCTTGAATTCGGAGATAAGCCACTAAGGTGAGAAGCACTTTGGTAAATACTCTCGGAGCAGAGGAGAGGCTGAACGGCATCGCTCTATATTGAAAGTGCTGGGGGCCAAAAGCAAACCGAAGGAACTTTCTGTGGGCTATGCAAATGGGCACATGGAGATACGCTTCCTTTAGGTCGATAGAAACCAGGAAGTCTCCTTCTTGCAGGCTTTCAGTAATGGAGTGGAGGGATTCCATTTTGAATCTGCGGTATGTTACAAAACGGTTGGCGAATTTGAGGTCCAATACTGCCCTCCATGACAAATCTCGTTTGGGCACAGCAAATAGGAGGGAGTACACCCCTTCCGACCTCTCTGTTGTAGGGACTGGCTCTATCGCCGCTATGTCCAAGAGGTGATGTATGGCTGTCTGCATGATGCTGTGCCTGGCCGGCGCCCTGGGACAAGGGGATGGATGGAATTTGTCTGGTGGAGTCGCCCAAAACTCTATTGCATAGCCAGAACAAAAAAGGTCCCTGATCCAGGCGACCTTAGTTAGACGCAGCCACTGGTCTCCAAACATAAGTAGTCTGCCGCCAACAGGAAGTGCATTAGTTCTGTTTGCGCTGGCGAGACCCTCCCCTATATGAGGACGATGAGGTACCTCTGCGCCCTTGGTACTGACCTCTGCCCTGGAAACGTCGGTTCCAGGTTCCCCTGAAGGGACTGGAGTCATAAGATCGGAAGTCGCGGCCTTGTCCTCCAGGCCGCGTTCCTCGAAAGGGCTGGTTAGTGCGGAAGGGGGGAAATCGCCTGAAAGGCCTATGATCGATGTTCTTGACAGTGGCCAAAACCGGTTTGTGAGCGTCGTTGGGATCAACCAGCACTGCCTTTAGAGCTTCCTTGCCGAAGAGCAAAGATCCGGAGTAAGGTGCCCTGGAGAGATTCACTCTGGCCGTAGAGTCAGCTTGCCAGTGGCGAAGCCAGAGGGTCCATCGAGCGACTATCTGAGCCGTCATGGCTCGTGCCCCCAGTTGAGTGGAATCCAAAGTGGCATCAGGTACAAACGCCGCTGTCTTGCGCAACTTCATCAGTGACCTTCTGAGAGAAGCAGGATCAGGGTTAGGGTCCTCTAGAAAAGCATCCAGCCACATCATTGCTGCCCTGGAGAAGACGGAAGCTGATGCAGAGGCTCGCATGGAGAAAGCAGTGGCCTCATGATTTTTGCGGAGAGCGAAGTCTAATCTTCACTCAGTAGCATCCTTGAGTTGGTATTCTCCTTCCCTAGGCAAAAGAGATTGCGAAACTAGGCTAGCGATAGGCTCGTCTATGCCGGGAACGGCCAGCTTGGTGGCAAAGTCAGGAGCTAGAGAATAAAGTTTGTCAGCCAGATTCTTGAAGCGGCGAGTTTGAAATGGATGAGACCATTCTTCGGTGGCCAGTTTAGTGATGGGATCCGGCACCGGGATGTAATGCTCAGGAGGTGCAGGGGATTTGAGGACCCTGGCTCCTTTGATAGCTGGGGCCGCAGCTGATGGGGGCGCAGCTTGGAGACCAAGGGTGGTAACTACCCTGCGAGCTAAAGGTTGATAATCTGAGGCATTAAACAAGCGATACGATGTATCCTCCTCATGTTCCGAAGAGTCACTCCATTCATCTCCTTCAGCATGATCATCAAATGGTGACTCCTCCCCATATGAAGTGTCATCAATACATCTGCCTCTAGCTACGTCAAAAGGATTTGAGGAGCACGAAGGATTTGCCTCATGACCTACATATTGGTCCATAGTGTGTTGAGGTATTGCGGGAACTTGTGGTGGTGACTGCATTTGAGTAAAAAATGACAGCACGCCCTGAAGTTGTGAAAGAAACTCATGAGACAGCTGCAGCCCCGTTGAAGCAGATGGTTGTGCCTGATTAGGTGGGTCAGTGGGCTGTGACATAGGATAAGCCCTGGGCGGCAATTTGGGTGGAGGCTGGTTAAGTGTTGGCTGAGTAGGAAAGCCAGCAAAGTCCTCCTCATCGGAAGAAGTAGCGGGGGAGTGAAAGATATCCGTTAGCTGTTCCTGGACTGCTGTGGTGGGGGTCAGAACAGAAGCATAGCGTGGACGCTTGGGTTTGCTGTGGCTGGAAAGATGTTTAGTCATAGCCAGTGCTTTGGCATGCTTAGTCTTAGTTGCCTTATATGGTTGTGGCTTGGCTGTCTGAGACATGTCTGGCTGTTCCGCCATCTTGTATTCACTATGGGTGCAGTACACAGCCACAGCGGGGGCAGAATGTAGAGACCCGAACAGGCGCAGTACACGACCACAGAGGGCGTAGAATGCACTGGCAGATGGCTAAGTACACGGCCACAGAGGGGGCAGAATGTACGATGGTAACAGCGTCAAAATAATGCAGACTATACTTCAGGCTTGGTACACGGCCACAGAGGGGGCAGAATGTACAGTATAGACCGCCCTGGTACACGGCCACGGAGGGGGCAGAATGTACCGTTCAAATAAGTTGTGTTTTGTACAGGGGCAACTGGTTGGGCCACGGCCACAAGTGGGGCAGAATGTCCAGTTCAAACAGCTTGTGCAGTATCAGCTGACTAGTACACGGCCACGAGTGGGGCAGAATGTACAGTTCAAATAGTTTGGTGCACAGCCACAGCCTTGATGGAACAGTCACTGAAGTATATTAATCCGAAGGTTGTCAGAGCCAACAGCAGGAGACGTGTGGTAGAGGGGTCCGTTGAACTATGGAATCCTATCTGCAACACACAGGTAAGGAGCCCTTGCCAGCTAAACCCCCCTTGGTTAGTACAGAATAGACTGAAGAGAAAGGGCGGGAAAATAGGACAAACAAAATGGCACCCGCAATATGAGCGGGAAGAATATCAATCAAAATGGCGAAAAATGACAAGGGAGCAATGGCGAATAGCTGAGGAACCCAGTTACTACTGAGAGTGAGTTGCGAAGCACAGCCTTGAAAATGCTGCGGCTGCGGGGCTAATAAGCAAAATCGCGGCTCAAACGTCCAGCAGAGAGGCTCCGTCAAGGACGTAGGGAGGCCGGTGAAAAAACAATGAAGCGGCTGAGGTAATAGAGTTGCACTAGCCGCAGCCACCGGCTGCAAAGACCGTCGCGGCAAGGATTAAAACGGCCGCCAAATGGGTCCGTTAAAGGCGAGCAGCCCGAGGAAGAAATCACCAAGTGGCAAGGCACGAGAGCCGCAGCTGCAGGCTCCAGTGGAGGGGAAGGACGTAATGGACCGCCGAGAAAAAGCAGCCGCGGTCAAACCGGTAGGCAACCCAAAACGGCCAGGGGCTAAGCAGAGAGAGGCCGCCAAGCGGGCTCCGAAGGGGAACCAGCGCCGTGAACAAAGCCGGGAGCTGCAGCCGCAAGCTCCCGCCTGAGAGAAGAGAGAGAACCGCAGCCGCGGTCTCTTCAAAGGCCGTGATACTAAAGGCTTGGGAGGGAAACGGTCCAGGCAAAGGAGAGACTCCACCCAAGGATTCCCCGGGAGTAACAGACAAAAACGAGTTAAATACAGGACAAGGGGAAGGGAAAAAGTGGAATACACATAAAACAGAACCTCCACACCCTGTCACAAACTCACGAAAAACACAAAAGAACTTAGCTACGCTATAGAAATCTCAATCTTGTTCGTATGAAGGCAAGAATGAACTGGAGAGTGGGAGGGGCTTGACGCCCCTAGTCTTGACTTCGAAAACATTCTTGCCTTCGCACGATAGGTGGAGCTAATACCCGCAGTGATGGCCGGCCTCATATGGAAAATAACTATGCTGTTAAAACAACTTTCATCTAAAGCAAGGTGTTATTCAGCAGGATGGATCTGGATTGTACAGAAGAGCATAAAGTGTTTTCAAAATGAGTAAACACTGCCTTAAAATGATAAACCCTGGTGTAACTAAACAGAGCCACAAGGAGTCATCATAAGACGATTTTTCTGGAATATTTGCTCATTTAAATGCGATTGAACTGGCCCATGCTGAAAACAATGCAACAATCTATGATTTTGTCATATCAAAGATCTGGTGTTTTCAAGATGTAATGATTTTGGCAAGAAGTTCTCAGTTACTAACAGGCCATTTTAAGTCATGCTATAGAAAAACTGTTTTAGTGTAAAAGGCTGCCCAGATTTCTATATCCATTTTAATTCATCCAGACACTGAACACTGCATTCAAGTGGCTTTATCCAAAGCACAGTGAACAGTTAATTATTCTATAGCAAAATTGTGTCTTGTTAAGGAAGATTGATTTTATTATGAAGTGACTTTGCAGTACAAACTTTATTCTTTAATTTGTAGGAGAAAATTGCAACTTAAAAATACATTTTTGCTTTGTGGGTTTTCTATAGCTATAGTTTAGTAAATAAATCTTTTAAATAGTATACTGGACAAGTCTCCTTTTCAGCATACAGATCATTTCAACATCATTTTATATAAACTGTACAATGACAAGCTATCTAATATTTATAAATAAATAAACATATTAAACGTTCACAGTCATCAATAGCATATTCATCTCTCCAATTAAATTTTCAGTCTCTTTAAATGCCTTTATAGATTTGTAGAAAGACAAATTCTAAACTAAAATATACAGAATATAGACTCTCTATAGTAAAATAGCTTAGCAATATGATATTGTTGGAATCCAACTAAGAAAAACTTAGGGTACACCCTCTGAAATAAATGGATTTAAGTTACATACATCTGTCGATTTCAGTGGGTCAGCTCCCAGTCTGACTTAGCTGGATATCACTCTGTGATGCAAAATATATTCCACAAACACTCATCATTAAATTTTAAAAAGCGTAAACTATTCCACAGTTAAGAATACAACAAAACATTCTGAATAATTCTGAGCTAGTAAAAATACATGAAGAAAACATTTTCAGAAACATTAAACTACTCTTTACAGGACAAATGAATTGTGTGACTTCCCACTAGCAGAATAACACAACAAGGTAGAAAATCCTTTTTATTGCATTTTTTTTGTTCACATAGAAGCTCACAATGAGTTGTTGTAAAAATATTTTCTAAACACTCATTTTTGTCTGCATTATCACAAGACTTATTAACTTACCTTGGAGGACGTAGAATCACACTCTTGACAAATCCACCCATAGCCAGTTTGTTTGGGAGACTTTTTCAAGGGAGGGTCCAAACAACCAAAATGATAGCACAGTCTGCATTCATCACATCTGTATTAGAAACAAATTCATTTCTTTAATATTCAATACCAAATTCATATGCAAATCTATATAAAACAAATAAAACAAAACAGGGTTATCAAGAGAACCAGAACATGCAAACTGCAGAAATTTGTCTATTAATAATATTATAGTAGCCAAAGATTTTACAAACAACTGTGCTTTGTGTATTAAACGTTTTCCAAGTAGAGTTGCAATATTTTAAACTACAGTTGAATATGCTGGGATATGCAAACAGGCAGGGAAGATTTGCCTATGCACTGGAGCCCATAGCCGATTTATCAGTCAATGTAAATGTTATGTATTAATACAGATTTAACAGTTAATGCCTAATTTTGTAGACAGTGTAGCAAAATTTCAGCTACTTTGTGACGATGCAGCATTTTAAAAGTATTTCTCTTACATATCTGGTAACTTTATTTACAGCATGTTAACTTATTTTCCAGCCAAACATTTCTCAGTATCTGAATTTGTAAAGAAGTGTTCGCAGATGCACTCTTTAGGCTATGTTTTTAGTTTTAAAATTCAACCTTTGATATTTTCTATGCTAAGTTTTTGTGATCTGTAAGAGATGCTATGCTCGTCAGTCTGTCTATTTGAGTGTTGAGAAGGATGGCAACATGAGACAGGATGTTTCCAGTGATGACATCCTACTTATGGAACTCTCTCCATTAGACTATCTACCACATTGATCGCATTTATAAATATTCTAAAAGTGCATTGGAGAATAATGAGTGTCAGGTCCCATATTGGAAATTTTATCTGCTGCTGTTTTATTGAAGATGTTTGGTGGTTGTTTTAATTATTTTGATATTGTATTATCAAATTGTATTGTATTACGTTGTTAGCTGCCCTGGACTTCTGGAAGGGTGGGATGCAAGAATGATAAACAAACGAATTAACAAGTAAGCTAAAACAAGCAGAAAACCAAAAACAGTTGCCCTAGATTTTCTTGCTCAAAACTGTCCTGCCACCTCTAAAAAACATTTTTTAAAAGCAAGGGGTTTTTTTTGGTCAAAGGCTACAATGCTATGTTCACTTTTTGGATGTAAATCTCACTGAACGCCGTGGAACCCACTTCCAAGTAAGCCTACATTGCTTAGTCCAAAACATATTTACATTATACAATACAGAAGACTGTATGGCTGTGGCCAAGAGGAAGAAAGTAATGTACATTGAACTGAAACAAAAACTGAACAGAGACATGCATTTTCAAAACCAAATTTAGTGCAATTTCTTCACATAAGGAACTAGCCAAAAAAACCCTTAAGGCTTAATACTGTCAGCAAAAATGGATATTAAATGCCATACCATTAACACACATAGTATTTAAAAATAACATTTACATTCACAGCAATCCAATCTAACATATATTAAAATAAGCAATATATGACAGAGACTGTATGCTTTAATAGAAATGCAGTTTTTTTTCTGAAGAGTTGAAGATGGAATGATAGACCTATCGCTGCCCACATGATGTAGAGACTTAGGTTTTTGAAGCACTACAAAAACCTGAACAGCCTATTAGAACAAAAATGACAACTGGACAAAGAAATTACTGGGCAATGGTGACTGTATCATACCACCTTCAGCAATCATAGGCATAGCTCAGACATAGCCATATTGGTCTAATAATTTTTATGCTATTAGAATGAGATCAAGTGTTGTGCCTATGTGCTCTCTCTTCCCCCTTCCTTGCACACCACCATGTATAAACCTGAATCAGATCCTTGTTTGCTATCTTAGTCTGTAGTCAGAGATTAGACTACACTTGCCTGGTTCAGATGGAATAGGAAACTGGTTTAACAAACTCTCGGACTAATAAGTCATTGTTTATTAGATTGTGATGGTTATGTCTTCAGAATGCCTATGACAGCTGAAGGCGGTATGATACAGCCACCATTTCCCATAGCATACACTGTATTTTATTTTGTCTTAATGCTATCAAATTCATAAAAAGCAAGGGATGGGGTGGATGCTATTTTAAGTGCAGAAAAGGGCACCACAGAAAAGGGCACCCCATCACTTTTGCCACCCATGCTGCTTCACTCAGCATGTTTTTCTCATGGTGGGCCCCTGAGACCAGGAGTAACACACACTGGTAGAAAGGCAGTAGGGGAGGTTTTTTTTGAGAGAAGGGGTAAAGGATGAAGAGGGGGTGAATTCAACTTCTCACTTGTTTCCACCAGGGCTGTACTCCCCAACCCACTATGGCCTGATTTGCATGTCACATTAAACCATAGTTAAAAATAAACTATGGTTTAATGTGAACAAGCAGAATGCTGGTGTACACTGCTCAAACGTCCCTGCTTAGCTCCTCTCTTGCTTCTGCTATTGCCATACTGTGGAGGAAACTGGCTTTGCATGCGAACCAGTGCCCAGTGGTTTGTTCTTGGCTTACTTCATGTAGTTGTTTGGGAGAAACAACCCACGAGTGCTGGTTTGAGCATATAATGCTTAGACAAACCTTGTTATTTGTTGCTCCAGGCAGGGCAGAGAGGAGCAGGAGTGATTGCTGCTCATTCACAGTAAGCCATAAACTAGGGCTGGACAACCTTTTTCAAACCAAGGACCACATTTCCTTCTAGGCACCTTCCGAGGGCCATGTTGTAGGAGTGTGTGGGATCAGAGGGAAAAGAGGGAACAGCAACAAATGAAAAAATTACCACTGTACAGCAGGCAAGTTTCCACACACCCCTCTCTATCCTTCATCCAGACAAGCAAGAAGTATTATGAGTTCAAAGACACATTCTAGCCAGGCAAAAAGACTCAAAGTGCAAAGCCAGTGAAGGTTGTGGCCTAGGGAGAGTTCTAATGGGCAAGGAAGAGAGATTTGGAGGGCTGCATTTGGCCCATGAGGCTGCTGATACCATGGATTAGTATAATGCGCAAAGCAGGCCATTAGCCACATGATTAACAGGAGTCTGCTCCACAAGTCTCACAAGCCCCACAAATGTCTGAATCCTGACAGCTTAATTTTATACACTTCTGTGATTTGTTTGGTTGTAATGTCAGCAGGATAATGTAACATGTTGTTGACACTGTGCTGGTGTTGCAACTGGCATGTAGCAAATGCTAAGATTAAGTCTGCAAGCTTAAGCCCTCCGTTTCTTAAAAAAAGCAAACCCTGAGATTAAAATGAATGCACAACTAAAAGGGCAAGTTATATGTAAAATCAATATATTTGGTTAAATAACAATTAACACCTGAAATACCATGAGAATATAAACAAAAATGAAAATCATCTTCCTCCTTCATGCCAGATAGTTAACTAAGGCTGCAATTCAATACACGTCTACTGCTGCGATCCAATACACTCTTACCTTGGAGGAAGCCCCATTGAACCCAATGGAGTTTACATCTCAGTAGACATGTATTAGATTGTAACCTTAGTTGCTGAATTCTAGTTTTAAACAGTCACTACCAGCCCAAGGCATTATGTTTCCTGAGGCAGACTAGCAAATGCCACCCCGTCCCCTCCTCCTTACTGTTGCTCCCCCCCCATTTTTCCATTGCAGCAGTGACAGTGCAGGTGCTTCACAAACTCTCTAGGTGGCCATCTCACCCCATAATGCCATGCTCTAAAGGAGAATCCTACCTCATGATGTAGGGTGCTTCTTAAAATGAGCCACTGGGATGATGGGGCAAAACAGCCTCAGGTACCTCTAGGATTGCCACTGGCTGCCTTGCTGCCACAGCAAAAATACTGTTTAAAGTTTAACAGTAAGCTGTTAAAAACTTTGAGCAGCATTTTTGCTACTGCAGCAAAGCAACAGCTGCTAGCAGACACATCCAAGCACCAGCCTGGCCTTTTCTTTGTTGGGAGCAAGTGGCCCATGGCAGAGATGCAGACATGCCTATGGACAGCCCTAGAGTTGGGCCGTTCACAGTGGCGGATGGGCATGATGATCCACTACCCCTCCCAATCCACTGCCTGAGCCAAGAGGCTCACCTTGGCTCATGGAAGCAACAGCTCTGTAAACAGTGTAAATTGGTCAGACAAACGGAAGGAGAAACTGTGGAAACCTCTTCTCTTTGTTTCTGTCAGACTGAGAGGTTAAATAATAATTTAAAAAAATTAGCAGCTGATAGAAAATACTTTTTCACACACAAGAATAAAGAATTGAGGTCAAGTATCTCGGCATGGCAAGAAAAGTTGATTAGATGCTTCCATACCTGAAACACGTCTGTTTTGTTCTTTAATAAAGAGATCTCCATCTGCTCATGCCCTTGGAAATCTTTCAGCAGTTCAGCCTGCTGTGCTCAAACCCCACATAAGTCTGTATTTTCCTGTTCATAATTAGCTAATTATGCTCTCATCAATATTGTAGATCCTGATTTTACCATGTAAATCAGATAAATGAGATAATGGCTGGGGGGTCAATCTCATTTTATTTACAAAGCCTAGCACTCACATCCAATTTCATTACATTGAGCCTACCTGCAGAGAAGGGAATGTTATCAGCTGGTCTGCAGAAGGTTTAGAATGAACACAGAGGGTGAGGGGTGGGGCACCTGGTCTTGTGTAAATGAAGAGCTGAAGAAAAATGTATTTTGTATATTTGTAAGTCACTGTAGTTATTTGCGAGAAACACAGCTCTGAAGAATTAAAATGTATTTTGTATGTGTAAGAGAGCCACAACCATCTTTGGCTCTAAAAGTAATCACCTAAAAACTAAAGATTAAGCTTATTAATAAAGAAAGACAACTTCACAAATATTGCTTTGGAAACAGTAGAAAATCTCTCTCTATATATCATGGAACAGTGCCTACAGAGTTATTTGCATAGAATACAATTAAAAAACAATGTTTAATTTTCAATACATCCTGATAGTGCTACATATTATGACTTTACAATAAGATATATAGAAAATTGCCATAACATGAAGCAGTAAATTATTGTTCTTAACTGGCAACTGAATACCTAACTGGGATCCTTTTAAACTTCCACTTCATCCAGTTTAGGATTTTACACCAGCATAAGGGTAATGGGCAAGGTCACTTTTAAAATGAAGCATAAGCAGATGCTTTGAGCTGCAGATCCCAGAAGGAGTACCATTTCGTGCCACCAGTCTCCATCTCTATGTATTAATTAAAAATAAGCTTTAGCATGACAACAGCACTGAGACAGGTATGTGTCACTTACATTTTTCTTTTTGGTTCAGGTTTAAAGCTGGGTCTAGGATAAATCTAAGTCAGATATAAAGCAAGATGAATGCCATCTGTTTAGTAAAACTATCCCATCATTGGGATATTCTAATACAAAATATGAATTCTGCAGTTAAGCCTGCAAGTGTCCTCTCTATGCTAATAATTTCTAGAACCAAATCTCTAAGTTTAACACACCTATTTCCTGACAGGATAGGATATCTTCAAAGTACTATGGTGCCTCAGCATTTGCAAAAGCAGAATTTTAAAGTCAAATGCCATCCAATAACAGTGTACCCCTGGCAGCCCACTGTGAACTATGTAAAGTACTTGTTGCAAGTACCAATACAAATACAGATCAGACTGGCACCATAACACATGTTCTGCTGTTGAGTAATAAGGACACTACTACATCTCAACATGGTTCAGTGCAGTTTTCTTTAAAATAGATGTCCCATTATTATAACACTACCAAATGCAATCTGATGTAAGACACAGACAGGAATGTTAACTAAAAAGCATATTAAGTTTAGTCCTTGCATTTAAAGTTTTATACTGCAATGCTTTACAATGCAATGTTTATTAGACACACAGAGTCCAGTAATACAGATTAGCTGCTGAAGGCTAATTTTTTTTAGTACATTTGTATGTGGTGACACAGCAACAATGCTGAACCAAAAGCCATATTGCCAACAAAAACTTTAAAAATGACAAGTACAAAACTACATGCAAATTCTTGAGCAGCAACCCTGTTTATTAAGAACTTTCTGTTTTAGCTGTAAGTAAAATGTAGGCTCACCCACATTCTGAGGGTACAGAATTCATAGTCATTTTTGATTATTTACTTTATCTTTTATGAAGTCAAATGATCCCCTTTTAACTGAAGGGGCTATATTCCTCATGATTTTGAAAGTAGTCTCTGAAGCTAGACAAAGAAACAAAGTCTGAAAACTGAAGACAAGTAGTGTTTCATGTTTCTCTATAAGCCAGAAATGTGTATATGCACTGTTGCTCATTAGGCATTCTTTTCAAAGCAGGCCATTGGCCTGATCTAGCAGGCTCTTCTTATGCTCTTATGTTTACTTACATGAAATTAAAAGGTGAAATAGAATTTACACACACTTCCCCCACAGTTAAACACTGTAATAGAGCAGTTGCACAACTACTACTGCTCCCACGCAAATAAAACTTTGGAGTTGTCATGATCTCCTATTGTCCTATAGACTCTTAAGCCATCTTGCAATAGTTCCTATTGTTCAATAGACTCTTAAGCCATCATGTAAAATGAAGTGGGACCCCTTTGCATTTCATAAGCAATAAGGTTTTAAAATGAGCCAGTCCACAATAAAGTTCAAATATATAAATATTTCCACACCCCACTGGAATTTTTGAATAGTGTATAATTTGCAAACAGGCATGGAATTATTTGCTGCTTTATGTCTGCCTTTACCAGTAATATTAGTATATCTCCTATCATATTAATCTGTTCTAATCACACAGATATTTTGAACTCTTGACGGCCACATTATTTCATAAAAAAGTTATTCTTCAGCCTTCAGCTGTGCTGGCTGGGGCTGATAGCAGTTGTGGGCTAAAGAATCTGGAGAGCACCAGCTTGGAGAAGGCTGTTGTACTCTTACCAAGTATAAATTTGCACTCTGAAAACCAGTATGTTTTGTTTGCAATTTACATATATATTTTAGCTTATTTGCTGCACTAAACTTGCCTCAACAACAATTTATCAACACTTGATCAAAGAATGTATGTTAATTATAACTTAAGGTTATTCAGTCTAACCTCTCCATATATCTACAGTAAGTACTTTGACTGTAGATCCTAAGTTGTCTGAAAAAGTATTAGGCTGCAATCTTACAAGGCAGTAAGAGCCACTGTGCTCAATGGGACTTGCTTCTACATAAACATGCATAGGATTGTGCTGTTAAACACCTTCTTTAATGTTATTTTATACATCAATTCACAGAAAGCTGTATTGAGATTAAGTTAGCCACACTTAGGCTCTACTGAAATCAATGGGACAAAATGAATCATGACTAACTTTTTCCATTGATTTCAACAGGACCTAATTACAAGTAACTTCGTCTGTATCCATCTAAGAAACACACTTTCAGGGCACCCAAAATTCACTTCTTTATATATGAAGTGGTTATACCAGGAAGTATAAAGAACACTTTTCAAACTTCTCAAAAAAATAAATAAAAATAAATCAGTTTCATAACACAAATAACTAATTGTTACAAAAATTTAATTTGAAAGATGTATAACTTAAAACAAACCATCACCACTGCCACTGCCATAGGCTGCATAACATATCAGCTATAAAATATGCAGTCAATCTGTACACCACCACCTTAATTATGATTTTCCAAATCCACCCAAATGAAGAATTCAGCATGCACAGTGAACAAGGAAGTCTTGTGTGGGCAGGTTTCCTCAGTAACTTCATCCCTTTACAAGGACATAGCTACTCTTACACAGAAAGTAAAATCTATGTATTTATGTAAAAAAAACCCTACTTCCCATGAAACTGTCCACGGCAATGTACAATAAGATACACAAAAATACAATTCCGGCATGGAAAGCCCCACATGCATACTGAAAGCCATACTACTTGCAAAGGATTGCTGGATGAATGCATGCCAGTCAATATATATTTGTTTTCTAGGGATTAATGTATTAATTATATCAGTAATTATAAACAGATATTTACTAACAACCTTTTCCTATTAAAAAGGAACATATGCTCTTTAAACTGTATTCAGGTTAAGACTAAAATTATATATGCATTTTCTCTTTTATTTTTTTAGAAAATACTTTTAAAAAAGGAAATGAACATGTAAATATAAATATTTCTTAATGCAGAATGAGCTTTATATTCACACTACCCTATGCCAATATTTATAGCAAATCTTAGCCAACACACTGGTGCATCTAGCCTCTTTTCAGCTGATTGTAATGTGTATATTTAAATCGAGAGCGTATCTTAATAGTATGACTTGACAAAACATTTATTTCAAACAGTATAACCAAGGAGATCAAGTTATTTTATTGAACATATCCAAATATGATACAGCCTCTAGCCATAACCATGAGAATACACTAATTTATCATTTCCTGCTATTTTATACAGCTCTTGTTATTATTGTAATTTCCATTTTATACTCTGATTATAAAATAACTTTAAACAGGAAATATACACTTGGTAAAATGCATCAAGATACTGCTGTATTATCACATATCAAGAATTTCCAAAACAATGGCTGTGATCCAACAAAGTGATCAATGCGCATAAGGAGAACATCCACTTAGTGGGAGGTTTCTTAGACATTTCTTGTACTGTGGAAGAGCCAAACCAACTTTCACATTAACAACACTGCTTGCCTTTTCAGCAATAAGAGCTGGAATACTTTGATAAATGAATACTTCAAAGGAACTTCATAGTTCTACAACCCCCATTAGTTACTATCTTTGTTGGATCGCAACTCATATACTTAAATGTTACAGATACAAATCCACAAACAGCTTCGTTCAAAGAAGGGTAACATTAAGTATTGAAAAATACTTATGCTGTCAAGTGAATAATTTGAAAACTGTATAAGTTTTACACCGAAACACAGAATATTATTTAGTATCTTTTGTTCAGTAACAATGACCAGCTTTTTGTTCTCTCCAAATGTTATGTAGGAGGTGTTCCTGGGTTTCAAAGAAAGCACCATCACCCAGAATAGACAAACCCACTGAGACAACAGCACAAGATTTAAATTTTCCTCTGTCACAACAGTGATCCAGAGCCAAATGTGTTTACTTGGTAAATCTTTTAACATGACATACTAATATGCACAAAATCAATCATTGTATACCAAAACCATTATTTTATCATGAAAGTGTGAAATGTTTTTACAGATATCTGATTGCCACTGTGCTGAACAATTTTACAAAAAACAAGCCTTTCACATATAGCTCCTGAACACATTATTTTATATAAGAATATGCTTATCAAGAGGCACAGAGAATAAATAGAGCAGCCAACAAATGACAAAACATTGCTTTTCCTATTCAATAATATCACATAAAGTATTTAAATCCCATAGGCTCCTGTCACTCTTCAGTGAGTCCAAATACTGTACATCATCATTTGCCAAGGAATCGCAATGGGAGACAAAATTACTTAACAGAACATTTCAGACAAGACATTTATCCAGTATTTTCCAGTAATGCACATATCAATGTGTCTGATTAGTGCAAAGAAAAAAATCAAGTAAATTAACTGCCTTGTCAGTCCAAGTAACATACCAATCGGTTACATTCTATAAGACCTGGCAAGCAAACCCAAGTTTTTGTCATGACTATGAATATAGAAGGGATAAATACACTGTTTTCCTTTAGTTTGTGTCCTATAGAAAGTCTTATCCACAGCTTAAAACCACATATATAAAAGTAGTTTCCAGGACTGCATCCGAGGATGAGTTGTGGCAGAGTAGTGTCTCATGAAGAGTATCTACACAGTAAAGTGATAAGAAAAAAAAGATTAACATTTACCATTTTTAACGGTTCTACTGAGTTATGAAACATTTCAATATCACAGCAGATTGAGACTGAAAAGAGACGATTTAGGATTAGTGTTACATTTCCAAGTGAATATGGACATGAAATAGCTGTTAAGTATCATCCATTTTTTCCTTATTCACTGTGCTTAAGAAAAGAAACTGTCATTTAGGTGTGGAAAATGGAGAGTGGTGACCGTTTGGCTATATACAAGATTTTAATTAAAATAGACATGATTATACAAAGAGAGCAGGCTTCTCCTTGTCAGAACTCTTAACTATATAGCATGATGATGTATGAGATGAACAATACTTCTTGTAACCAATCAGGGAGGGCAAGAACTGACTGACAATTACAAAGCAGCACACACAGCATTCTTATGAAGCAACTGTTTTATAATATACAATAGGACATCTATGAGTATTGAGCTGGATCCAGAGACATATGAATGGAACTCCACTTATACAATCGGGCTCTCCTGGCTCATTGCCTCAAAACTACACACCTGCACCACTGCACCACTGGGCTCCTGCTGGGAGGAAGGGTGGGATATCAATCAATCAATCAATCAATAAAAGCTTCTGAGGGTCAAGGGACCCATTTGAATGATGTCTGCTGAAGTAAAGGAACAGCAGTTCAGAAATTACATTTCTACTTGCACAAGACATCTCTGGATACAGGCCTCCAATTTACACATTCTTGCTTTTTCATGTTTATTAGGGAATGCAGCAAGTCAGGTTCACCATGATTTTTAGGGGGATGCTCTGATTTTATATGGCAGACACTGCATATGCCAATAATTCTATTTTCACTTAATTCTATTAACTTTCATATTTAAAACTTCAAGCTCAACCACTGTAGGAAAAAAGTTTTGGAAAACTTACAAGTGCTCTGATTAGATTTTGAGAAAAAAATACAACATCCTTGAACTATGCACTCATGCTGATAGCGATACTTTAACACAGAAATTTCTATTAAGGAGGAAATAAAAGACACTTACATATTTTACTTTTGACTTAGCAAGACTCAAACAAGAATATACAGTCCAACAGTGGGTATTATACTTCAAAGTAAAAAAGAAACATGAAAGATATTGCCAGGGCTTCAATGGATAATAACATGAAATAATTTGTATACAAAAATCAGCTGAATTCGTCTTATCCTGTCTCCACTTTAGAAAGATGACATGTAAAAGAATCCTAAGTCATACGCACCAAATAATGAGTTTTCTATTTATTATAAAATAATCCTTACAAACATAACACAAAAAATACAGAATTTTGATCAGCATGTGATGAGACCTTTTTCAATATTAAAGACTATAATAATAGAAAATTGCGAAGTCTTTCTTCTTTTAACCTACTGGTACAATGCTGATAAAGTGTGCACATAAAATGTATATGTATTTATTTTTTATATTTAGTCTTTGTATATTTGAAATGCAAAGCAAACACACACACACACTCCACTATCAGAATCACAAAACAAAATTAATCCAAGAAGACAACAGTGTGCACAAAACTGATTTATCTGTAAGAAACTGATTTTTGCCCACCTTGTCACAAGGTTCTTGATGCTATAAAGGTAATTTTGTCATTGGCAACCCTGAGTAATCTGAAAAGAGAAAACTGTGCCAACAAGTCACTCATCAATTGAATGGAAAGTTATTGACTGATGTAATTTCTCTAAGACATGATGAAATCTGAGTTCCTTTATTTACTGATATGCATATCTTCATTCTTCAGCTGCCAACTAATTCAATGTATGGAGAACTTCACCACTGAATACAAGCTTCTGTTGCATCTCCTTTCCTGTTACATTTCCTTTCACTTAGAATGAGGAAAATATTGCTGTGTTAATTTCTTGTACTCAATGTAGTTATTAAGTTCAAATGATGTCCTCCATTAGACTCTGGTTAAATTAAGGAACTGATGGCAACTGATTACATCTTAGTTAAAACAACAACAAGAAGAAAAACAAGCAATATTTTTCAATACTACCTCATCAAGGTCCCAGATTATAAATGTGAGGCCATCTGGCAGTATAAACCTGTTGATCCTATTTGTACTATATGAAATTTTGTGAGCAACAAATACATGTTACCAATGAAACAAGGATTGCTATAGTTTTACGTTTATCCTGATATTAATTCTCTTTGGTTCCTTCTTAGTTCCATCTATGTCATATCTTCTACAACTTAGGCCCCAAATATCTGAAAGACTGGCTCCTTTCCTACAGACCCTTTTGGGTATTAAGATCAGCAGAGGGAGCCCTCTTTGTAGTTCCACCACCCTCAGAACTTCTGGGTGGTGGTGGCAGCCTGGGAGAGGGCATTCTCTGTGGCAGCTCCTAGGCTATAGAATTCTCTCCCTACTGAGATGCATCTGGCACCTTAATTATATACTTTTCTTCATGTGCTGAAGACGCACCTCTTTATCCTGGCCTTTGACACCTGAGATATGTGTTTTCAGGGCCCATTCTATTCCAGTAATTTGTTTTAACTGTTTTTAATATTTAATTTTAAATTGTTCTAGCCCGCCCTGGGACCTGCTGGTGACTGGTGATGGGGATGAATGGTGATAGGGCTTCCCTGCCATTTAGAAAGGCCTCTAAACATAATAGCTATGTTTGTAGACTGGTAGTAGTATTATCAGATGCTAAAATAAGCTTGGGTATGGGATTTTGTTCACATATCTTATCATGTCTTCATCATGAATCAGTGAGATCTACTATCAGGTTTTCTAGAATTGATAAAATGATCGTATAAGGGTAATTACATTAAAATATATTCATTTTTTTTCTCCAAAACAATACTGATATCTGTGATTCTTTTGCGTATCAGAAGAAACACTTCAGAAAAGGCTTATTTTCCATTGGGTATCTTAGATTTCCAGATACTTCAACAATCTATTTCAGTTGTCTGATAGAATGCTCTCATCGTTAAAAAAACCCTCAACTATGATGTCACTATGTGGCTTGGAGAAATAAAATATACTTTCATTACTGAGTCATAAAGTATTTATCTACTGGCACAACAAAAGTTTGAAACATATCCCTATTATCTCATGATTAAATCAAAACTTGTTCTATCCACTATTTAAGCATATGAATGATCATTAAAGTAACAAGCATTAACAAAAATGTCACCTAACCCAACACCCATGAATATTGACACTGCTGCCTCAAGCCACAAAGTAATAATCATAAGAAATCTAGATTATAATGTGCTACTGCAGAAACCAAGCGTTCTGTGAGAGGTATATTGATGAATGCAGCTCAATACCAAAATAGTTGTAAGCGATTTACAAAATATACAACCCATGTTACATAAACATTAAAATATTAAACATCCATAACTAAAAAGCTAAACTAAAAAAGGTGGAATTATGCAACCTATATAAATCATGAAAATCTGCATGTTTTCCCTGCTTCTATTAGTTGTGCCAAGGGACAAAGATCTATACAATGCATAAATATATATTTTTAGCACCCACACTATTTTGTGATTCTGTTTGTTTTTAATTGTTTTTAACACTGGGACCTCTAGGTGAAGGGTGGGCAATAAATGCTGCTGCTCCTCCTCCTCCTCCTCCTAATAACAGTAGTAGTGAGAGGCGGGCAGGCAGTGGTGGCGGCTGGCTCGGCCATTCCCCAGCTCGGCTCGGGCCGGCTCTGCAGTGGGTGCGAAGGCGCCTCCTGCGCAAGATGTCCACCCGCACACTGTTACCCACCATCAACGAACAGGACACTGAGAACATGGGGTTAAAACAACTACCTCCGGTGCTGGTGCTACTGGGCCAGGCCAGGTTGTGGGAGGAGGCGGTGGCCCGCCTGCATGAAGTGCCCTGGTCGAGCCGCTCCTCTCCCGGCACCACGCCACCCTGGTGTGCTGGCTGGAGGCCCACCTGGGCTACGGGGAGCACGTTGTCAGCCTCGAGCAGTTCTGCAAGGCCCTCGAGGCTTATGCCGGGCCTGCCGGAGACGGAGCAGGAGGGGAAGCCCCAGCAGCCACCACCGCAACTGCCGATGAGTGAGCCCGGAATGAAGAGATATGCTATCAAGATCGCATTTCATATCCAGCCATACCAGGGGCGTGACAACAACACAGTGCACAACAATGTGGAATACATCCTGGGCAAGTGGGTGCTCCTTGACCAAGAAATCCAAATGCCAAGTCAATTTCACCCACTTTGGAATGTGGCAACAAACTCTTGCTGGAGGGTCAAAAGGACAGGACAGACCCTTGTGAGGCTTGCATAGAACAAAAATGACATTTTTTTCTTAACAATGTTATTTGTTATTTAGTTTAATTTTTGTAAATTGTATTGCTTTTATTGATGTATTTTATACTTGTGTTTATTTTTCTTTGTAAGCCACCTTACTTATAATAACTAAATGACTACAGTAGCTGCAGATGACTCATGCCACAGAGTAAAACCACATTCTGTAAATAAATAATTATTCTACAGTGGCAGATGTCAACAACACAGCTGTTGGTGAACCCCAGTAGTGCTGTATAAAGTATGTCCCAGGGAGTGGGAATAATGGATTACAAAACACAGAAGAAAACTACCACAGCACTCTTGAAGTGGCATAACCACAAAAGCAAACAAAAAACTAATACAGGCAAAGTTATTTTCCACTACCTTATTTGGAGAAGTTGCTGGACATAGAATGAACATAAGAAGAGCCTGCTGGATCAGGCCAATGGCTAATGTAGTCCAGCATGCTGCTCTCATGGTGGCTAATGAGTTGCCCATGGGAAACACGCAAGCAGGACCTGAGTTCAAAGAACACTCTTCCCTTCTGAGGTTTCCAGCAACTGGTATTTGGAAGCATACTGCATTCGCCTATGGAGGCAGAGCATAGCCATCACGGCTATTAGCCACTGATAACTTTATCCTCCATGAATTTGTCTAATCCTCTTTTAAAGCCATCCAAGTCTGTGGGCCATCACTGCTTCTTGTAGGAGCAAAATCCATAGTTTATGCACTGTGTGAAGAAGTATTGCCTTTAGTCATCCTGAATCTTCCAGCATTCACTTCACTGGATGACCAACAAGTTCTAGTGTTATGAGAGAGGGAGAAAATGTTTTTTCTATCTAGTTTCTCCATGCCATGCATAATTTTATACACTTCTTTCATATCACATCTTATTTGGCTTTTCTCTAAACTAAAAAGCCCCAAATGCTGCAACATTTCCTCATAGGGGAGTTGCTCCATCCCCTTGATCATTTTGGTTGCCCTTTTCCGAGCCTTTTCCAGCTCTACAATACCCTTTTTGAGGTGAGGAGAACTGTGCACAGTATCCAAAATGCATTTGCACCATAGGTTGATATAACGGCATTATGATATCAGCAGTTTTATTTTCAATACTTTTCCTAAACATCCTTGGATGGAATGTGTTTTTCACAGCTGCCTGCACACTGGGTTGACATTTTCATCGAGCTGTCCACTACAACCCCAAGGTCTCATTCCTGGTCAGTCACCACCAATTCAGACCCCATGAGTGTATATGTGAAATTAAGACTTATTTGCTTCAATATGTATAACTTTGCCATTGTTACATTTGCCATTTTACCCCCCCCCCATTCACTCAGTTTAGAGAGGTCCTGGACCTCTTCGCAATCCCTTTTTTGTTTTAACAACTCTGAACAACTTAGTATCATCAGCAAACTTTGCCACCTCACTGGTGGATGGACCCCAATTAGCTTAGGTGTTTGACAATTCTACTCCCATTCAGTTCAATAGGGCTGCTTCTGACCCATCCTAGCTTAGGTTGCAATCCAATACACACTTACCTGGGAGTAAGTCTCATTGAACTCAATGGAGTTCTAAGTAGACTATTTATTTATTTATCATTACGTTTATATACTGCCCCATAGCCGAAGCTCTCTGGGCGGTTTACAGCACTTGTATTGGATTGCAGCCTTAGTAAGTTAAACACAGATTGGCTTGGGAGGGCTAAATTAAATGCACTTTTGAACATATTCCTATTTTTTTTTAGGGTGGGGGGAGGATTCTAAAACAGTAAAAGCCATATTTAGCCAAGAACCATAACATTGCCTCAAACCCACAAGGCCAACCATGTCATTATGAACCTTTCTAGCATTTGTGGAGAGCGGAAAAGTCCACATCGTTCCACATCTCTAGTTCAAAGGGATATAGATTTAATATGCAAACCTATATTTGCTGTAAAAAAATCCTTCACAGTACAACAATGTATCTGTAATAAGGTGAGCTCTCCTCTGGTTTTTGCCTTGTATTATCACTGAATACATATTTTGTTTGTCTTTAGAGATGCCTTCTACTGTCTAGTTCAGATAGGATCATGGATACTTTTATGAATAAATTGTTTTTCTTTCCTAGAGCATTCACAGTTGGCTTTTTATAGTTTTCTCCAATGCTGGCAGCTATGTTGGCTGTTAGTGAGAAATGGGAGTCATTTCTTTTCTTCATTTCAGGCACATTCTGAACTTCTTCTGTGACTAGCATGGAAGTTGAATATTTAAGTTCCACTATCTTAGGATCACTGGTTAACCCAAAGCTGACCTCTTCCAAAAACAGGGGGAAACCCTTATCTTCATCAATAAGATGTGGTGGTGGAGAAGGTGGAATTTTATCCTGACAAGCATCAGGTTCTCTTTCTTTCACTCTATAGCTTTGTCTTGGAAATGTCTTTTTCTCATTTCTTAGAATTGTTCAGATCAATTTTTGACAGCTCCCACATGGATTCTGTGACTTTTGGTAGTCTGTGGCTTTTCTCCTGAATTGTCATCTATCACATATGCTGACCAGCAGCCATGTATCTATCTTTCTTGCAGCATTTCTTTTATTAGACTGAATCTTTTTCAAATTGCTATGGCTGTTTCACTGCTCCAACTGCACATGCAATTAGCTGCTTCTTTGTAACTTCCTCATCACAGTCTCTCTTGGCTTCTGACATATCTTTATTACACTAGATGGGAAGCCCATATGTATTTGTTTCTCTCCTCTCCCCACAACCTCAATTAGAAAACAGTTTAATCTGATTACATCTATACTGAAGATAATGTTGCTAGTTTATTCTGTTCTATAAGCATATTTAAAGATGTGTGACTTAGAATCGAAAAGGATGAAAGTAGGGCCAAATGAAGGATAGTGTGTGACCATTTGTTTTATATCTCACAGTCTTAAAAACATTTAAAGTTACATAACACAGCCTGTCAAACAGTAAGTCCCAGTGAATGAAAAATCTACCAGCAATACTCACTTTCATGATATCTGTAGCTGAAATAACAATGATTAATAGGGCAAATTAAGTTATCCTATTTTAAATGGAACATCTTCTAATAATATTGATAGGGAAGGTGGAAACTCTCCCCTGTGCCATCTCCTTGCTAAATACATCAAACCTTAAGAGAATGTGCTACGGAAATGGGTGTCCACATAAAATGGGAACTGTATTTTATGGAATCACAGACCCTTTATTCTGATGCAGACCAACTGTTCTCCCCTGGGTGCCTGTGATTTGGCACCACTATGAAGCTCCTGTATTGTCAGATAACCTGGGTTTCAGTTCTGAATGCACATGGTCAAGTTAATCCTGTTTTGACAATAGCCAGCTGACCAGAATAGGCTTGCTTGACATGCATGTTCAGAATCATTAAGAACACAAGAGCACTCTCTAAATATATTTTTAATTGACATCAGATATGGTGCTTTTTCAAACCAATCTATTAAGAGACTCCTTGTTTTACTAGTCTCGTAACAGGTGAAGCTTCACCCTCATGTGCAATAGCATAGATAAATTTTTCACAATAATGGTACACTTTTCAGAAAAGCATGAGATTTTCATCAGTTTTGGACTAAAACTTAAGAAACCCTGTGGTTCTTGTGGGTTTTAGGGGATCTGTGAACTGGGTGCAAAAAAAAAATCAATTTCCAATGCTATAACATTGTATGGACTAAAACATGTAATCATTTCCAGATATGGGGACATGTGATACTGCACTTGTATGCACACACATAGCCAACATGCATAGAATTCACTAATAGGCAAAAAAACTTGCGGTTTAAGAATGTACCTATAGCCAACAGATATTTCTATCAAACTTTAAAAAGCAGGGAAAATGGGCAGCTATAGTGAATGCACCAGGGGAGCAGGAGACCTGGCCTCCTCTCTGAGATATTGTACTGCCCTACAAATTTGTCAAAATGCAAACACAATTTGGGACCATGGGGAAGGAGGAGGGGCGGGGGAAGGGGCATATTGGAGTGGGGCAAAGAAAGGGGGAGAGGAGGGCAGGTTTGATCATTTGCATGCTTATAGAGTTCAATGGTATTTACTTTTGTGCAATCATGCTTAAGATAGGTAAAACTGACCATGGGGAGGAGGAAGGGGATGGGAAGGGGAGGAGGAGGGAGGGGCAAGGGGAGGAGGAGGGAGGGGCAAGGGGAGGAGGAGGGAGGGGCAAGGGGAGGAGGAGGGAGGGGCAAGGGGAGGAGGAGGGAGGGGGATGGGGAGGAGGAGGGAGGGGGAGGGAGGGGCAAAGGAAGGGGGAGGGAGGGGCAAAGGAAGGGGGAGGGAGGGGCAAAGGAAGGGGGAGGGAGGGGCAAAGGAAGGGGGAGGGAAGGGGCAAGAGGGAGGGGATAGGAGGGAGAAGGGAGGGTGGGTTTGATCTAGGGTTGCCAGGTTCAGGGCCTGAGAATGATTCTGTATCTTTAAGAAAAGAGAAAATTCAGCCAAGAACAGGTTTTCTTGCAACACTGTAATGGAAAAAACCACAAGGTGAAATTCTCCCTTTCCCTGCACAACTTTTAAAGACACAGAAGACCTCTTGGAGGCTGGGCCTGGCAACCCTAGTTTGATCATTTGCATACTTTTTTAGTTCAATTGGATTTATTTCTGTGCAATAATGTATGAAAATGGAAATGGACTGCCTTCAAGTCGACCGAACTTATGGAAACCCTTTGAATAGGATTTTCATTGTAAATGGCATTCAGATGTGGTTTTACCATTGCCTTTCTCTGAGGCTGAGAGGCAGTGACTGGCCCAAGGGCACCCAGTCAGCTTCATGGCTGTGCGGGGATTTGAACCCTGGATTCCCAGGTCCTAGTCCAACACTGACCCAGGGGATGGGCAGGGAGGTAGAGGTGGAGTAGGTTGGGTGGGTGGGCATTGGGCAGAGGGGAAAACCCTTTCCTTTCCAAAAGGAAAACACTGTGAACAGTATCATTGCTTTTCAGCATTTCCCTCACCTTTTTATTCTACAGCAGGCACATGTAGCCTCTCACCCAAATTTAAACCAAAGCTGTCCCTGGCCACATTCACATCAGGCCTTTATTTCACTTTGGACACTAGGCTTCTCTCAAAGAATCCTGGGAAGTGTAGTTAGTGAAGGGTGCTGAGAGTTGCTAAGAGACGCCCTGTTCCCCTCACAGACCTTCAGTCACAGTGGCTGACTGTTAAACCAATCTGGCCACTGGAGCTCTGTCAATGGAATAGGAGTCTCCTCTCAGCACCCTTCACAAACCACACTTCCCAGGATTCTCTGAGGGAAGCCATGACTGTGTCACATGAAATCAAAGTCTGATGTGGGTGTGGCCCCCTGATTAGGCAACCCCAGAAGCTGTGAGGCTTTTAGAACACTGACAGTTGGTTCTTACTGAGCATGCCCCGCGTTATCATAGGGTTCCAGCCAAAATTTCTTAAATTAATAAAAAAATCAGCCATGCATTTTTTTAACTTTTAAAGTGAAGAAGATGAAAGTCAGAGTATGGGGCAAGGTCAGTATTAGGATTACAGGTACTCTGTGAACATGGCTGATTTTTAATGAATTTCAACAGATTATGAGAACTCTGACAGAAAAAAGTCCAAAAGGGCTCTGGGTTTTTTCCCTCTCTTTTTAGACTTTGAACTCTTGATTCTCTCTAACTGTTTTGTGTATCATCATGAAAATTGAGAGGGTTGCTAAGCAAGTGTTTCTGAGTTCAGGACTATATGTTTTGTAAGGTTCTGTTCTGAAATGAGCTTATAGGGAGGAGCAGTATGGCATGGGGATATTTTCAATTTAACATTATGGAATGCGAAAAATCATGGCTGTATAATAAAACACAGTGACTCACAATAATTACATACCTCATAAAAGCACCAAATTTACACCATTTATGGACAAGCTAAATGCAATCTTTTTCAGATATGGAATAACATAATATCAAAATATAAAACCATATAAAATGAAATAGAAAAGCATTCAGTTCTTATAAACCTGGACAGTATTATTTGTAGCCAACAGAGACATAGTATTTAAAAATGTTAGTGCATGTCCACATGTGTATTTGTGTCAAATTTCTAAAAGTTACAATTGTATGATTGTTAAAAGCCATTCTTATATTTTTAATTATTGATGAACTTGTATCATCAATTGCAAGGGTGGAGGACCAATTAAGATGGTCCGCCCCCGGAGACTAATGAATCCTGAAGGTTTTCAGAAGGCTCTGGGGAGTTTTCCGGCTGATAAAACTGACGCTCCTGTCGAAACCCTGGTCAATCTGTGGAATACGGAAATGACCCGGGCAGTTGACACGATCGCCCCGGTGCGCCCTCTTCTCTGCAGAGCTCAATTGGCTCCGTGGTTTACCCCGGAGCTAAGAGTGATGAAGCAAGAAAGGAGACGGCTTGAGTGCAAATGGAGACGAACTCCCAACGGCTGTGGTCTTGCACTTGTGAAGATCTCTACCAAGCTCTATGTGAAGGCGGTGAGGGCAGCGAAGAAGCAGTCATCTTCTAACCGCCCAGCGGAACTTTATAAGGTTGTTCGGGGACTTTTACACTCTGGTCCTCAGAACGCAATAATACCATCAATAGCCCGCTGTAATGAGTTTGCGAGACACTTCCAAGATAAGATCACAAACATCCGCCGGGACCTTGACTCCAATATTGTAGCAGTTGAGCCTAATGAGGTGTCCGGAGCACAGTCCTGTCCTGTTTTATTGGATGAATTTCAGTTGGTTCAGCTCGAGGACGTGGACAAGGTGCTTGGACAGGTGCGGGCGACCACTTCTGCTCTGGATCCTTGCCCCTCATGGCTAATAAAAGCTAGCAGGAACGGAACAGCCGGATGGGCCAAGGAGGTGATCAATGCCTCTTTACGAGAGGGAGTGGTACCACCCTGCCTGAAACAGGCGGTGGTGAGACCGCTCCTAAAGAAACCCTCCTTGGACCCTGAAAATCTTGACAACTATAGACCGGTAGCAAATGTTCCGTTCCTGGGCAATGTTTTAGAGCGTGTGGTCGCTCACCAGCTCCAGGCTCTCTTGGATGAAACTGATTATCTGGATCCATGTCAATCGGGCTTTCGGCCGGGGTTTGGTACAGAAACAGCCTTGGTCGCCGTGTATGATGACCTCTGTCGGGAGAAAGACAGAGGGAGTGTAACTCTGTTGGTTCTCCTTGATCTCTCAGCGGCTTTTGATACCATCGACCATGGTATCCTTCTGGGACGTCTTGCGGACTTAGGAGTTGGAGGCACTGCTTGGCGGTGGCTGTGCTCCTACCTCAAGAATCGTCTCCAGAAGTTGGTGCTTGGGGAGCATTACTCGAGTCCCTGGATACTCCAATATAGGGTCCCACAGGGTTCAGTTCTGTCCCCCATGCTCTTTAATATCTATATGAAGCCGCTGGGCGAGGTCATTAGGAGATTTGGAGTGCGTTTCCAGCAATATGCTGATGATACGCAGCTCTACTTCTCCTTTTCATCTTCTTCAGGTGAGGCTGTTAATGTACTAAACCACTGCCTGGCCGCGATAATGGACTGGATGAGAGCTAATAAACTGAGACTCAATCCTGACAAGACTGAGATGCTGTTGGTGGGGGGGCTCTCTGCCCAGATGGTTGATGTCCGACCTGCCCTAGATGGGGTTACACTCCCCCTAAAGGAGCAGGTCCGTAGTTTGGGGGTCTTATTAGATCCGCTCCTGTCACTGGAGGCTCAAGTAGCCTCGGTGGCACGGAATGCGTTCTACCAGCTTCGGCTGGTAGCCCAACTACGACCCTATCTGGATAGGGAGAACCTTGCCACAGTTATCCATGCTCTGGTAACCTCTAGATTGGACTACTGTAATGCACTCTACGTAGGGTTACCTCTGAAGACGGTTCGGAAACTTCAGCTGGTGCAGAATGCTGCGGCCAGAGTTCTTACTGGGACAAAAAAATTTGATCATATAACACCTGTCCTGGCCCAGCTGCACTGGCTACCAATATGTTTCCGGGCCAGATTCAAAGTGTTGGTTCTTACCTATAAAGCCCTTAACGGCATCGGACCGCAATACCTGGCGGAACGCCTCTCCCGCTATGTACCTACCCGGTCGCTGCGCTCGACGTCGAAGGCCCTTCTCCGTGTCCCAACGCATAGGGAGGCACGGAGAACGATAACTAGAGCTAGGGCCTTCTCAGTGGTGGCCCCCGAACTATGGAACGCCCTCCCTGATGAGATACGCCTGGCGCCTTCTTTGTTATCTTTTCGGCGCCAGGTAAAGACCTACCTCTTCGCCCAGGCATTTTAAAAATTTTAAAATTTGAATTTAAAATTGAAAATTTTTAATTATGTTTTATTGTGTATTGTATTTACATTGTATTTAATATATTTACTTGTATTTTAACCTGTTTTATTATGCTGTACACCGCCCTGGGAGCTTATTGCTATAGGGCGGTCTAAAAATGTAATAAAATAAATAAAAATAAAATAAATAAATATAAATGTATAAAAATCTTTTAATAATAAATTAAATATAGTCATGTAACTTTTAAAACACCATTTACTAATCCCTTTTGGTCATTTCCAACCTGGTTTTGGTACAGTCTTGGTCACCTTGGTACACAACCAACACCAAGAACTGATATGAGGAAATGTGCCCGTTTGTTTGTTGGACCTCTCAGCCACTGAGTTGGGGCTGAAGATATTGCATTATAGTGTTTCTAGTCCTTCCTGGAGGGTAGTCTCAAATGGTGGTGCTGGGGGATTACTGCTTGGCTTCATAGCTTATGAAATCCTGCAGGGTTCAATCTTATTGTTCATGTTCTTTAACGTATACATAAGACCACTGGAGGAGGACATTCAGAGATTTGGGCAGCAGTATCAGTGACATGCTGATTACATCCATTTCTACCTCTTCTAGCTACCAGGGAGGCCATTGAAGTTTTGGGTTGATATCTGAACATAGGGATGAATTAGATGTGGACAAACAAGCTGAAGTGTGATCCAGGCAAGAAAGAGAAGCTCCTGGTTACTAGATCTGCCAATCCTGATAGTAGGTCTGTCCTAATAGTCTATCCTAGTAGTCCCGTATTGTACCATGTGGGGCTGCCTATGAAAAGAACCATTGGTTCCCTACCTAAAATTTAGTTCTCTGGGATGCACACCTTAACCTGGTGAGGGGGTTTGAAAATGTCAAAGAAGCTGAGAGCAATGCCGTCAGGAATCTAGACCAAGAGCCTAGACTCCTAGCAGGGGCACCCAAGGCGGAATGGTCAAAGCTGAGACACCAGACGAAGATGCATCCAGACTCAGAGGAAGGCAATGGTAAACCACCTCTGAATACGTCTTACCTTGAGAACCCTATGAATAGACTATCCAAAATGCAACAAGAGATAGTGCTAGAAGACGAGACCCACAGATCAGAAGGCACTCACTCAGCTACTGCGGAAGAACAATGGACAAGTATGAGAAGCACTGTGACTAATGATGCAGCTGGGTCAAAGTTGAAAGTAAGTCCAGAGGCTGATGCACACAGATGCGAAAAGAGAGTCCAGAATTGTACGATGCACACAATAGGAACATGGAATGGTCGAAGCATGAACCAGGGAAAGTTAGAAATTGCCGCCCTGGGCTCCTGCTGGATGGGATATAAACAAGCAAACAAATAAATAAGCAAGAAATGGAGCGTATCAACATTACAATACTTGGTGAGAGTGAATTAAAATTGACGGGAATAGGACATTTTCAATCAGGGAACTACAAAATATTTTATGCAGGAAATGAGAAATTAAGAAGAAATGGGGTTGCTTTAATAGTGAGAAATGATGTAGCAAAAACAAATAAGAGCTATAATGTAAGGTCTGAGCGAGTGATATCAATGAGATTTAACAGGAAACCTATTAACATAACCATCATCCAAGTCTATGCTCCAATGGCAAACACAGAAGAAGAGGAATTGGAAAGATTTTACGGAGAAGTACAGGAAGAAATTGATCACACACCAAAACAAGATGTGCTAATAATCATTGGGGACTGGAATGCAAAAACTAGGAAACAGAGAAGAACTAGGAATTGTGGAGAAATGGGGCTTAGGAGATAGAAATGAAGCAAGAGAAAGATTTACTGAATTCTGTGAAGCCAATAATTTGTTTCTTGCGAACACATTTTTTTGAGCAACTGTAAAGACAACTGTACACATGGACATCACCAGATGGTCAATATAGGAATCAAATTGATTATATAATTAGTAGCAGAAGATGGAGAAATTCCATACTTTCTGTAAAAACAAGATAAGGAGTAGACTGCGGTACAGATCATGAACTGGTAATATCAAAAATCAAAGTAAAGTTAAAGGAGGACAACAAAGCAATCATAATGCCAAAATACAATTTAAATAAAATCCCAGAATAATATAAAGATCAAATAAGGAACAGATTTGAGGTTTTAAACTTAGTTGGCAGAGAATCAGAACTATGAAGTCAGAGACATTATCAGAGAAGAATGCAAAAAGACAATACCTCTAGTTACAAAGAGAGAAAGACCTCAATGGATGACTGAAGAAACTCTTCAAATGGTTAAAGAGAAAAGGAAAGTAAAAGCAAAAGGCGATAGAAACATGGTCAGAACCCTAAATGCAACAAAATAGCGACTAGTACGTAGGGACAAAGAAAACTATTACAATAGTTACTGTATAGAAATAGAAGAGGACAACAAAAAGGGTAGAACAAGAGCCCTGTTCCAAAAGATTAGAGAAATGAAAGGCAAATTTAAACCAAGAGTAGGGATGTTGAATAATCAACAGGGGAACACACTGACTGACCGAGATGAAATAAAAGATGGAAGCAATGTACTGAAGAACTTTGTAAAAGAGATGCAAGGATGACAGATTCATTCATGGAAGAACCATATGATGAAGAACCAGAAATTTTAGAATGTGAGGTGAAAGCTGCTCTTAAAATAATTGGAAGAAACAAATCACCAGGAACAGTTGGCATACCAATAGAGTTGCTACAAGCTACTGAGACTGAATCTGTCCAAATTTTGACAAAAAGTTGTCAACAAATATGGAAAAGAAAACAATGGACCACAGACTGGAAACATTCAATATACATCCCAATTCCAAAGAAAGGGGAACCCAGGGAATGCAGTAATTATTCAACTATTGCCTTAATATTCCATGCAAATAAAGTAATGCTCCAGAATCTACATATTCTACAACAAAGGCTCTTACCATATATGGTGCGAGAAGTGCCAGATGTGCAAGCTGGATTTAGAAAGGAAAGAGGCACCAGAGATCATATTACAAACGTATGTTGGATAATGGAACAGACCAAGGAATTTCAGAAGGAAATCACCCTGTGCTTTATAGATTACAGCAAAGCCTTTGACTGTGTAGATCATGAAAAATTATGGAATGCTTTAAAAGAAATGGGGGTGCCACAGCATCTGATTGTCCTGATGCACAACCTATACTCTGGACTAGAGGCTACTACAAGGACTGAATATGGAGAAACTGACTGGTTCCCAATTGGAAAGGGTGCAAGACAGGGGTGTATTTTATCACCCTATTTGTTTAATAAATACGCAGAACATATCATACGGAAAGCGATTGGACCAAAATGAAGGAGGTGTGAAAACTGGAGGAAGAAATATCAATAATTTAAGATATGCAGATGATACCATACTACTAGCAGAAAGCAGTAATGATTTGAAACAAATGCTGATGAAAGTTAAAGAGGAAAGCACAAAAGAAGGACTACAGCTGAATGTCAAAAAGACTAAAGTAATGACAACAGAAGATTTATGTAACTTTAAAGCTGACAATGAAGACACTGAACTTGTCAAGGATTATCAATACCTTGACATAATCATTAACCAAAATGGAGACAATAGTGAAGAAATCAGAAGAAGGCTAGGACTGGGGCAGCTATGAGAGAACTAGAAAAAGTCCTCACATGCAAAGATGCATCACTGAACACTAAAGACAGGATCACTCAGACCATGGTATTCCCGATCTCTATGTAAGGATGTGAAACAGTCTCTATGTATGGATGTGAAAGCTGGACAGTGAAAAAAGCAGGTGAGAGAAAAATCAACTCATTTGAAATGTGGTGTTGGCGCATACCATGGACTGCAAAAAAGACAAATAATTGGGTGTTAGAACAAATTATACCAGAACTATCATTAGAAGCTAAATGATGAAACTGAGGTTATCATACTTTGGACACATAATGAGAAGACATGATTCACTAGAAAAGACAATAATGCTAGGGAAAACAGAAGGGAGTAGAAAAAGAGGAAGATCAAAGAAGAGATGGATTGAATCCATAAAGAAAGCCACAGACCTGAACTTACAAGATCTGAACAGGGTGGTTCATGACAGATGCTATTGGAAGTTGCTGATTCATAGGGTTGCCATAAGGTATAATCAGCTTGAAGGCATATAACAACAAACATTGCTGGATGGAAACTCATTAGCTTAGGTTACAGCTCCACCATGTGATCGATGGCAGGAAAGATAAGATGAAGGAAGTAGATTGCTCCTAGAATTCCTCAGTTTGCATTCTTGCCAAGCTTGAATAGGTGAATGGACTGCCTTCAAGTCGATCCTGACTTATGGTGACCCTATGAATAGGGATTTCATGGTAAGCAGTATTCAGAGAGTGTTTACCATTGCCTCCCTCTGAGGCTAGTCCTCCCCAGCTGGCTAGGGCCTGCTCAGCTTGCCATAGCTGCACAAGGCAGCCCTTCCTTGTCCGCAACTGCCAACTGGGCTCCTTGGGACTATGCAGCTTGCCCATGGCTGCACAGATGGCAGGGCACGTAACCCCTGAGCCACTCACTGTGGGGGTGATCTTTAGCTGGCCCTTGATGCCCAGGAGACATGAGGGGGATTTGAACTCACAGACTCTGGACTCCCAGCTAGGCTCTCCTCCCCACACAAATAGTAGAGAACAGATAATCTACTTCCCACTAGAGAAATTGCAGAGGACAGCCTTAAGTGTGGGGTTGATGAGTTTCTGTCCAGTGACACAGAACTACCTTCCTGATAGGGAACCAAAGATTCTTTCTCATGTTGCTGGAGAAACTCATCAGCTTTGGGTGTTCTAAAGCTTCCCATGTAGGGAGGAATATATAAACGAAGGTTTTTCATCCATTTGGAAGGACCTGCTGCAGGATCCTTTAACTGAATATGGCCTCAGGCAATGTGTAGATGTTTATTTTATAGTGTTTAGTGAAAGAGCTAGGGGATGCCCATGTGGCTGTTCTGCAGATCTTGTCTATTGGTGCATTGGCTGACAGAGCTGCAGAAGTAGCAGCAGCTCTCATAGAATGGGCCATAATTTTAGAAGGGACATGTAACTTCTCGGCCTCATGAGCAAGCACAATGCATGCTCTAATGTACCTAGAAAATGGGGCCTGGTGGAATGATACCAAGTGAGTGTCCATTTGCTAAAGACTTTGGTTCTGGAGATATAAACTTTGAGAGCCCTTCTAACATCCAATGAATGCCACACTCATTGAAGGGGATGGGAAGGCCTAGGACAAAAGGTGGGGAGAATCAGTTGGTGTCTATAAAATTTGATAGGTACTTTAGGTAGGAAGGAGGGGTCTATATGGAGGATTACCCTATCTATATCCATAGGTGCTTAGCAACTGATAAGGTGGTCAACTCAGAAACTCTACAGGCAGATGTTATGGCCACAAGAAAAAATACTTTAAAGGATAGGAGTCTAATGGCGACCTTACTCATGGGCTTAAAGGGAGGCTTTTGTAAGGCCCACAACATTTTATGCAGATCCCAAGATGGGAATCTATGCATTGTAGGAGGCCATTTTAGAGTTAAATCTCTTAGGAAGTGCTTTAGAAGAGGATGGAGGGAGATGGGAACTGCCGCTGAATCTGAAGTTAGAGGGGATATAGCTGAAGCTTGCTTCTTTAGGGTATTGGGTCTGAGGTCTTTTTCAAGTGTCTTGGAAAAAGCCTAGGATGTCAGAAATATCTGGCTTACGGACAGAGATGTCTTTGGAGGAGCACCAGGATGTGAACATTTTCCAAATGGATTAGTAGATGTGCACTGTTAAAGGATGCCTGGATGCTAGGATGGTGTGAACAACATCCGCATTAAGGCCAAGTTTCCTTAGACATTCCTGCTCAATACCCATCAGCTGGAATCAGCTTAGGTGAAGAGATGGGAACAACTGGCTCTTGGCATGATTGATTAGGCCGTGGTCCTTCAGACAGGCTAAGGTGATGTGTAGATCCTCCCATGATTTGTGAATTGATGAGGATCGAATTAGGACATCTTCCAGGTAGGGAAAAATGTATACTCCCTGTGTCCTGAGGCATCAGGGTCACCATGACTTTGTGAAGACCCTGGGGGTGGACAACAGACTCAAGGGCCTGGGCCTGTATTGGAAATGGTCTCCCTCTACTGTGAACCTGAGGTACCATCAGTGATGGGGTAAGTATGTACGCCTCCTTCAAGTCTATTGAGGTGAGGTAAAGGTGTCCATGCAAAACTTGTGGCATGTGACATACTCGTTCAGGTTCTGCAGGTAGAATACAGCTCTGAACAAACTGTTTTTTCTCCAAACTGTAACGAAGAGTCAGTAGTTTCCCAAAAATCTCTCTCCTACGGAAACAGGTTCTATTACTGCTATTTACAGCAGGTGAGAGATTGCCTGGTGGATCCTCTCCCTTTTGTGTGGAGATGTCAAGCTGGGAGATGGTATGAACCTTGGGTGAGGCGAGGATGTGAATTCAAGACGTAGCCCATGCTGGAAGGTCTGCTGCACCCATTAGTCCAATGATATGTCCCTCCACTGAAGGGCGAACCGGTGGAGGCGACCTCCTACTGGAGTGGTGCTGCCACCTGAATTGGTGTTTGTTTCCATGCAACAGGGACCCGAATCCAGTTCTGTTGCAGAACTGCTGTTGGCCTCTGACCTAGCTGCTCTGTCTATTCCAAAAGGGGTGGCTGAGTTAGTCCTCCTTAGCCCTTCCCGATGGCCTGGAGCCTTGAAAGGGCTGGGACTTCTGATAAGGATGAGGGTTCTCCGAAAAGACTTTCTATCATCTCTTTTCTTTAGATTCCAGGACGTCTGCGAGGGCGGCGTCAGTCAACAGCTCACCTCCTAGGTAGGTTTCTGAGGCCAGAGTAGAGTGAGCCATGGGATCTGCATCCCAATGACGCAAACACAGTGTCCTAAATAAAGACACCTGCTGCCAGTGACCGTGTTGCGAATTATGTGGCTTCCATCGATGCATCAGTCATGAAGGTCATCACCAGAAGATTTTCAGCAAGGACTTGCAGACTTGAGCTGGGTCTTGCTATGGGCTGTCCCGTAAATCTTCCCACCAGAGGTGGGAAGCCGTAGTAAATGTGAAGGAGGCCGATACTGCCCCAACTGATAATACACTAGCCTTGTGGATTCATCTGAGGCCCTGATCCATCTTGCGTTCTGTATGGTCCTTGAGATGGGCAACCAAGTCCTTTGGGTTCAAAGACGGGCTTAATTTACTATGGGAGCATTCCTCAGCGGGGCTTTCAGATGATCCATAAGCTGTAGCTGCAGTGTATAATATTTATTGGTTGTCGGAATTGACTTCTTAAACTGCAAAAGGATGTTGAATCCCAATTTGATTAAGGATGGGACTTTCAGCACCCTAGATTTGGGTTATTGGTCTGGAAACACGATAGAAACCCTAAATTCATCTTGGGCTGGAGAATCTTCTGGAGAATTCAAACTCAATGCTCCTGTTGCCTTGTACAAGAGGGGAAGAAAGTGGGCTTCTTGGAAGAACCTGTTGGTAGAAACCTCTTCGGGTTCTGAATTCCCGCTCCACTCTTCCTTGTCCGGAACAATTCAGTTATTGTCTGGGTCTGTGCTCTGGTCTTCCACACACCCATGGTGTCTGCCTTGAACAGCTGCATGTGGATCTGGTGACATGTGGTTGGTTGATGGTGATCATGAAGCTGTAGATGCATGCAGCAGGTCAGAAGCCTGAATGCGCTGAGACCTCCCCAGTTCTGGGAGGAGGGTCTAGCAGCCCCCCTGTCTTCTCCAGGACATATTGAAGAGACTGCTGAAGCCAACAGGTCTCTGGCCAAATCTACAAGCCGAGATTCCCTCAGTTGTTCTTTCAATTGTTGTAGCATCAGGGATGAAAACTGCAGTTGAGGTTGGTGAGCATAGCCACATGATGGATGTGCACCCCCCAACTGAGACTTCTGCAGGGATGTGAGTCAACTGGGAGCCTCTTGAAATCCTGAGAAGATGTGGTGGAGAAAATGCAGTTTAAAATGTAGGTTGCCCCCCCTTCCTCCTCAGAGAGAGGTTCCTGGTCTCTTGCAGTTTGTAAGCATACCCTGTTGACTACATGCCTCAGCAACCTTCTGCCTGCAGGTGAAGGGGTGGGCTACTGCTGACTCAGCAGCTGTTTCTGGAGTCTGGCGGTCCATGACTGGCAGGAGCAGTTTGGCCTTCTTGGTGGGAACTGCTGATTCCATTGTTGCCTTCCCCATGGGAGCAACGTATGGTGCGGGGCTTACAGGGGCAGTCTTAAAATGGAGGTCTGTGGCTAAGCTGTGGGCCTGTATGGAGGCAGGAGGCCGAATGGCAGGCTGAGTCAGGCATGCCGCAGACTGCATTGATGGTGAGCGGGCTATTTGCAGCTGCAAAAGGCTCTGTTGGGTCTGCTGCGGCCTATGTTGAGGATCGGCAATGGGGATGTGGAGGCGGTGAGGCAGTGGTTGGCAGTCACAAACAGCTCCATTGAGCCTACTGAGCCTACTTGTGGGCCTACTGTGAGGATGGACAATGGGGGGGAGGAAGGCAGATGCGGCAATGTAGCAGCTTGGCAGCCTTTTACTGTGGCCTACTCATGGGCCTACTATGGCCTACTGTGAGGATGGATGATAGGGGGGATGCGGCAGTGTAGTGGCTTGGCAGCCGCAAATGGCTCCAGTGGTGAGGAGGTGACGAGGTAGGCAGCCAGATAGCCGCTGGCGGTTGAGAGAAGATGCAGCGCTTGCTGCAGCCTCGGTTGAAGGGGGGGAGAAAAGGAAAGCCGATGCCTGGTGTTTTAGGCGGACAAGCCTGTTTCGTGCGCCTGCTGGCACATAAAGAATTTAATTTGGGGGGGGTCTTCTTCCCTCGCAGCCTAAAAGTCGTGGTCCCCCGCTCCTCTTACATATACATATATATGTATTATTGAACACCCAAGGGAATGGGAGAAAGGATCAAACCGACCTAAGAGGAATAACAACTAAAGACAAACAAACATAGAAATATACAGGCCTGAACTAAGGCAGAAAGAACAGAGATAAGGAGCCACAGGAAGCAGGAAGTCTTTGCAAAATTGAACAGCACTGTTTCAGCCTTCAAATGCTAGGTGGAGCTAGCTACCCACCTGAGGTCATCTTTACATGCACAGGAGAACTAAGATATTTCTCTTATCCTGTGATTCCACCAACATTTCTTTTAATGCCTCTTCTCCAAAGAGTTTTCCTCCAGCATAGAGAGCTGTAGAAAGGCTGACTCCTAAGGCAGTGTCAGCATCCCAGTATTTCAACCATAAGGTTCTCCTGGTAACTACATCAGCTGCAAGGGAGCAGACAGCAAACTGTGTAGCATCTAGAGTCGCATCCGCTGTGTAGGCTGCGGCATGAGAAATCTTCTAAAGGGACTTATGTGGGTGATCCAGATCCTGGTTGGGATTGTAAATCAAGTTGTCTAGCCAAAACGGAAGCAGAGCACGATGGATGCATGGCTAATGCTGTTGTCTCATGGGCTCTCCATATGGCATAGTCTGAGTGCCTCTTGTTGGGGTCTTTGAGTTGGGCATCCCCATCTTTTGGCAGAGTATTTTTGGCCACAATAGCAGAAACAGTATAATCAGTGGCTGGAATTTTCAGCAGAACTGTGAACTCAGAATTCAAATTGTAAAGTTTATTAGCCAAAGATACAGCTTTTTTTATGCTGGAGGGACACCATCCCATTGAATCATAATAATAGGCTTAAAGGAACTGGGTACTAGAATGTGTTTGACTGATGACTTTGGTTCACGTACCACCACTTTGCCTTTGGACTGGGCTGGAGGTGGGTCAGCAGGAGCAGAGTGGCTAGGACTCTATGCAGCAGTGTCATGGAGTAGGAATCATGGAACAGGTGATGGGGTGTTTGTTCTGTCCCAAAGGAGTCCATTCCCCTTCTTCCAACTCAGGATACAGAAAGAGATCAAGTAGGTCTGTACCAATAGGAGTGACATGGTGAGCCCTGTGGGAGACATCCCTAACTATGTTCCTATCTTAAAGGAATTAGGGGAGGCAGGGGTGGAAGCATGCTCTCTAAATCCGAAGGTCTGTCTATAGGCAGAGCTTCTAGTGTTTACCAACAGCTGTCTGAAAGATGTGACCCGAGATGCATGGTACAGCAGGTTCAGACACACCAAGAGGTGCATTGGGTTCTGCCACAGAAGAGCCAGGTGGAGTCCTTAATTCTGTAGCCAATTTTGCCATCAGAGCGTCTTTAATTTGCCTCAGGATGCTTGCACTGAGGAGGAATTTGTGGCTAGGGTATCCAGAACCCTCAGAATTCATCTGAGCTTGCCTGTCTCGAAATAAGGCAGGAAGACTCTGCTGGGCCACTGGTGGATACTTTTCAAAACCAACTATCTCCTCACCTGAAGTTGACCTTGCCCCCCATCACCTTGTTGATGAAATAGGCCACTATCTCAATCCCAGTCCTGGCACAGTGAAGAGCGGTTGACTACTTGCTTTTCTGGGTAGGATTCCAATGCCTCCATACAGCATGCCTTCTTTGCTTCGAGGGCTTGGTCTTCGCCAGGTGGTGGCACTTCTGCTTGGCCTTACAGGCTGCAGGAATCTTGGTGTTGGGAGAAGCCTCTGGTGGAAACTGTTGAATGCCATTACTGAGGGTCTGACTGTGGCACGGAGGAGACTGTCAAGCTGAGTGCAGTAGAACATATGCATCTGACATGAAGGAGCGATGGACCAAGGCAGAGAAGCCCACTTGAGCACCTTCCAAATGAAAAAAAAACCAAAGTCTTTCCCACTTACAGAAGTGGCTAAGCCAGGGAAGAAGCTATGGAGAGGATAAACAGGTTTATTCATTTCATTTTATTTTTTGAGAGAGAAAGAGGTAGAAGAGAGCTGTGGAAAACTGCAGTGGGGAAAGAGAAAGACTTCAGGATGGGCTGAGAGAGAGAAAAAACAGCGCCTGGCAGTAAGAAAGCAAGAAATAATTCTGTAGGAGAGAGAGAATTCGAAAAGCCTGACAAAAAAGGGAGCAAATACTGACTGTGACCAGCTAGATGGATGGCAGGAAAGCAAACTGAGGAATTCTGGGAGCGACCTGCTTTTCTCAACTTACTTTCCTACCTTTGACCACAAGGTAGAGCTGTAACACAAGCTGATGAGTTTCTCCAGCAACACCAGAATGTATCCAGAAAATTACAGGCAGCACAAAATGCTGACTGGAGCCAGTTTTGCAAACGTACCACTCTGTTATATGAATCTCACTGGCCTCCAGTCCTTTTCCAAGCTGAATTCAAAGTGCTACTTATAATATTTAATGCCTTAGTTTAGGACCAAGATACCTGAAAAATTATGAATGAATTTATTTATTTTGGTCAAGGACAAGCACAAATCTGAAAGATCAGTAGCTCCTGCATGAACCTTCTCTCCCACTCAGGTCATTGGAGTCTTCTCTATGCCCCCCAGTTTTGAAAATCCAGTTGGTGAGTACAAGAAAAAGGCTTTCTCCAACTCAGATGGAACTCCCTATACTGGTAGATCCTTTTGGCCCCTTGGCTAATAACATTTTACCACAATGTAAAAACAAACAAAAAAACACCATCTTGGCTCCACTGATCCTATTGGATTAGTTAAGGTTTTTGTTTCCTTCTTTCTTCTTTAGATATGATAATCGCAGCAGTTTCTCTTTACTTTATTAGTTTATGGTTTTCATAAATTATGTTGCTCCTAAGCCACCTTGAGTGTTGCACTGGAAAGGCAGGATATAAATGTTTTAAATATTTAAAAAACATTTTAATCAACTGTAGTAAAGGTGAGAAGTTTTTTAAAAAAGGATGACAGTTAAATGTTTAGAAACTCATCTTTCTAGACATACCAAATATTGTACTGTCTTCTAATTTTTTCATTACAGGTTACATGCCTTTAATGTTAATTCAACTATTGTTTTGAAGCCAGACTGCATTTTTAAGCCAAATTGTACTTAAATAATTACATGATGGAATTTCACAGAGATTTACATAATCTATCATAGGATAAATCTTTTTTTTTTTTAAATAAAACTAACTTAACACTCAGCTGTTAGGAAACAGTGCTAGCAAAAAGAAACGCTGCTACAGAAACCAAGGATTAAAACTGCTCTCCATAGTGTGAATGGCATGTTCACATGGTTTGGCAGACAGAATCAAATTTCCTACTACCCTTTATTTCTGTCCCCATGCACTTCATTCATTATATCTAGTTATATCTTTACCAGCTTTCTTTAAAACAACTGAGTTTTCATAGACAGCAATTTCATATCAATTTTCAAGTGACAGAACTTTTGTGCATATGGTTCATATTGTCTTTCTCTACCTCCCCCCCAAATTATCATTCTTCTATCAAGCCCTGAGTATGAATAATCCAATGAAGAAACATATACATGCCATATTGTCTGATTTCTCCCATACAGGCGGACCCCGCTTATATGGCAGGTTCCGTTCCGGACTGTCGCCGTAAAGTGGAAATCGCCGTAAAGTGGAACCCATTGATGATAATGGAGTGCACTGCGCAAAAATGACGTCAAAATGGCATGCGACATTAAAAAAACGCTGTAAAAGCAGAACAAGAGCCTTAATGCGGGGACTTTCCCTAATTGAAAGCCACCGCATTCGCAAATCGCTGTAAAGCAAAGCACTGTAAAGCGGGGCCCTACTGTATACGGCTAGCCTTCAGTCCAAAGAACTAAATCCTATTCCAAGTGGCACATCCTATTTTATTGAAAAATATATATGATGAGCATTCACCCAAGATGTAAAAAAATTTCACTAGTTATTGGGATCTGTCAAAATGCAATTCAATTGCCTTTAGTAGCTCTTCAAAACATGAGAGACTCAGAGTAAATAAAAATGCTTGGGAGAACAAAGATCATAATATAGATCTGAGTTTCCCATACTGCTGGAAATAATCACTTTATTGGTGAAAATTAGTATTTTTAGATCCAATCTCATTCGAGCTGAGCAGAAAGTGGTGTTTTCATTTTCAGTATTATAAAAAAATTCAGGATTATCTAAAAAAACTCTTTGAATTTTTAAATGAATTTTAAATTGCCTTTCAAAATGTCATGCATTTTTTGTCCATCAGTACCCAAATAATTTTTAAAGGCTACAGAAACTATTGAATTGCAGAGATAGCCTACAAGGTATAATTCAGGGAAATCCTGAGCCTTGGGAGCAAGGGAGCTATGCAATCTCTGACCCTGCCATTGAAGCTGAGGGGAAAAGCCAACTTGAAAGAGCTAAAACTTAGGTAAAGTTTATACCTACCCCTTGTTTCCCTAAAACCTATAATCCTTGTAAGAGTACCAGGCCTAATCATAGTCACACGGGTTAAGGGAGTGACTTCAAAAGTCAAGGTTTGTTTAATTACAAACAATGAGTTGTCCCACAGATGATCAAAAAACCCTAGTTTGTTCCATGAAAGCTTAGTTTGCTTCTCCCTCATCTGCTCTTCACTGCCTGCCTGATATCCTAAGCACCTTTGTGCATCGCCTCAGTGTGTCATCATTAGCCATCTGTACATATGGGGGTACACAGATCTCCTTGGAGCTTGAAACAAATCTTAGCAGCAGATGAGCCGTACCAGTTTCCTTCCCTTCCTCCATTAAAGGAACACCAAATCCTCTCTGGAGTCAAGAAACTCCTTAACCTTTCTTACACCATTTTGCTGATTATCAGAGGATGTTCCCATCAGTAATCAAAGTAGTTGAAGCTACCAAACATTTCCTGTGTATCTTCCAATAGAAAAACATCCTAATCCACACCATCACACCCCAGGAAATTACCTATGAAGCAGCCACACTTGCACACAATTCTGATCATCAGTAAGCACTTTCAGAAAGCCAGTCAGATAACCATACTGTCCATCCTCTTCTTAACTGACCCCTTTTTCTGTCGAAGAAGATACACGTTTTGATTAATGATCAAACTTGATTACAAAATGAGGCAAGCAATAGGTGAAAGCCAGCAGCAATTCATGTTACTGAATGCAAAAGGAGGGGTGGTAAGTTCAGAATGGGGAATGAGTCCAGTGGCTACTGGTGGTGTGAGCGAAGGCATATGATACAAGTCAGTTGCAGGCTGAACCTTGGGAGAAAGTGGGGGCAATGATTCCAAATGAAGTGGAATATTGCCTTGCATTTTCTTGCCAGCGAATGAGTGGCTGAGAAGGAGGATGACTTTGCTCTCCATCTATGGACACTGCACCCATCTCTTCACCTGGCCTGGGCAGGTCTGGCTACTCCTCTGTTAATAATACCTCCCCTCATCTTGCAAATGTTGTGGAGAATACAGCAAACCGCTATGATATTGTTGACCGATAGGCATGACTGCCTTGTGTTTCCATCAAGACTAAAGCAAAGAAGAGCAGAGCAGGGGTTAAGCTGCTTGCAGAGCCTTGCAGAGCCTTGACGAGGCTGTCAAGGCCAGCACCTGGTGCTGCCAAGGCAACCAAGGGAGATAAAGGCTGGACAGCTCTGCCAGCCGAGTGTGGGGGAAAAGTCTATGGAGGAAAGCGGAGCTGGTGTTTTGTATCTGTCTGAGGCTTGTGTTTTATCTACAAGTAAAAGACTCTTAGAACTTTCTGCACTTGTCTCTGTTATCTGGTTATTCTTACTGGCTAACACCGGAACTGGGCACGCGCTTATTCACACGAACGACAGGGGTTATGGGCCCAGATTGCCCAGTGTAAACCAGTTAAAACCAGTAGAACCAGTGCAGTGGTGAAGACTGGAGCCCAGGCTTAGGGGCTGAAAGATGCAAGCGAGCTGAGAGAAGCTGAGGAGAGTGGCCGAGTGTGGAAGAGGTGCTGAACATGGCGTTGCTGGCAGCAGGCATGCCTCTTGAGCGGCTAACAGACAAGAATTATTCCAGCTGGAGACTTCGTATGCAGGCTTTTCTGATCAAAGAGGACCTCTGGGAGGTTATAGAGAGAGCACCCCCATCGGCTCCACAACTGGCGTGGACGCGGAGAGACGAGAAGGCGAGAGCATATATTATTCTTGCATTATCTGATTCACAGTTGCTGTATGCAAAGAACCAGAACACAGCAAAAGAGGTATGGGAGACTTTGAACAGAATCCATGTACGCCAGACAGTGAGCAGTAAAATATATCTGGCACGTCAATTATATAAGATGAGACTAGGTGAAGGGAAAACTATGTCTGAGCATCTTATGGAATTCCAGAGACTGTTTGCGGAATTGGAAGAGAGAGAAATAATTCACAGCCAATTGCAAAAAGTATATCTTATCTTATCATCTTTGGACGAAACGTGGGACCCTCTTGTCATTTCGATCGAGGCGATGGACAACACAGTGTTAACAGAGAATTATATTGGCGGAAAACTGCTCCAGGAGTACCAGAGACGGCAGGAATGCAAAGAGAAGAACGTGGCTGAGCGAAGTGAAAGTAAACAGAAGTTGTTCAAAGGCAGAGTCAATGGACTAAAAGCGTGTTATTGTTGCAATTCGACAGATCATCTACTCAGAGATTGTGCAGTGAAGCGTGGAGGAAAACGCTGGAAGTAATCAAGTGTGCAGTTAATTAGCACAAAAGCGCATAAATCAGAGCACCAAGGTCTTCCTCTATACCCACCAAGCTGTAAAGCAACCTCCACCTCACTTTTAAATGTTTAAAGGGTCACTGCACAGGTAGTCTCGCTATGCTACGGTAGTAGCTGAGGTTCCTGCCAATGGGAATCTTTGGAGACTTGTACAGAGCCATCAACCATAGTTGCAAGGCTAATGCCTAATCTGCAAAAATGACAGAAACATTAGAACTCCACTGACTAGCACCACTGGGGCCCAGAGAAGATGCTCCCTTTGACCTTATCTGCAAGGGATGGATGTCCAGAAGATGTCCATGTTATGATTTCATCCTGAAACACCAGCATAGACATCCACAGGCTACAACACACACATACCCCCAGCTTTAGAGTTCTCAAATTAAATTACTTCAAAGTAACTATTTTCTTTACATTTTAACAGTAACAATAATTTAAAATTTAACATACTTCAACAACACAATGACCAATTTTAAACATGTTTTTCACTTTATGCAAAAAGGGGCAGAACTCCTCACTTTAGTTAGTAGACATGCTAACAATTTCTAAGCTTTTAAATTCTGGATGGCAGGCAGCAGGTTCCACTTGCAGTACTTCACTCTTCATTAACTTATTTTAAAGCAGCTTGATGTAAGTAAATACTGAACTTTTTAAAATGTTCCACAGCCAAATAAAAGTTTCTGATTTCAACGCTTACTGAAAACTGGTTTCAATGCTTACTGGAAACCCTTTGCACCTCTTGGGTTCCTAGGAAGATCTATGGCCATGGGAAGATAGTTGCAAATGGCAAGATAGGGTTTGGGGCAGGCATCAGGGAGGCGTAGGTGAGCCTAAGTGCTGAAAGGATCTTACTGGTAGTGCTATGTCATGTAATCCATTAGCTCATACACCAGTTGTGTATCAGCTAATGGGGGGAGTTCAAGTCACCAAGAAATCATTGCCATCAGCAAGGCATTCCAAAATGTTCTGATTTTTTATCAAGGACGCTCTCTAAGCCATGAATGATTCAAGGGCAGTACCCTCATAGCTATAACTAGTACTTTTTTGGGGTGGGTGGGAAATGAGGTGCCAATACTCATACCATGATAAAAGTGCTGTGGGTGCCAGCACCCAATGGTTGTCATGGGCAGCCAAAAAAGAGGGGCTGGTACTCTATACTGGTGAGTACCATCATAAAAAATGCACTGGCTGGGGCTATGCATTCACTGCCCTCCCTGATGCTTGTACCAACATGTCTTGTGCACCAGACTGAAACCTGTCAGTCCAAAAATGTGTGTTTAGCTTCAGCACTTGTTCAGGTCATAAAACATCTTGACCACACTATTCCCTGTGTCTTAATGGTCTTTCACAAGCCCTTTGAAAGCAGTACACCATACGTCTTCCTGTTGGTTAGCGGCTTCTCTTCTTGCAGTTGCTGCTAAGAGGAAGCCTGGTGTTCCACTTCCTCAAACTGCTGCTCATGTTCTTCACATTTTTTATGAACATGTACAAAGTTCTTCTAGGAGAGTAATCACAAAGCTAAGCTGCGCTTAGAATGATTGAAACACAGTTAACTTGAGAGAGTTCCCCAGGACAGTTATGTTCCACAACAGGGATGCTCAAAGCCTTGGAAAATGCATCTCTTTGCTCAAAGCCATGAAAACTCAGATTAGTGTCAAGCCCCAGCTCCCTCAGGAGGATCAAGGAAAGGGGCTGGATGAGTGTCAGTTCCGGCTGCTAGGGCAAGGGGAAGAATCAGAGGGTGTTGAGACTTTCGAGGTCGAGGTGGGAGGGGGTGTGGTTGACACTGTGCCAGTTCCCACAGACAGTTCTCCCGCTGAAGACCGCGCTCAACTTCCAGATGCCCCCATAGAGCCGTTGGGGGATGTCTTGGCATGCGAGCCAACTCCAGCTCCCCTGAGCTCCCCTCTTGGCATGTCAAGTGCTTCCCCGCCTCCTGAAGTCATCAGCACCTATCGAGACTGTATTGTCAGATGAGCCAGCGGAGGCATGTCCCCTTTCGTCCTGTTGGATGTTGTATCTGGCGCAAGCAGATGCCCAGGATGCAGAACAGTATAGTGACAGGCTAGATGCCAGTTGAAGCAATGAGCCGGACAAGCAATAAATTTTAAGAGTCACTTTACTGACAATAGAATATATCACAAGCTCTCTCTCTCTGTACAAACTCCTCGACCCCCACACTCTGCAAGTGTCTGCTGGCCCTCTATATAGATAAGGCCAGCTGCCCGAGCCTAGGTTGCATAGCAACGTGTCCTTGAAGATGGCTCGAGCTCTGCCAACTTTCGCTTCTAATCCACGTAGCTCACTTGTGGAAATTTAACCTCTGCTTCCTCGGTTTAATAGCCAACACGTCCCACGCCAGATGCCGGGAGAAGAGCTTCGGTCAGAAGGAGGGTCATCGAAGGAGTCAGAGGTTACGAGCGAAGACCTTTCCTACTTAAGCCTGCTCCCCTGACTTTTCTTCTTCACGTTGCAGAGTGTGCTTAGGTAGCCTAGTTAGGGATTGCAGTGAGCATAGTGTGCCTATGAAAAGTATTGCCTTTGATGTTACTTTAATAAAACAGGAATTAATTCCATCCTCGTCTCTGTCTCGTGAGTCTCTCAGGGCAGAACAATTAGAAGGATCCCAGGCGCATTGGAGAGCAAGGTCAGATGTACTGATATCTCTTCACACTATTCAGTTCCTTTACTACTGGCTTGAAAACCAAGTTCTTCTACTTCTTCAGGAGCCTCTTTCTTGCACTCTCTCTAATACTGTGATAGTCTAGGTCTATCAGAAGATGCTGGCATTGTCCTAGTGCCACCTCCTGTCCCGTTCAAAGCTGAAAGAATGAGACTGGAGTGTGTGTGCAAGTAAATATCATTTTATTAGAGTAATGGATACATCAAAGGCATTGCGCTTCATAGGAAACCCTACACTAACTCACTAAAGTCCCTAACTATACTCTAGACATGCTCTGCAGCGTGTGAAGGAAGTTGACTCAACGACCCCCCACTGGGAGCGGCAGGCTTATATAGGAAATGTTTTTGAACGTAATCTCTGACTCTTTCGTAATTCCTGTCTTTGCCCTGTCCGTTTCTCGCAGCGACGAGAACGAGGAGACAGGGGACGCGCATCCAACAGCTCATCTGAAGACACCTGCTCCCGAGTAACAGGCTCGAGGTCAGGGGGCGGTGCCACGCTGGAATCCTCCTGGGAACTGCTTGGAAATGGAGGAGCTGGCACTGACTCTGAAGCTTCCTCCCACAAGTCCTCTGCATCAACTGGGGGTGGTGCGCTCGGCTCCTCAGAAAGGGCGTTACTCGTGGGAACTGGCTGAAGAGCAGGCTGCCCCCCTCCCGCACGATCCTGCTCAGACACAACAATCCCCAACTCGGCATCTTCTGGCTGTGGAGGTGCCTGAAACTCATGCCTCCTCCCTTCGTGTCCCTTCTGAGTTGACTGCAGCGCAACATCATCCCCCCCTCCATGCTTTAACCCTTCCCACCCCTGAGGTCTAGGTTTCTCTGGATAAGCCTCATGGAATTCTCTCACCAAAGTCGGAGCGTGCACATTCTCCTCCGTTTCCCAGGAACGTTCAGTTGAATCGTACCCCTTCCAATGAATCAGGTACTGAAGACGCCCTCGGCGTTTTCGCGAGTCCAAAATCTGTTCTACTTTGTATTCCTCCTCCCCCTCTACCAACAACGGCGGCGCGGGCTCCACTCGCGGACGATGAGGGTCGGGGGCAGCGTCCTTGGTCAACAATGCCCTGTGGAAGACTGGGTGCATCTTGAAGGTGGGTGGCAATTTTAGTCTGTAAGCCACGGGGTTAATCTGAGCCTCCACCTCAAAGGGCCCTACACGCCGATCCTGCAGTTTACGACACCGGCCAGGCATAGCTAGGAAACGTGTAGAGATCCAGACCTGGTCTCCCACTCGTGAGGTCTCTCTCTCTCCGATGCTGGTCAGCTGCGCGTTTGTAATCCGCTTTGGCCTGTTCTAGTTGCTCTTGGAGTAGCTGTTGCATAGCGTGAAGTTCCTGCAAGTAATCCTCAGCGGCTGGGACTGAGAGACTGTCTTTCGGGGCAGGGAAGACTCGGGGGTGGTAGCCAAAATTGGCGAAGAAAGGAGTCTGTTGCGTGTGCGAATGCACAGCATTATTATAGGCAAATTCTGCTAAATGCAGGTAGGACATCCAGTTGTCCTGCTGATACCCCACAAAACAACGTAAATATTGTTGCAACACTGCGTTGACCCTCTCGGACTGCCCATCTGTTTGGGGATGATGGGCAGATGACAGTCTCGGCTCACTTTGCAGCAACTTCCACAACGCTTGCCAAAAACGCAAGGTGAATTGTGTGCCCCGATCGGAAACCAGACTGTCTGGCAGACCGTGCAGCCGATACACATTTTGCACATACAACTTGGCAGTGTCTTGAGCGCTTGGAAGCCCTGCGCACGGAATGAAGTAAGCCATTTTTGAGAAGGCATCAATGACCACCAAAACTGTGGTTTTCCCCTGCGAAGGTGGAAGGTCTGTTATAAAATCCATAGTAATCATTCGCCAAGGTCCTCCTGGAGTAGGGAGGGGCTCCAGTAGCCCCGGTGGCTTCCCGGTGGCATGTTTAGCCCTCATGCAAGTGGGGCAAGAGCGAACGTAATGCTCTACGTCCTTCTTCACCTTGGGCCACCAGAACTCCCGAGTGACAGCTTGAATGGTCTTAAAAAACCCAAAGTGGCCTGCCATGGCACTGACGTAGTACTCTCACTCGCAGTTTTCCCGGGGGCACATAAACAGCTTCCTGATGGTGCAGTATGCCATCCTTCCATACAAGGTCCTTCTGTTCTGCCTGGGGTGACGCGCCCTCTTCGACCCGCTGCTCCTGCACGAAAGGATCCTGTTGTTGCGCTTCATAAACTTCAGCTTCCCAAGAATCTTGGCAGGCCCCTACAACTCCCCGCTCGGGAGGGATTATGTACTGTAACGGTCTTGGGGTGGGATCCCTCAGAAATTCTGGCTTCCTTGAGAGGGCATCAGCCCGCTTATTCTGTGCTTGGGAGATATAATGAATTTTAAAATGGAACCGTGCGAAGAACTGAGCCCAGCGCACTTGCCTCTGGTTGAGTTTACGGGCGGTATGAAGACTCTCTAGATTATGATGGTCCGTGCGCACTTCAATTTCATGCTGCGCCCCTTCCAGATGGTGTCTCCAGGCTTCAAAGGCACCCCTAATGGCTAATAGCTCCTTTTCCCACACAGTGTAGTTTTGTTCAGAGTCGGTTAGCTTTCTGGAAAAGTAAGCATAAGGCATCAGTTCTCTCCCTTTCTGGGCCAGTTGCAAAAGAACCCCTCTGATCGTGACGTCCGACGCATCCGCCTCTACCACAAAAGGGAGCGCCGGGTCGGCATGCTGTAGTATGGGTTCGGTAGCAAACCTTCGCTTCAGGCTCTCGAAAGCCTCTTGTGCAGCTTCTGTCCAGTGGAAAGATCCTGAGCCCTTCAGGCAATCCGTGAGCGGTGCGGTCTGATGGGAGTAGTTGGCTATGAAACGATGGTAGTAATTCGCAAAGCCCAAGAAGCGCTGCAAATCCTTCTTGGTTTTGGGGGGTTGCCACGTGAGTACACAACGAACTTTTTCTGGGTCCATTTCTACTCCTGCTGGAGAGATCCGATACCCCAGAAAGTCCAACATGGTTAGGTCAAACCCACACTTTTCCAGCTTCGCGTAAAGATGGTGTTCCCGTAACTTCTGCAGCACTGCACGCACATGTGAGTCATGTTCCTCGGGAGTATCTGAGTAAATCAAAATATCATCCAGATAAACTATCATGAAGCGGTCCACAAAGTCCCGAAAGATGTCATTCATGAAACTTTGGAAGACTCCAGGTGCTCCCGACAACCCATGTGGCATTACTAAATACTCAAACTGACCATAACGGGTCTTAAACGCCGTCTTCCATTCATGGCCTGCCTTAATCCTCACCAAGTTGTAAGCTCCTCTCAAATCCAGTTTCGTGAAAATTTTGGCGGAACGCAACCTCTCCAACATTTCCCTAATGAGCGGCAGCGGGTAACTATTGGGGATAGTGAGCTGGTTTAGGGCCCGATAATCATTACAGGGACGGAGCTCCCCCCCTTTTTTCTTCACAAACAGCAGGGGTGCACCAGCGGGGGACTGCGAAGGGCGAATGAAGCCTTTCTTCAAATTGGCGTCCAGAAACTCCCTTAACGCTGCCAACTCTGGTTCAGATAGCGAGTAGATCCGCCCGGCGGGGATGCGTGCTCCAGGCACCAATACAATGGCACATTCATAGGGCCAGTGAGGAGGGAGTTGCTCCGCTTCCTTTTTATCGAAGATGTCCCGAAAACTCCCATACTTGGCAGGCAAGGTTATCTCCCTTGGGGGAGACGCTCCTGCCAATACCTGTGGCTCCTCGTCAGGCTGGCAATGTTGATGGCAGTACTTGGAGGTAAAAACCACCACAGCTTCATCCCAAAAGATTGTGGGGTTGTGCCTAACCAGCCAAGGCATACCTAACACCACCAGGAAATGCGGCAAGGACGCCACATAGAACGACAGGTCTTCCCGATGCCCAGGGACCTTCACTTCCATGGACTCAGTCACCCGAGTCACCCCCCAGACTTTAGTGTCTCTAGCACCCCCCAACTCTCTAGCCTCTACGAGAGCTGGGATGTGAAGTTTTCCGGCGGCTGGGATCTTCCAGCTTTGGCTGCACAATTTCTGGCGAGGTGTCCAGACTTTCCGCAATAGAGACACGGTCCTTCCCTCCGGCGTCTTTCCCTCTCCTCCTCTATCAATCTCGGTCTAGCCCCCCCAATCTGCATGGGCTCCTCTCCCGAGACAGTAGGGATGCCAGGATTGGGCACGGGGCGTGCACAGGGCAGAGGAGCAGCAACCTGACTCCGTGAAGGCTCCATTCTTCGCTCCAACTTCCTTCCTTCTAAGCGGCTGTCTATCTGCAAACTCAGTTGAATCAAACCCCTCAGTGAGTCGGTGTGGAGCGTACTTCTGGACTCAGTCCATTTCTGTAGAAGTACATCAAGGCTGGGTCATTGTACTCCATCTCCTGAGACAAAACACAAAAAGCATTCGTGTATTGCCCTACAGACCCCTTTTCCTGTCTCAGGGTCCCTAACTGGCGGGCAACCGTCTCCTTCCTCTGGGGGTCTCGGAACATGTCCCCCATCGCATTCTTGAAGGCGTCAAACTGGCACAATATCTGGTCGTTGCAAATCAAATACGGGGTGGCCCATTTTGCCGCTTCCCCTTCCAATAAACTGATGATGAACGCCACCTTCGCGTCATCAGTTGGGAACTCAGCTCTGCACACTTGAATGTACAACTCACATTGGGCTAGAAACGTGGCAAACTGTTAACTCTGGCCCCCGTATCGCACAGGGAGCCCCACTGGAGACTTCACAGGGGCGGCCGCCCCGGGAGGCGCCGCCTGGACTTGGGCGACCAAGGCATGGAGATTCTGGTTATCCACTTGCAAGGCTTGCGTTGCAGCTCTGAGGTTTTGATTCTCGGCTTGTAGGGCTTGCGTAGTCACTCGGAGGTTCTGGATCTTGGCATACAAGGCTTCCATGGTGATAGGTACTCCCCCTCTGGCTCCGTTCTGGTCCATGTCATCCGCCACGGGAACAGGTTCGAGTAGGGATGGTGGTTGAGTCAAACTGTCCCGTTCAGAGCCGAAAGAATGAGGCTGGAGTGTGTGTGCAAGTAAATATCATTTTATTAGAGTAATGGATACATCAAAGGCATTGCGCTTCATAGGAAACCCTACACTAATTCACTAAAGTCCCTAATTATACTCTAGACATGCTCTGCAGCGTGTGAGGAAAGTTGACTCAACGACCCCCCACTGGGAGCGGCAGGCTTATATAGGAAATGTTTTTGAACGTAATCTCTGACTCCTTCGTAATTCCTGTCTTTGCCCTGTCCGTTTCTCGCGGCGACGAGAACGAGGAGACAGGGGTCATCTGAAGACACCTGCTCCCGAGTAACAGGCTCGAGGTCAGGGGGCGGTGCCACGCTGGAATCCTCCTGGGAACTGCTTGGAAAAGGAGGAGCTGGCACTGACTCTGAAGCTTCCTCCCCCAAGTCCTCTGCATCAACTGGGGGTGGTGCGCTCAGCTCCTCAGAAAGGGCGTTACTCGTGGGAACTGGCTGAAGAGCAGGCTGCCCCCCTCCCGCACGATCCTGCTCAGACACAACAATCCCCAACTCAGCTTCTTCTGGCTGCGGAGGTTCCTGAAACTCATGCCTCCCCCCTTCCTGTCCCTTCTGAGTTGACTGCAGCGCAACACCTCCTCGGCTTGCTCTTCTTGGTTGAAAGAGAGAGAATTCTTCATTCTGGAGGATGCTATTACCTCAATGGACATTGGTGGCCTCTGGTACATGGTAAGGGTAGATGTGTCTGAGGGCCAGTTTTATGTTATTGGTATCTGCATCTTGTTAGGATCAATAGTTGATCCTGATATGACCTCTGGCTGGTCCACAGGTTGATGCAATGCCTATGCACGATTTCTTAATTTCTGCCCACTTGGCACAGTCGTAGATCAGCCAGAATGTTCCATGGATTCACAATGAGGACACACGGCTTCACCACTGGTCTGAGCGAGTGTTATGGCATTTTACAAGTGGAAACTTGGGAGATGGGCAGCATGAGGAAGAGGGTGCTTGAAAGTAACTCTGGCCTCAGCAAAGTTGGCACCTATTCCTGTTCTTATGTTTCCAGGTTGATCAAATGAGTCTGCCTTGACTGTCCAGATTTACCTGGTGTGGATGATGAGGTTTACCTAGATGAAGTCTCTGCAGCTGGTCTGAATCTATTCCACTGATGCTGGTTGAGAACACTAATGTCATTGCCTACAGTGTAAACTGGGCTCACACCTCTCCTATCTAAAAGGATGGTTGCCTTCATTCCACTTCCAAGCAGTTGTTGTGAGTAGAGACTTCCCTCAAGGCATTCATTTGGGTGGCACTGTGGTAGTATCCCCAGTGGAACATCTCCTCAGAGAGCCAGGTGAAAATGGCATCTTTTTGTAACTAATGTGCAAGTCCCTCCAATATATGTGTCCTCTTCATCCAACCAGAATTTTGTCAAGGTATTCCATAGATTGGGTAACCTGAGATGCCTTCTCAGACAGAAAAGAAGTCTGTGCTAAAAGGTATTTGTAGACTATACCAGAGAGTCTCCATTGCTGACCCAACCGTTCTTTAGCTTTGGGTCATGCCAGAAAACTGAGAGTTTGGGAAGCAAAATTCTAGGTGTGTTCTATGTTTTTAATTGACCATGCCCACCTTTCCTTAAGTGGAGCAGTTTAAGCATAGCAGGCTGAAAACATGCATATTGGGCAGGCCAAGTTTGTTTTTCCAACAGCTAGAGTAATTGCTTAATCAGTCTTATTTTAATATCTGCAGTTTCAGATTCAGCTGTAAATGCACCCAAAATAGAAATAGAATATAACCTCCAGTTTGAAACACAAAAGCATGTCTTCACCATCATATGACATTGACCAATAAAAAGGCTTTGAAATTTATAAAAATAAATTTGACACAAACTTCTAGGATGAATGAGAGAAATATAATTTTCTAGGTTAGATTCTCTGTAGAAACAGTAGTAACATAGAAAAGAAGCAAAGTAAGAAGAATACCAACAAACATACAAAAATATAATTCTCCATCTTTGGAGATGGCAGGTGTTGCCGCCACTCACCATACTCAGAGGCACATGTTACCAAATACTTCCAAGCTACACAGGAAGTGGATTGGACTGTGAAAGACCAACCCAAATTGCGTTTGCATTTTGAGAAATTTGTAGGGCAGTACAATATCTCAGAGAGGAGATCAGGTCTCCTGCTCCCCTGGTGCATTCACTATAGCTGCTCAATTTCCTTGCTTTGTAAAATTTGATAGAAGTATCTATTGGCTATAGGTACATTCTTAAACCACAAGGCTTTTGCCTATTAGTGAATTTCTCTGCTTTTTAATCCGGGAGGTAAGAAATGGGATCCTGTGCAATTTTGCTGAGAATGGATTGACCATTTGCATGCTTATTGAGTTCAGTGGGATTTACTCCCCTGCAATCATGATTAAGATAGGTGAAACTGACCACAGGGGATGGGGAGGGAGGGGAGCAAGCAGGAGGGGAGGAGGAGGGCAGGTTTGATCATTTGCATGTTTATTAAGTTCAGTAGGATTTACTCATATGCAATCATGCTTAGGATAGGTAAAACTGACCATGGGGAGGAAGGCCTGGAGTGGGGAGGGAATGAGGAAAAAGAAGAGTGGAAAGGGAGAGGTGAGGGGAAGGAGGGGAAAGGTAGGTTTGCACGCATATTGAGTTCACTGGGATTTACCCCCATGCAATCATGGCTAGGATAGGTAAAACTGGCCGTGGGGGAGGGGAGAGTAGAGGGAAGGGGGAACAGGGAGAGGGGAGCAGAAGGAAGAGGGGGGAAAGGAGGGATTGAAAGGAGAGGGGGAGGGGTGAAGGAAATGGGAGGGAAGGGGCAAATGGGAAGAGATGGGAGGGAGAAGGAGGGGAGGACAGGTTTGATCATTTGCATGCTTATTGAGTTCAATGGTATTTACTCCTGTGCAATCATGCTTAAGATAGGTAAATCTGACTATGGGGGAGGGCAGGTAAGAGGAGGGGAAAGGAGGGGATGGGAAGGGGCAAGAGGGAGGGGATAGGAGGGGGGTGGAGGGTAGAGCTAGTTTGATCATTTGCATGCTTTTTGAGTTCAGTGGGATTTACTCCTGTGCAGTCATGCTTAGGATAGGTGAAACTGAAATGGGGAACGGGCAGGAAGGGGAGGGAGGGAGGGCAGAAGGAAGGGGGGAGGAGATTGGGTGGGTGGGCATTGGGCAGAGGGGAAGCCTCTTTCCTTTCCAAAAGGAAACCATTGTGAACAGTATCGTTCTTTTTCAGGGTTTCCCCCACCTTTTTATTCTACAGCAGGCACATGTAGCCTCCCATCCAAATTTAAACCAAAGCTGACACTGGCCACATCCACACCAGACCTTTATTTCACTTTACAGTCATGGCTTCTCTCAAAGAATCCCGGAAAGTGTAGTTAGTGAAGGGTGCTGAGAGTTGCTGGGAGATGCCATTGAAAAAGTGGATAGAGAAAAGTTCTTCTCCCTCTCTCATAATACTAGAACTCGTGGACATTCAAAGAAGCTGAATGTTGGAAGATTCAGGACAGACAAAAGGAAGTACTTCTTTACTCAGCGCATAGTTAAACTATGGAATTTGCTCCCACAAGATGCAGTAATGGCCACCAGCTTGGACGGCTTTAAAAGAAGATTAGACAAATTCATGGAGGACAGGGCTATCAATGGCTACTAGCCGTGATGGCTGTGCTGTGCCACCCTAGGCAGAGGCAGCATGCTTCTGAAAACCAGTTACCGGAAGCCTCAGGAGGGGAGAGTGTTCTTGCACTTGGGTCCTGCTTGTGGGCTTCCCCCAGGCACCTGGTTGGCCACTGTGAGAACAGGATGCTGGACTAGATGGGCCACTGGCCTGATCCAGCAGGATCTTCTTATGTTCTTATGTTCTTATGCCCTGTTCCCCTCACAGAGCTTCTGTTAAACCACTCTGGCCACTGGAGCTCTTTCAGGGAAATAGGAGTCTCCTCTCAGAACCCTTCACAAACTACACTTCCCAGGATTCTTTGGGGAAGCCATGACTGTCTCAAGTGAAAGAAAGGTCTGGTGTGGGTGTGGCCACCTGATTAGGCATCCCCAGCAGCTGTGAGTCTGGCTTTTAGTACACCGACAGTTGGTTCTTACTGAGCATGTCTGGCCTTATCGAGTTAAAGCCAAATTTTATTAAATTAATTAAAAATCAGCCAAGCATTTTTAAAAATTTTAAACTGCAGAAGATGAAGGTCAGAGTATGGGGCAAGGTCAGTAATAGGATTACAGGTACTCTGTGAACATGGCTGACTTTTACTTAATTTCAACAAATTATGAGAACTCTGACAGAAAAAAGTCCAAAAAGGGTCTGTTTTTTCTTTCTCTTTTTACAATTTGAACTCTCAATTCTCTCTGACTGTTTTGTGTATCACCATGAAAATGTAGAGGGTTGTTAAGCAAGTGTTTCTGAGTTCAGGACTATAAGTTTTGTAAGGTTTTGTTTTGAAATGAGCTTATGGGAAGCATCAGAATAGCATGGGGGTATTTTCAACTTAACATTGCGGAATGCGAAAATCCATGCTGACTATAGTATACAGCCACTCTTGTGGCTGTATAATAACTAGGCTAGATCAAAAGGAACCAATGGGCTGACTAGTAATGGTGACAGAAGTATGGGGTAGGTGGAATTATTATTATTAATTGCATTTACATCCCACCTTTCTCTAAGGAGCTCAAGGTGGCCTACAAACATGATCCCCTGCCTCCTCATTTAATCCCCACAACAGCCCTGTGAGGTAAATTAGGCTGAGAGGGAGTGACTGGCCCAAGGTCACCCAGTGAGCTTCATGGCTGAGTTTCGGATTTGAACCCTGGTCTCTCAGGTCATAGTCTGACACTCTAACCACTACACCACACTGACTCTTTACATTAACTAGCTACTGCAACATTAGGATCTGGGAAGATGCTGCCACCCTTTTTCCCCCCGCTCAAGTTCAAGTGGCCTAGCAGAAGGATTGCCAGTATTCAGACCATAAGGCCCTGGTTCAAGTGCTTGCTGGTTCTACCGATGCCATACATAGAAGTTATTAAATATTAAATTGGTTTTAATGAATCAATTACAACACAAAGCAACGTCTGTAAACTAACTTTTATATTCAGTAGCATTTGTATCTAATTTTAGTCCCATAGGAAAGAGGAACAAGGAAGGGGGGAATATCTTTCTTAATAACATTCATGTCTTTCAAAAATTGTGAGATTGGGAAAGCCGATAATCATGGAGGCCTCTCTGTCCTATGAGCTAGTTATCTGTTCCTTATAGAACTCTTTGTTGTGAGAACAGAAGAATATGGCTAATCCTTAGTTTTCTAATTGAAGCTCTTCAGGAACAGGAATACAGCAGGAGGGAACTGTGTTTGTTGCTCACTTTCACACACACACACCCCACCATCCTCAGGTTGACTTGCTGAACATACTGCAGAGAAAAAGACATAGGAACTCTAGAAATAGGGCAGCACATCATGTAGATCATTTTGCCTGTTGAGTTAAAAGCTGTGATCTGCGTATAGCTTTGCCTGAGATTATATGTGTGTGCAAACACAAACTGTACACTAGCATGAAGCTAAAGAAAGTAAAGGCTCTCTTCTTTAGGCCCTTACTATAGACACTACACCAACCACTTCAAAAACCTCTGCTTTATCTGCAGGCATTCTTCTGTACAAGCCATAGTAGGAGGTTCATATGCCTTATGGTGCTCAAAACAAGTGCTACTGAATAATTATCCTACTGCAAAGTCCCAAATTTGGCTAGAGACTTTCTCCAAAGTAAGTCTAATATATTAATTAATCTAGTCTTCATCAACAATTTCAGGGTAGGGATAAGAATAAAGTTAATTATCCAGGACTCTATTATGTCCCCCCCAAAAAGAATGACCTCCCTACCCCAACAACATTTGTGTATCACATTATGGGAAGGTAATTTTTTTCTGTCTCCTTACTTCAGAAAATACTGTTTTAGATGCAGGTAAGCTTCTGTGCCTTATTAATGACTTGTTTTCAAAAATAGTTTCTGAAAATATACATCAGATGATGAAAAACAATCATGGGGCAGCGCTGAGCAGAGTGTCATAAGCCGATATGGGAGGTTTTGTGACTGGTAATTAGAAAGGATATGCTCCTGGTATATCAAGGTACCTTGTGTGCAATTTCTGCAACAAAAAAAGAAGCCAACAGAAATTCACTTTAGTTGATACCATCACAGGAGTTCTTATAAAAACACAATAAAAAGAATCAAACAAAATCCATTACCAGTTGGGCTACAGCAAAACCTTATGTTTAACAATTTTACAAATTAGGATTCATGTACCAGAATTCAAACCGCATAGCCACTCAATTCCTTTCTTAACCCAACTTTTGTTTCTTTTTAATGAGAAAAAAGAAAAGTCAGCAAAACAAAATGTCACCATTAAATCATTTGGCAGCATTTTGTGTCAAATATGTAATGGAAAAGGTACACGTTGTAGGAAAGGTTACTGTTCTTTCAGAATATATTTTCACTTGGTTCAGGGCTCATCCCTCTCCACAGCAGTGCAGGCACTACTGCTGCCTGCTTTCCCCAGGCTTAATGTGGCAGATGAAGGATGATGGCATTTTCAGCAGACCACAGTGCAGTGATTTTAGTGGTTATCTGACTAAAACTGATGCTATGATTTAGAATAACTGCTCTGTTTATGTGCAGTGGTAAAAGTCACTTACTATACAATCCTCCAGTGTCAACTCATTGCTTCCATTATATATTCTCTTAGCATAGTTTCATTGCAGACACAAAAGTCCAAGGAAATTAGAGAAATTGCTTGCTACTTTTGCAACTCTAGAGGAAAATTATGCCATGTTCAGAAGTTTGTGAACATAAATCCCCCCCCCAAAAAACTGTTAGCTATGGCAATCTGTCCAGATACATCATAATTGTTTATTGCACTGGATTTTCAAAATGCTGATATTAGCACTTAAAAGGTGTTTCCTTTATATTTTGCATAAATATTCCCCACTCACATTTTAGTTATTTACATTTCTAAAAATAACTAAACACAATTCATATAGGTGATGCCCTGCTCATCATTTTTTACTGCTACATTCTGTGCAGAGGCATATTACCAATACTAGGGCTAGTTAACGTTGTTAATACTATGAAGAAGTGTGTCTCCTGGCATTACATAGAAATACAGGAAGAAGCCTTATACCAAGTCAAGTGCATTGGTTCATCTAACTCAATACGGTCTACAACATTAGGGCTGTGCATGGACCTCCTCATTCAATTTGTGGCTTTGATCTGTAAATACAGATCATGCCCAATCCAGTCTGGACAGATTTGGACCTGATCTGACCAGATTGGAATTTGGATCCGGATCACAACCTGTATGTTATGTATCTTTGGGAATCCTATTGACTTACACTGCAAAACCAAAATGGTCGTAGCTTTCTTGTTTTTTGACCTAGGGACATGAAATATGGAGACACGGTAAATGCTATATAGGGAATTAAACATTGGTATGTTGGCAGGTTTAAAGTTTGCTTTTTCCATTTTTTAAAAAAAGACCGAGTGCTCAGTCATACTAGTGCTCATGTTCCTATGTTCCCCCATTCCTTTGTCTAGGATTTTGAAGGGGAAAAAAGAGTTTTAAAAAAACCCTTTGCAATACTAGACATATGTAGGCAGCATCAGGCAGACATGGGCTGGCAGCACGATGGAGGTACTATGCACAAAGGGACATGAAATTTGGAGACATGGCAGCCCCTATAAAGGGGATTAACCCTGCAAAGTTGCAGGTGGGTAGCTTCAGATGGGCTGGCTGGTTAATAATAATAAAAAATGTGTAACCATACAAGCTGGCTGCTTCCTACAGTTTGTGAGTAGCAACTGGAAGATACTACTACTACTACTACTACTACTACTACTACTACTACTACTACTACTACTAATTCTAGTAATAATTCAAAGAACTGTGGCTAGATATGCCCACGAGGTTTAATAATAATTCTTAGCAATGAGAACAGAATAAAATACACCCCCCAACTATATATAAGGATGGGACTAGGGTTGATTGGGAAAGAACAGAAGGTACCCTAGGAGACAATGCTGTAAAGCACACAACTGAAAAATAACAGAGTGTTATATAACTACAGCCTTGGTTATATGTTTATTACAAGAATAGAAAGCATGCACAAGCTGAACAAATACCACCCAACCCCCACCAAATATTTCTAACTGACAGAACTTACAAAAGATTTTTGCATTTTATGACTTCACTCCTTCCAAGCACTGTGATTAGAGAGTGTTGGGTGGGGTGATAGCATTCTAGCCTTCCTCCCTCTCTCCCCACCCTGCTATTCTCCTTTATGGTGTTGTAACTACTCAATTCAGAGACATCCTGTCTGGGTTTATTAGAGACTGTTTTGAGCTATAGATCTTACAAATCTCTAGAAATCAATTCAGAACTAGCTGATCTGCTCTGTAGAGATTTGTAGCTGCTTCAGCCTGATCTGGAGGGATTACAAATTATTTGTGAGTTGTACAAATACAGTGCACAGACCAAGTCTTCACTGACTGTTCTCCAGGGTTACAGACAGGGCTATCTCCCAAGCCTATCTTCAGATGCTGGGGATTGAACTTGGGGACTTCTGCATGCAAAGCAGATGTTCTACCATTGAGCCATGGCCATTTCCTCATTTTATTTAACTTTCTTGATTTTAGCCCTAATAATAATTACTGGTTATGATCCAAACTTCTCTGTCCACAATCACAAGAGTTAGTGGGTGAGTTTTAACATTGCACAACAGAGGAATCCAATGCAAGAGTTAAGCTAGCGGAAACTCATTGTGCAACAGACTGCACAATATATTGTACAATAAAGATACCAACAACCTGTTTATGTATTCTCTTGCACAGCAATGTTCCGCTGGTGTGAGTATACTGCTAAGTGACTTTAACTTAGTGCTACATTGGACACAATCTATTATTTTGGGACAATATCTGAATTTATATCCCACAATGAAAACAGATGCAACTGTTTGTACCACATTAACTTTCATTGTTTTCACCAGGTGACTTTTGTTTATTATAGGTTATTATTATTATTATTATTATTATTAATTGTGCTTTTATACCGCCCTTTAGCAATAAGCTCTCAGGGCGGTGTACAACAATAAAAACAGGTTAAAATACAAGTGAGTATAAATAAAATGCACTATAAAACATGTGAAAACAAGATTGCAACAAAAAAAAATTAAAATTAAAATTTGAAATTTAAAATTTAAATTTAAAAAGCCTGGGCAAAGAGGTAGGTCTTTACCTGGCGCCGAAAAGATAACAAAGAAGGCGCCAGGCATATCTCATCAGGGAGGTCGTTCCATAATTCGGGGGCCACTACTGAGAAGGCCCTAGTTCTAGTTATTGCTCTCCGGGCCTCACTATGCGTTGGAACCCGGAGAAGGACCTTCGATGTCAAGCACAGCGAGCGGGTAGATACATAGCGGGAGAGGCGTTCCGCCAGGTATTGCGGTCCGATGCCGTTAAGGGCTTTATAGGTAAGAACCAACACTTTGAATCTGGCCCGGAAACATATTGGTAGCCAGTGCAGTTGGGCCAGAATAGGTGTTATATGGTCAAATTTCTTTGTCCCAGTAAGAACTCTGGCCGCAGCATTCTGCACCAGCTGAAGTTTCCGAACCGTCTTCAAAGGTAGCCCTACGTAGAATGCATTACAGTAATCCAATCTAGAGGTTACCAGAGCATGGATAACTGTGGCGAGGTTCTCCCTGTCCAGGTAGGGTCGTAGTTGGGCCACCAGCCGAAGCTGGTAGAACGCATTCCGTGCCACCGAGGCTACTTGAGCCTCCAGTGACAGGAGCGGATCTAATAAGACCCCCAAACTACGGACCTGCTCCTTTAGGGGGAGTGTAACCCCGTCTAGGGCAGGTCGGACATCAACCATCTGGGCAGAGAGCCCCTCCACCAACAGCATCTCAGTCTTGTCAGGATTGAGTCTCAGTTTGTTAGCTCTCATCCAGTCCATTATCACGGCCAGGCAGCGGTTTAGTACATTAACAGCCTCACCTGAAGAAGATGAAAAGGAGAAGTAGAGTTGCGTATCATCAGCATATTGCTGGAAACGCACTCCAAATCTCCTTATGACCTCACCCAGCGGCTTCATATAGATATTAAAGAGAACAGAACTGAACCCTGCGGGACCCCATATTGGAGTATCCAGGGATTCGAGTAATGCTCCCCAAGCACCAACTTCTGGAGATGATTCTCGAGATAGGAGCGCAGCCACTGCCAAGCAGTGCCTCCAACTCCCAAATCCGCAAGTCGCCCCAGAAGGATACCATGGTCGATGGTATCAAAAGCCGCTGAGAGATCCAGGAGAACCAATAGAGTTACACTCCCTCTGTCTTTCTCCCGGCACAGGTCATCATACAGGGCGACCAAGGCTGTTTCTGTACCAAACCCCGGCCGAAGGTTCAATTTCAAAACTATGGACTGGATTCAGAGTTTGCCACTACACTACTGGTCATAGCTAATTCAGAAGTGCAGAGTCTCTTCATTATAGTCACTACTGCCACCACCCGTTTTTGCTGCTGGGTTGAGAATCAGATCCTTGTTAATGCCTTCTCTCACAACAACAGATGTCCCTAGCAGCCAATAAGCATGAAAGGGGGGAGAGTTAGCTACTGAAAAGAGTCATCTCAGTGGCTGACTCACTGCTTTTACTCTGATTGGCTCCAATCAGCAGGAAAGGACAAGGAAGCACGTTAGAAGACTTTTCTCAGTGGCTAACACACTCCCCTTTTGTACTGATTGGCTCATAGAAAGTTGGAGACATACGGACCTTTCTGGGACCCTGCTCCCAAAAATGTAAGGGGTAAGACCCCCATAGACCCTGGATGACTGCATCCCTGGCCATGACTAACTTTGGTCCCATTGATTTCAATGGTTCTACACTAAGCATTATCAACTTAAATCCCATTGATTTCTATAGGGCCACTCTAAGCACGACTAAGGCTCCAATCCAATACATGTCTACTCAGAAGTAAGCTACTCAGAAGTAAGCCAAAGCAACACGTGATGGGCATGGGCACCCTCTCTCTCTCTTATACACAAACAATCCTGGTTCATCCACACTAACACACACATACACACCCTACTCATCCACATTCTCCTCTCCCTCCGCCCTCACACAAAGCACCACTGCAATTTGCATTGGGGAAAAACTTCCCATTTGCTCCAATGGCAGGTCTCAATGCATGCATAAGCAATATCCCAATTTAAGTTTTAGTGACAAAAGTTCAACCCAAACAAGAAAATCTGAAAAATTTACTAATGTCCTGGCCAAGAAAATGCTGATAAAACTGTAGAGATTTCATTGCATTCAATGTTACTACATAAAATGCTAAGCAAATTCGTTGTTGCTGCTAAAAAGTGCTACATAAATATTTTAAACAAATAATAATAGAAATAAATTCTGAATTATGGAAAATGCTCAAAGTTGTTAAGTCTGACAAATCTCTAGAAGAAAAAATCTGTAATAGCGGGTAGGTCATCTATAAGACCCTGTGAGTTCATTTTATATAATCTTGGCATATGGATCTAACGTTTTGAAGATGTTTTGGACTGATAATAGAGATTGCAACAAAACACAAAGGAGAGCAGTCTCACTGGTATAAATGTCATACATAGCACCTTAAATTGCATTCTGAAAGCTAGAGAAAGACATCATACACCTGGTGCATAATTGTTTCCAGGAGACAGCCATCATATATTCTACCTGTCAAGTGATAGGTCTAGAAGTACTGCAAGGCTGGGTACTTGAACCACCAGGAGAGGCTGATCCCCATTAAAAATGGATGCTTCTGTTCTCCAGGTCATAAGAACTGCCAGCTACAATTATTTCAAGCCTTGTTTGCATTCAGCTTCAATCATCTCAACCACATCCTGACTCCTACAATACTTAAAGCACTGAGCATCTATTACTAGGTACATTCCTGTGTAAATAACATTTCCAATAACTATATTGACAAAAACCACAAATGAAAATATCACTACAGTACACAGCACATAATCATTATTTAGTATTTTACAAGGAGATGTTCACAAATTACATTGGCAGATGTAGTTTAAATTAGCCTTAAAAAAGAGGGAAAGGGATCCACCAGGATGAAAAGAGCCAGAGAACGAGGGCTTCAACAATGAGGTTTACATAGACCAGGGGGGGTTCTTAGGACAAAGGACTTGAATTGATCATTTACATCCTCTTGAATACAGTCTGTGTCTGAGAAGCAAGATCAATCCAATCAATAACAATTCTAGCCACTGCTGAGAGATAGAACAGAAGCTATTTTTGTGACCTGCTTTTTTTTTAAAAAAGTGCAATCTTAAAACAAAGGCACCTTACTGACAGAAGGTGGAATTGGGAACCATTTTGACTTCTGGACAAAAGAGATGTATTTAATAACAAGCCGTGCTGGAATGATAGGGCTCCTCAAATAACTGTTTCCGACATGTATCCCTGCAGTACCAAACACTATCCTGCTGATAAAAGGTACTAGAAAGTAAAAGTTATAAGTCTGGAATTCAAAGTTCTCCACAGGAGATTTTTTTAATAAGCTTTTTTAAATGACAAAGGAGGACTATGTCTCAAATAAAATGTGTACAAGCTAACAAAATCTGGTTTGGCTGCATTAGATGTTTGTGCTGCATAAGTCTATCACTATAAATACAAAATTACATGGACTTGCATCACAGCAGCAGGCAGCTATACAGACATGTATTTTCAGGTCCTAGTGTTCAAAAAGGACATTGTCTGATGTGCAGAAGGTTTATCGTAGAATCATAGTAGAGTTGGAAGGGCCTATAAGGCCTCTGAGTCCAACCCCCTGCTCAATGCTGGAATCCAAGTTAAAGCATACCCGACAGGTACAGTTTATATATACATTCAAAAACTCCTCAGAAGAAACTTTAGAAGTTGAGTTAAAACACCCAAATATACATATAGAATACTGGGGTTAGGAACAATGCAGAAAAAAAAAACTACTTGATGCTCTCAGAAGTGTGCAGACTTCTAACAATATTCTCCTTTTCTTTACGTCATGCTGACTTGCAGGCAGCAAAAAGAACACAAATGCTGACTTTTAGAACCTTAGCAGTATTATCAAGGTACTTTGAATAAAGAGACTTTAATTCACAAGGGCAGACAGGTAGCAACAGTTTATATTATTTTATTTATTTATTTTTAAAACTTATATACTGCCCGACTAGCAATAGCTCTCTGGGCGGTGAACATAAATGTGATGGTATATGTGATGGTAGTTCCAACCATAAACTTGTTAGTGAGGTACAGGATATCACAAAACAAAACAAAAAATTAGCTTGATCTCACTGTAGCATCTAAAACCCTTCAGAGAAGCAAACTACATTGGGATTTGGAATAGTCTTCATTCTCTGCCAGTAACTGCATATCACTTGAGAAATTAAGTGAACTTGCGTGTCTAAATGCAGTTCTTCATTCTTCTTAGAACGTCCCTGCAACCCTGCCCCAGAACACCAGCAAACTACACACATTACTTAACTATGGTTCTAAGTATCTTGAGATGCTGCATTATCATACATTTTTTCTTCTAGAAGAATGACACACACTACAGCCTAGTTTGCACACAAATGCTAAACCAACCCATGACTTAACATGGATATGCAGGCTCTGGGAGAGGAGATCATGACTCCTTTGCTCCTCCTCTGGTCATGCTACTGCTGCACTGTTGTGAGTGAAGCCATGGTTTGGCTTAGATTGTCTCCAAAAAACAGGCTTGTTTGTTTCCTCCAGACCCCAAGCTTTAAGCCAAAGACAAACATTGGCTAGAGCTTGTGGTTTATCTGGAGTGAGATAAACCATGAGCTCAGGTTCAGATGACACACTAAGCCAAACCATGCTTAGCTCACAGTGTAGTAACAGGACTGGGGCAGGAGCAAAATAGTTGTGATCTCTTCTCCAAAAACCTATACACTCACATGTAAACAGTAGGCAATGGTTTGGCATAGGGTTAGGTGTAAACTAGATTATAGCCATTGTCTGGCTTTCTGTTAAATTCACTTGGGATTAATTTGTCTCTTCTGCCTGTTCCCTGCTTGTATTCCTTTGTTTTTCTTCTCACACCTCCCAGATCTCAGTAGTGTCCAGCTATATCATTTATGCCCCATCAAGATCCTGACCATCATACAAGTTTAATAAAAAGTCAACAATTGTTCATGACAAAATTAAGGAATCTTTTTGCATTTCCTCAGAGAAAAGGTAAAAAGTAGTTCACCTTCCAATGTATATTTTACAGGAAGATAACTTAATACAAGTTTTCTCAATTTAAGCAGGAATTGGTATTTGGTGTATTTTTATCTCATTCTAAAAGCTAAGTCAGAATTTCATAAATCATTCTGTTTTCACAAGGGCAAACAAAGGATCAGTTAATGAAGTTAAGGAAAAACTACTTATCTGGGTATTATTTGCTAACAGCTACAGTTCATTATCTGATCACCAAACCTTCTAGATTTGAATTCAGAATCACAAAATATACCCTCTAACATCTTAACTGCTCAGATTATTACTACTGTTATCAGAAGAACACATATCATGAGGCATTTTTCAGACTCCAGTTAGACAAAGCATTTGGAGATTTTAAAGAAAAGGTTACAGCGACCATTGCGTCTTATGAATGAATTAAAGCTAACTTCACAAAACTTTCCTGATTAGATCAGTAACTGAAGATTTGAAGCTGTCAAAATGGCTGCCTTGTTTATCTTTGTAACCCATTATAGAATAATAGCACCTCGACCTGACAAGCCAGAATTAGTTCGCTTATATTAGGAAAATATTACTCTGATTAGTTATATCAAAATCCAAAGGATAAACATTTGTGACAAGTCAATAAGTGGATCCAATCACTGTTCCCCTAAAACAGAATTTTTAAGAAGTGTTCTGTATTAACAGGTCATTCGTTATAACCATGATGAGAAAACGATGAAGATGAAACTTCAATCCACTCTGGAAAAGGTCACAGCATCAAACCTACCTGACTAAATTTTCATTGTCTCCAGTTCCCTTACATGTGGCACATTCAGTTCTTAAATCTTCAGATTTAGGTTTCTTTTGTACTACAGACTGTCTTTGTCTTCTTTCTCTAGGAATACGTTCCTATCAACAGGAGAAAACAGAAAAGGCAGAAGAGGAAACCAAGTCTTATTTTAAGCAGTATTATTCAACTAAATGTCAACATTTTCATCAATTTAACTTAAAATAAGTAAGTTCACAAAATTCCAACCTCAGGTTTTTCTTCTTCAGGAACATAGCTTCGTTTTCGTCCTCTAGTTCTCTAAAAGTAAATATATTTTAAAATTAACGCTATTCAAGCTGAACAGAACAAACTTAAGCATGCATGACCTGCTCATCATTTCTTCTATTTGTGAAGTTCAGGGGTGAGTGTCAATCCTTATGTAGTAAAAATGGCACCATCATACACCAAGGGGAAGATATCAGTAGGCTTGAAAGAAACCCCAAGATCTGTAGAAGTATAAAAATATTAAGGGGGAAAATGTAAGGGGGAAGGGAAATAGTCCAGTGAGAACTGGGTGCACTCTGTAGCCACATAATATTAAATTGGAAAAGAAAGCAGGGTAATGGGAATAGGAGTTGGCTGGCTGGGAATGGTTGGTGAAGAGGAGGAAGGAGGAATCCATTATCCTAGGATGTTACCACTTCTACTAGTGCACCAGCACAGTATTTGTTACAAGGCTAATATTGGGGAATTAGCAGTACTACTCTTTCCTGAATCTTTATTGGAGATTATTGCATTCATACAGATAGAGTCTCATTGTCTTTGATAATTTAGCTTAATCTGGGGAAGTACAAGAAAGAAGCCTGCTTGTGTGGATCATCCTTATTTGCCACAGGTTGAACCAGAGTGACATGGAGCAAACTTTTATGCATAAAGCTGAACCTGTGAAGCAGTCTCCTGGGTAGAAGACAGTAACACAGGGAAGTGTGGAACAGTTTGTGTGAGGGAGAATGAACCGCAGCAGCATGCAGCAACCTACTGGAAAGACGGCTGAACAAAGTGGGGATGCCTTGTACACTGCTATAGGAAAACACTTATCTTAAATACCTCACTCTGAATGTGAAAGAGACTTTGTCCACAAAGGGTTCCAGTTTGTACATGAGTGACACTTTATTAAGAAAAAAAAGCACAGGTGGAGAGTTCCTGGGACATCTTGAGTTGAATTAATTAGCTGTCATGCCACAGGGTGAAAGCCCAGCTACAGGGGCATCTTTTCTAACTCAATCTATTTTTAGCAAAGTCCTCTTTCTTGGCTTAAAGGGGTGAGCTTTGAAGCTATCAAAAAATGTGGAAAAAATTTTGTTGACCTAATTAACAGTCTGTTAGCAGTGTGCTCTCACCCTGCTGAAAGGGAATGGACTTGGATTTCTCGGGGAATACAAAAGGATATTTAATTATGGTGGATAGTCTTGTCAGCTGATTCTCATTTATTCCCAGTAGGCGATTACTGGCTGAATTCAAGGTGTTTGCATTAGATTTGGCACTTGATTCCGAAATTAATTGGGGCATGGTACAACCTCCAGTTTATGACTGGCATATGCTGGGATTATTGCTGACTCATATCATAGGGCTTCCAATGATAGTCTCATGGTTCTGAGCAAAGCCAAATCACACATACAATTCTGAGGCATGTGTAAAGTTCCAGATGAACTGGTAACAAGAAGGTCTCAAAATGCTACTTGCCTATCACATATGGAAATTAATAAAATATATATTTTAAAAATGCTACTGATCAGCCGGCAGCAGAGGAGAGGAGGAGAGTGGAAGATGGGAATTTATATCTTTGTTTCTCTTCCACTATTGTCCTTTAACCCATTTCTTTCCTTCTAAGAGTAAAACAAGAGGATGGAGGAAGAGACATATAGATAAAAAAGGGTAGAGATAACCATCAAGTTGTCCAGGTTTCCGGTCCATTTCCTTGTTCATGCCGAGAAGCCATTTTTAAAATGTCACAGGGATGGATGTAAGAGCAGTTAATTGATAGCAATGAAGAAATCCAAGATTTTAAAGCAGCCAAGACTGGGCAACTATGTGTCCACCTGACACCCCCCCCAAAAAAAGAGTAACTGCAGAGGCACACAAGGAGCATCTTTTCAGCTGAACAGTTGAAATTCACAAGTTCAGAAGTTCTTGCACTCAAGAAAGATTGAATTTTCAAGGAATGCAAGTGCAACCAACAATATTGCATGGCCTCCTTTCTTACCCAAGAGTCTGAAGGGGAAATTTCATTGGCCATTTAGAGGTAAGGCACCCAAAGCCAAGCTGACATGCTCTCCCTTCTCTGCTTCCACCAGCAGAGACAATGCCGGCATGCTCCCCTCCTGCTAGAAAAGCTGCAGGAGGCTTCTTTTTAGAGGCAGGAAGCAACTTCAATTGGTCAAGGTCAACCCAAAATCTGTAGCCCGCTAGACCTAAACTTGGCAAGAATCTTTTTATAGCCTCTGTGTAAATCCAATCCCAGTCCATGCAACTTTGGATGGGGCTGGTGTGGTGATTGATGGTTAGAGTATACAAAGTGACTGTCTAAGTCAGCCTTTCTCAACCTTTGGGTCCCCAGACGTTGCTGGATTACAGTTCCTATAATTCCTGACCATTGGCCATGCTGGCTGGAACTGATGGGAGTTGTAGTCCAGCAACATCTGGGGACTCAAAAGTTGGGAAAGGCTGGCCTAAGCTTCATCTCAGTTGGATCAGGAAGCATATCTGAGATTGGTCAGACAAATTCTGGAACCGCTGAACTTCACAGCTCTTGAGGCTTTGGAATTTCCTAAAGTGTGCCAATGGGCTAACTCAGCAACTGCAATTTTTTCTACAGCATTAAATGCAAGTCTTTGGAATAACTGTGTATTTTCTTCTAGTGTCCAAGACTTGGAAGAAAAATAGATGGGATTTTGAAAGTTCACCAAATTAGGGTAGAGACTAAAAAGATATATCAGCTGAGCTTAAAAGAATCTGTCCAGTGCAGAACATTTTCATTTTTCTGGGTGAAACTGCAGCAAATTCATTTTTTAAAAATAATAGCTTCCAAATAATTGTCAGCATTCAAGATGCTATAGGTGCTTGCAAGTATTTAGTGCTCCAGGCAGCAATTATGGTCCTTTGAGTCCTGGTTGCTGGGGACACTATTTTTACAGCACTCACTCTGATTTGGCTTCATGATGTCATCATGAATTCATGATGCTATCACATGATATTGCCTTGAAACAGAATGAGAAAAGCTTCTTGGAATCACTCTGGAGCCTTGTATAATGAAAAAAATGGCACCCATTAGCATCCAGGAGTGCAATTGCTGTCATCCCACATTTCACCAACTTTTTTGTCCCTGTGTCTCAAATGTCCCCTTTCTCATCCTTTGAACATGGTGACGAAATTGGGGGCAGGAGGCAATTTAGCTTTACACAAATTTATACAGTGAAAAAAGCGGGTAAGAGAAAAATCAACTCATTTGAAATGTGGTGTTGGAGGAGAGCTTTGTGCACACCATAGACCACGAAAAAGACAAATTGGGTGTTAGAACAAATTAAACCAGAACTGTCACTAGAAGCTAAAATGATGAAACTGAGGTTATCATACCTTGGACACATAATGAGAAGACATGATTCACTAGAAAAGACAATAATGCTGGGAAAAACAGAAGGGAGTAGAAAAAGAAGAAGACCAAAGAAGAGATGGATTGATTCCATAAAGGAAGCCCCTGACCTGAACTTACAAATTCTGAATGGGGTGGTTCATGACAGATGCTACTGGAGGTCACTGATTCATAGGGTCGCCATAAGTCGTAATTGACTTGAAGGCACATAACAACAACAACAATACAACTCTTCACCAGGAACCTATTTTGAAAAGATATTAACCTCAATCCTAAGCAAAGCTGCATGCAGTTTACACTGATTTGTATGGCCAGGATTGGAAGGAAACATCCCTCTAGTTCCAAGAGCACAAGATGGCTTTGGGTTTCTTGAAAAACAGACCCATCCTTTCCTTCAGTGTGTCATGGCAAACCTCTTTGAATCTGAAAGGCCTTTCAAAAGCACGGGCTATCTGCTATACAAAGAAAAACAAGCCTAAAATCCTCCTCCTCATACTCTTCATATGATTAAGGTCCAAACAGGACATGGTTTTGGCAGTGAATTCTTAATCTGAAATGCAAATTGTTCCTGTAGCCAGTATTTTGAAACCATTAACACGTTAAAACAATCTATTTATTAATGTGCTAATAGAATTCTTTTGTTTCTTGAGATTTTGGCAAAAAGTCGTTAATGAACAAAGAAACAGAACATACTGTGGTGCGAGAAAATTGAACAATCATCCACGATCACTCAATTCTGGCTATGTTATGCTTATACAAAAGATGCATATACACCACCTAACAAGACCAGGTGATGGCTATATCCCCCCCCCCCCACGAAATCAATAAAATATTTCATTTGCTTGGTAGCCTTCCCACAATCAGGATAAAAAACAACAACATAAAACAGAATCACCTCTGCATTGTAAAAGCTTAAGACATTTGTTAAGAAACAATAAGTTCTGCTTTCTAAATCAATATTTAAGTACCTGCTCAGCTGAAGGAGCTTATATACCATTAATTTAAAACAACAATAATATGTGAATTGATCTCTCTCTCAATTCCTAGATGACTAAGGATTTGATTGCGGGCACATATTGCCCGTTCTTATCTTCCTATAGGAAGTGAAAAGAATTAACATCTTACAAATATTTTTAATTATTTCCAATGTTCAAGGTATTTTTTATTTACATGTGCGTATACATTCACAAACATATACATTCACCACTCCCTATATATGTGTGTATATGTATATATATTATTTTATGTATTTTAATTGCATTTTATGTATTTTAATTTATTTTAATGTTTTTGTGATTTTTACTGTGTACAATTTTATTATGTACGTGCTCAATTTTATTGTAAGCTGCCCTGAATGCCCTATTACAGTGTAGAAGGGCAGGATAGAAATATTTTAAATAAAATAAGTAAATAAATAAACACCTGATAAATGTATAACCTTTTAAAACAATATTTAATCTAATTAATATTTAATTTCATACCAATATGAAATTATTCCCCACAAAGGTGGGTGTATTGGTTCTTGTCACACAGGGTTCACATACACAATGTTTACAAAGTATTAGTAGAAACTGCATTGCTAATGTCGATGTTGATTATATTCCTTATATGAAGCAGTTAACACTGAAATTCATAAAGGGCACATCCATACTGTTGGTTGCACATGCATCTTTTGAAAATCCACACTACTGGTTTCATGTACATCTTTTGAAAATGTAATCATACATAAATGAAAGAAGTGCCTCTGCACCAGGGGAATTCCAATTGTTCAATGTTAACTAGGACAATTAAATCAAACCCTTTTGTCAAATTATGCATCTTTAATGTTGACTGAAATGCATGAAAAGACTGACGCCAATAGCTACTGGCAGACAGTGCTGAAGAATACTAATGATATATCAGATTTCACAGACATGGAAATACCAATTTTTTTAAAAAAAATAAGCAAGCATGGAAAACAAATTGTCGATTCAAACACTCCATTTATAAAAATGGAAATCTGCAACATATTTCAGGAAAGTGCAACACCATCTGCTTTCATTGGCTACTAGCATACAGCAGATGGAATGGTTATCACACCAGAAGTGGCAACTACTTCAGTACTGCCAATTGGTGGTGCAACATAATTTAATTTAGTCTACACTTGCAATGTCAAGAAAAGGAAACCAACTAAAAATCATGAAAGGGCTCAGAGAACCACAACAACATTCCTGAAGTTTGCAGATCAAGCAAACAAGTCACATCCAGAAGACCAGATTGAGATAAATGAGCAATCTTTTTACATGGCAATATTAAACTGCACCATTTAGGGAGCAATAAATCTATCTCACAACATTATAAACAGCCTGATTAACTCTGGTCAGTACTATATCTACTCCAATGCTTTGTCTGACAATGATCATTTTGGGACACTGAAGACAAACTATTATGCATTATTATGAAACTTCAGTCATTGCCAATCACTTTCACAATTTGGCAGTTTATTATATAGGAATGTTCTCCACTAGAAGCAGTATGCCCTTCTCTCAGTGACATTCCTTTCCATTAAGTCAGCTAGGCCTTTCTAGAACTTACTTATTACAATATTACATCTCACTACAGAGACCTTCATAATCTCATTGCTAAATTATCTAAGAAGTTTTAAACCAGTGGCATATAAAATAAGACCTCTAATGTTAGTATTACATAAAATAATAAACACCACCCAATGTGTATTTCAATAATTTATTATTCCTTATGAATGTGCTGTCACATACTAAATTATCTCCTAAGATTGCAAGAGGATTTTGTTTGGCCTATATTTTTAAGCGAACAGACCTGATTTATATCTCCTGGATTGGAATTCAATTATTGTTCAACTTTTGCACTTTTCAGAATTTTGAGATACACTTCTCGGTTTAAAAAGTACCAAAATGTGTATTTTAGGGTGAAATACACAGGAAAAATGTTTTTTCATTTGTTTTGTTTTTATGAATGAACACATCTGAAACTGACATGGACTGGAAACAGACTATCTGTCCATCCTTCATCTATCTATAAATGCAGAACTTGCCCTGATGCAGTACCGTAGGGAGATTTGACACGGGAATATATTCAGACAAGCAAGCTCCTACATGCCATCTGAGATAGTACAGTCTCCATGAGAACTGCATTGCAAATATGTATTTAGATATACTCCAATTTTGAATCTGACTGGATTGGAACAAGAAGATGCAAATTTTTTTACATCAATGAACTCAAACATGATTCGCATACTTTATAAAAAAAGATTGTGAACATTAATGTAACAGCCAAGACAGAAAAACAAATTCTACATTCTAGGTCAGTACTCCAGCTTTTTCAATTGAGGGATCCACATGTTTTATATTTTCTATACTTATTTCTCTTTCTTCCACATTTCTCTGCTCCCCCCTTCCACATTTCTCATCCATTTCTGTGCCATCTTTCTACTTCACTCTCTCATTCTCTTTAATAAAATGATAATAAAAATAAAATAGTGGGTGTACTGCAAAAGCAGCCCATATTATGTTGGCCCATGACTCAGTTTGGGGTCTCAACCCATTAGCTGAAGACCAATGTTCTAAGTCAGCTTTTCCAAATCTGGTGCCCTCCAAATGTTTTGGACTACAAAACATTATTCCTGACCAATGACCATGCTGGCTGGGGCAGCTCGGAGTTGTATTCCAATACATCTAGAAGGCACCAGGTTGGGAAAGAATGCTCTTGAGTAACATTAAAAAATCCTGTCCTGATTGCTCAGTTGCTGGAACACATGCTTTGCATGCAGAAGGTTTCAAGTTCAGTCTCTTAAAGGAATCAGATAGCAGGGGATGGGAGAGACCTCTGCTGGGAATTCTGGAAAGCTGCCGCTCATCATAGTAGAGAAGACTGGGCAAGACAGCTAAGTAGTCTAGCCTTGTTTAAGGCAGCTTCCTATGTTCCTTCCTAGAGGATGCATTGCAGAATTATTTTTATTCTTTTCACCCCATTCTTATCATACACTCAAGTTATCTAACAAATTAATAAAAGACAAATTGCCCTGGTCCATCCTGAGGAAAATCACCTACCAATGAATGCTGCCTATGTGTTTCCTTAAGCTACATGAAACAGTACTGGTTTACAATATAGATTCTTCATTTTTCATACCATTTCACATTGATCTGTAGTTTATTTTAGCACATCAAGGAGCACCCTCCAAGGACTATACAATGCAAGTGCAGAGGGGCTGATGGAAAGTTAATGATCCAATTAGCAAACAGACAAACACAACTTTCTATGTTCATCAAATTGGCACCGTTTCTGCCATTAGATAGAGTTCTTTCTTTTTGGAAAGTAATTATAGACAACTGAACGCTGCTTATAATTTAAACCTCCTAACATAGATCAGCTCTATAAAACAGTCTATTACTGCTAAAATGGTGTGAATTTTTTTAATGGTTGGTCAAGCTTAAAATCAGCCAAAGACAACCTGTTAACCCCAATATATGTAAGAAAATTAAATAATTGGCTTCAGGCAGCTCCAGTGTCTATCCACTGCTAAGAGAGAGGCTGCTAGGATTTCCTTTCTCTGGGAAGATAGTGGGCTTTTCTTTTCAGAATATGGAATTCACTCCCTGCAAGAAACTCTGTCAATTTTCCAGTCAGCAGACATTACAATACAGTGAAAAATATTTATTTAAAACTTGGGCTCTGAATGGATTGCTAAGATTTAATCTGTTTTTAATGCCATTTTAAATGTGATGGTGGAATTTTGACTTTCCTCCTTTTACTGTTGCATTTGATTGGTTGTGTTTGATTGGATCATTCCTTATTAATGACTGTGGCACTCGCATGGAGGCAAGGTAGAAATTTAGAAAAGAGGAGCACATTCATGTTTTATTTATTTATTTATTTATTAGATTTATATGGACCATTGGTCTCACCTGAAGGGTGATTTTCATATGAGGACGGACATCACTGCGGGTCTTAGCTCCACCTATCGTGCGAAGGCAAGAATGTTTTTGAAGTCAAGACTAGGAGCGTCAGGCTCCTCCCACTCTCCATTCGCAGCGAGTCTATAGAAAAAAGTCTAAAAATACAAGAACAGGGCCAACAGGCCTGCCAGCAGGAAAATAACATGCATAATAACATGACTCTGACACAGCGATATAACGGAACTAGCAGTCTTGACTTCACTAGTAACTTTAAATACAATAGCGTAACATTAATATATATAACATCTTAGTAAAAAATCAATACATCCTCCAACTAGGAGGGTCGTGATGTCCATCCTCATATGAAAATCACCCTTCAGGTGAGACCAATGGTACATTTTCCATATGAGGCCGGCCATCACTGCGGGATGTACCAAAGTAGCCCATAATAGGGAGGGACCACCCACATGCTAATCGTTATTAAGAACCTGTTGCAACACTTGTCAGCCAAAACAGGCATCGGCAGAGGCATAACAATCTATTTTATAATGCCTTATAAACGAGTGTGGGGTAGACCAAACAGCAGCCCTGCAAATATCAGCAACAGGAGCATTAGTGGCAAAAGCAGCCGAAGTGGCAGCTGACCTAGTAGAATGAGCTGTTATACTAGCTGGAACTGGCAGCTTAAGGGACTCATATGATAAGGTAATACATGCCCTTAACCAACGGGATAAGGTAGAATTGGATACTTTATGCCCCATAGACCTTGGATGAAAGGATACAAACAGAGACTCCGTTCGTCAAATCTCCTGGGTCCTAGACAAGTAGGTCTTGAGAGCCCTCCGAACATCCAACGAATGCCAAGCCTTCTCTAGAGGATGAGTGGGGTTCGGGCAAAACGAAGGTAGTACAATGTCCTGATTGCAATGGAAAACTGAATTGACCTTGGGATGGAAGGAAGGATCAGTTTTCAGCACAACAGAGTCCTTGCGAAAAACACAGAGATGGCGGGCAGAAGACAATGTGCCCAGTTCCGAAAACTCGTCTGGCAGAAGTGATTGCGATCAGGAACAAGACCTTGAAGGACAGTAGACGTAAAGGCACAGTCCTAAGGGGTTCAAACGGAGGGCGTTGTAAAGCTTGGTGGACCTTGGACAGACTCCATGAGGGAAAACGGTGAACTACGGCCGGTGAACGTAAAGCAGTGCCTCTGAGGAAGCGTTTAATGAACGGATGTGAGGAAATAGGGACTCCAGGAGAGGACACTGAGAGAATGGACGACAGAGTGGACGCATGTCGACGTAGAGTGTTGGGTCTGAGTCCCATCATAAAGCCGCTATGGAAATATTGAAGCACCTGATGTATAGTGGCCTGGGATGGATTGCAGTGGTGAGACTGGCACCACTTGGAGAAAGCCACCCAAGTGTGTTGATAAATGCGGGTGGTAGATGGTCGTCTCGAGGCTAAGATAATGTCAATAACAGCATCAGACAGGCCAGCCGACTTCAAATGTCCCCGTTCAAACGCCACGCTGTTAGATTGAGCCAAGTGGGGTCCTGATGCCATACTGGACCCTGGGATAGAAGATCTGGCCTGACTGGTAGTGTCCAAGGATCCATCACTGACATTGCAAGAAGATCTGAGAATCACAGTCGGCGTGGCCAATATGGTGCTATCAGAACCAACTGTGCCCTCTCGCTCCGCGCCTTCCGCAAGTTTTTGGCTAACAGCGGTATGGGAGGGAAGGCGTACAAAAGACCCTCTGGCCACGGTATTGACAGAGCATCCACTGCTTCCGCTTTTGTGTCCAGGTATCGAGCAAAGTACCTGGGAAGCTGGTAATTGCGACTGGAAGCAAACAGGTCGATTGAAAGGATGCCGAACCGACGCTGGAGACGATGGAAAATGGTCGGATGAAGTTTCCATTAATAAGAACATAAGAACACAAGAAGAGCCTGCTGGATCAGGCCAGTGGCCCATCTAGTCCAGCATCCTGTTCTCACAGTGGCCAACCAGGGGCCTGGGGGAAGCCCGCAAGCAGGACCCGAGTGCAAGAACACTCTCCCCTCCTGAGGCTTCCAGCAACTGGTTTTCAGAAGCATGCTGCCTCTGATTAGGGTGGCAGAGCACAGCCATCATGGCTAGTAGCCATTGATAGCCCTGTCCTCCATGAATTTGTCTAATCTTCTTTTAAAGCCATCCAAGCTGGTGGCCATTACTGCATCTTGTGGGAGCAAATTCCATAGTTTAACTATGCGCTGAGTAAAGAAGTACTTCCTTTTGTCTGTCCTGAATCTTCCAACATTCAGCTTCTTTGAATGTCCACGAGTTCTAGTATTATGAGAGAGGGAGAAGAACTTTTCTCTATCCACTTTCTCAATGCCATGCATAATTTTATACACTTCTATCATGTCTCCTCTGACCCGCCTTTTCTCTAAACTAAAAAGCCCCATTCTGGGGAGAATGGGAGAATTTCCCATTCTCCCGGAAAGACCTGTTGTCTGCTGAGCCAGTCTGCTGTCACATTCCAAATCCCTCTGAGATGCTCTGCTTTTAGGGATTGTAGATGTTGCTCTGCCCAGACGAAGATGAGGGAAGCTAGATCCTGCAGAGGACGGGACGTGGTGCCCCCCTGTCTGTTCAAATGTGATTTTACACACGTGTTGTCTGTTCGAATGAGGACATGGTCCAAAGGGAACAGAGACTGAAAATGAAGTAGAGCTAGGTGGACCGCCTTGAGCTCCAGCCAATTGATGTTCTGAGTCTGCTCTGCTGTGGACCAAACTCCCTGAATGTACTGGGAGTTGCAGTGTGCTCCCCAGCCGATGAGACTGGCGTCCATGGTGACAACAGTCCTGCGAGGTTCTCTGAATGGAGTGCCCCTGGAAAGATGTTGGACCTTCGTCCACCAGCGGAATGAAAGGCGCAGTGTGGGGCTCAGAGGAACTGTGCGATGATTGGAGTTGGCAATGTCCTGTTGAAAAGGCAACAAAGCCCACTGAAGGTGGTGAGAGTGGGCTCGAGCCCATGGCACAATGTGGATGGTAGAGATGAACATTCCGAGCGCCCTGGCTAGAAGCATGACGTCTGCGGTTGTTTGTTGCATCAAAGACCTCGCGATGTTTGTTATGGCAGTTATGCGATCTGGAGACAGAAACACCATCGCCTGCAGGGTATCCAACATAGCCCCTAGATGTAGTAGGCATTGGGTCGGTTGAAGATGGCTTTTGTCGAAGTTGACAAGCCAGCCATAGGCCTGCAAAACATTGAGGGTGAACGTTAAATGGCAATGAGCCAGCTCCTCAGAGTTTGCCCGTATTAAAATATCATCCAGATATGGGTAGAGATGGACCCCTTGAATCTGGAGGTAAGCCACTAAGGTGAGAAGCACTTTGGTAAAAACTCGCGGGGCAGAGGAGAGGCCGAACGGCATCGTTCTATATTGGAAGTGCTGGGGGCCAAAAGCAAACCGAAGGAACTTTCTGTGGGCTATGCAAATGGGCACATGGAGATACGCTTCCTTTAGGTCGATAGAAACCAGGAAGTCTCCTTCTTGCAGGCTTTCAGTAATGGAGTGGAGGGATTCCATTTTGAATCTGCGGTATGTTACAAAACGGTTGACGAATTTGAGGTCCAATACCGCCCTCCATGACAAATCTCGTTTGGGCACAGCAAATAGGAGGGAGTACACCCCTTCCGACCTCTCTGTTGTAGGGACTGGCTCTATCGCCGCTATGTCCAAGAGCTGATGTATAGCTGTCTGCATGATGCTGTGCCTGGCCAGTGCCCTGGGGCAAGGAAATGGATGGAATTTGTCTGGTAGAGTCACCCAAAACTCTATTGCATAGCCAGAACAAAAAAAGGTCCCTGATCCAAGCGACCTTAGTCAGATGCAGCCACTGGTCTCCAAACATAAGCAGTCTGCCACCAACAGGTAGAGTATTAGTACTGTTTGCGCTGGCGAGACCCTCCCTTATATGAGGACGATGAGGTACCTCTGCACCCTTGGTACTGACCTCTGCCCTGGAAACATCGGTTCCAGGTTCCCCTGGAAGAACTGGAATCATATGATCGGAAGTCGCGGCCTCGTCCTCCTGGCCGTGTTCCTCGAAAGGGCTGGTTAGTGCGGAAGGGGGGAAATCGCCTGAAAGGCCTATGTTCGATGTTCTTGACAGTGGCCAAAACCGGTTTGTGAGCGTCTTTGGGATCAACCAGCACTGCCTTTAGAGCTTCCTCGCCGAAGAGCAGAGATCCGGAGTAAGGTGCCCTAGAAAGATTCACTCTGGACATAGAATCAGCCTGCCAGTGGTGAAGCCAGAGGGTCCGTCGAGCGACTATCTGAGCCGTCATGGCTCGTGCCCCCAGTTGTGTGGCATCCAAAGTGGCATCAGCTACAAACGCTGCAGTCTTGCACAACTTTATCAGTGACTTTCTGAGAGCAGCAGGATCAGGGTTAGGATCCTCTAGAAGATCATCCAGCCACATCATTGCTGCCCTGGAGAAGACGGAAGCTGATGTGGAGGCTCGCATAGAAAAAGCAGTGGCCTCGTGATTTTTGCAGAGAGCGAAGTCTAATCTTCACTCAGTAGCATCCTTGAGTTGGGATTCTCCTTCCCTAGGCAAAAGAGATCATGAAACTAGGCTAGCGATTGGCTCGTCTATGCTGGGAACGGCCAGCTTGGTGGCAAAGTCAGGAGCTAGAGAGTAAAGTTTGTCAGCCAGGTTCTTGAAGCGGCGAGTTTGGAATGGATGAGACCATTCTTCAGTGGCCAGCTTAGCGATGGGATCCGGCACCGGGATGTAATGCTCAGGAGGTGCAGGAGATTTGAGGACCCTGGCTCCTTTAATAGCTGGAGCGGCAGCTGTTGGGGGCCCAGCTTGGAGACCAAGGGTGTTAACTACCCTGCGAGCTAGAGGTTGATAATCTGAGGCATTAAACAAGCGATACGATGTATCCTCCTCATGTTCCGAAGAGTCACTCCATTCGTCGCCTTCGGCCTGATCAGCAAAGGGTGACTCCTCCTCATATGAAGTGTCATCAATACATCTGCCTCTAGCTACATCAAAAGGATTTGGGGAGCAGGAAGGATTTGCCTCATGACCTACATATTGGCTCATAGTGTGTTGAGGTATGGCGGGAACTTGTGGTGGTGACTGCATTTGAGTAAAAAATGACAGCATGCCTTGAAGTTGAGAAAGAAACTCATGAGACAGCTGCAGCCCCGTTGAAGCAGATGGTTGTGCCTGAATAGGTGGCTCAGTGGGCTGTGACGTAGGATAAGCCCTGGGCGGCAATATGGGAGGGGGCTGGTTAACTGTTGACTGAGTAGGAAAGCCAGCAAAGTCCTCCTCATCGGAAGAAGCAGCGGGGGAATGAAAGATATCCGTTAGCTGTTCCTGAACTGCTGTGGTGGGGGTCGGGACAGAACCATAGCGTGGACGCTTGGGTTTGCTGTGGCTGGAAAGGTGTTTAGTTTTAGCCAGTGCTTTGGTATGCTTAGTCTTAGTTGCCTTAGACGGTTGTGGCTTGGCTGTCTGAGACATGTCTGGCTGTTCCGCCATCTTATATTCACTATAGGTGCAGTACACGGCCGCAGAGGGGGCAGAATGTAGGGACCCGAACAGGCCCAGTACACGGCCGCAGAGGGAGTAGAATGCACTGGCAGATGGCGAAGTACACGGCCACAGAGGGGGCAGAATATACTGTGCTGGTATTCAGGTACACAGCCACAGAGGGGGCAGAATGTACGGTTCAACTCGTGCAGATTATCACAGTCTCAGCACACGTTCACGAGTGGGGCAGAATGTACAGTGCAGGCAATCAGGTACACGGCCACGGATGGGGCAGAATGTACAGTTCAACTTGTGCAGATTATCACAGTCTCAGCACACGGCCACGGATGGGGCAGAATGTACAGTTCAACTTGTGCGCAGTATGAATAGTTTCAGCACACAGCCACAGCAGGGTATAGTTGAAAACAGTTTAGATCACAGCCACAGCCTGAAGAGACAGCCACAGAAGCACAGTGCAAACAGCGTAGATCACAGTCACAGACTTGAGATGCAGCCACAGAAGCAATAAGCAGCAGCAATAGTCGTGTGGGAAAATAGCCCTTGTATATCTACAGGGTCCTAACTGCCCCACACATACAGGGAGCCCTGGTAGCCTGGTATTTGTTAGTACAGGAGAGGGGAAAAGGGACAAATAAAATGGCGCCCGAGGCAGGTGCGGGAAAAAAAACAATCAAAAATGGCGGACAATGAAGGAGCAATGGCGGACTGAGGTACACCAGCTAGTGCTGCAGCCGCGGGGCCGATAAGCGAAATCGCGGCGCAGAAATTCAGTCAGGGAGTGGCTAGGGAGAAAACGCAGCCGCTAAGGCAGCAGTAGGAAGCAGCCGCAGCCGCCGTCTGCAGAGACCGTCGCGGCGTGGAATGCAAGGCAGCGAGGCTCAAGGCAGTCCAACGGATAAAAGCTGCTGAAAAGAGAGCCACAGTCGCCGGCTCTCGAGGGGATATTCCGAAAAAGCTACCGCCGTGAGGAGAGAAGCCTCGGCAGACCCCAGGAAGGAATTTATTTAAACGGCCAGGTACGGGAGGGAAGATGTCACAAGAGGAGGCTCCAGGAGAAGGCTGAGGTCGAAACGAGGCAAGCGACGGGTAACGGCGGGAGCTGCAGCTGCAAGTTCCCGCTGGGAATAGAGAGAACCACAGCTGCGGTCTCTCTGAAGGCCGTTGGGCGAACGACTGGGGAAATAAAGGGCCCGGGCAAGGGAGAAACCCCCCCAAGGTAATTCCCCAGGAATATACAAGACAACGTTAGATACAAGGCAGAGGGATGGGAAAACACTCAGTAAACACACAAGTAACAATACCTCCACCCCGTCAGACAAATACAGCGACAAAAAACACAGAAACGTAGCTAAAGCTACGCTATAGAATTTCAAACTTGTTCGTACGAAGGCAAGAAAGAACTGGAGAGTGGGAGGAGCCTGACGCTCCTAGTCTTGACTTTAAAAACATTCTTGCCTTCGCACGATAGGTGGAGCTAAGACCCGCAGTGATGGCCGGCCTCATATGGAAAATCCTGCCCTTTCTCCCAGTATGAACCCAGGGTGGCTTGCACAGGAGCAGCCCAGGGTGGTTTTGGAATGCACTGGTGCACGATATTGCTCAACCTTATACTTTACTGGCAGTTTTATAACATTTAGTTTCAGGTATTGTAATTATTATTTGATTATGTTTTTATTTATAATAACTAATTTCTAGCATTTCTATTACAATAACAGATCCACTCTAAATTTCTTACATATCTCTCCCAACATTTGCATGTAAAAAACATGAGACAAAGAAATGTTTGTTGCAGAACTATATGAGAGCTCCCACAAGGAAGAGAACTCCAATCTCACACAGTTGATACTATGAAAGCCAACAAGAGATTCAGGAGAATCAGCAGGGTTACAATTTCTGTGTTTCCCAATAATGTTCGTCATCAAGGTTGATCAAGGCAATCTCAGTCCTGAACTGGTACTGAAATAGGTCCTAGCAATCTGTTTCACAAAGGAATACCTGGAGCTACGTGGCCACAGCCTATTCAACCTCCTTGGCCAAAAAAAGAAGGCTGCCTGTAGATTTCCCAGATTTTTGAATGAGGACTTTAGTAGTGACCTAAGCTGAGTGATATGAACTTTACCACCAGATTTCTCTGCTTGAACTCAAGTTATCACATTTGCTTCTTCATGGGCTCTTCCATTAAATTACGGTGAGAAATGATTTTTCTGAAGTGGAGAATGGGGAGAATGCCTAGGAGCTACCAGAGGGATGGGGAACTTCTCACCTTCCAGATGTTGTTGGATTACAACTTCCATCATCCCTGACCATTGGCTATGCTGGCTGGGACTGATGGGCACTAGAGCCTTTCAACAGCTGGAAAGGCACAAGTTCCCCATCCCTTAGCTACTGCCCACAATATCTCTCTATTCCTGGAAACTAAGATTTCAACAGTATAGACAGCCAGAATGCAAAGATCTGCTCCCGCATATTAAATATACTTGTCAAACATTGTTACTTTTTAATTGTAGCACATATATGAAAATGGAAATGGACTGCCTTCAAGTCAATCCCGACTTATGGTGACCCTATGAATAGGGTTTTCATGGTAAGCAGTATCCACAGGGGGTTTACCATTGCCTCCCTCTGAGGCTGAGAGGCAGTGACTGGCCCAAGGTCACCCAGTGAGCTTCACGGATGTGTGGGGATTCAAACCCTGGTCTCCCAGGTCGTAGTCCAGCACCTTAACCACTACACCATACTAGCTCTCTAGCACATATATAGCTGCAGCGATTTCCGTCCAATTTATATTACTGGCAATAATCAAACCTTCCAAAGCTCATCAGCATGATCTCTTCTCCTCCTCCTCCCTCATTTATATTTTAGCTCTAGGGCCATAGTTGCAGCACCTGGTAGTTTTATATTTCTTTAATTAAAATCAAATGTAATTAATTCAGACTTGCATCATGAAAACTTTGACCATCTGTGGAAGGGTTTTCATCTACCACTGCCCTTGGGTTGACATCTCTGTAGTACTGCACCTTGTGGAGTCTTACTGAAGACTGATGTTGCTTCCCTGTTAAACCAAAGACTGAGCTCCTAAAAGGGTCATTATAAAATGGGAGGGGAGGAATACAAACCAAAAGCAACACAGATGTATGATTATACTCGTGGGCTACACTTCAGAGCTCCAAATGTGTATATAGATACAAGTGGACCAAAAATATTTTTTTTCAATATGGAAAGCTGTTGTGATATTATAATGCAGCGGTTCCCAACCTTTATGAGTACAGGCCCCTCTTTATAAGCTCAAAAAATTAGTAACCCCCCTGCTAATTTAGCCTCTGTTAATTGAAACAATGGTGTGTGGCAAGATCACATCTCCAAATATCTCTTTCCATAAAAGGCTCCCTGCAGACAGGGAGGTGTTGCTTTCTTTTCTTAATGCAAAGGTTCATCAAATTTGTATTCTCCTCCCGCGCACACACACACATAGTCTGAAGATGTACAGTCCTGTCTTCCAACACCAGTGGGTTACCGTGTTGCGCTAAGTTCCAGGTTCAAATCCCCATCCAGCCATGAAGCCCACTGGGTGACCTTGGGCTAGAAACAGTCTCTCAGCCTGACTTATCTCACAGGGTTGGTATAAGGATAAAATGGAAAGGGGGGGGCACCAACTTGAGCAACTTGAAGGAAAGGTGGGATATAAATGCAATAATAATTAAATAAATATATTTCAGCTGCAGTATGCTTTTTAAAATTCTTATTAAAATAATAATAATAGTTAATAAAGCAGCAGCAATGTGGAAGTGGTGGGGATGCTAGATGGTGAAGACAAAAGGGTGGATAGATTGAGGAGGAGGGTTAGTGCTTTTAGGCCTTGGGATGATCATCAGAACTGATGACTTGGTAAGCGTGCACTTGGGGAATGAGAGTGGAGCAGAAGACAGATCAGCGCACGCACACACATAAACACACCTCTCCCTCCTGCAAGCATCTGCAAGCGTGCATGCATTTGGGCAGTTGGGAGGGGGGAAGCCCTGAACTGCCATAGCATCTTGGAGAGAGAGATTGGGGGGCGGAATGTAGGTGGAAGAAAGGGGGGATGCTGGCATACACACTTAGCCTCAGAGATGGGGGGTGAGCAAGTCCTGAGCTTCCTCATGCGTCTTGGCTCCGTCTGGGCCAAAGGCAAGATCTAGGTGGTCTTGCAAATATGAATAATTTTTAAAAGGAGTTGGCAGTGAATCAGGAGCCAAGAAAGGCAGGCAAGCTGGTTGCCAGGAAGGAAGAGGGAAAGCAGCCTTTCCTTGCAGCCTTGTTTCTTTTTGCATCATGAAAAGCCCTCTCCTCTTGTTCTGGGTACGTGTGTTGTTAGCAGTGGCAGTGCAAGGAGACAGGAGTGGGTGATAGTAATCCCTTCTTCCTGGTAGCTCCACATTCAGCCTCCTTTGGCTACTGCCACATGTTTTATACTAGGCAGATGCCTGCCCTCAGCACACCTGAAAGGTGCTCTGGCGCTTCAGCAAAGTCCTCCCCTCTCATGTGGAGCAAGGGGGAGGTTTCATCTGCAGCGGCAGTGGTGAGCAGACAGCGTCCAGGGAGCGAAGACTTTTTAAGAAATTAATAAATAATTCATTTCTTTAGTGCCCCCCCCGGGGGTCATGATCCCCAGTTTGGGAACCACATGGCTCATTGTGAGCTGTAAAGAGAGACTGAGCGAAGGGATCAAGGCAGTGGTAAATGCCTCCTTGGAAGAGGGGGCACTGCCATCTGCCCTCAAGGAGGCGGTAATAAAGCCCATCTTAAAAAAGCCCTCCTTGGATCCCCAAGATTTGAATAACTTCTGCCCAGTCTCCAATTTACCATTTTTGGGCAAGGTGATCAAACACGTGGTGGCCAAACAGCTACAGACACACTTGGAGGATGCAGATTATTTAGATCCATTCCAATCGGGCTTCAGGACTGGATATGGAACTGAAACAGCCTTGGTCGCTCTAGTGGATTATTTGAGGAGAGCGTTGGATAGGGGTGAATACTCATTCCTCGTCCTGGATCTCTCTGCGGCTTTTGATACCGTCCACCACGGTATCCTTTTGGATCACCTGGAGAGAATGGGAATTGGGGGCACTGTGCTAAAGTGGTTCCGATCCTATCTCTCTGATAGGCACCAACGAGTAGCATTGGGGGAGGAGGTTTCAGACCCTTGGCCTCTTAATTGTGGTGTGCCACAGGGCTCTATCCTCTCTCCCATGCTATTTAACATCTATGTAAAGCCGCTGGGGGCTATCATCAGGAGATTTGGGCTGCAGCGCCACCAATATGCGGATGACACTCAGCTCTCTCTCTCATTTAAGTCCTCACCGCAGTTGGCTGAGGAGACTATTTCCAAGTGCCTGGAGCCCGTAAGTGAATGGATGGGAGGTAACAGGCTGAAACTGAACCCTGACAAGACCGAGGTACTGCTGGTGGGAGACAAGAGAAGATTACGAGATATTGACCTGGTGCTGAATGGGGTTAGTTTGCCCCTGAAGGACCAGGTTCGCAGCCTCGGGGTCATTCTTGACTCCCAGCTGTCCATGGAGGCTCAGGTATCAGCAGTGAGCCAGGCAGCTTGGTATCAGTTACATCTGATACAGAGGCTGCGACCCTATCTTCCGGTTCATCTGCTCCCATGGGTAGTGCATGCCCTGGTCTCCTCTCGCTTAGACTACTCTAGCTCTACATTGGGCTACCCTTGAAGATGGTCCGGAAATTACAGCTGGTACAGAATGCGGCGGCACGATTGATTAAGAATAGCCGCCGGCGGGATCACATCACCCCAGTGCTTGAAGATCTGCACTGGCTACCAGTTGTTTACCGAGCCCAATTCAAGGTGTTGGTGTTAACCTTTAAAGCCCTACACGGTTTCAGTCCAGTGTATCTAAAGGAGCGCCTCCAGCATCACCAAGTATGCCGCCTGACGAGATCAGCCTCTCAAGACCTTCTCTCGGTCCCACCAGTTAGAACAGCTAGACTGGTGCAGACAGAGAGAGGGCATTCTCGGTTGTGTCCCCCACCCTCTGGAACTCTCTGCCATATGATCTACGCCATGTCCCCTCCTTGGTAGGCTTCCGCCAAGGACTAAAAACATGGCTGTTTCAGCGGGCATACAGAATCACTAGTTAATTTTAATTCTATAGTGTACAGATGTGGGTAAATTGAATATGTTATGATTGTATTTATATGTGTATTTTAAATTTTAATTATGTACGCCGCCTAGAGTGGCTGTTTATTCAGCCAGATAGGCGGCCTAAAAATAAATTTTTATTATTATTATAATATCTGTACACGTTAGGATATATGTAACATCAATACAGCACTGACAAATAGCTCATTTGTGAGGGAAGTGAAAAGTCAATTTGGTTAAGAAAAACTTCACAAGGTGAAAGGCACAGGGGAGCTATGGACAGGCAAATGCTGAGAAGCAGGAGGCGGTAGGATGAGTTTCCTGAAGTTGGGGGATGAGAGGAACAGATCAGCTGTGGGACAAGATAGGCAAATGGCAAGAAGTATATGGCTCAGGAAAAGTTAAATGCTTGAAATGTCTTCCTGTTCTATTTTGTATAGATATGTTGTATTTTTTAAAATAAATATATACCACAGCTTTGAAGTTCAAGTACTTTCTCTCCCCCCCATTTAAAATTTCTACTGCAACCTGCACTTAAATATAGATTTGCATGTACAAATTTTTTAAATGGATTTTTAGCTTTCCCCCCCTTATGCGATACGAATCTATGAGTAAATCCCTCCATGATTTGTAGTGCACTGATATATACTTTGTTTTCGATATTACATTTTTATTTCATTTTTAAAATGCTTTAAATGAAAAAAAAAACATAATAAATAACATGTGAGCAAAAATCAATTTCTCTAAGTATACATCAGCTATACCCTAACATAAACTAGTTAGTACTTGAGTATTTAATTGCCACAAAAGCAAATAAAAGAGATGTATAATTGAGAACAGAGAAATAATTCCAAATGTCTAACTAAAAAAGACAAAGAAATAATCACTGTGTAATGTACAGGATTTAGAATTTGTATTCAATGTACATTCTGTGTAATCGTGGGCTTAATGCATACTGAGTAACAAAGACACTGGTTCCCTGAAGATCACAATAAAGAAGGGTGTTTTTTTAACATAGATCCTTATAATTTGAAATCTAATGTTATGGGTTTTGCCTTATGTACCAATCACAAACTGTCATGGTCATATTTATTTATTTATAAAAATATTTGTATATCGCTATTTTGTTAAAAACATTGAAGTGGTTTACAACATGTTAAAAACAACCACTACCATCATAGAATAAAAAACCTTAAAAATATAATAAAAACAAAGGTTAACTGCTGCAAACCCCCCCCCTTAATTGCCTGAATAAGCCTGGTGGAACAGAAAGGTTTTCAGCAGGTGAGTAAAAGTTAAAACAGAAGGTGCCTGCTGAATCTCTGTTGGCAGAGCATTCCAGAGAACTGGGCCAATGACACCGAAGACTCGATTTTGTGTTGATGTTAAATAAGCCTTGCAAACTTGGGGGATGACCAAAGCTGTTCCCGCAGATGATCTCAGTGATCGAGCTGGGATAGAAGGGTCTCTAAAATACCCTGGAACTAAGTTGTTTAGGGCTTTTTAAATTAATACAAAGACCTTGAACCTGGCTCAGTAGTGGATAGGCAGCCAGTGCAGATGTTTTAAAAGTGGTGTTACATGTTGTCGGTCATGTGCTCCCAATCAGCAATCTGGCCGCCACATTTTGCACCAGCTGGAGCTTCTGAATGAGGGCCAAGGGCAGCCTCCCATAGAGCACATTGCAGTAATGCAGCCTCGAGGTTACCAATGTATGGAATACAGAGGTCAGGCTATCCCTGTCCAGGAACAGCCGTAGCTGACGAACCAGACGAAGCTGATAAAAGGCACTCCTAGCCACAGAGGATATTTAGGACTCTAGTGATAAAGATGAATCCAGGAGTACCCCTAGGCTACGGACCTGGTCCTTCAGAAGGAGTGCGACCCCATCCAGAACAAGTAATCTGCCCATCTCTTGGACATGGGAACCACCTACTCAAAAAGCCTCCATCTTCCCAGGATTCAAGCAGTTTATTGGACCTCATCCAGTCCACTACAGCATTCTGACACTGATCCAGAGTGTCCACAGCCTCTCCTGATTCAGATGTTATGGAGAAATAGAGCTGTGTGTCATCAGCATGTTGCTGACACCTTGCTCCAGAACTCCTAATGACTTCATATAGATGTTGAATAGCACTGGGGAGAGAATAGTGCCCTGAATAGTACTCCTTTGCAGATTACTTGCAGGAATGGGCAACATTCAGAGAAAAGGACAGCAGGCCCATGTTGATGGCTCTGTCCCTGACGCACAGCTTCCCCGGCCCTACCCCAACATCCACATGTTAGCTGTGGACAATCTCCAGGAGAAAGCCTATGCTCAGAGATTTCCCTAGATCTGGGAACATGGATATTAGAGGCAGGGCCATGGGTAGTGGGGATGGGTGTGTAGCCAGCTGCATGGCCCTACTATCCCCTTTCTATGGATGCTGTTCCTTAACACAAATAATCCATGTAGAGGACTATATGTAAAAATGGATCCCAGGACATATAAAAGGATGTGTTGATTTAATGGGAATTCCAACACTCAAATAATCTTCAGAGGGCCTCCTCTTGATGCCATCTAAATGATAACCATAGGGAGGCATATCTTTGCTACAATTCCCATTTATGGAATGCACCTGGTGCAGGCTCTTGATATCCTTTTGGCACCATGCAAAGATCTTTTGATTTTCCCAGACTTTTTTTTTTAATCTGTGGAGGAATTCTTTGAACTGTTGCTTTCATTCTGCTCTTTTTTCACTGTTGTTTATTTCTTATCTGATGATTTTATTGTCTTTCACTGTCCTGACCTGCTTCAGCTCTGACCTTTATTCCTGCTTTGCAAAGCTCTGCAAAAAGCCCCTTGCATATTCTTACCAATTGATCCAATTGTATCTGCCTACAGAATTTGTAAAGAAAGGGCAAATTCTCCATAAACAGTTATTCTGTTAAGGGATATGAGATTCCTTAATTAAACATAGGAATCCACCTAAGGAATACATTTGTGAGTAGGAATATATTGATATAATATATACGTGGTAGTTAACTACAGTCTAAGCATTTATACTCTCTTCATACAATGCCAATTTTAAAGGTAATAAATCCATCCAGTCAAATTATTGTTACTGCAACAGATGCAAGCCATAATCAACATTCTCCCTGATATTTGTAATTTGTATCGTATCTTGTAATCCACAATTTCTTTACATTACTTGCTGTGTTTGCCTTTGGAATATACTGTCTTAAAATACAACTAAATAAAAGCAAATTAAAAAACAAAAACATTTTAAATCTATATTATGAATAAAACCAGGGATATTCAATGATATTACTAAAGCGCAAAAATGTCAGGTCAAAAAGGATCAGAAAGACAGACAGTAGGTGGCACACTTGATCAGCTCTTGGGCAGCTTACCAATATCAAGACTGATCAAAATTTTATAACTTTATTTCCATTTTGGGTGTAGCAAAAAAAATCTTATTCTCTTAGCCAGCCCTTACTTATCTAACAAAGAATGGTTACAACTGGTAAGATTATGGAGTTGTATCCCATGTTAGTCCTAATAGCCCATTGAAAATAATGGAATGACTAACTTAGGTCAATTAATTTCAGGGGGTCTACTCTGAGGATAGCTTATCTACTTACAACCCAAAGTTTCTACTCCAACTTAAAATAAAATTGCAATAAAAAATTAAAATTTTGAAAGGATAATAAAAGAAATGGTACAAATGAAACATAGCAAAACCAAAGGGGGGAAAACTGACTGAAATGCAATTTGTGTAATTAATTGCAGTGTAATTTCTGTTCCAGTTATTCAAATAAAACCAGTAACAATTGGTTGAAACTCTTTTAAGGTTTGAATCCTATATCTATTTACCTGTGAATAAGCCCCATTGAACCCAATGGGACTTATTTCTGAGTTAACATTGTACTATAAGCCCCACATTAGTCCCACTGAAATGTAAAAAGTTAGGAAGGACTAAGTTGTCCTGTTGATTTTAATGTGATTTAAGTGTAACTAATTTAGTGTGGATTCAACTCAATGCAATGCTATTCCAGTGGAATGTCAAATCCTGGAAATTAAAGTTAATTAAGCTATACAGTCTGCCTAATAATCAGGAATATGTTGCAGTTGCTCTAGGTAAGCAGACAAGGTGCAAACTGCAATCTGGTCACAGTCCTATGAAGCAACAGGCTAGGTGTGGCTCTGTTTTTTGGCTTTTAGTCATCATTACAGACCAGAAGATGGAGAAAGTACCATTACAACAGCTGCCCTACAGTGCTAACTTGCACCTCCCTGCTAGGGAAAACCCAGGAGTACTACAGTGCCTTTCCGTTCCATCCTTTCTGGTTTAGACAGACAAGTGACAGAGACTAGCAGTTGCCATATTATGTTACCTGAAAAACCAAATTTTAGGAAATATGCTTTGGACTGTAGTGAAAACTTCATTCATACTTCAGGATATGTACACATCTAGAGCTGATCTTTTGCAACTTAAATTCATCTAACTCATCTGGTTAGAACAAAAGGTAATGGTTTCAGTAATTATTTATCTATATTTCACAACAATATTTAAACATGTTATGAATATAGTTTGACAAAATGCATTCCTTAATCATAAGGGTTTGGTCTTTTTAAAAAGAAAAAGAAAAAAGAGGCAGACAAAATAGAACATAAATTGCTGTTTTCCAGACCAGTGTTCCCTCTTCTTAACTGGTAACACAGAATCCTGTCATGCATTAATAAAAGTAATATAAACAGTACTACACGGAGAACATTTCCCATAAAATAGCACTTAATCACCCACAGCAGGCCACAGTCTACACAGAGAAGGTTAATGTCCTGTCCAGAGCCGAAAGAATGAGGCTGGAGTGTGTGTGCAAGTAAATCTCGTTTTATTAGAGTAATGGATACATCAAAGGCATTGCGCTTCATAGGAAACCCTACGCTAACTCACTAGAGTCCCTAACTATACTCTAGACATGCTCTGCAGTGTGTGAAGGAAGTTGACTCAACGACCCCCCACTGGGAGTGGCAGGCTTATATAGGAAATGTTTTTGAACGTAATCTCTGACTCCTTCATAATTCCTGTCTTTGTCCTGTCCGTTTCTCGCGGCGACGGGAACCAGGAGACAGGGGACGCGCATCCAACAGCTCATCTGAAGACACCTGCTCCCGAGCAACAGGCTCGACGTCAGGGGGCGGTGCCACACTGGAATCCTCCTGGGAACTGCTTGGTAAAGGAGGAGCTGGCACTGACTCTGAAGCTTCCTCCCCCAAGTCCTCTGCATCAACTGGGGGCGGTGCGCTCGGCTCCTCGGAAAAGGCGTTACTCATGGGAACTGGCTGAAGAGCAGGCTGCCCCGCTCCCGCACGATCCTGCTCAGACACAACAATCCCCAAGTCGGCATCTTCTGGCTGTGGAGGTGCCTGAAACTCATGCCTCCCCCCTTCCTGTCCCTTCTGAGTTGGCTGCAGCGGAACATCATCCCCCCCTCCATGCTTTAACCCTTCCCACCCCTGAGGTCTAGGTTTCTCTGGATAAGCCTCATGGAATTCTCTCACCAAAGTCGGAGCGTGCACATCCTCCTCTGTTTCCCAGGAACATTCAGTTGAATCGTACCCCTTCCAATGAATCAGGTACTGAAGACGCCCTCGGCGTTTTCGCGAGTCCAAAATCTGTTCTACTTTGTATTCCGCCTCCCCCTCTACCAACAACGGCGGCGCGGGGTCCACTCACGGACGATGAGGGTCGGGGGCAGCGTCCTTGGTCAACAATGCCCTGTGGAAGACTGGGTGCATCTTGAAGGTGGGTGGCAATTTCAGTCTGTAAGCCACGGGGTTAATCTGAGCCTCCACCTCAAAGGGCCCTACACGCAGATCCTGCAGTTTACGACACCGGCCAGGCATAGCTAGGAAACGTGTAGAGATCCAGACCTGGTCTCCCACTCGTGAGGTCTCCCTCTCTCCGATGCTGGTCAGCTGCGCGTTTGTAATCCGCTTTGGCCTGTTCTAGTTGCTCTTGGAGTAGCTGTTGCATAGCGTGAAGTTCCTGCAAGTAATCCTCAGCGGCTGGGACTGAGAGACTGTCTTTTGGGGCAGGGAAGACTCGGGGGTGGTAGCCAAAATTGGCGAAGAAAGGAGTCTGTTGCGTGTGCGAATGCACAGCATTATTATAGGCAAATTCTGCTAAATGCAGGTAGGACATCCAGTTGTCCTGCTGATACCCCACAAAACAACGTAAATATTGTTGCAACACTGCGTTGACCCTCTCGGACTGCCCATCCGTTTGGGGATGATGGGCAGACGACAGTCTCAGCTCACTTTGCAGCAACTTCCACAACGCTTGCCAAAAACGCAAGGTGAATTGTGTGCCCCGATCGGAAACCAGACTGTCTGGCAGACCGTGCACCCGATACACATTTTGCACATACAACTTGGCAGTGTCTTGAGCGCTTGGAAGCCCTGCGCACGGAATGAAGTAAGCCATTTTTGAGAAGGCATCAACGACCACCAAAACTGTGGTTTTCCCCTGCGAAGGTAGGTCTGTTATAAAATCCATAGTAATCATTCGCCAAGGTCCTCCTGGAGTAGGGAGGGGTTCCAGTAGCCCCGGTGGCTTCCCAGTGACATGTTTAGCCCTCATGCAAGTGGGGCAAGAGCGAACGTAATGCTCTACGTCCTTCTTCACCTTGGGCCACCAGAACTCCCGAGTGACAGCTTGAATGGTCTTAAAAACCCCAAAGTGGCCTGCCGTGGGGGCATCATGGCACTGACGTAGTACCCTCACTCGCAGTTCTCCGGGGGGCACATAAACAGCTTCCTGATGGTGCAGTATGCCATCCTTCCATACAAGGTCCTTCTGTTCTGCCTGGGGTGAAACGCCCTCTTCGACCTGCTGCTCCTGCACGAAAGGGGCCTGTTGTTGCACTTCACGCACTTCAGCTTCCCAAGAATCTTGGCAGGCCCCTACTACTCCCCGCTCGGGAGGGATTATGTACTGTAACGGTCTTGGGGTGGGATCCCTCAGAAATTCTGGCTTCCTTGAGAGGGCATCAGCCCGCTTATTCTGTGCTTGGGAGATATAATGAATTTTGAAATGGAACCGTGCGAAGAACTGAGCCCAGCGCACTTGCCTCTGATTGAGTTTACGGGCGGTATGAAGACTCTCTAGATTATGATGGTCCGTATGTACCTCAATTTCATGCTGCGCCCCTTCCAGATGGTGTCTCCAGGCTTCAAAGGCATCTCTAATGGCTAATAGCTCCTTTTCCCACACAGTGTAGTTTTGTTCAGAGTCGGTTAACTTTCTGAAAAAGTAGGCACAAGGCATCAGTTCTCCCCCTTTCAGGGCCGGTTGCAAAAGAACCCCTCTGATCGTGACGTCCGACGCATCCGCCTCTACCACAAAAGGGAGCGCGGGGTCGGCATGCTGTAGTATGGGTTCGGTAGCAAACCTTCGCTTAAGGCTCTCGAAAGCCTCTTGTGCAACTTCTGTCCAGTGGAAAGGTCCTGAGCCCTTCAGGCAATCCGTGAGCGGTGCGGTCTGATGGGAGTAGTTGGCTATGAAATGATGATAGTAATTCGCAAAGCCCAAGAAGCGTTGCAAATCCTTCTTGGTCTTGGGGGGTTGCCACGTGAGTACACAACGAACTTTCTCTGGGTCCATTTCTACTCCTGCTGGAGAGATCCGATACCCCAGAAAGTCCAACATGGTTAGGTCAAACCCACACTTTTCCAGCTTCGCGTAAAGACGGTGTTCCCGTAGCTTCTGCAGCACTGCACGCACATGCGAGTCGTGTTCCTCGGGAGTATTCGAATAAATCAGGATATCATCCAAATACACTATCATAAAGTGGTCCACAAAGTCCCGAAAGATGTCATTCATAAAATTTTGGAAGACTCCAGGTGCTCCCGACAACCCGTAGGCCATCACCAAATACTCAAACTGACCGTAATGGATCTTAAACGCAGTGTTCCTTTCATGACCTGCCTTAATCCTCACAAAATTGTAAGCTCCTCTCAAGTCCAGTTTTGTGAAAATTTTGGCGGAACGCAACCTCTTCAACATTTCCCTAATGAGCGGCAGCGGGTAACTGATGGGGATAGTGAGCTGGTTTAGGGCCCGATAATCATTACAGGGATGGAGCTCCCCCCATTTTTTCTTCACAAACAGCAGGGGTGCACCAGCTGGGGACTGTGAAGGGCGAATGAAGCCTTTCTTCAAATTGGCATCCAGAAACTCCCTTAACGCTGCCAACTCTGGTTCAGATAGAAAGTAGATCCGCCCGGCGGGGATGCATGCTCCAGGCACCAAATCAATGGCACAATCATAGGGCCGGTGAGGAGGGAGTTGCTCCGCTTCCTTTTTATCGAAGACGTCCTGAAAACTCCCATACTTGGCGGGCAAAGTTATCTCCCTTGGGGGAGACGCCTCTGCCAACACCTGTGGCTCCTCTTCAGGCTGGCAATGTTGATGGCAGTACTTGGAGGTAAAAACCACCACAGCTTCATCCCAAAAGATTGTGGGGTTGTGCCTAACCAGCCAAGGCATACCCAACACCACCGGGAAATGCGGCAAGGACGCCACATAGAACGACAGGTCTTCCCGATGCCCAGGGACCTTCATTTCCACGGACTCAGTCACCCGAGTCACCCCCCCAGACTTCAGAGGCCAGCCATCTATAGTTCCCACTGCCAACGTCTGGCTCAGTTCTCTTGTGGGAATAGCGTGGTGTAGCGCCAACTCTCGGTCTATGAAACAAGAGGATGCTCCGTTGTCGATCATAGCCTTGGCTGAGAAGCTCTCGCCTGAGGATAGGGTGATGCGAATGGGCAACAGAAGGGCCCCTTGGGAGGGAAGGGGTCGTAACGGAGGCTCAGTGTCTGTAGCACCCCCCAACTCTCTAGCCTCTACGAGAGCTGGGATGTGAAGTTTTCTGGCGGCTGGGATCTTCCAGTTTTGGCTGCACAATTTCTGGCGAGGTGTCCAGACTTTCCGCAATAGAGACACAGTCCTTCCCTCCGGCGTCTTTCCCTCTCCTCCTCTGTCAATCGCGGTCTAGCCCCCCCAATCTGCATGGGCTCCTCTCCCGAGACAGTAGGGATGCCAGGATTGGGCACGGGGCGTGCACGGGGCAGCGGAGCAGCAACCTGACTCAGTGAAGGCTCCATTCTTCGCTCCAACTTTCTTCCTTCTAAGCGGCTGTCTATCTGCAAACTCAGTTGAATCAAACCCCTCAGTGAGTCGGGTGTGTGGAGCGCGCCAGTTCATCCAACACTTCTGGACTCAGTCCATTTCTGTAGAAGTACATCAAGGCTGGGTCATTATACTCCGTCTCCTGAGACAAAACACAAAAAGCATTCGTGTATTGCCCTACAGACCCCTTTTCCTGTCTCAGGGTTCCTAACTGGCGGGCAACCGTCTCCTTCCTCTGGGGGTCTCGGAACATGTCCCCCATCGCATTCTTGAAGGCGTCAAACTGGCGCAATATCTGGTCGTTGCGAATCAAATACGGGGTGGCCCATTTTGCCGCTTCCCCTTCCAATAAACTGATGAACGCCACCTTCGCGTCATCAGTTGGGAACTCAGCTCTGCGCACTTGAATGTACGACTAACATTGGGCTAGAAACATGGCAAACTGTTAACTCTGGCCCTCGTATCACACGGGGAGCCCCATTGGAGACTTCACAGGGGCTGCCGCCCCGGGAGGCGCAGCCTGGACTTGGGCGACCAAGGCATGGAGATTCTGGTTATCCACTTGCAAGGCTTGCGTTGCGGCTCTGAGGTTTTGGTTCTCGGCTTGTAGGGCTTGTGTAGTCACTCGGAGGTTCTGGATCTCGGCATACAAAGCTTCCATGGTGATAGGTACTCCCCCTCTGGCTCCATTCTGGTCCATGTCATCCGCCACGGGAACAGGTTCGAGTAGGGATGGTGGTTGAGTCAATCTGTCCCGTCCAGAGCCGAAAGAATGAGGCTGGAGTGTGTGTGCAAGTAAATCTCATTTTATTAGAGTAATGGATACATCAAAGGCATTGCGCTTCATAGGAAACCCTACACTAAGTCACTAAAGTCCCTAACTATACTCTAGACATGCTCTGCAGCGTGTGAAGGAAGTTGACTCAACGACCCCCCACTGGGAGCGGCAGGCTTATATAGGAAATGTTTTCGAATGTAATCTCTGACTCCTTCGTAATTCCTGTCTTTGCCCTGTCCGTTTCTTGCGGCGACGGGAACGAGGAGACAGGGGACGCGCATCCAACAGCTCATCTGAAGACACCTGCTCCCGAGTAACAGACTCGAGGTCAGGGGGCAGTGCCACACTGGAATCCTCCTGGGAACTGCTTGGTAAAGGAGGAGCTGGCACTGACTCTGAAGCTTCCCCCCAAAAGTCCTCTGCATCAACTGGGGGGCGGTGCACTCGGCTCCTCGGAAAGGGCGTTACTCGTGGGAACTGGCTGGAGAGCAGGCTGCCCCCCTCCCGCACGATCCTGCTCAGACACAACAATCCCCAACTCTGCTTCTTCTGGCTGTGGAGGTGCCTGAAACTCATGCTTCCCCCCTTCCTGTCCCTTCTGAGTTGGCTGCAGCGCAACAGTTAATTTTGTCAAGGCAAGCAAACCACACAAGCATCCCAGAATGAGGGATTTAAGTGACTCAAGTTTATTGTCTAACTTTGACAAGCAACTGCGGTAAGACCTCATTAAAAATAGATTAGTTACACCATCCATAACATGTTGACATAAGACAAAATGACTGGATAAATATAAACATTCTTTCACACACCTTGTGTCTGAGGATCAGAACAAGAATGCTGAGTAATTTAGCATTGCCTTTATAGAGGGGAGCAAACCTCCCCACCCAAATATATGGTCCAGGCAAATATGTCAGCAGTTAGGGAGGGAGAAAGAATGGCCATCTAAACTCATTCCGATGAAAATGTTTCCACTTACTACTCTGAAATAATTTGCTTGTTCAAAGAAGCATGGCCATGACTGACTCAGCCAAGAAGCTTAAACAGAGAGGAAAATATCCAGTTGTGGTATCCTGCTTATGGAAATACGTCAACCCTGTAAAACACCTCTTTACTCCCCCCCCACACATCTGCTCCAAAGAGTTAAGACAACAGAAGGAACGGGAATCCCATCATGTCTGCTGGCATAATACTGGATCCAACTCAGAAATATTTTGTTTGCAGAAAAGATTCTTCAAAGTCCTTATATTCATTGGGGCAATTGGTCCCTTGGACCCACCTGAAGGGTGATTTTCACAGGTACGCCTGCCATCAGATTGGGTAGTACTGCCATCTAGCGTCCGAAGGCAAGAATGCACTAGAGTTAAAACCTGGGGCTCGAGCCCCTCCCACTCCAGTCTTCATGATGACGAGTCCGAAGTGGTAATCTGAAAGTAACCAAAGGGCAAAAGCCCCAGCAGCAAAGAAAATATACATAGCAAATATCATAGAACTTGCAACATGAGAATAGGTTTTAACTAAAGAAAATCAGACAGAGCACGAGACATATAGGTTGAACTATATACAAAATACTGAACAAATTTCCCCAGAAATCCCCCACAAGGGAGGGACGTGATGGCAGGCGTACCTGTGAAAATCACCCTTCAGGTGGGTCCAAGGGACCATTTTCCACAGGTAGCCTGCCATCAGATTGGGATGTACCAACGTAGCCCCCTAATAGGGAGGGATTCCTAGAGAGTTACAAATCAGAAATAACGTGTTGCAGGACACGTCTCCCGAAAGAGGCGTCAGCTGAAGCATAGCGATCGATCTTATAATGCTTCACAAAGGAGTTAGGGGTAGCCCATACCGCCGCCCTGCATATGTCTGTAAGAGGAGCATTAGTTAGGAAAGCCGCCGTAGTGGCAGCAGACCTGGTCGAATGAGCCGTGATATTAGACGGCACTGGCAAATTAAGTGACTGATATGCAAGAGAAATACAGGCTCGAAGCCAACAGGACAAAGTGGATTTGGACACCTTTTTTCCCCAAAGATCTCGGATGAAAGGATACAAATAATGCGTCTGTCTGTCTAATATCCTGGGTGCGAGAGAGGTAAACTTTGAGCGCTCTCCTAACATCTAGCGAATGCCAGGCCTTTTCGAGGGGATGGACCGGCTTTGGACAAAAGGATGGAAGTACAATGTCCTGGCTACTGTGGAACACTGAGTTGAGCTTAGGACAGAACGATGGATCCAGCCTCAGGACTACAGAGTCCTTATGGAATACGCAGAGATGACGGGCTGATGACAGGGCCTGTAACTCCGAAATCCGCCTCGCTGAAGTGATAGCCACGAGGAAAAGGACTTTAAAAGACAACAGTCTTAGAGGCACTGAGGCAAGAGGCTCAAATGGAGGTTGCTGTAATGCCTGCAAAACTTTGGAGAGGTTCCAGGATGGAAAGTGGTGACGTACCGCTGGAGAGAGGTGGGTAGCTCCTCTTAAGAAGCGTTTGATGAGCGGGTGAGTGCCTAGGGGTGCTGCCGATGAAGAAACAGACAGAATTGAGGAGATGGTGGAGGCCTGTCTACGCAGGGTGTTCGGTCTGAGTCCCAATGTCATGCCTCTGTGTAGGAACTGTAGAACGTGCTGTACAGTGGCTTGGGGTGCTGAAAAACCTTTAGAAGTGCACCAGCTGGAAAAAGTACGCCAAGTACTCTGATAGATTCGAGTAGTTGACGGACGCCGAGATGCTAAAATAGTGTTTATGACCCCTTGAGACAGACCAGCAGAGATCAACTGTGTCCGCTCAAAAGCCAGGCTGTCAGTCTCAGCCAGTTCGGGTCCAGATGCCAAACTGGTCCTTGGGAGAGAAGATCCGGCCTGATTGGAAGAGTCCAGGGAGCCGTCATTGACATCGAGAGGAGGTCCGAAAACCAGGGTCTGCGAGGCCAGTAGGGTGCTATGAGTAAAATCCGTGTCCGTTCGAGTCGGAGTTTTGTCAATGTCCTGCCTAGGAGTGATATAGGCGGGAAGGCATACAGGAGCCCGTGTGGCCATGGTGTCGTCAGCGCATCCACTGCTTCCGCCGTTGTCTCTAGGTACCTTGAGAAGTAACGAGGCAGTTGGCAGTTTTGGCTGGAGGCGAAGAGATCCAGTGAGAGGGGGCCGAACCGCCGCTGAAGGAGGGTGAACACAGCTGGATGAAGTTTCCATTCTCCCGGATGGATCGTTTGCCTGCTGAGCCAGTCGGCCGTAACGTTTAGCGTGCCGCTGAGGTGTTCTGCTCGTAATGACAGGAGGTGGGACTCGGCCCCGTCGAAGAGTCGTGTCGCTTCCTCCTGTAGAGCCCTGGACCTTGTGCCTCCTTGTCTGTTGATGTGAGATTTCACGCAAACATTGTCTGTGCGAATTAGGACGTGTTGTAGAGCAAATAGTGGCTGGAAGTGTCTTAGAGCGAGATGAGCAGCCCTGAGCTCCAGCCAGTTGATGTTGTAACTTAGTTCCTGGGTTGACCACACGCCTTGGACAAAGGTGGAGTTGCAATGGGCTCCCCAGCCGGACAGACTGGCATCCGTGGTGATTAGGACTCTGGTTGGGTCCCGGAATGGTGTCCCCTTGGTAAGGGAAGTTGTGGATACCCACCAGCGGAATGATTGCGTCAGAGATTGGCCCAGAGGAATTACGCGATGGTTGGACTTGGAGATGTCCGCTTGAAAGGGTAGGAGAGCCCATTGTAAAGGTCTGGAATGATGTCGGGCCCACGGAACGATGTGGATGGTGGAGATCATTGCCCCGAGAAACTGGGCCAGAAACATGACATCTGCTGTGGGGCGATGTAGAAGTAAGTTTGCCATGGCTGTGATGGAAGCAATACGGTCTGGGGACAGAAAGGACATGGCTAGGGATGTGTCCAGTATTGCCCCTAAGTGCTGGAGGCGCTGAGTTGGTTGTAGATGACTCTTTTCCGCATTGATCAGCCAGGCGTGAGAGTGTAGTGCCTCTAGGGTGAACTGGATCTGCCTGTTGGCCAAGTCCCGGAAGCCTGCTCGGAGGAGGAGGTCGTCGAGATAAGCATAAATATGGACCCCCTGGAGGCAGAGATACGCCAGCATGGTGGCCATCACTTTGGTGAAGACTCGGGGGGCCGAGGAGAGGCCGAATGGTATTGAAAGTATTGAAAATGGAGGTGGCCTAGTGCAAATCTCAGGAACCGTCTGTGACCCGGGCAAATTGGGATGTGTAAGTAAGCGTCCTTCAGGTCGATGGATGCAATAAAGTCCCCTTGTTGTAGAGCCTCTACAATAGACGCCAGAGATTCCATCTTGAAGTGGCGGTATTTGACGAAGCGGTTGAGGCCCTTGAGGTCTAAGACCGTCCTCCATGAGGAGTCTCGCTTGGGAACCGTAAAGAGGACGGAGTACACGCCTTGTAGCCGTTCGGATGGGGGAACAGGCTCTATAGTGGCTATCTCTAGTAGATGTCGTAGTGCGTCATGCATGATCTTTTTGAGTGCCCTGGAGACGGGGGAGATGCAAAATTTGTCCGGTGGTGTCCGCCAAAGTTCTATATTGTAGCCCTGGGTGAAGAGAAGTCTGACCCAGGAGATGTTTGTCAAGTTTAGCCAGATGCTGGAGAAGAAGGAGAGTCTGCCTCCAATGGGGATGGAGTCAGAACTGCCTGCGTTGACGGTTTCCTCTGCCATATGCCTGCCTGCTCTGGTATTGGCCCCTGTATTGTGATCGTTGTCTGGACCAGGGTGCCTTGAAGGGACGGAAATTTGTAGGCCTGGTGTCCTGTCCTCGTCCACCGGGTCGTCCTCTCCGAAAGGGTTGGAAGGAACGGTAAGGGGTAAACCGTCATCCGGGTCTGCGGTCGTCTCTTTTGGCCGTAGCTAGTGCAGGTTTACGATTGTCCTTGGGGTCGACAAGGACTGCTTTGAGAGCGTCCTCGCCGAAGAGCATATTTCCCGAGTATGGAGCTAAGGATAAGTTGGTTCTGGCAGTCGACTCGGCGTCCCAATGTTGGAGCCATAGAGTACGACGAGCTACAATTTCGGCTGCAAGGGCACGTGCACCGTGATGGGAAGCATCTAATGTGGCGTTGGCCACAAAGGCAGCAGCCTTGTGTATCTTGAGGATACCTTTCCTTAGTTTGGCGGGATCCGGGTTGGGTTCGTCAAGGATATCCTCTAACCACATCATGGAAGCCCATGAGAAGATAGAGGCAGTAGAAGAGGCCCAGATGGAATGAGCGGAGGCCTCATGGATCTTACGGAAGACAAAGTCAAGCCTCCTCTCATAGGGGTCCTTGAACAGTGATTCGCCTTCCTTTGGAAGGAGAGAACGGGATACAAGATTGGAAATAGGTTGGTCCAACCCCGGGACGTTCAGAAAGGACATGGATTCCGGGTCCAGGGTATAGAGCTTGTTGGCTAAGGAGGAGGAACGACGTGGACGAAGGGGACGGGCCCATTCTTCTCTGGTCAGTTTTTTAATGGGGTCTGGCACGGGAATGAAGTGCTGCACTGATCTGGGGGACTTGAGAACTCTGGCACCCTTGACAGGAGGGACAACCGGTTGAATAAGTTCTGGTTGAATGCCAAGAGTGTCCAAGACTCTACGTGACAGACGAGAGAAATCCGCCAGGTCAAACAGGCGATAGGAGATCTCTTCCTCCTGGTCAGATTCCCCACTCCATTCATCCAGGTCAGTCTGAAAAACGTTCATGTAGTCATCAGACTGAGATTGTTCTACGTCCAATCTACCCCTGACCACCTCATATGGGTTAGGAGAGGGTAGTGGAGGATCAGTATTGTCACCGGGTTGTCTCGCAGAGCTGGGCTCTCGTGAGGTTCCGGGCTGAGAAGACAAATGTAGAGTAGGCTGGGGATGGGATAGGCACCCCAGCAGCTCTCGTAGTTGTTGCAGGAAGTCAGGGGTCAACTGTATCCCTGGGGGAGTGGAAGAAGGTAGTGCCTGTTCCTGAAGAGGAATTTGAGGCTGCCCATGCGGAGTTTGAGGAGCTTGACAGGTGAATCCTTCAAACTCTTCCTCTGAAGACTCAGAAGGAGACTGGAAAAGTGCAGGAACGGCTGCATGGCGAGGTTTCTCTGGGAGTGATGATACGTAGCGTGCTCTCTTGGGCGCTCCGTGACCAGACAGGTGCTTAGTCTTTGCTTTTGCCTTGGCGTGTTTATGTTTAGCTGGCTGGCGTGGGGATGGACGGCCTGCTTCAGGGGATATTGTCACCTCAGGGTTCAAATCCGCCATGACAATCTCTGAATGACGCCCACAATGGGGAAGGAGCGGTAACAGAGCCAAGGTAGAAATAGTATAGGACAGACTAGAAACAGTATGACAGGAGTGAGTACGCCCAGTATGAGAAAGGTAACAACTCGGGTAAGGTTGGCCCCAAGCTAAGTACATGCACACAATGGGGAAGGTGCGAGACCGCTAGTTACACTGCCAACTTGGCCTTGAGCTAAGTACACGCACACAATGGGGAAGGTGAGAGACCGCTAGTGACACTGCCAGAGAGGTAAGCTTTATTTAAAAATCGCAGTGTGGCCAAGGTTAGATACACGCACTCAATGGGGAAGGTGCGGTACCACCAAGGTGCACAGACTAGTCAATTGGATGTGCACCTAACAAATATACACACACACAATGGGGAAGGTGTGGTATAACAGGGCTACTGGATGTGCACCTACAAATATACACACACACACTGGGGAAGGTGTGGTATAACAGGGCTACTGGAGATGTACCTACGAATATACGCACACACAATGGGGCAAGTGTGGTATAACAGGGCTACTGGAGGTGCACCTACAAATATACACACACACGAAGAGGAAGGTGTGGTATAACAGGGCTACCTGATGTATCTGAAGGGAATACTAAGTGAATATAAATTTGATAACCGGAGACTACACAAGTCCCACAACAGGGCTACTTGCTGTGTCTGAGGGGAATACTGAATAGGTGAGTATATGTTTGTTAACAGGAGAGCACACTGCTAAAAAACAGGCGAGAGGGGCGATATCAGTAAGCGTAATTGAGCCCAAGCCGGGTTGAATGAACAGCAGGGCTGAGGGGCTTCTGTAAAAAAATAGAAGAAATTGCAATGGCGGCCGCCGAGGGAGCCGCAGCCGCAAGCTTCCCTATGTAGAGGCTAAAATATAGACTGAAATAAGGAGGGGGGAGACCGCAGCCGCGGAGCCCCCGCTAAACGAAAAAACAGCAACCGCTGCTGTTGGAGCCTAACAGCCGCAGAGCCCCCGCGAACACGAGAGAGCAGCAGCCGCTGCTGGAGGAGGCTGAGAAGGCTGAGTAATAAACGGCAAAAAGGGGGAGGGGGGGACCGCAGCCGCGGAGCCCCCGCTAAATGGGAAAGAGCAGCAGCCGCTGCTGGAGGAAGTTCTGAAAGCTGAGTAACAAACGGCAAAGAAAAAAGGGGGGGAGGATCGCAGCCGCGGAGTCCCTGCTAAATGTAAAAGCAGCAGCCGCTGCTGGTGAAGCCTCAGGGAAGAGCCCCGAAGAAATCAAGAGGTAAAAAGATAAGAAGAGTAACAGAATGGAAATAAGACTTAGCTACGCTCTGTCTAAATTCAGATCTGCCTCGGACGGAGGCAAGAATGAAGACTGGAGTGGGAGGGGCTCGAGCCCCAGGTTTTAACTCTAGTGCATTCTTGCCTTCGGACGCTAGATGGCAGTACTACCCAATCTGATGGCAGGCTACCTGTGGAAAAAGAGTAGCTTTTAAGCACACATATTTCCCATCTTTCCTCCAAGGAGCTCAATGTGACATACATGGTTCTCTTCCTCCCCATTTTATCCTCACAACCACCTTGGGAGGTAGGTTAGGCTGAGAGAGGGAGGGAGGTTAGGCTGAGAGACTGTGACTGGCCCAAGTTCACCCAGTGAGCTTCTCTGGTCTCCCAGGTTCTAGTCCAACACTCTAACCACTACATCACGCTGGCTCTCAGACCATTCACATGACCTACTTCTGACACATGACCATCTCAGAATGCAGAGCAGCGATCCTTGTTTGAAAGTGTTATAAATATTGATCAGTACATGGAGAATCAGTCTAGACATGCAACAGAAAAATAAGGGCATTTATTCCTTACTGCTAGAAATTCACAAGGAGCCATTATATCACCTTTAATATTTGTAAATTCTGATATGCTTATTTGCAAAAAAAGGGGAGAAAAGAACTTATATTCAAGGATGTATGAGATCAACCTAAACCCCCCCCCCCCCGCAGAAGGGTATTTTATTTTTCATAGTTGAATCAAATCTCTGATGTCTAACATGTTTCTTTTAAAAAGCTAGAACATATTAAATTATGTTCACCTTTCACATTGAGATTCCTGGCACTTTTAAATATTTCAGATTTAAAAACAGAAGAATGTGATGTGTGCTGCTCTGTCATTTACCGTGTTTCTGACAGGAATCTTCTTTGGTTCTGGGGGTACATCCTGTGGAACAAATTTCACTGGCTCCTTAATCTGTCTCCTTGATCGCTTAGTTCCATCTGGTAAAGTTTCCATGGCAATGTCTGTTTCCATGTCACTGCTACCTGCTTGGTCGCACTCTGAACACTGCCTGGGAGGACAAAAAATTTAAAACTCAAGACAGCAGATACTATGGCAAAAAAAAAAAAAAGGATGCAAAGCAAGAACCAAAGACTGAGAAAGGTAATTCTTACAATGTAAAAGAGCCCCAAATACAAAAACATTTACGCATGCAACAAGGCTTTTGCTTTCTTTTCTGAACAGTACATCCCATGACACTACATGCTGTTACTTAAACTCAAATTTAAAAAACAGTTTGAACAGCAGCATTTGGGGCAAGGTGGCAATGAAGAGATGTTTGGAAAAATAGCTTAACCCTGCCCTGTGCTTTGTGGTTCCAAACCCCTATACATGTATAGAGACATCAGGGTAGCTCAACAAGACTTTTCTTCATCTTCCACCATCAAAGAACTTGCAGTACCTTCATACGCTTTTTTGTGGAGGGGTTTTTTGGAGGGGAGGGGGAGAACAGTATCAAGCTGCCATTGAGGTCCAACAAGCCCCTTTGGTTTGCAGTCCTAAAGACTAGGGAGCAGGCCCATTGGACTCAATGTATCTTCTTTGTGAATAAATGTGTTTAGAATTGGACTAACTTTAACCCTCATGCAGACCTGGCAAAAAAATCACACTGGCTGACTTAGGAATATACTTGTACCTCCCATGAGATTTCCAATGGAAGGATGGGATTACTTTGTCCCCCAGATACTATTTTTGTTTGTTTGGTCACCACAAGTGTGCTTGACTATCAAATCACTTTGGGTCAAAAACATTTATTCAGAGGAGACAGATTTTTTCTGAGCACCATATGTTGGCCCCTTCTCAATGCATATTGAGTAAACACAATTTCTGGAGTATTTTTGGACCCTGGAGGGGTTTTTGTTTTGTTTCCAGAAGCTTCTAATGTATTTTTGGCCTTGACCCCAGTGGTTTTTTGTTTCCAGAAGGAAAATGGTATGTGGTAACTGGCTGAAATTTGGGCATAGTGTACAGATTAAAATTTGCGACAATGTACAAGAAGGACATCCCTGTAGATCTACTTATGTGTAGACTACATAATGAAAAGTGCACCTATAGCAGAAAAGTGACCCACAAGTCTGCATAAGGGTTAAATAAAAGTTTTACATAAAAACAAACCTTGAACCCATCTCTGACAAAAAGGAAATTAAAGCCTATGCTGGGTATTAACTTGTGGCAAAAAAATATATTTCCTAATATAGTTGAAATGGCATCTTAAAAATGGCGAGACAGAATGCAATGAAAATGGCCAAAATAAACTGCACTCCAAAATTCATCCTCGTATCCTCCACTAACATAGTTTCTATTGCCAACAAAGCATTTGATTTATATTGCTTGAGCTTGCTCTCACAAACATATGTAATATGCAGCTTCTCTGTCTTATGCTTTCATTCATGGGGCCTAGGAAAGTACACAGTCTTTGGAATCTGTGAAAGGAGTCAATCTTCTTAAAATGACACACATGTGTGTAAGTGTGTGTGTGTGCACACACACACACACACACACACACAGAGTGGTGGGCTGGAGCCGGCTCGTACGGGCTTGCGAGAGCCAATTGTTAAAGTTTCAAGAATTTTGCGAGCCATTTGTTAACAGAGGGAGCAGGGGAAGTCTTCTGCTCCTCTGATTGGTGGATGAAAGACATGTGCCAGAAGCATGGGCTTCTGGGCAGAGCTTAGAGAAGTTACTTATTTGAACTGCAACTCCCATCAGCCCAATCCAGTGGCCATGCTGGCTGGGGCTGATGGGAGTTGTAGTTAGGGTTGCCATATTGCCTGGTTAGCCGGGTTTTACCCAGATTCTTTGCATGCCACCCAGGACCCGTTTAGCCCCTTAGGTGGCCTGGATTCTCAGCTTTAATAAAAAAAATTAAGTTTCCAGGTGGTCCGGTTCTCGAGATATACATAAAAACGTCAGCCACCCCAACTGTTAAATCTTTTTTAAAAACAAATCTGTACTTTATAGCACTTCGTAGCTCAGTCTAACCCCGCCCATTCAGGATTGCAGCCAATCAGTGTGAAGCCAGTTTGGTTGGCCTGGGCAGTGTCTAGAAAACCTCACTGCAATGCCAGTAAATGGTGGTTCCCCTCCGTTTATCTGAAAATCTCATAAATTGGGTAAGTATATACATTTCAGGTTTTCTTCCTCTTGTGTGCAGGAGTCAGATCCTGGGAAGTGTTTTGAAAACCTTCCCAATACTTGCTTTTGTGGGGGTAAAAGCATGCTAATCCCATATGCCCAGAGTAAATCCCATTGAATTCAATAGGACTTACTTTTGAGTAGACATGGTCATGAATGTGCTGTAAATTAATGGGACTTTTGAGAGAACGTAAAAAAAAAAGTGTTTGTGTTCTAACTCTTTGTGTCCCCCCTCCAGTCCTATTTTAAAGCAAATAGGCAGGTATTACAGTTTTTATTCTGTAGGAAACTAATACTGATATTTTTTAAACTAATACTGATATTTTTTAAACTAATACTGATTTTTCTGCAGTGACCAACTGGTTTGACAATAAACTATTATACGGGCTGTATGTATTTATACATCTGCAGTGTGTGTGTGTGTGTGTGTGTGTGTGTGTGTGCGTGCGTGCGTGCGTGCGTGCGTGTTCTTTCCAACAACCCTGTGAGGTAGGGCTGGGAAACCAAGGCAACTCATGATAAGAAATAAATCCCTTTAAAATCCAATAACCATAAAGCAAGAATAAACAGTTGGAAAACAGCCTAAAGAGGCATGATTCTGAATTTTGGGTTGGGTGAATGAAGTTTATTTATTAATTATTTGATTTATAACCCACCCTTCCTCCCAGTAGGAGCTCAGTGTGGCAAACAAAAGTACTAAAAGCACTTTAAAACATCATAAAAAACAGACTTTAAAATAAAACACCTTTGAAAATATTTTTAAAAGCTTTAAAAAAACATTTTTTTTTTTAAAAAAAGGCTTAAAAAATATTAAGAAGCAATTCCAACACAGACTCAGACTGGGATAACGTCTCAACTTAAAAGAACAAGTTGAAAGAACAAGTTCCTTATCACTTGAGGCTGTAGTTCTCTGCACACTTCCCAGTTTGAGTAAGCTCCATTGAATACATTGGGACTTGCTTCTGAGTAAACAAACATCGGATTGCACTATAAATATATTTACAGATTGTGTCATTCATAAACATATTTGATAGTCATGTTTATATAAATATTTCTTCATACTATGTCCCAATATTTGATTTTACGCTATGGTTGTAGATTATTTTTTCCTCTACATTTTAAGTGTGCCCTTCTTCCTTGGGGTGGTCATGGTTCTCCGTTGTTTTCATCCTGAGGGGAGAATAGGCTGAGAGATGGTGAGTAGCACATTTAAGGTCTCTTCACCTCCCCCCCCTTTTTTATTTGTATTTATTTTATATTTCTCCAATATCTTCCCCTGGCTGTTTTTATGTATTTTAAATATTTGTAGATTAAATAAATAGGAAATCATAATTGTGAACCTCCCTAAAAGCAATTTACCTATCCTTATGTTTTGGCAAAGTGATGGTGTGAAGGCATGCTGGTAGAACAAGAGACCATGTTTGAGGCATGTTATAAGCTGTTTGAGGACTTTGTCACACATTACTTTTTGAGACCTGTAGATTCATGTTGGAAAGAACAATTGCACGTATTGAATGGTGGCTTGGGTGCTGTTTTTTCAGTCTACGCTGCATGCATAGGGAAGGTGATACATCATCTGGCAATTAGCTTCATAACGTGAGAATGAAAAACATTCGGATCACCATTCACTTGTTTATTTTTCTCACTATTGAGACCACTTCATATATTAATTTTTCATACACAGAAATTTAATATTTGTATAGGAAAAAGTATTTTGTAAAATATAAAGGACAGTGGCTGCCCAGTCAGTATAACCACTGTACAAGATCTACTCAGCCACTGTAATTACCTTTTTGTTTTGAGTGCCCTGTTGTCTGGGTCTTGGTTCAGGTGTGTATCCAACTTTGATGTGCTTATGGAAGGGGTGTGCAAGCAGTGCCCCCCCAAGTGTGGAGGCTTGGATGAACATTGTGTTATGGAAAACCAAAGTCTGTGTGAAAGTACGTATTTGGGAATGCCATCAGTGTGATCCTGAGAACCTAAGACATTAATAAATAATGTCATATCGAATGTCCATAAGCACCAAGAGGGTAGTAGCCCAGCGGGTCTTAGTCCCTCTGCTTTTTGGGAGCAGGGTCCCTATGTCTCCAAGCATCCTATAATCAGCATGAAAAGGGAGTGTGTTAGTCACTGAGAAGAGTCTTCTAATATGCTTCCTTGCCTTTCCTGCTGATTGGAGCCAAGCAGAGTGAAAGGAGGTGAGTCAGCCACTGAGAAGACTCTTCTCAGTTGCTAACGCTATCCACTTACATGCTGATTGGCTCCTAGAGATGTTTGTTGTGAGAGCATGCATTAATAAAGATCTCATTCTTAATTCAGGAGCAAAGAAGGGTGTATGTGGCTGCAACTATCATGAAGACACTCTGCACTCTGAATTTTCTACTAAACAACTGATAAATACCTATGTAACTTTGTGCTGGAGACTTATTAAGAATCACTTTCCATAATTGTAAGGAGGTATGTCCACAAGCATGCATCCCAGGCACCTAAATGAGGGGTGAGAGCAGCATAGGGACATAAGCAGATGTCTTATACCAGGGGTTTCCAAACTTTTCTTCTACATAGACCACTTGAAAATTGCTGAGGGTCTGAAAGTATCTGAAAATTTACTATGGGCATATGCAAGATAATTAACTCCCATTAGTGGTAAGAGCAAGAATTTATAATTATTATTTTAATTAAAACAAGAGGCTTCTCAGTACTTTGAAGAGGTTGCTGTTATTTGCCTCCAAGTCGACTATGACTTATGGCGACCGTATGAATCAATGACCTCCAAGAGCATCTGTCATGTACCACCTTGTTCAGATCTTGTAAGTTCAGGTCTGTGGCTTCCTTTATGGAATCAGTCCATCTCTTGTTTGGCCTTCCTCTTTTTCTACTCCCTGCTGTTTTTCCCAGCGTTATTGTCTTTTCTAGTGAATCATGTCTTCTCATGATGTGTCCAAGGTATGATAACCTCAGTTTCATCATTTTAGCTTCTTGTGACAGTTCTGGTTTAATTTGTTCTAACACCCAATTATTTGTCTTTTTTGCAGTCCATGGTATGCGCAAAGCCCTCCTCAAACAGCACATTTCAAAGGAGTGGATTTTTCTCTTATCCGCCTTTTTCACTGTCCAACTTTCACATCCACACATAGAGATTGGGAATACCATGGTCTGAATGATCCTGACTTTAGTGTTCAGTGATACATCTTTGCATTTGAGGACCTTTTCTAGTTCTCTCATAGCTACCCTCCCCAGTCCTAGCCTTCTTCTGATTTCTTGACTATTGTCTCCATTTTGGTTAATGACTGTGCCAAGGTATTGATAATCCTTGACAAGTTCAATGTCCCCATTTTCAACTTTGAAGTTACATAAATCTTGTAGTCCTGCTTTTGTGCTTTCCTCTTTAACTTTCATCAGCATTCATTTCAGATCATTACTGGTTTCTGCTAAGAGTATGGTATCATCTACATATCTTAAATTACTGATATTTCTCCCTCAATTTTCACACCTCCTCATCTTGGGCCAATCTCGCTTTCCATATGATGTGTTCTGCATATAGATTAAACAAATAGGATGATAAAATACACCCCTGTCTCACGTCCTTTCCAATGGGGAACCAATTCTCCATATTCTGTCCTTACACTAGCCTCTTGTCCACAATACAGGTTGTGCATCAGAACAGTCAGATACTGTGGTACCCCCATTTCTTTTAAAACCGTTCCATAGTTTTTTGTTATCTACACAATCAAAGACATTGCTGTAATTTGTAAAGCACAGGGTGATTTTCTTCTGAAATACCTTGGTCCATTCCATTATCCAGCGTATGCTTGCAATATGATCTCTGGTGCCTCTTCCCTTTCTAAATCAGCGTGGATTTTTTTTTCCAGAGAGCCAGTTGTTAAATATTTACCAGCACACCACTGTGTGTGTGTATATGTATATGCATATATATATATGGCACTTTTCAAGGACTCTTGCAAGTACAAAATGCAAGCATGAAATGAATAAAGTAAAAAAGAAGCTGTGAACAAGGAAAGGAAGAACACAAACTATTGATTCCTTTCATATGTGATGATAGAATCCAAGGGTTTATAGAAGTTTTCTTCCTGTATATATTTAGTTCAGGTATAAATTCAAGCATTTTCATTCTTCTTCAACACAAAGCTGTTATAATTATAGATGTATCATGCTATGGCAATTACACAGCAGTTTATTGGCCTTCCACCCCAGAAATTCAATTAGGAAATGAACTCCATGTTGTCAGTTTGCAAACTGCCATCAACCACTACTATCATCAACTTCAAACCAAATTCCACCAATAATTTTTTTTAAAAAAAAATTAAAAACATAATTTGGTACTACATATATGAAAGTTATAAGCAACAGAGATGATATTCCAAGGGTTAATGGGAGTAACATTTGAAACATCAAGTGCACTACAAACAGCAGGGACTTTTTGTTGAACTTCATACCTATAGTACTATATCCTTTCTCCTGATCTTGAAAAGAATTTACTAAGACATATCTAAAGATGAAAAGAATGCAATCAATAAGGTTCCAGTTCTCTTTTAGAATCCTGTCTCACTGAATATATCCTAGCTAAATTAAAAGTGAAAGACAAGTTTGCAATCCAAAGAGTAGCTGAAGCATGAAATTTATAGCAAACACGTGCCAGCTTTTTGAAAGAAAAGCTTTGCTACCTCCCTGACCTAATACTACTGCGATGTTCAGTTGATGTCCTCTTGATCTGATGGCTTTATGTCCTCTTGATCTAAATGAACCTTTTCAACATGATTAAAAAGCAAAATAATCTGGGCATTGAAACTCATCTTTACTTACATGCATTGCAGTGACATTGAACTTGTAAATAGTGCAACCAAAAAGTTCAAGAAATGGCCAGGCAGAAAGGAATGAAATTAAGAAACCTGTTCCTAAAGGAAAGTTTTTTTAAAAAATATATCTCCTCTCATTTCTAATCACAGGGAAGAGAGTAAAAAGACATTTAGTCTTACTGTAAAACGGTTTTCTCTGTGCATGTCAAAAGCTGATCTCAGGTGGGTAGCTAGCTCCACCTAGCGGTTGAAGGCAGAAGAGTGCTAAAGAGTTTTTTTTTAACGAGGACTTCCTGCTCTGCGCAGCTCCTTCTTTCAGTTTTTGATAACAAGCCAACCAACAGGAGGAAAGAACGAGAAATAATAGGAACCATCGACACGAAACAGGAGACAACAGCACTCATACGCTCTCTGCTGTAGGCCTAAGATGAAAAAGACAGTGATGGCAGCCCACCTCTTCTAGGGAGTGGCCCTGAGATCAGCTTTTGACATGCAGAGAGAAAACCATTTTATGGTAAGACCAAATGTCTTTTCTCCTGTGCATGGAAAAGCTGACCTCAGGTGGGGCATACCAAAGCTGACCCATGTAGGGTGGGAACATCGCTGGGGTGATTACACTAGTGATCTGGGAGAACATGCTGTAACACTCTCCTCCCAAAAGCTGCCTCTGCTGATGCATATGTGGCCCGCTTGCATTGGCTGTCTGTATGTTTCCAAGCTCGATTCAAGGTGCTGGTTTTAACCTATAAAGCCTTACACGGCTTGGGACCACAATACCTGATGGAACACCTCTCCCGATACGAACCCACCCATACACTATGCTCAACATCTAAGGCCCTCCTCCAGGTGCCTACTCCGAGGGAAACTCGGAGGGTGGCAACAAGGGACAGGGCCTTCTCAGTGGTGGCCCCCAAATTATGGAATGATCTCCCTGACGAGGTGCGCCTGGCACCATCACTGTTATCTTTTCGGCGCCAGGTCAAGACTTTCCTCTTCCCCCAGGCATTTTAGCATGTGTTTTAAATTGTGCTTTAAATTGTTTTTAAAGATGTGTTTTAAATTTGTATATTTGTTTTAATGTTTTTAGTTACTGTAAACCGCCCGGAGAGCTTTGGCTATGGGGCGGTATACAAATACAATCAATCAATCATTCTGTGTTAATCTTATAGCGTTCAATAAATGTTATTAGGTGCGGCCCTTGTACCTGCTTTACAAATCTCTGTGATAGATGTGCGGCATGAGAATGCTGCTGATGAGGCTGCTGTCCTAGTTGAGTGGGCCACTATCTTGGCCGGTTGGGCTAACTTTAGAGAGGTGTAGGCCAATGTGATACATGCTTTGATCCACCTAGCGAGCGTGGACGAAGACACTTTCTTCCCCAAAGATACTGGGTGGAAGGAGACAAATAAACAATCTGTTTGACAGAGATGTTTTGTTTTAGAGATATACACTTTTAGGGCTCTTCACACATACAGTGAATGCCACACTTTCTCTGTGGGGTGAATGGGATTAGGACAAAAAGAAGGAAGTACCAGTTCTTGCTGACAGTGGAAGGTAGACAGTACTTTAGGATGAAAAGAAGGGACAGTACGTAGGACTACTCTATCCTTATGAAACACACAGAAATTCTTGTCAACAGACAGAGCATTCAACTCAGACACTCTCCGGGCCGAAGTAATGGCCACAAGGAACAAGACCATAGAGGATAGATGTAGGGAAATTTGACTTAGGGGTTCAAAAGGGGGCTTTTGTAGGGCCATTAACACCTTGGGTAGATCCCAAGTTGGATAACAATGGGTCGTAGGAGGTGCCGATGCCATTGTCCCATGTAGAAAATGCCTGAGTAACGGATGAGATCCCAGCAGTTTCTTCGGAGATGTAGACAGAACCGCCGGAAGGGCTGAAGCCTGGCGTCTGAGAGTGTTTGGCCTAAGACCCAAGGACAAGCCATCCTGTAGGAAGCAGAGAATGTCATTTGTACCTGCTTTCCTTGGAATTAAACCCTTCTTTTGTGACCACGTCGAGAAGGCCTTCCACAGTCTCATATATTCTAATTATGGAAGGGTATCTTGAGGCCATCATAGTTTGCACCACTTGAGCTGGAATGCGTAGTTTTAAGAGGCATTGCCTCTCAGTATCCAGACATGAAGCGCCAGCCATCCCGGGTCTGGGTGAAGAAGCTGTCCCTGCGACAATAGGTATTCCCTGAGGGGAATTTGCCACGGAGGATCGATCAACAGATTGACGTTCCAGGAACCAGGGTCTCCTTGGCCACCAAGGACCTATCAGTAGAACTCTTGCCCTTTCAGCTCGGATCTTCTGAAGTACCCTGGGAATGATTTGAAGAGGCGGGAAGGCATAGAGTTGTCCTTGGGGCCGCTGGGATGCCAGAGCATCTATGCCTTCCGCCTCTGGTGTCACATATCTGGAGAAAAATCTTTTCATCTGGCAGTTGAGGTGTGTGGCAAATAGGTCCACCTTGACTCTGCCGAAGAGTTTCACTGTTTCCTGAAAGGCCAATGGGTGAAGCTTCCATTCTCCCTGATGTACCTTCTATCTGCTGAGCCAATCTGCTTGGCAGTTGTTCTCCCCCTTGAGGTATTCCGGAAGGATTGAGTCAAGCTTCCTTCTGTAGTTGTGGGGAGTGTGTGCCTCCCTGATGATTCAAATGTGATTTGGCCGATACGTTGTTTGTCTTGACCAGCACCGCCCCCAACCATTTGATCATAGTGAAGTGCCTCAGAGCTAGCCGAATTGCACAAAGCTCCAGAAGATAGACTGGAAGTACTGACTCCTGTGGTGACCAAGTCCCTTGTATCATCTGGCCATTGCAAATGGCTCCCCAGCCTGTTAGGCTGGCATCTGAGGTGATTGGGGTCCGTGGAGGGTCCTGGAACGGCACTCCTCTTAGAAGATTGGGTTTGTGCACCCCCATAGCAGGGAGCGACAGACCACTGGTGAAAGTGCTACCTTCTGCTGATGCCTGGCCGCAATGTGGCTTTGAAAAGACAGTAGCGCCCACTGGAGTGGTTGAGAGTGGTGACGTGTCCATGATGTAGTCTGATAGGTTGAGACAATCAACCCCAAGATACCTGCCAGGTGCATAAGATCCACCGAAGGTGAAGACAGGAGCTGTGCGACAGCTGTAATTATCTTGTCTACTATGTCTTGAGCTAACGTTATGAGTCCCTGCTGCGAGTCTATGGTGGCCCCCAAATGTATTATGCAGCGGGCTGGACAAAGCTGGCTCTTAGTTTGGTTGACAAGGAAGCAGTGATCCTTGAGGCATGCTAGGGTGATGTGCAGATCTTCCCAAGCCTTGTGGAGGGACGGAGACTGGAGCAGAAAGTCGTCCAGGTAAGGAAAGACATAGACCCCCTGCGTCCTGAGGTGTGCTACCAGAAAAACCACAATCTTTGTGAATACACCAGACCGAAGAGCATGGCCCTGTACTGAAAGTGATCCTACCCCACCGCAAACTGGAGGTAGAATCTGTGAGGTGGAAAAACAGGGACATGTAGATAAGGTTCCTTCAGATCGATAGATCAGAGGAAGTCCCTTTCTCAATGTCTTCCTGATGGACAGTAAAGTTTCCATGCAGAACCTGCAGTAATTTATGAACTGATCTAAGTTCTTCAAATTGAGTACCGCCCTGAAAGAACCATCTTTTTTCACGATGGTGAAGAATACCAAGTAGATTCCTGAAAAGGTCTCACCTGTTGGAACAGACTCAATTGCCGCAATCTGCAGAAGGTGGGCAATTGCTTGAAGAGTCCTTTCCCGCTTGTCCGGAGACATTGAGAGGGGGGAGGGGATAAACTTGGTTGAAGGGAGTTGAATTCCAGCCTCAGTTTGAGGGTGTGCAGTACCCATTGGTCTGAAGATGTGTCCCTCCAGCGGTGAGCAAAGTATTGAAGGCGTCCTCCCACCTGAGGAACCCTGACATCAGAATTGCTGCTTATTCCCCCGATTCTGGGATCCAAACCCCGATCTATTGGGGAAAGGTTGTTGGCTTTTAGACTGGGTATGTTGGCTATTCCAGAAGGGACAGCTGGTATGGGACTCCTTTGCTCTTCCGAATGCCATGGAGCCTCGAAAGGACTGGGAGGGCAAATAAGGATAGAAAGGTCTACAAAAGAATCTTTTGTTGTCTCGTTTTTTGGCAGAAGGCATAGCTTTCTTCTTTTCCTTCGACTCCAAGACCCCAGCTAGGGCGTCGTAACGAAATAGTTTGCCACCCACATAGGGCTCAGATGCAAGATTAGAGCGGGCTGCAGTATCGGCCTCCCAATGGCGTAACCATAGAGTCCTTCGAGTGAAAACACTCCCTGCTAATGACCTTGCCGAAAACTGCATGGCATCCATGGATGCATCTGCCATAAAGGTCACTGCTCTAGAGATTTTCAGAAGAGACTTCTGCATTCAAGCCAGATCCTGCTGCGGGCCATCCAACAGGTCCTCTAGCCACAGCAGGGATGCTGTAGCAAAGACCAAGGGGGCTGCTGTTGCTGTGATGGAGAGCGCACTGGCCTCATGAATCCTCCTAAGGCCTAGATCCAGCTTGTGCTCTGACGGATCCTTGAAGTGGGCATCCGAGTCTTTCGGGTTCAAGGACAGATTTAGTCAATTGACTATGGGAGCATCAACCAGAGGAACCTTGAGTAGGTCCATGATGTGTTGTTCCAACATATAGTATTTGTTGGCAGTTGCAAGCCATTTCTAAAACTGCAGCGGGGCATCAAATTCGGACTTGAGCACTTTAGGCAACAGTGAGGGAAGTTTTAGCAGCCTTGACTTGGGTTTCGGGTCTGGACACACAGCTGAAATTCTAGATGCTGAGGGAGCTGGAGGATCTTCCGGAGAATTTAGGTTCTGCACTTCCATTGCCTTGCACAGGAGTGGAAGGACATGAGCCTCCTGAAAAATCCTACTGGTCACTACTTCCTCTGACTCCGAATCTCCACTCCATTCTTACTCATCGAGGACAATCAGCTCATTGTCTGGGTCCACCATTGCCTCCTCCTGAAGTTGAGGATGCCTGCCCTGTGAGGCGGCATAAGGGTCCAGTGATGCCTTGCCCAGTGGTTGGGGAGCATTTGAAAAAGAGCGGAGTGTAACGAGGCCTGCGCCACTTGCGCTCTTGAAGGTGGTGGAGTGGGTGCTGTGGCTGGTATGCCTTGTGTGGGTTGTCGAGCCTCAGCCACTGATGTGGAAAGATCTCTGGCTAGATCCATTAGGAGAGAATCTCTCAGCTGTTCCTTTAATTGTTGTAGCATGTGAACAGTGTGGGTTGTGCACCATCACCTGAACTTGGAGTTCCTGACGTGAAGAGGGTGAAATGAAGGATGCTTCACCCGTCTTCTCCTGTAACACTTGGTGAGACATAGCTGTCTCGAGGAAGCCTTCAAACTCCTCAGGAGAAGACGATGTAGAAAAAATTGCCTCCAGGATGGGCTGGAATTGAGTGCCTTCCTCCTCAGATAGGGATTCCAGGTCCCTCTCTGACCTGCACATGTTGCTATGAGCTTCCTTTGGTGCAGCCCCCTGTGCATCACCAGGCAGTTGCCTGTCGTGACTGGTTTCCCTACTTCTCTTAGATGCCAGTCGTTGTGGAGCCATCCTGCCTACGACAGTACACACCTCAGTCACCTCGTGCCTGCTGGAAGAGGGGTGGGCTATGGCTACTCTAAGGCCTGATTGTACAATGGCGAGGCATGACTCACATTGTAGTGTGAGGCTGAAGTGACTTAGGTTTCTTTGGTGGGTGGTCCAATTTGCAAGTTGCCTTCCCCATGGGCGCAAACCATGCTGCGGGTCTTATGAGGGCTAAGGGCTGTGATAATAGCTGGGCCAGATGCTGAGGAGCTGCCGGTGGGGGGGCAAATACATTCCCCTGCGGCTGTAGTGTCCCACTGAGGCCTTCCACAGGTGAGAGGATGGAGCTGCACAGAGCAGGAAGTCCTTGTTAAAAAAAACCCTCTTTAGCACTCTTCTGCCTTCAACCGCTAGGTGGACCTAACTACCCACCTGAGATCACCTTTTCCATGCACAGGAGAAAGAGCATATATCACACAATAATGAAGGGGGTGCATATCAGAGAAAGACAAGTATGTCCTGTAATTACATTTTCAAGATCTTCGCTGAAAAACATAATGCCCCAAACAATGCAATCAGAAGTGCATCCCATTTAAATCAATGGGACTTGTTCCTTGGCAAATGTGTTTAGAATTGTACCCTCGAAAAATAAATGCTGAGAATCACAGGATGTCAGCATGCCCATTAGTTCATTAGTAGCTGAACCCCACACATAATTCTTTACCTATTAGCAGTACATATTTTACTTGATGGTGTCTTCATTTTATGTCACAATTTTCTAAATAAATCTGTATTAATGATAGAAAATGCACTGATTGAGAAAAAGGGACTATATTCAACACTGTAAAGGAAGCCCAGAGGCTGATGCGCACAGATGCAAAAGGAGAGCCCAGAGTTGTACGACACACACAACAGGAACATGGAATGTGAGAAGCATGAACCAGGGAAAGTTAGAAATTGTCAAGCAAGAAATGGAACGCATCAACATTACAATACTTGGTGTGAGCAAACTAAAATGGACGGGAATGGGACATTTCCAATTAGGCAACTACAAAATATTTTATGCAGGAAATGAGGAATTAAGAAGAAATGGGGTTGCTTTAATAGTGAGAAGTGATGTAGCAAGAGCAATTAGGAGCTACAACGCAAGGTCTGAGTGAGTGATCTCAATGAGATTAAATGGGAAACCTATCAACATAACCATCATCCAAGTCTCTGCTCCGACAGCAAACGCAGAAGAAGAGGAATTGGAGAGATTTTACGCAGAAGTACAGGAAGAAATTGATCACACACCAAAACAAGATATAATCATGGGGGATTGGAATGCAAAAGTAGGGAACAGAGAAGAATTAGGAATTGTGGGGAAATGGGGCCTAGGAGACAGAAACGAAGTAGGAGAAAGACTTACTGAATTCTGTGAAGCCAATAATTTGTTTCTTGCGAACACATTTTTTGAACAACCAAAAAGACGACTGTACACGTGGACATCACCAAATGGTCAATATAGGAATCAAACTGATTATCTAATTTGTAGCAGAAGATGGAGAAGTTCCATACTTTCTGCGAAAACAAGACCAGGAGCAGACTGCGGTACAGATCATGAACTGGTCGTATTGAAAATCAAAGCAAAGCTAAAGAACAACAACAAAGCAATCATAATGCCAAAATACAATTTAAATAACATCCCAGAAGAATTTAAAGATCAAATAAGGAATAGGCTTGAGGCTTTAAACTTAGTTTACAGAGAACCAGAAGAACTATGGAATGAAGTCAGAGACGTTATCAAGGAAGAATGCAAAAAGACAATACCTCTAGTTAAAAAGAAAGACCCCAATGTCTTTCAACTCTTCAAATGGTTAAAGAGAGAAGGAAAGCAAAAGCAAAAGGAGACAGAAACAAGGTCAGAACCCTAAATGCAACAATACATCGACTAGTACGTAGGGACAAAGAGAACTATTACAAGTTACTTTATAGAAATAGAAGAGGACAACAAAAAGGGTAGAACAAGAGCCCTGTTCCAAAAGGTTAGAGACATGAAAGGGAAATTTAAACCAAGAGTAGGGATGTTGAATAATCAACAGGAGAACACGCTGACTGACCGAGGTGAAATAAAAGGAAGATGGAAGCAATACCCTGAAGAACTCCATAAAAGAGATGCCAGAATGACAGATTCATTCATGGAGGAACCATATGATGAAGAACCAGAAATTTTAGAATGTGAGGTGAAAGCTGCTCTTAAAATAATTGGAAGAAACAAATCACCAGGAATAGATTTATCGAACTATTGCCTTAATATCCCATGCAAGTAAAGTAATGCTCAAGATTCTACAACAAAGGCTCTTACCATATATGGAGTGAGAAATGCCAGACATCCAAGCTGGATTTAGAAAGGGAAGAGGTACCAGAGATCATATCGCAAACATACATTGGATAATGGAACGGACCAAGGAATTTCAGAAGAAAATCACCCTGTGCTTTATAGATTACAGCAAAGCCTTTGACTGTGTAGATCATGAAAAACTATGGAATGCTTTAAAAGAAATGGGGGTGCCACAGCATCTGATTGTCCTGATGCGCAATCTATACTCTGGATAAGAGGGTACTGTAAGGACAGAATACGGAGAAACCGACTGGTTCCCCATCGGAAAGAGTGTGAGACAGGGGTGTATTTTATCACCCTATTTATTTAATCTATACGGAGAACATATCATACGGAAAGCAGGATTGGACCAAGATGAAGGAAGTGTGAAAATTGGAGGGAGAAATATCAATAATTTATGATATGCAGATGATACCATACCACTAGCAGAAACTAGTAATGATTTGAAATTAATGCTGATGAAAGTTAAAGAGGAAAGCACAAAAGCGGGACTACAGCTGAACGTCAAGAAGACTAAAGTAATGACAACAGAAGATTTATGTAACTTTACAGTTGACAATGAGGACATTGAACTTGTCAAGTATTATCACTACCTCGGCACAGTCATTGACCAAAATGGAGACAATAGTCAAGAAATCAGAAGAAGGCTAGGAATGGTTAGGGCAGTTGTGAGAGAACTAGAAAAGGTCCTCAAATGCAAAGATGTATCACTGAACACCAATGTCAGGATCATTCAGACCATGGTATTCCCGATCTCTATGTATGGATGTGAAAGTTGGACAGTGAAAAAGGCGGATAAGAGAAAAGTCAACTCATTTGAAATCTGGTGCTGGAGGAGAGCTTTGTGCATACCATGGACTGCGAAAAAGACAAATAATTGGATGTTAGAACAAATTAAACCAGAACTGTCACGAGAAGCTAAAATGATGAAACTCAGGTTATCATACTTTGGACACATCATGAGAAGACATGATTCACTAGAAAAGACAATAATGCTGGGAAAAACAGCAGGGAGTAGAAAAAGAGGAAGGCCAAACAAGAGATGGACTGATTCCATAAAGGAAGCCACAGACCTGAACTTACAAGATCTGAACAGGGTGGTTCATGACAGATGCCCTTGGAGGTTGCTGATTCATAGGGTTGCCATAAGTCGTAATCGACTTGAAGGCACACAACAACAACAAGGTCTTCAACTGTGTCAAAGACTGCAGTTCATTTATTTTGCTCCATATGTGTTAATGGAAGCCACTGAAAACTGAGCTAATCATGATCACATAGCCCCACCACTCTGGCAGCATAGCCTCAACCTATTTCTTGCTTATGTTAAAATATGACAAAGCCAGAACTGAACCCAGGACCTGAATGTTATGGTAAGAATGACAGCTAATGTTCCCTAATACTAGCAGTTGATGAAATTAAAAAACAAACATATAAGCCACACAGAGACTTGAAAAAAATATACATACAGCTGCAGTAGCATTGGGAGAATTTTCTCCTTGTACTGGTATCGTGATCCTCATGCCAGTTCATATGAGCCAATACAACTAAGTCTTACCAATCTTTGTGTACTATCACAAACTCATTTTTGGCATCTGTATATTTTTTCTTCTACAGTTTCTAGTTACATGGAACTCATAAAATTAAAAGGTAAATAAAAGTAATTAATTAAAAAATACTTCCAAGGTCTTTGGGACCATTGTAGACATAACACTGATTCCATACATTTTAGATATTAGAAGCCCAAAGTGGGGACATACACACCCTTCATTCAGTTTCTCCTTTCACCTTAACACTCAGTAAAGGAACTGAGCTGAACACGGTGGTTCATGACAGATGCTTTTGGAGGTCACTGATTCATAGGGTCACCATAAGTCACAATCGACTTGAAGGCACATAGCAAGCAAAAAGGAACTGATGCCATCAACCTTAACCATGGTTAATACTAACCAGAGGTTCTTTATAACCAGTGACTCAAACCATAATTTAATGCTCATTTCAGACCCTGGTTAAACTAGGAACCTTGGATAGCATTACCTATAGTTACAGTCAGTGCAATTTCCCTTAACTGGTGTAAAAGCGACAGTGGGAAATTCACACTCAAGAACAGAACTCAGAGATATGTTTGCACTAGTCTGGGGATGGGGAACCTCAGGCCTGGGGTCCAAATGCATCTCTTCAGGGCTCTCTATCTGGCCCTTGGCACTTATCCTAGCCTTCTCCGTAGCCACCCCCCTTACCAGCCTTGCTACACACCCTCCTTTAGTGTTTATGCATGGCTGGAATATGTCCTTAAACTCCAATAAAACTTCTTACTTGCCTGAATGGAGGAAAGAGTGTGTATAAACTAGCTTTATTGTACAAAAGTAAAAATCACACGGGTTGCTCTGTCCACTTTTGCCTCTGGCTCTGCCTGCTACTGGCATGTGGCCCCCAGAGGATTGCCCAGAAGGGCATAAGGCTCTTGGGTTGAAAAAGGTTCCCCAGCCCTGCACGAGTCCATAGTAAGCTTAGGAAGGTTTAAAAAACAACAAACAAAGCTGAACTACAAAAAAGTGATCAAGTGATGGATCTTTGCTTTGCAAATTGTCTAAACTCAATCATACAGAACGCAAAGTTACACTTAAAAAATCCTTGCAGGACCCAGACTGATAAAGTTACAGAACAAAAATGCTGGAAAGTGGGAAATCCCCGATAGATTCAGGTCCCCATCTTTGTAGTTCTATGCTCTTATTTTTCTATAAAAATGCACTAGTAAGTAGTACAATACATTTACAATATTCTTACCAGTAACTGTTTTTAGTCTTCCTTGGCATCCTTGAAAGTGGAGGGTCCAGACATCCAAGATGATAATGGAGTTTACAAGTATCACACAGCAAAAGGAGGTGTTGATCATGGTTCTTCTTGCAAATCCCACAACTTGGAAATGCAAGAAAAAAGTTTCATTTGAGATAATGGATATACTTTACTGAATCATCTCAATGTTTACATGTGGTGAGATTCAGAGAACCCCTTGCACGAGCAGAAGGCACTTCCGTTTGTGCAGAGGATGGTCCTCAATTTCTGCTAATTCCCCACTCCAGTGGCAGCCCTCTGCACCACATCCCAGAATGTTTTGGAGAATCTCCTAACCCACATGAGCAGCTGGCAGGCAGGGGGGTGGTCAAGGCACTGCTTCAGGAAGGAAGAGACAGTAAGGCCCCATTGCGCAAGTGGAGCTCTGCATTTTTCTGGATCCAAGCCATTGTTAATATTTCCTTAATGGTTGTTGGACATTTATGACTTCTGATATATTGATTGTATCTATCGTTTTCTTTAAATGCCCATTGAGGGCAGTGTCTTGAAAGCAGAATGTTGGCCTAAATTTAAATCCTTCATCAGTTATTAGAAACTCACAGGGGTCTGCAAATAAAAATATTTCAAACTCAAGTCCTTATCTGTAGAAATAATTGTCTTCACTTACTTTGAATAGTAAGGATGAATGTGAGGATGATGTGAGGATGAATGAAATTTAATTGTAATGATCTTTTCATATTACAAAGGCTGTATTATCATGAATCCTATTATTACTTTAAATTAATGAAAGGCTGCAAATAAAACATTTTGTCAGAATCAAGACTAAACAAATGTGCAATAAAATAACAGTTGTGATGGAAAACATCTTCACTCTTGGACAATGTAGTCATATGATTAAGTTCAGCAGCAGCATTTTGGATAATTTATACAAAAAGAAAGGCAACAAAGTTATCGAAGAGTGGTACCCCATTTTGCAGACATAATATCAGAACAAATTAATATTCACCAAAAGAAATCCAGCAATTTATAAAAAATATCATCAGTGTGGAAAGAATGGATAATTTCAAATATATTGAAATTTACTAGCAGAAGATTTAGGACAAGTAAACAGAAGTATTTCTTCTCACCATGCAAGTGGTATTTATTACCACAATGCATGATTATGGGCATTAGTTTAAATGGTTTTTAAAAGATTTGGGCAACTCCATGGAGGACAGGTGCATCAATGACTGTTATCCGTGATAGCTAATAGCGTATCTTAATATCTTGATGGTATATGCTTCTGACTATCAGATACAGGAAAGAAAACAGGAGATGGCTATCAGTATCATACCTATTGAGAGCTTCTTAAAAGTATCTGGCAAGCTACTGATCGAGACAGATTGCTAGAACAGAATGATCTTTGGTCTGATCAAGCAAGAACATTTTTATGTTTGTAAAAGTGTTTATGGTTCTTAAAGAACATAATGCAGTCAAATGCCCCCCACAAAGAAACATGAGGTAGTATTAAACACTCTAGTGACTTCTAGAATGGTTTGTGCTAGTCACTGGAAATTTAAGAAGATACTTTCAAAACAAGAATAGCTGGGGAAATTGTGGGATATTGTTTATCAGTCAAATTGAAGGCATTCCATAAATCTTCAAAAGCATGCATTCTGGTTAATGTAATATGGAACTAAGGTGTGGCTTTTATAAAGAACTCTATGTTAATGGATTATGATCAATGTGAATAGCTAAACCCCAAAAGGAGGGTAAATATTCTGCCTATTTTAAATGCATGTCATCTTGCAGAAAGGTAGCTTTTATGTGATGTGTATGTTTCAACTTCTGTATGTTTTGGTACTTGTATCAAATTACACACAAACAAATATATACACACCAACAAACCCATAATAGTAAATGATAAAAAGAACTGTATGTATGGCAGTGAGTAAATATATCTATTAATAGTCTCAACAATATATTAACCTGAATTATGAAAAAGGAAGATTAGACTTGAGGATCAAATGTGCTTTATTAGGGCCTAATATACAATATACGTCCATAGCAATTTCAATCAGCCATTGCTGAAAAATCTAAAATGCAAAACATTAATGTTCAAAGAATCTCAACCATTTATCTCAAAACAGATTAAGATATTAGGTACAAAAGGAATTTCCTTCTGAAGTAAAAGAAATCCCGGTACTGATGTCCTGACTCTGGAGATAGTTATTATAATGTTATATGATTTTAAACCAGTCAAGTTTGCTAGCACACAACAGTGGTATCTAGGAGTAAAAAAGAATTTCTGTTTGAAATAAGAACTTCAATTATATAGGCATCTCATTCTGTTTATAATCAATGTCTACTGCAATGTGCTTCTACTACTTGCCTATAAAGTACTGCTGGGAGGGTTGTAGTCTTCTGGGTTCCACCTTCCTTTTTACTAGGCTTTCTTTCCTTGGGCGCTCGCAAAATTGCTGGTATATTCAATTTCTATTGGGTTTGAACAAATACAGAATAATTTGTGAGAGACATATGTAATATAACATTCTCCTTCATTTATCACTCAGTAATCAAAATTTGGTTGTGCCCAGTATGCTAAAACTTATGACAGAAAACTGCTTAGTCAGGTTGCAAAAATGATTGCACTACATATTCTGTCCCCAAGTGAGTCCTATGAGAAATGAAATTGCATTCACAATTGCATTCCCAATGCAAGAGACAGAGAGAGAAACCTAAGACATTAAAGCCCTGGCTTTTTAACTTTCCCCCCTTTAACAGAAGGAGCTTTAACAGAGACAGACAAGGACAAGCTGGTTTAGAAGGTTAAAAAGAAAAAAGAAAAGAAAAATCTACTACACTTCACAAAAGAATATTGAGGCAGTTTATTTTCCTCAGCATCCCTGCTACAGTGGTGCTCCATAGGTTAATTAGAAAAATTATCTTATTGGACCAAACTCTGCACAAAGCAGGAGAGATTCTCTTCGGGTTTCTACTAATCTGCAGTATGCTAGCTTCACAGACAGCAACCATCTATCAAAGTCATTTCTCAGTGGCCCTGTGGGCCTGCATCTGTTCAACCAACTGGAAAAAAGTGTCATGCAAGCTGTGCAAATGAAACTACTACTTTTTACTATTATTAAATTACTGCACCAGGAAACATATTCGTGAAATTTCAAACATTTTTTTAATGGAGGAACTTATTAACAAAACATTCATGAAGACAGACTCCTACATGTATGAATGGTCCATATAAAATTGCTTTTTAATTGTTTTTAAGTTGTTTTTAAAGTTGTGTTTTTAAAGACATTTTTAAGATGTTTTGTTTTAAGATGTTTTGTTTTTATGTGTTTTAAAGTCATTTGTTTTTAAGATGTTTTAAATTGCTTTTAGTATTTTTGTTTGTCGGCCTGGGCTCCTTCTGGGAGGAAGGGCGGGTTACATATTTAATAAATAAATAAATGAAACAAATAAATAACAGCACAATCTAACTTGCATTTATGCTGAGCTGAAGAGAATTGGATGCAGCGGATCTCTAGCTGGGAGATCCAGCTGGGTCCTGGCACAGCCAGACTACAATGGCGTAAGTCCCTCAGCCAGGCTGAGCCAGGACCAAGCCAGCTCAGCTGAGACAAGCACAAGTAGAGCTGGCATAAGTCTGAATTGGGGCATGTTGGGAGAGGAGCCGAGGTGAGGGTACTTAGGCTACACCCAACTTGTGTTCGGAGTGCTCCTGAAGATCCCTATCCAGGCAAAAGTTACACTGGGAAAAAGTCTAAGAAAATAATTACAACAGAAGTCAATGGAGAGGATTTACTCCGTGGTAGAGGTGTTTGGGAGAGCAGACTTTTACTTTCTGGTCCCTGCATGCAGCTCCCGGATGAGCCGGTGTTAAGCCAACCCAGAGGTTCCTGAATGGCAACTGGATGTAGTGAAACTTTATGCTGGCTTCTCTTGCTCCACCACAACTTACACCAGCTTCCCCTGAGTTGGATTGCTCTGTAAACCAGATTAGATTAGATGCTCTGGCCAGTTTCACAGAACCTAACAAGCATGTCTGTAAGCCTTATTAATTTTTGTGCTGAACATAAACCACAGGTGACCTATCATCCAATTTCTTGAGATTGTTTTTAACTTTTTATAATATTAAAAGACTAACTATGACCTCGACAAAAAAAAGCTAAGAGCTGATTTACATTGGAATGACACCGAAAATGATCCCACTTTCTTGAGAAATCTCTTAACTGCACTGAATACCAAAAGAGAAAAAGCCATAGAAATTCATCAGTCTTTCAGATATAGTCAGCTAGAAAATGGCATTCACATCTTCCACAGCTTGGATGAAGGGAGAAGTGGAGGTAGAAAATGCAGAAAGTGCTCCCTGCCCTATTTAAATATAGCTGAAAATTTAACCAAATAAAGATTCTGGATTCTGCTAATTTACAAGTGCAATACTCTTTAATAACTGGGAAGCTGCAACATTTCTTTATAGTAATTTTATCTTACTATCTTAGGCTACAACTGGTTATGATCAAGAAATAACCAGTTGTAGCCTAAGAAAAGGATTCCCAAACTGTGATCCACGGACCACCAGTGATCTGCAAGCTGCATTCAGGTGGTCCGTGACAAGTCTGCATTAATTATTCATATTTATTTTTAATTGTATTTTTATTGCTTTTTAATTTATTTTTTATTCCATTACAATTTGAATTCTATTAAATACAAATTGTAATACAATGTAAGAAATAAAAAGAAGCAATAAAATTTCAATTAAAAATCACACAGCATCTAGCATAGCACATTACAATTGCCACAACAGGCAGAAAAAATCATTAAGTGGTTCTCCAAGTTCATCAGCAATTTTCAAGCGGTCCACAGAGAAAAAAAGTTTGGGAATCACTGCCCTAAGATACTTAGTTTCCTAAAAAAGGATATTTCCACATGAAAAATTCATTTAAAATTACAACAAATTATTTATGCTTTCAGCAGGAAGTGAGGGGTCAAGAAAACAATATATCCCAAGAAAACCTGCTATGTGAAATCCACCATGGTTGGGTGGGGGGAATAGCAAGGAATGTGGTTAGATTAACTCATGTTTCAGGTTTAGCTTCATCACAAATGACAGGTCAATCAGTTACAGCAAATGAAAGAATTTTGCAAACAAGATAGCTAATACAAAAACAAAATTAAGCTACAGGTTCCCAGTAGGTAGCTTGCACAGCCCTTGATATATTTCAATCAGAAATCATTATCCCTAGAGTAAGACCGGGACTTTATCAAATGTAGCTTTTTAGGCTCAAAAAGTGACAATAACAAAGAAAAACCTATTTTTAGAAATCATGTGTCCCATAAGATATAAGGAAAGTGGGAGGGAGGAGAAATGGGAAAAACCAACCTGACCCATTATTCTACCTAGCACAGCCCATATTCCTTGCCCTTCATTTCGTAGTTTTGCGTTCATATTCTGAAGTTCTTCTAAAGACTCACACAACTGAAAAAGAAAGCAGTGAAAAATATTGCAGAAGTTATTTAGCACCTCTTATCCGGGAGGAGGCATTCTTTACTTACAATACCTTTTCTAAGAGAGGTAATTAAATAATAAAACTGTTCACTCATATCAATGAAACTGGAATCAGTAAAGTTAATCAGCCATTCAATAACACCAGAAAGAAAACATGGGCATCCATCTGGTTAGTAAGGGAGAACCTAAAGTAATTTTGTCTGACAATAAGACTATAATGGCAGTCAAGAAACATCAAAACAGTTCCACTCTGTTATTTCCATCTGTAAAGATGTGCCAAGTTTTTCTAAGCAGGGAATCAAGATTTCAGTGCTGTACACCTGCACACTTGAAATAAGAAAATATGAAAGCTTGTCACATTTTTTAAGTTTAACTGGGAATGATGTTCTGTCCTCCTGACTACTACCTATTCTTCAACAATTTCAACAACTATGGTCACATTCATGTGATGTGCACACAGATATTCCTTTTTGAAAGCAAATGAGAATGGGAATAAGCTTAGCATTTAATTCTTCATGTAATGCCTTCCATTCACCTTGATCAGCGATGCATATGTGTGTGTTCACACAACAGTTGTTATATCACTGAAGCCTTCCCCCAAATATCCCCAAAATACCCACTGAGAGGATTTCAATTCAAGAATTCTGTTTACACCAAACTAACAGGAAAAACATGTTGCCAGTACCCTAGATAACTAAACCTGCGCACAGTGGTGGCCAATGAAGGGGAAACTATTGACAGATGGTGTTGCATAGTGACCCAATGGGAGAGACCATACTGGTGATAAAATACACATGCTTTGAATGCAAAAGTTCATAATGTCAATTGCGGACATTACCAAAGGAGCAGGTAGTAGGTGATTTGAAAGACCCCTTCATAAGATCCTGGAGAATCGCTGTGAGTCCAAATAGAAAATATTGGGCTAGATGGAGAAACAGATGGACCTTACTGAATGCAGAAAGGAATTCCTGCCTTTACTTTCAACAGTGGGAAGATATAGTGGAGGAAGAAGGACCTGAGTCATCACTGTGGAAATTCACGGTTACTGAATGGATAGGGCAGCTGTCATGAGCAGAGGTAACTGTCCAGCCAAGTGTACTTAGGCAACCCCTGACTCTGCCAACCCCATGGTTAAAGGTAAGGCTAAGAATTCCCTTCCTCAATCACCATAAACCTCTAATGAACTACCCCAATGCCAGCTGCTTCTTGTGCACATGACTACATGCACATATAAGCAGTAAGGGTAATGAAAGCAAGCGTAAGGCTGCTATAGGACTGTGAAAGGCTATATAGATGATGACCTCTTTGCAACATGCTAATTTTTTAGTGGGCAGTGGATGAAGACCACTGAAAAACCCAGACCTACATTTTATTTTAACATGTATTTTACAGTAAGTTTCAGTGATGAAAAGTCAACAACTTTCAAATGACACTTCAATTTTATCTTAACAACTCATTAAATAAAGCATAAAATTTGCACCATTGTTTGAAGACACGTTTACCTTGTTATATTCCACATGAAGCTTTTCCTGTTCGTTCTCTAGCTTATCCTTAATTTTCTTCTGTTCTGCCATATTCTCTTGGATCTGGATCATGCGCATGTTTCTCTCTAAAATAAAAGCCAGTACTCTCTGTATTTCCTTTTTGAAGCAACAGCATGAAGTCAGTCTAGATAACAATGTACTGTATGACAATATTCCTGTGCATTCAGTTTCACATACAGACAACACTCAGACTGCTTCAGCCACCTGCAAGCTGAATACCACATACAATATTTCTCAAAAATCCAAGCTATGAAGATTTAAGGTGCATATAAAAATGTATACTAGTATTAGTTCATCCCTGCAAAGCAGAAAAGGATGAGGGGTAAACAACCCTTGATTACATTACTAGAGGGTTTTACAGTGCTACTCTTGCCCCTGACCTCAAAAGCACGGGTTGAGGGAGGGAAGCAGAAGCATTAAGGCCATTTAACTTTTTTGTTTCATTCATTCTTTTAATACTACATATATGAATATTGACTTGGCTAATTGGTGGCAGCTTTACTGCTTTAAAATTGTAACTAGGGAATTATAGTGCTGAAGTAAAGGAGTATATGGATAGCTTTAAAGCAACTCCACTCTTTCATCTATAGATGAACAATTTCTTTAAAACACAGGAGTGGCTAAATCTGCAGCCTCTAGTTGCTGGATTCCAACTCCCACCTGCCCCAGCCACTATGACCAACAGAAGGACGGGAATGGTAGTCCCACAACATCTGGAAAGCCAAAGGTTAGACACCCTTGGCATAGATCCATTTTGTGACTGTTGAAAGCCATTTAAAAAATGCACGTATATTTTCACCCTTACCAAGATAATAATTAACAAAATCAGCAGTCAGGGCTGGCTGTTTGTGCTTTCGTCTTCCATCCACGCTGGAATTGGTATCTGAAGTATCCACCGGAAAGATGTCTGTACTAATTCCCATTAATTCTGCTTTGCGCATCAGCTTACGTATTGCTGAAGCACTGCTAGTAAGCGGCCGTGGAAGTTTTTCCCTTGGTACCCATGCCTGTGGCCTTGTGGTACGGGCTAGTTCTGACTTAGCACGATACTGTTGTAGTCTGGCATTAATTCGGGCCTACAAAGTTTAAAAAACACATAAAAAGAAAGCTAAGTAGCATATTTATACTCTTGTAGTAAATCTAATCTCCATTTCTAATAATGCACACACAAATATTTTAATGAGAGCAAATGGTTTTTAATAGTGCAAGATAACTGTTCCTAAAAATAATCTGCAGACCAGAATAGTTTGAAACAGACCTTAAACACATTCAAAGTAATGTATTAACACACTTGGATGTTCAAGAAAAATCCACTAACAGCATCTTTTATCCATCATCCTGATCTTTCACAATGGAAATTCGTAATTCTCATAAATAAAGAATCCTCCCCATAGGGAATAAATATATCAACTATTCCCATCTCACCATGTCCACCACAAGCAGGTATACTTTTCCAAATGCCGGAGTAAGTCAAACTAGAAGTGGTTTAGGCTGACAACAGACTGTGGCAGTGGTTAGTAGAAAGACACTGAGATACCATAGAGCAGAGAAAGGTCAGTGCGCATGCTTATATGGGGTGAGTATACACGAGTTTAGATTATTTGCAAGCAGGTAAATAGTGATTCTCTAAGATTTCAGGCTATTTTCAACTATATTCATTTCCCTTGCAACCCACAGCAATGACCTAACCATTCTCATTTAGCATGCTGTATTAAATACAAATACAAACTTGGCACAGATATGCTACCTGAGCTTCTGGTGAGAGCTGTTTCTCTCTTTCCTGCAAAGACATTTTGCAATAAGACTGCAAAGCCAAATAGTTCTTGCGCTTCCATTTTCTATCCATCCTGTCGGCATGTTGTTTACAATAAGCAAAGAAAGGATCTGCAATATCCTGTTCCAATTAAAAGAAAAATGAAGAATGCAAAAGCTCATGAAAAGCTCATGTTACTGAAGCTGTAATTTTAAACTAATATTATGCAGGCCACCTTGAGAGAGTTTTATCCAGAGGCAGTCTATAAATATTTTGAAATAAACAGGACAAATAAATAGGACAATATTTTGAAATATATTCCACAAATTTCTGTAGATGGACTCTAAGAGGAATAATTATGAGTATTTTAACCAACTGAGGCAGCAATCTAATACACACTTATATGGGAATAAGTTCCATCGAATCCAATGGAACTTACTTCTGAGTAGACATGTATTAGATTGCAGCCTCAATCACTACAAATATGAAACTTTTGTTCTGATTTTTAGTGAAAAGTTGACAAATTAAATAGTTACATGTTTATTATATGTAGATAATTTTACATACATTAATTTTAATTGTTTAGCATTTATGAATAGCTATAGCTACAATCTCTATTTTTAGGCTCTAGGCAAAACTTTACTTTTTACCCAGGCTTTCTATCCATCCTTTATCTATACAGATGTGGTTTTAGATTTTTTTTTAAAAAAATTACAATTGATTTTAGTGTCTTATTGCTGTTGTAAGTCACTTTGGGTTGCTTTTCTGCTAAGAAAGTAACCAATAAATCACCATCATAATCTTCTATGTAAATTTTAGTATTAAATCTTCAAGTTTAATCTCATATCTAGAGGGGCTGCAACAGTGAATATCACACAGCTATTTGTATGCCATTTTCCAAATGCATTAATGTAGACAGCAATACATTACATATACAAATACCATATATAGCGGGTGTGTGTGTGATATTTTTATTCATGTATCAAAGAGCATATTTATTTATTTCTGCCAGTTCATACGATCAAGCAATTTTTGTGCTTCCACACAACTTTCCTTTGTTTCCAAATGTTGCATTGTAAATCAACAGAGGTGGAACAGAAGAAATGCTTCACAGATTATTCTCTGAAAAGATAATCAGACAAAATGGTGGATGGTGGATTTGAACCATGAGAAAATCAAAGGGATGGAAGGGAACTGAAGATCATCATCACTCTCCCCACATATATGCATCTTTCTAGTATGCAATGGGTCCAACAGAGATGATTCCTGCCAAAAATATCCACAGAGTCAAGACATAAGGCTAAGATATAAAAGAGAAGGTACAAACTTCTCCCTTGTATCTCAACAGTACTGCTTAAGCTACACAGAAAAATGAACTAATACTCCGTGGGAGGGGCTTACAACAGTGTTCTTTGGAGTGTTAAATCTTTCCTGCCTCAGACAGTGAGAAGGAAGACATCAGCCACTTAGGGATGTCATTGTCCCACTGAATAAATTTTCATACCTCTTCTGCTGCTGCTTCTGATAACAGGCCTTCCTTCTGAGCACAAGTCACATGGAAATATGCCCGGCACATCCCAGCATCACAACTGATGCAAACGCCAGTTCTGGCAAAACGAGGATCTTCACAGAAGCTGCATTCCTGTAGCAGATCAATGAGAGAGAGAAAGCCAGAGAGTGGGTATTACAAAAACAGCCCCAATTAATAAGTTTATACGGTGTCTAAAAATGTACTAGATGTTTCACAGAAGACAAAATAGGTCCCTGCACCCTAAGTGTCATAGAACATAAGCAAGAAACGAAAGGAATGAGATAAGGGAGAAAATGAAATATGTGTATGTATATATGTATGTATATATACATATATGTATATATACATACATATATGTGTGTGTGTGTGTGTGTGTATATATATATATATATATATATATATATATATATATGTATATGATGTTGCATGCAAACCTATCTACAACTGTTCTCTACCATCAGCAACACTTTTCATATAAATTATTATGTCTGTAACTATGTGTGCGCATGCACATAATCGAATTACATACTTAGGACATTTTATCCCATCTGTTAACATTTCAAGGTCGCTTACAATAAGCAATACAGACCTAAAAGCAAAGGTGGCTATTAAGTGATGAATACCAGTCCACAGATAGGGTCAGCTACATACTAAACAAATGTTCTTTAAAAAAAACCCTTTTATGAAGTTGGAAATACTATTTAGAAGTTTAACATCAAGACAAGAGTAAAAAGCATGATGGCAGAATTTTTCAGTGAGTCACGTTTAAATCTCTGGCTGAGGTTCAGGGAAGGCCTGTCAAGAATTCACTCAAGGATTAACCTTGAGTTTGAAATCTCATATATTCTCAGATTAATATTATTTTGGTCTGATGGCCAAGTCTTTTACAGTGGGGATTAATTGAGCTGCCTTTCGTTTACTTAAGACTGCCCTGTTATTAGTATCTTCATATCTAAAGCCCAGTATAAAAACACAAGCCTTGGGCACTTGGAATTAGTTGCACAGTTCCTATCCAATGAGGAGGGTTCATAAGAAAATGATGATGATGATTGTCATCATGTCTATATTGATCGTCATATGTTTTGAATGTTTAGTTGTAATGAATTGCAAAGGAAATAAACAAAAACAAGTTACAGTTATATAAATTATCCCCCAAATATATCCATCTTAATGTTACCTTAGCACCATATTTGGAATAGTTCATTTCTGTAAGAGTTACTGGTCGCAATTTGTCAATATCTCCAAATGCAACTCCTGGAACATAGAGTGCACAAACAATATGGACCCATCTATAACAAAAGGGAAAGCAGAAAGCATTTAAGGTTCATATCTGAACACTAAAAGAATTACAGACAGGGAAGAACAGCTTTTTGGTGACTCAACCGTTAATGGGACCTTGTATAAATAGTACAAAGATTACCACAATTTTGAAGTAATTGAGAGATAGCAAAAGCATGTAACACATTTTTGTAGTTACAATAAATTAATATGCACTTCAACAATATTTCATATCTCCCCTTTGAACTCTTTAGACCTATATAAGAAGTTATTATAATCTCTGTAACTTTTTAGCCAATTTAGAATACAGTCAATGGTGGAGAAACCCTATACAGGACCATCCTATATGGCAGGCTTATGTACACATATCCCCACCTTGTTGGGGAATAATTTGTGCAAAACAGATATTCGCTGATCCTGTGCTAACTGAGCCCTTTCAAAAAGTTACAATTGCACAGCTCAGCGGCTGTGGCAAGGAATTTGCATTTATTTCCTCCTTCCCCACAACAGCTGATCAGTAGAATTTTACCAACATTTTGGATTGGGGTGGACATCTCTGGGGGACAAAGCATGCAGTGATGAACACAGAAGGGGTGTTTCCACTACCTCATTCCCTGCCTTTGGAAGCACTAATGCCATCTGAATTGGTGATGCCAAAGGAGCAGTGAACCTTTAGGGAAGCTGAGGCCTTGACACTTGGTCAGACTAACTTGATTCTTGGCTAAGTTTTATTGGACTTTGAAGCAGTGGTTAGAACATTTAGGACAAAGGTGAAACTGTTCAAACTCCCTTGTCTTTGCTACTGCCAGGGCATGTAGTGTTGCTACATTTATAGTACTAAAATGTTGTTTCTGTATGCTGTTACATCTGCTATGTTGCTGTTTTATTATTGTTATTATGAAATTGTTGCAACTGTTGATTTTGTGATGTAGTATTCTCCTTGTAAGTTGCTTTGAGCATGATTTTTTTTATGGAAAGGGGCATAAAAATAAGGTGATGATGATGATGAATGTGCTAATAACATGTATGTTATGTATTCTATATTATTTATTAGTAGTCTGAAGACAATCTATCAATCTACAGGAGCTTGTACATTTTTGCCGTTGCACAAATATAAATATATTGTTATGGATTCTTCTTAAGCATCAAGAAGTGTAATTTTGATACACTTCTTGCACTTCCAACTATTTTCCAACATGAAGGCCATACGCCAAGGGTGGCCAATGTGGTGCCCTTCAGCTGTTTTGGACTACAAACCCCATCATGCCTGACTATTGGGCCATACTGGCTGGAGCTGATGGGAGTTGCAGTCCAAAACATCTGGAGGCCAACCCAATGGCTACCCCTGCCTTATGCCTTCTTCATTTCAAGTCACTTTTATGACTCTTTTTTTAAATTAAGATTTTGGGTTTTAGGCAACACATGGTGAAATTTCAAGCAATTTGCCCCAAAAGACCAAAATATTAAAGCCTCCACCTTAAAGATATTCTGTTTGTGTTTTTGAAATTCTAGGGGAGTTTTCTTTTTTTGTGAAATGCCACTGATGTGTTGCACTGGGAACAGTTTTACCAGGGAAATGAGAGGAAATAGTTGCCCATCTTTTTTTTTAAAATGCCAAGGTTTTGGCTGGTGATTTCTGATAGTATGTTTTAATGCATCCTCCCCATTGCACCCTGCAGAGTTCAATATAAAGATATACATCTTCAACGAGCAGCTGCTTCTCAATTTAATTTGCACAGTTTTTTCATGCTCTACTGGTGTATTAAATGCTACTGCACTCTGTAGAAGTTTATCTATGATAAACCCAACAGCTGGCTGCTTGCTTCATACTGACCTTCTCAAAATGTTTTAGTACATGTCACACAAGTACTGTAGTATTACAGATTTAAACTGCCATTTCAGTATGATTGGCACACAAGTATCTCATTTCCTTAACCACCTATGTATGAACTCCATCCTGAATCTTTATTAAAATACACAGAAGTCAGTCAAGTTCACAGCTGAGACAGCTTCAGCTGCTTTTAATACCAGTGCCTAAATGTTTTCCTGCTCATTTGTTTAGCCGCACATGTTTGAGAATCTTGTAATTAAGACAAATTGGGTAATCAAAGAAGAATAATCTTTCTTGTTACTTCCCCATCCATTTTGCTCCAAGCTAGGATGACAGATGTTGGTGACAGGAAAGAAAAAAGCTGAACCAAAATAAGGACAATAGTCTTATCCTGGTTAGTATCATATCATATAGCAAAACAGGAGATTTCATTATATCCACATTGGTGCTCCTAAAACTGAAGAGAAAATGCAAAATGTAGATTTGTTTTAAATTAATCATCTCATTATATATTCAGTCTCTCAGATGGGAAGATCAGAGAAAATCATTCCTCACTACAGAGAGAATTTTAACAGGTTTAGTTTAACATTCTGACTATTTTAAGTCGGAAAGGAAAGCGATGTTATTTTGTTTGTAGCACATAGTCAGATGGCCTAGGCTCACAAGAGTGTTGACAAAGGTTTGCAGAACTCCATGTTGGTATCACGTAAACAAAAGTGGTCTCAAAGTATTGTGGTCTATTCCTAGGTCTCAATATGAGTGCTCAGGGGTACAGCTAGTTTGGAATAGGATCACTGCAGCATTATTTAGAGCTCACCCAGTGGAGGGAGTTTGCAGGAGGGGGAGAGAAGCAAAAAGGACACTTTTTTCTTTCCCATCCTCCTAATATCTTCCTCCATTGTGCCAACCCTGAACCAACGCACTTCATTACTGCATAGTGGTGTAGACTGGGGTTGAAGAATGAGAAAAGAAAAAGGCACACTGCACACATCCTCCCCAATGCTAACCCCCTTACAGTATGCTCTAAATACTTAAGTGCTCAGACAGGCCAAAAACCTCCCTGCTTTTCTATTCTTTTCCTCAGCTGATATCCTCAATGTTCCATGGTCCAGGAAACTACTCAGAATAAGTTCCTGGAAGACCATCTTTTATATCTTAATTTACAAACTAATATATTTCTGCATACCTAGGAATCCATCGCATGCACATACAGAAACTGCTACCTTAATTTTGGTAGTCTTGTTTGGCTTCCAAACTGATAGGTATGAAACCGTCCAAGTACAGAATTACAGGGAACAAGTCAGACTTGCAACAAAATGTTGCAGTGTCCCACCCATTCTGTTTAGGATTCCAGCCAGACATTCCCTGTGATCAGGGGGCATTCCAGACTACACTTCCATTTCTATGGCTGCTAAGCATATTCTATCTTCATTGGGAAACTTTTTGGGAGTTTGCCATGTTGGTTTTTTTTATCCTTAACCTCTTCAGTACTGTCTGCAATATCTTTGATTTTTAACCTTTATTTTTATTTTGGCCAACCCTGGGGTTCGCCCAACCAGGCTGATACCTACCAAATGTTTCCACACAGCTGGAAAAGGTAATTAGCTTTAAAAAGTCAAGCTTCATAACAATCTGGGTTGAATTGATTTGTTTATTAATGTATATAGTCCACCAATCTAAACAATGTTTGTCTTTGGCTTATATCTTGGGGTCTGGAGGAAACCAAAAGGCCTGTGTTCGGGAACACTCTAAGCCAAACCATGGCTTTGCCCACAACAGCACAGCAACTGCATGACCGGAGAAGGAGCAATGTGGTCATGATCTCCTCTCTCAAAGCCTGCATATTATACAGTCACGAGAGTGCCTATATACTATAGCCAGCATGGATTTTTCACATTCCGCAGAGTTAAATTGAAAATACCCTCCCTTCCCATTCTGATGCTTCCCATAAGCTCATTTGAAAACAAAACCTTACAAAACTTAATAGTCCTGAACTCAGAAATGCTGGCAACCCTGTAAATTTTCATGGTGATACACAAAGCAGTCAGAGAGAATTGAGAGTTCAAAGTCTAAAAAGGGAGAGAGAAAAAAACCCAGATCCCTTTTGGACTTTTTGTCAGAGATCTCATAACTCTGTTGAAATTCATTAAAAATCAGCCATGTTCACAGAGTACCTGTAATCCTGATACTGACCTTGCCCATACTCTGACCTTCATCTTCTGCAGTTTAAAAGTTAATTTAATTAATTTAAGAAATTTAGCATTGGAGTCAGTGATAAGCGTGGGCATGCTCAGTAAGAACCAACTGTCAGTGTTCTAAAAACCAGACTCACAGCTGCTTGGCTTGGCTAATCATGGGGCCACACCCACACCAGCCCTTTATTTCATTTTAGACAGTCATAGCTTCCCCCAAATAATCCTGGGAAGTGTAGTTTGAGAAGGTGCTAAGAGGAGACTCCTATTCCCGACAGAGCTCCAGTGGCCAGAGTCAGCGCAGAGCTTGGAAAAGTTACTTTTTTTGAACTACAACTCCCATCGGCCCCAGCCAGCATGGCCACTGGATTGGGCTGATGGGAGTTGTAGTTCAAAAAAGTAACTTTTCCAAGCTCTGAGTCAGCCACTCTGACTGAAGCTCTGTGAGGAGAACAGGGTATCTCCTAGCAACTCTCAGCACCCTTCACTAACTACACTTCCCAGGATTCTTTGGGAGAAGCCATGACTGTCCAAAGTGAAATAACAGTCTGATGTGAATGTGGCCAGGGGCAACTTTGTTTTAAATTTGGGTTGGAGGATTCATGTGCCTGCTGTAGAATAAAAAGGTGGGGGAAACGCTGAAAAGCAATGATACTGTTTTCCTCTGGAAAAGGAAAGGGGCTTCTCCTCTGCCCAGTGCCCACTCACCCAATCTCCTCCCCACTCCTCTCCCTCCTCCTCCCCATGGCCTGTTTTACCTATCTTAAGCATGACTGCATGGGAGTAAATACCACTGAACTCAATAAGCATGCATATGATCAAACCTGCCCTCCCCTCCCCATTCCTTGCCCCTCCCCCTCCAATCTCCTTGTCTCCCCTCCCCCTCTTCCACCCCCATGTTCAGTTTTACCTATCCTAAACATGACTGCATAGGAGTAAATCCCATTTAACTCAATAAACATGCAAATGATCAGACCTGCCTTTCCCCTCCTTCCCCTTCCCTTTTTCCTCCCCTCCCCTCATCCTTCTTCCTCCTTCCCTGCCCACGCCAGCTCTCTCCCCTCCCCCCCCGGTCAGTTTCACCTATCCTAAGCATGATTGCACAGGAATAAATCCCACTGAAATCAATAAACATGGAAATTATCAAACCTGCCCTTCTCCTCCCCTTGCCCTCCTGCCTGCTCCCATCCCCCTCCTCCCCTCTGGCCTCCCTCCCCTCCCTCCTCTCCTCCCCTTCCCCTGTGGTCAGTTTCACCTATCCTAAGCATGACTGCAGGGGAATAAATCCCACTGAACTAATAAGCATGCAAATGATCAATGCATTCTCAGCAAACTTGCACAGGATCCCATTTCTTACCTCCCCGATTAAAAAGCAGAAATTCACTAATAGGCAAAAAAACCTTGCAGTTTAATAACGTATCTTCAGCCAACAGATATTTCTATCGAACTTTAAAAAGCAGGCACATTGGGCAGCTATAGTGAATGCACCAGGGAAGCAGGAGACCTGACCTGCTCTCTGAGATATTGTACTGCCCTACAAATTTGTCAAAAAGCAAACACAATTTGGGTTCGTCTTTCACAGTCCAATCCACTTCCTGTGTAGCTTGGAAGAATTTGGTAACATGTGCCTCTGAGCATATGGTGAATGGTGGCAACACCTGCCATCAGCCCAAATAATAGAAACAAGAAATGTGCTGTGGTGATCTTGCTTTAGGAGGGAGGAAGCAACATTATTAAGACAATTGATATAGTTCAGATAGTCACTTTAAATATGTCTGATTTAAGTTGCGACTGAGGGGCAAAATAAGACACAGACACAGCAGTTTGGGTTGAACAAAGGGCCACTTTACTAAACTATAACAAAACCCCTTTTAAAGTGACCTGCAGAGGGAAAACCTAGGTGCAGGAACTGTCTATAAGCAAGCAGCTTGCCATGCAGCTCTTGGGCAACCAGCCCCTACTGTGGCAAGGGCAAGCCCATCTGCTTACCCTTTACCCTGGCCACACCTGGTAGGTGAGCAGGGGGGCCTTCCCACGTCACCACGCCCCAGGGCAGTGAAACTCCAGGTGGATGACGTAAGTTGGCCCCAGAAGCAGCCCATATCCTGTCCACGAGCTGTAAAGCCCTGACAGACAGGCCTCTGGAACCGCCAATCACCTCCAAAGGTGAATAAGGGGGCCACCTAGCTGTCCTTACCTACTTCCCTTCCCGCACCTGTGCCTTAACAAAACTGCCCCCCTCAGGGCATTAACATTTAGACCATGTCCAATTAGCCAAATCTGCCAAACCACCTATTAATCACAACACCCCCTAACCCAATTCCCTCGCACCCTCACAGTACGGAGCAGGCAAAAAACCTGCCCGCCAACCAAGGTGGGCAGGGTAAAAATTCCTACTCGGCCCTGAAGCGACCCAGAACACACCATGAACGAGGGAGGGCGGGGTGGGCATCGCATGCCAAGAGGAAGAATAGGAGGGGCGGTGTGGGCTTAAATAAGCCCCTGGAGCTCCGCCCCTCCCACACCGCACGCCCATATTACGTGCGACACGTGACGCATCCCACCTTAAAGATGGCAATTGTGGCACCGCCCCCAGCCACAATTATGCTCCGCCCGTCCAGGCTGTGCACAGGCAAGCGGAGCGGCATTTGTAATTTTAGTGAAGTTTCCTATAGTAAATTTTCTTTTGTTTCTGTTTCTGTGAATATGTGAAGTACAGCAACACTTTGCAAAATTTACACTAAACAAACTTCAAAAATACTTGTGGAATAATGGCACTGACTATTCTGTAGAATAGTCTCCAGTGGACATCAGGAGTGTCTCAGTTTGCACAAGATAAAACAGTGGGAGGTGAAATATATTCTAGCAAAATGCTAGGTGTGCTCTATGTTTTCAATTGACCGTGCCCACCTTGCCTTAAATGAAGTGGTTTAAACACAGCAGCCTGAAAACATGTATCTTTGGCAGGCTAAGTTTGTTTTTTCCAACAGCTAGAGTCATTGCTTAAGTAGCAACATATTGTAATCAGTCTGATTTTACATCAAACTGCTGTTTCAGATTCAACTGTTAATGCACCCAAAATAGAAACTGAACATAACCTCCAATCTGAAACAAAAAAGGCTGTCTTCACCATCATATGACACTGACCAATAAAAAGGCTTTGAAATTAATAAAAATAAATTTGACACAGGTTTCTAGGATGAATATAGGGAAATAAAAATTTCTACATTAGATGCTCTGTAGAAACAATAGAAACACAGGAAACAAGCAAAGTAAGAAGAACACCAAGAAACATACAAAAATGTAATTCTCCATGTTTGCTTTTTGACAAATTTGTAGGGCAGTACAATATCTCAGAGAGGAGGTCAGGTCTCCTGCTCCCCTGGTGCCTTCACTATAGATGCCCAATTTCCCTGTTTTTTTAAAGTTTGATAGAAACATCTGTTGGCTACAGGTACGTTCTTAAACTGCAAGGTTTTTTGCCTATTAGTGAATCCATGTTAAGTTATGGTTTGGTTTAGCATTTTGTGTGCAAACTAGGCTGCAGTGTGTGTCATTTTTCTAGAAGAAAAAATGTATGATAATGCAGCATCTCAAATAAGATACTTGGAACCATACTAAAGTAATGTGTGTAGTTTGCTGGTGTTCTGAGGCAGGGTTGTGGGGTGGTTCTAAAAAGAATGAAGAACTGCATTTAGACATTTAGCAACTTCAGTTAATTTCTTAAATGATGTGCAGTTACCTGCTAAGAATGAAGACTATTCCAAATTCCATTGTGGTTTGCTTCTCTGAAGGGTTTTAGATGCTACAGTGAGATCAAGCTTTTGTTTGTTTGTTTGTTTGGTGATATCCTGCACTGCACTAACAAGTTGACAGTTGGAACTGCCATCACATATGAATTGTTGCTACCTGTCTGCCCTTCTAAAGTGAAGTCTCTTTGTTCAAAGTACCGTGATAATACTGCTAAGGTTCTAAAAGTCAGCATTTGTGTTCTTTTGGCTGCCTGTAAGTCAGTATGGTATAAAGAAAAGGAGAATATTGTTAGATGTATGCAAACTTCAGAGCATCAAGTAGTTTTCTTTCTGCATTGTTCCTAACCCCAGTATTCCATTTGTGTATTTGGGTTTTTAAATCAACTCCTGAAGTTTCTTTTGAGTTTTTGAATGTATATATAAACTGTACCTGCTGGGTACGCTTTAACTTGGACTCCTACATTGAGCAGGGGGTTGGACTCAATGGCGTTATAGGCCCCTTCCAACTCTACTATGATTCTATGAATATGGTTTTAAAAAGTCTTCAGGGCAGCTTACAAAATAGGTTATTTTCTTACACTTGTTTTCCGAACAGAAAATTGACAGTTAAGCAAGATATAGATGCCAAGATTTTTAAAACTGAAGTGCAATTCTTTTAAATGCAAACACTCAATTACAGCCTACTGATTGTTGTTTCAAATGTCAACATCCATTTCAATGGGAAGTATTTAGTACAGAGCCAAATTCAAAATGATAAATCTAAACCTTGAACAGAAAAAAATTATGCATGGTGTAGAATTACTGGGACTTCTGATTCAATGCATTCAGGGTACACTGAACACTGAAGAGTAAATGGAATCATGCTAAGTTACACTGTGAGGAGTGTCCTGCTGAGGTTCAGAGGCATGATTGTGCAATGAAACTGATTAAGCTTGAAAGCACCAGGTTATGTTTGGCAAGATGGTTAATGACTGGCCGATAAATGTGTTCCTGTGTCTTAAATAGCTGGATCGCAGTCTATAACTTCTTCAACAGAATTTTTGGAAATATTTTCATACCTTTCAAACAAATGTGTGGAGCTACAGATTCCAAAGGACAGAATGTTTTGATGTGGGGTATATTTTCACACAAACATAAAACTTTCCAGCTCTGGAACTCCCACTCGTTGTGATCCAGCTGTCCCCTGCATTGTTTTTGTTCAGGCAACACCTCAGAACCTGTCTTTCCCAGCAGGCGTTTGAAAGAGGAGCCGCATCATAAGTATAATTTTAAACTATTACATTGTATCTTGTTATATTTTGTATTGTTTTTGTTCTAATGATGTGTTTTTATTGTTATCTGCCTTGGGCTCTCATGAGAAGGGCGGGGTATAAGAAATCAAATAATAAAAATGAAAATAGGTCCCACACAACATACCACTGTGAATAAGTTCACAGAGCTGCAGTTATCCTAGGAAACGCCTAGTGCAGAATTATCAGCAGCGCTGTTTCTTTTAGGAATCTGGCTATATTCTAAGCTACTACTCAAAAGAGAGGCTAACTCTTTTCTCTCTGACTCTCCAGAATGGGCTTGATGAAGAAAACACATGATTGGAATGTATTGTTCCGCAGAGATGTACCCCACAGATTGACAGATCCCCTTAACTAACCTGCCGGCATCTGTCTCCTTGAAAATTCCATCTTGGTTGGGACAGAGTTCACAGCTCGGAGAAACACCACATTTACAGGCATCACAGAACCACGGTTCAGTAGAGTTTTCTGAAGCAGAACTCATAATAGAATCACTTTCACCATCAACACCATAACAACCTAGAAACATGGAAAATGCAAATGAATTAACAAAAGGAAGGTTATATCAAGGAATGTATTTAGGAATTAAGAGAAGACTGGGAAAGCAAAGCAGCATGAAATCATGAGATGGATTCCTTCCTACCTTCCTTCCCAAGAACTGTCCAAGCTATACACTGGGTAAAGGGTGCTGACAGAGCTCTCTGCAGGAAGTGGACGCATGTGTATTTAGTTAGATACATGTGAATTCACAGTCTCAAATGCAGGGTTGCTAAAATATGTTTCTCACATTTTCCAGTCTCAAGAACTCTATAATACTACCTTCACCTTTCTGGCAAACTATTGTCTCAATGCAACCCTATTTTATAAGAAAAGACAAAGGGGGAGAAATGTCCTAGATGAAGCAGCTGCTCTAAAGATCAATAGAAACGGTCTTCTAGTTAGTAATCAGTAGCAGAAACTATCTATGCATTTTGAATTTGTTCTTCGCAAAGGTTGTTCCCTTTTCAAATGAAAGCTACAATTTTTAGAAATTTGTAGATGCTACCAAATGACTCATTAGGTTATATTTTGCAATGCTGTATAATTGATTTTGGAGCATTGGAGGTAATCTTTTGTTAATTTGAACATTTGACTGTCCTTTACTTAAAAATGACCGGGGATTAATTCAAAAGACATCTGAAAACGCTGCAGCATTTTAAAGCAATTATTATTTTCTGCTTAAACAACCCATTATATAAGTGATTTCTAGACAGCACATTGAATGCTTCTTAAAAAAAATTAACTTGTTTCAGTAAATGAAAAGCCCTAAAAAAAAAAAGTAAGATTTTATTTATTTATTTAGGCAAATATGTGATCTGAAAGGTCAACTATGGAGAAGTTGCACTGTGTGGCTATTTTATTATAGGTAAATATGCCTGTTCATGCAACTCCTAGGAGTATAAATTCTCCATTATGTACAGTGCTATTAGAATAAACAAAAGAATATCAAAATATTTTAGGAAAATGGAAGTATATCTTCAATTTATAGTAAATAATCCAAGGGCAATTGCCAGTAAGTGAATTAACTACAACTGCATTGCCTGTTATGATATGTACCAGACATTTTTTTTAGACATGCTACAATCAGTACATCAAGAAAACTGACACTGCAGCTGGGGGTGCTGTGCTATTACAAAGCAGTTAGAAGATTTTAGCACAAAGCTGTTACCTAATGTGACAGGACAGAGCATAATGGAATTTATCCATCGAAGGACAGGTTTATTCACGAAGGAACTTTAAATATTATACCGCCCTGGGCTCCTGCTGGGAGGAAGAGTGGGATATAAATCAAATTGTACCATTGGTCTCACCTGAAAGGTGATTTTCATAGGAAGGGGCCATCACTGTGGGAAATAGTTCCACCTATCGTGCGAAGGCAAGAATGTTTTTGAAGTCAAGACTAGGGACGTCATGCCCCTCCCACTCTCCAGTTCATTCGTAGCGAGTCTAAAAGAGATATCTAAAAATACAAGAACAAGGCCAACAGGCCCGCCAGGAAAATAACATAATAGTCACATGCATAACAACATGACTCTAACATAACTTCATAACATAACAGAACTAAAAGTCTTGACTTCACTCTTACATTTAAATATAATATGGAAACAATAACATGTAACCCATTGATAAAATCGCTAGTCATCCTCCAACTGGGAGGGTCGTGATGGCCCCTTCCTATGAAAATCACCTTTCAGGTGAGACCAATGGTACATTTTCCATAGGAAGTGGGCCATCACTGTGGGATGTACCAAAGCAACCCATATAGGGAGGGACCACCCACATGTTAATCCTCATTAAGAACCTGTTGCAACACTCGTCTGCCAAAAGAAGCATCAGCAGAGGCATAACGATCAATTTTATAATGTCTTATAAACGAGTGTGGGGAAGACCAGACTGCGGCCCTACAAATAACGGCAACAGGAGCATTAGTAGCAAAACCAGCCGAAGTGGCAGCTGACCTAGTAGAATGAGCTGTTATACTAGCAGGAACTGGCAGCTCCAGGGACTCATATGCTAAGGTAATGCATGCCCTTAACCAACGGGATAAGGTAGGATTGGATACTTTATGCCCCATAGACCTTGGATGAAAGGATACAAACAGAGACTCCGTTCGTCAAATCTCTTGAGTCCTAGACAGGTAGGTCTTGAGAGCCCTCCGGACATCTAACGAATGCCAAGCCTTTTCAAGAGGATGGGTAGGATCCGGGCAAAAGGAAGGCAACACAATGTCCTGGTTGCAATGAAAAACTGAATCGACCTTGGGACGAAAGGGTCAGTCTTCAGCACAACAGAGTCCTTATGGAAGACGCAGAGGTGTCTAGCAGAAGACAATGCGCCCAACTCCGAAACGCGTCTGGCAGATGTGATTGCAATCAGAAACAGGACCTTGAAGGACACTATGCGTAGGGGCACAGTCCTGATGTTTTCAAACGGAGGGCGTTGCAAAGCCTGCAGGACTTTCGGCAAACTCCATGAGGGGAACCGATGGACAACAGCCATAGAACGTAGGGCGACTCCCCTCAAAAAACGTTTGATGAACGGATGTGAGGAAATATGATCTCCAGGAGAGGACACTGAGAGAATGGATGACAGAGTAGACGCATGTCGACGTAGAGTGTTGGGTCGAAGTCCCATCATAAAGCCGCTATGGAGAAATTGGAGCACCATTGGCCTGGAATGGATCATGGTGGTGGGACTGACACCACTTGGAGAAAGCCACCCAGGTATGTTGATAAATGCGAGTGGTAGATGGTCTTCTCGAGGCCAAAATAATATCAATCACAGCGTCACACAGTCCAGCTGACCTCAAGTGTCTCCGTTCAAACGCCACGCTGTTAGATTGAGCCAAGTAGGGTCCTGGTGCAGTACTGGGCCCTGGGATAGGAGGTCTGGCGTTACTGGAAGTGTCCAAGGATCCATCATTGACACTGCCAGAAGATCTGAGAACCACGGTCGGCGTGGCCAAAATGGTGCTATCAGAACCAGCTGTGCCCTTTCGGTTCGCGCCTTCCTCAAGCTTTTGGCTAACAATGGTATGGGAGGAAAGGCGTACAATAGACCGTCTGGCCACGGTGTTGTCAGAGCATCCACTGCTTCTGCTGTTGAGTCCAGGTATCGAGCAAAGTACCTGGGAAGCTGGCAATTGTGACTGGAAGCAAACAGGTCGACTGAGAGGGCGCCGAACCGACACTGGAGACAATGGAAAATGGCTGGATGAAGTTTCCATTCTCCCGGGAAGACCTGTTGTCTGCTGAGCCAGTCTGCTGTCACATTCCAAATCCCTCTGAGGTGCTCTGCTTTCAGGGATTGTAGATGTTGTTCTGCCCAGACAAAGATGAGGGAGGCTAAGTCCTGCAGAGGACGAGACCTGGTGCCCCCCTGTCTGTTCAAATGTGATTTTACACACGTGTTGTCTGTTCGAATGAGCACATGCTGCAAAGGGAACAGAGACTGAAAATGACATAGAGCCAAGTGGACAGCCTTTAGTTCCAGCCAGTTGATGCTTCGAGATTGCTCTGCGTTCGGCCAAACCCCCTGAACGTACTGGGAGTTGCAGTGGGCTCCCCAACCTATGAGGCTGGCGTCTGTGGTCACGACGGTTCTGCGGGGTTCTCTGAACGACGTGCCCTTGGAGAGGTGTTGAACCTTGGTCCACCAGCGGAAAGAGAGGCGCAGAGCGGGGCTCAAACGAACTTTGCGATGGTTGGAGCTGGCAATGTCTTTTTGAAAAGGCAACAGAGTCCACTGAAGGGGCCGAGTGTGAGCTCGAGCCCAGGGCACAATGTGGATTGTGGAGATAAACATCCCGAGCGCTCTGGCGAGAAGCATAACGTCTGCGGATGTTTATTGCATCAGGGACCTTGCGATGCTTGTGATGGCAGTGATGCGATCTGGAGCCAGGAAGACCATTGCCTGCAGGGTGTCCAACATTGCCCCAAGATGTAGTAGGCGTTGGGTTGGTTGGAGATGGCTTTTGTCGAAGTTGACAAGCCAGCCGTAGGTCTGCAAAACATTGAGGGTGATCATTAAATGATGATGAGCCAGCTCTTCAGACTTGGCCCGTATGAGCAGATCATCCAAATATGGGTAGATATGAACCCCTTGGGTCCGAAGGTAAGCCACTAGGATGAGTAGCACCTTGGAAAATACTCTTGGAGCAGAGGAGAGGCCAAAAGGCATCGCTCTATATTGAAAATGTTGGTGGCCAAAAGCAAACCGAAGAAACTTTCTGTGGGCTATGCAAATGGGTACATGGAGATACGCTTCCTTAAGGTCGATAGAAGCCAGGAAGTCTCCTTCATGCAGACTCTCGGTAATGGAATGGAGAGATTCCATTTTGAACTTGCGGTATGTTACAAAACGGTTGACAAACTTGAGATCCAATACCGCCCTCCAAGATAAATCTCGTTTGGGCACAGCAAATAGGAGGGAGTACACCCCTTCCGATCTCTCAGTTGTGGGAACTGGCTCTATTGCCGCTATGTGCAAGAGGTGATGTATAGCTGTCTGCATGATGTTGTGCCTGGCTGGTGCCCTTGGGCAAGGAGACGGGTGGAATCTGTCTGATGGGGTTGCCCAGAACTCTATGGTATAGCCATAAGTGAAGAGGTCCCTGATCCAGGAGACCGTAGTAAGGCGCAGCCATCGATCTCCAAAATTAAGTAATCTGCCACCTATGGGGATGGCGTTAATACTACTTGTGTAGGCGAGGACCTCCCCTATATGAGGACAATGAGTTGCCCCTGCGCCCTTGGTACTGACCTCTGCCCTGGAAGCGTCGGTTCCAGGAACCCCTGAATGCGTTGGAATCATAGGGTCTGAAATCGCGGCCTCGTCCTCCTGGCCGCGTTCCTCGAAAAGGCTGGTTAGAACGAAAGGAGGGAAATCGCCTGAAGGGCCTGTGGTCGATGTTCTTGACTGTGGCTAGAACCGGTTTATGGGCGTCTTTTGGATCAACCAGAACTGCCTTTAGAGCTTCCTCGCCGAAGAGTAGAGATCCGGAGTAAGGAGCCTTGGACAGGTTCAATCTGGCCACTGAATCAGCTTGCCAGTGGCGAAGCCAGAGGGTACGACGAGCGACTATTTGAGTCGTCATGGCTCGTGCCCCTAATTGGGTGGCATCCAAAGTGACATCGGCCACAAAGGCTGCTGTCTTACGTAATTTCAATAGTGCTCTTTTGAAGGCGACAGGATCAGGGTTATCATCCTCTAGAAGGTCATCCAGCCACATCATAGATGCTCTGGAGAAGATGGAGGCTGAGGCGGAGGCACGCATGGCTAGGGCAGTGGCCTCGTGGTTCTTGCGGAGGGCGAAGTCTATTCGACGCTCAGTAGTATCTTTTAGGTGGGATTCCCCTTCCCTGGGCAAGATAGATCGTGAAACGAGGCGAGCGATCGGTTCATCTATGCCAGGGACATCTAACTTGGTGGCGAAGTCTGGGGCTAGGGCGTAAAGTCTGTCAGCCATGTTCTTGAAGCGTCGAGCTTTGAGTGGGTGGGCCCATTCTTCGGAAGTTAATTTGGCAATTGGGTCCGGCACCGGGATGTAGTGTTCAGTAGGTGCAGGGGATTTGAGGACCTTGGCCCCTTTGAGAGCTGGAGTGGACGAAGTTGAAGGCGCAGTCTGGAGACCAAGGGTGTGAAGTACCCTACGTGCGAGCGGTTGGTAATCTGAGGTATTGAACAAGCGATACGATGTATCCTCCTCATGATCTGAATAGTCGCTCCAGTCGTCTCCTTCAACATGGTCAGTGAAAGTTAACTCCTCCGCATACGAGGCTTCGTCCGTACATCTGCCTCTGGCTACATCAAAGGGATCTGGTGAGCAGGAAGGATGAGCAGCATGGAACGCACGTTGGTCCATGTTGAGTGGGGGTATGGCAGGAACCTGTGGTAGTGACTGCATTCGTGTGAAATAAGCCAGCATGGCTTGGAGTTGGGAGAGGAAATCAGGAGACAGCTGCAGACCAGATGTGTGAGATGTATGTGCCTGGTGGGCTGTTGGAACAGATGTCTGAGGCGGTAAGCCAGAGGTAGGTTCGTTAGGTGAACCGTGAGGGGGAAAGCCAACAAACTCTTCCTCGTCAGAGGCCGTAGCAGGAGAATGGAAAATATCACTTATGTGTGTCTGTGCTGTGGTAGTTGTTGGCACAGAGACATAACGAGGGCGCTTTGGTTTACTATGGCTGGAAAGATGTTTTGTCTTAGCCAGTGCTTTGGCATGTCTGGTCTTAGACGTGTTAGTATGTTGTGGCTTGGCTGATTGTGGCATGTCTGGCTGATCTGGCACCACGTGTGTTGATGGTGACATGCCTGGCTGTTCTGCCATCTTATATGAACCTGGGTGCAGTACACTGCCACGGAGGGGGCAGGATGTAAAGACCCGAACTGGCACAGCGTACTACCACGGAGGGGGTAGGATACACTGGCAGATGGCGAATGCACTGCCACAGAGGGGGCAGAATGCACAGAAGTATCAGCGTTAATATAATATAGGCTGTTTAGAGTAGGCACACTCAGATTAGTGCTGTAGGCTGGGTTTTTGGCTTGTTCACGGCCCCATAGGGGACAGGATATGTAATGTAAATCAGATTTAATACAATTCAGCCACTGATATTAAAGCTCCAGCCTTGATAATGTAATCCAGCCACTAGGATTAAAGCTCCAGCCTTGATAATGTAATCCAGCCACTAGGATTAAAGCTCCAGCGTTGATAATGTAATCCAGCCACTAGGATTAAAACTCCAGCCTTGATAATGTAATCCAGCCACTAGGATTAAAGCTCCAGCCTTGATAATACAATCCAGCCCACTAGGATTGGAGCTCCAGCCTTGATAATATAATTCAGCCACTATGATTACAGCCACAGTAAAGTGTGTAAATCAGTTGTGTGTAAATTAGTCAGCAGCACATATACACAAACGTACAGATAGATAGTCTGTAGGGGAGGTATCCGATAATAAGGGGAACAAAAAGGGCGGGAAATTCAAATTCTGAAAGAAGAAAAAAATGGCGCCCGGAAGAAAGGAGCGGGAAAAAATGGCAGAGAGGGAAGAAGCAATGGCGGCCGTCGGAGGCGAACTGGAGGAAGGGCTGCCCAGCCGATCTCGCCAAAAACCGCAGTAGCGGCTCCAAAAAATCCCCGGAGAAAACAGGTAGGGGAAAAACGGCAGCCACCGCAGAGAGAGCCGCCGTCGCGGTCTGTAAAGCCCTCAGTGGGATTTAAGCCACGTTGCGAGGGCGATCTGAGGCAGAGGGTTAACGGCGGGAGCCGCAGCTGCAAGCTCCCGCTGAGATCGGATAAGCCACAGCCGCGGCAACCGATCGGGGGGGGAGAGGTTAACAGTGATCAGGATCAGAAGCGATCAAAAGGGGAGAACCGCAGCCGCGGTCCTTGAGGGAGCCCCCTGGCTAAAGAGACAACTGAGCGGGGGGGGGCTAGAAACTGCCAAAACGAAGAGAGCCGCAGCCGCGGTCTCAGAGGGAGCCCCCAGTCAAGTAAATAAAAATAGATTGAATAGCTCTGAGGGAAGGGTGTGGAAGCCGCAGCCGCGGTCCCTGAGGGAACCCTCAGAGGCTAAACACAAACAGAAAAAGAGAAAGGATTTAAAGACAGATACGAGACTTAGCTAAATGCTATGAAAATTCCAATCTTGTTCGTACGAAGGCAAGAATGAACTGGAGAGTGGGAGGGGCATGACGTCCCTAGTCTTGACTTCAAAAACATTCTTGCCTTCGCACGATAGGTGGAACTATTTCCCACAGTGATGGCCCACTTCCTATGGAAAAAATATAGTTTTTTCAAATATAGCAAGTAACATCTTCCTGAAGCACTACTAGAAATTTGTCAGCCAACTCTTAAAGAGAAATATGTTTCAGACACATATTTAGCAAAATCTCTGTTATTATGATGGGGTGGGTGGGACCCAGCGACCCAGAAAGAAGATCTATATAGTGCAGAAAGGTATGGCCTTTGACAATAGGACTCAGAAGTAGATTTTCCCACCCACCCGTGTCCCCAAGTTCACCTCTTTTCTTTCCTGCCAAAAGAGTGCCCATCTATTCATTTATATTGGAGAATAGGACCTGTCAAAGCTCATAACATCAGGCATCTGCTGGGGCCCCTCAAAACCAGGGCTGTGGAGTCGGTACGCCAAACCTTCGACTCTGACTCCTCTATTTTTCTACTGTCCGACTCAGACTCCACCCAAAATTGCTTCCGACTCCACAGCCCTGGAAAGGGCTGTAAATGTCTTTTTAAATTGGAAGCTCTTGTATGAGCATTTTTATCGTTGCCTGAATATGCGCTGATCTTGGCATCACAGCATTTGTCTTCATCTGGGTCCTGTGTCATACACTGACACACAAAATGTTTTCCATCTTCGGTTATGGTGAAATGCTCAACTACAGCTGACTTCATGGGAAGCTTCTTTGACATTTTGAATTTATATTTTAAAAAATTTGTCAATCAAAATTTATTTTGAAGCTGGAGTTGGAGTCGGTACATTTCTACCGACTCCGACTCCACCCAAAATTGCTCCCGACTCCGACTCCATGACTCCGACTCCACAGCCCTGCTCAAAAGGGCCCACTGCCAATCCAGAATGGTGGCTATAGCTGCCTGAACTTGGCACACTACTCAGGCCTGAGTGAAGGAAAAACAGTGACCTTTTGGTGCTGGAAGCCAGCATTTCAAACAATCACTGCCCATTGCAGTTGAAACCCCCTTCCTAAAAAGGAAAGACTTGATCAGCCTTCTAAACACACAAAGAGAGGTTACCCCTCAAAACAGTGGAGGTTGAGGGCTGCACTGCCTTCAGGCTGCCTCCAAATGCTGGCAGCAGACAACAAAGTGCAGGCACCAGTTCATAGCTGTCAGGGATTTACAGGTAGGCTAAAGGGAGGCAAATAACTTGCCACATGATTTCCTTCAGTCTGAGATCTAAGAGGATGGATGCAGACAGCACACCTTCTCAACCCAGACGATCCTTTAAACTGCAATAGGTGCTGTCATACATCTAGAGTTTAACCAAACCCAGATTATGCAGTCTTACAAAAACCACGTAACAGGAAAGGATACATTTTAAGCCTGTATCTTGGGCTGTTCAAGGTCAAATAAGCAACCTGTGACAGAAGAGGGGTTTCCAAAATGTGGTCCATGGACCACCAGTAGTCTGAGCTTCATTCAGGAGTACCCTAGGTTGGAAGCTCCAGAGTCAAAGTGTGACCACAGAGAAGACCCTCTCTCTAGTCCCAACCAAACATGCTTTGGCTCTTTAATGGAATCTATTATCATGCTGTGCCCTATTTGTTAGGGCTAGGAATGATGATAAATTGAACCTTGGTTTCCAAAGTATGCAATATGACTCAGTATGCAAACTACTGAAATATTTAACTTCTACCACAGCCTTTACCAACCTTCGTGTCCCCAAATGTTGCTGGATTACAACTCCCATCAGCCCCAGTCAGCATGGCCAATGGCTAGGAATTATGGGAACTATAGTCCAGCAACATCTGGGGAATCCAAAGGTTGAGAAAGGATGTCCCGCCTTTCCTATGTGTAATCTGAAGACATTTTTATGTTCATTTTTTACTAGTTTCAAACAGAAATATACTACCACAAATCAGTCACCCTCAATTGAAGAATAATACACTGGCATACCTTCTATGAACATTTATTTCTTAAATGGTTGGTGCTACATAAAAATAATGGATGTCTTCTTAAATTCAAAACACCTATTAGGCAAATCTTTTGTTTCTATTCAAAAGATCAGGGTTAGATTTTATTGTCAAAACCATGTACCATATGAAACATTTATATAAAACAATTGAAGGGCATAATAAGTACAGGTTTCATTTATTTTCCACTATGTAAAAATACAAATAGTTGAGTATTTCATAAACATGAAAGAGGCTTGAGTGTAAATTGCAAATTCATGGTTGCAGCTTTAATCTCCCATATCTGCCAGTCAAGGAAGAGCAAACACTCAGTTGCAGAAACCAGTCTCCATCACAGCTGTGCACAAACAAATTCAGCCTACATTATTAATAGAAAAATAAAGCTTTATTATTTGTTGCAAATTGAAGACATGGTAGAATTACCTTCGTGCACTGTTATTCCACAATTGTCACACTGGATTATTTCATCAGCATCTTCACTATTATCACCAAGACAAACACAGCAAATCATAATATGGTCCATTTTCTGAGAGCTCCAGTTTTGAGATTTCTCAAGAATCAGCGAGTCCTATCATTAAAAAGTAAAATACACTTGTTATGTTCGAACAGGCATTACAATGATTTACCCTCTTTTTGTGTTTGCAACCTATGTGGTAACTATAAGTATATTTGCTAACTGGATTCCTCAATCCTTTTACTTCTTATCTATTGCTATATTTAGCATTATACAATATGTGAATGGAACCATCATATCTACTATAGCTCTCACAAATGCCTGTTATTCCCGCCCTCGTTGTTTTCCCTCTCATCCTTCTCCATCTCTTTTCCCTTATACTTTACACCCTCTTGCTTCTAATTGCTACAATTTGTAGCCTACAAATCATACATGTCATATATCAGATGTGAGGAACCTGTAGCTCTCTAGATCTTGTTAGAGTCTAACTCCCATCAGTCTCAGCCAGCACAGCCAATGGCCACGGATGATGGAAGTTGTTATCCAACAGCATCTAAACGGCCACAGGTTCATCAGCCCTGCCATATAAGCTTACACAATACTCACAAGCCAATGTGCAACTAATGACTCCAATTCTGTTCAGCCTCTCTCTTCTAACTCTGCAGTAAGCTGGCTGTGCTATGCTTCCTACCATTATATCCCTATATTTCTTCTGCTTCTTTGCCACTAGTTCAAGATTCGTATAGGTTAGCAAGTGGCCCTAGGCATGTCATTATCTCTCAATCCAAGCTACCTCAAAGGGTTGCTAAGATACCACTGTGAGCTCCTTCGGAGAAAAACAGGATACAAATCTAATAAATAATGTTACAAAGCGTTAAAGTAACTACTGAAACACACAAACGTCTCAGCCATCACAATGCTAAAGGGCTAACCTTTCAATCAACACGCGTATTTGTAACAGCAGCAGGAGCACTAGTTGTTTTGAACTACTATGAACAGGTCCGCAAAGTCATAGAACTATACCAATGAGACAAATGTTAATTTTACATATCTTACTTTCCCCCAGCAACAGTCTCATGCCATATGGCAATCTACTTTTAAAGCCAAGGAAAATTTCAAATACAGTTTGTGATACTGTACATCAGGTGCTCAAACAAAAGTCAGAAATTCCACTGGCTGTGCAAAAGCCCTTGCCTAAAAGTTTCATGGATCCCAGCCTATGTTATTTGATGCATGAATTCAATTTCTAGGCTATCTTCAGGGTTTCCTGGTTTGAGGCTAAGTATTTCCTGCGGCCTTCCCAAATTTAGTTCCCAAGCATTTAAATTTCCTAGGTTTCAGCCACTGCTCCATGTTTATTACAACATTTGCTATTATCTATTTATGAGCAATCTATTCTGAGTGCTTCAGCATCTCCTAAATTGTTAATGGAAAATTGCTTTAGAATCTGTACAGAATGTTTCCATGAATCTGAAACTGAGATTGATTCAGCAAAAATTAATATTTTAAGTATATTGGACTCCACAACATTTGTAAAGGACAGCACTGTCCAATACAGATAGATATTGGAGGTGTAATGCTAAAAATGCCTTGATGAAGCATATGATGTGGGCTTGTCCAATGCTATATGCTTTCTAGTCTGAAGTTATTACCTGCATTAATTTTGTACTGGCAAATTCTTTATATTTGCAGAGGTTTGTGTACTTTTAAATTATATTCCTGTAGTATAAGGGTTAACAGCAGGACAACAAACGTGGATTTTGCAAGCCCTCATGGATGCTTCAAGGCTGGAAGGGTAAATACCCACCATCTATTATGCAACGGACTGAGGACCTTACAGCCCTGGCTATATCTGAACATATTTCATATAGACATCAATTTCAAGTAGATTATATTAATTTATATTCTTAATTCAAGATGCATATACTGATGATTATTATATCCATGGTGTAAACTGATGATGATTTGCTGTTAGTAGTGGTATTCATATGTTGTTTTTCTTTATTTTTATTTTTTATGTTTAATATTTTATTTTATTATTTTTCCTTTATTTTTCCCATTTATTGTTAAATTTGCAAATAGAAATTAATAACAATAATAAAAAATAACACATTATCTAATGTTCAGCGATATTTCCCTAAGGATTATCCCCCATCCCCAGAATGCCATGGTCACTAGCGTAGACACACCGAAAACAATGAAGAAATGCCAAGAGCTTGGGAAAAAACCTACAATTCTTTTGGCTGCAAGAACATGCAATAATTTCAACTCTAACATCTACAGTTTATAGTTCTTAGAGCAATATAATGCCCAGTACAGTTCTATACATATCTACAGAGAAGTATCAGAGTCCAGTGGGACTAAGACTCAGGTAAGTGGCTATGCGAATGTAAGCTCAGTTAACTTCTTGCTGCATGCTATAGTGTTACCCATCATACAACCACAAGACAAAGAACACAGTTGTTAATGTCTTCTTTTGTACTAAACAAAAACAAAATGGAGCAGAGAGTACTTTTACCAACAATTTAAATAGGCTTTGGCCTTTGTACAGTTTTTGATAAGATATATAATTTAATTATTGTCAAGTGTAATTATTCTTCCTATTATACACTGATGCATCTTAGTTTGGAGAGAAGCAGGATGAATAAAAATTGTTCTACAAACTTTAAAAAGACAGACCAGGGATGGGAACCCCCCAGATGTTGGATAATTCCTATTATCCCTTATCATTGGCCATTCTGGCTGGAGCTGCTGGGAGTTGGGAATCACAACATCTGGAGGGTCATAAGGTCCCCACTCCTACCAATTACAAATCTTTATCAACATATTTGATCACACCGACGCAACCACGCTATTAGTAATTGAAATTGTCAAGTGATTTCATCATGCAATGGCCTTTTCATTTACTTATTTGTGTATTTATTTTAAAAATATACATCCTGCCTTTCGGCATAAAAGCTGCCGAAGTGGCTTTTCAATGCATGCAAGACTATGTACGCTGGATTCATTACCATGTGAATGGCTGGCTTGTTAATAGGCCCTCTAAATCCATCCTTAGATTGATACAGCCACTCTTATAAAAGTTCCTACTGAAAGAATCAATAGTGCTGGCAGAGATCTAGTAGTTTTTATTGACTCCAACTTGCTGCTTTGGAGTGATGGCAGAAACAACAACACAGCTTTGGTGAGGGCTGATCATTGCTGGGGTGAAGGTATTAGAAGCTGTTAAAGATCAGGAACTTCCATTGTTGTTCTCTGGAAAAGCAGTGGAAGAGGAGAGCAAGAACTATCACTAGCAAGTTCATGCCAAAGTTTATCTTCCTAAAAGCTTGAAGCTCCTGATAACATGAACACCATGATTGGACAACCCCCTCTACAATTACGAAGGGGGTTAGAGTCAAAAGTGCCAGAGAAGAAAAAGAAGACCAGGATGAGTTGCAATGGCTGAGCTCTACTCAGAGCTTGGAAAAGTTACTTTTTTGAACTACAACTCCCATCAGCCCCAGACAGCATGGCCACTGGATTGGGCTGATGGGAGTTGTAGTTCAAAAAAAGTAACTTTTCCAAGCTCTGGCTCTACCGCTGAGTAAAAGGTTTACAGCAAGTCTAAGAGGGGTGGGAGTCAAAAATTCTACTGGGGTAATATAGGTTCTCACCCAATAACTCTGAACCATAGCCAGTAACCAATTTTCAACAGTGGTCATATCTTCAACTAAGCAAAGACTGGAGGGTCAACAATATTGACTCTGCCACTGACTCGGGCTCAAATGAACCAAGCCAAAAGCAAAGGGCTTTGCAACTGTGCCTTCCAATGAGAACCACAAACTATGTTTTGACAAAGCCTCTGCTGCTCACTACCATTTCCCTGTGTCTTTGCTGGACAAGGCCGGGGGGGGGGGGGAGGGAGAGGGAGAGCGCAACAATAGAAAGTGAAAGTTTTCCCCCCAGCCTCCAGAAGGGACTGTACAGCTTGAAAGAAAGTGGCTGATGTCTACAATCATATGTCCTTGGGATCAAGGTCATTCTGGAAATTGGATTTGATCCTCAGCCCTCTAGTTGCTTATCCCAACACAAAATGGATGATTCACTGATCATTTGCACTTGTGTGGTCCTACTAAGAAGTCACAAGAGTAAAACCATTCTAAATAAAAAATGCCACTGAGAAACCTCAAGTGGGGATTTGATCTCCCCTCTGGCATACACAACCTTAGTGCTCAAAACAAAGAAGAATTAGCAGGACTTCTGACCTTTTGCATGGCTCAAAATGAAAATGAAAATGTTCTGGTCCACTGTCAGACTGAAAGTTTATAGGATTTCCTGCAGTAGGATTGGGCTTATATGCTTTGTAAACTTAATTTATGTTACTTACACTGATATTGTCTCAAGTAAGTTTTCTATTATTATTATTAAAATTTATATCCCACCCAATCTCCCAGGAGCCCAGTGTGGCAAAAAACAAACACACACTAAAAAAAAAATCTTAAAAACAAAACATTTTATTAAAACAAAATAGTGAGGGTGTGTCAAGGAAAACATCTATAGTGCTATTATGAAGACTCAATAGCAGTTCCAAAATACTAATATGCAGTAAAACATTCCCAATTTTAGCCATTGCAACTAAATCAGCATTCAGTCAATGAACTGGGTAGTTTGTAGGCTGAAAACATTTTGACTGACTAAAATGTTGCCCCAATTAATCTAGCAGATTTTGTTTTTTAACTGTTAACATAACTTATATTTTATTGTTTATTTATTTATTTAAAACATTTATATACCACATAATCATTTTCATTTCTAAGAGGTATACATAAAAACAAACCATACGTAAAAATATAAAAATCATCATAAAACCAATTTGTTATTATATTCATATCCCACCTTTCGTCCATCATGGAACTCAAAGTGTTTCACATGAGATTGCCAGGTGGTGTCCCATCCAGGTAATGACCAGACCCAGACCCACTGCAACAAGGTGGCTGCTTCATATGCCTTCGCAATAAGAGTCCTTATAAAAGTTACAGATAAAGCGCTGTCTTGAAAGAGGCATTCCCTCTTGTGGTAGAGAATGAATGTCTCTTGTGTTACGAAGCCGGCTATGACAGATGTTTTTTCTTTCTAAACTGTTTCTTTCTCACATGCACATATATGCAGATTTCTAAGCCAATTAGAGATGGTTTAAATTGTGCATTGAGAAAAATAGACATATTTTAAATTAAGACCAGTAGCACTTTGGGATCCATACACCTTGGGATGAAGTAGAAATTCCTCATCTAACTTTTGACAAACATAAGCCTTCACAAGTGAAATACTATGGAACTCTTTATAACCCCAAGCACTGAAATACTACAAAGGCTATTCACCATTTCATTTTATTTGCAGATATAGAAAAGATACAGGAATTAATCCTAAATTCCATTGAAATCATTGGCACAGCTTAGTCATGGCTATACTATACAGATACTCAACAGAAAATAGGACAGGGAATGATCAGATGTATTATTATATTATATATTATTATTTCTACTACCCTTCACCTGAAGATTGCAGGTTGGAATACAACACAATACTCAAAGTGGCCTACATGGGTATCTCCAGGCACTGATTAGATACAGACCTGCTTAGTAAGGTAGCTACAAAATGTACCCTCAGAGCATGCCCTGTGATTAGTTAAGTATAGGACACATGCGTAGCAAAGAATCTTCTTGGCTTAGATCATATTGAAATAAGTTTTCCTTCAACTTTTAATAACTTAAGAACTCTTAAAGAGTAGTTTGTGGGACAAAAATATAGTTTGGCTAAAGTATTCTATTCTAGAAGGAGAAACATACTTGATAGATGATAGACTGAAAATTCAAAAGACTGGATTACAGTGCTGGCTATACCCACACAGGTCTCCACCAAAGTCTGAACTTTGAAGATGCGACACTGATTGCTATTAGAAGAATAGCACTTAGAATAGCACATCACACTTCACATTTAGTGTGATTCAGTGCAATTAATCTCCCTGGCCTTCATTTTCCTCATTCCTTAAATAGAATGCAGATGCAGTTTACAATCTGAAGAACCTATGTGCAAGACCCTCATGCCAGAGCTGTCTTCAAACGTTTCACTGCAGCAGTTCCCACTAATGTAGATGAAGGCTGGGATTCCATTTTTAGAACCAGCTTGTGAGATCAGTGGCAATAGATGCTGCAGTGAAAACTTCAAAGTCAACTTTGGCTGCACATGTAATACTCACCTGCTGGTGTGCATGCAAATAGCTTATTTCAGTTGCAGCCCTAATATTTACCCATCAACTTTAATGTAAACTTTGTAAGATTCAACCTATTAATACCTGTAAAATGTTTTGTAAGACTTGACTGGGAGGATGGCTTAAAGGCAAAGAACCATGATTAAAAAAAATTGCTGATGAAAGATCAAAGGATTCAGTTGTAACAGAGTGAGCTTCCTTCAAATCACACATGATCAGGTTATAAAGCACATTATTCATACACTTTGCATGACAGGATATTCAACAATTTAAGTTGAGACCTTATCCCAGTCTGCTTCTGTGTTGGAATTGCTTTTTACTATGTTTTTAAACCTTTTAAAAAAAAAACCAGTATGTTTTTTAACCTTTTTTTAAAAGATGTCTTCAAAGCTTTGTTAAAGAATGTTTTGAAAGTTGTATTGTTTTAATGCATTTTAAAGTCTATTTTTATTATGTTTTAAAGTGTTTTTAGTGCTTTTGTTTGCCACCCTGGGCTCCTGCTGGGATATAAATCAAATAACAAACAAACAAGCAAACGAACACACACATTTGAAAGTAAATCCCACTGATTCCAAGTAAGGGTGCTAAACATTTTAGCCTTCATCACTTGTGTGTAACTCTTAAGTACTACTTTCATAAATCTGTCCACCATATCTCAAGATTTCCATAGTATTTAGACCACTGCCTCCTGATCCTGAATGCTTACACGGACATATCTGCTGGAAATATTACTGTCTCTGTAATACCAGCACATCACCATCATGTACTAGAAGTCTGGTGCTGCACTGAAGTACATAAGAACGTAAGTGCTGGCATGCTGGATTAGACCAAAGGCCATCTAGACCAGCACTCTATTCCCATACTGGTCAACTAGATGCCCATGGAACCCCTCAAGCAAGACATCAGCACAACTTTACTTTCCCACTCACGTTCCACAGCGACTGGTATTCTGAAGCATGGTGCCTTTGATCCTAGAGATAGCATCCTCCATGAATTTGTCTAATCCCCTTTTAAAGCCATCCAAGTTGGCAGCCATCACTACATTTGTGGTATATATTCTAGCATGAAAGACTTCTTTTTGCTATCCTAAATCTCCCACCCTTCAGCTTCACTAGATGACCCCAGGTTCTACTATTATGAGAAAGGGTGAAAAACGTTTCTCTACCCACTTTCTAGCAAATAAGCTCAATTAAACACAGCAGGACTTACTTCCAGGTAAACATGCATAGGATCACACTGCTCAGTTCCAAATAATTATTTACTTGTACAGACAATGGATCAGTTTAGACCCTGGACTCAGTGGTCTTGCTTTAGTCCAGAGTTGGGGAACCTATGGCCCTCCAGATACTATTGGATTCCAGCTCCCATCAGCCCAACTCCAACTCACATAAGCCACATGGCCAGTGGGCTAGGGATGATAGGAGCTGTAGTCCCACAACATCTAGAGAGTTCCAGGTTCCCCACCCGTATTAGATTATCATCTCTATTACTTCAGCTGCAAAGTACATGTAGAATATTTCTCTTCTGACCTTTGTTTTTTAAAAAATACTATACTTTTCACCACATCTGGGCTCAAAGCAGCTTACAAAAATTAAAACTAGCAATATATAATATTTAAAACATAGATTAAAACACTGAAGTACAGTAGCATTTATGGCAGTGTTTCTCAACCGGTATGCCTCCAGATGTTGTTGGACCATAACTCCCATCAGCCTCAGCCAGTATTGCCAACAGTCAGGAAAGATGGGAATTGTGGTCCAACAACATCTGGAGGCACACCGGTTGAGAAGAACTGATTTATGGTATGAAGACCTCCTGAAACAAAATCATTTTAACCTTGTATTTGAAACTTAGCAAGGATGGTGCCTAATGGGAAGGAGTTCCATAGAGTTGGATCCACCACATTGAAGGCATGACTCCTCATTGACATGAGTATTTCTGGTCCATGGGGGACCACTAATAGTGCTCCTCCAGATGTTCTCAGTTGCCATTCCCTGCTTTATCACTGCTGCTATATTCCTAATGTTAGAGCAAATACCCAAAATCAGTTATTAAAAAGAAATACTCCAAATCTAATATTAAATTCACTTAAACCATGGCATCATCATAACCAGAAGAATAAAATGGAGTTGGCTTCTGTTGCCCTGATGCTATACACATTTACTTGGGCATAAGCACCATTTTGTTGTAGAAAGAAAAGATATATTTTTAAGTAAAAATAATAATATAAGCATCTAATGAGCATGTACATAAGGTGAAAGGTTGACTGGTCAAATGGTGGTGATCTGTACAGTAGTGAACTGATACTATGTATGACTGAAGAAAAGACACTGTGTATATACTTAGAGGCACTCACATTAAACGCTTTTGCTAGTCAAACATGACAGCAAACAAAATATATAAGCTTATAGTTAAACGGTTGAATGTAATGAACACAGTAAACTTCCAAACAAGGAGATTTGACATCCTTCACTTTAAGAACGGCAATAAATAAAAATATCCACTTCACAAATACCCAGTACCCAAATAAAATATGATACATCAGCTTCAATCCAGCCAAAACTCAAAAATGTCTCTATAAATGCTTTACAGTGCAATCCTATGCATATGTTTATTCAGAAGCAATTACTATTGTGTTCAAAGGGGACTCCCTACTGCAGAATTGCAACCTCAGTTTGTCCAGTACTGTCTATTTCTGAGTAGACATGTACAGGATTGTACTGTAAGTCCCACTGAATTGAAAAAGACTTAGTCCCAGGTATAAAAATATAAAATATTTCCTGCTCTGGAAGAACTCCCTAGTCAAGCCTGAAAAAGAGAAGTGGAAAGAGTAAACAAAACTTTATGAGGCACAAAAAGCCAAAGGAAGACAACAGTGATCCTAAAAAAAAAAAAAAGGACTGTCTAATGGATTTTGGTCATAAAGTTATTATGTTTTCCTCTACTCCAGAGATGGCCAGAGCGCCAGGCCCTGTTGTTTTCTTCCCCACCTTGGTTGTTCATTCCACTCTCCTTTCTATCCTCAGCTTACTAAGTGGCAGGGAAGTATTCTCTTTTCTTTCTTTTATTTTTAACATTTTACAGTCAGGAATCAGCTGGCCAGCACACTGCAAAGAGAAATGAGGAGTGAGGCTCCAGCTGGCCACCATCTTAATTTCCTCAGAATCCTTCTGGACCCATGTGGGGCTCAGGCACATTCTGAGGAAATGAAGGCACTGGCCGGCTGCAGTCTGGGTCTTGTTTGCCACCACCTAACATCTACTGCACCAGATGGATGTTGGCTCCCTTTCCTGGTCTGGGGGGCCCCAGGCTCAGCGGAGCCACTGAGTACAACAGATATTAAGGACCGGACCATAAATTTATCATAGCAAATGTTCCCATAACATTTAAATACTAGGTTGGATTACTGTAACACACTCTATGTGGGGCTGCCCTTGAGGTTGGTCCAGAAGCTGCAGCTGGTGCAAAATGCGGCAGCGAGACTGCTCACTGGGGCAGGGTATCGCCAACATGTCACCCCACTGCTGAAAGAATTGTACTGAAATAATTGGTGCCTATCAGCCACCAGGCTAAATTCAAGGTTCTGGTTTTTGTGTGGACAGCTTGGGACCAGGATACCTGAAAGATCATCTTACCCCTTATATAACCAGTCGATCACTACGCTTTGCAGGTGAGGGACTCCTGCAGATACGATCTTATCAGGAAGTCCATTCTGCACAACATAGGAAGAGGACCTTTAGTGTAGTGACACCTACCCTGTGGAATTCCCTTCCCTTAAATATTAGATAAGCGCCATCTCTGTTATCTTTTCAGTGTCAACTGAAGACTTTCCTCTTTCAACAAGTCTTTTAAGTAGAGACCTTATCCCAGTCTGAGTCTCTGTTGGAATTGCTTTTTAAGATGTTTTTAAAGCTTTTTTAAAATGATGCTTTAGAAAGATTTTTGTTTTAATATATTTTAAAGTCTGTTGTTAAGATGTTTTACAGTGTTTTTAGTGTTTTGTTTGCTGCCCCGGGTTCCTACTGGGAGGAAGGGTGGGATATAAATTTAGTAAATAATAATAATGATAGTGACATTTTACATTTTTGAACAGGGATATATGCTAGATAAAATATTTAAAAAACAAAATTTTCAAATTTGCATTTGTGTTTGCTACAATAAAAGTAGATCAACAAATGTTATGGTATTGATTTTTCACATTTAAGTTTAAATGAACAGGTTCATTTAAAAAATTTGTCACCAGCTGGAGCAAAAGGGTATCTACCTCTCGTTCAGAAAAAGCCAGCTTCTACCAATACAGCTTGAATCCTAAGCAAAAAAAACAACCTAGCAAGACTTACTATGGAGCGTCAGGTCAGAAATATTCCACTAACACTGCTGTTATTGAAAGAAAATATATGTTGCTGCAGCATACAATCTTTAGTACTAAGTGTAAGGATTAAACCACTAATGCTTCAACATTAAGCCTCGCTAATTTTACTTGTGTTAGTTCACAACTTTTAAGAGTACACACTGTTATACATCCTTGTATTTTAACAGGCACAAGAAATCCCTAACTAAGCCTGAATGTACTGTTCTCAGCAACTGTCACAGGCTTATAGCCTACAAAATCATGCTCCCATACCTTTCATTAGCATTGGTATGCATTGTTTACTGCAATACAGTTCATGTGGTGCAGTCTCTTACTGAAAATTAGTTTCTTCTAAGAATTTGGAATATGGTGTAAAACGCAAATCCAAAATTCATTAAAGCCAATGGAAGATTCCCACTGGTCTTCAATGGGTGTTGGATTCAGACATAAGGCTGATGCACATTTATCTTAATGAACATTCAGCACAACTTTGCAGCTCATTAATGCAATCACTGTATGGTAACATCACCTAGCTTTAGGGAGCAATTTCAAAACAATCACACTGCAGAGTGTTTTCCATTTTTCATCAGAGGTATTATAGAAAGTTGGCTGTTCTACCTCATTGCTCTTGCTTTGTGAAAGGGCCAGGCTATCATTTGTCAGCTCCTCATCATCAGCACTATTTCTGCTAAGAGCTTTCACTTTTTTCTTCTTGGATCCACCATCACTAGCAGCACTGCTGTTATCATCCTCATCCTCATCATTGCCTTCCTCTTCATTGTCATCCTCATCACTTCCGCTCCCATCGTCTTCATCATCCTCATTATCTGCATCACTTCCCTCTCTCCGTAACGTGTTTTTCCCCTTCTTCTTCCCAGCAGTTGGACGCCAGTCATTGTCATCTTCACTGTCATAGTCATCTATGTCATTCAGCTCCTCCATGGATACAAAATCTAGTAGAGGGCGGTTTCTTCGCAAATTCCACTTTTTTGGCTCATTTGTCTGTTCATCAATGCCACCATCTACTTCTGAAGGTTTCTCTCTCTCTTTTTCTTTCTCCTTTTTCTTTCCTGGCTTCGCTTCTCCATCCATCTCTTCCTCTTCCTCCTCTTTTTCAGTTTTAATCACTTCTTTCTCAGTTTTTGGCAGCTCTTCTCTACCTGAGCTCTTGGGTTGTTCTTCCTCTATTTTTTCTTCTTCTTCTTCTTCTGCCAGGTCTTCCTCCAAGATATGTTCTTCTGATTCACTACAGGAGCCTTCTCCGCTATCCTTTGATCCATCTTCACTGCCATGTCCACTGCCTTCAGAATCTGTTGAGCATATGAAAATTTAAAAAAGGAGTTCCAAAACAAAATGAACCAAAAAGATTTTTTTAAAAAGGCTTGAGGCAATCAACTTAGTCAACTTAAATATTCTTCCCTTAATAGCCACTTATCCTATTTTTCATCTGGCCCAATTTTTTTCCACTTGAAATAGCTGTTTTAGTATTGTAAACCTACTGATGAAGAATGTTTTGTATTTGGTAGAACAGCAAGAAGCTCTATCACACTGCATAATATGAATTGGAAGGAACATTTTCAGATATTCACCCCTGCACCCAAACTGTTCCATGAAAGCACACTACACTAAATGAGTAGCTGTTTTAAAAAAAGTGATAAGCCATTTCAAACAGAGTTGAACCCACAATGTAGTTATTTCACAACTAAACAAAAGTTTGCCTCAATGTAATGTTACCTAGGAACCTGAAATTGTTGTTCTTGTGGTTAAAAAAAAGACTTTTTTACAGTGTTGCATGACCCTAGCAACAAAAATCAATTTTTGAACCAAGGAATTTGAAAAAATGTTTCCAACTCTAGCACTGGGGCCCTGAAAGGTTGTTGGGTGTTTTTTTTGGGGGGGGGGAGGTGTTTTTATTGAAATGTATAATGAAAATCTTTTGTCAAACATCATAATTAAGTACAATATTAAATATTAGCTGCCATTTTTATAATCTAATTATAACAATACAGATATTTAATAGTAACACAATAATTAAAGGAAATTAAGGTTAAAATAAACTACCAGCAGTTCATAACTATGAAATAGCATCAATGCAAGCTATTACTCACATGCAACATTAACACTGCCAGTTTGAACATATGATGGAAGTCAATAATTAGTCACTATTTTACCTTCCTAAAAAAACAGTACAGGTATTTATAACCCTAAGTCATTAGTCACAGTTTTACTTTACATATAATCCTGCTCACAAATGAAGAGGCACAGTTCAAAGAGCATTGAGTCCTCCTAACTCAATTAAAACTCCTGGAAATACTAAAACGGTTCAATCAAGATTTCCCCCCCGCATTGCCATGTTCGAGCCAACAAGAGAAATATGGCAAGTTTAACTGTAAAACCCACAGCAAAAAACACAGTCAACTGTATTTTATTATTTTATATAAAGGTGCCTTAGGGATCCTTCTGGATCAAAAGGCACAATAAAAATAAAAATTGAAATAACTGCTTAAACACCCTTGCCATGGGCCTTATTTGCCCAAGTTTGCTCAAAATCACCAGAAGCATGTGTGAATCATCTTTGACAAATTTCCAACAGCATAAATGATTCGTTTTCAGCAGTTCTTTGGTTGAGCCAGTTGCAGCTGTTTAGAACTTGCTCTGCATGTCAGAATCTAACCATTTTAGGGTTTAATTTGTGTGAATAATCTAATATGTGACCCAATGCCTTCATAAATAGAGCTACAGCTTCCTAGAAGCATCTTTTGTGATCATAGTGGCTGAAAAGCATGTAGCTGTAGTCATGAATATCACTCACAGAGCCTGTGTCACATACTAAGTTCTCCACATGAATACATCCTGAGAGACACATTTCTAATCAATTAAAGTGGTTCTTACTTATACAAACAAAAGAAGCCCAGAAATAATTAGAAATACCTTAGTGTATATGAAGGCCCAACAGAGCCTAGAAAATACTCACTTGGTAGATGATGGCACTACCCCCTTTACATTCATCTCTTTGTCAAGCTTCCTTAATCATAGTTGATTAAGAAGCAACTTCTGATTGCTTCCCTATTCTGGTCACTGAATGCCACTGTGCTTTGGAATACAGGATTTTAGCCAAGCAATAACGAAACAACCCAGAATAGAATCTGGATGTGGTGGAGCATGCGGGTAACTGTTTTGCTACCAAGCCTCCGCAAATCCACTTTCCAGCTCATCTCTGGAGGGGGCCCAAACTCCTTCACACCCTAGAGCATTCTGGCTTCTGCCTATTCCAAAGTCAGCATGATATGACTTTGCTGAATCAAGGAGGAGTTTTAATTACACCCTGCACTTTGGAGTAAATAGAAATGTCTTGTGGCAATTTTTGCTTGCTCCAAAGCCCAGCATGCTATGGCAGATTCCTCCTCCTTTCATCTCATAAGCCCTTTGACACATGCAGAAAATTTGGGAATGGGAGATGGCCTCATGTTAGTTTAGAGCAGACAGAAGCAATGTGAGAGTATAGCACTGCTTCTGCATGCTCCACAGCACAGTGCAATAGGAAGACTCCTCACCCCTGCTCCACTTTCTGGCATCCACACAGAACTTGGGAGAAAGGAGGAATCGATGGTGACAAATAATGTCTAGCAAGTAAGCAAAGGCAACAGTTGAGCCCCCCTGTTTACATTCAGTTCAACTTGTCCAAGCAGCCACAGTATTTTGTAATTTATCTTGCACCTGTATGACCAATTAAATAACTTATGGAATGCACAAACAATAAAAAGAAATTTTGTCTAACCACAAAACATCAACACAAAACTAAAAAAATCAAAGTAAAAAGTGTCTTAAATATTTTAATAACAAAAATACAAAAAAATCTAAATCGTAAAATAATGAACAACAAACAAGTAATATATTAAGTCTTGGTTTTACTTGCTTACTGATTGACATATTTTATATTACTTAAAATAATACATAGTTTTGCTACTCAAGGTTTTTTATCCCAACTTTCATATATTCATGTAAATTCTGGGGAAGGAAAAGAGCAGCTGGGTATATAAACTCTTGACTAGATGATAAAATACAATGAACAATTCTAAGCTACCATGCAACCAAGGATCAGAAACTATGAAGTTAACTGTGTCAACAAATGTACCAATGTAATGTGCCTGTCACAGCACCAGGCAAGACTGACAAATGTTATCAGGTTTTAAATAAAGTTGCCCCTCTTCATAATAGCTATAGCAAATAAAATACATTTATGAAGCAGAGTAGCTAAAGAACCTTGTATACCAAGCGACCTTTGTGGTGCTAGCATTCCATGAAGGTTTTTTTCCTTATCATAGGTGTAAGTGGAATATGCAACTTTCACACCTCTTACACATTAGCATTCTTTCCTGGCAGATAATGCCTACAATATTCACCTGTTCTCTACTGTTAACTTAATTACATATTAATTTTCAAAATCCTAAAACGTATCTGGACACATATACAGTTTTCCTCTTTATCCTCTCCATACACACACATGTGCAGAGCAGTGCACATGGGAGTTTCCTGCCACTGACACCCACCCCTACTACCAACAGCCTCTCCAGTGAGAAGAAAATTGGACCTGTGGGAAGGTAGGCACATGTAAAAGTAAGCATATAGATTTGGAGGAACAAACCATGGTTGTTTGCTCATTTGTGATAAGAGTAGTGGTTTGTTGGAGGGGGGGAAGTGTTATTTTGTTTCCTGACTCCTAAATGAGCAGAGGAAGCTGCCTCTGCTAGACTAGAAGGTATATAAGAGAGCCACCTCTCAGAGAGTGAGCTAAGTGAGCAAATAGGGAATGCTAATACTGTAGGAGTTTGGCAGTGAAAGTGTAGTAAAAAAAGGTGTAGTGGAGCAGGAGACAAAGACAAAGAGAGGAGCGACCTGGAGTAACCCCAGGTGACTGTATGTTCTGAGTCACCATAGCAGCTTCAGTGGAAATGCTGTGTCCTCTGAAAGCTGTTGATTGAAGGGGAGTGTCCTGATACAGTAGGGCCCTGCTTACCGGCGTTCCGTTTTGCAGCGTTCCGCTGATGCAGTGGCTCTCAATTAGGGGAAATTCCCCATTTTTAAGCCGGTTTTGCGATTTTATGGCATTTTGCGACATTTTCGCACGACGCGGCCCATTATAGTCAATGGGTTCCACTTTACGGCGATTTCCGCTTTACGGCGGGGGCCTGGTCCCTAACCTGCCGTATAAGCGGGGCCCTACTGTATCTGCTGAGTGCAACTATCAGCAGTTGTGTATACTGGGAGTTTCAGTCTGTTTCCAGACTTCTAACAGAGAAGAGCAGAGGAAATTGCCTCAGCTGGTCTAGAGGGTATACAAATGAGCCAGCTCTCAGAGAGAGAGTGAACAGGGACAGCTAAAAGGAGTTTAGCAGCGGAGTTTGACAGGGGAAGTCAAGGAGGAGATCGCCAACAAAAAATGTCTTGTAGCGTGCATTAGATACCAGTGGGACTCCTGTTAACCTTCAAGTAGGACACAACAAAGCACAAGCCATTCCAATACAAGTAGAAAGATATAAACAAAAGACTATGGACGGAAAGGGCACTCCAGTGGAGGTGACCTGCAAGGTGTATGCAATGTTTGTTTTTTGCCTGAGAACAGCACGGAATAGATGTGCAACAAGTGCAAGCTGGTTGCACTGTTGGAAGAAAAAGTGAGAGGGCTGGAGCGGCAAGTGACGTGTATAAGAGAAGGTGAAGATTTCTTAAACAGAACACTGGAACAACAGCAGCAAAGAGAAGTACAGGAGGTAAAAGAATAGCAGCAAGTTGAAGCAGAAGAGGAGAGTGTTGAGGAAAGGAAAAATTAAGTGGGGGAAACTTTGTTGGAAAATGTGACAGTTAAGATCAGAACAGCTAGAAGTCACTCTACACCAGTGAAACTATGGAACCATTTTGAGGTACTTGAGGATGACTGGAGCACGGCCTGCAGAGGAAGAATTACAGGAGACCTCCCGTGGGACAGTGAGTGAGAGACTGAAGCTCAGTCAAGCAGAGGCAATGAAACTGCACCCTACAAGAAGAAGAGGAAGAGGAGGAGGAGGAGGAGTGGTGGTGGTGGTAAACTCCTTACTGTGTAGGATTTAAACCCAAGTATGCCAGGAAGACCCAGGTATGCTGTCTCCCTGGAGGACAGATCAGAGATGTGATTGATGGATTGCCAACACTCATAAGGTCCACTGACATGTATCCCTTTCTTCTTCTCCATGTGGGAACAAATGATACTGCCAAGCGGAACTACAAAGAAATCATGTCAGACTTTGAAGATTTGGGAAGGAAACGCAAGGACTTTGGGGACCAGATAGTTTTCTCATCTATTCTTTCAATACTTAGAAAAGAAGTAGAAAGAAAAATACTCTGGGTGAATGACTGGCTACCAAGCTGGTGCTGACACAAGATATTTGGATTCTGGAACCATAGCCTACACATCCTGGAAGATGGACTGCTGGCAAGTAATGAGCTGCACCTCACAAGGGCTGGGAAGAATGTGTTTGGCCAAATCATGGAGTACTTCATCAGGAGGGCTTTAAACTGAATCCTAATGGGGAGGGAGACATAGACTTGGAGGTAAAGATTGACAAAGGCTTATGCACAGTAACAGGGACAGAAAGAACAGAGCCAATAATAGTCTTCATTAAAATGTAGGAAGGAAGCCAGACCATAAATCACATTGTCTCTGATGTCTATATACTAATGACGAGAGTATGGGAAACCAACAGGTTTGAACTTGAACTCTTAATACAAGAAAGTAGCTACAACTGGATAAGTATAACTGAAACTTGGTGGGAAAGCTCCCATGACTGGAAAACAGAAATGGAAGGATATAACTTGTTCAAAAAGAAAAGAAAACATTGAAGGGGGATGAGTCATGCTATATGTTCAAAATTATATATCCCTACACAGAAAAACAGGAGGATGAGCTTGGTAGCCCCATCAAGAGCATATGGATTAAAATAAATGGGGCAAGAAATAAAAGGAACATGGTGGTTGGAGTCTACTACCAACCAACCAATCAAGGAGAAGATGAGGATGAAACATTTGAAAAGCAAACTGTCAGTATTTCAAGGAGGCATGATGTAGTAGTAATGGAGGACTTCAATCACCCTAATATCTGTTGGGAGACAAATTCTGCTAAACACAGCCCCTCCAAGAAATTCCTGACTTGTGTTGCTAATAACTTTCTCCTACAAAAAATGGAGGAAGGAACTAGAGGATCAGCTATCCTTGACTTGATTCTAAAAAGAAATGACTTAATGGATGAAGTGGCAGTTATGGAACTGGGGTGGAAAGTGACCATGCTATAGTTGAGTTCTTGATTTTAAAGGAACCAAAAGCTGAGTGTAGCCATATGCATACTATGGATGTCAGGAAAGCCTATTTTAGTAAACTCAGAACAGTGATAAGTAAGGTCCCATGGCAAGTGACCCTAATAAGGGGGTTTGACCAAGTGGATCAAGGGTGTGGGCAACACATCATTGCAGGAGGGAGTGGTTCCAGCTGCCCTGAAAGAGGTGGTGATCCGACCGCTCCTGAAAAAGCCCACCCTGGACCCACTGGTATGCGACAATTACTGACCAGTCACAAATACCCCCTTCTTAGGGAAGGTGATTGAGAAGGTTGTTGCACAGCAATTGCAAGTACTCTTGGATGAAACAGGTTATCTTGACCCGTTCCAGTCTGGGTTCAGGCCTGGTTATGGGACTGAATCAGCCTTGGTCGCCCTGATGGATGACCTCTATTGGGAGAAGGACAGGAGGAGTGCAACCCTGTTACTCTTATTTGATCTCTCAGCAGCTTTTGATACCATTGACCATGGTATCCTTCGAGGCTGACTTGATGAGATTGGTACTGGAGGCACTGTTTTACAGTGGTTCCGATCATATGTCCAAGGTCATTTTCTGAGAATAGCATTGGGTGATTGTCTTTCGGCCCCCTGGCACAAGATGGGTACCATCTTGTCCCCCATGCTCTTTAACATCTATATGAAGCCCTTGGGAGCGGTCATCAGGAGATTTGGGGCAAGGTTTCAGCAGCACGCTGACGATACCCAGCTCTATTTTTCTGTAACATCTGAATCAGGAGAGGTCATGCAAGCCCTGGACTGCTGCCTGGACTCAGTGGTGGGCTGGATGAGGGCCAGTAAACTGAGTCTGAATCCTAGCAAGATGGAGGCACTGTGGGTTGGTGGTTCCAGAGTTCAGATAATTGGTCAGTTGCCTGCTTTGGATGGGGTCGTACTCCCTCTGAAAGAGCAGGTCCATAGTCTGGGGGTGCTCCTGGATCTATCTTTGTTGCTAGAGGCCCAGGTGACCTCAGTGGCTAGGGGTGCCTTGTACCAGCTTTGGCTGGTAAGATAGCTGTGGCCGTTCCTGGACCAGGACAGCCTGACCACAGTTGTCCATGCACTGGTAACCTCCAGGTTGGATTATTGTAATGCATTCTATGTGGGGCTGCCCTTGAGGTTGGTCCAGAAGCTGCAGCTGATGCAACAGGAAGCAGCGAGACTGCTCACTGGGGCAGGGTATTGCCAACATGTCACCCTGCTGTTGAAAGAACTGCACTGGCTGCCCATTTGCTACCGTGCCAAGTTTAAGGTTCTAGTTTTGCCCTATACAGCTTGGGACCAGGATAACTGAAAGACCGTTTTACCCCTTATATACCCAGTTGATCACCGAGCTCTGCAGGTGAGGGCCTCTTGAAGATACCACCATCTTATCAGGAGGTCCATTCCACACAACATAGGAAACGGACCTTTAGTGTGGCGGCACCTACCCTGTAGAATTCCCTCCCCTTAAATATTAGACAGGCACCATCTCTGTTATCTTTTCAGCACCTATTGAAGACCTTCCTCTTTCAACAAGCCTTTTAAGTTGAGACCTTATCCCAGTCTGCGTCTGTGCTGAAATTGCTTTTAAATGTTTTTAAACCTTTTTTAACATGTCTTTAAAGCTTTTAAAAAAAATGTTTTTAAGATGTTTTGTTTTAATGTATTTTAAAGTCTGTTTTTATGTTTTCATGCTTTTGTTTGCTGCCCTAGGCTCCTGCTGAAAGGAAGTGCGGGATATAAATCAAATAATAAATAAATAATGAGAAAGTGAGCGCAACATGGGTGAGAGTTTCTAAAACAGGAAATTCTAAAGGCACAATGGCAATCTATTCCAACAAGGAAAATTTGGAAGGAGAGCAGATGAAGCCAATGTGGCTTCACAAAAAACTTAGAAATAACCTGAAAACAAAAAAGGACACAAAAGGAAGTAGAAGGAAGGCCAGGCCACAAAGGAACAGTACAAACAGGTAGCACCGAACTACAGGGATAGTGTCAGGAAGGCTAAGGCTGAGGATGAAAAAAAAAAAAAACTTTCTTCAGGTACATCCATAGTAAAAGTCAGAGAAAAGAAATGGTGGTACAGCTACTCAGTGAGGATGCCAAAATGATAACAGATCACAAATAAAAGACAGAAGTGCTCATTTCCTACTTTGACTCGGTCTTCTCCCAAATAGGGGTCTATGATCCTCCTGGCAAATGTGAAGTACAAGTTGAAGGGGCAGGATTGCAGTTTGAGATTGATAGATAAATGGTCAAGGAATACCTAATCACTTTGAACAAGTTCAAATCTCTAGTACCTGATGAACTGCATCCTAGAGTGAAATCATAGAATCATAGAATAGTAGAGTTGGAAGGGGCCTATAGGGCCATCAAGTCCAACCCCCTGCGCAATGCAGGAATCCAAATCAAAGCATTCCCGACAGATGGCTGTCCAGCTGCCTCTTGAATGCCTCCAGTGTTGGAGAGCCCACTACTTCTCTAGTAATTGGTTCCATTGTCATATGGCTCTAACAGGAAGTTTTTCCTGATGTCAAGTCAAAATCTGGCTTCCTGCAACTGCAGCCCATTATTCTGTGTCCTGCACTCTGAGACGATCGAGAAGAGATCCCGGCCCTCCTCTGTGTGACAACCTTTCATGTACTTGAAGAGTGCTATCATATCTCCCAGTCTTCTCTGCTGCAGGCTAAACATGCCCATTTCTTTCAGTCTCTCCTCATAGGACTTTGTTTCCAGTCCCCTGATCATCCTTGTTGCCCTCCTCTGAACCTGTTCCAATTTGTCTGCATCCTTCTTCAAGTGCGGAGGCCAGAACTGGACGCAGTATTCAAGATGAGGCCTAACCAGTGCTGGATAGAGGGGAACTAGTACTTCCGCAATTTGGAAACTATACTTCTGTTAATGCAGCCTAATATAGCATTTGCCTTTTTTTGCAGCCACATCACACTGTTGGCTCATATTCAGTTTGTGATCAACGACAATTCCAAGATCCTTTTCACATATCGTATTGCTGAGCCAAGTTTCCCTCATCTTATAACTATGCATTTGGTTTCTTTTTCCTTTGCATTTATCCCTGTTGAATTTCTTTCTGTTGTTTTCAGCCCAATGCTCCAGCCTATCAAGGTCCCTTTGAATTTTGTTTGTCTTGCATGGTATTAACTGTGCCCCCCAATTTTGTATCATCTGCAAATTTGATAAGCATGCTCTGTACCTCCTCATCCAAGTCGTTAATAAAAATGTTGAAGAGCACTGGGCCCAGGACCAAGCCCTGTGGTACCCCACTCGTTACTTCTGCCCAGTTTGAGAAAGAACCATTGATAAGCACTCTTTGAGTATGATTCTGGAGCCAACTGTGGATCCACCTGATAGTTGTTCCATCCAGCCTATGAAGGAAATGGCTCTCGGAACCACTGTCTATTATCTCTGCAAAATCATGGAAGATGGGTGAAGTGCCGGATGACTGGAGGAGAGCTAATGTTGTCCCTATCTTCAAAAGGGCAAAGAGGAACCTGGGAAATACAGACCAGTCAGTCTGACATCAATTGCTAGAAAAATTCTGGAGAAGGTTATAAAGAGGTCAGTCTGTAAGCACTTGAAAACAGTGCAGTGATTACTAGAAGCCATCATGGATTTATCAAGAACAAATCCTGCCAGACTAATCTTATCTCATTATTTAATTGGGTAACCTCCCTGGTAGACTGTGGGAATGCTGCTGTGGACATAATATATCTCATCTTCAGCAAAGCTTTTGACAAAGTGCCCCATGATATTCCAATTAGCAAGCTAGCTAAATGTAAGCTGGATGGAACAACTGTCAGGTGGATCCACAGCTGGTTACAGAATCATACTCAAAGAGTGCCTGTCAATGGTTCCTTCTCAAAGTGGGGGGAGATAACAAGCAGGGCATCGGAGGGCTCAGTCCTCAGCTCAGTGCTCTTCAACATTTTTATTAATGACTTGGTTGAGGAGGTGTAGTGAATGCTTATTAAATTTGCAGAGGATAAAATTTGGGAGGAACAGCTAATACTGTGGAGGACAGAAACAACATTCAAAGTGATCTTGATTGGCTGGAGCATTGGGCTGAAAACAACAGAATGAAATTTAAGAACGACAGGTGCAAAGCTCTACACATAGGAAAAAGAAAGCAAATGCAGTTATAAGATAGTGGATACTTGGCTCAGAAATACTACATGCAAGAAGGATCTTGTAATTGTTGATCACAACCTGAATATGAACCAACAGTGTGATGTGGCTGTAAAAAAGGCAAATGCTTTTGTAGGCCGCATTAATAGGAGTGCAGTTTACAAATCATGTGAAGTACTAGTTCCCCTCTATTCAGCACTGAAAGTACTGGGCATGTTTAGCCTTGAGAAGAGAAGACTGAGGTGAGATATGATAGCACTCTTCAAGTACTTGAAAGGTGGTCACACAGAGAAGGGCCAGGTTCTTTTCTCAATCATCCCAGAGTGCAGGCCATGGAATAATGGTCTCAAGTTACATGATAGAAGTGTATAAAATTATGCATGGCATTGAGAAAGTGGATAGAGAAAAGTTCTTCTCCCTCTCTCATAATACTAGAACTCGTGGACATTCAAAGAAGCTGAATGTTGGAAGATTCAGGACAGACAAAAGGAAGTACTTCTTTACTCAGCGCATAGTTAAACTATGGAATTTGCTCCCACAAGATGCAGTAATGGCCACCAGCTTGGATGGCTTTAAAAGAAGATTAGACAAATTCATGGAGGACAGGGCTATCAATGGCTACTAGCCATGATGGCTGTGCTCTGCCACCCTAGTCAGAGGCAGCATGCTTCTGAAAACCAGTTGCCGGAAGCCTCAGGAGGGGAGAGTGTTCTTGCACTCGGGTCCTGCTTGCGGGCTTCCCCCAGGCACCTGGTTGGCCACTGTGAGAACAGGATGCTGGACTAGATGGGCCACTGGCCTGATCCAGTAGGCTCTTCTTATGTTCTTATGTTCTTAAAGCCAGATTTCAGCTGAGCATCAGGAAAAAACATCCTAACTGTTAGAGCAGTATGACAATGGAATCAATTACTTCGGGAGGTGGTAGGCTCTCCAACACAGTAGGTATTCAAGAGGCAATAGCCACCTGGTATGCTTTAACTTGGATTCCTGCATTGATTAGGGAGTTGGACTTGACAGCCTTAGAAGCCCCTTCCAACTCTACTGTTCTATGAAAACAAACCAAGACTTAGTGCTGTAAGGGATAAATCAAGAATTTCAAAAGAAGATGACAGAAAGAGAGAACAAAAAAAAGTTTATAAAATCTTGGACTTTTGATTTGTCTCTCTTACATCTCATGAGAAGAAAGCAGGATTGTTATCTCCACTATCTAAAAGGTTGTAATGTACAAAGTTTCCTCAGAATAGTCATATACAAACAACTTGAGGACAGTAAGCAAAGACTATGAAAGAGCCAGGGAATTTAATTCAGGGACAACCTCTAAAATAATCTCAGGTAAGCCTAGATTGCATAAACCAGTCCCAAATACTACTATTGTGATCAATCTCATATGAAGACTTCATTAAAGTATAAATCAAGGCTTCATGTCGTACATTACAAGCAAAACTGTTGCAAAACTACAAGCTTCAGCATTTTTCATTCAATATTTTGAAGAATTAAAATATGAATGAACTTCAACATTCTTAACCAACAAAATTTGCAAACTCCAACATCCATTATCTTTGTATGTTAAAATGGCAACCCAATTATTCTCAGACTACAGTGGAGACAAAAAGCAATGCTACATTTCACTCACTTTATTTTTAAAATTTGCAAAGGAAAATATAAAGAAGGGTACTCAAGCAACAGCATTTAACCAACACAGCATGCGAGGCTTGCCAAGTTTAAAAGACAGAAAAAGAGACATAGAATTTGAATTGTTTCAACAAATATAGCATTTTGTATTGTATTAATAAATTGTATTATTTACTTTACAAAAAGTATATCAGATTGATAATTACTTGCAAGACCACCCACCAAGCAGGGATTTTGGTCTTCCACACTGACTTCCAACATTCAAATCCGTAAGTAAATGGCATTACTAAAAGAATTTAGGGAAGTGCACATCTTCAAAAAGGTTTTGCTTGATGCACTCCAACAATGAATGCAGATGTACCCCCTATCACAGGGTGAATGCTTTAAAATGCTCCACTGGGCAAGAGGGAAATGGGGGCTGCATCTCCCATATACCCTTAAAGTATGAATTCTGAAGTGGCCTACTACGTCATCATCACAAACCTACCTATATATGCATATTCAGATTGTTTTGCAGTGGCAGTGTGGCCAAAGCAGACTTTTCTCCATGAGAGATTGCCTCAAGCAATGGCTCATCACAAAGGCCAATCTAGTAGCCACATGGAGCTACGTAAGCAGCTATGAATCTGACAGTTCATCTATAACCACATCAAATCAAGTGACAGTTTGCTAAGGCCAATTGGACCTCTAATAGGCAATTGTGCAACTGCTTCCAGAGAAGGGGTGGAGAAACTCTAGTCCACAGACCAAACTTAGCTCCCAAAGTTCCCATTTTTGTCTGCAAGGCCATTTTAACCAAACCACACCCCCACGCCTCACACCTGATGTTTTATATGATGTCAGGTATGAGGTGGATACTGATGTGGCTTCAGAGGAAATATAGGGAGCTTAAAGTGAGTTCCCAGATGTTCACTTGTGGATGCAAGGAATGCCTTACTCTAGGAAAGTGGTTTCATTGAAAGAGCAATTTAAAAAAAACTATTTTAAAAGCAGCTTCAGTGGAACATGGGAAGCTGCCTTAAACTGAATCATACCAATGGTTCATCTAGCTCAGTATTGTCTACATTTACTGACAGTGACTCTCCAGGGTTTCAGACAGGGATCTCTCTCAGCCCTGTCTGGAAATGTTGGGAATTGAACCTGAGACGTTCTGTATGCAAACAGATGCTCTACCACTGCACTACAGCCTCTCCCCAAACAGAAACCACTTCCCCCTCCTGGAGGGGTTTTAAACAGTCCTCCATTGCTCTTTAATCCTCTGAAAAAATGAGGTTCAAAGAGCAGAGAGGACAGTTTGCAGAATGCCTTTCAAACAGCCTCGTGCTGTGCTTTTAAGTCCCAACAACTGAGGCTTCAAAGTTCAGCATCAGCTGACATCATAGTAATATCAGGTCCACCTGTCAAATTTGGCCCACCAGGATCAGAGAAATGACAGCAACATTATAGACAGTTAAGGCAACATTTATCCTATTCCTACATGAATTTCCACATTTCTAAAGAAGTCTTCCCCAACCTGGTGCCCTCCAGATGTTATTGGATCCCAACTCTCATTTGCCCAAGCCAGCATGGCCCAAGGGCAGGGATAACGGGAACTGTAGTCCAGCAACATCTGGAGGGAACCAGACCAGAAAAAGCTGCAATACTTTTCCTGCCAGCCCACTTTCCAAAATACATCTGACCACTTTAGGTCAAAGGCCCTATTTTTGGATGTTTCAACACAGATCTAAAATCTTCATCTAAGCTTCCAGGACAGACTCCTTTAGTCAGCTGTACACAAGGACACAGATGCCAAATAGTCCAGTCATTAGCAGTGGCACAGCCAAAGCAAGCTTTCCACTGCTCCATCAGAAACACAAGCTGAGCTTTCTGGAACATTATTTCATCATCAGTCTTCTACTGTTAGCCTTCTCAAGAATATATCCATGTAAAACTATCCTCTCTTAATATGAGTACAATTTACAGATCGTTGATTCCAAATAATAATCAAAGTGTTATTTATCTGCTTGAGACCTATTTTTCCTCATAAAGAATGCATCATTGATTAAACATAGCGGCTGAATTATTTCAAGCAAAATACAATCAATGTATTAGTGGAGACTATTACTTTATGCTAACCAGGACTCACATTCACAGCCTACCAAGATGTCAATCAGATGTAACTCTGCTTTTATTATATATTCTCAGTAGTTACCTTTACAGGCTGTATACCAGCAGCTGGTTCACTGTAAAGAATGTAATGAGATATGAGCATGGTTCTAAGTTAAAGTCAATAACAAATCTATTTGTTTTGTAATCTATTTATTGTGGTATGATTGCAGCCACAATATTTGTTATAACTGTGGGCAACACACACACACACACACACAGACAGAGAGTGCACAACCATGCAGGGATGCATGCTTTGCACTCACTCAGTTTCTCCTGCCAGCAATTAAACTTGAAAAAAGTGTTTTAGCATTTTTCAAGCCTAATGGGTCGTGATATTCCTGGAGAGTGCAGCAGAGAAGAGTTAACCCTTCCTCTGTTGTATTCAACTAAGTTCTACACAGAGTAGACCCACTGAAATTAATGAGCCATACGACAATGGAATCAATGACCTAGAGAGGTAGTGGGCTCTCTGACACTGGAGGCATTCAAGAGGCAGCTGGACAGCCATCTGTCAGGAATGCTTTGATTTGGATTCCTGCATTGCGCAGGGGGTTGGACTTGATGGCCTTATAAGTCCCTTCCAACTCTACTATTCTATGATTCTATGAACCTAAGTTGGTCGTGTCTATTAACTTCAATGGGTCTACTCTGAGTAGGACTAGCATTGACTACAACCCATAATCTCCAGGAAGAACATCTTGGTCCTGTTGCAATTAAGCTTGAAAGAAGCCTTCTAGGAAGCCATTTGAAGGCCTTTTAAACAAAAAAAAGTTGCCCCCTTTTGCTGCAATTAGTGGATGTATGTGTGCGTGTGTAGTAGTAGTAGAATGCACAACTCATGGGGATAAAGCAAATTTTGACATAATTCATGCATATTCAAAGCTGTCCTTATTTACAGTGCAAATTTTTAGGACAATGGAAGAGCCACCAAGAGTGCATAAAGCTAAGCAAACTGCTGTAAGATAGAAGGATTTTACCACAATGTACATCATTTTTACATGCAAGAACTCTCCAACAGTGTAACTGGATTTTGTGGCTATTCAACTGGAAGTCAATGGGTCGCATCGAGCTCTTTGCTGAGTCCAGAATGACCAAACACATAGCTCTACATCCCATCACCTCATAGCTGAATCCCTGTGGAATATCTCATCTCCTTACCCCAACCAGCATTCACTATACAGACTGATTTCAGGACCTCTTGAAGGTCAGTAAAGTACCATTAACTATAGGGGTAGGATTCAGACAAGAAAAACAGTAACTAGAAATTATGGGAGTTATATAACTGGAGGGAAAGAAGAGAGAGGGGAAACTGGCTTGGCTGACTGTAATGTTGGAGAGCTGGCTGAGACCGAGATGTGTCAAAATTATATTGGGGGATTATGGCTCACAGATATGAGGAGAAACAAAATGGGGCAGAGAACTACTGTAGTCATAATGAGGGTGAGGAACCTGTTGTCCTCCAGATAGTGTTGGACTTCAACTCTCATCAACCCCAGTCAGTATGATCAATGGTCAGGGATGATGGGAGCTGGAGTCCAACAACTTCTCAATGGCCACAATTTCAACATCCCTGAATCAGAAGGATGGCAGGGAGAAGGGGACCAAGGCAGAGAATGACACATGGGATATTGCAGTTAAATGAAGGCTAATGGAAACAATATGGCAAAGACCTCAAGATTTCAGACTGACTACCTTCACCTAGATCTCCAATCTCTCACAACTTTCTAGCCCTCAAGATCTTGCTGCCCCATTCCATGTTGCTAGTCATTCACCCTGGATTCCCTCAGCAGTTCCTAGGCTCAACTACTTTGAATTTTAAACTTCTAATGAAATGAAATTGGTGTGATCTTTGCATACCTGAGTCTCCTTTCAATAGACCAGATATAAAAAAGGAATGACATTTAATTTTAAAAACAATACAACACAGAAAAAAATATAGAGGGAGAATCCCCCAACTTAAACTCTTTTGAAACATGAGGAGAAGGAGAAATCATTTACCTGAAGCATCTCCAACTTTAAAGTCACTGTCATCTGAACTGTCATAATCTAAAGCTTCCAGCAGGGAAGCTGCCAGGGGCTTCACCTGCCTCCTCTTCGAGCTACGATCCACTGCGGGGGGAAGAAAACACACACACAGAGAGACACGTTTCTTTTGTGACCAGCTGTAAAAACGAGGCGGGAATAGGAGAGGGGGGGAAGAAGGGAGAAAAACTAGTGAGAACAATAAAAGAGGCTTCAGAACTGTTACGCCACACGACCCGTCTGAAACTTCTCTACACTTGTGGGTCGTGGGAATAGAAAAGCGGGGGTGGGGAAGACTGCGTCCCAATGGGCGGATTCAAACTCTCCATGGAAGGAAGAAAAAGATGGGGTGGGGGAATGAAGGCACCGTTATATCCCCGAAGCCTGACATGGCGCTGAGGAGCAGATAGGCGTAGGCGCCAGCGGCCCAGGGAAGACTCCCGCTGCCGGCGAGTAAAGCCAAGGCGGCCGCAGGTTCGGGCAAGGAGAGGCGGGCGGGTACCCTCAGGGGCGCTGCGGCTGGATTTACTCACTGGAGCCGAGCAGCTAGTCCCGGGCATATAGGAGCCAGCCTGAGCCCGGTAGGCTCCCCTTCAAGCAGCAACCGCGCCGCTCGAGCTGAAAGGGAGAGGCTGCGGCGTCCCCCAGGCCACCGCCGTAACCCAGACAATAGGCAAAGCCGCGCTCCGGATGCAGTTCTCCTTCTCGCCAAATCAAAAGCAGGAACCGACCCGCCGCAACTCTTGCAGAGCTTCCGCTGGACGGCGCCGCTGCGCATGTACAGAACTTCCACGCAGGCGCGTTGGGAGAAAGGAAGGCTTGCCCTCACTCGGCTCCTGGCACAGGAACGTGCTTTCCTGTTCAGCACCAAAGTAGCCGAAGGCGGGTTATGGAGGCTTCGGCAAGCAGCCTCTCCTTTCCCTTTCTGTCTGCATCGTTTTGCCTGTCCAATTTTGCCTCTGAATGTTGAGCATATTCTCTCTAGTTAAACAAAAAACAAAGTATTTTTACATTTATTTTTCGAATGTAATAGAAACAGTATAAACTTGACAAAACCAACAGTCTGCCGGTTGGTTGATGGGGGCATCATGTGATACCACTGTTAAAATATCTACACTGGCTGTTCATCCCCTACCGAGCTAGGTTGAAGGTCCTTGAATTAATTTACAAAGTGCTGAACAACTTAAGCCAAGGATATCTTAGGGACAGCGGTGTCACTAGGGGGGTGCGAGGGGGTGCGGACTGCACTGGGTGACACCCATCAGAGGGGGTGACACCCAGAGCCGCCCCCCCCAGGCACCTGGAAGCGGGGCCGGCAGAGAGCTGCCCTGCCTGTGCTAGCACGTGGAAGGCATGGGAGAAGAGCAGGGAAGGGCACCGGGCTGGATCTCCTGTGGGGCGGGGCCTCGAGCAGCGTTGCAGCCGGTTACCAGGCAGGCTAGGCTAGAGGCTGCTGCACCACCACCACCACCAGGGGTGACTGGCTTGCCCGCCACGGGGAAGGGAAAGGTGAGTTCTGGAGCCGGCCAGTCGTTTCCCTCTCCTACTCCTACCTAGGTTGCCAGAAGGCCACTTCCCACGACATGGTGATCTACACGCGGCTTGCGCAGGTGAAATGAACTGTGCCTTCCCACACGGAAGTGCCTCGTCCTGAGGAATTTTTGCTAACATGCCAAGCGGCTCGATTGTCGCCCACCCCCCCTCCTGAGCCCGCCGTTCCTTTTAGTTTACGGAGAAATCACTGGTGCAGATTTGTTCCCACGACCCCTTATTTGGCTAGGAAGTGGCTTGATCTGGCTGTCGCCTATGGTTTTGGTTTATCCAGGAAAGTTCAACATCTTTAGCCTGCTTTCAAGGTGGGGCTCATTTCTGGGATGTATATGTATATAGGGAGACTGTCTAAACATGTACAGAGTGCATTTTCTTTACCGCCTCAAAAATCAGCATACATTTTTTAAAGTGTAGTGGAAAACTCAGAAGTGCAGGATTCCTTCATGGCACTGCCAGTCACACCCACACCCTTTTTGCTGCTGGGTTGAGAATGAGATCCTTGTTAATACCTTCTCCCACAACAACATACGTCCCTAGGTGCCAGTAAGCATGAAAGGGGGGGAAGTGTTGGCTACTGAGAAGAGTCTTCTTAGTGGCTGACTCATCTCATTTCACTCTGCTTGGCTCCAATCAGCAGGAAAGGCCAAGGAAGCATGTTAGGAGACTCTTCTCAGTAATTAATACACTCCTTTCAGGCTGATTGTCTTGAAGGGTGCTAGAGACATAGGAACCCTGCGGGGACCCTGCTTCCAAAAATTAACTGATCTAACCCCCTAGACCAATGGATGACTACATCCCTTAAGAACATAAGAAGAGCCTGCTGGATCAGACCCCAGTGGCCCATCTAGTCCAGCATCCTGTTCTCACAGTGGCCAACCAGGTGCCTGGGGGAAGCCTGCAAGCAGGACCCGAGTGCAAGAACACTCTCCCCTCCTGAGGCTTCCGGCAACTGGTTTTCAGAAGCATGCTGCCTCTGACTAGGGTGGCAGAGCACAGACATCATGGCTAGTAGCCATTGATAGCCCTGTTTGTCTAATCTTCTTTTAAAGCCATCCAAGCTGGTGGCCATTACTGCATCTTGTTTAGGGGTACAGAGCTAGCAAGCACCCATGAAGTTTGGCACTTTTTTTTTTTAGAAATTTACCATTGCTGTTAGACTTGGTGCAATATGATCCCCAGTGCTTAATTTCTCAAAAAAAGATAGGTTTCAGTTCAATTTTGTGTGGAAATGACATTGCCTCTTCTGTCCCTGTAATCCTTGATTTGGAGATCCTCTGAAGCCAAAACAAAACTGCGCAGACTTGGGAAGGGGACCTATTGAATCAGGATTTCTGCAGCCCCTGCCCTGTTTCACTTGTGGCTGCTCATTAGAAGGGGGGGAGGATAGCTCACGCCCAGGGACCAAATGTGGCCCTCCAAGCCTCTCTAACTGGCCCTCAGAATTATCCCCAGGCCACTCTTTTTACTGGTCCTACTTCACACCTTGAGCATCCTGGCTGGGACATGTCTGTGAACTCTAATGCCTCTTGGTTGCCTGGACAGAGAGGGGTACATACAGAAACTACCCCCCTGTACCAGTAGTTTCCCACCTTTTTTCTGCATGGACCTCTTAAAAATTGCTGTTGGTCTTCCCCACCCCCTACCTTAGATGATGACTTTAGCAGTCAGGTAGGTTTGGCTGGCAGCAGCTGAAGGCCATGAACACACTAGTTGCCAGAGCAAACTGTTTCCATTGGTCACACCTGGAGGGGAAAAGGGTTGATCAGCCAATCAGTTGTGAAATCTCTTTGAAGCTGAGTTAAAAAAAAAAAAAACTGATAAAGCTGCTCCCACCAGGTTTTACAGTAAAAAGGGGTGGGAGTAGCATTGTGTGTTGCAAATTCATGGAGGACAGGGCTATCAAAGGCTACTAGCCATGATGGCTGTACGTTGGGGTGGGCAAATATCTGCTTAATTCCAACCCCTCCCCTGGAATTAAGCAGATTTTTCACTGGCTTCTCCTGGCAGGCTGTCTCTTGCCCTGTGGTGTTGCACCTCTTCCTTTTCCTTCTCTGCCTGCTTGGAGAAGCTTTGCAGAAGCCTCTGCTGTATGGTTTGCTTGGGGAGCCCTCTCCTCTTCTGCCTCCTCCTTTGCCGAGTGTGAGAGTGGGAGTGGGTGGTGGACTGGAGGGGGCCAGCAAGAGGCTAGCTGTGGAAAAAGTAACTGGATGAAGTTCCAATGCATCCCCCCTCCAAAACACACCTGGTTCCCCACCACTGACATGTGAGCTATGCTTCTCAGATATGGGGACTAAAGCAAAAATCAAGCAGCCTAATTTCAGTGCTAGTGGCCAAAAGACTGATCCTGCAAAAGCTGAAAGTCTGAACAGTACCAGATGCAGAGCCATAGTCTCATGACCACTTGACCCTTGTAGCCAATGAGGAAGTGACTTGTATGAAGAGAAAATCTGGATAAGTTTGAAGATATTTGGCAGGGCTTCCTTGATCAAAGCACCAAAGATGTGTGGAATCTTTGCTTACCTGTGGTTGTTGACAGCAAATCTCAGAAATTCCCCTCCTCCTCCCTTTATTTCTTTTTCTGTTCTCTTTCATTCCACTCTTTTTATTAATTTGTTAATTAAGTTAAGTATGCCTGATTTTGGCATCCTGAGACCAGGATGATAAAAGGACTTTCTGCTTGAATTTCATCCCATCTCTCATACTTGCGTTTTGGATAGTCTGTTCATAGAGTCTGTTCATACAAGAGGAAGGCCAAACAAATGATGGATTGATTCCATAAAGGAAGCCACAGACCTGAACTTACAAGATCTGAACAGGGTGTTTCATGACAGATATTCTTGGAGGTCGCTGATTCATAGGGTCGCCATAAGTCGTAATCAACTTGAAGACACATAACACAAAACTCATATTTGCACCAGCGCTACCAGTTTCACTGTGGTGGAAACTTTGCAATGCCAACCAGAGGGTGCTATTTTATTACACCTCTCTGAGTGACACTACATGAGTGTGTACCATCCTTTCAAAGTGGGTTGGGGGGAGGAATTGTTGTTGTTGTTATTTTATTGAGACTGTCATTTGCCCCTGGAACACTCCTCAGAACAACACTCATGATATAGCATAACTCAAAGTGGAATCTGGGAAATAAAAATGGTGGCCAGTAAGAGAAGCACTGCTGCACTACTGCCTCAAGAATCTCCAAAATGCCCAAAGAGACTTTGGTAGCCTCTGAATAGGGCAGTGCATGTGGGAAAGAGTGGGGCTGAACCTAGCCTTATCTTAGGTCTAGTTCCAGAGTACAGTAGGCAAACCATGGTTTAGTGCTACTTGTCTGCTTTCATTTTCCATCTGCTCAGCTTCATAAGAAGTACTCCCTACACTCTATACATGGTGTGTCAGCCTGTTGAGGCATGGCCATAACTGTGGCTTGGCAAATAGTTTGGAAAATCAGATATAGCAGTGAAACACATATAGTTGTGTGAAGTGTGGCTTGCAAACCAACTTTAAAACATGGTTTGATATCTTGGGTCGGCAGTCACTTAAAAAGCCATGTTTTTTAACTGGTAAAGGATTAGAGCAGGATGAGGAAACTCTGGCCCATGAGTGAAATTAGGCCCACCAGGGGTCCTAATTTGGCCCGTGAAGCCATTTATCCCCAGTCATGCCTGCCTACCCACCACAACTGACATCATACGACATCAGGGGTGCTTTCATCATGTCTCATCAAGTAGAGAATGGCAGGCAGCCCAGAGGAGTTGTTTCTTAATGGAAAATTCCCAGAGAGGCAAAACAGATGGCAAGGACCGCAACAGAGGAATAATGTACAGACTGCTGAGTTGTTCAGACAAGGAAGTATTGTCAAATACAAGAAGCGTCTTGCCATCAACTTCAAGGCTGGAAAAACAACTCCCTCAAACAAGTAAACAATTTGCGGGTTTTTCCTCTGTCCTCTTGATTTTTCTTTTGCCACAAAGCATAAATCTACTTTTTTCTTTTTCTTTCTTTTACAAAACACCTAAGTCCTTTATTAACCCCATTTTTTTCTTTTAGTGTGCTGCTGTGCAATGAGCCCCCGCTCAAAGGAACTTTTTGATGTCTTTGCTCCATGCCGGAAAACGAAGAATCAAAATATGCTGTATTTTCCTTATCACATAATTTTCACCTCAATCTAGGCTCTGCTGATCAAATAAAGGAAGATAAGAATTTCTATCTCTGAAGTCTTATCACAGCTATATTACACACAATCATACAATGTGATTTTTACAGGCATATTGTATGTATGCTTCAAAGGAGGAAGACAGGCTTCAGTGCTCACATCAAAACATCTCATTATCCATCCCTCAGAAATGTACTAATGCAGCCTTCCACATTTAAATGGAAATGTCTTTAAGAACAAAGATATTATGCGAAGAAAAAGGAAATATTTTCCCACAAGTAATTGACAGAGCACACAAAATAGAGAAGGTTCCTAAAGCTGTAATCCAAAAAGAAGATTGTAACCCTGGCAATCCCTTTCAGACTTCCCCCACCCACCCAAGCTGCACCACAGGTTCTTTATCAGCTAAACCATAAAGCTATCAGATCATACAAACCTGCCGCTTGCTTTTGTACACATTATTACATCTAGCTCTACTGCTGAATCACTTTGGCTCACTAAAGCTGTGGTCCTAAAACAGGAATTAATTCATATGTAAATTCTTTTAATTTTAGTGAACTCACTCATAAACTGCTCAGAGGCACAGTGACTCACAGTCACTGTGTCTGAAAATGTGTGGTGGACCGTGCATTTAGTTAAAAAGTATCCTCATGAGGGATGCTACTCGTGAGTTTAGGAACTATCAAAGTAGAGAGTGAGAGTCAGATTGTTTGTCTTTATTGCACTATTGCTTCTGTAAGAGTGGGAATGATGTGTCAATGTGAAAAATGGGAATGGTGTGCCATTGTGAAGGAAAAGCTTGGGGCACCACTATATTAGGGGTTATGCTGGTCTATGACCGTAATAAACATAATCAATCTATATTAGGGGGACCAATGAAGCACTATGCAGTCCAGGAAATGTGCCCTTGAACTACTTTGCTGCCCTGGGCTCCTACTAAGAGGAAGGGTGGGATATAAATCTAATACATAAATAAATACTGCATACAGTTGAACACAATCTTTGCATCATGCAGTGCATTATTCTTGCATCATGCGGTGGAACTGCAAAATATGTCAGACCAGCTTTAGAAGTCTCCCTAAAGAAATAGGAGTTTTCCATATAGTTATGTATACAGAACATATCAACTAGTTGATGATGCCTTTGCTTACCTTACACCAGGGGTATAACCAGTGCTTTTTTTTGGTAAAAAATGAGTTGCTGGTAGTCAAAATATTGATAAAAGTGAACTAGGTGCCAGCACTTACTTACTTACTTACTTATTTATTAGATTGATATCCCGCCCTTCCTCCCATTGGGAGCCCAAGGCGGCAACCCCCCCACTAAATACACTCTAAAACTTCATTAAAAACAGGCTTTAAAATATATTACAACAAAACATCCTTTAAAACATATTAAAGAAAAATGCCTATAAAAACATATATTTTTAAAAAACTTTAAAAATATATTTTTTAAAGAAAGTTTTAAAAACAACTTTTTAAAAAAAAGCTTTAAAAACATATTAAAAAGCAATTCCAACACAGACGCAGACTGGGATAAGGCCACTACTTAGAAGGCTTGTTGAAAGAGAAAGGTCTTCAGTAGGTGCCAAAAAGATAACAGAGATGACGCCTGTCTAATATTTAAAGGGAGGGAATTCCAAAGGGTAGGTGCCACTACATTAAAGGTCTGCTTCCTATGTTGTGCGGAATGGACCTCCTGATGAGGTGATATCTGCAGGAGGCCCTCACCTGCAAAGCATAGTGATCAACTGGGTATATGAGGGGTAAGATGGTCTTTCAGATAACCTGGTCCCAAGCTGTATAGGGCTTTGCACACAAAAACCAGAACCTTGAACTTAGCCCGGTAGCTAATAGGGACCAATTATTTCAGTACAATCCTTTCAGCAGTGGGGTGACATGTTGGCAATACCCTGCCCCAGTGAGCAGTCTTGCTGCTGCATGTTGCACCAGCTGCAACTTCCTGACCAACCTCAAGGTCAGCTCCACCAGAGCTTGGAAGTAACTCGTTATTTTTAATGAGTTACTTTTAATTCGTTACAATTTTAAATAATGAGTGGGTAATTCCGTTACATTTGGCAAGTAATGGAACGAATAGTAATTTCCCTACTTTTCAGCTTCAACTTTAACGTTTCCACGTTAGGTTGGACATTACTTGGGGGCGGGAACAAGGGGAAGTCAGCTCCTGGCTGTGATTGGTTAACACAAGACATGTGCCTCACACTGATTGGACCTCTGCGCAGACTGTCTCTTCCCTCGTGATCTGTGTTAGGAGGCACGATAGAAGAGATGAATAGGCAGGGGGAGCCTGCTAGAGTCTGACTCTGAGAGGAAAAAATGGACGCCGGAGGAAAAAGCCAGGGCAAGGAAGGCAGAATGGTGAAGAGCTGTGGAGGTGAGTGACGATGATTTGTGTGTGTGTGTGCCCCGGTGTGTGTGTTTTCGGCTGGAGTCTCTGGTTTTTTTGTGGGGGGCTCCGGCTCTCTGGCTACCACCCCTTACTCTCTGGACTCTCCGCTTCAATTTTTTTAAAAAAAGTTTCTAGGTGGTCTAATTCCCGAGATATACACCAAAACGTAAACCCCCCCTGCACAACTTTTTTTTAAACAGAACATGCTCTAGCTACAACTCCCATCAGCCCAATCCAGTGGCCATGCTTGCTGGGGCTGATGGGAGTTGTAGTTTAAAGTAACTTTTCAAAGCTCTGGCTGCAACCCCGCCCTTTCATGATTGTGAGTAAAGTGCAGACTTGTGTTTGTGTTGTAAATCTCTCTCCCTCCAACCCTATTTTTTAAAAATTAGGCAGGGTTTATCACAGTTTTTATTATGTAGGAAACTAATACTCATTTTTTTAAAAAATGAATGAAGTTTATTTATTTATTTTTATTATTTTATTTATATCCCACCCTTCCTCCCAGTAGGAGCCCAGGGCAGCAAACAAAAGCACTAAAAACACTTTAAAAATCATAAAAACAGACTTTAAAATATATCAAAACAAAACATCTTTAAAAACATTTTTAAAAGCTTTAAAAACATTTTTTTAAAGAAAAATTTAAAAACATATTAAAAAGCAATTTCAACACAGACGCAGACTGGGATAAGCTCTCAACTTAAAGGACTTGTTAAAAGAACAAGTTTCTTATCACTTGAGGCTGCAGTTTTCCCTGGTTGAGTAAGCCCCATTGAATACATTGGGACTTGCTTCTGAGTAAACAAACATAGGATTGCACTATAAATATCTTTACAGGTTATATAAATAAACATATTTGATAGTCATGCTTATATAAATATTTTCATGGAATCATAGAATAGTAGAGTTGGAAGGGGCCTATAAGGCCATCAAGTCCAACCCCTGCTCAATGCAGGAATCCAAATCAAAGCATTCCCGACAGATGGCTGTCCAGCTGCCTCTTGAATGCCTCCAGTGTCGGAGATCCCACTACCTCTCTAGTAATTAGTTCCATTGTTGTATGGCTCTAACAGTTAGGAAGCTTTTCCTGATGTCCAGTCGAAATCTGGCTTCTTGCAACTTGAGCCCATTATTCTGTGTCCTGCACTCTGGGATCATTGAGAAGAGATCCTCTTCTGTGTGGCAACCTTTCAAATACTTGAAGAGTGCTATCATATCTCCCCTCAGTCTTCTCTTCTCCAGGTTAAATATGCCCAGTTCCTTCAGTCTCTCCTCATAGGGCGTTGTTTCCAGTACCCTGATCATCCTTGTTGCCCTCTTTTGAACCTGTTCCAGTTTGTCTGCATCCTTCTTGAAGTGCAGAGACCAGAACTGGACACAGCACTCAAGATGAGGCCTAACCAGTGCTGAATAGAGGGGAACTAATACTTCACATGATTTGGAAACTATACTTCTGTTAATGCAGCCTGATATAGCATTTACCTTTTTTGCAGCCACATCACACTGTTGGCTCATATTCAGCTTGTGATCAACAACAATTCCAAGATCCTTCTTGCATGTCGTACTGCTGAGCCAAGTATCCCCCATCTTATAACTGTGCATTTGGTTTCTTTTTCCTAAGTGTAGAACTTTTACTTCCACCCAGTTTTGTCATGCTGTGTCCCTATAAGTATCCAATTGCATACTATGGTTGTACAATACTTCTTTACATTTTAAGTATGCCTTGGGGTAGTCATGGTTCTCCATTGTTTTCATCCTGAGGGGCAGATAGGCTGAGAAATGGTGAGTAGCCCATGGTCACCCACTACACTTTATAGCTTATTTTCATTTTGAAAAATTAATTAAAACAATTTACATGCAGGCAAAATTTATTAAGCAGATTCACACAATATGTGTAAAGCACATCCAACTCGCATTTAAAGCGCATGACTTCCCCTAAAGAATTCTGGGAAGTGTCATTTCCCCCTCACAGTTATAGTTCTCACCACTCTTAACAAACTGCAGTTCCCATGATTCTGTGGTGGGATTCATGTGCTTCAAATGGGTGTTGAATGTGCTTTAAAGGAATGGTGTGGATCTGCCCTAGGTATGATGTTCATTCAAGAGTGAATTGAAAAGAACAATTTTAAAAGATACTTCTTACTCTTACTCATTTTTCAGACCTCTTTCTGAAGTAAAGGGTCAAATCTGTAAAAACATTTGGAGCAGCCACATTAAAAGATAAGGGCAGGGTATTCCAGGCAGGGGGTTGCCAACCCTGCTTGGATATGGATGTCTTTGCAGAAGAACCCTAGTCAAGGTTTACCAACAGCACAGTCCAAACTATATCTACTTAGAAGGCAGTCCTGTTGAGTTCTATGGGGCTTAATCCCTTAGTAAGTGTGTTTAGAATTGCAGCCTTCAGGAGCCTCCATCTTTACTCCCCAAAGCTCCCATCTAACATCTCCACAACACTAGGCTCCTTTGTCTCTGCTGTGGCCTTCTGGTGAATGCCCTAGCCTGAAGGCACTTAACCCTTCTTGCTGAAAGCAAGTAGGCTAGATTAAATGTTCCCTACCCAGGCTCATATATATAAAATATAAACGGCATTTTGTCAAAAGTATTTTTGTCTACATTTTATACCTCATCCTTGGTTTTCCAAGCTTGGCATGGAATGCTTCTCATACAGAATTAATTTGAAATGCTGCATATTTATTATCATAATCATCATATTCAAAATAAAAAATATATGTACCGCCTTCAAGTTGATTCCAACTTATGGTGACCCTATGAATAGGGTTTTCATGAGGCTGAGAGGCAGTGACTGTCCCAAGGTCACTCAGTGAGCTTCATGGCTATGTGGGGATTTGAACCCTAGTCTCATTTTGTTCTCACAACAACCCTGTGAGATAGTAGGTTAGACTGGCGCAGGCAGGGTTATTCAGTGAGCAAATAGGATCTCTTTTAATTGTGCTATCGACCTGCTTACTTCCACTCTGACTGGGGGATCTTGCAGCATGGGGAAGAGATGGGGGCACATCACAGCTGAAGTTCACCCATATAGGAGCATTATCTCCTGTTTATTACAGAGACGCCTGTTGCAGGTTTTGCTGCTGAGAGCAGCAGTCAGTTAGTGCGGCCACTTGAGTCACAGCTTGTTGATCCTGAGGAGGCAAAACTAGAAAGTGAGGTTCAGAAAGGAGGCCCTGTGCACGAGGAGGAGGAGGGCATGAAGCAGTGCCAGTTGCCCACAGCCACATCTGCAGAACAGCAAGTACCATGGTTTGGCTTTGAGAAAGCTTGTACATTTGTGAGCCAGAGTGGGAATAATGTTGTTGTACGATGCAATTACTGCCTTCCAAGGATCAAAAATCTGAGATCAGCTGTTTCCTCCTCATTCAATGTGAAAAAACATTTTGAGGTAAGCCTTTGTCATGCTGGTCCTCAAAGAGTGTCCATTGTCTATTTATGTTTAAATTGTGAAGTTCCTCTTCCATTTTTTCTTGGATTCATGCTTTGTTCTTCTTCCTCAGAGGGCACACCCTGAGAAGCTGAGAGCAATTGAAGAAGCAATAAAGGCAAGGAGACGTGGCCTTCCTGAACCAATGCATGACACCCCTCCTCCCAAAATGCTGAAGCAGCAGCAGACAACCCTTGAGACGTGGGGATCTGGCAGGGATCTGCTTCTTCTGGCAGCCTGCGTACACCCTCGCTTCAAACTAGATCGGCTGGAATCGTGTCAGGCCACCACCCATACCAACAAGTAAGAACATTAGGGAAGCCCTTTGGGTGGATTACTCCAAGGGAAATGTTGTCTCAAGGGAGGCATCAGAGGGCTTAAGGTGGTAGGCAGGGGCTGGGCCTTTTCTTCCTGGGGCTCCTCATCACAACCTTGGGTTGCTGCAGGTCATCCTTAAGGGTCTGCTGTGCTGCCCCATGAGTGTGGTGACTTGGTCACCTTCCTACCTTCCATGTCATCATCCACAGGCTCAGGCTGGACCCTGAACCAGGGGACATGACAAGCATCAGGAAATGAAGAGCAGATGATGGTTTCCTAACATATATGTGTTAACATATCCTCTCTCTTTCTTAGATACACAATGGAAGCCTTGTTGAAAGCTGAAATAAAGATGGGTGTACTTAATGAGGACAGTGATCAGTCTTCAGATAAAGACCAGGAAGGAGATGACTTAGAAGATGACTTCTTTAACTTTCTGCCCCAGGGCAAGAAGTCAGCAGTGGACACTGCTGAGGAGGAACTGGTGAGGTACCTGAGGTCTCCCAGCAGGGAAGTGTCATCACTCCATGGCTTTCCATGTGTGCTGCGGTGTTTTTTGCAGCACAACACAGGCATGCCTTCAAGCGCCGCAGTAGAACGCCTGTTCAGTACTGGTGGCAACGTAATGACTGTAAAAAGACATTCCTTGTCTGACATGCTCTTTGAGCATCTTGTTCTTTTGAGACATAACAGAAACATATTATAAAAGCATTTCAAGTGTAAAATTTGATTTCAATAGTTGGGGTATCTTCATTGCTTGGGGGGATGTGAGATTCTGTTATGCCATTATGTTCTTATGGATAAATTTTTTTATTCTACTACCCCCTGTGTGTGTGTGTTTATTTTTAATATTGTTTTAGGCTTCTTAGATGTGCAGCAGCCAAGGCCAGCACCTTGTAGGAGTTTTTTAAAAAAAGTAACTGAAATGTAATTGTAGTGATTACTTTTGAGAAAAAGTAAAGTAATCAGTTACTTTCAGAGCAGTTGTAATTGTAACGGTAATTACTACTTTTTTGGGCCAAGTAATTGTAACTGTAATTTATTACTTTTTAAAAGTAATCTTCCAAGCTCTGAGCTCCACATAGAGTGCATTATGGTAATCCAGCTTGGAGGTTACCAGTGCACGGCCAATAGTGATCAGTCTATCCAGTCCAGAAATAGCCACACCTGTCCTACCAGCTGAAGCTGGTAAAAGGCACTGCTAGCCACTGAGGTTACCTGGGCCTCTAGCAACAAAGATAGATCCAGGAGTACCCCCAGACAACAGACCTGCTCTTTCAGAGGAAATACAACCCCATCCAAAACAGGCAACTGACCAATTACTCAGGAACCACCAACCCACAGTGCCTCCATCTTGCTAAGGTTCAGACTCAGTTTCTTGGCCCTCATCCAGCCCACCACTGAATCCAGGCAGCGGTCCAGGACTTGCATGACCTCTCCTGATTCAGATGTTACAGAGAAATAGAGCTGGGTATCATCAGCATACTGCTGACACCTCACCCCAAATCTCCAGATGACTGATCACAAGAGCTTCATATACATGTTAGCATGGGGAACAAGATGGTATCGTGCGGCACCCCACAGCACAACTGCCAGGGGGTGAAAGACAGTCACCCAATGCTATTCTCTGAAAACAACCCTGGAGATAGGATCAGAATCACAGTAAAAGTGTCTTTGATACCCATCTCACAAAGTTGGCTCAGAAGGATACTATGGTCTATGGTATCAAAAGCCGCTGAGAGATCAAGTAAGAATATGAGGGTCACACTCCCCCTGTCCTTCTCCCGATAGAGGTCATCCATCAGGACTACCAAGGCTGATTCAGTCCCATAACCAGGCCTGAACCCAGACTGGAATGGGTCAAGATAATCTGTTTCATCCAAGAGTACTTGCAATGGCTGTGCCACAACCCTCACAATCACCTTCCCTAAAAAGGGGGTGTTTGTGACCGGACGGTAGTTGTCATAAACCAATGGGTCCAGGGTGGGCTTTTTCGGGAGCAGTCAGATCACCACCTCTTTCAGGGTGGCTGGAACCACTCCCTCCCACAACGATGCATTGACCACACCCTGGATCCATTTGGTCAACCCCCCTCAGCAAGCTTTAATAAACCAGGAAGGGCAAGGGTTGAGAGGACATGTTGCTGGCCGCATCATCACATGTCATCCACGTCATCAGGGCACATCAACTGAAACTGATACCAAGAAGTTGCAGCAGATGCTGCACTGGACGCCTCACTGGGGGGACTACAGGGGATGTGGATAGGGCATCAAGATTGCTATGGAGGCAAGCAACTTTACCCTCAAAGTGCATTGCAAAAAAACCACAATGGGCCTCTGAAGGGTCTAAGACTCCATTTCCTGGAGTTGATGTCAACAGACCCCTCACAATACCAAAAAGCTCTACTGGACGGCTACTTGAGGATGTGATGGTGGCAGAGAAGTGGGCCTTCTTTGTCTTCCTCACCACCACCGCATGATTATGATGTTTTACTCATGCCTGATCAGCCTCACAGCACATCTTTTGCCACTTGCACTCTAGCCATCATCCAGCCTGTTTCATTGCCCTTAGTTCACTGGTGTGCCAAGGTGCAATCTGGGGTCCACAATGCTGGAGAGGGCGCCAAGGGAAACCGTGTTAAGAACCCGACACACCTTGCTGTTCCACAGTGGATTCCATTAGTCTCTACCACCCCTGCAGGGGACAATTAGAGCCATAAGTCTAAACTTCACCAGAAAGTGTTGACATCCACCCCCTCTATCTCCAGACCACCCCTTCCTCCATCTGGAGCAAAAATCAAGTCGAGGGTGTGCCCTGCCCTATGCGTCGGACAGGTGACAACTTGAGACAGCTCCACGGTCATCATGGAGGCCATGAAGTCCTGAGCAGGAACACCAGAGGCAGCCTCAGCATGGACACTGAAATCACCCAGGACTATCATTCTGGGTTCCTCCAATACCATAGCCAAGATGGCCTCCACTAGCTCGGTCAGTGAGGTTGCCAGGCAGCAGGGTGAATGGTACACCAGAAGTAACCCTAGTTTACTGTCTCCTTGGACCGACACCAGGTACAGGCGCTCACAGCCAGCCCTAAGACAGAGCGGTTTCCTGGTGACAAAGATGAAAGTTCTGTAGACCACAATAATTCCTCCCCCTCATCCTTGCAGCCTGTGCTGGTGTTGCACTGAGTATCCAAGTGGACAAAGCTGGGTGAGATCAACTCCTCCCAACTCACCCACCCACGTCTCAGTAATGCATACCAGATTGGCACCTTTCCATGATCAAATCATGGATGAGTGTGGTCTTATTGTGTACCTATCTGGCATTAAACAACAGCACACACAGGCCAGTGGGCATAGCAGATGAGCAACGAAGAACCAATTCATGAGAGGAGTGGGAGAGAGGAACAAGGCATATATAGCCTCACCCTCATCTTCTATGGTAGCTTGACATCTCCCCATGGATATACCTCCCTCTATCCATGATCACTGACATTGGGGTGGCATCACCCATGTTCCTCCTTACTTTTTTTTTTTTTTTTTCAATAATTTTTATTCAGATTTTCATAAAACATACAAGACAAAATCATAAAACATTCAAAGACAAAAAACAAAATCAAAAATAGTTAAACAAAAAGAAAAAAAGAAAAGAAAAAAAAAACAAAAATAAAAAATAAAGAGTAAAATATTGACTTCCCATTTGTCAAAGATCAAATCAGTTATAAGTCTATAATATATAACAATCCTGTCTCTTAAGTCATATTATAAAATCACTTTCCTCCAGTAGTTATCTTACTTAATCATCAAATCTCATAAACATTACTTTATTCTTTCCACAAAAAGTCAAAGAGAGGTTTCAATTCTTTAAGAAATATATCTATCAATTTTTTTTTTCCAGATAAGCATATCGATTAATCCATCTCATTACTAATTATGATAATCTTATTGTCATAACCATAGTCAAAATAAACATTTCAATTAATCCATCACATCAGAATCTGTTAGATTCAATAATTTCAGTAGCCATTGTTCTATTATCTCTATTAGTTCCATTTTCCATCTTCCATCTTCAGTAGTCTTGTTAAGTCCAGTAATTTCAATATCCAATCTTCCATTATCAGTATTCCATAATAATCTTGCTGTCAAAGCCATAGTCATATAGTAAGAGTCTGATGGGGATTACCTCTATCCCAAATATTTTCTTGCCATCCATTCTGAATAGGTTGCTGAAATACTGCTGTAAAATCATATCTCTGTTCTTTTTTTCAAAATACACTGGGTCATCTCTTAAAAGTTTTTCCATTGTCACATGGCTGCAGTTAATTCCATAGATTTTCTCTATATTGGGCTCCATCACATCATTCCAGTCCAGAAGATTATCCATGCCATTGATAACTTTATCTCTAGAATCTTCATTCATTTCTTCAGAGATAACATTGAGTTCCAAACAATAGATTTTATTTCTAAAGTCCATAGACTCCAAATCTTGTTCCTGTTCCACGTTGGTTCCAATCTCCGGGATCTCCTCTCTCACAGGGACCCCTATTCCAGTCTCCAGGGTCACCTCTCTCACAGGGACCCCTGTTCCAATCTCCGGGGTCTCCTCTCTCACAGGGACCCCTTCCAGGGTCACCTCTCTCACAGGGACCCTTATATCTTTAATCTCCTGCTTCATTTTACTCAATTCAATTTTCATTATCTCAATCTCATCCATTATTTTCTGAAACATAGTTATTTCCAGATTTTCAGCCACTTTCTTAATTGCCATTTTAAAAGAAAAATATAGGAAAACCACTTCTTATTTCAGCAACAATTGGGTTAATACTCCAAACTTGGTGACATCACAGTATAAACAGAGCAGACAGCCTTATCTCTCCAATAGTTAAGTAAACAAAATGCAGTTCCCAGGATCGAAACAATTAATGGCAATCGTCAAGAAACAGATTCGTCAAAATAAAATAGACCAAAAAGAGAGTAGTCTCAAAACAGTATAATATTTTTCAAAATAAAAATCTGGAATAGAAATCCCTCTTCTGTGTATATCTTTAGAATGCAAATCCAGGACAGCTTTTTGCAACAAAAACAGAGATAAGCTATTAATTAGTGCGTAGCAGAGAGAAGTTATGGCTCCCCAGTGAGATGTCAAAAACTGATCAATCTGGCAAATCTCTTTTAAACAGCAACAATTTAAGTCAAGTAAAAGAAAAATATAGAAAGAAGGGTGCTTGCCTGTTAGTGCGTTCTCTCTTAGAAGATAAGGTGAACGTTCGCTTTATCAGATAGAGCTTGCTGTTAAAAATCCGTCCCACCTTCGTCGGCTGGACCTCGTCCCATAAATTAATGAGATCTGGTCGTCCCAACAAAAATAGGCTTTGAGGTTAATCTCTTCGTTTCTCCCTACCCGGGAGAAGTTTAATCAGTCAAAAAAAAAAAGAAAAAACTGACTGATATATCTGAATAAGCTTCTTTTGAGGCAGGAGCCCGTCTCAAAAGCAGGCACAGGCTAAGTCACCCTTCCCGGAAGTCCCATGTTCCTCCTTACTAAGACTCCTCCTAAACACCTGATATGGACACAACAAGAACCCACCACCACCACCACCACCACCACCAATAATAATAATAATAATAATTTAATTTGTGGGTCGCCTATCTGGCCAATGGTCACTCTAGGCGACGTACAATTTAACAACAATACATTACATCATAATAAAATACATCATAAAATACAATATAACAATAAAACAATAAAACAGTTCCAGTACAGAGTAGTAGGCTATTCATCGTAAAAAATTAACCCTCCCCGTAAGTCCCAAAGGCCTGTCTGAAAAGCCAGGTCTTCAAAGCTTGACGGAATACATTCAGGGAAGGGGCATGTCGAAGGTCATTCGGGAGGGAGTTCCAGAGAGTGGGGGCCCCCACTGAAAATGCCCTCTCTCTTGTCCCCGCCAACCTAGCTGTTTTAGTTGGCGGGATTGAGAGAAGGTCCTGTGTGGCTGATCTTGTTGGGCGGCATGGTTGGTGGCGCTGGAGGCGCTCCATCAGATAAACTGGGCCGAGACCATATAGGGATTTAAAGGTTAATACCAACACCTTGAATTGGGCCCGGAAAATAACTGGAAGCCAGTGTAGGTCGAACAACACTGGGGTGATGTGTTCCCGGCGGCGACAGTTTGTAAGTAGTCGAGCCACAGCATTTTGTATAAGTTGTAATTTCCGGACCGTTTTCAAGGGTAACCCCACGTAGAGCGCATTACAGTAATCCAACCGAGAGGTGACCAGGGCATGTACCACCAGTGGGAGCTGATGAGCAGGAAGGTAGGGCTGCAGTCTACGAATGAGGTGTAATTGATACCAAGCTGCCCGGCTCACTGCCGAAATCTGAGCCTCCATGGACAGCTTGGAATCAAGAACAACCCCAAGGCTGTGGACCTGGTCCTTCAGGGGCAATTTCACCCCGTCGAACACCAGGTCAACATCTCCCAGCCTTCCCTTGTCTCCCACGAGTAGCACCTCAGTCTTATCAGGATTCAACTTCAGCCTGTTCCTTCCCATCCATCCACTCACGGATTCCAGGCACTTGGACATGGTCTCCACAGCAGACTCTGGTGAAGATTTAAACGAGAGATAGAGCTGAGTGTCATCCGCATATTGGTGACACTGCAGCCAAAATCTCCTGATGATTGTCCCCAGCGGCTTCATACAGATATTAAATAACATGGGAGAGAGGATAGAGCCCTGTGGCACACCACAATTGAGAGGCCAAGGGTCTGAAACCTCCTCCCCCAATGCTACTTGTTGATGCCTGTCGGAAAGAAAGGAATGGAACCACCGTAGTACAGTGCCTCCTATTCCTGATTCCTCCAGGCGATGTAAAAGGATACTGTGGTCGACAGTATCAAAAGCCGCTGAGAGATCGAGGAGGACAAGAAAGGTGAATTCTCCCCTATCTAATGCCCTCCTCATATCATCAACCAGAGCGACCAATGCTGTTTCAGTTCCACGTCCAGTCCTGAAACCCGATTGGTATGGATCCAAATAATCCGTTTCATCCAAGTGTGTCGACAACTGATTAGCCACCACTCGCTCAATGATCTTGCCCAGGAATGGTAAATTCGAAATTGGGCGAAAGTTATTCAAAACTTGGGGATCCAAGGAGGACTTCTTTAAGATGGGCTTTACAATTGCCTCCTTGAGTGCTAATGGTATTACACCCTCCTCCAAGGATGCATTGACCACCACCTTAATCCCCTTGCCCAATTTCTCTTTGCAGCTCACAAGGAGCCACGATGGGCAAGGATCAGTTAGACAGGTGGTAGGCTTCACAGTCGAGAGCACCTTGTCCACATCCTCAGAAGGAAGAGGTCAAAACCGATCCAATTTGACCGGATTGCAACTGGCCAACTCTGTTTCATTTACTGTGTCCACGGCGTACGGAATTGAGCTCCGTAAATGTTCGATTTTGTCGGCAAAGTGCTTTGCTAATTTGTCACAGGAGGCCTTAGACTGTTCCAAGGGTTCCTGAGCAACTGGACCGACCAGGCTTCGGACCACTTGGAACAACCTCCTGGGACAGCACTCTGCGGACGCAATAGAGGCAGCAAAGAACCTCTTCTTTTCTGCCTTTATTGCCACTTGGTAGGCAGTTACTGCTGCTCTAACCTGTGTCCGGACATCTTCGGAACGGGATTTCTGCCACCGGCGTTCTAGTCGTCTCACCTCCTGTCTCAGATTTCGCAACCGTGGAGTATACCAAGGTGCTAACTGAGTTCTGTTCAGGGGGAGAGGATGTTTTGGTGCCACGCGGTCCAGAGCCCTGGTGATCCCCTCATTCCACTCCATCACCAGGGTATCGACCGTGCGGCCTTCAGCAGGTTCCAATTCCCCAAGGGCAGTCAGGAATCCTTCTGGATCCATTAGGCGTCTGGGGCGGACCATTCTAATAGGTCCTTTTCCCCTACGGAGGGTGTGTGGTATCGAGAAGTCTATATTTACCAGATAGTGGTCTGACCATGACACAGGGGTGGAAGAAGCCACCCCCAACTTCAGAACACTTCCCTCCTCTCCCAGGACAAATATAAGGTCGAAAGCATGACCGGCTACATGGGTGGGCCCAATATTACTAAGGTGCAGTTCCCAGGAAGCCATGGTTTCCAGGAAATCCCGAGGGGCTCCTACGAGAGTGGCCTCAGCATGTACATTGAAGTCCCCGAGAATTAACAGCTCTGGGGACAACGCACGTACAGCCGAGACCATCTCTAGCACCTCGGCCAGGGAGTCTGCTGTGCAGCGGGGTGGGCGGTACATAAGCAGTATCCCCAAACTGCCCTTCGGGCCCAACCTCCAGTACATGCAGTCAACAAACTTAGTCCTATGAAGAGGAGGTCTGGTAAAAACTAGAGACTCCCGATAGATGACTGCCACACCCCCTCCCCGCCTTCCCACCCTCGGTTGTTGTGCATAATGGAAACCCGGCGGACACATGGCCTCAAGAATGGGAGCTGAGGACTCATCCAGCCAGGTCTCCGTAATACATGCCAGGTCTGCTTGCCCATCCAAGATTATATCATGGATATGCGATGTTTTTTGTACTACAGACCTGGCATTACACAACAACAATCGAAGGTCGGTAGGAATACTGCATCCCCCAGTTGTCGTCTGGTTCTGAACAGACCCGGAACATGGGATGGGTATTACACATCTATCCCGTGTTCCCCTCATCTGGCATGGTCTGCCAACAGTACCATTCCAGCGTCTGCCGCCCACTCTTTCTATAGTTTGGCCCCTCACCCTCTCTGTCACATCCCCTCCTGACTTGCACATGCCCCTGTCCCTGTTCGCCAATCAGACAGGCCACCCACCCTAAAACAATAATGAGCCGGAGACTCCTGGTAGGCCTTTACAAGAATTAGGAACAATTAGACCCACTCAATATCCTTCACACAGGGCACATCCACTTCCCCCCATCTCACACTCAAGGAGGCCAGCCTTCTGCCAATTGCAGACTCTCACTCTGAAGGCATCTGGCGACTTTGTCCTGTCATTCAGTTCACTGCACAGGCTCTCACCCTGCACAGGAACTACACATGTGCCAAGCACCCTCTCCACTACCAATCTCCTCTTGTTTTTTTAAAATAAAATATAAAAAAATAGAAGGGGGTAGCGGCCTCACCCAAGGGGTGACTCCCAAAGGCAGCCAGGCTTTTATGCCCCCTGACCCAGCCAGGAGCTGATGCAAGAGGCTGCAAGTGTGACTGCAGGCTCTCTCTGGAGCCAGGGTCATGCAGGGGGTCCCAGTTCTTGCAGCACTTACCAGGGACTTCAGCTGTCTCAAGAGACATCAACCCAGAGGAGTGAGCAAGTAAGCACCCATATGCTCAAGTACTCACTCCCAGGGAAGATCTTCTCCAGTCCCAGTGCTGCAGCTGTTCCCCTGCCATGGGCAGCCAAAAAAGAGGTGCCGGTGTTCTGTACCAGGGAGTACTGTCACAAAAAAGCCCTGTGTGTAACAACTCCTATAAAGAACCAAGATGCAGAGTTCATTGCAGTAGTCAGACCTAGAGTTTACAAAACTGTGGGTGATCATCATAGTAAAATCCTGATCCTCTAGAAAGGTACTTAGCTGCTGTATTTAGATGTAACTGATGAAAAGCACCCCTTACTGGGGGCTCCATCTGCTTGTCTGGGTGCATTCCGAGGCTGCACACTTCCTCCAACAGGTGACAGTTACTCCATCAATCCTAGAGTCCCCACTGTAATCATGTCTGTCTTATTTGAATTTAGCTTCAGCCTATTAACCCTAACTCCCTTAGCCACTACTTCCAGGTGCATGTTTAAAGTAAGGTACAAATAGTGGGGAGTCTCTCTTAATCACTTGGGATTTGAATTACAGGAAGTGCTTCCAGACACAATGCAGTAAATAGCATACATGTCATGCTTGGGAATATAAATGGCATATCTGTCTTTAGTGCCATCTGGTTTTGTAGAACAACTGAAAGACAGAGGACTCAGATGATAAAATGTAGCAGTCATGTCTGTGAAGGCTGATGATAATTCTTGACAGCACATTAGGTTCAATACATTTCTGGCACAATTAGTGCTGGTGATGGCCAGCCACACTGGATTGCATGCATGTCACTAGAGTAGGATTCTTGTTTGTGAATTAACATGGTTTGGATCAAGTGTCTTCCTTGAAAGAGATGGCAGCATACTGAAAATGCATCCCATGTGGGAGAAAATTCTAACCCATAGTAATCTAAATAATAATACTAGAACTAGCTCTAGTAAGAACTAACACTTAATTTTTTATAATAAAAAAAAATTACATATCTGTACGAAAGAGGGGTGGGGGAACTCCACAAAAAAAATCTTACACTGGATTTCAAATCAGATTTTTTTCTTTTCTTTTCTTTCTTATTATCCTATTAAGTCTTCTAAAGCTTCTCTGTGATTGAATAAATACTATAGAACTCTGGTTGTGTCTACTGACTCCTGGTTCTTTCTGCAAAATTGCTTTGAAACCTGGTAAAGCTCAAGGATCAAAGAGCCTTTCTTTATACTTCATATTGAAACAATTTTGTAGAATTCAAATAGTGTGAGAGGTTTTATTTTTGGTAAAGTTAACTACCAATTTAGAGTTTCTAGGCACTGAACAAATTTCTGTATTTCCTTGTGTTTCACTTTTTCTAGTCCAAGACATTGGTTTCCAGATACCCGAGTTTGCTTACAAGCTTACAAGAGTTGTAGCATATGCTGGAACTCCTTAGGTATCAGACAGGCACAGTCTCTATGATTTTTTTGGTGCCATTTGAAGACTTCCCTTTTACAACAAGGGTTGTAAGTGGAGATTTTTTTTTATCCCAATCTGTATTCGACTTGAACCTATTTTCATATATTTTTTATTGTTGATGTTTTTATTGTTAAATCACTTTGGCATATTGAAGTAATTTAATCAATCAAATAAAATAAGTGTAATATTTAAGGAATATGGAAACTGTGATCCTCCAGATGTTGTTGAACTACTTTCAACCCTGACTGTTGGCCATGCTGGCTGGGGCCGATGGGATCTGGAGTCCAATGACATTTGAAGGGTCACAAGTTCCCCACCCTTGATTTAAGGCCTCCAGCGTACTAAAGGAAGCAGAAAACTAAGTTTCTCCTATATTTAGTTTCATATAGGCTTATTAAAAGGCTACAGACCTTCACATTCAAAAACAAAGAATAGATTCCACACAATGAGAGGAAAAGCAACTAAAAAATACAAGAAAGGCCACTAACAGTACATTTTTCATTGTCTAAAAAATGTAATTCAACTGTGTTACTAAAATAGGCCATAAGCCTGTGAAAATAATAAACGTGTACAACTGGTGATTTTAAAAGCACCAGATGATTAGTAAAGAATTCTAAACAAATGTATGAACTCTTACAATATAAACGTTATTCAGAAATCTAAGAAGGTTAAGTAGTACTCTGGAAAATAAGGCTCACTGTGATCATGTTACCATGAATTCTGAATAAGAATGCAGCAACATCTCATTGATTTATATTCAAAAGCTGCTCCTGATTAAATAGACAACCAGTTAACTTTTTAAAAAAAATAGTTTTATAAATTAAATGTAGCAACACCATTTTAGTGGCATTCCCACCTGGGTGAGACAATGGGGAATGCCTCTTTTAAGATCATTTCTGCTGAAGTACATCTTTGAATAATCTAAAAATGAAGTGTGCTCTTCATTTACATCCTGTGCAGATTTGATAAAAATTCATATGATAAAAACATCTTGATTGATTAAACTGAATGTCAGCCATAATTCTTCACTTTTAGCTTTTTATAACATATCTATCAGAAAGTCTAACCATGTATGCAAATTGTCTAAAATCTGGAGAACAGGGCTACTAGTGTCTTGTACTTTCCTAGTTGCACTTTTGGAAAAGACCTTTTCATGTGTTTTCCACTTCAAAGGAACATAGGAAGTTGTCTTAAACAAGGACAGACTATTTGTTCTTCCAGCACTGGCTTATGACCACTGGACATGGTAGGTCTGCTTGGTGGCCAATGAGGTCACGAAGGAGTTGCCAAGTCGTCTGGTTTTCTTCTTTATCCTCCTCCTTTGAAAAGATACTGGCATTAAGCATTGCAGTACTACAAATACTGAGCACCAAACTAAACTGAAAAAGCATTTTCAGAAGGGGGTCTTTTTTTAGAAAAAAGAAACAATGTGTCAAGTGATGCTCACTCACACAAAAAGGCAGGTCAGTGAAATGAAACGAAATAAGAATCTGCAAGACTGCTCAGGGAAGCAAATACACTCCTGCTGCCTGGTTCCCAGAATGTGCTCTACTGCTGTGTAGATGTGTCCTTCAGGGAAACAGCTCTACCCATGTTCAGAACATAATGGATAATTCTGATAGCTAACAAGGTTTGCATGGCCAAAGTCCTGTTAATGTTCTTCTGTCTATGTCCTTGCCATCAGGATAAAAACAGTGATGTAGTGGCAAATTCAGAGGTTCAGGGTCCCTTCATGATGGTCACAGCCACACCCTCCCCTTTTTTTTCTTTCGCTGCTTGGTTGAGAATGACATTCTTGTTAATATCTTCTCTCACAAAAACAGATGTCCCTAGGAGCCAATCAGCATGGCTGATTCACCTCCTTTCACTCTGATTGGCTCCAAACAGCAGAAAAGAACAAGGAAGCATGCCCAAAGACTCTTCTCAGCGGCGAAAAGACTCCCGTTTCATGCTGATTGGCTCATAGAATGCTGGAGACATAGACGACCTTGCTGGGACCCTGCTCCCAAAAAAGTAAGGGTTCCAAGACCCCCATGAGACCCTGGATGACTACACCCCGGATAAAAGGAAAGGGGAAGGAAACCTGCCAATTCTTATGAGACTAAATCCCTGTGAAACTGCTAATTATTCACATGGTTTCTTTGCCTAGAGGCAGGTGGGAAGGATCTCCTAGCTGGAATTGGCTGAGTAGCATGGACAGCAGATTTGCCAGAGAATGGGAGATTGAGAGAAATGTCTCCAAAAGTCTGGAGTTCAGTTGGAAGGATCTGAGTATGTGAGAGACAGGAAAGAGTGTGGCTTTGAGATTTGGGAGGAAACTTAAAATTAAAAGATGTGTCTTCAGTTTGCATCAAAAGCTTAACAAAGTTGACACCAGCTGTACTATGGTAATACTGTTGTTCTGTAGAGGCAAACTATAATTTTCCAAGAAAATCTGAAATGGAAAACATTTCTGCACCTAATATAATATTTTTCTCATATAGTTGTATATAGGATTGCCAGGTCAGAAACATCCCAAACTCTGTGATTTAGGGGCGGGCCCTAGTGATGTCACAGGGGCAGGCCTTAGTGATGTCACAGGGGTGGACCCTAGTGATGTCATTAAGCATGATACGTTAAGCATCAACCACAGTTGCTTGGAGCATATAATTCAAACAAAAATATTTATCTGATTGGAAATCAAGACAGAAATTGTTACTAAAAGATGGAGCCTGGATAGGGAACATTTAGTCTAGCCTAGTTGCTTCTGGCAAGAAGGATTTAAGTGCTCTCAGGCCAGGCCAGTTACCAGAAGGCCATTGTAGGAAGAAAGGAACCTAGTGTTGTGGCAATGTTAGATGGGATCACTCAAGAGTAAAGATGGATGCCCCTGAAGGCCGCAATTCTAAACACACTTATTAAGGGACTAAGCCCCATAGAACTCAATAGGACTTACTTCTGAGTAGATATGGTTTGGATTGTGCTGTTGGTAAATCTTGACTATGAATCCTCTGCAAAGATATCTATATCCAAGCAGGGTTGGCAACCTCTTGCCTGGAATGCCCTGCCTCTACCTTTTAACATGGCTGCTCCAAACCTCTTTACAGATTTGACCCTTCACTTCAGAAAGAGGTTTGAGAAATAAATAAGAGTAAGAAGATTCTCTATCCTTTTCTGTTTACCCTGTGGGCTACTATATACTCACTTTGACAGCAAACCAATTCCAATGAGCTATAATTGACAGAGAAAAAACACACATGGTTTGGTCTACCTTCACAGGCCGCAGCTTGAGAACAACAACAATTGCAGCCAGACGTCCCAGGAATTTGAATTCTCTTTAGCACTATTGCAAACAACAAGGGGCATCAACAGTGGGTTTAAGGGGGTTGAGCTGACCACATGGAACCACTGTTGTTGCTTCGATGGATGTAAGGGAGTGAGGTTAAAGGTAAATGAAATGCAAATAGAAAAAGAAAAGAAGACAGTGATGATTTCCTAAATGCAGTACCATACCAGCCACAACAAGATTCCTATGAGTAAATCAGAAAACTCAGCATCCCACAACCAGTCAGGATAACTAACCAAATCCCAAAACTAAAACAATCATGGGAGCCGGTCAGCCACGGTCACAGAAATCCCCATGCAGCACAACCTGACCTGGGGGTTGCAGTTAGTGCAGAATGCTGTGGCATGATTGCTGACATGAGTGAGATCCTGTCAGCACATAATACCTCTGCTCTGAAATCTGCACTGGTTCCTGATTTGGTACCAGGCCAAGTTCAAGGTGTGCCTTCCATGTAATGGGTTCCACATATTACTTGGTCTGCTTTTGTAAGAAATCAGTCCTTTAGTGTGGCAGTACCTATGCTTTGGAACTCCCTGTCTATTGACATTACGCAGACACTTCATTGTACTCTTTTCAGCACCTGCTAAAAACATTTTTTGTTTAGGCAAGCGTATCCAGTCATGTAGAAGCTATTATGTTTTTATCTATTTTAACTCATTGTTGGTTTTATTATTTTGAATATTTTAAACACCTGTCTTTAACTGTTTTTGCCAATAATTTTATTATTTTAATTCTTTCTGTAAACTGCTTTGAGACTTTTTACAATAAAGTGGTAAATAAAAATGTTGTAATTAAAACACATATACAAATTTTAAAGTCACTGTGGCTCTTGGGTCTCTTTCCATTTTTAGGAACAAAGGAATCTGCCTTATACCAACTCAGGCTATTTGGTGCTATCTAGCTCAGTACTGACAACATGGACTAGCATTGGCTCTCCAGGATTCCAGGCAATAGTCTTTTCCAGAAACTGAATTTTGGGTCTTTGCATGCAAAGCATATGCCCTGCTACTGAGCTACAGCCCTTCCCCTGTTTAAAAATTATCTTTTAAAATTGTTCTTTTCAATTCACTAGTGAATTGCTATAGTAGGCTGCATTAACAGAAGTATAGTTTCCAAATCATGTGAAGTACTAGTTCCCCTCTATTCAGCACTGGTTAGGCCTCATCTTGAATACTGTGTCCAGTTCTGGTCTCCGCACTTCAAGAAGGATGCAGACAAACTGGAACAGGGTTCAGAGGAGGGCAACAAGGATGATCAGGGGACTGGAAACAAAGCCCTATGAGGAGAGACTGAAAGAACTGGGCATGTTTACCCTGGAGAGGAGAAGACTGAGGGGAGATATGATAGCACTCTTCAAGTACATGAAAGGTTGCCATATAGAGGAGGGCCTCTTCTCGATCATCCCAGAGTGCAGGACATGGAATAATGGGCTCAAGTTGCAGGAAACCAGATTTTGACGGGACATCAGGAAAAACTTCCTAACTGTTAGAGCCATATGACAATGGAATCAATTACCTAGAGAGGTAGTGGGCTCTCTGACACTGGAGGCATTCAAGAGGCAGCTGGACAGCCATCTGTCGGGAATGCTTTGATTTGGATTCCTGCATTGAGCAGGGGGTTGGACTTGATGGCCTTATAGGCCCCTTCCAACTCTACTATTCTATGATTCTATGAATGCACATCATACCTAGGGCAGATGCACACAATTCATTTAAAACACATTCAACACACATTTGAAGCACAGGAATCATACCACAGAATCATGGGAACTGTAGTTTGTTAAGGATGGTGGGAAATGTAACTGTGAGGGGGAAACTACACTTCCCAGGATTCTTTAGGGGATGTCATGCACTTTAAAAGTGAGTTGGATGTGATTTAAATGTATTGTGTGGATCTACTTAATAAACTTTGCATGCATGTAAATTGTTTTAATTAATGTTTCAAATGGAAATGAACTGTAAAGTTTACTGGGTGACCATGGGCTTACTCACCATATCTCAGCCTAATCTACCCGTTAGGATGAAAACAACAGAGGGGAACCATAACCATCCTAAGGAAGAAGGGCACACTTAAAATGTAGAGGAAATAATAATGTACAACCATAGTGTGAAATCAGATACTTATCGTGACATAGTATGAAGAAATATTTAAGAGGAAAGCACAAAAGCAAGACTACAGCTGAACGTCAAGAAGACTAAAGTAATGACAATAGAAAAGTTGACAACGAGGACATCAAACTTGTCAAGGATTATCAATACCTCAGCACAGTCATTAACCAAAAGGAAGACAATAGTCAAGAAACCAGAAGAAGGCTAGGACTGGGGAGGGCAGCTATGAGAGAATTAGAAAAGGTCCTCAAGTGCAAAGATGTATCACTGAACACTAAAGTCAAGATCATTCAGACCATGGTATTCCTGATCTCTATGTATGGATGTGAACGTTGGACAGGGGGAAAAGAGGATAAGAGAAAAATTTGAAATGTGATGTTGGAGGAGAGCTTTGTGGATACCATGCACTGTGAAAAAGACAAATAATTGGGTGTTAGAACAAATTAAACCAGAACTATCACTAGAAGCTAAAATGATGAAAATGAGAAGCTAAAATGATGACACATAATGAGAAGACATGATTCACTAGAATGACAATAATGCTGGGAAAAACAGAAGGGAGTAGAAAAAGAGGAAGGCCAAACAAGAGATTGATTGATTCTATAAAGGAAGCCACAGACCTGAACTTACAAGATCTGAACAGGGGGGTTATGACAGATGTTATTGGAGGTTACTGATTCACAGGGTTGCCATACCTTATAATCAACTTGAAGGCACATAACAACAACAATGTAATTTATATTATTTACATAACCTGTAAAGATATTTATAGTGCTATCCTATGCATGTTTACTCAGAAGCAAGTGCCAATGTATTCAATGGGGCTTATTCAAACAGAGAAGCATGCACAGAACTGCAACCTCAAGTGATAAAGAACCTCACTCACCTAACCCAAAATTCAGGATCATGCCACTTTAAGCTGTTTTGCAACTGTTTATACTTGTTTTTATGGTTATTAGATTTTAAAGGGATTTATTTCTTGTTGTGAGATGCCTTGGTTTCTAATCGGCAACCCTACCTCACAGGGTAATTGGAAAGACACACTGGAAATGTAAAAATGCATACACCCCATATAATAGTTTATTGTCAAGACCAGTTGGTCATTACAGAACTTTTTTTTAAATAGAATCAGTATTAGTTTCCTACATCATTAAAGCAATGATACCCAAGAAAGCTAATTGCTTTTAAAAAAGGATTGGAGGGGGAGAGAAAGATTTACAGTACTAATACAATCCTTTGCTATGTTCACTCAAAAGTCCACTCAAAATGTTCAATCCCATTAATTTACAGCAGAATCCTAACCATGTCTACTCAAAAGTAAGTCCTAGTGAATTCAATGGGATTTACTCTCAGTATGTGGGATTAGCATTGTAGCTTTACTCCCAGAAAAGTGACTACTGAATTAAAGCTTCATGTTGGGAAGGTTATCAAAACACTGCCCTGTTCAACAGCCCAAGAAAATTTAAACTTGTTTGACTCCTGAACACAAGAGAGAAAAACACTTTTGCTCCTACTGAAAGGTATATACTTACTCAGTTTATGAAATTTTCATATAAGCTGGAAAAAACAGCTATTTTCTAGACTTGCAATGGAGTCTAGCTACTGCCTGGAGGTAAACAAATCTCTTGTCAATCACAACCCTGCATTCACTTATTGGATACAAATCTGAAGGGGTGGGGTTAGAGCAGCCAGCTATGAGCTCATTTAACAGAGGTTGTGGGGGGCTGACATTTTGGTGTATATCGCGGGAACCAGACCACCCTGAAACCTTTTATTAAAATGAAAGCTGAGAGTTTAGAGATTAAATGACTCACCCGGAGACTGGGAGAGGACCCCCAAAATCCAGAGTCTCCAGGCGAAAACTGGAGACCTGACAACCCTAGTTGTACACCATAATTCTCATCCCAACAACTCCTTTTCTCTTTTCTAATTCTGTGTGCTTCTGAGGACTACAGCAATCTGAAAAAAAAGAAGTTCCAAACTATTAAAGAACAAACTTTTTTCTTTTTCGAGCTGCACAAAACGGGAGCTCTTTGGGTCTTTCAGAATCCTTATGCATAACTTATATGCTTTATCATCTAGGAAATATATTGTGTTACACATTGCACTTAAATCCTACTTTGTAAAAGAGGTTATTGGGACTTAATAAAAACTTGAATTCTTAACATTGTTTTCTTTTCCCGGCATGGGTAGCTGCATGAATTAAATGTTATGACAAACACAAAACACAATGCAGCTATATTTAACTGCTTTTGTAAATCAGTTAAAAATAAGCTTCTTCAAAAGGTAAGGCCAACTACTAAAGTATTTCTAGCCTTTATTTTTGTCTCATTCTTTTCCCCAGTTAAAAATAAACTTCCTCAAAAGGTAAGGCCAATTACCAAAGTACTTCTAGCCTTTATTTTTGTCACATTCTTCCGCCCATCCCCCCAAAATACATTCAATAGACAGCAAGGAAGCCTTTGTAGCATACTCATGTTTCAAGTGCAGCTTATGTTAGGAAATAGCAGAACTATCTTGAGTCCATCAAAATCCTGCTGGTCTTGAATATAGTCTAGGAGAACTGATTGGGGTGTGTTGAAATTTCAAGTAGCTGCTATAGCTACATTTGAAAGAGCTGTAGGGATGGGAAGAAATTTGATTCGTTTCTCATTTTAATGCAAATCTACCTAATTTGCACTTCCCAAAACAATGAACACGCTGAAACGCAGCCATCCTTCAAAATTCATACTTTTCCAAATTTTGCAGTGTGGTTTTCTACCTGAACAATGTGTACAAAAAGGGTGTATATTAGGGGAAAGTGTGCATAGAAAAATTCATAATCAGGGGAACTAAAATACAAAAATGTATTATATTAGAGGAAATTGCATTAAAATGTATATATTAGGAGAAATGCATGCTAAATGTTGACAGATTTGTATGAGGGTGTTTTTTTTTAACCACAAACTGATATGGAAATGTGGTGCACTGGGTTTAAGACTGGAGAAATGAGAAACTGTGAGAAACCAAAATGTCTCAGTTTTGGTTTCTCACAGTTTCTCATATTTCTCCATTTCATTCAATAGTAAGAGCAGATTGATATATTGAAATATAAGTCATTAGGTAAGTGTTCCAGGTTTTGTAAGAGAAAGCTGTAGTCAGTCTTCAGTGCTCTGGTGCTGTTCCTCCTTCTCCCATTTTTCTAGAACTAATATGATAAATTAATTGAAACATCTTTCATTTGTCTCCAGTTCTGTGTATTTGGGAAAGGTGGATTATTATTATTATTATTATTGTCATCATCATCGTCATCATCATCATCATGATTTTAAAAAAATCTATCCAGTCCTCTTCATTTAAAAAAGGAGGGCCTCAAGAACATACATCAATGGATAAACCTTGAACAGCATAGTGATGCATTTTATTCATTCAGGTAGATGTGTACAACCATGACTGATGTGATTCACAAACATTGTACAGTGCACAGCCTTTGGTTTTCTATTCATCTGCTTCTGTGGGATTGCTTCATTGTGAAGTATACATGGCTTTCACCCATATACCTGAAAGACCGCCTTCCTCCTTATATACCCAGTCGATCACTGCGTTCTGCAGGTGAGGGTCTCCTGCAGATATCATCTTATCAGGAGGTTCGTTCTGCACAATATAGGAAATGGACCTTTAGTGTGGCGGCACCTACCCTGTGGAATTCCCTCCCCTTGAATATTAGCCATCTCTGCTATCTTTTTGGCGCCTTTTGAAGACTTTCCTCTTTCAACAAGCCTTTTAAGTTGAGACCTATCCCAGTCTGCGTCTGTGTTAGAAATGCTTGTTAATATGTTTTTTAATAATATGTTTTTAACCCTTTTAAAAAAGACGTTTTTAAAGCTTTTTTAAAAATGTTTTTAACGTTTTGTTTTAATGTATTTTAAGATCTGTTTTTATGATGTTTTAGAGTGTTTTGGCATTTCTGTTTGCTGCCCTGGGCTCCTGCTGGGAGGAGGGGCGGGATATAAATAAATAAATAAATAAATAAAGAAAGAAAGAAAGCAAGAAAGAAAGAAAGAAAGAAAGAAAGAAAGAAAGAAAGAAAGAAAGAAAGAAAGAAAGAAAGAAAGACCTGCCTGGTTATTAAGATCTTGGGATGATCCCTCTCCTCATCTTGAGATCTTAATAATTGGGCAGGTCTATACTGTTGTGTTACAGTCTCCTCCTTCCTGAAACCTCATGTATATAAGGAAATGCTATAAAATGTATTGTTGGATGAAACCCCACAATTGCTCAATTGCTCAATACCAACATTTGCTTTGCAGCAAGATCTTTAATCAGCACCCCAGTCTTTGGTTCAGGAGTGAATGCCAATGTGTCTAAGGCCTAGTTCTGATATAGGCAACCTTGCTGGGATTTGGTGGCTAAAACTAAAGGTGGTGATGCAGACAGCAGTGCATATATGGTTGGAATTCTGCTTTTTCTTGTACGGGCAATCTCATTATACTATCTCATTGATAAGCTGACTATGTTTTATTCCTTTGTCTCCCTCCATACAGTCATGTTCCAAGACTAGGGTGGTGATGTGCAGGGCTGGTTCTAAATGGCAGCCAGGTGGGCCACTGGTCCGAGGGCCCTTGGAGCTACAGGAGGGCCCCTCTGCTCTCCTTCCATGATCTGCGGCAAGAGCTGTGGATCGCAGGGCAGGAGCTTCCTCCTGCCCACCATTCCCTCATCCCACCTACCTGTCTCCTCCCTTTTAGTATTGGCCTTTATGAAGGTGGTGGCCGAGGTTTCCCTAAGGTGCCAAAGCCCCTGCCGCCATCTTGGTTGATGGCAGAGATGCATGTGTGTAGCATGCACACGTGCCATCAACTAAGATGGCAGCAGAGGCTTCATCCCCTTAGGGAAACCATGTCCGCCATCTTGGTTAATGGCAATGCTAAAAGACAGAAGACAGGTAGGTGGGGCGAGGGAATGGTGGGCAGGTGGAAGCTCCTGCCCTGCGATCTGCAGCTATTGCCGCGGATCACGGAAGGGGAGCGGAGGGGCCCCTGTACTCCAGGGGAAGGGGAAGCAGAGACAGGTAGGTGGGGTGTGTGTGTGGACCCGCACGCACGCACACACATGTGCACACACCGGGCCCCAGGGCAAGCTGATGCCCAAGGGCCCTGGAATGCCTGGGGCCAGCTCTGGTGATGTGTCCTACATTACAGAGGACAGGTGCTGTAGGATGCAGCAAAGGAACAATCGAGAGTCTTAGAGTGCACTCCCAATTGTTTCTTTGCAAGCATGGCTTGTACTCAGTGCTGCTTACACTGGAAGCCAAATGCTAGCTATGATGCTTCAGCTAAGGGTTGGATTCACCTGATGTCATCTCAGGTGGACGCTCCCATTCACATGTCAAAAGTAGCCTATAGACAGTTGGCCCCAATTGGATCTGGTTCCATCCCTGTTCAGTCAGAAGAAGTCCCCTGTTTGAAGGGCTGTCTGATCCAGCTTCAGTTTAAAGAAACAGAACCATAAGAAGGGACAGGAGGGACCTTGAAGCAGGCTGAGCAGGCACACAGGTAACTGATGGGAAAATATTGGAATCCATTTTGAATCCATTTCTGTCTGAGACTTAGCTAGACTTCATTTCTGCAAAGTTGACAAGTCAGGTACACAAGCCTACAACTCTGAAAATAGATTGGTTTGTGGTTAAGCTAACTGTACAAACTTAAGCCTGTTCTGCGGTTAAAACTAGCTGAAGCCAGTTGATGGGGGACTGGAAACTTTGCACCTGGGCCCCCATCCCTATCTGCTTTGATAGCTGGGTATGCTTAAAACTGCTAAAGGTACTTTCCAATTACTGAAGACTTTGTTTTCCACATCCTGTTAACACTTGCTTGTAAACTTGTTTACTCAACAATATAAATATATGCAACCTGCCCAGGAGGGGCAGTGAAAGACAGCATCATTTTTCTGTGACTGTTTCACTTTTTTGAGATCTTTTTTTTGAGGTCTCTCCTTTTGCTGCAGCCAAGAAAATCAATAAGCTCCTCACAACCATTCCTGAATATGGTCTGCCTCTGTTCATTTCCACCACATAACTTAGTCCCATTCGTCCCTACTATGGGTGAGACGTATTGTATTTCTATTTAAATTGTAGCCATTATTTCTCAATTAGCACATTCACATATGTCAATCTGTGCTCCCATTTGTCTTCTTTTCTGGAGCTGCATTCCCTCTTTTTTTGGTGATGTGCAAGTGTCCACTCTGTTTGAGACTCTGGATTCCTATGAAATCACTTAATATTTGCCACAAAAGGAGAGAGAATATTCACAGGAACTGCTTCTAGCAGCATTCCCTATTAAGCTACAACTTCACAATTTAAACTATATCATGTTTAAATTGGTTGTCATGGCTTTTTGGGGGGATGGGAATATATTTTGCTCTTGTTTGTACCATTTGCACACCTTCCAACAAGTTGTTTCTTTGTCTCTTTTTTCAGGCATCCCCCCACCCCACATACTATATTCTAAAGATGAAAGCAAAATATGATTAAGACCTAGTTCATTGTGCTCTGCTCAACTGCCATGAGCCTGAAAGAACTGCAGAAAACCTTTCTATGCAAATCAAAACAGTGTCATGATTGTCAAAATACAAATAGAGCCTCATACAGTGTCAATGGCATGCCTATTTTGTGAATTTCAAAGACAGCTGTCAGACGTGAACCCCAGAAAATACACTTCTAACCCTTTAAGTTCATGGCTTCTAGACTCTTGCTAATGCAATAATGGAAATGTTTCTCTTTCTATGGTACACAAAGAGCTTTTCATTCTTTGTTCTATGATCCAGGAAATGTCATTGCAGTGAGATCAGAGGAGGACCATCAGCAAGGAAGAATGAACCTGTTAGCTTGGCAGGAGAGACTGAAGGATTATATTGTAAAATAAGTGGCACTACACACCTTGAGTGTTTTCATTCGTTCTTTGGTAAGGGAGAAATTAATAAAAGTAAGATAGGGAAAACACACACGCACTGGCAGTACATAGTTCAGATGAAACACTGAGAGAGAAAATAAAGCACTCTCTGGGAGAACTCCCAGAAAAACTCCAAGCTTGCTTAGAAAGTTCTCTGGAAAACCTCAGGAAGAGCGAGATGAATAGAAATGGAGCTGGGGAAGCTCACTCATTACAACACCAGTGAAATATCACCAGCAGTGTTCAGCGATTTTGGAAGTGCAGTTGCAATCAAACACTGCAATAGTTGTTAGCTGTAGTTGTAATTATTCCAATTCATGGGAGGGCAATAACATCAACAGTGGTAAAAGGGAGGGATGAGCCAATATGTCCATTTCAGTTTCTCTCAGTTCCTCATTTTTCCAGTCTTAAATTTACATTTCCACATTTCCTTATTGCTTTGCAATTTTTTAACATAAAAATATCTTCATGGAAATTGATCAGCATTTTAGTGTGAATTTCTCCTAATATACACAGTTTTGTATTGAATTTTGCTTTAGACACATTTTTGATATTTCTCCTAATATAATGACGATGAAAGATTTTTTAAAAACTTTAATTGTGCTTTTTGAATGTTTTTAACTGTTTTAGAATGTTTTTCTGTTTGTTGTTAAACTGTGTTGTTGATGTGTTTGTCATATTGGCCTTCTTCGGTAAGAAAAGCAGGATATTTAGTATGACATTAGTGTTGACCCATAGGCAATACTACCTCTGGTTATTTTCCATCAAGCCTGAAAGCCTGGAGCATGAGTTAAGTTTCTTGAAGGTCCTTGGAGAGCCTTGGCAGAGGCCTGGCACGGCCTCAAGGCCAACACCTGCTGCTACCAAGGCAACTGTGTGAGATACAGACTGGAGAAGCTTTTGCCAGTTTTTCTGTGGGGGTTTTGCTCAAGGAGAAGAAGCAGCTTTCTGTGGAGGTCTGTTACTGAGTGTTTCTTGTTAGGAGGAAAGTGAAACTGCTTTGTAAGCATTCATGCCTTAATGTCCAAGTAAAGGACTCTTAAACTATCTCTTGCCTCTGGAGTTTCTTGACCGTCTCAATCTCAAGTGTAAGCAGCGCTGATCACGCAAACATCCGCAAACACCAACAGGGTTATGGGCCCAGATCCAGCACATGCTACATGAGAGTAAGAGGCTGGTCTGAACTGAAGGCAGTGTTCCAGAGGGCAGCTTGATTGATCGTGCCAGACAGAGGTGAGCGGAGATGGCTGTCAACATGTCTGGAGGCATGCCGATGGAAAGGCTTACAGAATCTAATTACGCCAGCTGGAAGTTGAGGATGAGAGCTTTCCTGATAAAAGAGGATTTATTTGAGGTGATAGAAGCGGCCCCACCAGCGGCACCTCAAGCGGCCTGGAGGCGCAAAGATGAGAAGGCGCAGGCGTTTATTACCCTGGCTCTATCCGATTCTCAACTTCTGTACATGAGAGATGAACCCTCAGCAAGGAGAATGTGGGACATGTTGCAGGCCCTTCATATGCAGCAGACAGCGGGGTCCAAGTTGTGTCTGGCAAGACGGCTGTACCAGATGCGCTTAACGGATGAGTGCACTGTGACTGAGCATCTCACGGAATTCCAGCACTTATTCGCTGAGTTGGAGGATAGAGGGATGGAACATAGTATTCTTCAAAAAATTTATATCATTCTGGCTTCACTGGATGAAAGTTGGAACAATCTTGTGATGGCGATGGAGGCAATGCCCGATGGCGGATTAAATTTGGACTTTATTGAAGAAAAATTGACCCAGGAATGGCAGAGATGACAAGAGAAGAAAAAGACTGAGCTGCAAGCTGTCAAAAGTAAGCAGGCAAGCTTCAAAGAGCAGCAGGGCACTAAAACGTGTTATTTTTGTGGAGCGCATGGGCACATTCAAAGGTACTGTGCAGTCAAGCGAAAAACCAGAGACGGAGGCTGGAAGCAGAGCAGCGTGAACTTTGTTAGCACAGAAAAGCCTCAAGGTGAGACGGATTGGGTGTGTGACAGTGGTGCATCCCATACACTCGTTAAGGACAAGAATTTGTTTCACACATCTACAGCTGTGCAGGACTCTGTGCTATTAGCAGATGGTTCCAAAAGAGTCATGAAGGCACGAGGGACGTTGAAATTACGTAAGATTGGCATTATTACAGATGTTTTGTATGTCCCTGAATTGTCCAACAATATCCCGTCAGTCAGAAAATTAACCAGTATTGGGTTTAATGTGGTGTTTGAAAAGGACAAATGTTTTGTGACAAAAGGAGGCGAGGTCACCTGCAGGGGATTTATGAAGCAGGGGTTCTTTAGAATGACCATGGGTGTGAAGTGTGCTAATGACTTGAGTTCAATGGGGCGGAAAGGGAATGACGGTCAGGGCTGCAAGAAGACTGCCGTTGAAAGCCCACCATCGGTGTTTACTGCCCAAATGGAGGAGCTGGAGGAGCCGTCCTCATTTAATGAAATAAGGCTAATGCCTGAGGCAGAACAGAACAAATGGCAGCAGGCCATGCAGGAGGAATTGAAAGCTATGGAACAGAATGGCACGTGGACGTTAGTAAAGCTTCCCATGGGTAAAAAGGCCATAGATTGCAGATGAGTGTTTAAGAAAAAGAAAGCAAGTTCAGGGGAAGTACAGAGGTACAGGGCACGTTTGGTAGCCAAGGGATTCACCCAGCAGCATGGGACGGATTTTGATGCTGTATTCGCCCCGTTTGTGAAACACGAGTCCATTCGTGTTCTGTTGAAGCTAGCAGCGATGCAGAACATGAGCGTAAATCACTACGATATAGGGACAGCATTCCTGCATGGTGACTTAAGAGAGGAGATATATATGGAGCTGCCTCCGGGTTCTGTGTCACAGGAAGGGTTTGTGTGTAAACTGCATAAGTCTATATATGGATTGCGGCAAAGTGCACGCTGCTGGAATGAGAAATTAGACAGAGTGTTGCAGGAGATGGGATTCCAAAGATGCAAGGCAGATCCATGCGTGTACATACAAAGAAAGGGAACAAAAACCACATTCTGTGCAGTTTATGTGGATGACATCATGTACATATATCATGCGGAGCAGGAGGAACGAGAATTTAGTGAGCAACTGGGCAGGCAGGTAGACACAAAGAATTTGGGGCCTGTCACTCATTATTTGGGCACAGATATTGTGCGTAAAGCAGACGGGAGCATAACATTGAGTCAAGAAGGAAAGATAAATCAGCTCCTAGAGGAATGCAACATGACAGAATGCAATGCTGTTAAGACTCCCATGGTTGTGACGTTCCAACAGAACGTACAAGAGACACCTTGTGCAGAACCTGAAAAATACAGGTGCATAATAGGGAAATTACAATATTTGGTGAAGGTGTCTTGCCCGGACATCTGTAATGCTGTCAGCATTTTAAGCCGGAAGGTAGAACACCCATCAGAGGCTGACTGGCAGGGAGTTAAAAGGGTAGTACGTTATCTCAAAGGCACGAAAACAAAGAGTCTGGTTTTGTCAGGAGCAAAGGTAGGGGATCTAGAATGTTTCGTGGATGCAGATCATGCTGGTGAGCTGAGCAGCCGTAAGTCAACCTCAGGCATAGTTGTGATGTGGCACGGATCTTGCATTGACTGGAGCAGCAGAAAACAAACAGTGGTTGCCACATCAAGCGCAGAAGCAGAGTATGTTGCTCTTTCCCATGCCTGCAATGAACTGCAATGGTTCACAATGCTCATGCATGATATAGGCATAGACATACAACTACCAATCACTGTATATGAAGACAATCAGACCTGTATTAACATAGCCACTTCAGAAGCTCATACTAAACGAACGAAACACATCAGTTTCAGGTACTGTCATGTAAGGGACCACGTGCAAAAAGGGTTTATTAACCTGACATTTTGTGACACTAATAACATGGTTGCTGACATCATGACCAAGCCATTGTGTGATGAGAAGTTCGACAAGCTGGTGACAAGGCTTGGAGTGGTCTGATGTACAATGTTAATAAAGTTTGAGCTGTGTGAATTGTAAATTGAACATGTGATGTATGCAATGTACTGAAATGTAACTGGAGACTGAAATGTAATACTGGATGCATACGTATGTAAAAATGTACTGTAGAAATGTACTGCTGAAATATAAATGTAGTGTGCAGTCTTGATGGAAAAGGTGGGAACTGTTGACCCATAGGCAATACTACCTCTGGTTATTTTCCATCAAGCCTGAAAGCCTAGAGCATGAGTTAAGTTTCTTGAAGGTCCTTGGAGAGCCTTGGCAGAGGCCTGGCATGGCCTCAAGGCCAACACCTGCTGCTACCAAGGCAACTGTGTGAGATAAAGACTGGAGAAGCTTTTGCCAGTTTTTCTGTGGGGGTTTTGCTCAAGGAGAAGAAGCAGCTTTCTGTGGAGGTCTGTTACTGAGTGTTTCTTGTTAGGAGGAAAGTGAAACTGCTTTGTAAACATTCATGCCTTAATGTCCAAGTAAAGGACTCTTAAACTATCTCTTGCCTCTGGAGTTTCTTGACCGTCTCAATCTCAAGTGTAAGCAGTGCTGATCACGCAAACATCCGCAAACACCAACAATTAGTATGACATTTATCCCACCATTCGTCCAAAGAGCTCAAGGTGGCATACAGTACAAACATGGTTCTCTCTCTCCCTCCCAATTTTATCCTCACAAGAACCCTTTGAAGTTGGTTAGGTTGAGAGACAGTCTGGCCCAAGGCCACCCAGTGAGCTTCATGGCTGAATGGGGATTTGAACCCTGGTCTCCCAGGTATAACAACAACAATGGATTTTTATATGTTATTTTCACTAATACAGTATATGCACACTTTACCCTAGTAAATGCATTTTGGACACATTGCAATGGAGAACTGCACTGAAAATTTGGAGAAACTGTTTTGTTGATGTGTTTGTCACCCTGGGCTCCTTCAGAAGGAATTTGATGATGATGATGATTAACAACAACAACAACAACGCATTTCTGCATGTTATCTTCACTAATATTGACACACTTTACCCTAGATACATTTTTGTACATGTTGCAATGGAGAACTATACTGAAAATTTGGAGAAATGTGAATTTGGAGGGCTTTGTTTCAGTTTGCTTATAATTTGAGAAAGTGAATCAGGTAAGTTTGCCTTTAAACTGCACTGAATTTCTCCCCCAAATTTAGTAAAGGGACAGCATTAAAAAGAAGGCTTAATACCTCTGCTGTTATAGAATCTCTGCTAATAACTTCTGTATAAGAAAGTGTCCTCAATTCAACCAGTATGTCTAATTTTCACTTGTGTTATATTGCCATAAGTGGTATTACTATGAACTATAATCTTATTACCAGGTATTTGTGTGTATGGGACAGTGAAATCAGTGCATTTATAATGATATGAGTGGTCAATAAACTTTCTGATAAATAAATCCAATCCTGATAACGTCAGTTGGTGGGACTTGAATAGGTGAATGGTCTGCTTTAGATGAGATTTAGCAGGTCTACATCTTGGGGATTCCCCAGGAGCTAATTTTTCTTTTGCATAAGTAGTGGTTGTGACTAGTAATAGCTATTTTTAAAAGCTTTGCATGATGTGTCAGCTATGCCCTCTCCTTGATGATAAAGATCTGGCTTCCATAATCTATGTCATGGTATCATCTAGGTTGGATTACTGTAGTGTATTGTATGTGAGACAGCCTTGGAAGTCTGTTTTGGAAGCTTCATTTGTTCCAAAATAGAATTTTAATTGGAGTAGGCCACAGGAAGAATACAACACTACTGCTAAGACACTTACAATGGCTACCCATTTCTAGATTCAGTTGAAAGTGCTGATTTTGAACATTAAAGTCCTACATAGTTTAGGCCAGGGACTGGGAATCTGTGTCTCTCCCCAGAAGTTGTTGGACTTCCATCATTGGCCATGTGGCAGGAGCTAAAGGAGTCCAACAACATCTGAAGGGCCACAGGTTTCCTGTTCCTGGTTTAGGCCCTGCCTATCTGAAGGAATTTCTACTCCTATATATTTACCATACCCAGTGCTATGAGATTGTCTGAATTGGGCGTTCTGTTTGTTTCTCTACTGTTTTGAAGTACAACTGCTGACAGTAAGATCTAGGGACTTCTTGGTAGGTATGTAAGCTGTTCTCTGACCTGGGAGGCTGCCATGACATCTTTCCTTTGGTCTTTGTGAAGTGGATAAAACCTTATTTCAGACATCTTGGTTTTAAACTGTCAGTTTGCTGGTTTTGCCTTTCATCTTATTTATTTTTGGATTTTCATTATAGATTTTTTTCTTGTTTTTATTTACTTTTTTCTTAAAAAAAGAAATTGCTCAGAGAACTTCTGCTACGTGGGGCCATATATAAGTTTAAATAGAATCATCTGTTTTGAAAGGGTGGTTGTAAACTTGGCCTTTAAGAGTGGCTAGCAAGCTGCAGAGACAATCTATCTGCATTATTCTTCAAGCAAAAAGCACCTATTGGGAGTTAATTAAAAGGACAATTCTTTGCACCTTGTTTCACTGATCTTAATAGAAGAAAGTGATAAGGTGTAAACTTAATTCTGTTGAGTTAGGATTAAGCCAATACATCCTTTCCAAGCGATGGCATCTGAAACAATGAAACAAATGGCATGCTGTGGTGTCCCATGTATTTCTAGAATAGCATAAAAGAGTGGGTATAAATCCTGTCATGACTGTCAGGCTGTAGGAAGTGTAAAGTGAATTAATCTGTACCCAGTATTGAAGGAAATTACATTTAATTTTGCATAGGTTTTTTTGTCAAATATAATCGGAGAAGTCATATCACAGATATGTTTCCTAACTCTGTCTTGTCTTAAAAGGTGACTTGAAAGAATGGCTATATAATGATCTATAAAACTGAATAATTGCCCCATTGAAGCTGGGTTGGACTATCATATTTCTCAGAAGTCAAAGGTGAGGGGTTCTAAAGGCAGGCAGCATACTTAAACAAGTTATGAATAATTTCAAATGGGCTGAGAAGTCAAAGCAGTTTATCCTCTTCAGTATTCTAACCATTACTTTGAATTCATCTGATTGAGACAGAGACACTTCCTCTGAGACAAGGAGAACTAATAGATATTACTGGAAGGATAATTTGAAAAAGAGAGACCATTAATTTCCCCCCCAGAGTGCAGTGAGTCGAAGTTGATCACCCCACTTTCTCCCTATTTAAAAATATAATAATAAGTTCCTCTTGGGAGGAAGGGTGGGACATAAATAAATACATATTCAAGAGATTGAAACCGGTCGCTGGTTTACTTCCAAGCAGTCCTGTAGCCAGGGTGGGGTAACCAGGGGCAGCGCAGACCTGTGCTTCACACACCTCCAGGTTTTTTTTTTTAATTGTCTTTTTAATTTGTGTTATGACAATGACAGCCTCCATTTAAAGAATGACAGCTTGTTTTAAGAACAGGAGCAATTTCAGAATTGGATCTTCTGAAAAATTCAGTGAATAAGGCAGGGAGACTGTACAACAAAAGTCTCAGCTGGAAGAGCCCCCAACAGTCTGTTCACTCAAGACTTTCCCTGACTGAGGGTGGATTTTTCATGACCACGGTCACTATAATTACTTAAATGATCCTGAAAAACAACAACAACCTCTTGGAGGCTGGGCCTGGCAATCAAGAGGTCTTCTGTATCTTTAAAAGTTGTGCAGGGGAAAGAGAGAATTCCACCTTGTGGTTTTTCCCATTACAGTGTTGCTGTCGTGTCCGGGACTGGACTCAATAACCAGACCAGGTTGTGAAAGCAATTCAGTCTTTATTAACGTAATATCCAAACAGAGGCTGCGCCTTCTCATGAAGGAACACAATACACGTGTCCAGCGACATGCAAGAGAGTTGACAGAACAAAGGAATTCCCGCCCCCCCTTATCCTTATTAAGGGGGCTTTCTGGCATGAATTCTCTCACTCCGCCTTAGGGTGCTTTCTTCCCCGCCCCTCCTCTCTCTTCCCTTGGCTCGTTTTTGTTTTCTCTGGGTTCGCGGTGATGGAGGAAGTTCTGCCTCCTCCCCTTCTGAAGATTCTATCTCTGGTATTGGAGAAAGAGGGGGGTGAACGTCATGCCCATCAGGCGGGCTTTTCTCTGGCTGAGGAGGGAGTTGAACTCCCCCTCCTTCCTGGGCTAACTGCTCTGGCTCGATGAGGGGGGTGAGCGTGGGAAATTCCTGAGAAGTGTCTGTAACTTTGTCTGTTGGAGTTTCAAGGCCTCTGCGGCTGCTGGGCAACACTATCTCTGAGAGTTCTCCCTCCCCCTCTTCACCCAGCTCTGGGGAAATGATCTCCTCATCTTCTGAAGTGCTAGGGTCCCAATCCTGCATCCTGACACCATCCCCTCTCTCATGCTGTGCCCCCCCACCTGTCGGCTTAGGGCGATGGGGAAACTGTTTATGGAATTCTTCCACTAAATCTGGGGCATGCACGTCCCTCTCATTTTCCCACGATCTGTTAGCTGGCCCATAACCCTTCCAGTGAATTAAGTACTGCAATTGATTACGCCTCCTTCTGGAATCAAGAATCTGTTCCACTTCGAACTCTGGTTGTCCCCCTACTAGAATGGGTGCCCCCAGGACTTCCAGTGGTTGTAAATCGCTGGGGGGGGCTGCTTTCGTTAGCAAGGAGCGATGAAACACAGGATGTATTTTGAAGGTAGCTGGCAATTTCAGTCTATAAGCCACGGGATTGATTTGTGCCTCCACTTCGAAAGGTCCCAGTCTCCTGTCTTGCAGCTTCCTACACTTGCCCTGCATCTGAAGGAAGTGGGTGGACAACCACACCTGATCTCCTGCTTGGAGGGAGGCCCCCTCTCTTCTATGTTGATCAGCAATTCGTTTATACTCCAGTTTGGCATCATTCAATTGCTGTTTAAGCACCTGCTGCACGGCCTGTAATTCCTGCAGAAATTCCCCTGCTGTAGGCACCAGCACACTTGCTGCACTACTAGGGAAGGCTTTGGGATGGAACCCATAATTAGCAAAGAAGGGTGTCTGTCCAATGCTAGTATGCAAGGAATTATTATAGGCAAACTCTGCGAAATGCAAATAGGAAACCCAGTCATTTTGTTGATACGAAACATAACAACGTAAATACCTCTCTAACACGGCATTCAGTTTCTCCGTATGCCCGTCCGTCTGAGGATGATGAGCAGAAGAAAGTTTTAGCTCCGTCTGCAACTGCTTCCAAACTGCTCTCCAAAACTTAGCTGTGAACTGGGTTCCCCGATCTGAGACTAAACTGTTTGGCAACCCATGTAACCTGTAAATTTCCTTTATGAACAGCTTGGTTGTTTCTTTAGCCTCTAAGGCCCCTGGGCAAGGGAGGAAATGCACCATTTTTGTAAGGGAATCCAAGATGACTAGTATGGCCATCATTCTTTGGGACTTCGGCAAATCAGTTATAAAATCCATGGATAGATCTTTCCAGGGTTCGTTCAGAGTAGGGAGGGGCTCCAGCAATCCTGAAGGTCTTCCCGTCTCTGTTTTTGCTCGCATACAGACAGCACAGGATTTTACATAGTTCTCAATGTCTCTGTGCATTTGAGGCCACCAAAAGTCCTTGGCTACATTCTGGATGGTCTTAAAGATGCCAAAGTGTCCCGCTGTGATGGAGTCATGACATTGACACAGGATCCTGAGTCTTAGATCACCCTTCGGCACATATCTGGCGGTTTTACGCCACAACAGCCCATCTTTCCAATGGAAGTTTACTTCTGGGCCCTGGCTCTGTTCCATCTCCTGGATATACTGTTGCATGCATGGATCCTCCTTTTGGGCCTTTCTGAGCTCCTCTTCCCAAGAAGGTTGACATGATCCCAACACCAGCTTCTCTGGCGGAACTACGTACTGGGGTTGGTTGTCAATCTCACCTCCTTGGTATTGTGGCTGCCTGGACAGGGCATCTGCTCTCTGATTTTTTGCATGGGCATGGTAAGTAATCTTGAAGTTAAACCTGGTAAAAAGCTGTGACCAATGTATCTGCCTCTGGTTCAACTTCCGGGCCGTCTGTAGACTCTCCAGGTTCTTGTGGTCTGAACGTACTTCTATCTGATGTTGAGCCCCCTCTAAGTATTGTCTCCAATTTTGAAAAGAATCCTTAATGGCTAGTAACTCTTTTTCCCACACTGTATAATTTCTCTCAGCATCCCTTAATTTTCTGGAGAAGTACGCGCAAGAGTGTAGCTCTGTTCCTTTCCCATTCATCTGTAAGAGAACCCCCCCAATGGCAAAATCTGAAGCATCTGCCTCCACAACAAAAGGGCGGGTAGGGTCAGCAGAACGCAAGATGGGCTCGGAGGAAAACTTTCCCTTCAGCTCCTCGAAGGCTCTTGCAGCATCCTCTGTCCATTGAAATTTCTTTTTCCCCCTTAAACAGTCGGTGAGAGGGGCTGTTAACCTGGAAAAGCCTGGAATAAACTTTCTGTAGTAGTTGGCAAATCCCAAAAAACGTTGTACATCCTTTTTAGTGGCCCAAACAAGTTGCGTCCATACGTGTGGGGACGAAGATTCACAGTGACTACGGATCATCGGCCCTTGTTATGGTTGCAGACTATGAAAAACCATAACACTATGCTGCAGAGGTGGTCCTGGGCCCTACAGGACTATCAAGTGGACTTCCAGTTCATAAAAGGCAAGGACAATGTACTGGCCGATGGACTTTCCAGGCAAGTGGCTGGGACTGCAGTGACGTGACCAGACAGAGGAACAAAGAAAGACATTTTCCCCATAGAGACTTTTATTTGTTAACGCGACGTATAAATCCTGGAACAGGAATAATACTCTGCTGTTGTTTAAGGGGGGGGGAATGTGATGTTCCTATATTAATGTATAGAGGGTAAGTGTTGTTGTTTTAGAAGATACATGGTAAGTGGAGTGAAAGAGGGGGAGTGAATGGGCAGTAGAATGCTAGATGATTGGCTGAGTGTTTAAAATGGCTGAATGTATAAAAGGAAGAGTGAAAGTGGAATAGGGGGGAGAAGAGAAAGAGTGGATTGCTTGGTGGGGTTTGAGAGAGTTGTTTGCCAGGAGAGAGTGAAGAAGGAGGGAGGTGGAGTTCAGATTAGTATTGAGTAAAACCATATGCTTATGTGCCTTAAGAAGAAATCTTGTTAATCTTGTTAGCTTTGTTATCTTTAATAAATACTTAATTTGGTTTACCAAAGGCCTGATCCTTGGCTGGGGTTTCACAGACCAGAAGGGAGGGTAAGGTAATGACCAAGGCTGAAGGGGAACTGTAACAAATGGTGGCAGCGGTGAAGAGAATAACAATACCAGTATTCAGAGTCTCTGGGAATACTAGTATTAGGACATGACTGGTGGTTGCCTAGCAGGGGGATCTGTTGAGATCTGTGCTAGAGCGGGGAGAGAAATCATAAGAGAGTGCGGTCCGGACTGGTGGAGTCCCTGGTGGTGCCTAGTGACAGGCAGTAGCCACGCGCAGGTAGGAACCTGACAGGGAGAGCCAGGGAAGGATATATCACATGTGGTGGCAGTAGCGGTGGGATACGAACAACAGAGAATCCAGATACGAATACTAGAGAATCCAGAACAGTGGTGTGGCAAACAGAAATAACAAAACAAGATTTCTTGTGAGAGTGACTGGCAAAGAGTGTGTGGCAAAGAGTGAGTGAACTCAAACACCATGGCTGAATACATAAAAATGAAAAGAGAGGAGCTGGTGGAGAAGTGCATAACATTCAATTTACCTCACGAGGGTAAAGGGGTAGATGAATTGAGGGTAGCACTTATAGGATTTGCTACTGCCCAGCAAAAACAACCTGTCAGGGAAGAGACCCCAGAAGGATATTTAAGCAATCCCGCTTATAAAGAGTACTTGAGAGAGAAGTTAAGATGGGAGGCTGAGCAAAAAGACAAGCAGAGGGAGTTGGAAGCTGAGAAATTGAAGATGGAAGCTAAGAGATTGAGGATGGAAGGTGCAGAGAAGGAAAAACAGAGGGAGTTGGAAATTGAGAGGATGAGATTGGGGTTTGAGGAGAGGGAGAAGCAACAAGCATTGGATGCTGAATTACAAGTAGAAAAGTTAAAATTTGATAGAGAGAAATTTCACTCTGAGGAGACAAGGAAAGAGAGAGATGGAGCAAAAATAAAAATTACTCCAAAGGACTTTGCTGTCTATGAGCCTGGTCAAGATCCTCAAATTTACCTCAGCACCTTTGAAAAAGCAGCTCAGTTGTGGGGGCTACCTGAAGATAAATACATGCAGTATTTATCAAACCTGATTAAAGGGGAATTGGCTGAGGTATACCAATATTTCCCCTCAGACAGGCCCGTCACCTATGCTGAATTCAAAGAAGCAGTGTTTAAAAGATTCAGACTGGGGCCTGATTATTTTAGAAAGCTTTTCAGAAATTGCCAGATACAGACAGGGAGGTCTTTTGTGGAGCTGGGAGCAAAGTTGATGGATATATTTGGAAAGTGGATGAGTAGTGCCAAAGCTCAGTCAGTGGAAGAGGTGAAAAGCCTCATGATACTGGATCAATTATACCATCAGTTACCACCAGAAATAAGGCTCCTGGTCAAAGACCGTTCCCCTACATCTGTGCAGGAGGCCACAGAGTTGGCGGTCATGAACCTGTAATGGTCATGAGTTATTAGAAATCTGATGACAACACTTTGGTTCTAGTAAGGGACTCTGGGAGATGGTTATAGTCAGAAAAGACAGGCCTTGCCAATTTGCAAAGTTAAGTTTCATTTTCCCAGCTGAAGACGGTTAGAAGAAGCCTTAACAAGCTGCACCTGTTTGTCTTTGCTGATTAGCAAGTGCCTGGCACCCAAGGTCATCCTTGGCCTATGCAGTTGGAAAACACCGTTGGGAGGGGGGCCTGAAGGCGCGAAAATGTGAGAAACATCGAGAAGAAAGTTACATCAGTCAATTCCTGATTGGTCAATTAATCTTGGACCGTTAGAATCTTTTTCCCTTAAGTATAGGGCTAGGGACCCACAGCCTTTGTTCTCTGTTCTCTGCCTATGCTGACTGGCACCAGAGTTCCAAACCTTTTCTGCCTTATGGTTCCTGGGGTTGCTTATGGGAAGGCAACCTATGTCTGGTTCCATTGCTTTATGTTGAACATCCATCTCTCTTAGGAGAGGTGCCACGCAACCAACTACCTCGTATGTAAGTAGTTAGGTGAGCTAGTTTATTATTTTCTTGTTGTGTGTATGAATTCTCTTGTAAGAACCTAAACCCCTGTTGGGTGAATGGTCTTAAAGGATTACTTGCTGCTATATGATATGTGCACTTATATATTTTAATAAAGCTACTTCTATTTAACCTGGTGTGTTCATTTGAGAGAAGGGGTGGTTCTAAATTCAGTGTTTTGACCCAATCTCAGTCACTCACTACCAAAGAGGGTTAAGAAGTTAAAAGCTTGGATTTTAAGTGTTAAACCAGAGGTGCCTGGCAAGGAGTGTAACTGTGACTCTTGCCTTTTAGGACCTTGGTTTTATATACCTTCTGGGCTCAGAGATCCCCTGGCTCTGAGTGGACCAGTATACAGGGGTGGTGGCAGCCTACCTTCTACCTTGCAGGGTTGTTGTGAGCGTACACAGCCTTGGCAAGGGTGAAGTAATAGCTTTTCGGTTCCAGTCTCATTTCTCTAAGGGTGGGGGTCTGAGCCAGATGCATGTTCCCGGGACCCTGAGGGTCGGGCGGGCATGACAGGCGGATCACTTCGCCTCCAATAGAACTGGCTGGGTGGGGAAAACATCAAGAGAGTTTAAACCCAGACCATATAGTGTTGGCAGAAGGGATGTGGTACCACAGCGAGTGAGTCCTCCATTAAAATCTGAAGGGCACAGGACACCCCAGAGTGGATCTGTGTACCCTAAAAGTGAGGAGAAATTATGCTACAAATGTGGTAGATCGGGGCACCTACACTTTCAATGTGAGGTTGCCAACCCCATTAGTAATCCTGCTCAGACAAGGGCAGTGAAAACACAGCCCAAGGCTTTAGAAGCAGCGAAAAAGGTTCAGTTTTGCCAGATAAACTGGACAGAAGTAACAGACCTTGATTCAAGTCTGAGAGAGGAAGTGAGTGTACAAGGGGCAACTTATTGGGCATTGCTTGACACTGGTGCCGCTCAGACGTTACTGAGGCCAGATTTAATAAAATCTGAAGAAATATTACCTCAAGAAACAGTGACTATCCAAGGAGTGAGGGGTCAACCAGAAAGTTTGCCTGTGGCCCTGGTGGATATGACTTGGAGAGGCCGAGAGGGCCGATATAAAGTAGGCATTAATGCCCAGCAACAAGAACCAGTAATACTGGGAAGAGATGTAATGGGCGCCCAAGGAAAGATCTATGTAGTGACCAGACAGCAAATTGGCAGAGAAAAAGAAGCCATATTAAGGGGGGCTGAAACAAACAGGGTGGAATCTGTTAACCAGCCTCAGGTCACCATAGCAACCACTAGCAGTCCTGCTGAAGAAGGCAAACTGTATCAAGTGGTCTCTGGGGAAGAAGCAGATCAATTCAGGGAAGAGCTGCATAAAGATATAAGTCTGAAGCAGATAAAGGAACAAGCGCTGACCCAACAGATTCCTTTCACTGACAAACTGAGGAATCAAGTTGTGTGTGAGAATGGGATTTTATATAGACTGTGGATGCCTGCTGAAAGAAAGGATGAATGTGAACCAGTGAAGCAATTGATAGTACCTAGCAAATACAGAACCAGATTGCTAGAGGTAGCCCACGATGTCCCATGTGCAGGACATCTGGGAATAAAAAAGACCAAGAGGAGATTGGCTGCACATTATTATTGGTCAAATATCTCCAAGGATGTAAAACAACATTGTCTATCTTGTGGAATATGCCAAAAGGTGGGAAAGAGTAGAGTAAAGACCAAGGCACCCTTAAAGCCCCTTCCTATAATTGGACAACCCTTTTATAGAGTGGGAATAGATTTGGTGGGCCCTTTTTCCAAACCCACAAGGCATGGCAAGAAATATCTAGTGGTGGTGGTGGATTTTGCCACCAGGTACCCAGACGCAGAAGCACTGAGATCTGTAGAAGCCCCTGTAGTGGCAGAGGCTTTATTAAAAATCTTTATGAGGCTGGGTTTCCCTCATGAAGTGCTGACAGATCAAGGCAGTGTATTCATGGGAGAAGTGATGCAATGTATGTGGAAATGTTGTGGTCTAAAACATCTAAAGACCACTACTTACCATCCTGCCACTAATGGGTTAACAGAGAGATTCAATGGAGTTTTGAAGGGCATGATAAGAAGCTATGTGCAAGATCACCCACAAGACTGCGATGAACGGTTGGGATGCTTCTTATTTGCATACAGAGAAGTCCCTCAAGAGTCAACAGGCTTCTCACCCTTTGAACTAATGTTCACTAGAAAAGTGAGGGGACCTTTGGAACTGCTAAAAAATTCATGGGAAGGAACTCTGGGAGAGTACAAAACTTCTGTAGTAGATTTTGTATTGGAATTCCGCAATAAATTAACATCAATGATGGAAGTAGTGAAAGAGAATTTGAGTCATGCACAGGAGAAGCAAAGTTACTGGTATGACAGAACAGCCAGAGAACGTGTGTATGATGTGGGAGATATGGTTATGGCATTCATACCCAGGAAACATGACAAATTACAGGCTAACTGGGAAGGACCATATACCATCAGAGAAAGGCTTGACACAGTGACATATGTAATCACCACAGACCAATTAAACAAAAGCAAAGTGGTTCATGTAAATATGTTAAAGCCTTACCATACCAGGGATGCAAAGGTGTTGCAAGTTACCTTATTCCCTGAGGGAAGTGGGCCTGAACTTCCAGATTTGGTACAGGAAAGCAAAGACAAAGGAGGGGTAGATCAAGTGGAATGGTCAGAGGAGGTGAAGGAGGAAGTAAAAGAGGAGATTCTGAGAGTTTTGAAAACCTATAGGAATCTCTTTAGCAACAAACCTGGCCGAACCAGTATAGTTATACATTCCATTGATACTGGAGATCATGCCCCAATCAGATCTGTTCCGTACCGTGTGAATGGGAAAGTTTTGAATGAGATCAAAAAGGAGGTGGAAGAGATGCTGGAATTAGGAGTGATCAGGGAATCCATCAGTCCCTGGGCCTCAAGTATTGTCCTGGTTCCGAAAAAAGATGGAACGACCAGGTTTTGCATTGATTATCGGCTAATCAATAAAATTACTGTCCCAGATGCGTATCCTATGCCTAGGGTAGACGCTATGTTAGAGTTATTGGGGTCAGCAACCATTATCTCTACACTAGATCTCTGTAAAGGATTTTGGCAAATGGAACTAGACGAGCAATCCAGAGCCAAAACTGCCTTCAGTACACCAGATGGGTTATATGAGTTTGTGACCTTACCCATGGGACTAAGGAACTCACCAAGTTCATTTCAGAGGCTAATCAATACTGTGTTGCAAGGCATGTCAGATTTTGCAGTGGCCTATATCGATGACGTGGCCATTTTTAGCAAGTCGGTGCCTGAGCATGTCCAACACCTGACAACAGTATTGGAGGCCTTAAGAAAAGCAGGCCTCACAATAAAAGCTAAGAAATGCCAGTTTGGACTAAAGGAAGTAATCTATTTAGGACATAAGGTGGGGAGTGGGAAAATCACCCCCTTATGGAGCAAGGTGGAGGCAATACAAGCGTGGCCGATCCCCTTAACCAAAAAACAAGTAAGGGCATTTCTGGGTGTGGCTGGTTTTTATAGGAAGTTTGTGAGAAATTTTGGGGAAATAGCAACCCCCTTGCATGAATTGACCAAGAAGAAGTGTTCTGAGCGTGTGGTATGGATGGATGAATGTCAGAAGGCTTTTGATCTGCTGAAGCAAGCCTTGTGCCAAGGACCCATATTAATAGCACCAGACTATGAGCAACCATTCATCGTGGCTACAGATGCGTCGGACCTGGCTCTGGGAGTCATCTTGCTGCAGGAGAGAGAAGGCACCAGACATCCAGTGGCGTACCTGAGTCGCAAGCTGATGCCGAGGGAGAAAAACTATTCGTCGGTCCAGAAGAAGTGCCTAGCAGTCGTGTGGGGACTGAACAAGTTGTGCTCATACGTGTGGGGACGAAGATTCACAGTGACTACGGATCATCGGCCCTTGTTATGGTTGCAGACTATGAAAAACCATAACACTATGCTGCAGAGGTGGTCCTGGGCCCTACAGGACTATCAAGTGGACTTCCAGTTCATAAAAGGCAAGGACAATGTACTGGCCGATGGACTTTCCAGGCAAGTGGCTGGGACTGCAGTGACGTGACCAGACAGAGGAACAAAGAAAGACATTTTCCCCATAGAGACTTTTATTTGTTAACGCGACATATAAATCCTGGAACAGAAATAATACTCTGCTGTTGTTTAAGGGGGGGGGAATGTGATGTTCCTATATTAATGTATAGAGGGTAAGTGTTGTTGTTTTAGAAGATACATGGTAAGTGGAGTGAAAGAGGGGGAGTGAATGGGCAGTAGAATGCAAGATGATTGGCTGAGTGTTTAAAATGGCTGAATGTATAAAAGGAAGAGTGAGAGTGGAATAGGGGGGAGAAGAGAAAGAGTGGATTGCTTGGTGGGGTTTGAGAGAGTTGTTTGCCAGGAGAGAGTGAAGAAGGAGGGGGGTGGAGTTCGGATTAGTATTGAGTAAAACCATATGCTTATGTGCCTTAAGAAGAAATCTTGTTAATCTTGTTAGCTTTGTTATCTTTAATAAATACTTAATTTGGTTTACCAAAGGCCTGATCCTTGGCTGGGGTTTCACAGACCAGAAGGGAGGGTAAGGTAATGACCAAGGCTGAAGGGGAACTGTAACAAATGGTGGCAGCGGTGAAGAGAATAACAATACCAGTATTCAGAGTCTCTGGGAATACTAGTATTAGGACGTGACTGGTGGTTGCCTAGCAGGGGGATCTGTTGAGATCTGTGCTAGAGCAGGGAGAGAAATCATAAGAGAGTGCAGTCCGGACTGGTGGAGTCCCTGGTGGTGCCTAGTGACAGGCAGTAGCCACGCGCAGGTAGGAACCTGACAGGGAGAGCCAGGGAAGGACGCATCACAAGCCCCCTCTAAGTATTGTCTCCAATTTTGAAAAGAATCCTTAATGGCTAATAACTCTTTTTCCCACACTGTATAATTTCTCTCAGCATCCCTTAATTTTCTGGAGAAGTACGCACAAGAGTGTAGCTCCGTTCCTTCCCCATTCATCTGTAAGAGAACCCCCCCGATGGCAAAATCTGAAGCATCTGCCTCCACAACAAAAGGACGGGTAGGGTCAGCAAAATGCAAGATGGGCTCGGAGGAAAACTTTCCCTTCAGCTCCTCGAAGGCTCTTGCAGCATCCTCTGTCCATTGAAATTTCTTTTTCCCCCTTAAACAGTCGGTGAGAGGGGCTGTTAACCTGGAAAAGCCTGGAATAAACTTTCTGTAGTAGTTGGCAAATCCCAAAAAAGTTGTACATCCTTTTTAGTGGCCGGTTGCCCCCAATCCAGTATACAACTCACTTTTTCTGGATCCATTTCTACTCCTTCTGCTGAGATGCGATATCCAAGAAAGTCCAAAGACTTTAGATCAAACCCACATTTCTCTAACTTAGCATACAGATGATTCTCTCTCAGTCTTCCCAACACAGTTTTCACATGCTGCTCATGGTCTTCTTGGTTCTTTGAAAACACCAGGATATCATCTAAATAACAGATTACGTACTTATCCAAAAGGTCTCTAAACACGTCATTCATGAACTTCTGAAACACTCCTGGACTTCCACAAAGTCCGAATGGCATGACCAGATATTCAAACTGTCCATAAGAGGTCAAAAACCCTGTTTTCCATTCATCTCCCTCCTTCATCCTGATCAGATTGTATGCCCCTCTTAAATCCAGTTTCATGAAGATTTTTGCAGAGCGCAGTCGGTCTAACAGCTCTGAGATCAGGGGCAGCGGATAGCTGTTAGGGATGGTGATTTGATTCAATGCACGGTAATCATTACAAGGCCTGAGCTCCCCCCCTTCTTCTTCACGAACAACGGGGCGCTCCAGCGGGGGACTGCAAGGGACGTATGAATCCTTGCTTCAGGTTTTTTTCCAGAAATTCCTTCAGGGCCCTCTCTCTTTCTCTGTGAGAGAGTAAATTCTTCCCGATGGGATGCTGGCTCCTGGCACGAGATCAATCACACAGTCATAAGGGCAGTGGGGAGGTAACGTCTCTGCCTCTTTTTCATCGAACACATCTCTAAATTCTCCATACTTCGAGGGAAGGGTTACTTGCTTGGCTTCCTGCACTGCTCCAGCTAATGTGTCGGGTTTTTCTTCTGCCTGACAGTTTTCCTGGCAATACTGAGAAGTGAACCACACCACAGCATCCTTCCACTTTATCTGTGGGTCATGCTTGACTAACCAGGGCATTCCTACAATCACATCAAAGGTCGAAAGGTCTGTTACATACAGCGAAGTGAACTCTTCGTGCCCCGGGATTTGCAGTTTCAATTCCTCTGTTGCTCGCGTTACCCCCCCTCCTTTCAGGGGCCTCCCATCTATGGTCTCCACCGGCAAGGGGGTGTCCAATTTCCATTGGGAAATTCCGTAACGCTTTGCTAGCTCTGCATCAATGAAATTTGTGGTTGCTCCACTATCAATTAACGCGGTGGAGTTAAACATTACTCCTTTGGAACTTATAATCCGAATTGGCAGTACCAAGACTCCTCTTGAAGGAGGTGTTGTCACCGGAGGCCCTTTGTCCAATGTAGCCCCCAGTCCACAGGCCTGTACATGGACTGGGTTCGCTAGTTTCCCGCCGGCTCTGTTTTTCCCCCCTTCAGTCCACAATCTCTAGCCATGTGGCCCGGTTTTGAACAATAGAAGCATAAACGTTCTTTATGACCCCTCTCCTTTTCTTCTTCCGACAGCTTCGGCCGAGCCCCCCCCCCTGTCCTTCTGTCACGTTGCCTGATGTTCCTGGGGTTGGAAGGGTCTTGCTGCGAGATGCTGAAACTGAGTATCTCTGGACCTCCTGTTTCTTTTCCAGGCACCTTCCTTCCAACCGATGATCGATCTGTAGGCATAGCCGAATCAGTCCAGGCAAATTATTTGGGTGGGAGGTTCTAGCCAAGTCATCCAGGACTTCAGAACTCAGTCCACTCCTATACATGAACATCAAGGCTGCATCACTATAACCAGTTTCCTGGGACAAAATTTTAAAAGCGTTAGTGTACTCTGACACCGTTTCTTTCCCTTGTTTCAAGGCCCCCAACTGACTGGCCACCGTCTCCGCCCTTTGAGGGTCCTGGAACATCTCAGTCATGGCTCGCATAAAGTCTCTATACCTTCCCAGAAGGCCGTCCTTTCTGACCAGGTACGGAGTCACCCACTTGGCAGCTTCTCCTTCCAAGAGACTGATCACGAAGGCCACCTTGGCCACATCACTAGGAAACTCTGCATTTCTGATGTCCAAATACAATTCACACTGAGCCACGAAAGTAGAGAGCTGCTCACTCTGTCCCGCATATTTTGGTGGTAATCCTATAGGAATCTTCACCACAGCGGACGGAGGGGCTGATCGCATCTGATCTACTGTGGTTCTCAAGGTCTGATTGTCAGTCTTCAGAGTCCTGACAGCCGCTAACAAGGTTTGAACATTTGCCTGTAAGTCCGCCACATTAGTCCTCAGCCGTCTCACTTCTTCTGTCTCAGAAGTGGGATTTGTTCCCCCTGCTCCCTTCTCCATCTTGTCACGTTCAAGCGGTGGGAGCGTTGAGCGTGAAGTAGGTGGTTCTGTCAATCTGTTGTGTCCGGGACTGGACTCAATAACCAGACCAGGTTGTGAAAGCAATTCAGTCTTTATTAACGTAATATCCAAACAGATGCTGCGCCTTCTCATGAAGGAACACAATACACGTGTCCAGCGACATGCAAGAGAGTTGACAGAACAAAAGAATTCCCGCCCCCCCTTATCCTTATTAAGGGGGCTTTCTGGCACGAATTCTCTCACTCCGCCTTAGGGTGCTTTCTTCTCCGCCCCTCCTCTCTCTTCCCTTGGCTCGTTTTTGTTTTCTCCGGGTTCGCGGTGATGGAGGAAGTTCTGCCTCCTCCCCTTCTGAAGATTCTATCTCTGGTATTGGAGAAAGAGGGGGGTGAATGTCATGCCCATCAGGCGGGCTTTTCTCTGGCTGAGGAGGGAGTTGAACTCCCCCTCCTTCCTGGGCTAACTGCTCTGGCTCGATGAGGGGGGTGAGCGTGGGAAATTCCTGAGAAGTGTCTGTAACTTTGTCTGTTGGAGTTTCAAGGCCTCTGCGGCTGCTGGGCAACACTATCTCTGAGAGTTCTCCCTCCCCCTCTTCACCCAGCTCTGGGAAAATGATCTCCTCATCTTCTGAAGTGCTAGGGTCCCAATCCTGCATCCTGACAGTTGCAAGAACACCTGCACTTGGCTGACTTTCTCTTCTCCTAGAGATATAGGATCAGTCTCAGGCCCTGAACCTGGCAACCCTAGTACTGATGTATAGATATTGTTTCAGCAGATCTTCCAGCATAGCACTGGGGTTTTTATGCTGGAGCTGCTGAACCACACTCCAAACCTCAGGGGACTCCAATTAATCCCCTGCAGCCAGACCTTTACTCTCTGGCTTTTGAGACAATGCCTCTTCCTTGGGCTTGGGGGCCATTCAGGCTCTATGTCAGAGCCCAAACTTGCCCTGGATGCCAACAACCCATCCTAGGCCTCGTCATAGGACCCTGGCTCCTCAACCTCAGGGCTGGGACCAAGACTGGAGTCTCTTGGTCTTCCTCTGATGAGGACTGCCCTGGCTGGGACCTGACACTACCTAGGCTGTAACTCAGGTCTAATTCCTGATCTTCCCAATGTGTGCAGCTCAGCACGAGGCCTTTTCAGAGTTTCTGAACAGAAAAATCGACCGTCAATCAGTTAAAAAAAATCAATTGCTTTCCACAATTAGTTTACAATTGCTTAGTTAGTCCTTTATGTAGCAGCCACTTAAAAAGTTTTACCTTGATTGTCCAACAGGAAGGAAAATCTAAAGGTCAGGAACAAGACTAGAAGGAGGGATTCTCTAGGAGGAGTTAACAAACACACTCTAAACTATTTGTTTTCTGTCTGCCCTTCCCTAAACTTGTAGTATGAGTAAGGTTTTTTTTCAGGTGGAATCTAAAACTGAGATACCGAATCCAGGATCAAAGCCAAGATCAGGAGCTCATTGTCATTACCAAAGTAGTTCAGTTCATGATGAATCAGAACACAGGACAGACCACAGATGAAAGAGGACTGTAGCAGGTAAAAAATGTGGTGCTGGTACTCATACCTTGAGAAAAATACCCTGGGTGCCATCATAAAATGGCTGGCATGCTCAGCAAAAAAAGAGGAGATAGTACTCTGTACAGGGAAGTGTTGTCACAAAAAAGTGTGTGTAGCTATAGGCAAAGTCAAGCTTTTGAGTCTAGTATTCCTGGGTATCTCTTTTAAAAGGGTGAGACAATTACACAGATTAAACTTAATTCATACTCAAAGAACAGTGAGGGCCATAAATTCCAACAAGAATGGTTCTAGAAATATGAATGGTTAGAGTATTCTAAGCTCCACACTAGTTTTTTAACTTCATAGTTATAGCATGAACTGTTTTGTATGCTTTACACCTTTTGGTATCCCATTATTCACTATACTAAATTTCCTATTAACTTGGCCTTTACATAACTCATAATGTAAGTTAACACACTCTATGCATGGAGAAGGAATGAGGGGGAAGGTCACTACCTATCCCTTTCCCTGGCCTGGCCCTCACGTCCTCTCCACCCATAAGTGTGTGTGTATGGGGGGATGGCTGGTACAATGTGCCTGCTCCCCAAATGCCCCACCTAGAAATGTGGCTGCCCCACCTAACAAGAAAAGCTGGCTATAGAGCTGCTTCCAAGCTCAATTCAAAGTGCTGGTTTTGATTTGGCTTGGACCCAGATACCTTAAGGACTGGCTTCTCCCGTATCATCCTGTCTGAGCCCTAAGATCTTCCAATGAAGCCATTCTCAGAGTGCCACCACCATGCACCCTGGATGTAGAATTTTCTCCCCATGGAGGCTCATCTGATGCCTACTTTGTTATTGTTGCGCACCACCCCAATCTTTGAGCGGTTCAGACTTCCAGGGGTCCCTGTGCTTACCCAGGGTTTGATTTCCTTGGAAAGAAGGTCAGCAGAGACTATGGTGTCTTATAAGATATATGTTTTTTATTTACACATATTCACAACCTGAGAGTAAGATGGAAGGGTTCTTAGCATTACCCGTCCATCAGACCTTGCTTCCTAAAGTCCATAGCTTTGGGGGTGCAGACACAGGACAGGCTTCTCTGTGTGTCTTTCCAGCTTTACCCCCAAGACGAGACTGAAAGACACAAGCCTCTCCTTGGTTCCAGGCAGAGCTTGGAAAAGTTACTTTTTTGAACTACAACTCCCATCAGCCCCAGCCAGCATGGCCACTGGATTGGACTGATGGGAGTTGTAGTTCAAAAAATTAACTTTTCCAAGCTCTGGTTCCAGGATGGAGGGTGGGGAAGAGAGCCTCTCTCCAGTAAGAGTTCCCATAACAACAGGATCACTCTTGGCCACATCCTTGTGGATATGCAGATTTACCATTCAAAAAGCCCATTAATTCACAGACTGACTGCTAAACTATTAGCTTATGCATAGGAAACTGGTTTGCCCAGTCTAGCAGGTCTCTCCATTGCAGATTGTATCTCTTGGAAATGGACTGCGTTCAAGTCGATTCTGACTTATGGCAACCCTATGAATAGAGTTTTCATGGTAAACGGTATTCAGAGGTGGTTTACCATTGCCTTCCTCTGAGGCTGAAAGGCAGTGACTGGCCCAAGGTCACCCAGTGAGCTTCATGGCTGTGTGGGGATTCGAACCTAGGTCATAGTCAGAGCTTGGAAAAGTTACTTTTTTGAACTACAACGCCCATCAGCCCAATCCAGTGGCCATGCTGGCTGGGGCTGATGGGAGTTGTAGTTCAAAAAAGTAACTTTTCCAAGCTCTGGTCATAGTCCAACACTTATAAACTAGAAGAGGTCTCACAGATATAATCCAACCCCTCCCCAATCCTATAACATTATATTTGTCTGTGTTCACACCATACATTTAAACCACATCTAAAGCATAGAATGTTGTAAGACAGACAATCCATCAACAGAGAGCATTAAATGATGGCTCCAAAAAGCACATCCTAACCCTCTATCCTGGTTGCATATGGAGATGCTAGAAGCACCGATAACATCGTTAGAAGTATATAAGGTTATAAAAAACTTATATTGGGAAAAGCTCCAGGTTTGGATGGTTTTGGATGTGAAATATAAAAGAATTTAAAGAGATCTTAATGCCCAGAGAAGTTATGTATAACTTCCCATAAAATATATCACCATAACATTTCACAAGTAAAATGATTTATTTAAGGTAATATTGCCCATCATAATATATACCCCAGAACAATAGTATGTAATTTTAAACCGTGTGTGTGCATATGTGCCTTCAAGTCGATTACGACTTATGGTGACCCTATGAATTGGCGACCTCCAATAGCACCTGTTGTAAACCATCCTGTTCAGATCTTGTAAGTTCAGTTCTGTGGCTTCCTTTATGGAATCAATCTATCTTTTGTTTGGTCTTCCTCTTTTTCTACTCCCTTCTGTTTTTCCCAGCATTATTGTATTTTCTAGTGAATATTCTTATTATATATCCAAAGTATGATAACCTCAGTTATCATCATTTTAGCTTCTAGTGATAGTTCTGGTTTAATTTGTTCTAACACCCAATTATTTGTCTTTTTTGCAGTCCATGTTATGCGCAAAGCTCTTCAACCACATTTCCAATGAGTTCATTTTTCTCTTATCCGCCTTTTTCACTGTCCAGCTTTCATATCCATACACAGATTGGGAATACCATGGTCTGAATGTTCTTGACTTTAGTGTTCAGTGATACATCTTTGCATTTGAGGACCTTTTCTACTTCTCTCATAGCAGCCCTCCCCAGTCCTAGTCTTCTTCTGATTTCTTGACTATAGTCTCCCTTTTGGTTAATGTCTTTGCCAAGGTATTGATAATCCTTGACTAGTTGAATGTCCTCATTGTCAACTTTAAAGTTACGTAAATCTTCTAATTTAAAACTACAAATAATAAAATATACAATACATCAATTAAAAGTAATAGAGTGCTTCGACATGGCAGTTCATTGCGGACTCGGTTCTGCTTTGGCATGAAAGTTTCCTGCAGTACCCTCCTTGTTCTCCTGGACCTTTCGGTGGCCTTCGACACTGTTGACCACAATATCTTGTTAGATCGCCTTGAGACTCTGGGGATTGGAGGCATTGTTTTACGGTGGTTCCGCCCCTTCCTCTCTGGGAGATACCAGAGAGTGGTACTGAGAGAGGAGATCTCAGAGCCTTGGCCTCTCACATGTGGGGTACCACAGGGCTCTATCCTCTCCCTGACATTATTTAATGTCTATGTAAGGCCACTGGGAGATATCATCAGGAGATTTGGACTGCAATTCCATCAATACACAGAGATACCCAGATTTTCCTCTCATTTAAGTCTCCCCCATTGGTGGTGATAGAAAGGCTATGTAATTGTCTGGAGGCTGTGAGGGATTGGATGAGCAGGAGTAAACTTAGACTGAATCCCGATAAATCTGAGGTTCTGTTGGTGGGTGATAAAGAGAAGCTGGGGATTACGGATTTGGTGCTTAATGGGATACAACTGCCCCTAAGAGATCACGTCCGGAGTTTGGGGGTCATTCTTGACTCCCAGCTATCCATGGAGGCACAGGTAGCAGCTGTTGGTAGGGCAGCGCTTTACCAACTTCACCTCATTCATAGGATATGCCCTTACCTCCCGAGCCACCTGCTCCCTAATGTGGTACATGCTCTGGTTCTGTCCCGGCTGGACTATTGTAATGCGCTATATGTGGGTCTTCCCTGGAGAACGGTCCGTAAGCTGCAGCTAGTGCAGAATGCGGTGGCTAGCTGTGATCATATTACCCCAGTACTTAAGGAACTGCACTGGCTACCGGTGGTTGCTAGGGCCAAATTTAAGATCCTGGCTTTAACTTTCAAGGCGCTCCACGAGGCTGGCCCACTTTACCTAAAGAGTCGCCTCCACTCGCACCAGGGGCGCTGGCTTACAAGATGGTCCTTGAATGGTTCACTTCTTATTCCTCCAACAAAAGCAGTGAGATTGGGGAGGACACGGTCCAGAGCTTTTTCAGTAGTGGCTCCCTCACTTTGGAATTCTTTGCCAACTGACCTCTTTCAGGCCCCTTCTGCCATGGCCCCGTCAGAGGACTCATCAGATGAGGATGACTTGGGAGTAACAGCAGGAGACCCAGAAGCAGCAGACCCAGAAGAAGAAACGGAGGAAACTCCTGAGAACCCAGCTCCTTCTCCCCCTCAGCTGCAGAGCACCCCAGACACAGCTGAAGCCCTTCAGCCAGACGCAGACAGGGAACAGGATACTCCCCCCTCACCTGCAGAATGTAGACAACAGAAGGTCAGGCAGAAGAGGGGCAGGCCTGTCCACTTAAGGCCAAAACGCTGATGGCTCACACCTGCTGACAAACCTGCTCCTTAAAAGTCAAACCTTGGCTTCAGCTTGTTGCTGACTACAATGTCAGGTGTGACCGCTGTGTGTCTTCCTATCCCCTGAACCTTGACTTGGACTGATCTCTCGGCAAACTAGACCCGGACCTTCACTGATGTCTCTTCTGGATTTCTGGCTTGGCATGTAAGCTTCGAACGGCCTGCCCTTATCTTGCTTCCTCCTTGCTAGCCTGGCAGATTTATAGCCAAGCTGCCGGCTGAGGACTTACGGTCTAGCAATTACCAAGGAATCTCCAGCCCTGCCTGCACCCCCACCGACACTGCTGTCTCAGTGAAGAGCTGACACCTTCCTTGTTATGCTTTCATCGGGCCTTGAAAATCTGGCTCTTTAACCAGGCTTGGGAAGGGGGTTAGGGTGGCAGAGGGTAGTTCTGTGGGGATTTATTCAGTTTTTAAATTTTATACTGTTTCCTTTTTTAATTGTTTTTACATGGATTGTATTGTATTTTGTTGTACGTCGCCCAGAGTGGCAGATTAACCTCTGCCAGATGGGCGTCTAACAAATCTAATTAATAAAAATAAAATAATAAAATACCCACATTATGATTGTCTCATAAAAATGCCATCCCCTGTTCGCTCCCCCAATATAGGCCCCATGTGGACTACACATTTAAAGCATTATCATATCACTTTAAACAGTCATAGCTTCCCCAAAAGAATCCTGGGAACTGTAGTTTGTGAAGGGTGGTGTTAGGAGCTACAATTCCCAGAGTGGTTTAACAATCTATCCCTCTTCCCTAGGAACTCTGGGAACTGTATCTCTGTGAGAGGAATATGGGTGTCCTAACCAGGGCTGGCACCAGGCATGCCGGAACCCTTGGACACCAGTTTGCCCAGGGCCCCAGTGCATGCACACACATGCACACACACCCCACCTACCTGTCTCTCCTGTCTTTTGTGGCTGTGCACGCTGGGCTGCCATTAACCAAGATGGTGGCCGAGGTTTCCCTAAGGGGCTGAAGCCTCCGCTGCCATCTTGGTTGATGGCACGCATGTGTGCTACGTGCCTGCATCCCTGCCATCAACCAAGATGGTGGCAGGGGCATCAGCACTTTAGGGAAACCTCAGCCACCATCTTGGTTAATGGCAGCCCTGCGTGTACAGCCTGCGCAGCCGCAAAAGACAGGAGAGACAGGTAGGTGGAGAGGGCAGCTTGGGAGCTCTCTCCCCGTGATCTGTGACAGTACTCTGCAGATCACAGAAGGGGAGCACTCCTCCTCTCCCACCCTATCAGCCAGGGCCTGACTGGGCCGCCCTTTAGCACTGGCCCTGGTCCTAACCAGTAGTGTAGTGGGAAATTCAGAAGTGCAGAGTCCCTTCATGATAGTCTCAGCCACACCCCCTGCTATCCTCTTTTTTTTTTGCTACTGGATTGAGAATGAGATTCTTGTTAATGCCTTCTGCCACAACAACAGATGTCTCTAGGAGCCAATCAACATGAAAGGAGAGAGTGTTAGCTACTGAGAAGCGTCTTCTCACCTCCTTTCACTCTGATTTGTTCTAATCAGCAGGAAAGTACAAGGAGGCATGGTAGAAGACTCTTCTTAGTAGCTAACATACTCCCCTTTCATGCTGATTGGCTCATAGGATGCTGGAGACATAGGGACCCTGCTGGGACCCTGCTCCCCAAAAGTAAGGAATTTAAGACACACACCCCGAGATCCTGCACAACTACACCCCTGGTCCTAACAACGCTCAAAACACTTAACAAACTACAGTTCCCAGGGTTCTTTGGGGGAAGCCATGGCTGTTTTTATAGTGGTATGATACTGCCTTAAATGTACAGTGCAGATGGGACCTCAATCTGGATTTACTGTTTCCATGGGGGTGGGGTGGGGTTACTCACTGGATTTTCTGCGAAACAGTAAATCTAAATTAAATGGGAAAATAATATGGGATGGTATTCTGATGAGGACAACACCATGTGGACGCTGTGCAAAACCCATCTGCGTAGGCAGCATCAAGTCCACAATAAACTGCCAGGTGGAATCACCCATAAAGAAACAACATAGCTAGCACAATACACAAATGTGCAATTAAAACAGCAAAGTAAAACCTGCAACTCCAGTGTTTCAAAACATGGTATTTTCCCAATGCTATTTTAAAGTACAAACCATTAGAATGCTTGAGAAATCAAAAAGTGTCTTAACCTTAATAAAGGCTGTGTAAACACCAGACATTAAAAGCATATTCAAAGTACATTCCCTCTGCCCCCAAGAATCCTGGGGACTGTAGTTTACCTCTCACAGATGTACAATGCCAAGCATCCTTAACAACTTACAATCCCTAGGATTCTTTGGGAATCTTTAGATTGACACAATGTATGTGGATGAGCCTATATTTATCAACATAATATAGGAGAGGGCTTTAGCTCATTGGCAGAGCATCTGTTTTGTAACCAGACAGTCCGTGACTCAGTCCTCCATATCTCCAGGAAGGGCTGGGAAAAACCCTGTCTGAAACCCTGGAGAACCACCACCAGCCAATGTAGAGAACACTGAGCTAGGTGGACCAATCTAGTTTCACACGGAGAAGCAATAGTTTGATTGGGAAGGGCCATCACTCAGTGGTAGAGCATCTGCTTTGAATGCAGAAGGCCCCAGGTTCAATCTCAAGCATCTTCAGGTGGGGCTGAGAGAGACCCATCTTGAACTTGAAGAGCTGCTGCCCGTCATTGTACACAATGCGGTGCGAGATGGGCTAATGGTCTTACCGTAAGGAAGCTTCCTATGTTCTTCTGCAACAATTGAAACCTAATGGACATTGCTTGCAATGGGATGTAAACCCCAGCTAACTTTTGAAAGATTATGCCCAGAGTCACCTTAAAACTGTATCCAAATGAAGAAATTAAGCTAATAGCAAAAGAACTCCAGTTTGATTTTTGTCTGTTTGCTTTAAAAAGAAAAGAATGGGGGGAGGGGGAGGGAATGGGTGCCTGTATTAAGGAGGAGGTGAAGAGAGTTTTCTGAAGCATGTCCTTCTGCATTCCTAGATGGGAAATGCAAATGCTGGCTCAGTACGCGTACAATAATTAGATAGAAATGTGATTCATTTACTTTTGTACTATTAGGATGCAGCGTGAATTAGGTCATGAAGAAAGGAAGAATGAATCTGCCAACAGTTTTAAATTACTTTTTTATGCCGGGGGGGGGAGAAACGAAAGAGAAAACAGAGTGTATTCTAAGAAGCCAATTGAAGGGCTAAGGTAAATGTTACAGTTGCAGGCCCAGGTGTCAGAGCCAGGTTGCCGCCAAACACATATAAAGCAGTGGGGGACAGCGAAGGCTATTTACAGTGTAGAGTGGGCAGCACAGGTGGAAGATAAATCCTCCCATCCCATCCCTTTCCTCCCCCCCCCGGTGCCACGTCACCTTAGTTGTTTTTCACTCAGTGGGGCCCATGAGATCAGAATAACACTCACTGGGAGAGAAATAACTGGGGAGAAGCACTTTTGTTGAGGTGGGAACTTGAGTAGAGGATGCAATCAGCTCCTCACTCTTTCCCACCAGTGCTGCTTTCCTTGCATCACAATGGCCTAGTTCACATATCACATTAGCAAATCATGAGTGCTGGTTTACTGTGGATGAGTAGCATCCCAGTGCAAGCTCTTCAATGGTCCCCGCTTCACTTCTCCCCTGCTGTTATTGATGTGCCAAAGAGGAAATGAAGCAGAGGTTGTCTTTGCATTCCGTCTGAACCAGCACTCAAGGTTTGTTCACCACAAACAAACCACAGACAAGAAACCTTGGCAAACCTTGGCTTCTGTGCAAACTGGTTTGCACAGAGCATGAAGCCAGCCTCTGGCTTGTTTCCTCCCTAGTGTGTCAACAGGAGTAGCAGGGAAGGAACAAAGAGGGGAGTTTTGAGCAGCATGCTCCATGTTCACATTAAGCCACAGTTTATTTTTACAGTTATGGTTTAACACAAGGATGGGGAACCCTCTTCAGCTCGAGTGTCAAACATGGTGGATTCACAGCAGCTAGCAATTAACAGATACCAGATGCCGGCCAGATCATAAATCTGCTAGGCAGGAAGAACCAGGGGCCAGCCTGCATGTTTACTGTTTGGGAAGCGCCAAAGGAGGATGCAGGGGAGTCAAGTCCTTAAGGTAGCCCAAAGGTCCAGAAACCAAGAGATATGATTAGGCAGGGCAGGGTCCAAGGCACGGGTCAACAGGGCAGCTGGAGCAATGTCTGCAGCAAGGCTTGACGTTGACTTTAGCAAGAAGTCAACCTTTCCTTCCAGTCTTTTATGCTTGGCGTGCGAGGCCAGGTGCTTACAATCAGCCTATGTTTTTGTGAGCTCTCCTGCTCCTTAATCGAGCTGATTGCCTTCATTGCTGCAACACCTGTTGGCGTCTTCTCTCTGCTGGGGAAGGGGCAGCCGCCTGGTCGCTTTCCGACTCTGATAGGCGGGCTCCCTCAGGGGTTTGCCCCTAGTCTGGCGAAGGATCCTGAGCTGTCTCCTTGCTTGGCCCCTCTCCTGGGTCTGCAGTCTCCCATTCTTCTACCTCCTCGGATGAGTCCTCTGAGGGGGGCATGACACCAAGTGTCATGTTCCCCTCTGGGCAATCTTCTGGGGACCCCATACCAGTGGTAGGTGAGGGCAGAGGCAAATGTAGGCAGAGCAAAAAATGTGAATTTTACCTTTGCAGAGAAGGCTACTTTCTATACACGCTTACATTCACCTCTCTATCCTCCATCCAGGCAAACAAGCATTATCAGAGTTCAAGGACACATTCCAGCCAGGCAAAAACACTCGAGGAGGGTGCAAAGTAAGGCTACTAAGGGTGTGGCCTGGGGAGAGGGGGCATGGCTGAGGAAGGGGTATGGCCTTGGGAGTGTCCCAAGAGCCAGATAGAGAGGCCTAGAGGGCTACACCTGGCCCCCAGACTTGAGGCTCCCATCTCTGGTTTTATATGAGATGTGAATTGGGCCCATAAGTGAAGCTGGCACAACTAGTGTTTCCAGGTCTTCGGTTTTCACCTGGAGACTCCATTTTTGGGGGGTCCTCCCTGGCAGGGCCGGTTCTAAAGGGCGGTCAGGTGGGGCCCTGGCCTGAGGGCCCTGGCGCTACAGGAGTCCCTGAGGGGCCCTCTGCTCCCATCCCGCGATCCGCGGCAGGAGCCGCGGATAGCAGGACAGGAGAAGCTTCCAAGCTGCCCACCATCCCCCCTGCCATTCTCCCCTCTTCACCTACCTTTCTCTGCTGTTCTTTGAGGCTGCAAGAACTGCGTGCACAGGGTTGCCATCAATCAAGATGGTGGCCGAGGTTTCTGTAAGGGACTGAAGTCTCTGCCACCATCTTGGTTGATGGCAGCAATGTGTGGACTGCATGCCATCAACCAAGATGGCGACAGAGGCTTCAATCCCTTACGGAAACCTCGGCCACCATCTTGTTTGATGGCAACCCTGTGTGTGCAATGTGCGCAGCCACAAAGAACAGCAAAGCAAGGTAGGTGAAGCAGGGGGATGGCAGGGGGGGATGGCAGGGGGGATGGCGGGTGCCTCGGAAGCTCCTGTCACAGATCGCGGAAGGGGAGCGGAGGGGCCCAGGGCAGGCTGATGCCCAAGGGCCCCAGCTTTCCTGGAGCTTGCCCTGCTCCCTGGGTCTGTGGGCAAGTCACACCAATCTCTGGATTTTTGGTTGGCCACCTGGCCATGCATGCACGTTTAAGCCACTTGGCTGCACATGCACTGCCATCCATTGCCACTCATAGCCACTGTTGTGGCCACAAGTAATCCCTGGAGTCTAGGGAGTGGAAAGGGGGAGATCTGGGCCCATTGATATGCCTTCCAGCTTCGGAGCTGGTTGCGTTCGAATGGGGGGAGCGAGAAGGAACTTCCTTATCCCCCCTGATTGAATGCAGCTGGCTCTGAAGGTAGTGGTATGCATGCATCAACAGGCTCAAATCTCTATTTAGGCCTGTTGTCTCCTGTCTTGGAGCATACTGCATTTGACTGAGGGGGGAAGGGTTTCCCAGGGAGATTTAGGCCTGTTGTTGTGCCCTGGCTTCAGAGCAGGCTGCATCCCATTGGGGGCAAGGAGGAGGAAGTTCCTCTTCTCACTCCCTGAAGGGATGCAGTCGGCTCTGAGGGCCCACTCTGTGACATCACTAGGGTCCGCTCCTGAAATCTCAGGGTTTGGGATGCTTCTGATGTGACAACTCTAGGCACAACCCAGGTTGTGTTAATAGTTTGCCCATTAATTGTGGGAGAGGGGAGGTAAATGAAATTAAACATATCTGCAGAATGAATGCTCCTGTTGCAGTTTACAAAAACACTTCGTTACATATTGAATACTGAAGTTGAAAATGGACTCAAGGCAGTATAGCTAACCTGCAGTTTGAAATACTGTAGTACTGTGGGGCAGGGGGAGCGGAAAAGCAAACTCTTCAGATTTTTCCATGTGGATATATGCCTAGCGGTAAACAGGAACAGTGCTCAAAGACTCCATGTCTCTCCACCCAGACTTTATTCCCTCATCCTTAGCTAAATTTCTGGGCTTTCAGCTGATTAGTCTGGGAAATCATATTACCTCATATATCTCCAGCTTGTCAGCAGGATTCTTAGGGACATTGCATCCTGTTTCCTGATTTCCTAGTAAGGAAGGCCCAGTGGCTCTTTTTGTGTGAAAGATGCATTGCCTTTATTATTAATTGTGGTTTCCTTGCCCTAGTCCTGCCTCATGAGTGCCTCAGGGAATAATGCTATTTGTTTCAGGTAGCATATTTTATTGTTAATATAGATGTATGTGCAAACAATGCATACTTGCTTATAGACTTTCACCTTTCACATTCTATTTATATTTTCCCATTACAGAAAACAAAATTTCAGATATTATTTTGCGGGGGGCATATTTTGGACTTCCACATACTGTATATAAATGGAACCCATTGCTCTACAACAGGGATGGGGAGCCTGTGGCCCTCCAATTGTTGTTGGACTCTAGCTCCCGTTGCCCCCCTGTGGCTCCCATCAGCCCCAGCCAGCATGATCAATAGTCAGAGATGATGGGAGTTGTAGTCCAGCAACCTCTGGATGGCAACAGGAACATATTGACATTGGAAGCTGCCTTATACAGATTCAGAGCATTGGTCCAGCTAGCTCACTATCATCTGCATTGACTGGCAGTGGTTCTCCAGAGTTTCAGGCAGGTCTCTCTCCCAGCCATACCTGGAGATGTGGGGGATTGAACCTGGGACTTTCTGCATACAAGGCAGATGCTCCATCACTGAGCCCTTCCCCAGGTTCCCTGTCTTTGCTCTACAAAGTTATTTACCAATTGCCTTCCTTATAAATAAGCTATATTCAGGAATGTTATCATTTCTGTTAATTTCCATATCTATCTAACTGAACCAAGAATATACATTGGCTGAGATTCTCTGTACATCTTCACCCCAATTAATATTATTGCACTGTTAATTTTAAATCCTTTCAAAGCAATATTCCAATAAGAAATGGGGATGGGCTTAGCACTATTGTACATATGTGATTTTTCTTAGATAAAGCCCTTTTCCCAATATGCATTCATTTCCACATAATCCCATCAGATAGGTTTGTAATCGGATCTGGAAGTCTGGCACCTCCGATAATTATTTGTAGTCTTTGCATACATTTCCTGAACTTTCCTGAAAATCTTTCATCAGTGGATATATTTTTCCAGTTACAGTGTTCTCTCTTAAATTAGTACTATTGAAACCGGAAGCTGTATGCAATATATATTTCCATTAATCATCTGTCTATGAAACCATATTGTTCATCTGGTTTTGAGCTTTATTTAGGCTGTGGTTCTACAGACACTTGCCTAGGAGTAAGCTGCATTGACCTCAGTGCAATCTGGCTATCACAGAAGCCAAACCTACTGTGAGGATAAGGAACTATATTTGCTTTGAGTTTTTTGTATGAAGGGTGGGATCGTAACACATGAGATCCCTAAGACCTTGTCCTAACCAATAAATATAATACATTTAGAGCACAAATGGCACAAGTCTAGGAGTGAAGCTGACCGAAGTTATGTACAAATACATAATTGTGTCTACTGCAATGGTGGTACAGGCAGCAAAGAAGGAACATTTTGCTGTCTCCATTATATCCTCGAGTAGCTGTCCAGTGGAGACTTTTAATGTCGTCCAGGATTCTTTGATATTTGCTTTAGTCAAAGATTGCCTGCTGTGAGCTGTTTGCAGGTCACATTGAGGGTAAAATCACTTGAATTTGCAATGACTTTGATGCTGTTGTTATGGAAAGTTGAGATGGGGTGTCAAATGTTCCATCCAACCAAGATTTATGAGTTCAGTTTTGGTGGATGGAGCCCAAGGACCTGACCAAGATGCTTGCTGGTATTGCCCATCCACCTGCACTCTCAATTGGCTGATTAGCCAGGCAGGTTTGACTAAGTGCATTCAGATACTTGTGAATGTCTCATTATGGGAAGGGCTGATGCCTCTAACTTTAAAAGATGCTATTACATTATCATTTCTAAAGAAGACAACATTATAAAATAAGATTGTGCTTGGCCATTATCAGCTAGTCACTAATACTCCTTTTTTAGAATCATAGAATCATAAAAACACAGAGTTGGGCCTATAAGGCCATTGAGTCCAACCCACTAGTCAACGCAGGAAACATGACTGAAAAAGTAGTGGTGGTGTAACTACAGACATTCTTGGAAGATACTGATTAGCCTGAGCTATTTCAGTCTGGATTCAGGTCTGTTTTCAGGACTGAATTGACCTTGGTTGCCCTTATTGGGAGAGGGACATGGGGTATGTGACCCTGTTGCTGGTCCCTAGAGATGAGTTGTTCCTAAGTTTGGGAATTTGGCAGGCTGTCTGTTCTTGATAGGCCTGCACTGTCCCTGAAGGAGCAGGTATGTAGCTTGGAAGTACTATTAGATACATCACCATTACTATTGAGCTACAGGTAGTTTTCAGTGGCTAGAGTGCTTTTTTCCAAACTTCAGCTGGTACATCAACTATGGCCATTCCTCAGAAGGGATAGCTTGGCCATAGCGGTGCACATTTTGGTAAGCTCTGTACTGGACTATTGCAATATGCTCTCCGTGGGGCTATCCTTGAGGCTTGTGAGGGCATTGCAGATAGTACAGAATACTGAAATCTGGCTTTTAGCTGGAACAGCGACTCATCAGCCTATTACAGTGGTGCTGAAAGCTCTACACTGGCTCCCAGTGCACCACCAAACCAGGTTCAAAGTATTATACACCCACAGCAGTGGCTGTATACTATAGCCAACATGGATTTAACAGCCATGTTAAATTGAAAATACCCCCATGCCTTTCTGCTGCTTCCCATAAGCTCATTTCAAAACAAAATCTTACAAAACTTACAGTCATGAACTCAGAAATACTTGCTTAACAACCCTCTAAGTTTTCATGACAATACACAAAACACTCAGAGACAATCCAGACTTCAAAGTCTCACACAAGAGTAAAATAATTCAGACCCCTGTTGGACTTTTTTCTGTCAGTGGTCTCATAATTTGTTGAAATTAATTAAAAATCAGCCATTTTCGGACTTCCGGGAAGGGTGACTTCGCTTGTGCCTGCTTTTGAGACGGGCTCCCGCCTCAGAAGAAGCTTATTCAGATATAAATCAGTCAGAACATTTTTTTTTGACTGATGAAATTTCTCCCGGGCAGGGAGAAACGTAGAGATCAACCTCAAAAGCCTGTTTTTGTTGGGAGGACTGGATTTCATTAATTTATGAGAAAAGGTCCAGCCAGCAATGCCGGACGGACTTCCGAACAAGCTCTATCTGATTAATGCGACACGTTTATCTTTTCTTCAAAGAGAAAACGGACTAACAGGCAAGCACCCTTCTTTCTATTCTTTTTTTTACTTGGTTTAAATTGTTGCAGCAAAAAGAGATTTGTCAAATGAATCAGCTTTAAATAACTTCTGGGTGAGCTATAACTCTTCTCTGTTATTCACGAAATTAACAGCTTATCTCTGTTTCTATTGCAAAAAGCTGTCCTGGAAGTGCATTCTAAAGATATAAACAGAAGAGGGATTTCTATTCCGAGGAGAAAAAATAAAAAATATGAACTTTGGAACATTATATTGTCTGGGACTATTCTCTTTTTGGTCTATTTTATTTTGACGAATCTGCTTCTTCACGACGCCACTAACTGTTTTGATGCTGGGAACTAAATTTGTTTTGTATTCTTGAACATAGAGAGATAAGGCAGGCTGCTCTGTTTATACTGTGATGTCATCAAGCCTGGAATATTAACCCAATTGTTGCTGAAATAAGAAGTGGTTCTTCTTTATTTTTGTTTTGTTTTCGTGGTTTTAAAAATGGCAATCAAGAAAGTGGCTGAGAATCTGGAAGTAATTATGTTTCAGAAAATAATGGATGAGATTGAGATAACGAAACAAACCCTGCGACAGGGTAGTAAGGAGCTGAAAATTGAACTGAGCAAAATGACGCAGGAGCTTAAAGAAATAGGGGATCCTGTGAGAGAGGAGAATGAGATCAGAGATGAGAAAAGAAAAAATAAAGGGAAGATACAAGCCCTGGAGATTGGAACAAATGTGGAATTGGAAAAAGATCTGGAGTTTATGAATATTAGAAATAAAATCTACTGTTTGGAATTTAACGTTATCTCTGAAGAAATTAATGAAGATATTAGAGATAAAGTTATCAATGGCTTGGATAATTTTCTGGACTGGAATGACGTGATGGAGCTTGATATAGAGAAAATCTATGGAATTAACTGCAGCCATGTGACAATGGAAAAACTTTCAAGAGATGAGCCAGTGCATTTTGTAAAAAAGAAGAACAGAGATATGACTTTACAACAATATTTCAGCAACTTATTCAGAATTGATGGCAAGAAAATATTTGGGATAGAGGAAATTCCCATCAGACTCTTATTATATGACTATGGCTATGACAGCAAGATTATTATGGAATACTGATAATGGAAGATTGGACACTGAAATTACTGGACTTAACAGGACTATTGAAGATGGAAGATGGAATTAATATGGATAATGGAATAATGGCTATTGAAATTATTGGACCTAACAGATTTTGATGAGATGGATTAATCGATATGTTTATTTGGACTATGGTTATGACAATAAGATTATTATTATTATTAACGAGATGGATTAATCGACATGTTTATTTGGAGAAAAATTGATAGATATATTTCTTAAAGAATTGAAACCTCTTTGACTTTTTGTGGAAAGAATAAAGTAATGTTTATGAGATTTGATGATTAATTAAGATTACTGGAGGAAAGTGATTTTATAATATAATTTAAGAGACAGGATTGTTATATATTGTAGACCTATCACTGATCTGCGACAAATGGGAAGTCAATATTTTATTTTTTTGTTTAATCATTTTTGTTTTGTTTTGTTTTTTGTCTTTGAATGTTTTATGATTTTGTTTTGTTTGTTTTATGAAAATTTGAATAAAAATTATTGTAAAAAAAAAATCAGCCATTTTCACATAATACATGTAATCCTATTACTGACCTTGCCCCATACTCTGACCTTCACTTTCTGCAGTTTAAAAGTTAAAAAAAAATGCATGGTTGATTTTTAATTAATGTTAAAATAATTAACATTGCAGTCTATGATAGTGCAGGCATGCTCAGTAAGAACCAGACTAACAGTTGTTTGGCTTGACTAATCAAAAGGCCACACTCATGCCAGATATTTATTCCACTTTAAACAGTCATGGCTTCCCCAAAGAATTCTGGGAACTGTAGTTTGTGAAGGGTGCTAAGAGTTGTTAGGATACTCCTATTCTCCTCACAGAGCTCCAATGGCCAGAGTGGTTTAACAGTCAGCCCCTCTTCCCAGAGAATTCTGGAAAATGGACCTCTGTGAAGGGAATAATGGCACCCTTCACAAACTACACTTCCCAAGATTCTTTGGGGAAGCCATGACTGTTTAATGTGGAATAAATGTCTGGTGTGGATGTGGCCAGGGACAGCTTTGGTTTAAATCTGGGTGGGAGTCTACATTTGTCTGCTGTAGAGGAAACCCTGGAAAATAATGATACTGTTAACAATGTTTTCCTTTTGGAAAGAAAGGGCTTTCCCTCTGCCCTATTCCCATCCACCCAATCTTCTCCTCTCCCATCTCCTCCTCCCCTCCCCTCCCCTGCCCCCAGGCCAGTTCACCTATCCTAAGCATGATTGCACAGGAGTAAATCCCACTGAACTCAATAAACATGCAAATGATCAAACATGAGCTCCTCTCCTCCTTCTCCTGCCTATCTTCTCCCTCTTGCCCCTCCCCTTCTGCTCTCCCCTTCTCCCCTCCCCCTCTCCCCTCCCCCTCTCCCCCTTCCATTACCCCTCTCCTCTCCCCTCCTTCTCCCCTCCCTACACCAGTCCACCCTCCATCCCCATGGTCAGTTTCACCTATCCTAAGCATGATTGCATGGGAGTAAATCCCACTGACCTCAATAAACATGCAAATGATCAAACCTGTCTTTTCCCTCCCCTCCCTTCTTCTCTTCCCTCTGTCTCCTATAGCTTGGAAGAATTTGGTAATAGGTACCTCTGAGCACATGGTGAGTGGTAACAACACCTGCAATCAGGACCGCATCTCCAAAAAAGGAGAATTACATTTTTTGTATGTTTGTTGGTGTTCTTCTTACTTTGCTTATTTCCTGTGTTACTACTGTTTCTACAGAGAATCTAACCTAGAAAATTATATTTTACTTATTATTCATCCTAGAAATCTGTGTCAAATGTATTGGTCAATGTCATATGATGGTGAAGACAGCCTTTTGTGTTTCAAACTGGAGGTTATTTTGTTGTTCTGTTTTGGGTGCATTAACAGTTGAATCTGAAACAACAGCCTTGATGTAAAATTAGACTGATTACAATATGTTGCTACTTAAGCAGTGAATCTACCTATCAGAAAAAACAAACTTGGCCTGCCCAAAATGCATGTGTTCACCTTGCTATCCTTAAATCACTCCACTTAAGGAAGGCTGGGCATGGTCAATTAAAAACATAGAGCACACGTAGAAATTTTCTAGAATATATTTTACCTCCCTCTGCTTTATCTTGTGCAAACAGAGACACTCCTCATGTCCATTGGAAACTATTCCGCAGAATAGTCAGTGTCATTGTTCCACATTGTTTTTGGAGTTTTTTTTTAAAGTGTAAATTACGCAAAGTGTTGCTGTACTTCACATATTCACAGAAACAAAAGCAAAAGAAAATAATCTATCATAGAAAACTTCACAAAAATTGCAAAGTAAATCAAACATTTAAATTGAATATCTGAACTACATCAACTGTCTTAATATTGTTGCTTAGTTCCTGCTAAAACAAGATCAGCATAGCACATGTTTTGATTCTGTCATTTGGGCTGATTGCAGTTGTAACCACCACTCACCTTATGCTCAAAGGCACATGTTACCCAATTGTTCCAAGCTACACAGGAAGTGAATTGGACTGTGAAAGATTAACCCACATTGTGTTTGCATTTTTACAAATTTGTAGGGCAGTACATTATTTCAGAGAGGAGGTCTGGTCTCCTGCTCCCCTGGTGCATTCACTATAGCTGCCCAATTTCCCTACTTTTTAAAGTTTGATAGAAATATCTGTTGGCTATAGGTACATTTTTAAACCACAAGGGTTTTGTTTGCTTATTAGTGAATTACTGTTGGTGCATAAAGCCCTAATCAGTCTGGGACCAGTTTACCTGAAGGACTGCCTTGTCCCTTATAATCTGGCCAGATCACTGGGTTCATCTGGAGAAGCCATCCTGACTGTCCCGCAGGTATCTCACATTTGGTTAGTGTTTATGTGAAAAAAGGCTTTTAGCATAGTGGCACCAATCATTTCAAACACCATCCTTATTGAAATCAGACAGGCATCTAGAAATCTTGTATTTCATTGCCTGCTGAAAAAGTATTTGGTTTGCCAAACAGTTTTGTAGAATGAATTCAGTGTGTTAGCCACTTGAATTCAGTGTGTTAGTCACTTGTTCTTTATTTTATGATTTTATAATGTTAAGTCTTTAAAGTTTTATGCTGTTTTAATGATTTTACTGTACACTGCCTTGATATTTTTTATGATGGTTTATAAATATTTTTATAAATAAATAAAACTAAATCCCCTTAAAACTATGAGTGTACTGCCTTCAAGTAGATTCCGACTTATGGCGACCCTATGAAGAGGGTTTTCATGAGGATGAGAGGCAGTGACTGGCCCAAGGTCACCCAGTGAGCTTCATGGCTATGTGGGGATTCGAATCCTGGTCTCCCAGGTTGTAGTCCAACACCTTAACCACTACACCACACAGTAAACATAGTTAACATGCTGCTAAAGTGTGCAAAAGATCTCTGGCAGAGGGAAAAAATGTTCCAGCTGCTTTTCACTGCAAAATGCTGAAGCTGTGGTAAAAACAAAAGTTGCAGGCTTTCAAGAGATTTATAGTTTCCCCCATCTCAGCTGAGATTTTGCTTTAGGGCAGAATGAGACTATGGGAATCTTTGTCTTATCTCATTTAGAAACTGTTCTAAAGGGCTGGTGACTACTACTCTCATTGATACATACCCTTTCTTCTTAATAAGAGGATTATAATATACTCTTTTGGTAATATCTCATAATTTTATGCAAAATTCTAATTTTATGGTGATAGTGGTGATTTATATCTATCTATCTATCTTCAGAAGCTACTAAAAAGATGTCCTAGACAGAACTTTTGAGATTATTTAGTACCTTTTTTCATTCTGAGTCTGTTTTAAAAGACAAGAATATAATAACACAAAGGACAGAGAATACCCAAGACCCGAGAATTCCCAGAATAAATGATTTTGCAGTGCCCACACATTTCTTCTTTTTCTGTAGAAATCAAGCATTAATGTCTCCCTCAAATTCTTTTGTCTGGGATTTTCAATGTTATCTTGACTTCACTTCTCTCTGTGTGTTTTGTTTTTTTCTCTGATCTCCATCTTCAGCAAGAGATCCCTAATCTGCCAGGTACTTAGCTAAGAACTGAGTAAAGCAGAGGATAGGGGTTGCAGGCAGAGGGGGGAAGGCTTCTCTCCACCAGTGCAAGAAGAACCTTTTATAGCTGCTGCATAGGGGGAGAGAGAAGAGGAACTCAATACACAGCAGAAGAGTACCTCTTATACACATTGGGCAACCATATAGTACAAAACACATGTTATGCATGGAGAAGGTTCCAGATTCAGTTCCTAGCATCTCAAATTAAAGAAGAATCAGGTAGTAAAAGGCTTCAGTAGAGTTTTCTACTTCAGCAGAAACGGAAAGAACCGGGCATGTTTAGCTTTGAAAAGAGAAGACCCTGGGGTGACATGATACCATTCTTCAAGTACTTGAAAGGTTATCACACAGAGGAGGACCATGATCTCTACTCGATCATCCCAGAGTGCAGGACATGAAATAATGGGCTCAAGTGACAGGTAGCCAGAGTTGCGCTGAACATCAGGGAAAACCTCCTAGCTGTTAGAGCGAAACAACAAAAGAACCAATTACCTAGGGAGATGGTTGTCTCTCCAACACTGGAGGCATTAAAGAGGCAACTGTCTGGTATGCTTTAAGTTGGATTCGTGCATTGAGCAGGGGGTTGGACTTGATGCCCTTATAGGTCCCTTCCAATTCTACTATTTTATGATTCTGCTTGACAGCCTAGAGAGCTGTTGACAGTCAGAGGAGACCAAAGATAGACAACATGGTGCCCTCCAGAATGTTTTTGGACTAAAATCCCCACAAACCCTGTCATGGTGGATGGGGTTGATGGGAGTTGGAGTCCAACAACATCTGGAGGGCGCCACATTGGTTATCTCTGGTTCAGACAATACTGAGCTAAATGGTGGACAATTAATGCAACTGGGTATACAGTGTGTGTGTGTTTGCATGCACTACACAAAACCTGGAATTGTCTAAATAACTCCTTATTATGCGTGTGTGTGCTGTGACAGTGATGGCAGATAAAACAGTGATGAAAATTTTGCCTGGTTTATACTGCCTTCCCCTTTCTGATAACTGACCAGGAGGATGAAATTCTGGTGAGGTTTGTGAACCTTAAAACTACTGTGCTTATGGGGAGACACAGCCTGGGTTTCAGAAAGGGAATGCTTAAGTTACCCACTTCAGTTTGGGACAAATGTCTATAAGAGTGGAATCAAACAGCCCGCCTCATTTAAATCCATAAAAGACTCCCACAAGTTTGAATGGTAGTTGAAGCAAAGCCTAACTCGCCCAAAAGAAACACAGAAGTACACAAGCTTCATAAGTGCTCAGTTCCTTTGGAATATTTTATTATAACACAACCATACTGTTACTTCTTTTGGAGTAAGACTATTTCATTTGCATTTAACATGTAAATTTATAAAAAAGTTGGTTGTTATCCCTAACTACAAATGCAGATTACAGAATCAAGGTGATTGGGGGAATTATTTAATCAGTGAGATACAAATAGTGTGCAAACAAAAATGAAATGTCAGGCTGTAGAAAACAGTTTTCAGCAGAATAAAGATTTCCATTTAGACTTCTGGCGAGCTGACGACATCTTTGTAGCATTTCTTTGTCAATTAGAACATCATGATTACATATCTTTGCTTAGAATTGTTTCAGCACTTCTGTTACAAATTCTGTTTGGAGGAGTTAATAGTGTAGATAGGTTTTAAAGTTTAAAAATGTCATTTTTTAACACAAAATGTGGTGGAATATTCTCAGTACCATCAATCATTTGTAATTACTTTTTTTTAAAGCAAAAAGTAAAAATGTGTATAGTCAGAAAAAATTGTATGTGATGGGGTGAAATTTGATTCAGTTTGCATATAAAACCAAATCTGTCAAATTCACACTTTTTGAAACTACACAAGAACTGAAACACAGCCATCCTTTGGAATTTGCACTTATCTGAATTTTGCAATGGAGTTCTGCATCCAGTGTTTACAGAAATAGGGGAAAGAATATATTTGTGAAAATAACACAAAATATGCTTATATTAGGAGAAATTACTGGCAAAAATGTGTACATTTGTCAAAACTGCATACAAAAATGTGTTTATTCGCAGAAAGTTGCACTAGAACTCTGAAGAATTTTCACAAGAATTCCCTCCTCACCAGTTCACAATTTGCTGCAGAAATGTGGAGAACTGAATTTAAGATTGGAAACACGAGAAACTGAGAGAATTGAAACTGATGGATCTTTCCATCCCTAGCTACAACAGAAATTTCCCTGCACAAATATACTTTTTGTTTCCACAATCAATGTTAGTTTATTAAAACAAAGTGATACTTGAGAGCTATTCACTCCCATTTGACATTTCTACCATATAACCTAGTACAGCATGGGGCAGAATTTGTCTCCCTGAGAATTTGAAGGTTTTACATTTTTCTAGCCCTTCTAAGTAGCAAAGTTTGAAAAAGGTATGTGATGTCATTGTCTTCGAGCAGGGACCTGTGACCTTCCAACATGCTGTTGGACACCCATCAGTCCCAGTGAGTATGGACAATAGTCAGGGATAATTTATTTATTATTACATTTGTATACTGCCCCATAGCCAAAGCTCTCTGGGCAGTGTACAGCAATTAAAAACAATAAAAACAAATATACAAATTTTAAAACACAAAAACAAGTTAAAAACACAATTAAAAAAAATTATAAACAATTTAAAAACACATGCTAATATGCCTGGGAGTTATAATGGGAGTAAATAATGGGAGCTGTAGTTCAGCAACATCTCAAGGGTCAAAAGTTCCCCATCCTGTCTTGGAGTTAGTTTATATGTTAGATAGGCTTGCTTATTTGTGCAAGGTATTGTTCACAGGAGTGGCGTTTTTGTGTGAGAAGCATAATGCCATGTTAGCACTCTCAGGGAAATTGTAGCAGCAGTTTTTATGTAGCAGCAGTTTTTTTGAGTGGGTATCACCATATCCTGGAAGCTGTTGCTATGAGTACTTTGACACTAAGCTGCCCAAGTGGATTCATCTGACTGGGCAGTTACTTGTACAATTAGCCAGGATTTGTTATGATTGCCAGAGCTCCAGGAATGGCCTGGAGCTGCAGGGAATTGAGACCTGTCTCCAAACCTCAGATGAATCTGATTAATCTCCAAACTGTTAGTCAAACTGATCATGCATATACACACTGGATGGCTTTTCTCTCAAGCCATGTGGGTGTTCCTGTCAACAGCAATGGGACAGGGGCACCAGAAATCATGTGCAAAAGAGGTCTGGTAGCAACAGTAGGTGCAATGTATGGTAGCCATGTTGAGTCAGCTTGGCTCCAGCTGCAGCAGCAGCAGCAGCAACAGCAACACTGCTGGAATGCAATGGAGAGGAAGCAGCTGCAAAACAGTTGAGGGGTGTGTGTGTGTGTGTGAGAGAGAGAGAGAGAGAGAGATTCATTCATTGGAGATTGTCTCTCCCATCTCCTTACGTTTCTGTAAAAAGCACTTGGTGGAATATGAATCCGGACTGTGACTCTAGGTGTGATCCATTCTTTCTATGACATTTTCCTGATGTAAATTGGTCCCAGGGCAAATAGCTGCTTTAGGACATATCACAGTGCTTTCTTCTGTTGCTGCCAGGCTTCTTTCAAGAACCAGAAGCCTCAGGGACAGAGCTTGGAAGTAACTAGTTACAAGTAACGAATTACTTGTAATTCATTACTTTTTTGAGTAACGAGTGGGTAATTCCTTTACATTTTGATTGTAATAGAACTAGGAGTAATTTTACTACTTTTGTGGAGTAATTGTAACATTTCCAGAATTACTTTGGGGCATTACTTGGGGAGGGGGAGCAGGGGAATTCTTCTGCTCCTCTGATTTGTGGATGAAAATCATGTGTCTCATACTGGGCTTCTGTCGCTCTTTCCTCATGCTCTGTGGATGGGTAGGAGGCAACGAGGGAGGAGGCGGAGAGTGAGACGGGGTGGAGTGGAGAAAACAATTATTTTAAAAAATGGATAGTGGTGGTGAAGAATGGAGTGGAGGGAAAAAGGATCCAGAGGTCAAAAACATGGATAAAGGAGGAGAAGGAGGCAGCAGGAATGGAGATAAAGAACTGTGGAGGTGAAAGATGACGTGTGTGTGTGTGTGTGTGTGTGTGTGTGACAGAGAGAGAGAGAGAGAGAGAGAGAGAGAGAATACTGTGTTTGCACTTGGCACACAAAGTGACCTCCACCACCCTCTCTGCCTACTGTGCTGCATTTGCAGTATTTTAACCTTTTCGCATTTCAGGTGAAAATCTTTGCTTGAGTGAGTGTCCCTTAGTTGGTGGCAGGGCAGGGTCTGGGAGATGGTTAAGTGAGAGAGGTTATGCTTGCTGGCTGAGTGGGGGGGTGCACTTGGTTTGGCGTGCAAAGATCTGAGTAGTGGCCTCAGCCTCCCTCCCCACCACCCTTACCAGCGGAGAGACCACCATTGCTATCTTATGAATAAAAATAATTATTCTACTACCTGTTTATTTTTAATGTTGTTTTAGGCTACTTAGATGTGCAGCAGCCAAGGCCAGCACCTTGTAGGCATTTTTTTAAAAAAGTAACTGAAATGTAATTGTAGTGATTACTTTGGAGGAAAAGTAAAGTAATCAGTTACTTTCAGAGCAATTGTAATTGTAATGGTAATTACTACTTTTTGGGGCCATGTAACTGTAACTGTAATTTATTACTTTTTAAAAGTAATCTTCCAAGCTCTGCTCAGGGAATGATGGTATTGCTGACCTGGCAACTCATTTTCTTCAAAATAATGCTGGTAGTTATGAGGCTGCAAGATATACCTATGTGCTGATGTAGACCATTAATCAAATCTAGTATAGGACAACATCTGAGTAGAAGCATCTGACTGGCCACTGTGAGAACAGGATGCGGGACTAGATGGGCCACTGGCCTGATCCAGCAGGCTCTTCTTATGTTCTTAAGTATAATTTTGTGTTAAGATCCAAGACCATTTATCTACCTGCATTAGAAGTGTACCATCACATCCATGATTTTAATTCACTAACTGGCAAAAAACCTTGCGGTTTAAGAACGTACCTGTAGCCCACAGATATTTCTATCAAACTTTTAAAAGCAGGGAAACTGGGCAGCTATAGTTAATTACCAGGGGAGCAGGAGACCTGACCTCCTCTCTGAGATATTGGACTGCCCTACAAATTTGTCAAAATGCAAACACAATTTCACCTCCCACTGTTTTATCTTGTGCAAACTGAGACACTCCTGATGTCCACTGGAGACTATTCTGCAGAATAGTCAGTGCCATTATTCCATAATTATTTTTAGAGTTTTTTTAGTGTAAATTTTGCAAAGTGTTGCTGTACACATATTCACAGACATAGAAGCAAAAGAAAATTATTTCCTATAGGAAACTTCACTGAAATTGCAAAGTAAATCAGACATATTTAAAGTGACTATCTGAACTATGTCAACTGTCTTAATAATGTTGCTTCTTGCCTGTTAGAATAAGATCAGCACAGCACATGTCTTGTTTCTATTATTTGGGCAGATTGCAGGTGTTGCCACCATTTACCATATGCTCAGAGTCACATGTTACCAAATTCTTCCAAGCTACACAGGAAGTGGATTGGACTGTGAAAGACCAACCCAAATTGTGTTTGCATTTTGACAAATTTGTAGGGTAGTCCAATATCTCGGAGAGGAGGTCAGAGTCTCCTGCTTTTAGCTAAAAAAAGTCTGGCTTTTAGAACACTGACAGTTGGTTCTTACTGAGCATGCCCGACATTATCATTGAGTTCAAGCCAAAATTTATTAAATTAATTAAAAATCAGCCAGACTTTTTTATTTTTTAAACTGCAGAAGATGAAGGTCAGCATATGGGGCACAGCCAGTAACAGGATTACAGGTACTCTGTGACCATAGCTGATTTTTAATGAATTTCAACAGATTATGAGAACTCAGAGAAAAAAGTCCAAAAGGGTTCTGGGTTTTTTCCCTCTCTCTTTAGATTTTGAATGACCCTCCATGGCGCAGAGTAGTAAGTGGCGGTAACGCAGCCGAAGCTTTGCTCCCGGCTGGAGTTCGATTCCAACGGAAGGAGGAAGTCGAATCTCCGGTAAAAGGAGTCGAGGTCCACTCAGCCTTCCATCCATCCCTGGTCAGTAAAATGAGTACCCGGCACATGCTGGAGGGTAAAGAAAGGCTGGGGAAGGAACTGGCAATCCCACCCCATATATACGGTCTGCCTAGTAAACGTCGCAAGACGTCACCCTAAGAATCGGAAATGACTCGCACTATAAGTGCAGGGACACCTTCACCTTTACCTTTTTTCGGATTTTGAAGTCTCGATTCTTTCTTACTATTTTGTTTATCATTTCTGACTTCAGGACTATTAAGTTTTGTAAGGTTTTATTTTCAAATGAGCTTATGGGAAGCATCAGAATGTGAAGGGGGTATTTTCAATTTAACATTGCAGAATGTGAAAAATCCACTCTGGCTATAGTATATAGTCACTCTCATGGCTGTATAATAGAGTGTTGTACTGATGCAGTTCTTTTCCAGTTTGGCGCTTATGCTTCCCAACTGCTTTTCTTTGATATTTTGTTATCTGCCTTTATACAGGACAGGGACCAATTGCCCACGTATACTTTGCAGCTCTCTCCTAGCTGACTCCGTTGCTTCTAGGCTTTGCTTTTGGTACTGCAGATTCCCAAGTGACCACTCACCAAGCAGATATTAGTTGCAGAAACTATGCTAGGCAAACATCCACATGTTCCCCCTGTTGCTTCATGTTATGGCATTTTAATGATAAGAGAGGTCTAGGTAGGTAGTTGTTAAACAACTACCCAGATAGTTTTCTCATTTCCCCCTACATCTTCTTGACTAGCAGTCACTCTGTAATGGAAATAGTTGCTTGAATAGAGAAGGATCGAATCATAAGATCTTTGGGATAAATCAGAAGTCACATCAGCATCATTTGTCATGTTTCAGCAGTAATTTGGAGTAAATATATAATCAAAACCAAGGTAGCTCCTGACATTGAAAAAACTGTATTTGGAGAGGAAACCCTTTAGTTGTTGTGATTAAATATCTGAAACTTTCAAAATACAGCTCTTCAGACTGCATCATCAGTGCCAACAGAGGGTTAGATTCAAGGTGTTTGTTCATTTTTATACAAAGTTCTCTTTTTGAAAGAGATTTAAAAATGTCTTTCTGTCTATTGTAGTTTTCAATTTCACATCTTTAAGAACTTTTGACTTCTTTCATTCTCCTTGCAAGTTGTAACCTTCGACTTTTGGTTTTGCTCAACTCTTTCCTGCCTCTTTCGTAACACTGAAATATTCTGAGGAAAGAAACTGTTACACTCGGTGGACTTTATTGAAATGCTTATAAGAAGATGATAATTCCACAGTACATGCCCTGTGTGAAAGGACCTTAGATCTCACCAAGAAGGGTTGTAGGCTAGCTTTCTGCTTGGCGAGCAGCCTTATTCAGGGAAGCAAATTTATTGTGTAGAGTGGGAGGACCATCCCTACTGTCACATCTCCATTAACCCCTCCTACACTGGGGGATACATCTGCAGCAGGGAGCCTGCTCTATGAATGCATGTGATCTCCACCCCAATAATCAGTATAGTCGCACTGTGTACAAAAAAATAAGTATAGAGACATTGGCTTAGATGAAAGATTCATTTAAGCACCACCATAAATGGATTTTGGCCGGCATGGAGCCCTTAACCTAAGGATATGTTTGCAGCCCCCATTGTTGGACCATGAAAACAAATGAGTGGCATTTGACCATTTGGTTCCTCTCCGTGTAATCCATGTCATAAGTTAGACATGTGTCTATAAATAAATGTTTGTGACAGTAATCAGGGAATGGGGAGGTAAACATGGGTCACCTAACCACACTGTGCCTTTTCGATTCCTGCAGATGTATGCCCAAATGTGACTAAATAATCTTATCTAATGGCAACCAACATTACAGAAAACCAACAGTCCCATCGAATTCAGTGCAAGGCAGGCAAAGAAACTGGTAAGCAGTGCCAATCTGCTTCCTGGCAAAAAAATTCCTACATGGCTCTGAGGCAACTAGCTTGTCCTACCCTGCCCTGAAAGAAGAGTGGGTGGGTGCTGGAATTGTAAAGAGGGCAAAGAGAGTATGAAGTGGACTTAAATAGTCTCCAGCTTAAGCCCCTTCCTCGGCTGTCAACGCAACATGTGGATGAAAGTAACATCAACATTACCACATCACCTGTCATAGCTGCAAAACTGCCCCCTGGCTAGGGATGGGCAAGAATTTCAGTTCAGTTCGCATTTCAAGTCAAACCTATCAAATATGCGCTTTCCAAAACAATATGAGAACGGGAACATGCCATCCCTCTGCAGTTCTCACTTACTGGAATTTTGCAGTGCAGTTCGCCAACCAAACAACGTTTACAAAAATGCAGATGCCTGTATAAGGGAAAGTGTGCATAAAAATGAAGATATGAGTGAAAAACAATATGCAAAAATACATTATATGACAAGGAATGGCTTGCAAAAACGTATAGTCAAAACTGCTTACAAACATGTGTTTATTAGGAGAAATTTGCACTAAAATGCTGGAGAATTTTCATGAGGATTTTTTTTAAAAAAATAGCAAATTGCAGCAAAAATGTGGAGATCTAAATTTAGATTGGAAAAATGAGAAACTGAGTGAACTGAAATTGACAGATCTTTCCATCCCTACCCCAGGCCCCTCAGGCTGGATTTTGAAGCAGGGTGGGCTTGCACTTCTGATAGCACAGGTTAGTCATGTGCTTGACTTACACAGATGCTCCATAGGTCTGATGGTGCAAGCACACATTTCTTTAGGATCATGTTGCTCTTTCATTTCTAAAATGGCTCTGAAAAATCCCCATCCTTTAAAGTTCCATAGAGCCATCTTTCCCTTTGATAATGCACTGCCTTGTGGCATGGCACCTATGCATATTACTCTTGTTTGACGTTTTTCTATACAAACAAGTCACGATTAATATAAATGAGCTTAGATTGATTCAGATACATTAAGAGCAGAAGAATGATGGCTGATGCAAGCAAGAGGGGTGATTAGTATTTTTCTTGCAGCATGATAAATTGCACAACATCATACATTAATACAATGGAATGTCCTTCAGGATATGAAAGACTTTAGCAAACCAAATGATGTCAAATACTTTTGTCTGATATAATGGGGTGGAAGTTTGAAAACCTGTAGCAGTTTCCAGAATATTCTCCAGCTGGGCTTTTTTGGTACCTCAGCTGCGGCTACTTTTGTCAAAGGGTGTAGTGGGGCTCAACACTCCTTCCTGTACTATGAAATTACCTCATTAATTCTAATGTACTATATTGGCCTTGCTAACTTGCTATACCAGGAAGTATACACAGGAAATGTGAAAGACAGTTGTGTGAAATGCCGGTATATCAGCTGAAAAATCTATTGTTCCTTAACGCAACAGGTACTACAGTGTGAAAGGAATCTTAGAAATAGGCACAGAAGTGGTACCATTTTAATCTGTTAAACTAACACAATAAGCCCTATGTCTGAAATCAGCCCAATTTGACGATTATCTTTGGTATGTCCTGCAGTCCAGTTTAACTAACAAAATCTGATTTCAGCCTACATGCAGCAGAAATATGGGTTAGCTTCAGCAAGCTTCTCTTGATGTTGCACTTGGCTTGAGGAAGTTGGATTTCTTGTACTTTGGTAGGAAGGGAACTACAGTTTCAAAAGATGTTCATTCATTCATTTGTTCATGTATCACTGGTATTTAGCCAAGGGTAGAAACTACGAGTCTCCTAGATATAGGAACAGGACAGAATCAGTAGAAGTTGCATTGCCTGTAGTGTAATATCTAGCTCCTATTTTTACATGGAATTTGCTAGGGCCAACTGCTTGGGCTGATGTGAAGGAGGACATGCCATCATCACAGCAGGGCACTTTTCTGGTTCTCGTTTGTATATAAATAACATCCATTTAAGAAATATAAAGATTTCTCAGCTATTCCATTTTAATAGATACATTACTTATCGTGTTTGGCCATTTCTTGCTCAATCAAAGCTAATCATGCTGATCAACTTTAATGACATAATGTTTGAAATATGATTATTTTGCTTCATGTGCTGCAGGGCTTTTAAAATTATATTTTCATCCTGGCTACAATACATTAATTCTTGTTCGCTTACTTAATTTACAGGGGATCTTTGAGGAAGCTGACACTAATTTTTAGTTAATTGGAATTTCAGTAAGTTTATCTCTAAAGCATTTCAAGTGCCTAAACGTATGCACTCAGTCCAGCATGGGTCATCTGTGCAAAAAACAGATAACGACAAACAGATCTCTCTGCCATGCGTGCAGCAGTATTCCGTGTGTAACATAGGGACTGAAGGAGGAGGCAGATCTCCACACCAGTACCTGTAGGGTACACCTACACTATACATCAGCCTTTCCCAACCAGTGTGCCTCCAGATGTTGTTGGACCAGAACTCCCATCAGCCTCAGCCAGCATTGCCAATGGTCAGGAAAGATGGGAATTGTGGTCCAACAACATCTGGAGGCACACTGGTTGGGAAAGGCTGCTATACATGCACCACTGGGATGAACTGGCCTTGTAACAGCTGGCAGCAGTTCGCTACCATTGTGGACAAGAAAGGAATAAGCATCTCTTTCCTACCTGCTCTTACCATGTCTAACGGAGATCCCCATACAGTAGGAGTTCTGCTTTAAGGCGTTCTGCTGATGCGGCGGCTTTCATTTTCAATTTTAAAGATATTTTTTGCTCTTTTGCAACGTTTTGCACCATTTTCGCGCAACGCGGCCCATTATAGTGAATGGGGTTCCGCTTTATGGTGATTTCTGCTTTACGGCGGGGGTCTGGAATGGAACCCGCCATATAAGCGGGGCCCGCCTGTATGCAGCAAGAGTTCTTTGTACCACAGCCATAGAGGTTTTTGCTTAAACCCTAAAAAAAGCCCACATATATATATTTACATATTTATATTTTATGTCATGTTATACTGTTGTAGCATTGTCACAAATATGGGGCTGAATTCAGTCTCAGTCATATTTAAAGTAGTTCTGTTGAAATCAATGGCATTTTGGTTAGTTGATTTCAATGGACTCACTCTATGAGAAAGTATGAATCCAACCGATGGTTCTGGAAGGCACAGTTTCAAGAATATAGTGCATCATGTACTTGCTTCATGCTGTATGTATGTTGTAAATGTACTTTTAAATGCTTATTTTTGCAGATTCTACACCTTTAAAGACAGTTAGAAATGACAAAAATACAAATTGAATAAAACAAACTACGTGTGCATTTCCTATACAAATAGGAGAAAGTCACAAAGAGAATGGGAACATTTTTGCAGACTTAACAGGCTATCACCTCACTTCAATATTTCAGGACCACAAATAACACAGTAATAAGTCTACTGGAATAAGTCTACTGGAAGCAATAACTGTGAATTTGGGGACTTGAATGCTCTGAGAGTCCCCAAATTCACATATCTAACATGTAGATAATCAAAAGATTCAAGTTAACTGATTAATTGTTTACAAAGAGTTAACTGGACTAACGTTAGAAGTGGGGAATGTATAATGATGGGATCTGACAATATTCAGCACACATTTCCATTTCCGTCTCTTATCCTACTATCTCTTGTCCCATCCTTGCCCCACTGTCATAACTTTTTATTTATTTATAAAAATATTTGTATACCGCTATTTCATTAAAAACATGTCTACATGTTTAAAACAACAACATACCATTTTTTTTAAAAAAAGAGCACACTAAAAACACTAAGGATGCAGCCATATGCACACTTACCTGGGAACAATGCCATTTTCTTCCAAGTAAACAGACTTAGGGATTGTGCAGTTAAAAGATCAGATTCTTGAATAAGATATCTTGTTACATGTATAATAATCTCAGTCAGATAGACTATTGCAGCTTACTGGAAGTCTCCAAGACCTGGGCTATGTATCCACCATACTTTTAAAGCACATTCAAAGTGCTCCCCCCAAAGGATTCTAGGAACTGTAGTTTGTTAAGTGTGCTAGGAACTGCAGCTCTGTGAGGGGTAAACTACAGTTCCCAGGATTCTTTAGTGGGGGGATGTGCTTTAAAGGTGTGGTGTATATGTGGCCCATGTTCCTTACATAGCTAGTATGAAAGTATTTGGACAGTAGGTTTCTTATCAAAACTTACATATCATGATGAAAGACATCTGTTGGACAGAAAGCTTGAAAAATTGAGTTTATTCATCAGCTTTTCCAATGTGAAATATAATATTTATCCATATACGTTTGATCTTATATAACGCTGTAAGTCTTGTTAAGCTTTTAAAGATATTGCTGATTAATATTTATATTTAAATATGTGCACATGTCATGTATTTCTAGTCAGATATGTTTCCTATTAACTTTGGGGAAAATTCCTGATATTTACACATGTTCATGCAGTCTTAAATTGCATTCCTGTGGTATAGGGACTAACAGATGGACAACAGAAATGGGTAGTGTGAGCCCTTATGGTTGCAAAGAGACTTATGCCACAAGGCTGGAAGAATAAATACCCTGTTATCCGCTATTCAAATACATCTGCTACTCAGTGGTATGAAAATCTCACTGCCTGTTCTGTGTTTGAACGTACAGTTTGTAATAACCAATCTTGTTTGGATGCCTATTTGGACACATAGACTGTCTATATTAATTTAAGTAAAGATCAATGTAATATTTTTATTGTTAATTCCAGCTAACAATATTTCTTTCTTATGTCCTGTTGCAAAAATAAACAATAAGATACTTAAGAAACATTTATATTTTATTCCTTTTAAATAATAAAAGCAAAAAGTGGGAGAGTCAGCATACTGGGCTGAAAATCTGAAGGACCAAGATATTTGGTTTTTCTAGCAAGAGTTAACAGGAGCCCTTCAATCTGTATTTTAGCTTTGCAGTCCCATACTTCTTCTTAAACAACTATCAGCAACAGTGGATAGGAGATATCATCAATTTGACTTTTAAGACCTTGACCTCCCTTTTCTGAGAGCTCCGGCAAGGGTACCAATTAGTGTGGTGTACTGTCTACGTAGGACATACTGACTCCAACATTTAGGCCCGGAAAGCATTGCTGGATGTGATTTGAACTTCTGGAGGCTCAGAGGATGTAAAGCTCTATCTTTGAATATGAACCTGAATCTACCTTTAATCTCAAAATATGTTCAGCCCATTACTATAGTCACATTTCATTGCAGTTTTTTCCTTCATCATTCCGGGGGGGGAGGGGAGGGACAAAAGAGAAGAAACCATCCAGATTCTTTCTCATATCTATGTCCTTTTGGCTTCCAGAAATGTGTGCTCAGTTGGTTTATCCTTCTCACCTTAATAAATTGTGGGGTTCTGAAATTGTTAAGTTCTCTGAGTGTCAGTCAATTAGTGACTTCCTGGAATGCAAAGTAGCCACGTCTACCATGTTCCAAAATAGATTAGCATGTGAAATTAATAAGGTTTCTAGATGAATGGGGAAAATTCATCCCCCAACCCAATAACTGAAAAAGAGATAATGAAACTGAAGCTTTTCAATACAACTCCTCCCTCTGCCCTTGGATCACCTTATTTTTATTGCATTATTTTGTAGCCCATTTCACCACTTTGATGTGCAATTTACATGTGTAATCTACCCCATCATATATGACCATAAATATGCACATATGGATCTGATCAGAATCACTCACATATAGGGATGGTGTGGCAGGATGTGTGCACATGTGTGTGGTGTGATTAAGTTCTGTTTGCATTTGAATGCGAACATACCTATTTCACTCTTCTGAAATGAAATGTGAATGGAAATGCAGTTATTCACTGAAATTCACACTTCTCTGATTTTTGTGATGCAGTTCTTCATCCAAATAATGAGTACAAAAATGCACATATTAGTGAAAACAATTCACACAAAATGTATTATATCAGTGTGCATGGAAGGGATTTGTAAACTGATGTAGAAATTGGACAAACAACTTCAGAGTGGGGAAAAAAATCAAAATCAATAGATTTTTCCAGCCCTACTCAGATGCAGGTTGTAAATATTTTCATAATTAAAAATCAAAATAAACATAAATACAATGCTGGCAACATAGGTCTATGTTTCCAATTTTAGGCTACAATCTCCTATATGTACTTATCTGAACTCAGTGGGACTTACGTCTCAGTAAATATGGACAGGTTTGTGGTGTTACAAGTGAATATGTGACAATGGACTTCATTTGTTTGAATTAAAAATGTATTTTGCTTAATTGCCTTGTTTGGTTAAAGTAAAAAGTGCTGGGCCTGTTTGGAATTGTAGCACAGTAAACTGACAATCAACTTGCTTGTGTGATAATTTGCTGACAGTTAATTTACTTGTGTGTGTGTTAGGAGAAATGCTAATTGCTGACTTGCATTATCATTGTTGTTTAAAGCTGCGTTTGCAAAATAGATAGCTATGTTTGCAAGAATAAGGTCTCAGGCTTTTGTTTCAATGTCCAGCTGTATGGTAGACAGTATCAAACTATGTCGCAGATATACAAGGTTAAATGAACATAACAAGATAATAAGTGTGAAAAACAATTTCCTAATATGGATCTAGGAAACAAGGGGATGTTACCAGAAAAAGAGGGGCAGGGATTAAAGTGATGTAAATATGATCATAATGATGCATGCATAATTAGTAAAACAAAGCTGATAAAAAGACTAGCAAGGCATAGTTTGCCAGAATTAGCTTGCTATTTCTCCATGTGCACGTGTTAAGAAATAAATACACTCCTACTCCATTTTGTTTCATTCGTTCTTGAGCTCTATTGAGTGAGTATTTTGAAGCAAACCCAAGCCACTAGACCTCAAAAAGGGGCTAGGGCGTTTTGTTTATAACAAATTGGCGTCCCTGGGTGAGCATCATCTCTTTAGCGTTCCTCTTTGCCTTGGACGTGGTCCACAGGGGGTTGGGAAAGTGCGCACCAGGCTATTTTCAGCCTGCCCAAGCCTGTGAGAGCGGATTGGGGCGACGAGGTATTGCTGGGATGATTCCTTTTTTAAATTGAAACAAGATTGGAGTGGAGCAGGGGTTTGAATGTTTCAACGTCTCTTCGAGAGTGGTAAGAAGCCCATTGAGCTTAAGTGTGAAGAGAGTGGTGTGTGAAAGTGTGTGCATGAGACAGGGCTTATCCGCAGCGGTTTACCCTGAAGCGAGTGAGGACCGTGAGTAGCGCGTTTCCCTACCTCCGTGAGGAGAAGGGCCACGAAAACCGGGAAGTGAGTGTTGTACATCATTTGTCCGTTGTTCCGTCTTAGGCATCTCCCCTGGTAGACGGAGAGGCTACACAGACAGAGAGGCTACCCGAGTGTCGTCTGAACACGGGAGGGGAAGGGTGCATCGGAATGTTATCTGTCTGTTGTTTTGTCTCAGACATCCCCCCTGGTAGATGGAGAGGCTACCCCCAAAAGTCGTACGTCATCTGCAAAGGGCAGATAGGACTGGACAGGGAACATGGGGCAGGGTGCTTCAAAACAGGACAAGATGGAGAGGACAGAACAGAGGAAAGTTAAGAAAGGGTCTGGAAAGACTCAAAAGAAAAAGGGCGTTTGGAAAATGACCCCCCCTTGAATGTGTTTTGTAAAAATTTTCTTAGATTTAGGATGAGTGTTATGTCTTCTGGAGGGCTGGTCCCGAAGGAATAACAGCTGTTAATGTTTTGTGATGAAGAGGGGGTGGAGCTGGGTGTTGATTGGCTGTTGAATGGGATGTTTAACCTCACTAAGGCTCGGCAGTTGGAAGCTACCCTCTTTAAGATGCTGCCAGGCAAAACAACTTCCTGGTGGCATGCATAGGGTTAGAAAGAGCCATCTGCCCAGACCCCCCCACAAGAATGTGCGCTGATAAAGGCGCGGGCTCAATGTAAAATTAATGAGGGGAAGAAATTGGAAATTAAGCCCCCAGTCTTTCAGGCGAAGCCACTAGTTTAAACTCCGTCACCTCAAATTCAGCCCCCAACGTTTTGGAACTTTGTCTGTGTAAAATCTAAATATAGACTGTGCCTTCTCATGAAGTATTTAATCTGTCTCTTTAGTAGCTTTAGCAAACTTGTGGTTTGCCCTATTTGTCAGGAGCCTTAGTTTCCAGAACACACACACATGCATAACATCACCAGACTTTCATGCCCTCCTTGGCAGGAGAGATAGAGGAAGGGAGGTTTTTGAGGAACATCAGAGCTCCCACACATAGTATAACGCCTGAAAGGCTGCAGGGACACTGGGTCTCGGTGTAAAACCTTGAGACCAGATTCCTTCCTGGTTTTGGATCAGAGCCCGCATGGCTTCAGCTGTATTCAACTGCCTGCTCTGGGCATAGGAGAGGTAACAGGATCCTTTGATTTTTTAAGTTTAAAGTTATGAATGGGTTAGGAGAGGAATGAATGATAGTGGTTAATCCAGATGTTAAGGTGTACGTCACTTGTCTGTGTTCCTAGGTTTAGTTTCAGACATCTCCGGCAAACAGAGAGGTTGTCGCAACATGGGGGCAGGGTGCTAGGTAGTAAGAAGAAAGGGAGTTGGGATTGTTGTACTGTTATGTGTTTTGTCTGTTTGTTGTAAAAACAGTATTTTGGTTTTTCTTTTGGAGCTCCTTTTTGTTATTCTGGTATAGTGTTAAGAAATTTAGAGTATAAGTATGTTGTGGTATTTATGAATGCAACTTTAATTGTCTCTCTTTCTTGTATTTTTTTCTGTGTAAGATTTGATTATATTTATCCATGGTGGGTCATGGTGAGAAGATTTCCTATATTTTATTTTTTTACCTTACCCATTTGGGGTGTATGGTTTTAGGATTTAGGATGCTGCCTCAGTCACCATGCAACAGAGGAAACATTTTCACCTAATGTTTTATTTCCTTGAGGGGGGCTCCCTTCTCTATTGAATTTCTTAGAGTTGGAATCTCCAGTCTGTGTGTACAGTGGATTGATTTTTGTTCTATAATGGTTTAGAATTAAGTATGATGAAATATAGTATGTTACGAAAAAGAGGTGTATGAATCGAGTACTCATGTGTGAATGTGTGAAGGTTGCTTGAAATGTCTATTGCTGTTTAAAGAACCTCTGTTCCTTTAGCGGTCTTTGAAGTCAAGTGTGAAAGAACTTGCTCTGTTTGTTTAAGCAAGTGATTAAGAGAGCTGAGGAAAGTATCTTTCAGTGCTTGATAAACGGGAGGTTTGAGTTACAGTGAAAAGAGAATAATTTTTGTTCTATAATGTCTGAGTTCCCTTTTTTTGTTTGTTTAATTTCAGCCCGGTATATTTATCTTTTAGTGCTTGATAAATGTTTCTGTGCACATAGATCATGCTGACACCTGCAAGGGAATTTATGCATTTTTGTATAAGGTTAAAAGTCTATTGCTAACTCCTTTATTATTTCCTAAGGGAATCTCTTCCTTTTGGCACTTTGACAAGGAGGCATAGTTCTGAAGTATTTTTATGTAAAAGCTTTTTGAAACTCTTTTTGCCACCCAGTTGTAGAGTTAAAGATATTAAGAAGTTTAAGGAATGTTAAAACTTAAGATTAAAAGTTAAAACAGCTCTTATGCTTTTATAATAGGTGTTTTAATTGATGTTTATGCTTTATTTTTTATACTAAGATTGATTGACTGTGTTTTTCTAATTATGCCGATTGATTTCAGCCAGGCCCAATCCCAAGGAGAAGAGGAAGGGCCTTATTAATTATTGTGTTTGTTATGTAATTATTCTCCAGTTTGTGTACATAGTGGACTGATTTTTTTGTATTCTACAGCAGTTTAAAATTGTTTTGTGTTGACGTTTGTTGTCTGATGCATGGGCATAGGTTTGCCAAAGGTGATTTAAGTAAGATAGGTTGAAGGCAAGAGCATATGCAAGGTGGATAGAGTTACGAAGAAAAGGTGCAAGGTATGTTGGAGGTGGTATGTTGCAAAGAAGTTGTGAAAAGGTGACTATTTTCCTGCTTATCTTATTTTGCAGAATACAAAGATTTGAAAGGTTTAAAGTAATATTAGAGTTTTTCCTCTGATTCAGTACGGGGTTAGTTTTCACACTAGCTCGTTCTCTTGTATGTGTATGCCTATAACCCCTCCTTCTCCTCCTCAAATAACCTTGAGAAAATCAAGCAGCCACAGAGGGAGGGCAGATTCTCACTCCCTGTTTTTGTTCCACAGGAAAAGATTTTTTTGACTAAAGAGGTTGAAACTCCAGAAATAGCTGGAACCAAAAGGGCTCCTGTCTTCGAGCAAAGTTTTATTAATGTTCTTAAAGGGGAACATACAAAAGCATCTTTTGAAAGTGCAGGTTTTTGCTTAAATGCTTCAGAGTTGCTTGAAAATATACAAGATAAATACAATTTGGCTTTCAAAACAGCAACTGGTTTCTGATGCCATCTGCATGCAAATGGACAAGTTGCAGAGCCCTGATTTTAACAGAGAGTTGCTTTCTTTATTGTCACACTTTGTGTGTGCAAATTCAGGCACTGATGTAAATATGCTATTGCATGCAATCCTTGTTAAGTTGAATAACAAGGAACCCAGAGTAATTGATTTCATACAGGGTGTTCATTGGTGAAATTCCCTAACATGCTAAGAAACAGGGAAAGTATATTTAGATATAAGGATAAGATTTACAGTAATATGGTATTCTTTAATGAGCCCAGTTTAAAGGGTGTAATATGTTTTGTTTTAACCATGTTAATTCTTTTCAGCCAAATCAAGATCAACAAGAAGAATTGAGAAATTGTAAAAGGCCTTAAGTTTAGTAGCTACAAAATGTTTTTTTTTTCTCTTTATATCTGTTAAACTTCCTCTTACAGATAGAATTGCATTTGTAAAGAGAAATTTAATTTTTCTTTCTGGGGCCCCTTTTTTTTGTTTTTCCTAGTATTTTCGTGTCTCTTTAGCAACCTCTGCATATGATCAGAGGCTAGCGAAAATTGAAGGCCTTTAGAATGTGTAGTTATGTTGTGTGTCTGTCTGTTGTAACACGGTATTTTGTTTTTTGTGCACTTTTGAGAAGTCTCATTTGTAGCCATGAAGGTATTATTTTTATATTTTCCTTCCTGTGCTGAATGATTTGCAAAGGAAGCATTAACCCCCAAAGAAACTTTGTGTGTGTGTGTGTGAGACACAGGAGATTTATTGCAGGCATTTTGATTGGAGCCTCATATGAAGCTGATACTAACGTATTGGGCCTTTATATAGCTATGCAACAGATGTGCTATTCCCTAGCATGTGTTAACAGCATAGAGGCCTGGTAAATTGTTCCACTGTCATGGAACCACTACCAATGGTCTGTGTACAAGGTTGCAAAGGTGCAAATATAAGGGTGTATGAGAGTTTCACCCCTCTTTTTCTTTTAGTAAAGATTTGTTTTTAAATGTTGAAGGTCAAGTTGTATGATATGTACAGATGTATGTAGAAGATTAATGATGTGGAAAAACAACATTATAATTTAGTGTTTGGTTATCTATGTGAGAATATGCATGAATTATACACATGTTTCTATACCTCATTCAAATAATGAGTGATTTTATATTGGGTCTTATAATGTGAGAGAATGTTATAGATGCCATATAAAAGAGTGTTTAAATTAAGGTTTGTCTTTAATTATGATCAAATGGATATGTGAATCTTTGAGGCTAAAGAAAAAGGTCCTCAGGGAAAGATATCAAGATTATTTATATTATGCATTACATTATATTTCATGAATTTTATGAATAACATTGTAAGCAGCTAAAGCAAAGAAACACAGATGCCCTCTCAACTATGGAACCCCCCTGATGCTTTGTTTTCCTTAGAAGGATTGTTTTTAAAGGACTTGAAGGATTTGGAGATTTTTCCAGAAGCAACTAAAGGCTGTTATTGCCTCTGCCCATGTCAGTGGGAGAAAAGGCATTTCTAAAAAGTCACACGGGGGAAGGTGGCTTTGAGAAATACAGTCTTCGTACTTTTTTCCTTCCAGAAAGAAAGCTGCTGCAATAAACTGTGTTTTTCATCATTTGAAATTCTGATTGGTATTAGCAACCCACAGACTGATTGATTAAGCTGATCATTTGATCTTTTGAAGATGAACTTTGTACAAACCTGCAGTATGTTTCAAGACCATATTTGTTTTACTTCAATTGTAATGTTGAATGTAACTATTTATGTATTATGTTTTATGTGATGATTTAACCATTGGCTGTTTTTCCTTATATAGTTTAAGTGTTAAGAATGTTTTGCTCTTGGGATGTTTTTGGTTTTTTAGGTCCCTTGTGATGGGGTCTACAGAATTTGACTATTTCAGAATGGTTAGGAATAAGTGCAATGCCCAGGAATTGCACCAGTGGGCCATAATTAAACATGTAAAGATGGGTAACAATTAATGTGAAAAGGATGACAACACCATAAGAATCCAAAATTTGTTTGTGAAAATGATAGTTTGGAATTCCATTAAGATTGCTTTTCTCTCAAAATGATTACTGTATCTTATTGCTCTTTTATGTTAAGAAATGAATCAAGTTCAACTATTGTATATTTTGGACATGAGTGTGTGTGCCTTAAAACATTTTGTGATTATGTTGTTATTGATAAGTGTTATATACAACCTATGCCAAGATATATCAATGGATGCTTTTGTGGTATTGAGGAAATAGCAGGATGTGATTTTTTATTCAAAGTCCCTCTATGAACCATCCAGAGAACAGACCTGTTTCAACACCTCAAACTCATTACATTAGGCTATGGCCTAGCTAATTTTCAGAAGTTATTTTTTCATTCTATGTTAAAGAAACAATTGGAAGCAATTAAAAATGGGAGAGCAAGTTACACTCTAGATAGCACATGATTGCCATACAGTCACATTATAGATAAGCATTCACAGATATAGGCATATGGATGACTTTGAATTCCCTGTGTGGCTAGGGAGAATGCACCAAAAGAGGTCTAACCCTTATAATGCACCCCATTGTGGTGATTTTGGTATCTGGCCCTTGTAACATGGATCTATCTCATATGGCACAGTTATACCCTGGAAGTCAGCATTGGAGCCTGGGGGCAGAATTGTGAAAGGACTATACGTCTACATTTCAAAGAGGGGGGAGTGATACGGCTTGGCTAACCCCATTTTGGTTGAAGTGGAACCCAGGAGGTGTAAGGCCAAGAGCTATAGCTATATTTTCACATACCCCCAACTGTTGGTATGGCTGGTAATGCGTTCTAGAGGTTTGTGCACAGGAAAAGCAAGGGCAAAGTTAAATGTTGTTGCATAAATGTTATTCCTTGGCATGTATACTCCCTACATACAGTGAATCCCATTATTCATTAGAAAGAGCCTTAGTTGTTTTTAGTGCCAATTAAAAGCATACATGCACATGTACTCGCACGAAAATGAAGTTTTCTGGCTTGAGTTAATGGAAAAAGCATTCAAGACAGTGATACAATTTGGAAGTAACTTTCCTGTGTTAGCCATTTAAGCTAAAAGGTAGTTCAAGCATTTAGTGTAGTAAAGCTCTTCACAAGAGGAAGAAGCCATATGAAAGTAAACTTTCAAAGGCTTCTTGAGGGGGGAATTGTGACAATGGACTTCATTTGTTTGAATTAAAAATGTATTTTGCTTAATTGCCTTGTTTGGTTAAAGTAAAAAGTGCTGGGCCTGTTTGGAATTGTAGCACAGTAAACTGACAATCAACTTGCTTGTGTGATAATTTGCTGACAGTTAATTTACTTGTGTGTGTGTTAGGAGAAATGCTAATTGCTGACTTGCATTATCATTGTTGTTTAAAGCTGCGTTTGCAAAATAGATAGCTATGTTTGCAAGAATAAGGTCTCAGGCTTTTGTTTCAATGTCCAGCTGTATGGTAGACAGTATCAAACTATGTCGCAGATATACAAGGTTAAATGAACATAACAAGATAATAAGTGTGAAAAACAATTTCCTAATATGGATCTAGGAAACAAGGGGATGTTACCAGAAAAAGAGGGGCAGGGATTAAAGTGATGTAATTATGATCATAATGATGCATGCATAATTAGTAAAACAAAGCTGATAAAAAGACTAGCAAGGCATAGTTTGCCAGAATTAGCTTGCTATTTCTCCATGTGCACGTGTTAAGAAATAAATACACTCCTACTCCATTTTGTTTCATTCGTTCTTGAGCTCTATTGAGTGAGTATTTTGAAGCAAACCCAAGCCACTAGACCTCAAAAAGGGGCTAGGGCGTTCTGTTTATAACAAATATGTGTTGTCTGAAGTATTCATTTCAGTTACTGAGTGGTTGCCTGTATTCTCTGCCCCTTAATTCAGTCTCATGTGAGTGGGATAGTGACCAGTATGGGGGAGACTTCTATCCCAGCCCATCAGGCCTTTTCAACGAGTTTAAAGAGTTTGTATTGTAAAAAGTAATAATAAATAAAAACCAGTGACAGATCCCAGAATGGGGGACATAAACTGACACTTTGTACTTATTTAGAGGCTACGTACACATTACTAGCTTAAAAGGCGGCTAGCTTGTGGGTTCCCCCCTCCCCCCAATTCCGACTGAAGCTGGTTTTGGGGAAAATACAACAAAATGCTGTATTTAATAAGAAATGACAAGACAGATATGGATTGTGGCCAACATTAGGGATGAAAAGATCTGTCAATTTCAGTTCTCTCAGTTTCTCACTTTTCTAATATTAAATTCAGTCCTCTACATTTCTGCAGAAAAAAACCCTCATGAAAATTCTCCACCACTTGAGCGCAAATTTCTCCAAGTAAACACATTTTTGCAGGCAGTTTTGACAAAGGTACACATTTTTGCAAGCTGTTTCTCATCATATCATGCCTTGTTGCATGTTATTTTCACTCATGTATTCATTTTTATGCACACTTTAATATATGCATTTTTGTAAATATTGTTTAGTTGGCAAACTGCATCCCAAAATTCTAATGAATGCGAATTTCGAAGGATGGCTGTGTTTCACTTCTCATATAGTTTCAGAAAGTGAGAATTTGATAAATTCTGCTTGAAATGCAAACTGAATCAAAATTCTCATCCATCCTTAGCTAACGTCGTGTATATACCAGTTTCAAAATCAGTAGGGGGGAGCGCACTGGGGAGGCACCATCCTACCGGTCTGGGGACACACCATCAGCACTTAATACTTAACATTCAATTTCCTCCTTTACAAAAAGGATTTTTAAAGTTGCAAGCATTATCTGGCGGCGTAGAGTTCCTTCCATTTTGAAGGCATTTGCTCTTTATCTTTGTTGTTCAAGGCAGCTGTTTCATTTTACTGATGGATGTTATGTCATCTTGCTGCTATCTAGCACTCCCCCCCTTTGAGTGCTGTTTTCTTCTACACCTTTTCATTTCAACCCTTGTCTTTCTATATAAGTGATGGGCTCTTTAAAAATATAGCACAGTTATCTAGTGGCACAGACTGGAGAATTTCTTCCCCAAACGCAAGTGATGGGGTGGGGTGGGGGGTGGGGTGGGGATGAGAGAGGCAAAGGGGAAAAGAAAAAGAGGAAGGAGACATGGAGACGGAGTGTTACAGAGGAACAAGGTGTTGTAAGTACAGTTTTCCCAAAGCGGTGTTTTGTTTCATCTGGATAAGAGTGGATTTGTTTTATAACATATGTACCAAATTATAATGACCGCATGAGGTTTTAGAAAAAGAGTGTGACAGAGCGAGGTGCAATTCTGACTTAAATAAAGATCTATGTCTATGTTTCATGGGACCGGCCCTGCCATTAGGCAGAGTGAGGTAGCCACTTTAGGCTGCTGGGGGACAGGGAGTGGTGGTAGTGAGGTTTTGGAAGACAGAGCCTGTGTGGGCCCCATGGACTACCCTGCGCTCCCTCTGCTAGCCTGCTGTTCTCAGGTGTAGCAGAGAGGATTGTCCCATCTCTAATTTTAAAGTAAAATTCATCTGCTAGTCTTGTCAATTTCTATACATGGGCTGAGGTGGCATTTTCTTGTCTTACATCTCAGGCTGCATACACATCATACATTAAAGAACATGATTTTTCCCAAAGGACCCTGGGAACTGTAGTTTACTCCTCACAGAGCTACCATTCCCAGCACCTTTAACAAGCTATAGTTCCCAGGATTCTTTGGGGAAAGCTGTGTGCTTTAAATGGGTATGATGTGCACACATCCAGAGGCAGCAAAATGTCATCTGGTCCTGCTATCTAAAGTAGCAGTTCAGGAAGGAAGCAATCTACAGCCCCAGGCCCTTTGCAGACAATGGAACGGAAACATCCAGGAATCTAGCAGCAAATATCTTGTGACTTTGCAGAACAGCAGCAAGTATCAGCAAGGCTAGCCCAATCAGCAAGGTCAGTGCGGCAGCCAATTTGGGGTGAGATATATTGGTGGGAAAGTTTGGGCAAATTCAGACTGTGCTAAAACTCTCAACTCAGTAGTGCAGTCAGGGAAGGCCCACTCAACAGAATGGAGAGGAAGGCCCAAATACACAGCAGGGTTATTTGACTACATTTTGAAGTAAGTGAAGTAATTCATATAATCATCTTAAGCATAGGTGGGGAACCTCAAGGTTGGGAGTCAGCGCAGCCCTTCAGTCTCTCCATCGGGCCCTCAGCTCTCTCCCCACATCACACTCTCTCTACAGCCACACCAGCCCTGTTTTGCACCCTCCTGGTGTTTTTCCCTGTGCCCTTGACCACTGATAATGCCTTTCGCAATACGGGGAAGGGCTGCAGCTCAGTGGTAGGTCATCTGCTTTGCAGGCAGAAGGTCCCAGGTTCAGTCCCCAGCATTTCCAGCCAGGGCTGAGAGAGACTTCTGCCTGAAATCCTGGAGAGTTGCTGCCAGTCAGTGTGGACAATACTGAGACCAATGCTCTGACTCAGGATAAGGCCGCTTCCTATGTTTCTAATAAAGAGGGGCGTATGAGTCTGTGGAGACACTTGCCTACTGTACAACAGTAACATTTACATGTGTTGTTCTGCCCACTTATGCCTGTAGCCCAGTTCACCACTGGCATATTGTCTCAAGGAGGTTGCCGAGAAGAGAAAGTGGCCCTCAGGCTGAAAAAACGTTTCCCATCTCAGATATACATGAACAACATAATTTCTTAAAAAAACTTTCAAAGTACACTGATTTTTTAAAATTACCATCTAAAAAAGTTATTAACTTCCAAAGAAGCCTGTCAGAAGGAAAATATATGAGGCTGCACAATTTAAGCTTTAATGGGCTAAGAAGCCTGCTTTTACATCAATAAGATTTAAGCCTAAAGTATGGCAAGTTTATTTTAAAACAACACGAAGCCAGCTTCCACAGACAGCACATCAGTAATCAAGATGTCTGACAGGTTTGTTTCCTACAAACATCAGCGGAAAGCCCTAAATCCATTATTATTATTATTATTATTATTATTATTATTATTATTATTATTATTATTATTGTTGTTGTTGTTGTTGTTGTTGTTGTTGTTGTTGTTGTTGTTGTTGTTGTTGTTGTTGTTGTTGTTGTTATTATTATTATTATTAAACTTGCCTTCAATAGAAGACTCCCAGGGCAATGTACTATTTTAAATAATAATAAAAAAAACTGCAATAAAACTCAACAAAAGAGCAATACAAAATTGCAGCAGCAGTTGTATAATCAGTAGAGTCAGCAAAATCCTGCAGCATCTACAAAAACGTAACTACGACCATGCATAGAACATGCCAGGGGAAATAAGAACACTTAAGCCTGGCATCAGAAAGACATCAGTATTGGCATCAGGTGAGCTTCTTTGGGAAAGGCGTTCAGTATTAAGGGCATCTTCACCTAATTTCAGATTCCAGCATAGGGAATTCCCAGCCCATGGGTCACATTCAGCCTGGCAGGGGTCCTAATTTGGCCTGCAAGGGCATTTTTCGAAAGCCACACCTACCTCCTCCTCTTCTATTTATTTATATGCCACCTTTCCACCAAATCGTGCCCAAAGTGGCTCACAACATATCAGATAACAATAAATATAACAATTCAAAAAACAGAATAAGAACAAGTAAAATTCATAATGTCCATAAATATAGAAGAAATCCATAACATAGTATGGAAAAAAGACAAATAATTACAAATAACTTGCTCCACACTTGATGTCAAAGACAAATAATCTGTCCCACACCTGATTTATTTATTTATTTATTGCATTTGTATACTGCCCCATAGCCGAAGCTCTCTGGGCGGTTTACAACAATTAAAAACATTAAAAACTATCATACAAATTTAAAACACATTTTTAAAAAGCAATTTAAAAAGACATGCTAAAATGCCTGGGAGAAGAGGAAAGTCTTGACCTGGCGCCGAAAAGATAACAGTGTTGGTGTCAGGCATGCCTCGTCACGGAGATCATTCCATATTTTGGGGGCCACCACTGAGAAGGCCCTCTCCCTTGTTGCCAGACTCCCACCTTCTTTCGGAGTAGGCACCTGGAGGAGGGCCTTTGATATTGAGCACAGTGTACGGGTGGGTCCATGTTGGGAGAGGCGTTTCATCAGGTATTGTGGTCCCAAGCCGTGTAAAGCTTTATAGGTTAAAACCAGCAGCTAGAAACAAGCTCAGAAACATACAGGCAGCCAATGCAAGAGGGCCAGAATTGGTTTTATATGTTTGAACCGTCTGGTCCCTGTTACCAATCTGGCCGCTGCATTTTGCACAAACTGCAGTTTCCGAACGATCTTCAAAGGCAGCCCCACATAGAGTGCATTGCAGTAATCTAACTTGGAGGTTACCAGAGCATGGACAACTGAAGCCAGGTTATCCCTGTCCAGATAGGGGCGTAGCTGGGCCACCAACCGAAGTTGGTAGCAGGCACTCCGTGCCACCAAGGCTACCTGAGCCTCAAGTGACAGAGATGGTTCTAGGAGAATCCCCTAGCTATGAACCTGCTCCTTCAGGGGGAGTGCAACCCCATCCAGGACAGGTTGGACATCCACCATCTGGTCAGAAGAAATACTCACTAGCAGCATCTCAGTCTTGTCTGGATTGAGCCTCAGTTTATTAGCCCTCATCCAGTCTATTGTCGCAGCCAGGCACTGGTTCAGCACATTGACAGCCTCACCTGAAGAAGATGAAAAGGAGAAATAGAGCTGCGTGTCATCAGCATACTGATTTCTCTAGCATTATCAGTATCTTCATGGTTTATAAGAACATGTAGAGTAGTTCAGTATCAACCAAAGATTTTGCTTGGATTATTATGGGTGCAGCTGGCTTTGTTGGCTTAATGTAGTAGACAAAAGTGTGTAGTAGGGACTGCAGAGAGTTGGACCCCAGGATACATAAGTTCAAATCCCGATTCAGTCATGATTTTCACTATGTAGTTCTTGGCCTGGTCTTTCATCCTAACCTAGAGTTGTATTCAATTAAGTCCTACTCAGAGTAGACTTGCTGAAATTTATTAATTTCAATGGACCTACTCTGAGTAGGACTAGCACTGAATACCACCCATTTTGTTCAGAAAACCATTGTGAGCCGGGCCAGCCCTACCATTAGACAGAGTGAGACAATAGCCTCAGGCAACAGATAGTGGGTGGACAGGCAGTGAGAGATGTTGGAGAACAGAGCGCTGTGTGCCACAGGTCTTGTCCTGCACCTCCTAAGCTAGGCCTACTGCCCTTGGGACCAAATCTAATAAATTAATAAACAAATTATGCTAAGACGCATCTGCAGTCAAACTCTATATGCTTCCATGTTATGTTATTATTTTTTTAGGTAAGACTTTCTGGCAAAGCATTGAACAGAATATTAATACAGAAGAAAAAAACATAAAAGTACAGTCAATCAATCAAAACAATATGAAATACCAAAGTCATCAAATACCCATCAATCACATTGGAAATACATTTGTGCACTGCATTCATGTTCTCACTGCAGATGCAGTGCACCCACCTCTCCACCATCCCACCTCGAATTTAGAAGCCATGCTAACTCACATTGACCTCTCCTGGCCCCAGCGGCTCTAATATCTCATTTAGGAGCAAGCCCTTCCACAGCCAGGCATCCAGGAAGAGTGCCCTTGCTTTCATCACACCCCAAAGGACATACCCAAAGAGGCTAGCCCACTGGTAGAGACCTGCTCACCATAGCAGCCTCTAAATAAATATGCTCTTGCCCCTGGAAATGGTACAAAGCAATTAATACAAAGTTCTTGCTCTTCACAGACCAAGCTAGCAGGTCAAACTAGGTGCACCAGCGGGAGAAGCTAAAGCTGGTATCTTCCTCCCAGCCAGCAATAGTTTCATTATTGCTGCTTGCCTCCTCGCTAATGTGTGATTACATATGTGTGACAAGCACAAAAAAGAATACCAGACTAGATCCATTATTATTATTATTATTATTATTATTATTATTAGTCACTTGTAACCTTAAGGTAAGTCTCCAAGTGATTTACAACAATGTTAAAAACAAAAACAAATATATCATACTATAAAAACAAACAATAGTACAACACCCCCATATAGCCACAGGAAGTGGCAGCATACTGATAACAAACAACATCATCTCAGTCTATCAGATGCCTGGGAAAAAGGTAAGTCTTTACCTGGTGCTGAAAAGATGTCAGTGTTTTTAAATTGTTTTTAATTTTTTTTAATTGTGTTTTTAAATCGTTTCTTTGTGTTTTAAAATTTGTATATTTGTTTTTATTGTTTTTAATTGCTGTAAACCACCCAGAGAGCTTCGGCTATGGGGCAGTATATAAATGTAATAAATAAATAAATAAAGGCACCAGGTGGACCTCATGGGGGAGCATATTCCATAGATGGGGAACTACAACTGAAAAAGCCCTCTCCCTTGTCACCACCTTCCGAGCCACTCTCAGAGTTTATAGCAAGCCCTTTTCTGTCTTAGGCTATACACCAGGGTCGGGAATCGTACCTGACTAGAGGCCATCCCTCCATAGGCCATGTTGACAGGTGGGTGGGACTGCCTATCCATCAGTCACCTGACAACACCCGTATCTTCAGCCTGTGTCTGCAAAGGTAGAAGTGGGGGCACACACTAAGTGTGCTCCTGAATCTTCTTTTACAAGCCCTGGCTTGAACTGCAAACTTTCTTTGCAGCTGTGGCTTGAATTCAAGCCATAGCTGTCACCATATTCAAAAAAGCACCACATTGTGCCTGCTGAGGAAGGATCAGGAGCACATCTTCTTTTGTAGCAGCTGCACCTTGAGCTTTCCCATGCACTTTTCAGTGACGCCCACACTGAAGTCCATGGGAATTGCTTAATATCTTTCAGAATCAATAGTAGCCATGTTTCTATAAAAGTAAAACAATAAAATAACAACACCTCCATAAGGCCACAGGAAGCTTTCTTGATTCCATTCCATTCAAACATTTGTTTTTCATACAGACTATAGTACAACCTGTATGTCATACAAGTAAGAGATAGCACAGTATTTTAACATGAATTCTGCCTACTCATTTCCCCCTTTTTTTGAAATGTAAATTGATGGCAAGTTTATTATTTAGTTACTTGTTTGTAATGAAATAATTCCCTTTAGTCTAGATTTCTCAACCACTCTGAATGCAGCAAGTGTTTGTGTGTTTGTGTGTGTGTCATTAAATCCTGAAGCATTTGCTTAAAATGGGGGGGACGACAAGAAAAATTACAATTTTTGCAAAGAAATGAAAATTTGCAAGATTCTCATTATCATATTCACAAGTACTTAATTACATTAGTGATGCAAATGTTTGGCAAGATTATGCTTTTGTAAACAAAATGATCTTGTTATTATAGAGAATTTGTGATAACTGCAATGTACAGGGGCCTCAGAGGAGAAATTAGGAGTGAATTGGATGACAAACCTATTCAATGCCTTCAACAAGGATTTCTGTCAAATGCTCTTAACACCAAGCAGTGTGTTAAAAAAGAAATCACTGTTGAATTTCACATGACATATTCTATAACAAATTTATTTTTTCCTCCTTTTTACTATATGAATTTCTTTATAATCACTATAATAGAACAGAAGCAATTATGCCATCAATGGTTAAGCTGCTTGATATTCCAAATTCCCAACAATTGGAAACATGCTCTGATATACAAAACTAATTTCACACCTTCAACATGAAAACTTGGAAAGCATTTTCATACATTTATTTTATATAGCATTACAAAAATGCATTATGTGGCTTGAAATTTGGAACAGAGAATAGCTGGGATTCACAGAACCATGTCATATTTACACCTGGCAGATGATATTTTGGGGCTTGAACACTGAGGATGATGTGGTAAAAATAATCATCTTCCCATCACTCAGTAGCCATGTGCTAATAAGTGCCAGAGTTTCTTATATCCCCCCCATTTATTACATTTTGATTATAGTTCTCTAGTCCTAGCCCAAGTATACATTCATCACAACTCCAAAATTAATTTACCTTCTGACCAATTCCTGGCTATAAAAAAAAATCATAGTTGGGCACTCATAGAAAGCCAAAAATAAAATTTTGGAGAAAATAATAAATAAATATTACTTATTTCATGTCTGTTCATAATTAGTTAATTATTTGGGAAATGCATCTTTGCTGTTTAAATTAATTAGCAATGTAAAATTATAATTGTAAATTAATTAGCCAGTTCATTAAAATACCATTTGTTTGTGGCCTTCCATTAGCATATATCCATCCATACATCATGACTGAACATTTTTCTGGTTTTGTACACTAAGGTAAGTCAAGTAGAGGGCTGAGTAGGATGTTTTACCATTGCCTTTCAATCTGCTGTTCTTGGCCCAAAGCTTATGAAATAATACTAGAACTCAGGGCCATCCAATGAAGCTGAAAGTTGGAAGGTTCAGGACAGACAAAAGAAAGTTCTTCTTCAAAGAACACATATTTAAACTATGGTATTCACTCCCCCAAGAGGTAGCAATGGCCACCAACTTGGACAACTTTAAAAGAGGATTTGACAAATTCATGGAGGATAAGGCTATCAATGACTACAGTGATTCGTTGCTTATGCAAGGATTTAGGATTGTGTCCAGTGAAATCATTCCATTGCTGAAAGGACTTCCATTTGTGCAGTGGAACTTTCCCTTGCTCTCCTCTCCCTGAGCCCACCATTACACCCTCCTCAAATCTGCTCTGGAGGGTTGGGAGAAATTCCAGAATGGATTTGGGGTGGAAGAGAGGGAGGGAACTTTTTTGTGCAAGCAGATGTTCTTGTGACAGTGGGACAACTCCCTGGGCTCTTTCTGGGAGGAAGGGCGGGATATAAACTTAATAAATAAACAAACAAATGTTATTGGATAAAACCCTTAAAAATTAGGTTGTATCAATCTTCTGTACTAAGTGTAGAGCTGTACACAAATGGCCTCTCAAAATTCACCACCTTATTTGTGAGCAAAAGACAGGCCCATTTCACTGAATTTCTTCAGAGGCAGGAGAAATTCTCCAACAGTTTCCAGGTACAGGGCTCATAATTAGCAGTGGTAGCAGCCCAGCTTTTTTCCTAAGTTTTTGTTGTTGCTGCCTCTGCGATAGAAGCAATAAGAGGCAGTCACAGCAACTGTGTTGACAGCCTGGCCGCCTTTTTGCATCCTCCACAATGCCCAAGATAATTTTGGGGCATTGTGTGTGTGTGGGAATGGTGGATGTCACTAACAAAAAAAACTATATTAGGAGATAATTCTGCCAAGTGGGCTATTTCTAGGAGGGGGTGAGAAAAAGAAAATCTCAGAAATTTTCAAAGAAAAATGAATTGGGAAATTGTGGCTCAGCTTTAAGTATAGTTGTGCTAATTGTCTGTCTATGTCTATCTGTCTTCCATTTCTATAGTTCCATACAGTTTTACTGCCAGGAAACTCATTTCACATTCCATCAGTTCCTTTGAAAATGATAGAGTATGATCATTTGCTTAGTCCTTGTTAATGGGCTGGGCTTGTTTTATTCGTACTTCACGGAATGAGAGAATAGCTCAGGAAATTCATATCCATTACAACAACAGATGTACTGCATGGATACTAGTCGAGGACCATTTAATAGATTTGCTAATAAAGAAAAATATTTTGTCACTTAAAAATTAAGAAGTTTGAGCACAAATGCCTACAACTCTGAAACCAATTATTTCAGGCCTATCTTCAGTAGGAATCCTGTGGGAGAATGGGGAGACATTGATAAAGGTGGTACAGATTTTGTTCCTTATAATTCCCTATTAGTGCAATTCACAAAATTTTGGATCCAAAGTAGACAGTGCATTAGAACAAACATTAACGGGAATAGTAAAATCATTCCTTCAGTGAGTGTTCCCAATACACTGTTATGAGCTTTTGAATTACAAAACACTTTTCAAAGGCAGGGTAAAAAGAGGCTTCTATGAGCAGGCATATTTTTAATCCCTACCTGAGATAATGTAGGGAGCTGCATTCTACGAAGTAAGGCCAGTGGTTCATCTAGCTCACTATTGCCATCACCAGTGATTGCCAGCATGGTGCCCATATGAACAATGACACCCGTCAGGTCTTCCCTTGGCATCCACAAAGCCTGTGGGCCTCCCACTCCTTACTGCTCCCTTGATCATGAGGTGATGAGGACAGTTATCTTTTTCTCCGTTGAAACTTACACAGAGCTAAAGGAAATAATTGGAAGAATTATACTCTTTCCTACTTCCTCTTTCAGTTCTATATGCTTGTCATGGCTTGGATTAATTCTATGGGATCTGATCCCTTGAAAAGTGAAGTGTGTGCTCCCTCACGTTCTCTCTTTTTTGTCTCTCTGGGGAAGGGCTGATCTGAGTCATGGGAGTAGAGAAGTGGCCAGAGGGGGTGGTGTACACAGGGTTCGCTCAAAAATCCAGTTGTGCCAATGGGCCAAAAAAGGGTAGCTACCACTGGTCTACATTGACTGGCAGCAATTAACCAGGTTTTTAGACAGAAGACTTTTCTAGCAACACCTGATGATTTTAGGGACTGACCTTTTGCATACATAGCATGTGGTCTACTACTAGTTAGGCTAGGTATGTTAGCTGTTTCCAAGTCAGCCCTCCCTACACTGTTGGGCTACAATTCCCATCATCCCTGATGTTGGCCATGCCCACTGGGATTGATAGGAGCAAGGAAGGACCTCAGGTTCCCCATCCTTGCTTTAAGTCAAGGAATCCCCCCCCACAAACTGCCAGTGTGGGGCCTCTGATCTAGATTGTGAGGGTAGGTGGGGGCTTTAACCCTTTAGCTCCTACTGTGGTCGTGATCCAAACTGGGGGTCCCAGTCCTGCAATTTGCATTTGAATAAAATTTCCCATTGAAGTGAATGAGAGCCCCCCTGCAGATTGCAGGCATGAAGGGCATGGTCCATATTGGAACCACAATGGGAGTAAAGGGTTAAAGCCCCCTATCCCTATGCTAGGGTCCCAATCTGGGTTAGTTTCACCCTCTTAACACACTGACAATTATATAAAGACCCCTGTACTTAAAGGCTTATATATGTACCTAGCATAACATTTAGTTTGATCCTGAATTGACTAGACTCAGAAGATGAGCACCACAAGGCATAAAGCCACTAAGCATTCAGCCCACTGAGCATGATATCTCTGGAAACCAAAGGTTGGGTTGCTGTTGTGAGACAAAACTCTGTAAACCTCAAAAAAGCTAGAAATGCAGTGTAGATATGCAGACGTAGTTATGCAAAAGGCTCCATGTAAGAAAACATCAGCCACTGACCTTGCAGCCGGCAGTGTTAGCAAGATATATGTCATAGAGCATGGGTTCCCAAACTGTCCTCTGTGGACCACTGGTGATCCATGAGTTCCATTCAGGTGGTCCATGGTGTATCTGTAGATTTATGGTTGAGGATAGGAGAATGCACATCCATCACATTCAATATTCCTATTGTTTTTTAATTGTATTTTCCTTCTTTTACTTAATACACTGCATTTTGTTGTATTACATTTTGAATTCTATGAAATGCAAATTGTAATACAATAAAATACAAGAAATAAAAGAAGCAATAAAAACACAATTTAAAATTGTACAGCACCTAGCACAGCCCATTACAATTGCTACAACAGGCAGAACAATAATTAAGTGGTTTGCCAAGACCCTTAGCAATGTTCAAGAGGTCTGTGGAGAAAAGTTTGAGAACCACTGTGATGGAGCATAAACTCCTATACTGTACCAGCTGATAAGTTGCCAATTTGTTCCTAGACCAATTCAAAGTGATGGTTTTTTATCTTTAAGATTCTCTGTGACAGATGTGGATCTGATCTCCTGCTGGCATGGATGATGGGAGTTGAACTCCAATATATGGAGCATTTCAGTTTCCCCATACATGCCCTGAATGATCTGGGATGTCTTAAGGGTGGTTTATAGCCATACTTGAACACTTAGATTGACTTTGTAGGCCCTTCTCAGTGTCATGGGCACATAGAGGAGGGCTTCTATTGTTATAGTGCCATAGCTGTGGAGGAGCCTGCTGAGTGAGGCTTGTCTGGTTCTTCATTGCTGGTCTTCTGCTGCACAGTAAAGGCTCTTTTGTAGCACATTTCTACTAGAGAAAATGTTTGATAATGTTTCTGTGCTGTATGTTTAAAGTGGCTTGTCAGAAGCCTTTTAAAGATAGAAAGATATTGCTGCTACTACTACTAGCCTATGCAACATGTAACTCAAACCTGCCTTGTATTGTGGGCTGCTGGGAGCTTGATGGGCCCTCTGCTTTTGTAATTCAGACTGATGTTGAAGAAGAAGACTGGGAGAACACAATTGATAAACTAAGCTACCACTATATGAGCTTACAGAAGTTAACGTCCCTTTGGTGACCATCCAATGTACAGGCATCAGTGAGGAGCAGCAAACCACCATGACCACTAAGGTCCATTACTCCTTTCCATCATAGCATGTGCAGCTTTGGGGCCAACGAATGGTAAAAACAAGAGCAGCTTTGGAATATCACCACCTGGGAGTAGATGATCTTTCCATGGTTGCACAAATTACTGATTGGGGAATTCTGGGCAGGTAGCAAGTGCTAGACATGTTCTGAGGCCTTTGTGGGCACCATAGGTTGGGCTGTGTTTGCCTTAGTGGAGACCCATCCTTTCTGGTTTTGAGATGGACCTGCCATTTTCCTTCATGTGATGCATTTAAAAAAGCAATCTACCTTTCATTTTGCTTTTCAGTTAAAGCTTAACACAGCACCTCTTTTTCCTCTGTGTAGTCTGAACAACAATAATATATGAAGGCTGTAATTCTATACAGAGAAAGGTGCATTTTGCAAGCAAAGGCAATGAAGGGGACTTCTCTGACTTGCTGCCTTTCTTCCTTTCTTGTCCAGTGGCAGGGAGGAGAGAACGAAAGGTGCATTTTGCAAGCCAAGGCAGCAGGCGGACTTCTCCTGTGCTCTGCTGATGCTCACAAAAGGCACCTTTCCTTCTGCTTGTCTTGGCTGCATGATCTGTTCCTAGTAGCCAGAGGTTCCCTGTGGACTAGAGGTTCGTCACCTGAGCTATACATGCATTTACTTGGGAGTCAGTCTCATTGAACTTGACAGGGCCAGCTTCCAAGTAGAACTGCATAGCAAATAGACTGTTAATATCATGTCTCCCCAATGAGTTTCTGATAAAAAGAACTGGCAGTATTCCACTGAGCTGCTTCTTCTTTTTTATTTTGTTTAAAGAGGCATGTCTTCACCAAAAGGTGATGATATCAGTGGGATTTTGGCAAGCAGCTATGAAACAAGATCAAAGTTCCACTTTCCTGCTTTAATCCTTCAGGAAGCTTTCAGGGATCCTTCTTGTCTAAAATATTCATAGACAGCAAAATGTCCTGAATGTCCTACAGAATTTATGTAGAGCCAGGTGGATGATTGATATGGAGGTTCTGTTTCTGAGTCACTCACACAGTACACAATTCTATTTGTCTTGCCAAACACCAAATCATAAAATGTAAAGGTAATAGGCCTCTTATTTTCCAACATTCTTTTAAAAATAGTCTGGTATCTCTACTTTCTTGTATATTCAATAAATGAGAAAGGAGGTATCACATTACTCTTTCTCTCTCTTTGTGTATTGTGTGTGGTTTCAGAGCCTGCTATAACACAGTTGACATACACACACATTAAGTCTAAAATAAATCTCAGAGAGATCCTTTTCTTAAGCTTTCCGGTTCTGCTGGTCAATGACCAAAATAAATTAATTATTATATAATCTTTCCAGACATAAGAAGGCATATTTTTAAAATCTTGCAATTCAACCCTCTTTAGAGACAGTGTTAGTGTAGCTGCAACATAGTTTCCTCTGCTCCATGAATCAATACAACGTTTTTCTGTTATCTATATATACATCCCCAGGGATGTAGTCATCCAGGATCTTAGGGGGGTTTAGACCCCTTACTTCTTTGGCAGCAGGGTTCCAGCTGGATCCCTCTGTCCCCAGCATCCTATGAGCCAATCAGAATGAAACATGTGTGTTAATCACTGAGAAGAATCTTCTAACATGCTTCCTTGTCCTTTCCTGCTGATTGGAGTCAATCAGCCAAGACTCTTCTCAGTAGCTAACACACTCCCATTTCATGCTGATTGACTCCAAGGGATGTCTGTTGTTGTGGGAGAAGGCATGCATCGGAAGGACTGAGGAGTGTGGAGATGATGATGGAGACCAAGCAAGTGAATAAGGAGGCATTTCATGACTCATGAAGGGATCATGCATTTCTGGATTTGCCACTACACTCCTGCATCCATCCCTTGCTGTTCCCATAATATAATTACAGTACCTTATGCTGGCCTTTCCCACCTTTCTTCATCCTAAGATTAGTAGTTCACTCACACAACCACATTTCTAGTGATAGCTTTGGACCATTTCATACATGCACCTATCAGTTGGTTTTTCATTATTTTCCTTGAAGCTAAATGTTTTATCTCCTTTGGAAAGCACTGTATTTGATTTATCTGTGGTGCTTCATTTGTGGTAGCTCATTCATGCATGCAAGTCTCATCTTGATGTTGGAGTTGGTAACACTTGTAATATCATGTACACATGTAACATAGCTGTGTGAACATTAGATGCTGAAATTGCAGTAAAAATTCCTCAGCTATTTTGGACAAAACGTTCTTGTCAGATGATGTGGTTGTCAATGAGAATATTCATGTAATGTGTGAGCATGGATATGCACAAAGTGTGTGTTCCACAAATTATATCAAGCTCCTATCTTATACATGCTTACCTGAAAGTAAGCCTCATTGAACTCATTATGACTTACTTCTGAGTAGGCATGCATAGGATTATGTGAAATTGCCTGCTTGCTAGTTCACTGCATCTATAGGACATACCCGGAGGACTTAGCATTTTAAAACAGGTTTAGAGATCTGTCCCTGTTATCATCTTCTTTCTATGTTTCTTTGTCATTTCCTCCTCTTCTTTTTAAGGTTAAAACATTCAAGGTGCCTGCTCCTTTGCAAGATCCTGACCACTGCTGTCCTCTGCTTCATCAACTCATTTTGGACATACAAATGCTATCATGACCTTGTGAACAGCTCAACGTGTGTCTCACTCAGTCATGAAGCTCACTGGATGACTTTAAGCCACTTAACCACTTCCAGCTCTCTTAGTTCTCAAGATAAAATGGGAGGAGGGAAACCATATATGATGCCATGGCTCCTTGGAAGAAGGGTAGGCCAAAGATGTGATTTAAAAGATCAAGTATTAACAATCAGCCACTAATGCTTAAATATCTTTACTTTGGCGAAAAGATTCAGTATCTCTGCTGTTGCACTGGAGTGAGAAAGGGATGCCTTAATTTGCTCTTTTACAACACAGAAAAATATTTGTGCTGACCATACAGCAGCTTGGTAGCCAAACCATGGCTTAGCATACACACATGCGTGTGGGCTCTGGGAAAGGAGATTGTACCCAGTTTGCTCCTCCTCCTTCATTCTGCTGCTGCACTGCACTAAGATTTGGTTTAGTGTGTTGTCCAAACCTGGTGATTTAGCTATCTTCAGAATAGCCATAAGCTGTAACCAAAGTTTGTCCTGTGGTTTAAAGCTTGTGGTTTGTCCAAGAGAACCAAACCGTGATCCTAGGTTTGGGGGATCTCAGTGCAGCACAGCTGCAGAATGGCCAGGAAGAAGAAAGTGGCTGGAATGCTCATGCTAAGCCATGGTTTGGCTCAGTGCAATGTGCAAACCAAGCCAATGGATAACAATTTATCAGGTGACCAGCAGGTTTAAGGAAATGTGTGTCATGAAGACTGAAAAAAAATCCAAAATTTTAAATTAGTTTGCTGTGCAGGCATCACAGACCTTGCTTCTAAGCAGGTTTAGCTGGAAGTATGTCCTATTGATTGCAGCATGCACACACACACACACACACACACACACACCCCTCCCCAGGAGCTCTCTAATAAACTGCAAGATAATTTAAGGCTTCCAAGTTCCTCTCTCAAAATGCAGATACACTAGGGGTCTAATAACTAATGCTTCCCCAGATTACCTATCTATTACTATAGTAATAATATGCAACTCATGAATTAAACTCACAAAGAGAAGTTCTCACTTTTTATCTTAACGGATTTGCTTATTTTTCTGAACCTTTTCTGACAACTGAGAAGGAGATGGGGTGAGGAATTTCTTGGAGTCTCTTCTAGAACCATATTCATAGTTTTATAGTTTTCATTGTCAGTACTTCAAAGGTCAGAAACTTGGGAAAAGATTTAATGCTTTTCATCTCATCTCAAAAGGGGGGGAAAGGCAAGAAAAAAAGAAACGCAGGGTTAAAACCCTGGAAACAGAAGTGGGTTACTGGAATCTGTTGATTGTTCCTGCAGTCTTTGCTATTTTCTTTTCAAAAGAATTCTAACTTCTGCCCCTTGCCCATTGAAAGAAGATGAAGGGGGGGGGGAGGAAGAAGGAAACAATTACTCAGAAGAATGGAACTTTTCAGAATGTCAGGAAGGTAATCTAAATAAGCACTGTAAGTCTGGATTGTAATATTCCACCTTTAAATATAACAGGAGAATGTTGCTGCAAATGATGTATGAGCAAGCAATTTAGTTAATCCACCTGTGAATGGCGAAGGGGCACGTATAGATCTCTTCAACACAGCAGCATTCATATTCATCAAATAGCTTTGATTAAAATAGTCCAGATCCAGACACATAGTTCTTTCTGTTTTGGAAACTTCTGAGGAAAAATGTCAAGGACATTAACTAGAGGGAGTGGTAGACCTGTCCAAAGCCAGACCAAAAAAAAAAAAGTTACAAATATGAGTGGATGATGTCATTATGATGTCTGGGCACTGAATTGCAATAGACAGAGTTAGGACCTATTTTCAATCCCTACTCTACCACACATCTCCCTGGGTGACTGGGGCAAGACATTGGAACAGTCTTGTGGCATCACTGACCTAGCATTGTTTTTGTGGCATTTCAAGTTTTCTTGCCGAACGTGTTGTACTTTGTTAAAGAGGTGCAAGTTTCATGGGATTGATCTGGATGATGCTAAAGTGCCCCAGGAATTAAATATGAGCAATGAGACAAAGCCTATTAAGAAGCACACCCCCATTCAGACAGACAGACAGAGAGAGAGAGAGGGAGACTGATAGTGGCAGTATGGAACCTTCAGTTTACGAGCTTAATTATGGCTGACCAGATCTCCTCATTTGGCCTGCAAGGCTGTTTGAGTCCAGCCACATTCAGTTGTCCATCACCTGACATCATATGACATCAGGAATGGGAGAGGCAAAGCTCTGGCCGCAAACAGTGCCAAATTCAAGCTGTGACTGCAAAGTGGCTTAAATTCATCACTGTTTGAATTTGATGCCTTATCCAGCATAAATCAGCATGACAGGGAAAGGCACAAAATTCTAGCAGCACCAAAGGTAAAGTCACTGCTGCAAAGGATCAGGATCACACTTGTTCATTTGCAGCCATATTCCAAGTGCAATCAAACTATGGCTGCCATGGAATAATTGGGAGTGCACTCCTAATTATTCCTTTGCAGTCATGGTTTTATCTTTCTTACACCTGACATGATATGATATAATAAAAGAAGGATTACTGTGCATACCTTAGAGAAGACCTGCACAGTGTGTGACCTACTAAACCCAACACTACGAAAATGCATATGTTAGGGGAAAGGGTGCATAAAAATGAACATATGAGTGACAATAACATGCAAAACTGGATGATATGATGAGAAATGGCTTGTAACCATGTGTACATTATTCAAAACTGCCTACCAAATGTGTTTATTAGGAGAAATTCACACTAAAATACTAGATAATTTTTATGGTATTTTTTAAATTGCAAATTGCTGCAGAAATGTGGAGAAGTGAATTTAATACTGGAACATGAGACACTAAGAAAACTGAAACTGACAGATCTTTCCATTCCTTTCTGCTGGGTGCTTGAAATCTGGGTGGGAATGTTTCACATGTGGCTGTTGGGGCACATTTAGTGAGTCACAAGTTGTGCAAGCCCACTTTACAGTGACAGGCCAAGTTTATCAAGACAGGAGTGACTGGGAAAATCCTCAGATATTTAAGCCTTTCACCCCAGGTATCAGGTATTAATTTTGCCTATGTTAGCCATCAGAAACAAAGATGCTTGATTTCATCTGATATTGATAGCTTTTGGGCAGAGCAAACAAGTCCTCATATCCCTTTCTGGCAGTCTGCTTCTGATGTCATTTTGTCAAGTGCAGCTTTGGAACAATAGCCTATTAACATTTCTGAATGCATTTTCATCTCCTTCCAAAAAGATATTGTTATTTTCAGCAACTCTGTGGTCTAATACAGCAGAAGAAAGCTTCATATACCATTTGATGTTGATGTCATTTTCTAGCTTCCCACTTTCCAGACTCACACAGTGGTCTTCATTTGAGAAGCATCAAAGGTCAACCTTTCATTTAAAGAATGCTTCGTTGATTCTGCTTTGAGAGAAGAGCAGACATCCAACAACAAGAAGGGCTGAGATGGTAAAGGCCCATGGTATCTATTTATGAATCTACCTTGGCTAATTAGTAGCCAAATTCACAACCTGTTTCCCACTATTGTCACTTAACTTTGAGTAGAATGAAATACTACATTAAAAAATGTAAGAATTAGGGGGAAGGGCTGTAGCTCAGTGGTAAAGCATCTCTTTGGCACATTGCAAACCCCAAGTTCAGTCCCTGGCATCTCTAGCCAGGGCTGGGAGACACTGCCCATCAGTATAGACAATATTGAGCTAGATGGACCATTGCTCTGACTTGATATGAGGCAGTTTCCTATATTGCTGTATATTCCTAATTCCCACACAAAAGTGTATATATTTATATTTCACTTTGAACATAGTGGGGGATACAACATTGCTGTTGGTGAAGCTTAATTGAGCATTAGACCTTTTCATTTTGTATGTTGATAATTTTCCATCCGTTTGTCTTCTTATGGGCTGAATTAACTGCTCAGACTGTTTCCTAAGAATGCTACCATGTGCAGAGATGAAAAGAGACAGTGAGTTCCTGAAGAAGTCATTCTTGCACCAAACCTCTGCCCTGATATTGAGTCCCATAGTGTCCCATAATACTGGGCTGAAAAGGATATGCTCTATCTGGAGCTTTGAAAGGATCTCATATTTGTCAGAGGGCCTGGGGAAACCTCTCTTACAAACAAGAGAACAAAAAGTTTCCCCAGGATGATAAAGTTGCCTAGTGTGCAAAAGAGACAGATTGATAGAAAAGGCATACATGGAATGCCACATGAGCAGGAGATTCCTGCGTTGGGTGAGATAAGAACATAAGGACCCAAGAAGAGGCCTGTTGGATCAGGCCAAAGGCCCATCTAGTCCTGCATCCTGTTCTCACAGTGGCCAAACAGATGCCTACGGGAAGCTCGCAAGCAGGGCCTGAGTGCAACAGTACTCTCCCCATGTGTGATTCCTAGCAACTAGTATTCAGAGACATATTGCCTCTGGCAGTGGAGGTAAAACATAGCCATTGTGGCTCGGATCAATATATCCTGGTTAGACCACCTCATGGAAGGTCTAAAGGTGACTTTGTCATTCAGAGAGTAGGAAGCAGGAACACCAAGAATTGTGGATCTTGGATAGCTTCAAACAGACAATTTGTTCAGACAAGGTATGGCACTTAAGAGAGTTCTTCAGTCTGACTACCCTCTTGCCAAGGTATCACCACTTCCTGATAAATCGGAAGCCTTAAAGAGAGAAATCTCTGACCTGGAATTTAGCGGTCCTCTACCTTTCTGCTAGTCCCTATCCGCAATGGTGAGTAGACACTGAGGACTGTGTAAGATAGCCTTCTACAACTGGTGTCCTCTGGAAGTTTTGGTATACAATTCCCATCAGCTCCAGCCAGCATGGGTAATACTCAGGAATTATGAGACTTGAAGTCCAAAACATCTGCAGCATATGTGTAAAACAGAGTTCTTCACATTTTGGCCACCAGATGTTGTTGGACTACAATTCCTATAATCTCTTACCATTAGCCAAGGTGTCTGGGGATGATGATAGTTGTAGTCCAATTATATCTGGGGACCCAAGGTTGATGAACTCTGGTGTAAAACATCTGCGCCCATTTCTGTGCATTATAGAAATCATTGGATTGTGTTGCTTGTTTTTAAGAAAAAAAAAGAGTACTCTGAATTCTCTTTTAGATTCCAAATATGATGGCCATTATGGCGATTTTCCCATTGTGTGTTTCTCTCTGTGTGTTTGTATCTCCAAATGCTGAATTTCAAGAATAATATTCTAGGTTTATATTTAAAATAAATTTGGCCTGATATGCTTTCAACCATTTATGTTAACTGCACAACAGCAACAAAGAGGATTGAGTAGTGAAAAGAGGGAGAGAAAGAGAGAGAGAGAGAACTTGTGGAGGGGTGGAGTGGGGAGTGGGGGAAGCATTTCTAGATGAACACCAGAGAGCTTTCTGTGGGTGTTGGCAGACACACAAAGGCATTGTTTTGTAGATATTATTGTAGATAGCTTTGATATACAGCTTGGTTTGTTGGAGCCAATGACATATTGTCTTCTTCACAAATCTCACTGTGCCAGCAGTGCTGCTTCTATAGGGCGGCTTATCAGCTCCAACCAGAGCTGGCCACACTTGCACTCATCTTCATAGCCCGAGAGGAAAATAAATTGTACCCAAGCAGTTAATAAGAAAGAATTATTGTGAGTGAGGTGCATGACAGTATGAGAGAACATGGGTGTTTTAGTGACTAAATATTGCTCTCTCTTTTTCTTTTTTTAATCATTTGCTTTGGTAGAAATCAAACTTTTTATGGTGCTAGTGAGGTGCAAAGTAATATGACATTTATTTATTTAAAACATCTTTGTATGCTTCCTCACATCATACAAGATTTCAGCACAAAAGAATACAAAAGCAAGGAAACAATAGATAAAACTATAAAGCAGATGGAGACAGCAATCCTATACCCTGGGAATAAATCCCACTGGACTCAGTGGCATTTACCTCTGCATAGATATGCATAGGATTATGCTGGAAGACTTGCATAATTAACATTGCAATTCTAACCATGTCTACTCAAAAGTAAGTCTGATTGGATTCAGTGGGGCTTACTCCCAGGTAAGTGGGGTTAGGAGTGTAGCCTTGATCAATACAATTATGATGCTTGGGTATACAAAAATCTTTTCCTGTGGTGCTTAAATGATAGCAGTGTTATCACTTTACCAACCTCCCAGAGGGGAACCATTTCCTATGAAGGGCCATTGACCCACAGGAGAAGTCTGATGACCTGCTGGATGAGGCCAATGGCCCATCTAGTCCAGAATCCTGTTCTCAGAGTGGCCAACCAGATGCCCATGGGAAGCATGCAAGCAGGACCTGAGGGCAACTGGCATTCAGAAGCATACTGCCTCTAACTATGGAGCATAGCCATTGTGACTAATAGCCATTGGTAGCCTTATCTTCCATGAATGTGCCTAATCCTCTTTTAAAGCCATTCAAGTTGGGGGCCATCACTGCCTCTTGTGGGAGTGAATTCTGCAGTCTAACTACATGCTGTGTGAACAAGTACTTTCTTTTGTGTGTTCTGAACCTTGTAACATTTTGCTTCATTGGATGTCCATGAGTTCTAGCTTTATGAGAGAGGGAGAAAATAGTTTCTCTGTCTACTTTCTCAATGCCATGCATAATTTTATATACTTCTGTCATGTCTTGTCTTACTCACCTTTTTTCTAAACTAAAACGCTCCAAGTGCTGCAACCTTTCCTCATAGGGGAGTTGCTCCATCCCCTTGATCATTTTGGTTCCCTATTTCTAACCTTTTCCAACTCTGCAATACTTCAGAACTGTACACAGTATTCCAAATGCAGTAGTACCATAATGACATTATGATATTGGCAGTTTTATTTTCAGTTTTCTAATGATCACTAGCATGGAATTTGTCTTTTTCACAGCTGCCGCACGCTGGGTCAACATCTTTGTTAGCTATCCAGCACAACACCAAGGTCTTATTCCTGATCAGTCACCACTACTTCAGACACAATGAGCATATATGTGAAATTCAGATTTTTTGTCCCAACATGCATCACTTTATGTTTGTTGACATTGAATTGCATTTGCCATTTTATTGCCCATTCACTCAGTTTGGAGAGGTCCTTTTTTTTTTAAGGACCCTGAATGGTTTAGTATCATCAACCAACTTGTCCGCCTCACTGCTTACCCCTAACTCTAGATTGCTTATGAAGAAGTAAAAACCACAGGTCCCAATACCTATCCTTGGGAGCCTCTACTTTCTACATCCCTCCATTGGGATAACTGTCCATTAATTCCTACTCTCTACTTCCTGTTTCCTAGCTAGTTCCTGATCCATAAGAGGACCTCTCATCTTATTCCATGACTTCTAAGCTTACTCAGGAGTCTTTGATGAGGTACTTGTGAAAAGCTTTTTGAAAGTCCAAGTACACCATGTCAACTGGCTCACTTCTATCTATATGCTTGTTGACACTTTCAAACAGGTCAGTGCACTGTTCTTCAACCTTGGCTGTCCAGATATTGTTGGAGTACAACTCTTATCATCCTTGGCCATTTGCTAATCTGACTTGGGTTGTAGTCCAACAACATCTGGGGACCCAAGGTTGAAAAACAGTCCATTAATGAGATAGGACTTACCCTTGCAGAAGCAAGCCATGTTGGTTCTGCTTCAGCAAGACTTGTTCTTCTATATGTTTGGTTATTTTACCTTTAACAATGTTTTCCACCAATTTTCCCAAACAGATGTTAAGCAGACTGGCTCCGTTTTTAAAGATTGGTGTTACATTTGCCACTTTCCAATGTTCAGATATTATTATTACCATTTATAGACTGCTTACTGTTTGTAGATCTCACACACACACACCATTTACAATTAAACCAATGTTATTTATATTAAATATATATATCAACAGTATCCATAATTACAATAAAAATATTTGTTGTTATGTGCCTTCAAGTCGATTACGACTAATGGCAACCCTATGAATCAGCAACCTCCAAAAGCATCTATCGCAAACCACCCTGTTCAGATCTTGTAAGTTCAACTCTGTGTCTTCCTTTATGGAATCAATCCATCTCTTCTTTGGCCTTCCTCTTTTTCTACTCCCATCTGTTTTTCCCAGCATTATTGTCTTTTCTAGTGAATCATGTCTTCTCATTATGTATCCAAAGTATGATAACCTCAGTTTCATCATTTTAGCTTCTAGTCATAGTTCTGGTTTAATTTGTTCTAACACCCAGTTATTTGTCTTTTTCACAGTCCATGGTATGCACAACACACTCCTCCAACACCACATTTCAAATGAGTTGCCTTTTCTCTTCTCCACTTTTTTGATTGTCCAACTTTCAAATCAATACAGTAGGGCCCTGCTTTACAGCACTTCGCTTTACAGCGTTCCGCTAATACAGCGGTTGTGAATTGTAGAAAGGCCCCACTTTACAGCGCTTGTTCCGCTTTTACGGTGGTTTTTTGCCACCGGGCACCATTTTGGTCAATGTAAGTCAATGGGATCCACTTTACAGCAGTTTTCGCTTTACAGCGAGGGTCCGGAACATAACCTGCTGTATGAGCGGGGCCCTACTGTACATAGAAATCAGGAATACCATAATCTGAATGATCCTGACTTTAGTGTTCAGTGATACATCTTTGCATTTGAGGGCCTTTTCTAGTTCTTTCATAGCTGCCCTCCCCAGTCCTAGCCTTCTGATTTCTTGACTATTGTTTCAATTTTGGTTAATGACTGTGCCGACATATTGATAATCCTTGACAAGTTCAAAGTCCTCATTGTCAACTTTAAAGTTACATAAATCGTCCATTGCCATTACTTTAGTCTTCTCGATGTTGAGCTGTAGTCCTGCTTTTGTGCTTTCCTCTTTAACTTTCATCAGCATTCATTTCAAATCACTACTGGTTTCCACTAATAGTATGGTATTGTCTGAATATCTTAAATTATTGATATTTCTCCCTCCAGTTTTCACACCTTCATCTTGGTCCAATCCCGCTATCTGTATGATATGTTCTGCTTATAAATTAAACAAATACGGTGATAAAATGCACCCCTGTCTCACACCCTTTCTGACTGGGAACCAGTTGGTTTCTCCATATTTTGTCCTTACAGTATAAATATAAATAATGTCAAACAGCAGTATGAGGCAGCAAAACGTAGAATCCCAACCTACGTAAAACACACTATTCACATCACACTCCAGAGGTTTTTGCGTCATAATAATGGAATCCAGGTTTTACGCTGTGTATATAGGATTATTTCTGAAAACCCACTGGGAATGATTTCCCACTTACTGCTACTGTAGCACTATCCAACACTACAGGACTGGTAGCATAAGTGCTGTAAGGCTAAGAGAAAATGGCCCTCCTCCCTATTTGCTGCCCTATTCACAGCAATTTGTCATAATGTTGAAAGTTTATGAAAGTTTGTGTGGCTTATTATTATTTTTATTATTCTCATGAAAATTTATAGCAGTGTCCATTCAGCAAATAGTGTGTGTGTGAATGTGCAGGTTGGGCATCAAAGCTGTGACATGGGCTACAATTTCAGAGGGTGCCATTTAGTCTAATCTGAACTGCTTGCAGTTTCTCCCTTCCAAGGCTAGATGTGTGGATTTGGGTTCTTCTTCTCTTCTTCTTCTTCTTCTTCTATACACAGGAAAAGTTTAATTGCACACAATGCTACAAGGACTCTGAATCAATAGGTGTGAATATGGAGCTGGAGGGTTGAATAGACAAATGAAAAGGACCTGGGAATTCTTAAGTCATTGTGTGGGATCAATGCAGCCAATCATTCAGGTCTGATTTTTGCATATTTGTGAAAAGGGATGAATCAGTTCCCCATGGTGGCATTTTCCAAAGGAAATCATATTGATTCTACATGTCATTTTGAATAGCACTTCAGAACCTCTTTTTGTTGTTGTTTATTCCATTAAAATATGATTTAGGTAAATATTTGACATAGGTATAATTCTTTATTTCACTTTGGCAACATAAAGTGAATTTAGGCAATCTTTTGTTTTCACGGTTTTCAGGACTGATTGTATTCTTCATCTGAATATATTATCAAGCAGAAAGGCTTTGCACTTAGCATCGGGATGAGGACATTTTTCTTTACTGTTTGATGCTATGGCTTGCTGCTTTACCTAGTTCAGCATGCATAACCTACAAAATGCTTCCCTGTCCTCAATTGCCCCCATTCCTTCTGACCCCCAATAGCTCTTTATGCCCCATTATTATCAGAGCTTGGAAAAGTTACTTTTTTGAACTACAGCTCCCATCAGCCTAATCCAGTGGCCATACTGGCTGGGGCTGATGGGAGTTGTAGTTCAAAAAAGTAACTTTTCCAAGCTCTGATTATTATTCAGGAGACTCTTTGGGGAGGTGCAGGTGGCTGCAGAGTGAGGGAGGGTATGGGAAGTTTTATTCCATGAACTTCTACCAGTTAACTTACTTTTGGTTTCAATCCAATGCACATTTACCTGGGATTAATTCCCATTGAGTTCAGTGGGGCTTAGTACCAGGTAGATATGTGTAGGGATTGTTCTGGATCCAAGATGGAATGCCTGGCAAAGAACTAGAATGTTTCCTGCTTCTGCTTTGCTAAAGACAGCTTTCTAAGACATTAACTGCCCACAGACCATTAAGATCCCAATGAGGAAATATGCAAGGTTTTCATTATACAGCCACAAGAGTGGCTGTATACTATAGCCAGCGTGGATTTTTCACATTCCGCAATGTTAAATTGAAAATACTCCTGTGCCATTCTGATGCTTCCCATAAGCTCATTTGAAAACAAAACCTTACAAATCTTATAGTCCTGAACTCAGAAATGCTTGCTTAACAACCCTCTAAATTTTCATGGCAATACACAAAACAGTCAGAGAGAATAGAGAGTTCAAAGATTAAAAAGAGAGAAAAAACACCCAGAGCCCTTTTATACTTTTCTCTCTCAGAGTTCTCATAATCTCTTGAAATTCATTAAAAATCAGCCATGTTAACAGAGTGCCTGTTATCCTGTTACTGACCTTGCCCCATACTCTGGCCTTCATCTCTTGCAGTTTAAAAGTTTAAAAAATAGCTGGCTGATTTTTAATTAATTTAATAAATTTTGCATTGAACTGAATGACAGTGTTGGGCATGCTCAGTAAGAACCAAGTGACAGTGTTCTAAAAGGCAGACTCCCAGCTAATGGGTTTGGCCAATCAGAGGGCCACACCTACATCAGACTTTGATTTCACTTGAGACAGTCATGGCTTCCCCCAAAGAATCCTGGGAAGTGTAGTTTGTGAAGGGTGCTGAGAGGAGACTCCTATTCCCCTGATAGAGCTGCAGTGGCCAACGTGGTTTAACAGTCAGCCACTCTGATTGAAAGTCTGTGAGGAGAACAGGGCATCTCCTAGCAACTCTAGCACCCTTCACTAACTACACTTCCCAGGATTCTTTGAGAGAAGCCATGCCTGTCCAAAGTGAACTAAAGGCCTGGTGTTGATGTGGCCAGGGACAGCTTTGCTTTAAATTTGGGTGGGAGGCTACATGTGCCTGCTGTAGAATAAAAAGGTGAGGGAAACACTGAAAAGCAATGATATTGTTCACAATGTTTTCCTTTTGGAAAGGTAAGGGGCTTCCCCTCTGCCCAGTGCTCACCCACCCAATCTCCTCCCCCTCCCTCTCCCCTCCCTGTCCCTCCCCCAGGTCAGTGTTGGACTATGACCTGGGAGACCAGGGTTCGAATCCCCACACAGCCATGAAGCTGACTGGGTGACCTTGGGCCAGTCACTGCCTCTCAGCCTCAGAGGAAGGCAATGGTAAAACCACCTCTGAATACCTTTTACCATGAAAACGCTATTCATAGGGTCACCATATGTTGGGATCGACTTGAAGGCAGTCCATTTCCATTTTCAAACATGATTGCACAGAAATAAATCCCATTGAACTCAAAAAGTATGCAAATGATCAAACCCACTCTCCTTTCTCCTCCCTCCTATTCCTCCCTCTTGCTCCTTCCCCCTTCCTTTGCCCCTCCCTCCCCATCCTTCCAATCCCCTCCTTCCCCTTCCCCTTCTCCTTCCTCCCCCTCCCCTTCCTCCCCACGGTCAGTTTTACCTATCTTAAGCAAGATTGCACGGGAGTAAATACCACTGAACTCTATAAGCATGCAAATGATCAAATCTGCCCTCCCCTCCCCCTTCCTTTGCCCCCTCCAATCTGCTCCTTCCCTTTCCTCCTCCCCCTCCTCCTCCCCCATGGTCAGTCCTAACTATGATTGCACAGGAGTAAATCCCATCGAACTCAATAAGCATGCAAATGATCAGACCTGCCTGTCCCCTACTTCCCCTCTCCTCTCCCTTCCTCCTCCCCTCCCCTCTTCCTTCTTCCTCCTTCCTGCCCACTCCAGCCCTCCCTCCTTCCCGGTTAGTTTTACCTATCCTAAGCATGATTGCACGGGAGCAAATCTCACTGGACTCAATAAACATGCAAATGATCAAACCTGTCCTCCCTTCCCCCTCCTGCCTGTTCCCCTCCCCCTCCTCCCCTCTGCCCTTCCTCTCCTCTCCTCCCTTCTCCTCCTACTTTGTCCCTCCCCATCCCCTGTGGTCAGTTTCACCTACCCTAAGCATGATTGTAGGGGAGTAAATCCCACTGAATAAGCATGCAAATGGTCTCAGCAAATTTGCACAGGATGCCATTTCTTACCTCCCGGATTAAAAAGCAGAGAGATTCACTAATAGGCAAAAAACCTTGCGGTTTAAGAATGTACCTATAGCCCACAGGTATTTCTATCAAACTTTTAAAAGCAGGGAAATTGGACAGCTAAGGTGAATGCACCAGGGGAGCAGGAGACCTGACCTCCTCTCTGAGATATTGTACAAATTTGTCAAAATGCAAACACAGTCCAATCCACTTGCTGTGTAGCTTGGAAGAATTTGGTAATATGTGCTTCTGAGCATATGGTGAGTGGTGGCAACACCTGCTATCAGCCCAAATAACACAAATGACATGTTTATCAGGGAGGAAGCAACATTATTAAGACAGTTGATACAGTTCAGATGGTCAGTTTAAATATGTCTGATTTACTTTGCAATTTTAGTGAAGTTTCCTATAGGAAATCATTTTCTTTTGTTTCTATTTCTGTGAATATGTGAAGTACAGCAACACTTTGCAAAATTTACACTAAAAAAACTCCAAAATAATTGTGGAGTAATGGCACTGACTATTCTGCAGAATAGCCTCCAGTGGATATCAGGTGTGTCTCAGTTTGCACAAAATCAAACACTGGGAGGTGAAATATATTCTAGCAAAATTCTAGGTGTGCTCTATATTTTTAATTGACCGTGCCCACTTTGCCTTAAATGAAGTGGTTTAAACATAGCAGGCTGAAAACATGCACCCTTTTTTTCCCCAACAGCTAGAGTCATTGCTGAAGTAGCAACATATGGTAATCAGTCTGATTTTTCATCAAACTGCAGTTTCAGGTTCAACTGTTAATGCACTCAAAATAGAAACTGAACATAACCTCCAATTTGAAACACAAAAGGCTGTATTCACCATCATACGACATTGACCAATAAAAAGGCTTTGAAATTATTAAAAATAAATTTGACACAGATTTCTAGGATGAATAATGAGGGAATAAATTTTCTAGATTAGATTCTCTGTAGAACACAGGAAAGAAGCAAAGTAAGAAGAACACGAACAAACACACAAAAGTATAATTCTCCATCTTTGGAGATGGCAGGTGTTGCCACCATTTACCATATGCTCAGAGGCACATGTTACCAAATTCTTCCAAGCTACACAGGAAGTAGATTGGACTGTGAAAGACCAACCCAAATTGTGTTTGCATTTTGACAAATTTGTAGGGCAGTCCAATATCTCAGAGAGGAGGTCAGGTCTCCTGCTCCCCTGGTATATTCACTATAGCTGCCCAATGTCCCTGCTGTTTAAAGTTTGATAGAAATACCTGTGGGCTATAAACTGCAAGGACTTTTGCCTATTAGTGAATATACAGTATAAAGCCCTAAAGTTTGGGACATAGTTACTTGCAAGAATCCCTCTCATCAGACTTGAGATCTGCTGGGATACCCTGCTGGTGGTTTCAGCTTTAAGTGAAATCTGAGGGTTAATAATCTGCCAGAAAGCCTTCTCAGCAATAGCACACTGGTTCTGGAACACAGTCCCTCTAAAGATTAGACTGGTGCCAACATTGTGCAACTGGTTAGCAGTCTTGCAGCTGAGGCAGAAAAAGATCCACATGGGAAAGACCAGTAGTAAATCTGCCTCCTCCTCAGGGCTACCACTGTGGGAGGACTTCACATCTGAAGATTTCTGGTCTGTGACCACAACAACTTCACATATTACATTTTCACTTAGGCTGCAGTGCAATGCTATGGAGACTTTCCTGGGAATAAGTCCTGTTGAATGTAGGTTACGAATTACTTCTGAATAAACATGCCTAGGATTGCAGTGCACATTTAGTATATACCCAAGTGGAGTTTACTCTTGTCATTAATCTTGCCCATCCTTCCTGGAACAAAATCCAAAATAGTGCCCATTGTTGGAGGGTCTAAGTACTGGGAAATGGCAAAGAGCCACACCCCTAAATTAGCTACGACTTCCCAATGCTTGAACATGCTGTTGAAAACACTGGAACCCTGCAGTAAAAAAATCTGCCGTCTTGAAACTGCCAAAAGGAAATAGCCAGCAAAGCTCTGGCTGCATGACCATTTTTCTCTTGCATGCACATGCTCAGTCTTTGGATGCTGGCCATAGAATATTCACTCTGAGCCCCTCCCCCATTTTAGTATCAGGTCTGCTATACACATCATGTGAAACACTATACTTCCTTTTTGGGTGGATGCTGCCTTCTAGCAATGTGATGATCTCTCCTTCATCTTGTGCCCAGTTTTGCATGAGAATATGAACCCATAGAGGGCAGGGCAGTTTCCTACGCATTTCTCCTATGCACCTGAATGTCTCTAACCCAACCAAGATACTCGTCTTGCTTGAAGAAAGGGAGGTGATTGTTTGCTCAATCCCTGTATTGGCATATGCGGAAGAGAGTTGTATGTTGAGGAGTTTCATTATTGGTACACCACACTTGCTTCTCTCATGCCTAGGGAACCTTTTGGGCCAAAGGCACGTAACAGGTTAATGCTTATTATTTTGTAAAATAGTCTTATTATTCTCTGAAATAGTAATCAGATGTGTGGAGATTGCACTGCTGAGCAGAACTTGGGAATGTTGATCACTTGTTTTACTCAAAGAGATAAACTTACCAAAACCTCACAGTGTTCACCTGGTGTTGATACGAGGTTGGATAGCCAGTTATCTATTTTGACTACTTGTCATAAAGTAAGTCATATCTTGACCTTGCAGTTGTATAAACATTATCAAGGTCACTGCTGTATAGTCAAAATAGCAGGTGTGATGTGTACTATTTATGGCAGAGCCATTCCTTGATCCAGACCAGGATTCTAGAATACTATGAGCCAGGCATAGGCTGGTCCACCCCAGGACTTACAAAGAATTCTGGAAGGAAGAACACCAGTCTGTATGTAACTGTAAGCAAGGAAGGTACTCTGAAATAAACTTCTACATTCAACAACCATAGCCTTAGTCCAAGTTCTGATTTCTAAGAGTCCTAGGCCTCTCAACTCAACACAATATATACAATTATTTCCTTATGTGCCTGTCTCTCCCTTGAGTGTCATATGTGCCTGAACTTTCCAGTGGGAATGTTCAGGAAGCATAGGACAGCCAGGTACTTTGAATGAGCGAATCAAGGACAGTCAGCCACATGCAGCCAGGTGCAACCAATAAGCCAATTAAAGATGGTCAGCTGACTCTGTGAGTACACCACCATGACTTGGGTGTGGCTGACAGATTATTAGATGATGTCAGCATGAGTCAGTAAATTGTACTGAGATCAGTGGTGGGCAAATAGTATAAAAGAGATCAGTCAGCTGAAACTCTCTGAGAGCAAGGATCACAATATACGCCCCTGCTGCCTGGCCCTTAGAGCATGACCATTACTGCAATTGGGTTCCCAGTAACAGAAGGGCCATAAGTTGTACTCTACTTGCCTGTTCCTTTCTGTTTTTTCTGTACTGTTAACATCTTGCCTCTCCCTCTAAATAAAATCTGGGAAAGGAGTCAATCTGGTGTGCCTCCTTGCCCCATTTGAATCCTAAAGAACTTTTGCCCCCTGGCAGAACAATCCCATCCCTCTTTTCCATGTGGATCTTTTTTGTGTTAGCTGCAAGACTGCTAAGCATGGTGCTGAACCAGTCCTGTGGTTCTTGCCCAAGATTCTGATCTTGCCTTATCTCCCTGTCTATTCCAGAATCCTAGGCGTACAGCTCTCCATCTTGTTTGGGCCATCTGCTGTCCATGGAACTCCATTCATATTTCTCCTGGTGGCAGGAGCTGGGTTTTTTGCTCAATCCCCTTCCTCCTCTGTCCCCCTACACCTCCCAAAATCTGTTCCAGAAAGTTGGGATATCCTCTGGAACAGCATGAGGGGGGCTGCAGGGGAAAGGAGCATCAACCTTTTTGCCATCAGGAGCCTCAGCTGGATTGAATCCTCTTCTGCAAGTGTAAGGAGCCTCCAGCAAGTCTGGATCCAAGGCTTTGATGGTACACTGAATTGTTGGAGACTTGTAACAAAAAGGAAATGTCTAAGACTAGGTTGTAAAGAAAAGGAAACAAGTAATGAATGGCATTTCTCAGGTCATTTTTCTGTTGAGTCTTTCTATAACTTTGCAAAAACACATAACAGCACTATCCCCCTTCCTGTCTGATTTTTTTGAAGTTCTACCTTTTGTGGTAGGGAACATCAGGCTCCCTGTATGTGGCTCTCAGGATTCTTTCTGGGCAATACTCCTCTCCAGGCCACACCCCTTCTTTCTAGCCCCACTGCTTGGAAGCAAACATGGTCCTTGGGCTTAAAAAGGTCCCCCACCTCTGGACTGAAGGAAAATGTAACACCAGAACTTGTAAACACAAGGTGAAAAGGAAGGGGGGGGGAAACAAAAAGCAAAATGATTGTTCTAATAACACCACTGGACTTGTTGCAATGAAGCAACAGAACAAACGTATGGAAGTTAATGTTAAGTGAAATGTATATATTTAGTGCATTGTTCTAGAGTCCTAGGAATGTAATGTAATGTAATGTGATTATCAGCAGGTTTATGATTTTGTTATGTGTTACTCTCTTACTATGATCACATTTCTTTGCTTGATTTATGTTTCATAGAGGGAAGAACCACCATATTTGAAGAGACCATATGGAGAGCTCCATGAGTGCCTTGGGAGCCAGAAGTACACAGTGATTAACTGAGCTTTCAGTTATTTGTTGTGAGAATGAAAAGAGTGGTGGAATAAAAGGCAGTGAATGGTAATTTCTGCGTCCTTGTGGCTGTCCTTTGATGGTGGTGCAAAAAGGATGGTTCTGAAACAGTAAAGGAAACAGTAAACAGCCATTGCATCAAAAGGTGGAAACAAAGGGAAAGGGAGATCATTTCATATTGGCAGCCAGGAAGGGAGGAAATTAAAAATAAGAAAATTGAAAATTTTATTATTATTATTGACAAATCTGTCAGAAGATCATAACAAAACGTATTTCAAGATGCTGACTCATCAGCAGTTTATTTAATGTGGACATGAATGGTATGCACCAAGACACAGTTTTTGAAAAAGATTGATGTCAACTTGGGGGAAGTTGGTGTAGAAGGACTTAGCATCATACACTGAACAACACAAATTTGACAAAGACCTCAGTTCAGAAACAGGGTTGCCAACTGTTTTTCAGGCTGTTCTCCTTTGTCTTTCAAATTGTTTTAACTGACTTGAATATTGTATGTTTACACTGTTGTAATCTGCCCTGGGTACCTTATGGTGAAGGGCAGGTAAGAAATCAAACAAATGATATTAAAGAATGATGCGACATGCAGACATTTAGCTGGTGACACTTATCATGGCATTCAGATGCAGTGGTAGGAAATATAGAATATTCCAGATGGATATTTTATTAAATGGGTTAATGCTTCAAAAATCCTATATGTACATGTGCAGGTGCGGACATACCCCCCCCCCAGTACTGTGACTGACAAAGCAGATAAGTTTTAAACCAAAACGTTTCAGCATTTGCTTTCTTTGACAGGTGAAGAAGACAGAAGCTGAAACATTTTGCTATAAAATTTTAATATCTTTGTTTTGTTAGTTACTGTAATAAATATATGGTTTAGGTGATTTAATTGCATCCTTCTAAGATTCAGAGCAGTGATGTGCTGTTTAATGCTTAGACAGATCTATCTATCTATCCCCAACTCCTTGTTCAGACTGGCATTTCCACTTTCCTCTGTAGCATGTGGTTGGTATATTTGCTTGATCTGTTTGGATTTCAAAAATTAAATATTTTGCCTTAACCAATGAACAGTACAACTCTAGTATCATACTACCTTCATGTGACACAGTGTAATCTGGATGATGTGAGATAAGTGCTGAAAGACCTGCACTGGCTGCCTATTAGTCACAGATCCAGTTTTCAGGTCTTGTTATTTATCTATAAAGCCTGAACAATTCTGGGCCAGGTTACCTGAAAACTAACTCCTCTGCCACTCTCTGGTCAGAGCATTAAGATCAACAAATTGTACCTACTTAGTCTTGCCTGAAGATTAAGGGCTTGTGGTAATGCAGAAGCAGTCTTATTCACATGTAGCACCAGTGTTGTGGAATACACTCTCTGCTAAACATGAGAGACCCTATCCGTACTGGCATTCTGCCAGCTTTTGAATACATACTTTTTTACATAGACATTCATTTCATTTTTCAACTGATTCACTTTATGTTGCTAAAGTGAAACAAAGAATGTATAACTATATTAAAATTGTGTATGTTAATTATTTTAATGTTATGCTTCGTAAACAGCCTAGAAGCTTATTTTGGCATTGATTAGTTAATAATGATGATGATGATCATGAAGAAGAAGAAGAAGAAAGGTGTTTGAGAATTGAGCTAGACTAGATTATCTTCAGGACCATTCCAGTTCCCAAATTTCTTGATCCAGTGCCTCATATTACAGTCCATTATGTGAATCTCTTATAGGTCATTGGGGATTTGTGTGCCTTTTGAGACTCAATTACCTACAAGAAAAATCTATTTTTACTTCATGGGCTCTGAAGTTGAAGCTACAGCTTTTACTAAACACCTCTTTGAAAATTATTATGCTCCCCGACAATTTCAAATGAAACAAGGATACACAGGACACATCCATAAGCTTCAGTATCTGAAAGAACAAGGCTGAAAATTGATCTTCAGTGGCACAGAATCTAGCATTAATTTATCAATGCTAGCAGAGAAATCTTTATTTTTCCCCTCAGCTCAAGATTCACATTCCCTATAAACTATGCTGTTGATAGGATTTGTGACAGTTTAATAATAATTCAATCATTTATTTTGGAAACATTGTTTTTTTCACAGAATTGGGGATGATTGTGTGATTAAACGTGAACCGGCTTGTGAATAGCTTTTTAAAATGAGCTTGTGGCATGTTACAGTTTATTACTGCTCATTTCAAGGAAACATGGCCATCTGCTATGTGGAGTTTGCCATGAAACTAGTCATTCAGACAAAATCAGTTGGACTTGTTAGTTGAAAGTGAGACTACATGGCATGGATCTAGGGATGGAAGATAATTTCTGCTTTCTCAGTTTCTCATTTTTCCACTAGTAAGTTCAGTTTTTTCCATTTCTGCATCAGTTTGCAATTTTTTTAAAAAAAGTCTGTATGAAGATTTGCATGCATTTTTGGGTGCATTTCCCCTAATGTACACAAAATTACTCACAGTATATGCATTTTCCACTTTCCCCAGTATATGTATTTATTCATCGCAAAATTCAAAAAATGCAATTTTTTTTAAAGATAACTGTATTCCAGTTTCTGTATTAGTTCAGGAAGTGTGACTTAGGAAGGTCCTCATTAATATGCAACCCTAACTGATTTCTTCCCCATCCATACTTGAATCAAGTAAACACCAGAAAGAAGAAATCCACTAGGAATTTGGGTGGGTGTCTCCCCATCAACCCACCTTCTTCTTCCTTCAAACATATTGAAGTGAAAAGGTTTTTCTTTCCCTCTTCTGAAGAGTTGTGGCATGCAGACAATTCTGATCACCACATAAGAAAGGGACTGAAGCTACTGGCATTCTCTTTTGAAGTTCGCAAGTGGAATATCTAATCCTCTTTTAAAGCCATCCAAGTTGTGTCAGAAGTCATGACACAGGATGGACACATTTTGTTAGATGGATGAATGGAGCTTTTGCCATCCTGGTGACCTCTAGTTTTTTGGTGAGTCCAACTCTCATCAGCCCCAGCCAGCATGGATAATGGTCAGGAATGATGGAAGTTATAATCCAAAAACATCTGAAGGGCACCAAGGATGGGGTAGGCTGGGCTACTGGATTCTTGCTTTCCCCCCATCATTGTCTGACCACAGAATAGGGATGTGGGAGAAATTCAGTTCAATTCACATTTAAAGCTGAATTCATCAAATTTGCACTTTCCAAATCAGTATGAGAACTGAAATGCAGCCATCCTTCAAAAGTTGCACTTATCCAAATTTTGCCAACCAATGTTCACAAAAATGCATTTACTACAGGAAAATGTGCATAAAAATGAATATATTGGTGATAAATTAGGATAAATTGCTTGCAAAAATGTGTCTATTATACAGAACTGTAAAATGCATTTATTAGAAGAAATTCACACTAAAATGCTAAAGAATTTTCATGAGGGTGTTTTTTTAAAAAATTGCAAATTGCTGCAGAAATGTGGAGAACTAAATTTAAGACTAGAAAAATGAGAAACTGAGAGAACCAAAATTGAATATGATTCTATCCCTACAACAGAACGCATGCTTTGGAAATTTGTGTCCATTTCTTGCAATTCATATTCCATCTTTCTTACAGACAGTCTTTCATTTAGGCAGTAAGCAGACCCAGACCTGCTTGGCATCAGCAGCTTTGTAGTATTATATGCCTTGAGATAATCCCCTGCAACTGAAGTTTGATGCCTCTTAGCAAGTTGAATTTCCTTTAAAACTAAGCATTGGACACCCTCTATGTCAGTTCTTAAGGTTTTTCTTTTTGCAGAGCACTTGGAAATTTCTGGGGGGTTGGTGATCCACTCATTGAACTTTTTTTCTGTTATACAAATCAAAGCGCACACACACCATTTTTTAAGAACTGCAGTCTTATTTTTCTAAAGAAAAAATAACTTTTTTTTGGCTTCTTGGTTTAAACATCATTCGGCCTAGTAACAGTTGCTAGGAAGAGCAAGCTTTCCACCTTAATGACTGGCAGATGTTCAAATATCTGCATGCCCCCTTGGCATACTCCTTTGGCTTCCCTGTGGATTATTTATAGATGACAACAGTGACGGCTGGTGGCTTCATGTCAGTGGGCAGTGGAATCGGCTCTGGGTTTTATTCCTAACTTTTAAGGAGCTGTCCAAGGTGCTTTGCATTTGGACTAAAATCTGAAGTGGATTCCACTGCCTCGCTGACATGAAGCCACTAGCTGCCATTGGATGACAAAGGCTTCACAAAAGTCCAGAGAGCTGGGAAGATGTTTAGCTAGCAATTTCATTTAGAATGGTTTTGTAATTAATGCAGTTGAGAAATGAGAAATGTTGCATCCTGCATCTGGAAAGTTTCTCCTCAGGAAATACTTGTAGTTCACCATTCCTATCAAGCAGGGTAATGTGCCTTCAAACCTCCACTGATAGAATACATATTGCTGCATCAGCAGAACCAGAAAGTGACAAAATGACCACTGTGTGGAAGAGAAGCTGCCAAGCATCTTTAATGACACTCAGAGGCTGCAGTAGCAAGGAAGCAAATTTCATACACAAATACACCCAGATCTATGAGGAACTTGAATGGCCACTGAAGGGATTAAAAAAAAGATGATGATGATGAAGCCTCAAGCTTTGAAGAAATGGAAACATTGATGAAGAAAGCAATGAAACAACCACCTCTTTTGTTTGCTTTAGCAGTTGTAAATGGGGATGTGGGGGAAAAACTGGAATGGGTTCCTTTTGTGAAGAGAAAGGTTGAGTGTCACATCCTCTGGATCCAGTTTTGGTACTGAAAACAGTTTTTTTAAAATGTATTTATTATTCAAAGCAATTTTACTCTGCCATTTAGGTAGAAAAGCTCCCAAAGCAGCTTACAAATCAATAAAAATAACACAGTTGCTGGCCTCAGGCTTACATTCTACAAAGACATGATACAAACGAAAAAAAGGGATGGGAAGTGAAGATTCCTGGACTGAACCATTATATAAGTATATTCCTGAGTAGGGATGGGGGAGAAATTCAGTTCACTTTGCATGCAAAGGTGAACATACCAAATCCACTCTTTCCAAAATATATGTAAACTGAAACACAGCTATCCTTCAAAATTTGCTCATCTCTGAATTTTGTAACGAAGTTCTCCAGCCAAGTAATATGTACAAAAATGCATATACTACAGTAATAAAAGCATATATTGACAAAAATAACATACAAATGTCTATTGGGGAGGTTGCTTTGTAAAAATATGTATATTATGCAAAATTGGATACAAAAACGTGTAAATAAGGAAAAATTTGCTCTAGAGTGCTGATGAATTTTCATGAGAATTTTTTTTTGGTAAAAAAATCACTAACTGATGTGGAAATGTGGAGAATGGAACTTAAGAATGGAAAAAATGAGAAACTAAGAGAAACTGAAATTGGCAGATTGGTCCACTCCTAATCCTGAGCTGGGGGCAGAGAATGCCTATGACATGAGAGGCAAAGAACGGGGAGGGGGGAGGTGCTTTTGAAAGGAGTTTCTAGAAAGAAGATGAGAGGGAAACTGCTCGAGCTGATCCGACCAGGTTTTTGTATAAAAACAGGCAGAGGTTGACTAGCATAATGTGCCCCTGTTTTCAGAAAAGAGAGATAGGGACGCACTGAAACCAGCACAACAGGAAGTGTATCTCTAGCTTGAGTGAGGTTGATTTTTACCTAGACTTTACACTGTTAGTTTTGAATAAAAGGTTTGCTGAAATATGTTGAAATGCTCTTCTTTTTTGTGGTGTAGGAACCTGCCCTATTCTATCCATGTTATTCCTACCTCTACCAAAGTGTCTGTTAAAGAAGTAATGTCCAGGAATGCAGGTACTTCATTATCTGAGGTATTACTGTAGCTCTAAAAATTGTATAGCAGCTGTACAATAGCAGTATATTTATTCATATCATACATATATATAGCTACTCTATAAAGGTTTCTGTATACTGCATATTGCTTGAAAATAAGAAAATTGCCAGTTTATATAATAATTATTATATTATAATTATCCTACTCAGACCCATTACACTACTGAAACCCATTACACTAGATAGAATTTAGCTAGTGATTTCAGTGGGTCTATTATGAACACAGCTTAGTAGGATAGAGTAACAGCATGGCTTAGGATATAATAATAGATTAATATTTTTAAAATGGAAGAAGTTAATTGCTTCTGCATACTACTGTTAATAACAACAACAATAATTTCATTTATGAATTGCTTCCTATGCAGCATCTCTAAGTGATTTCACAATACAGTAAAAGTATATGTTACACAATTGCATATATAAAAACAAATCCAATTTCAAATCCAATAGAGATACTGACTGGTATAGAAATCTGCAGTATTAAATTTACCTAAGGTACCAAATTTTCAAGGAAACTTGACTATACTTTTGATGTACTGTTGCAAATTCCTTTGCATTAGCTGGCCAATGTCCCCCTATATTAGCCTTTGCCAACCTGGTGCCTTCCAGATATTATAGACTGCAACTCCCATCAGTTCCAACCACCACAGCTGTGCATGGCAAAGGTTGCCCTCTATTATCCAATATTTTATTTACTTGGTTTCTCTCTGCATTAGATGAATTCAAAGTGGTCTAAGGAAAATATCACTCTATATAGGCAAAATATTGCAAATTATGTCCAAGTGAATAATGTAATTAATTTTGTAATTATAATAGCATTACTGCTTAGCACCTCTGCTGTGATTTCAAATGCGCCTAAGCTTCTCACTCCTGGACCTGCTTTGCAACACTGGTAAACTGTATAACCAAAAGATGGCAGCACTCCATCCTGTATATGCTTTCATTGTCCCATCCAGTTCTAATCACACAGCTCTTAGAAGGGGGAAAAATCCATTTTAATGCTGCCTTTTAATGTTCCTCCTGAGTAGAGAGTTACTGTGTAGGAAACTTAAATTTAAGATCATATCAAACAGTGAAAAGCTCAAGTGTGATAGTTTCAGTCTGGTGACTCATTTTGTGACAGGCAAGCATCCAAACCTAACTCAGTACTTGGGGGAAAAGACATTTCTCCTCTGTGGAAAGGTGAGCCATAAAAGAGCATATATCCTTATTTTCTCTCCTTTGAACCCTCCTTCCTCCTCCCCTCTATCACCATGTTGCTGATTTTTATTTTGTCACATTTTAATTCTGTGTCTGCTGGCACAGCATTTCTTGTGCTTATTGACATGTTTGCCACCCATACTCCATGGTTTTCTGTGGTGAAAGCAATACCATGCAACAGGAAAGCACATAGAAACATAGGAAGCTGGTCCATATAGCTTGGTATTGTCTACACCAACTAGTTGTGGCTCTCTGGGGTTTCAGACATATGTTTCATCCCTACGTAGAGAGATGCTGGGGGATCAAACCCATGGCCTTCTGCATGCAAAACAGATGTTCTACCACTGATCTATGGCCCTTCCCATGTCCATAAACATGCAGGGTGAACATGCGCCATGGCACTATAGCCAACCACATCTCTCCCATGGATGTCCAACCATTTGTCTCAAATACTATGGAGAAGCACATATCTCCTTCACAATTCACATGTTTTGCACAGCAAATGTTTGTGTACAAACAGCAAACCGAACTGCTGCATCCAAGTAGTGACTCAGTTACTGCTTGTACACACATCTGCCTTGGTTCCTTCATTCAAATATTGGTGCCTCATCTAGGTTCCCTAGTGCACTATTCTTCAATCTTGGGTCCCCAGATGTTGTTGGACTACAACTCCCATCAACCCCAGCCAACTTAGCCAATGGCCACAAGGATGATGGCAGTTGTAGTCCAACTTCATCTGGGGTTGAAGAACAGCACCCTAGTGCTTCCATTTTGTTTCATTGTTCTAAGGACCATCAAGGATTGCTCCATGGGTGGAACTGGCCATATAATCCTCACTATAAATGTGTGGAGAACTATAGGTGTCTGCTTGGTAGCTATTTGGCTTTGCTCTGTCACTTTGGTGATGGAATATAAAAGAGAATCAGCTGGAGGAAGCCAGGAGGATGGTGAAGGTAGAGGAAGAAGATCACATTGGTACGAAACACTCGGGAGGCACCTATCCTGCAGGATGACAGATTCCAATTCATGTAGCCAATGATGAAGTGAGTTTTCCTTCCTACAGATCAGCTGTACTGCAGGAGAAAACCCAGAGTGCCTGGATGGTTAATGCCAAGGCTGGAACTATGTACTCAGTGACCACTCAGAAGAAAAACAAACAGGAGCAGAAAGAAGGAGCATAGCCTGACACAAGGGTTGTTCCAGGCATGTAACTCTATAACCCTATCTACAGTCAAGGATTGTTGCATGTGTAACTAGGTTTCCCCATAGGGTATGTAGAACATTCTCCCATCTAGAGGGGAATCAAGTAGCTTATAAGAATATGGGAGTGTGGTGTGTGCCTCAGATACTGTGGGGAGCTTTGAACTGCTCCTTTAGTGTTGATTACAGACACCTTTCATTGACTCCTCTTGTCAGCATACATTGCAAGTCTATTTGAGTGCAAAGTACTTCTTTCTCTAGCATTCAGTTGTTATCTCTAAATCCTTAGGTGGGTGCTGTGATTGTAAAACCCCAGCCTGATTAGTGTCTTCAACCCTTTCAATAATTACTTTATGTAATACATTCTTTGCCAACTTTGCTATGGTATTCAACAGAGACAGGGCCTGTAAAGAAACTAATAGGGATGATAAAATAGAGCTTACACTGAGCAAACATTCATTAATGGAAGAACTGTTGATTTTTTTAAAAAAAATTTGCTTTCCTTGCAGGTTTTTTCTACCTGCCTGCCTTAGACTTCATTGTTAAATCCAGGGAGTTGTTGTTGTTTAGTTATCTGTTTCACTGGGGAGCTGGCTGGCAATCAAAGTGCTGTCTCACCACTGCTTTCATCATTATTGTTGCCTTTAAATTAAACAATCAAATACACATATGTGAGTTGAGAAAAACTTGAAACATATTTCCTAGGACCTGGGAAACCACTTTTCAAATCCCCACTTGGCCATGAAGCTCACTGGGTGACCTTGGGCTACTCACGGTCTCTTATCCTAACCTACCTCACAGGGTCGTTGTGAGAAAAAATAGGAAGAGGGAAAACCATATATACTTGAGCTCCTGGGAGGGAAGGTGGGATATAAATGCAAAACTTAAAAAAAAACTTTGGTGGTTTATGCTGTCAGGACCAGGCAATCCTTTGCATAGAATGGATGTCTTTCTTTTTTTAATAATTTTTATTCAAATTTTTCAAAAGACAAACAAAACAAAGTCAAAAAAACATAACAATACATCAACAAAAAATGAAAATAAAATAGTTGACTTCCGATTTGTCGCAGATCAGCTATAAGTATATAATATACATCAAACCTGTCCCTTAATGTATACATACAGAATCCCTTTTCTCCGTAGTCTGTCTTAATTAATCGTCAAATCCCAGTATCATCATTTTATTTTGATCTTTCAACAAAAAGTCTAAGAGAGGCTTCCATTCCTTAAGAAATGTATCTGTCGATTTTTCTCTAAGTAAACATGTCAATTTGTCCATTTCTACTAAATCCATTAATTTCAATAGCCATTCTTCCATTGTTGGTATTGATTCCATTTTCCACTTTTGTGCATATAATAATCTTGCTGCCGTAATCATATATAATATTATTCTTCCATATTTCTTTTCTATTTGTTTATCCATAAAACCCAATAAAAAAAATTCTGGTTTTGACTGAATATTTATCTTTAGAATTTTTTGCATCTTCCTACCTATCTGTGCCCAAAATGATTTTGCCTTTTTACATAACCACCACATATGATAAAATGATCCTTCTTGTTGTTTACATTTCCAACAAACATTAGAAACATTACTATACATTTTTGACAACTTTTCTGGAGTCATGTACCAACGGTACATCATTTTATAAAAATTTTCTTTAAGATTATAGCATAATGTAAATTTCAAACCTTTTTTCCACATATTTTCCCATTGATCCATTTGTATGTTATGACCAAAATTTTTTGCCCACTTTACCATACACTCTTTTACTTGTTCTTCCTCCATATCCATTTTCAATAAGAGTTTATACATTTTCGCAATTATATTTTCATCATTTGTACACAATCCTATTTCAAAATCAGATTTACTTATTTCAAACCCATACATTTTCTTGTCCATTTTATATCTTTCTAACAATTGTAAATAGGCAAACCATTGAAAACTATATCCTTCCTTTGTCAGTTGTTCTCTCTCTTTCATTGTATATTCTCCATGTACATTTTCTAATAGTTCTTGATAAGTTAACCATTTCTCTTTTCCAGGCATTTCTCTTCTATAAAACGCTTCTTGACTTGAGACACATAATGGTATTTTCGAATAAAACCTTGGTTTGTATCTATTCCATATTTTCAACAGAGGACGTCTTATAAAATGATTGTTAAAGTCTACATTTACTTTTACTTTGTCATACCATAGATATCCATGCCATCCCCACTTCAAATTATGGCCCTCCAAATCCAATAGTCTTTTATTCCTCAATAAAATCCATTCCTTTATCCAGACTAAACAGCAGGCAGCAAAATAAAGTCTCAGATTTGGTAATCCCAGTCGTCCTCTTTCTTTGGCATCTTGTAGTAGTTTAAATTTAACTCTTGGTTTTTTTCCTTGCCATACAAATTTAGAGATATCTTTTTGCCATTGTTTAAAAGGTAAATCAGAGGATATTACAGGTATAGTTTGAAACAAAAACATCATTCTCGGTAATACATTCATTTTTATCACAGATATTCTACCCATTAATGACAGTTGTAGTTTATCCCATCTTAGCAAGTCTTTCTTAATCTCTGTCCATAATTTTTCATAATTATTATGAAACAACTTTGAGTTTTTATTTGTCATAATGATACCTAAATATTTCAACTTTTTTTCTATTGTAAAATCTGTCTTGTCCATTAACTCTTTCTGTTCCCTTAAAGTTAAATTTTTCACCAACATCTTTGTTTTTTGATTGTTGATCTTAAATCCTGCTAACGGTCCAAATTCTTTTAATTTGTCCATCAATATATGAATTCCTTCCAAAGGGTTTTTTAGTACAATTATCAAATCATCAGCAAATGCTCTCAATTTATATTCTTCTTTTTTTATCTTTAATCCTGAAATCCTTTTATCTTGCCTTATATCTCTAAGCAGCACTTCTAAGACCAGAATAAATAAAAGGGGAGATAATGGACATCCCTATCTTGTACCCTTTTGTATTTCACATGAATCCGTTAAATCTCCGTTAACAATTATCTGGGCCTTCTGAGATGTATAAATCGATCTAATCCATTTTATAAAATTATCTCCAAAATCCATTTGCTCCAAAACCTGAAACATAAATTTCCAATTCAAATTATCAAATGCTTTTTCAGCATCTAAAAAAATCAAAGCTGCTTGTTTATCATTTCGTTGTTCTAAATATTCCAACACATTCAAGACATTCCTGACGTTGTCACGTAATTGTCTTTTAGGTAAAAACCCTGATTGATCTTCCTGAATAAATTGTTGCAATATTATTTTCAATCTTTCTGCCAAGATCATTGTAAAAATTTTATAGTCATTATTCAATAGAGATATTGGCCGATAATTTTTTGTTTTAGTTCAATCTTGCTCCTCTTTAGGTATTAATGTTATATTAGCATTTTTCCAACTATCCGGTATCTTTCCCTCTTGCAGAATAAAATTCATTGTATACTGTAAAGGTAGCAAGAGTTCTTCCTCCAAACATTTATAATACATTGCAGATAACCCATCTGGTCCTGGCACCTTTCCTAATTTAATTTTGTTTATAGCTTCAGATATCTCTCTTGACGTAATAGGGCCATTAATAGCTTGTCTCTGAAAATCTGTAATTTTAGGCAAATTCTGTTTAGATATATACTCTTCTATTTTTTCAGATGGAATTTCCTGACACTTGTACAATGTTGAATAGTATTGATGAAAAATCTTTTTGATTTTTACATTATCTGTCAGCGTCTCATCTCCTTCTTGTATCTTTAAAATAATATTTTTTTGACGTTCTTTTCTTAATTTATATGCTAACCATTTCCCAGGTTTATTTGCAAATTCAAAAGTCCTTTGTTTAGCAAAATTTAGTTTCCTTTCAATTTCTCTAACTGTCAACATTGACACTTGTTTCTGTAACATTTTAATTTGATTTACAATAGAAACTTTAGTTGGATTCTTTTTCAATTCTTCCTCTTTTTGTTTTATTTCTTCCAAAATTAATTGCATTTTCTGTTGTTTCTTTTTTTTTAATTCAGAGTTACATTTAATAAAATATCCCCTCATAAATGCCTTACTTGTATCCCAAACGATATTTTCACTTGTTCCTTTATGTAAATTATGTTCAAAAAACTCTTTTAGTTTCTTCTTACATTCTTGTACTACTTTGTCATTCTGAAGTAAAGATTCATTTAGTCTCCATCTAAATCCAAGATTTTTTTTTTTAAGGTTAATATCACAGGATTGTGGTCCGAAAAAGTTTTTGGTAATATATCCATTTTAAAAATATCCTTCGCTAAAATTTTAGACATCCAAATCATATCAATCCTCGAGAATGTTTTGTGTCTTTCTGAAAAATAAGTAAATTCCTTTGCGTTATCATTTATATATCTCCAGGTATCCACCAATTCTAAATGTTCCATCAGTTCAAAGCAAATCTTCGGTAATTTACCCTGTGTCTCTTTGATATTTTTTTCAGAAAGCCTATCAATTTTTGGTGAGATTACCCCATTCCAATCACCCATGACGCACCAATGATCATATGAAAACTCTGACAATTTTTCCATAAGTCCTGTGTAAAACCTTGTTTTATCTTCATTGGGAGCATAAATACCCACTATCAAAATGTTTGTACCCTGTAAAGTAATTTCAACCCCCACAAATCTACCACTATCATCCAGTAATACCAATTTAGGAAGCAATTGTGGGTTAATGTAAAGAACAACTCCATGTTTTTTTTTTGGTCCAGCTGAAATAAATTCTTCACCCAAATTTTTACAAATCAAATATTTGGAATCTTTCTTCTTAATATGAGTTTCTTGTAAACAAATTATATCCAATTTTAATTTTTTCAAATAATAAAACACTTTCTTTCTCTTCTGCTCCGTGTTGGCTCCATTTATATTCCAAGTTAGATATTTGTAATCCATCTTTAAGCGTGTATTTTAAAATGTGCCTGATGCTCCTTTTAATCCATCATCTTCCTTCCCCTCCTCTGCGTATCCTTGTTGACTTTGTTTCCCAGGAATTATATCCATATCTTTGAGTTTATCTTCTTCCATATCTTTTGAAGCTTTTCTCAAGAAGTCCCTTGCTTTTTGAACAGTATTCAATCTATATTTCTGTTGTCTGAATGTAAAGATCACTCCTTCTGGAACATCCCATCTAAATTGAATTTTGCATTGCTTAAGTTTTTCTGTAAGGAAAGCATATTCTTTTCTCTTACGTAGAAGTCTAATAGGAATTTCTTTCATCACCAGTATTTCCTTACCATCAATTTTAAAGGTATTTTTAAAGTGTTGCTGTAATACCATATCTCTGGTCGTCTTTTTTATAAAATGAACAAGCACATCTCTTGGAATTTTTTTCATTGTTGCATATCTGGAATTAATTCTATACACTTTGTCTATTTCAAATTCCATCCGATCTTCATTCAAATCCAGAAATTTTACTAAAGCATTAACAATTTTATCTCTGATGTCTTCACCTATTTCCTCAGGGATTGCACGGAATCTCAAACAATGCTCTTTATTTCTCATTTCAGTCACAGCCAAATAGTCCAAGTTTTTTTCTAATTCCAGATTTAATATATCTGTTCTATTCTCCAAGATTTGTACCTTTTCTTTAATATTTTTGCATCCTCCTTTATTTGCCCAATTGTCCCTTTAATCTCATCCACTTGTGTTTTAATATAGTCTTTTATATCTATCAATTCAGTTTTCATTTCCTGTTTTATAGCATTAATCCCTTCCATTATTTTTGAAACATATCTGGGGGTATAGCCCCTTCCTGTGGGTCAATAGAACCTCTTCGCTCCTGGGCCCTAGTTGCTTTTTTAGTTGTCATTTTCAAAAGAAGCCTTTAATTTCTGATATTAACCACTGTTCCAAAACCTAGAGGCAGTCTATTTCTTTCTTTTTTTCCCTCCACCAACAAAAGAGTTAATATTCCAGGCCTGTTATTATAGTCCAGCCAGCACAACACAGTTCTTATCTACGTCCAAGAATGCAAAACAATCCTGGTTCCCAGTACAGCCAACACCAAGCGATTAGTAACATATACGAACAGCAGATTCGTCCAAAAAAAAATAGTCCAAGGAGAAAAATAGTCCAAAATATATTTCCATCAAATAATAATTACCTCTCATCCGTTTTTAAACTTTAAAGCTCCAAATTCAGGCCAGCTTTTTGTCGTAAAAAATATATATATAAGTTGTTTACATTTTCTTTCTTCCTTAATTATATTTAAAAGAGAAAAAGTATGACTCACCCAGGTTTCTCAGTTGCTGATTCGTAAACAAATCCCTTTTATTGTAGTAATTTAAGCCAAATGATAAGATTTAGACAGAAGTAGGCTTGCTGGTTAAGGACGTTTTTTTTAGAAGGAAAAAAAAATGGATGGATGTCTTAAGGATCTGAATGTGAGCCTGTCCTTTTCTAGTTATTTATTTATTTATTTTGTAAAAAGAACATGATTTCAGCCCTTGATTGCAGAGAAAAGCTTGAAAATGTATCTGCAGTTTCTAATAGGGCTTCAAAACTACAGAGGGTTGTATTCAGTGCTGCACAATTGGTATTCCACTTGAGCAATAGGACTTCCCCTTCCTCTCCTCTCACTGTGCACCCTCCAACTCTGTTCCGGAGGATACCCTGGAGAATTGTGAGGGTTCACCGGGGAGGGGCCTGCAGGGGAGAGGAAGCGGAAATTCTGTTGTGCAAGTGAAAGTCTGATGTGCACTGCCAGAGCAGTGTTGGACCACAACCAAAAAGGTTCTGAATGTGTTTTCTGATGTTGAATGGGTGATAATGTTTAGCTTAGAATCTACTTCCTCCCTGTAGATAACTACAGCCCTATTCAGGCAATTTGTTTACTCACATGATTGCTATCATGCAAGGACAAGTGGGGGCATACTGGCAAACCATGTCCTCTCTGGTTCATCATCTTCCCCATTTTCCCAGCCCTCCATTAGTTGAAGGGCAATCTTCTGAACAGAAGCAGTGCCAGACTTCTGGGGCACCTTGAAACAATGCTGTCAATGGGTCCTGTGATGTTCCTATATTAATGTATATATGGTGTTGGTTGTTTAGAAGATACATGGTAAGTGGAGTGAAAGAGGAGGGGGAGTGAATGGGCAGTAGAATGCTAGATGATTGGCTGAGTGTTTAAAATGGCTGAACGTATAAAAGGAAGAGAGACAGTGGAATTTGGGTGGTGGATGAGGTGAAACTGAGTGGGTTGCTTGGTGGGGTTTAGAGAGTTGTTTGCCAGGAGAGAGTGGAGAAGGAGGGGGGTGGAGTTTGGATTAGTATTGAGTAAAACCATATCCTTATGTGCCTTAAGAAGAAATCTTGTTAATCTTGTTAGCTTTGTTATCTTTAATAAATACCTAATTTGGTTTACCAAAGGCCTGATCCTTGGCTGGGGTTTCACAGACCAGAAGGGAGGGTAAGGTAATGACCAAGGCTGAAGGGGAACTGTAATAAATGGTGGCAGCGGTGAAGAGAATAACAATACCAGTATTCAGAGTCTCTGGGAATACTAGTATTAGGACGTGACTGGTGGTTGCCTAGCAGGGGGATCTGTTGAGATCTGTGCTAGAGCGGGGAGAGAAACAATAAAAAAGGACAGTCTGGACTGGTGGAGTCCCTGGTGGTGCCTAGTGACAGGCAGTAGCCACGCGCAGGTAGGAACCTGACAGGGAGAGCCAG